>NW_026526969.1:0-1200000 GCF_024362965.1 Panthera pardus | reverse complement strand
GCAGTCGGTGTCTCAAGGTCCTGGATTCAGAAGTAACCTCTTTCCTTGCTTCTTTATACTTCTCTTTACGTCCCCTGAGTTTCCATAATGAACACATAATGTTTTTATAATCAGAGATAAGGAAGTCAAATATTAAATGTTTGTTTTTTAAGCTGCAAATTGTGGGCCACATGGATACACTGGTTTACCTCTTATTAGATACAAATCTACCTCATTAATGTACAATAAGCCCTTCTTAACAATAAAACTATATTAACTCTAATAACATCAGGTCAGAGCATGCTCACATTTGCGGAAAAGAGTGCTAACGTTCACTCTTGAGATCTAAGAATGTGTAATGCAGACAACTATTTTTGCCTTTCTTTTCAAATATAACGTTTCAAGGATATCAATACCACCGCTTATCCTGCTGGATCTTCAACCTGGCATAACAATGTGCAGCAGAAACACATCTGGTCACACAGCTGATAAAAGTCTCCTGCCAAAGGCAGTCAGTGTTGTCATTTACAAGATGGATTTTTCTTTTTAAAAAAAAAAAAAAAAAACAAAACTGTGTGACAAGTAGCTGTCGTGGACGGAAATTGAAGCTAACACATTTTTTGCTGTGTTACCTTGATGGAATTGCTTTTTAGCCCCATATACTCAAGTACCAATATATCTCTCTCCTCATATTTGAAGCAGAACAATTTGACAAAGGATAAAGATCCAGAAATGAAAATACTATATACTAGCCATGAGTAAAAAAAAAACAAAAAACAAAAAACAAAAAAACCCCAAATACCCTACCTCTTTCTGCTTTGGGTTACACTAGCTCATAAACAGGCTGAAAATCTTGGGACAAATCAAATTTTTCTGTTTATAAAGTTCAAGAAATTCTTTCAATTCTAATGCCTTTCCTTGCTAAGCCTAAAACAAATAACAAAAAGTACTAACGTACTAAAAGCCTAAACAGGCAATAAAGATAATAATATAAATGCGTAGATGTTCTAATTAAAGTATCTAAAGTCACTTTCATTTAAAATGTTTTATTTAAAAACTCAAATGATGCCAGATTACAGTAATAACATGTTGGAGCCTAGCTAATAAGTATAGTTGCAACGTAAGTGTTATTTTTGAGTATTAAACAGCAGTAAAGCAGAACTTTCTTGATAGTATCTACTGTACCAGTAATATTAGATATTCAGAAGGAAGTAACATAGCTAGATGTAGTTAATTTAAGAGCAGTTCCCTGTCACAGATCTTTCTTAAATGGCAACATGAACGACACAATAAGAAACATGCACTCTAATTGCTACAAAATGCTTAGAATGCACTTGCCCTAATCTGCCAGGATAGTCTAACAGCCCAAGGAAAATCTTCCAACCGGAGATACATGGACACAATTTATGACGTTACACGTAAGAAGCTCACAGGTCAGAAAATACTGCACAACTTTAAATTATTTCATTACTCTCAAT
This sequence comes from Panthera pardus, assembly GCF_024362965.1. NCBI lineage: Eukaryota > Metazoa > Chordata > Mammalia > Carnivora > Felidae > Panthera > Panthera pardus. Next base: position 1,198,543 of record NW_026526969.1, on the reverse strand, counting down.
GAGTCAACCCAGAGTACTTACAACTGAATAGGACATCTAAGGGCTTATAACTCCAAGTAAGAATACATTTTGTGGAAAATTTTGGCAAAAGAAAAAAGAAGCTATTAAGCCATTCTACTAATGCCTGCTTCTCATCGTCCACATCTGACTCAGAATACAGCCTAGGTAACAATCTCAGATGGGTCCGATAATGCCAGCTCCTGCTGTCTGGCTTCTATCTAAGTGCATTCTGACTTGTACGCCATGTATCTCCTGTCTCGGCAATGAGTAGAGGGGATAGAGCTGAGGGTGAAGTCCAGAGACGAAGAGACTTTAGGAGCCCAAGAAGCACCTGGCTTGCCAGCTTTCTAAATAATCCAAGACCGGTCAGATGAGAAACCAAATGCCTATTTCGCATTACCTAAATACTGTCAGTGCTAATTGCCCAAAAAGGCACTGATTTAACCTCTCAAGCATAAAATGGGGGAAGGGGGAGTTTTAATCATCTGAATGGCCCAGAAAATGTATGTATACATCTTACCACAACAGAGCTCTGTTGAGTTTCCACCCATTTATTCTTTCAAGAAACCCTTTTCAAGTACCATAAGATGTGCTGTGCTAGACTTCGTGTGGAATTAAGACATGAGTAAGGAATTCAGTTGAGAAGAGAGAAGTTGAGATAAAACAGCAGAAATAACGTGTGTTTATAGATATAAAACTTAAGGGAGACAGGGGCAGCTGTTTGCAACTGGAAAAGGCTTCAAAATTGAGGTAATAATGAAGTTGAGCATGGAAGGTCACACACAATTTCTACAAGTCAAAGAAATGGAAAGAAAGGACAATCTCGGCTCTGGGGAGGTAACCAAAGACTTGGAAAATGTAGTGGGCGCATCTGCAGAGACACCAACCTAAGCAGGGAAGGACGGCCTTCCTGGGGCCAGACAGGGTGGGTCAGGAATGGCAAAGTGAGTAAGGGCTGGGCAAAGGAGAGAGAGGGAGGTTTTCTGGGACAGTGAGTCCCAGATGGGGCCGGCACATCAAAAGCCACTTGCGATGTTTAAAATGCAGATTCTCAAATGCCACTAGGAATAGGAAATTGTAATTTTTGAAGCTTCTGTGGTGACTCTCATTATCTGTCATGTTGGAGTAAAGTATGAAGGACTGCAAGGCAAAAGCAAAGAGAACAGGACAAGGGAATGGCTATGAGAGAAGAGAGGCAGAACTAACAGAAAATACCAACTGTTACAATATGGGGTTAACGGAAAAGAAGAATCAGAAGGTTACTTTAGGTCGAAAAGAATAGGAAAGTAGGGGTGCCTGGGTGGCTCAGTCGGTTAAGCGTCAGACTCTTGGTTTTGGCTTAGGTCATGATCTCACAGATGAGATCATACAAGCGAGCCCCGCGTTGGGAGCCTGCTTGGGATTCTCTCTCTCCCCCTTTTTCTTCTACCCTTCCCCTGCCCGTTCTCTCTCCTTCCCCCTCTCTCTCTGCCCTCAGCCCGCTCACATGTGCTCACTCTCTCAAAATAAATAAACTTTAAAAAAATAAAAGACTAGGAAAGTAAATATGACCTAAGAGAAGACATAAAAGAGGGCAAATGCTGGAAGAAAAAGGCATTACATTTGGAAATTCTGAGGCTGAGTCCCTTACAGGTAGGAAATTTGGTCTTAGAAATTCAAGAAAATTAATCTCGTATTTAAACATATACTATTTGGGGCGCCTGGGTGGCCCAGTCGGTTGAGCGTCCGACTTCAGCTCAGGTCGCGATCTCACGGTTCGTGAGTTCGAGCCCCGCGTCAGGCTCTGGGCTGATGGCTCAGAGCCTGGAGCCTGCTTCCGATTCTGTGTCTCCCTCTCTCTCTGCCCCTCCCCCATTCATGCTCTGTCTCTCTCTGTCTCAAAAATAAATAAACATTTAAAAAAATAATAAAAAATAAAAAAAATACACATATACTATTTGCTGGTATCTCTTCTAGGGTAGCTATGAACTGCTACTTTACCATGTTTTATTAATTAACTTTGGGAGCATGTATCTCTCTCCCTAAATACATGAAGGACAAATTATACATAAAAGGCAGAGTGCTACAAACTTAAGAGGAACTCAATAAATATTTATTGAATAATCAAAGTGGGTGGAAGTCTAAAACAAGGTTGAAGGTTTTTTTTTTAAAAACCACCTCTCTCCACTTCTTCTTCCCCCCCCCCCCCCCCTCTTTTAAAGATGTCATAATTCTTACCTTTGCTGCCAAGGCTTTTAAGCTGTTGAGGAATCTCTGCCAGAAATCCTTGAAGAGTGGGCGGTCAATTTTCTTCAGGCTATCTTTGGTGCTAGCATCCACACTGACATACAGCTGTGTGACTGGTTTGAGGTTCCTTCATAATTTGAAAAACAAAACAAAAAACAATAGGGAAAAAATTATGCCCATGTCAGGCTTGTCATGCTGTAAAATTTACAATCGATAATAGATGGGGTAATTCAACACGTCAAGGGGTCTAGCAATGATTTGAATGATGTGGTACAATAGGCTGTCAGTTGATTATTTCTAAAATGGACTGGACACCATCCTTAATAACCTGAAAACATTCAATTACTTAAAACTGGTCCCTCTTCAAACAGTTTTTAGTGGAAAATAAACAAAATGAGCTCTAGCTTCAGGTCAGGTACCATCAGCCCAGGGCAATTAGAAGGGGTCTCAGACTTAAGTTTCCCCATGAACTCTGCCGTTCAAGAATTATACCGCTGAAATGTCGCCGCCACATGGGGTCCGTGCCGACAGGCCACCTCCCGTCGTCACTTCCCTGATGGAAGTTTCCTAAGGAACAAGAAACAGCCCCAAAAAGCTCAAGCCTTCCTAGAAAGGCACAAAGCCACACCAGTAGCTCACCTATGCCTCCAAGAGCCAGAGTGAGTTTAAAGTCCAGCCTTGCATGGGCAAAGCTCCCTAGCCAGGGAGCCTTAAGCAATGCAGAGCTACAACAACAACCAAGCCCTTACAAAGGAGCACAACCCCCAAGAAAACTGTACGTTGCAGATTCTTTTTCTTCGCCTTCTTGATCAGTTTCCATGAATACCACTCATTCTCCACTTCTCTCAAATTCACGGACTCATTTCATTAAGTCGTTCTGATCTACTATCCTATTTGCCAGTTATGCATCGAGCCCAGATGGTGCTCTTTCCAAAACCTCTCTCCTCTCCCTTCAAGTGGGTCTCATAATTCATTCCCTTCAATAAACTTGCAACAAGAAAGAAACTTCCCTTTACTAATCCTTTGACCAAATTTTCCCACTATTAACTTTCTATAACTATTCCAGGATTTGTATTCACCCCTGGAATGTTATTTACACGTTTTTTGTTTCAAAGTCTATGCACTTTCAAAAACTGAAATATAATTCACATGCCATGAAATTCACCATCAAAGGGGTTTATATGCTTTTTGTATCTATCAGTATCGGTCTTATCTGTCGTTGAGTGTAAGACCTTCAAGGGCAGGAACCATAGCTTTCTTTGTACCCAGCCTTACAGGCAGATACTTAAAGCTACTTTTTACTTGATATTGTTGACTTCAGCTAACAAAGCTTCTGAGGGCATGCAGGCCACACAAACGCTTACCATGATCTGGCTTAGTGACATATGGAAAAATCACAGGGGTCTGAACCCGAAGTTATTAAAAGTAGAGAAGGTCTGACCAAAGTTAAGAAAGAAGTGATTACATATTGGCAGACTCATTGCTTTAATCCCTCTCCAATGCTGGCTACAAAGGGAATCCTTAAAAGTTCAATACTGTGTCACTACTGAGCAAAGGACATCAATTACTGAAAATGAAAAACAGGAGCATACTTCTGTCTCCTCATTCCTTTTCCTGGGAGCCTCTTTAATAACAGACAGGGCATGCTACCTTAAATGGACTCATGTTTTACAAAAAATAAAAATAAAAGAGGTTGTCTTAATGGATACTGTTGGCTATCATTATCTGATACTTACAGGACTTTGTCATAAAGCTGCCTAATGCAAAAATGGGAACTGACCTGACCTTTTCACTATGCCTCCAAAACTACTTAAGATTATGAACAGTAAATTCCAAAGGCCCTAGTTATTTTACAAACCTCCATCAGTTGCAAAATGGGAAGCCCTGAACACTGACAGTACCAATAAGAAATTTTAGTCAATACTAAATATCTGAGATGCTATAATCAAGGAAGTTTATTGCTTGCTCTTACCAAGGAGCAGGCAAAGAATGGAAAAGAGGGAAAATTCCTAGGAATTACAGAACTTATTCCAAGGGACTCAAAATATTAAAAGTACTTGGAGAAATTTTCTGAGCCTCAGGGATCCTATATGTGCCTGGTACTGGCCTCTATTCCCCAGGGCAAGCAATGTGGTTCTCAGCATGGTCATCTACCTGTCTCCATTCTATACAATGATAGCTATCATTTTAGTTCCCCCAAAAGCAAGAGAATGTTATAACTTTAAAATCGTGATAATAATTTGTGTTTGAGAATCTAACATTGCTACTGAAAACAATTAAAAACAACCATATAATAAAAGGGAAATACAACTGAAAGCCTAAACCCCACTGAAAATGCCCAATGCACCTTCATATGATTATTGTGGTGATCCTTCATCCTGCTCATTTTTTTTTTTTTTAACATTTATTTTTGAGACAGAGAGAGACAAAGCATGAACGGGGGAGGGGCAGAGAGAGAGGGAGAATCGGAAGCAGGCTCCAGGCTCTGAGCCATCAGCCCAGAGCCCGACGCGGGGCTCGAACTCACGGACCGCAAGACCATGACCTGAGCTGAAGTCGGACGCTCAACCGACTGAGCCACCCAGGCGCCCCCATCCTGCTCATTTTTTAAAAAAAATTTTAATGTTTATTTATTTATGAGAGGCAGAGAGAAACAGAGTGTGAGTGGGAAAGGGGCAGAGAGAGAGGGAGGCACAGAATCTGAAGCAGGCTCCAGACTCCTAGGTGCAAGGTGTCAGCACAGAGCCTGACGCGGAGCTCGAGTTCACTAACCATGAGACCATGACCTGGGCCGAATTCAGATGCTTCATTGATTGAGCCACCCAGGCGCCCCTCATCCTGCTCATTTTATATCTCTACGTTAAGAATGATCAAATATATAGGGGTGTCTGGGTAGCTCAGTCGGTTAAGTGTGCAGCTCTTGATCTCAGCTCAGGTCATGATTTCATGGTTTGTGAGATCAAACCCTGCATCAGGCTCGAAGCTGACAGCACAGAGCCTGCTTGAGATTCTCTCTCTCTCCCTCTCTCTTTGCCGCTCCCCCACTCATGCAAGCGCGCGCTCTCTCTCTCAAAATAAATAAATAAACGTTTTAAAAATGATCATATATAGAAATGCACTGACAACTGAACGTAAAAATGCTTCCTTTTTTCCTTTCTGTATGGAAAGGCCTCAGGCCTCCTAATCTGTACAGAAAGGAAAAAAGGAAGAGAGATTTATGTTTGCAAGAAATCAAGTGGCTTAGAGAAGAAGTTTGATGCTCCTATTGGACAAAAACAAACAAACAAACAAACAAACAAACAAACAAATAACCAACCAAAACGGCCCAAAGATCCAATACTATTAAAACCAGAATCTCTAAGATAATCTGGGGCTCTTAGTCCTGGTCAAATAATTTAGGCGTTAAAGAGCAGGAGGATAAAGAGGAAGGAGAAAAGTACCATCTACTGAGTATTCATCATGTGCTGGGTGCACTGTGCTAAGTGCCTTACCCTTCTCATCCAGTTCATTGAACACTCATGGTAAACTAACAAGGTGGTTGCCAGTTTTGCCCATTTTAAAGATGATGAAACTGCGACTCAAAGGGTTAAGCAGCTAAGTAGCTTGTTCAAGAATCCACAAGTGTCAACGATGAGATTCGAGCCGAGAGATTCGGAGCGTGTTCACCTAGCCCTGCACCACAATGTCTCCATCCGAACGGCCTTTCACAGGCAGCGCTGGCCAGGCCTCTTGTCACAGAAAGCCAAGAGCAGTATTTCAAGTCTCACAGCAGAATGTCTCCAACTGTGGTCAGGACTACATGCATCAGAAGGACCTGCAAACTCAGGTTCTTGGGCCTCTCCTGAAACGGAATCACTCTCCAGGAACGGAGCCTTAGAAAGCGTGTTGTTATATTCGTCTAAGAACTTCTCAAAGGTGATCAAAGAAATTGAAGACCCAAATAAAGGGGAATAATAAGTAATATTAATTAATTATACAATTAATAATGGTTATATATAAATATGTAATTAACAATTAATTAAAAATAGAACTGTATGATGTGGCAATCCCACTTCTGGGTATTTATCCAAAGGAAATGAAATCAGTATCTTGCAAAGATACCTGCACCCCCATGTTTACTGCAGCGTTACTCAGAATAGCCAAGACATGGAAACAACATTTCTATCAACAGATGAATGGATAAAGAAAATGTGGACACATGGATAAAGAAAAAATATAGACAGACACAGGCCATATTATTCAGGCCATGAGAAAAAAGGAAATGCTGTCATTTACAACACGGATGAACCTGGAGGACATTATGCTAAGTGAGATAAGCCAAACACAGAAAGACAAATACTGTGTGAACTCACTTACGTGTGGAATCTAAAAAAGACCGTTTCCATTAGTTGTTTTCTTCTCTGTGTATGGGCCATACTCTCATTTGTCCGTTTCGTGACTTTTTAAAATAAACATTTAACGTTTTAAATAATATTATGTGGCAACTCTGTGTATCGGATACCTCCCAAACCAAGCACTGTCGCTTTGTTTGTTTATTGCTGCTTTTGTTGTTACTGAACTACTTTGGTAAATTCTGTATTCTTTCTTGTGTTTAGCCTGTTGGGTTAGCTTAGTGGGCTGCTAATGACTGGCCAGAGATAACTTAAATGCCTTCAACTGGTAAGGCTCCCAGACTTTGCTAAGGGTTGTGTGTGTGTGTGTGTGTGTGTGTGTGTGTGTGTGTGTATTGGGGCATGCCTTCAATGCCCAGGCAGGCAGTTGACAGCTCTGCCTTAGTCTTCACTGTCTGCCTGTTCAAGACGTCAACACTGGGGAAGAGGCGAGAACACAGAGCCTTGTCAAATCTTCCCTGGCAAGCCCGCAGCCCTGCCCGCGTGTGTGCGCTTCCGGCTTCCCAGGAACAGATGGGGCTTTTCAAAGTTCCCTCTGAACATCTCACTGCCCAGCTTTCCCCTTTAAGTTCTTTGGTCAGTTTCTCGTTTGCCCCAACCGTTACTGCTGCTTCAGGCAGCCGTGAAGTTAAACAGCTGCCGATGACTGTTGATGAGAAACACCCCAGAGAAAGGCTTTTTCACTAGACAAAATATGAGTCACCTCAAATAAAGACAACCCCTGTGCCTGAGGGGTTCCAGGGAACTGCCACACAACCCACATGATGACAATTCTCTGGAAATGGGACTTTGAAGGAGTTCCAACTCTGTTTGGCCTCCTCCCCTGGCTGCCAGGCTGCTGGCTTTTACTAGGACTATAAGCTATTAGCTTTTACGGCTACTGCAGAGCTGGGAAGTTAGAATGGAATAGAACATATTAAGACATCAGGAAACTCAGGACATAAAATAGGACATATCGACATATCACAAAGCTTACTGTTCTTATTGAGATGCAGCCATTTTTCTAGAATAAATGCTCCTCAGATTGTTGTGGACCTTTGGTTAAGACTCTGACAATTTTTGCCAGTGTTCTCGCTGTTTTTATAGAGAAGCAGGTTTTGAAGGTCTGTGCTGTTATTCCTGCTGACTCATCACGTACATTTTGTTTTTATTTCTACCATTATTCATCACAACATTTTCTGTGTGCACTGTGATTTCTTCTTTAACCCATACGTGAATGAGAAGTGCACTGCTTGCATTACAAACATACTGGAATACTCTAGTAATCTTTCTGTATTGATTTATAGTTTAACTCCAGTATGTTCAGATCCCATGCTCTGTATGATTTCAATACTTTGTCGAAACTTGCTATAATGCCCAGCATATGGCCATTTGGTAATTGTTCTGCAAAGCAAGTTGCAGAACTTGCTCTTGAAAAGAAATTACATTCCAAAGTTTTCTTGTTCCAATGCTCTCTTTCTGTAATACAGGCTAAATGTGTTGATTTAGTTGTTTGAACCTTCACTGCTGCTATTGATTTTAATTCGCTTGTTTTATCAGTTTGAGAGAAATGTGTGAAAAACCTACCATTTTTCCTTATAGTTCTTTCAATTTTGAGATTACATTATTGAGTGTTTGCAAGTTTTAAGTTGTTAAACTGTTTTATATTCCTGGTGGGTTTAATATTTTATTAAGAAATGTCCATCTTATCTCAAGTAACGGTTCTTGTCTTGAAGTGTACTTTGATTATTATTTAGCCTACCTTTCCAAAAGTGAAACTTCTAAGTGCTCCCATGCATTATCTCATATACTCACAATGCCACATTAATACCAAATCGGCTCACAGGTTAGGAAACTAGGCCCCCAAGCAGTCATCTTCCCAGTGTCACTAAGACAGCAAGAGCCCCAGTCAAGATTCAAAGCTTCTTTTAGACCAGAGCCCAGCTCTTACCACCTCACCGTACTTCTTCTCTTTCTCTTTTTTTTTTAGCTTATCTAGACATGCATATTTCTCAAAAGTGTTCTATCAATGCACAGACACGAGAGAAGACTGTATTTTAAATTTAACATGTTTGCTACAAACAAAATGGGCTGGGAGGAGGGGAAAAAAGCTTCTACTGAAAGGATCAGGTGGTATTTATAACTCTTATTTCATTGTAAGTGGTTTCCTGTAACCACTTAGAGCTAACAAATACAAGAAAACTTTATTAAAACTCATACATTTCTTTAAATATTCAATAAGCATCTAATATATGAAGAGCAATACAATAAAGGTTCTCTAACATATGTATGGTGAATGTCTTAGCAAAAACTAAGGAAAACAGGGACGCCTGGGTGGCTCAGTTAGTTGAGTGTCTGACTTGATTTTGGCTCAGGTCATGATCCCGGGATCATGTGATCAAGCCCTGCAGTGATCCTGCAACCACATGGTTAGCATGGAGCCTGCTTAAGATTCTCTCTCTCCTCTTGCCCTTCCGCCGCTTGCTGCCTCTCTCTCTCAAAAACAAACAAACAAACAAACAAACAAAAAAACAAACCAAAGGAAAAAAACACAGCAAACAAAGTAACAGAAACACCACTGGAAGAAGCAACACAGAATGAAGTTCACACCTGGTTTTAGAAGAAGGTGCTCAAAGGTAAATGGACATTAGCACAAATTTGGTGGTGGTGAGGAGGTCTGAGAAGCAAAGTGTTAACTGTGCCAGAGTTAAATATGGAACATAGTTCTACAGTCTTATGATCAGCAACTAACACACAGAAAGCTCTGCATCAACAATATTTTACCAAAAAAGAAAAAAATAATAAGATTTTAAATGTAAATTTAAAAACAACATAAAACAAACAGATAAGAAAATAATGATAAAATAAAAGTAAAGCGGGGGGGACTCAGGACGAAGCTAAGAATGTGCCGGTCTACAAAGAGCTACACAAAGTCTACAAAGGGCCTCTCACCCCAACACATTTATAAAGACGGGGACACAGTCATAAGTTTCAAATGAACACAAAAGAAGAACAAACCAGTTAGTTTCTGCGAGTCCTCAGAGAGAAGAGACTGTTCGGCGTTTAGAACATCACTCTCAACAACTTCATCACCTTACAGCACGATGACCTTCAGAGGTCTGCCTTTAACAAGGTGTCTTTCTGTAGGTCATTGGCATCACAGCGCAGAGCAATTTATAAGAAGGGATGACATGGTGTGCTCTGGTAGACGAATGGTGTGACGGACCTTTCTGATTGCAGGGTTGAATGCAAGCACAGACTGTACAGAATTAGAATAAGGGTCCTAAATTCCCGTGTCTGTAGGGACGGAGGATAGTGTGAATCAAGCAAGCCACTTTTAAAGGAAAAAGTTCTTTGGACACCAAAACACAGACTGCATGTGAAACACAGAGTCTACCCTTTGTTGTTCCACATTTGCTAGAAATGGTGACAAATTTCTCTGCTATAAGAGAATGCATGGTGCAACCCCTCTGACAAGTGGCAGGTGATACTTAGCCTCATGGTGGAGGAGATGACAAAATGGACAACGGTTACGCAGGCTGAAAACCACAGGCTTCATCATAAAGATAAACATTACACGGTGCGATGCTGTATAATAAGATATATATATTTGATCTTTGTCCCTGGGTCCTGGCATGAAGCTCCTAGAACCCTGGGAATTTCCTGAGTTACAGAGGTGAGGGAAGCATCTTTCATTATCCGTAATAGACCTCTACAACCACAAAGAATTACTTTACTAATGAGGTGACTCCTGATGGGTCCCTAGACAGCTTCAGGATAGGGACTGGTTGCCAGAAGAATCAACCACGTGATTACAGGGTTGGAACTTGCAGCCCCACCCCACCCCGAGCCTCTAGGGAGGGGAGACAGGCTAGAGGTTGAGCTAATCGCCAACTGGCCATGATTGAATCAATCATGCCTATGCGTTGGAACCTCCGTAAAACCCCCAAAATGATGGGGTTCAGAAAGCTTCCAGGCTGGTGAACACACGGAGGTCCTGGGAGGGTAGTGTTCCGGGAGATGGTGTGGAAGTGTAGCGACCCTTCCCCCAGGCCTTGTCCCATGCACCTCTCCCATTTGGCTATTCCTGAGTCGTATCCTTTATAATAAGCCAATAATCATAAGTAAACGGTTTTCCCTGATTTCTGTGAGCCGTTCTAGCAAATTACTGAACCGGAAGAGCGAGTCACGGGAAGCCCCAATCTATAGCTGGCTGGTCAGAAGTACGGGTACAATCTGGGACTGCGGCTGGTGTCTGAAGTGGGGCAGTCTTGTGAGACTGAGTCTTGAACCTGTGTGGTCTGCATTAACTCCAGATGGTGTCATAACTGAATTGTAGGACACCCAGTTGGTGTCCGCAGAGAACTGGAGAATCGCTTGATGTGGAAAAAATCCACACAGCTGGTGTCAGAAGTGCAGCAAGTAATAAAACCAGGTAAGAGTGAAGTGTCATAGTGTGGTAACAACGGCACTTTTTACTCGGCCTTTGACAATTTTTGCCACACTGTCTTTCCCAAAAGTCAGAAATTCAGATTTTATACAACATCTCTGGATGTTAAATGTCGGCTCAGAAAACAAACAAACAAAAAAGCTTTTGAACATGGTGCAGGACAAATAAAACCTACTTCTGGTAAACTGCCAACCTGAAATCTCTGGTGTTAATGACACTCTAACCATCCCACATAACTATATATTCTTTTTCAACTGAGCGCCTAAGAAATACCGGGTCCCGGTGGCTCAAGTTTATCCTCCTTGACAACTACAGCCCGTTGTGCCATGGAGTGGACTGCAGACACGGGCAAATTCCTCCTCTCCCTACATCCACGTCCCCTTGCCCTGCAGCTGTGAGTGCCCTCTCGCTGCCTCTAAGCTCAGCTGTGACTTGCTCTGGCCAACGGAAGTGAGCAAGTGTGACACAAGCAGAGGCTGAAAAGATGCTTGTGCACTGAAGCCTGCCCTCTCCTGCTGCTCTTTGAGGCCCTGCCACCACGTGATGAAGTTGAGACTAACTTGCTGGAAAATAAGCTACGTGAGTAGAAGCCCCAGTTGTCCCAGCCACGGCCATCATGAACCGGCCAGCCCAGCAGATCTGCCAACTGACACGTGAACAGCACTGAGGCCAGCAAAGCCAGATGAGATCAAAAGCCCTCCCAGCTGACCCAGAATTATGAGCTAAATAAATTGACTGTCAGTTTGAGGGACTCAGTTTTAAGATGAGTGATTGTAAGAAAAGATAACTGATAAGAGACTATGATATATCGGTTATATGCCTATTAAAAACACCACTATATGGGGCGCCTGGGTGCTCGGTCAGTTAAGCATCCGACTTCGGCTCAGGTCATGATCTCACGGCCCGTGAGTTTGAGCCCCGTGTCGGGCTCTGTGCTGACCGCCCAGAGCCCGCAGCCTGTTTCAGATTCTGTGTCTCCCTCTCTCTCTGCCCCTCCCCTGTTCATGCTCTGTCTCTGTCTCAAAAATAAATAAATGTTGAAAAAAAATTTTTAAATACCACTATAAAACCACTTGTTTTGGTGAAATGAAGAGGGCTTTTCCTCAAGAGAAAGGGTTTTTATGGTCCAATCACTACCGGTCCTATTATTAATACTATGTGTCTTACATATTTTCGTCACTTTTATTAGCCCTTGTGTTGACAAAATCATAAAGCTGCACAGAGTCTAACAGCTTTCTCATTTGCCTAAGGTGTTCGCTTCTATCCTCCATAATTCTTGAGGACCACTCACTGTAAAAACTCCCCTCAGTGGAAGAACTGTCAGCAAAGAGCCACATACTTTGGAGTTGGAGGGGAAACTGAAATTCTCTTAAGGAGAAGTTGAGTATCCTGGAAAGGCAAGTAGCCTGAAAGTAACACTTGCATGTGAGTCAAGGGAAGGCCAACTGACAAAGCCAAGAATCTCCTTAGAAGGTCTCTGAGTATGGGCGATACTACAGTAATCTAGAAAAAACATTTTTTTAATTAAAAAAAAACAACTTAATAAACCCCCCGGTCACTCAGACAGCTTCATCACTTCCTAGTGCATGCTCGATGCTAAAATGGTCGCAAGATGTCCACTTGAAAGCTCAACTAAAGGAGCTGAGCTTTTTTTTTTTAATGTTTCTTTATTTTTGGAGGGGAGAGTGAGAGAAACAGAGAGTGAGTGGGGAGGGGCAGAAAGAGGGAAACACAGAATCCAAAGAGGGCTCCAGGCTCTGAGCTGTCACAGAGCCCAATACCAGGCTTGAACTCACAAACCGTCAGATTATGACCTCAGCCAAAGTCAGACACTTAACCGACTGAGCCACTCAGGTACCCCTGAAGGAGCTGAACTTCTATACAGAATTAGCACTATAAACATTAGGGAGGACTTCCAAAATTCAAGACCTCTATGCTCTGTTCATAAATCTACTGCCTTGTTTTTCTGAAAGACACTAAGACACCAGAGAAACTGGTATTTGGATTCCTCCAAATATCATCTGTACTTGGAGAAGCATTTCTCTTTCCATTTTCTCTTGGGCCACAGGGGTAAAAGTGAGAGAGCACTTGGCTCAATTCAAAGAGGCCTCAAGTCAGGAAAGTACTAGTTTAAAAGTAGGAGCATCTCAGGACTATTGTTTCACTACTCTACAGTCCAGAGTAATTGAAACTTGTCGTTTTATAACACATTGTACTATTTGGTATGTCAAATCTCAGTGTTCTTCTTTTAAATTGTTTCCGAACTATTCACATCTTTCTTTGGAGAAATGAGGGGTAGGAAAGTCACCTTATATTTAGGACCCCTAACATATTACTCCCACACCAGTAGGATTGCTCTGTTTTAGAGAAAGTACACCTAAACATTAAGCTCGTTAATCCATCTCTATTAGGCTATCAATTATCAGAAATTCTTCTCGATTCATGCATTAATAATCAGTGTATCTCGGCTTTGGGTTTTTTCCTCTGTCTAGGTAGATATTTCAATAAATAACCAAATATGCCAACTCTTGGAAGTCCAAACCTAAAATGGTTGCTTCCCATACATTCTCTCCTTTGCCCAGGTAAGGACATAACTCAAGAAAGGACACACTCCCTTGAACCATGGCACCCTTAATATAGGAGCTTAAAGAATGCTTTAGAAATCCAACACAGGAACTTCCCTTTTCCAAGAACTCTTTCTTTCTTGAGTATTCTGCATGGGGTGTACCCGTCCAGTTACTAAACTCTTGTGTTCAGGGGCACCTGGGTGGCTCAGTCGGTTAAGCGTCCGACTTCGGCTCAGGTCATGCTCTCACAGCTCGTGAGTTCGAGCCCTGCATCAGGCTCTGTGCTGACAGCTCAGAGCCTGGAGCCTGCTTTGGATTCTGTGTCTCCCTCTCTCTGCCCCTTCCCTGCTCACACTCTTGTCTCTCAAAAATAAATAAACATTAAAAAAAAAAAACACCTCTTGTGTTCAACATCAGAGAAATTTGCTAATTTCCCATTCCCCCACCCCGGCCACTTCACCGCTTCCTCTCTGCCTCCCTCCCAATTTACCAGTGCCCATTCTAGAGGACTGGGTAACCAATGCCTTTGTACCCATTTGTTCACTGATGGCAGTCAAGACCGTACCAGCGTCGTGTCGTATCATGATCCTCCTGCTGACAAGAGGAGGCTCACCAGCCAGAGTGGGGAAGAGAGACCCAGTAACACTTCCTGAACGTTCACTATGTGCCAGGCATTTTGCTGGACGCTTTTGAGTACACAGCTTATTTACTTCTCTGTAATTCTCCTCGGTCCATAATGGCATTCACAAAGAACACTGTGCCTGAAAAAACAATGAATTATCTTCCTTGGTTATTATTTTGCAGGGAATCACCTACATCCTACTTCTGGCAGATTTAATTCTTTTTACACATGTATAACATGCCTTAAATTAGGGACAGACTCCCTTTTTGTATATGCTATGTGTGTGTGTATATCGTTAACACCTCTCTATCCCAACTTCTCCCTCATGAGCCCTCTGAAAACCCAAGGGTTTTAAACCTAACAAAAGTTGTTTAAAAAAGAATGGTAACCCCATGCAAAATTGATATACTGACATTTTAAAAACATTTCCCTTTTAACTCTACCTTTTTATACAACTTCAAAAAGTAACATCTTAGCTATTGTTGTAACAACTTTGTTGCTTTTCATATTACTGCCCAGGGGCCAATAATTTTAACCAACTCTCTGATTTCCTATGTTAAATTTTAAACTTTGTGCATGCCTGTGTGTATGATCATTCTTTTTACAAACAATAGTGTCTTTTTTATTTACTAAATCGGACATGTGATCCTGTGTAAGTTTGAGGTATACAGCATGTTACATTTATATATTGTAATAAGATTGCCAATATGCTATTTATTATATTACATAATTATAGTAATTATTATGTATATTCATTATACTGTGCATTAGGTCTCTATGGCTTATTGACTACTTGTTACAAGTCTGTACCCTTAAACACCACAATCTTACACCCCACCTTGTTCCCTAGTCACCACCATTTTACTTTATTTTTTTAACAGATTTAACTTTTTTAGATGCCACATATAAGTACTTGTCTTTGTCTGACTTGCATAGCATAATGTGTTTGAAATCCATCCAACTTGCTGCAAATGGCAACATAACCTGCTTTCTCGTGGATGAGTAGATTTCATTGTGTATTGTACCACACTTTTTTTCATCCATTCATCTGTGTATGGGCATTTGGGTTGTCTCCATATCTTGGCTATTGTGAATAATGCTACAATAAACATGGGAGTACATATCTCGTCAAAATCCTGTTTTCATTTTCTTTGGGTATATATCCAGAAGTGGAATTGCTGGATCATATGGCACATCTATTTTTAATTTTTTGACAAACCTCCATATTCTTTTCTTGGTGGTTGGACACATTTACTTTCCCACCAATAATGTATAAATTCCCTTTTTACCACATCCTCACCAGCATCTGTTGTCCCTCGTTTTCTTCATGGTAGCCATTTTAACAAGTATTAGGTGGGATCTCATTGTGGTTTTGATTTGCATCTCCCTGATTAGTGATGTTGAGCATCTTTTCATGCACCTGTTGGCCATTTTGATGTCCTCTTTGCAAAACTGCCTATTTAGTTCTTCTGCCCATTTTCTAATCAGATTGTTTTGTTACTAAGTTGACTGACTATTTATCTTGGAATGTTCTGTGTATGTCTGTTAAGTCCATTTGCTCTAAAGTGTGGTTCAATTCCAAGTTTCCTTCTTGACTTCCTTTCTCAATGATCTATCCACTGATGACAGTGGGGTATTTAGGTCCCATACTGTTACTGAATTATCTATTTATGCCTCAAGATCTCTTAGTATTTGCTTAATCTATTTCAGTGCTTGGATATTAGGACTGTATATATTTGCAAGTGTTCTATCTTCTTGATGTAATAATGATTTATTTATCGTTATATAATGACCTTCCTGTCTCTTATTACCTTTTTTGGCTTGAAGTCTATTTTGTCTGATATCAGTACTGCTCCACCTCCTTTGGTTTCCATCTTGGAATATCATCTTTCACCCTTTCACTTTGAGTCTGTGTGAGTCTTTAGAGATGAAATAAATCTCCGGTAGGCAGCACATAGTTGAGTCTTGTGGTCTTTTAAATCCATTCAGCCCCTCTGAGCCTTGTGATTGGTGGTTTCAGTCCGTTTACATTTTGGGTGACTTACTGACATGTAAGGATTTACTAGTGGCGTCTTATCTCTTGCCTTCCCATTGTTTCTTTTTCCTTCTGTTCCTACCTTTGTAAGCTGGTGGTCTTCCATGATGATTTGCTCTGTCTTCCTTTTCTTTATGTTTCATGTCTATGCTCTACATTTTTGCTTAGTGGTTACCATGAGGGTTACAAAACACATCTCATAGATAAAATACTCATTTTCTACTGATAGCAATTAATCTTGATTTGCCTATAAAGATTCCATCCTTTTATTTCCTTTTTTTTTTTTTTTTAAGTAGGCTCCATGGCCAGCACAGGGCACAATATGGGGCTTGAACTCACAAC
Organism: Panthera pardus; assembly: GCF_024362965.1. Taxonomy (NCBI): domain Eukaryota; kingdom Metazoa; phylum Chordata; class Mammalia; order Carnivora; family Felidae; genus Panthera; species Panthera pardus. Next base: position 1,181,931 of record NW_026526969.1, on the reverse strand, counting down.
CCTGAGATCAAGACCTGAGCTGAGATCAAGAGTCGGACCTGAGCCAACCAGGTGCCCCATATTATTCAGTATTTTTGATGTCACAAATCATCTTTTCATGCTGTGATTTTGTTACCAAGTTGTAGTAGCTATAACTATTTTTAATGTTTTTCCTTTAACCTTTACACTACAATTAAGAGTATAATATGCTATTCTAAAAGTCAGTTATAGTTTTCTAATTCTGATTGTCTATTTACCACCTTAATCAGAGTTTTGTGTGTATTTTCATCTTCTCATTTCAGCTTGGAGAGCTCCCTGCAACTTATCTTGTAAGGTCTAGTGGTGGTGAACTCCCCTCAGTTTTGGTTTGTCTGGGAAAGCTTTTATCTTTCTTTCATGTTTGAAGGATACCTTGCCAGGTATTCTTGGCTGGCAGTTTTTATCTTCCAATATTCTGAAAAGTTATTCCTCTCTCTGAGGCTATAGAGTTTCTGCTGAGAAATCTGCTGATAGTCTAATGCAGGTTCCTTTTTAAGTTACTGTCTTTTTTTCCCCCAGCTACCTTTAAAATTCTTTATCATTGACTTTTGACAGTTTCAATACAATATGTCTTGAAGGTCTTTTCATACTGAGACAAGTGTTATATTAGCTGCATGGACTTATATGTCCAGTTCCTTCCCCAGGTTTGGGAAGTTCTCAGCATTAATTTCTTTAAATACACTCTCTGCTCCCTTCTCCCTCTCTTCTCCCTCTGGTATACCAATTCATCTAATGGAGTCTGATAGTTCTCACAGAGTTTCTTAAAAAAAATTTTAATGCTTATTTATTGTTTTGAGAGAGAGAGAAAGAGTGCCAGCACAGGAGGGGGAGAGAGAGACTGAGCCACCCATGCACCCTCACAGAGTTTCTCTTTCCTAAATCTTAAAATCTTACTTCTCACCATGGGGGAAGGGAAGGAGAAAAAAACAGTTTCAAACACAGAGGGAGGCAAACCACAAGAGACTCTTAAATACAGAGAAACTGAGGGTTGATGGGGGGACGAGGGAGAGGGAAAAATGGGTGATAGGCATTGAGGAGGGCACTTGCTGGAATGAGCACTGGGTGTTGTATGTAAGCAATCAATCATGGGAATCTACTCTCAAAGCTAAGAGCACAGTGAATACACTGTATGTTCGTTAACTTGATAACAAATTATATAAAAAGAAAAAAAGATTAATGTCAATGTTATCATTTTGATAAGAAAATAAATGACTGTAAATATAAAAATAATCATTTCCAGATTCCTTTCTTCCAGCTCACTGATTCTCTCTTCCATTTGATCTGCTCTGTTGCTGGTGCTTTCTAAATGCATTCTTCATGCCATTCATTGAGTTCTTCGGCTCTAGAGTTTGTTTGGTTCTTCCTTAGGATTTCAACATCATTGGTAAAGTACTCGTGTTTTTTTTTAAAGTAGGCTTCACATCCAGTGCAGAGCCCAAAGCAGGGCTTGAACTCACAACCCTGAGATCAAATCTGAGCTAAGATCAAGAGTTGTATGCTTAACCGACTGAGCCACCCAGGTATCCCAGTAAAGTACTCCTTCTATTCATGCCTTTCTAAGTTTTCTTGTAGCTTGTTGAATTTTGTCATAATAGCTAGTGTAAATTATGTCATCAGTTAGATTGGAATAGTCTGTGTTTTGGGGCCCAGTTGCTGGGAAAACTGTCATTTTCCTTTTGTGATACCATATCACCATGATTTTTCATAGTGATTCATGATAAGTGCCTCTGCCACTGAATCTGAAGTAGGAAACACCTTTCTTACTTAGGTCAAGACTTTACTTTGAGTCTAATAATTTAGACAGGTTGGTAATTGGGAGTCTTCCTTTTCCCTTCCAGAAGGTGGTGCCAAAGCACAAGTTTTTGGTTTCTCCTACAAGAGAGGACTCCCCCACTAAGGTGGGGAGAGCAGTGCATTTAAAGAGGGTGGGGTGGGGCGGGGGCAGCAAAATGGAAGGAGGTGTGTGCTTAGCACCTGGGGCTGTGGGTGTGCCCGTGACCAGGTAAAAGGATCCTAAAGTGGGGAGTTCCCAGAGCTGCAGGGCAGTCCTTTAGCCTAAATCCCCAGGGGCAGACAGCAGGAAACTCTCCAGTTCTGTGTCTGCCTTCTTCCTTTCCCTTTCCTTTCCCCCAGTCACCAAGGTCTCTCAGAGACAGCAGTGGTTCCCCAGCTGTGTAGCAAATGCTTTCAGCCTCCACATCCTCTGCCAGTAGGGTGGTCCCCACCCCCTATCAGACCTGTCCCTGCAGCCTCTGCTGCCACTCCCCTCACTCCACAGCCTCCTCCAACACCCAATCTACCCACTTTTGGGTACACACGTGAATGAATCTCTTGGGTGTCCTGGTGTGCCACACAGAGGTGTGTTTTTGTTTGATTACGGATATCTCATTACTTGTAAATGGAAGGCAAGGGAAAAAAGGAAGAAGGCAGGCTGCCATGACTCTGACATCTCTCCAATAGTATCTTTTTATATTTGACAATTATTTTCTTTTTTTTCATGTGGTACTTTAGAGGTCAGCATTTACAAAACAACTTTGAATTTTGAAAGTTCATTGTCTTCTATTCCTATGTGGGAATTTCACCAATATTTCACCAGCCATCTACTGAGAACTTACAGGCATTATACTGGTGACATGAAGATAAATAAGCAGGGGGCACCAGTCTCAAGCAACTCAGTCTAATGGGGGAGACACAGGTAAATAAATAAAATGTAATGTTTTCCATATTATAATACATGCATAGTTCAAGTGGAATACAAAAACAGGTCATTTCCAGGCCCCAGAAGATGATCATCTCCATCTGGAAAGCGCTCCCTCTAAGTCATCCAAACCAACTCATCATCTTACCTACAAAACCTGTTCCTTCCTTATGTGATCATCTGCTGCTCTGGGGCCCCCTAATCCTAGCAATCAGCATAGCTAGAACCTTCCCAGTCGTTACTTGGTCCTCTTCTACGCTGGGCTCTCAGAGCCATGCAGTTTGCCAAGTTGATCTATTATGTCTCAATAATATCTTTTTTAGGACTCCTCATTCTCACTGTCCTACTTTCATCTTCATGACTCTTACCTAAAAGAACACTCTATCTAGTTGCCTGCTTTTTGGCTCTCCCATTCTATACCATGCTGGCAGACTGCTCTGCAGGAAGCAAGATCTTTCCAAAGAACAGCACTTAAAAGCCTCTACAATCTACCCCCAACCTTTTCAACTTGGTTTCCAGCTGCCAGTCTCCTTCACACACTCTGTGGTCCAGAACTATATTTACATAATGGTGTCACAAATACCCTAACTTCCTATTTTTCTCGGGAGATTCTTATTAAAAATTACAGCTTTCTACCTTCAAGATCCCAATTAAATGATAGCTTCCCTGAGAAGTTTTACTGTTTCTCCCATCTGGAAAAAAAAAAAAAAAATTGCATTCTCTTTTGAACTTCCCCAGCAATTGATTTGTGCCTCTACTCTTTTTACTAACGTTATCTTCCCTAATAGAATGAATTTTTAAGAGTAGGACCATCTCTGTTCCCAAAATGCCAACATTTGTTATGTAGCTAGTAATCGATAAGTCCCTTTTGAATACATTACTGCCTATTTCATTTCACAGTCAAACACAGATCCAAGAATATCTTAATAAGCTGGATGTCTCACCTGATTTCCACAGGGAATTGTGCATTTGTGACCAGGAAACTGGAGATTTTACACTCATGGAGTAATTTCAAAAACCTATTGATTTCTGGGTACATGATGGGTTCTCCCACAAGGGACAAGGCACAGTGCTTTACCATCATCCCTTCTTCAAAACGATCTTCTCTGACACCTGGGACTCCTGGAGAACACAGTGAAAAGGAACAAGCTCAGTAAGGCATAGAGACAGGCTATCACTTTTGTTTTTCTTAATTACAGATTTTTAATTTTTCTAAATGGCTCTTTGGTTAGAGAAGGAAAATTCATTTGTGATACCATTCAAATAATACAAAACAAGGGCTGGGAGGGAGAAACACCAGAATTAGTAAATCAGAGAAAGCAGCAATCCCATCCTCAGTCTTAATACTAATTAAACTACATCAATACAAGCAGGCGAAATGAACTTTGATAGCTAATTATCTGAAATGCAGAACGTATTACTTTCCATAATTTGCTTAGCTCTGTATTCTTTCATGTTGGTTTAAGGAAATGAGCTCAAATGTTTATCAACAGATAAGTGGATAAACAAAATTTAGTATAAACATGCAATGGAAAGTTATTCAGCCTTGCAAAGAATTGCAATGCTGACAGGTGACAACATGGATGAATCTATGCTAAGTGAAATAAGCCCAACACATAGGGGCAAATATTGTATGTTTCCACTTATCTGAAGCACCCAGAATAAGCTAATTCAGAGAGACGGAAAGTAGAAGGTTATCAGAGGCTGGGAAGAGGGAGAAACGAGGAGTTATTTTTTCTTGGGTACAGAACTTCTGTTAGGGATGATGACAAAGTTCTGAAAATGGATACTGCTGACGGCTGCCCAATATTGACAATGTACCTAATGACACTGAGTCATACACTTTAAAAATGGCTGCAATGAGGGGCACCTGGGTGGCCCAGTCGGGTAAGCGTCCGACTTCGGCTCAGGTCACCATCTCACGGCTAAGGTCACGATCTCACGGCTCCGTGTGTTCGAGCCCTGCATCAGGCTCTGTGCTGACAGCTCAGAACCTGGAGCCTACTTCGGATTCTGTCTCCATCTCTTTCTGCCCCCACCCCCCATTCACGTTCTGTCTGTCTCTCTCTCAAATATAAATAAATATTTAAAAAATTATTTTAAAAAATGGCAGCAATGGTAAATTTTGTGTTATGTATATTTTACCACAAAAATATGGGGGGTGAAGGGAATGAACTCAGTATAAGGAAAAGCCTCTTCTAAACCAGTCATTTCCCCCTTCGTTCCTCAAGTATTCTGCATTGTGAAACTAAATGGAGTTGGTCCAAAAGTATATAGGAGAGAAAAATAAACCTGAAGCTCTTACCTTTGGCTACATGTTAGAATCACCGGGAATGTCAAAAACTAGGTCCACCACCAAAGATTCTATTTAATTGGGATGGGTATAAGCCAGGATAACAGGAGATTTAAACTTCCTCAAGTGATCCTCATGTGCAGCCAAGGTCGAACATCACTGCATAAACCAGAGCTCCCCAAATGTGTTTGCACATTGGAATCACCTGGGAAACCTTAACACTTCCAAACCCCAGGCCCCAGCACAGACCAACTAAATCACAGTCCCTGGGGGAGAAGCACGGGCATCAGCAGCTTCTGAGGCTCCCCGGGTGATTCCAATGTCCAAACAAAAGTTTGGGGACAGTCTTCAACCCTCACTGGACATTGGAACTACCCAGAGTACTTTTAAAAATCTCGATGTCCAGGTAGTATCCCAAACCAATTAAATCGAAACCTTTGGGAAGGATGGGACTCCAGCATTTTTTAAACACTCCCCATTTGATTCCAGTGCACAGCATGGGTTGAGGAAAAACTGTTCTTACTTCTAATGCAGAAGGCACTCCTGACAGTCCCTCAATCTAAGAATCTGGAAGACTTGGAAAGAATATAAAAAGGGAAATGAGGGGTGCCTGGGTGGCTCAGTCGGTTAAGCATTGAACTCTTGATTTTGGCTCAGCAGGATCTCAGGATTCATGAGTTCGAGCCCCGCATCAGGCTCTGCACTGACAGTGCAGAGCCTGCTTGGGACACACACACACACACACACACACACACACACACACACAATCTATGTGGAAATAAGCAACTGCAACTAAATACTGAGAGATCAAACTAACGTGATACAGGCTAAAATCAGAACAATATAAATGTGGCAGGTGAGATCTTCTTTGATCACTCTCTCACTGCAATTCTGAGAATGTACTTCACATTTCACATCAGTATTTTTAAATGAATAGTTTTTTACGTGACTGAATCGAAGATCTTAACTCAAGTGAATCAAGGTTTTAAATAAAACCTGATCCTTGGGGCGCCTGGATGGCTTGGTCGGTTAAGCGTCCGACTTCGGCTCGGGTCATGATCTCACGGTCCGTGAGTTCGAGCCCCACGTTGGGCTCTGTGCTGGCAGCTTGGAGCCTGGAGCCTGTTTCGGATTCTGTGTCTCCCTCTCTCTCTGCCCCTCCCCTGTTCATGCTCAGTCTCTCTCTGTCTCAAAAATAAATAAACATTAAAAAAATTAATTAATTAATTAAAAAAAAAAAAAACCTGATCCTTGACTCAACTCCACGTTGCCAAAACAACTCCGCATTAAGCATACAATTTCCTTTTCATAAAAAATATCATTAATTTTAATCCTCTCATGAGCAGAAGAGTAGAAGGGCAGATTTAACCTGAACTGCAAAACTAACCTGAAACTCAGAATAACTGAGCACTGGCTAGGCCCTAACTGCTGGATGTCACGTGAAGCAGGTCTAAATTCTGGTTCTACCAGTAAGCTGCTTTGTGTCCTTGGTCAAGCCACTCAACCTCTTTATTCCCATTCCCTGATCTACACGTGGGGATTTTGCACACACACACACACACACACACACACACACACAGAGCTTTTGTAAGAATTCACTGAAATACCTAGTGCAGTACCAGGCCCAGCACAGAAGCATTCAAAAAAATGTTAGCTGCAAATATTTTTATTACAATAATAATTATTTATTTTTTGAATTGCAACAGAAATTCAATCTTTCAGGTATCTTAATTAAAATGGTAATTCCACTCAATTCAACATATATTTATTGATCACCTACTATGTGCCAAATAGTGTTCGAGGCAAGTTTTCTATAGTAAATTGTTTTATAAATAATTTCTCTATTTGGAGAAAACCCTCTGCCTTTGTGAAGCTTATATTCTTGGGAGAGACACAGAATAAACATTAAACATAATAAATCTGTGAATTCTATACCACTGTGGTCCAAGAAAAGGTTCTGAGATGATGGAAACGTTCTGTCTATTCAATCCAATACAGCAGCCACCAGCCACATGTCTCTTGAGCATTTAAAATGTAGTGTGGTGTCACTAAATTTTTTATTTTATTTAATTTTCACTAATTAAAATGTAAAGGGCCACATGTGGCTAAGGGCTACCACATAGGACATGCGTATCTTTAGTACATTAGAAGGTGATAAGCATATGGAACAGAAAAGGTACAGCCGGGTAAAGAAAACTGGGGATCCAAAGAGGTAGCCCGTCTCGTACAAAGGGCGGTGAGAAGAAGCTCACTGAAAAGGTGAGATCTGACTTGAAGGAGATGAGGGAGGGGGCCCAGAGAAGAAAGAGGGAAAGGGCACTCCAGGCAGCAGACAGCAGAGCAAAGGCCCCATGGTGGGAGCATGCTGACATGTCCAGGGAATCTGAGAAACATGGGTAGTCACTGCAGGGTTTTGAGAAAAGTGGCATAACCTCAATCTCCCTCTAAACAGAACCCCCTGGGTGCTATGCTGAGAACAAAGGGGCAAAGAGACAGGCTCATCTGGCCAGAGGCTATTGTATGATCTAAGATGGTGGCTTCCAAGGCTGTGGTGACAGTGGAGGCTGTGGGAAGAGATCTTGAAGATCTAATCAATAGGACTTTCTAATGGATTGGATGCAGGATATGAGACAAAGAGAGGTGTCAATGATTTCTACAAAGCTTTTGGCCAGAGTGACAGAGCGCCACCAAAGGAGACAAACAAAAAGCCTTGGGGGTAACAGGTATTGCAGGGAGGGAATAACCTGTGTTCAATTTCAGACTGGTAAGGTTTGAAATTTATGTTACATGTGTGAATGAGTGTCCAACATTCAAGTTTGGATTTTGGACGAACTGGGTAGAAACAAACATTTTGGTAAACATATGGTATTTCCATTCCTGGCCTGAACAAGACTGCCAGGGCAGTGAGTGTAGACAGAGAAGAGAACTGAGTGCTAGGACACTTGCGTATCTAGAGAAAGCAAGAGGGGTCGGCAGAGGACACGACCAAGGAGCAGCTGGGGAAGGAGGAAGATGTAAAAGCAAAGGAACCAGCTGTCATCTTCTCTGAGAGCCTGAACTAAAAACATCAACTTGCCCATTTACACAATGACAACAACAAAAACTAAGACAGAAAAAAAGCCCTGTGGATAAATCTTCTAAGAGTAATGATTCCGGGATTTAAAACTTATCCTAATTTTCTCAAAAGTAAGGCATTGAGAAGAAGACATAAAATCGTGGTTCTCTCCTTCATAAAAGCACATTTCTATTTCGTGCTCACTGCCAGAGGCTATTATAGTGATCTTTCCTGAAACAAGGCCCTTAGGGACACAATTTCCCGCCTGCCTTCACTGTCCTCAAGGAAATAGGTCAGAAAAGAAGACATCCTCTAAATTTCTAATGGAAAGAAGCTTTGGAGCAGGAAAATAGTCCAGGGAACAGCAGATGCTACATTTCAGTAACACTTCTATACAGATAACTTCCCACGGGGTCTCCTTCCCCCCACCCCACACACACACATACACACTATTCTCTTGTTTCCCTTAACCTTAGCCCCTTCACTACTACAATGTGCTTTGTCGTTCTGATTCCTCACCCCCACCCCCACCCCCGTTAGCAAGTTTCTGACATTTCTCTTATCCTGAACAGCTTCCTGATCCCGGACCATCACTACAGCCATCAGATTAACTACAAAGCATACCTTCTCTCACGCAAAGATGCCAAAGCAGAAACTTAAGATGCCAGAAGTGTTATCCTCATGTCATAGCAATAAAACCAAGTAACACAAAAAGAAACATGATACATTGCTCAGCACAGAGTATTTATGCCTATTTTAAAGTGTGGGTCAATCAGAAAACATTCTCTTCTTTCTTCTCGTAACAATATAGCTCCTGGCCAAGATCTTCCTAAGAAACCCCCCCAACCCCGCCCCGCTTGGAGGTCATAGATAACTTTGCTGTTGTCACTTCCACTGCGAGGTTTCTGATAAACAACCTTGAGAAAACAATTAGCAGGTGATGCTGTTCCTCACCGCCCCCACGTTTCTTCTGGATGTGTACTTTAACATACCTCATTTGTGAAAACCATCAGTTGGAGACCCTTTATTTCTTTGGCATTACTTCAGTTTTAAACTACAGATGAAAAATATCTGGGAACAAATAATGTCTTTTCCATCTTTGCACCTTCAGGACTGAGGACGTTCCTGACAAAGAGTGTGCACTCACCCAACTGCTGAACTGTTGGGAAACTGAGCTAAGAAAACCTCCACCCCACTCTCCGGGAACTATTTCTCCTGCCACGGTAGTATTTAGAGGGGGACAGGCAGCATTCTGAAAAGATGCTGAGCTGCACTGAAATTCTGACCCACTTGTAATCAATATAAACTTAATTTTGCATGTGTATAAAGGGAAAGCTAATGAAGGTCATGAAAAGAAAGATATTTTAATGATTCAATTAAAAAACTGAAAAGACAATGATTGCCCTCGGAACTGAGAACAGAAGCACAAAAGGGAAGCATTTAAAAACTCAGAATATCTTCAAAATCTGTTCAAGGCTGGCCACTCAGCTAAAGCTTGACACCCCGAGGGAATAAGCAACCACACAGCAAGTCTCATCCTCCACAAAAATAAAATCATAAAATGACTGAACCAGACCCATGGGAGAAGGCAGGTATTCACCATGGGCTAGAAACGCATACTAAAAAACAAAGGATTCCAAGCCAGAATAAGGGAAATGATTAATGAGTTAAGAGTAAACCTTATCTAAATACAGGATGCAGTCAGGATATGCAGGATATAACCAACTAAGAATGGCTTTAATTCTTTGAAAATTGTCTTTAAATGTTCCTAAAGCATTTCTGTTTAAGCCTGAAATGTGTATTCCCACAGATACAGCATTATTAAAATGAAGATTAAGTTACCATTCAAACTCCCCAAACACCAAATTAATCTGCAATATACTTAAAACTACAGTACTAATAAATCTATTTCAATGTTACCTAATTAAATACAAAATTTTTTCCTATAGTAAAATGTAACCCAAATTCCAACTAAGGAAACCGCTAATACCCTAATTCCTTTGGTTTCTTATTTTGTTTTGCTCTTTGCAAGCCACAAGGGGGCACAGGGTAATAGCACCGGCACTCCAACAGGGAAACTCTAATCTGGGTTTGGAAGAAAAGAAAGGGGAACTTTCCTGAAGGGCCTCGGAAAGTGAGTAATTACATCACGCGGGGTAAGCCATCTCTCCAGACCAATCCCTACTGAGGAGTGCAGATTTGGGGAAGAGAGACAACAGACTCCACCAGGGGCTAAGATGAAATCTAGAGTTATGTATCTGCATCTGTAGAGTCCAAACTCAGGGCCCACGTCACGACCGCACCCGGGTACGGGGTTCAGAAGCGGTAGTGGGACTTGTGTGAACCTCACCATCCTTTCTCTGAGGCTCACTATTCAGAAAGGAAGGGGACCGGTTTTATTTACACCCTCTCCCCTAGGGATGAATGAAAACTAGAACACAGAGATTTCACTCACTGCAGGAGGAATTCGGCTTCATAAAAAAAGAAAACTTTAGACTATAACCACTGAGTGAAGTTATAAATTAAAATCTCACTGCCTGATGAATGTCTACAATAAAATAAACAACCGCGAATTTGAATGGTTTAGATTACTTGCTGCTGAGAGCCAAGAAAAGAGAAAACACACCCAATATTCTGAAACACTAAAATTCCATTATTTTGCCCAAGTTATGTGATTTTTTTTAAAAGAATACAATTAACATGTTTGTCTGTCGAGGGCTACAGACCACCAGCCGTTTTCTAGAAGAGCTCTGGATTCTCACAAAGTATGTATTTGATCCTTTAACGTTTAGGGCTTTCCCCCCACCCCCTTTTATAATACTATAGTATCAGAGCCAGGTGTATGGTAATTATTGTAGCAATAAGGGCCACCTGAGTGGCTCAGTTGGTTCGATGAACGACTCTTGCTTTCGGCTCAGGTCATGATCTGACGGTTCACGAGTTTGAGCTCCACATCGGGCTCTGCACTGACAGTGCTGAGCCTGCTTAGGATTCTCTCCCTCTCTCTCTCTCTGCCCCTACCCTGTGCATGCTCTCTCTCAAAAATAAAAATAAACTTCAAAAAAAATTTTTTTCATTATTATAGCAGTAAGACAGATTTTCAGAGAAGCCAATGTCTTAGTTAAGCTTGGAATGAAATAAAAAGCATCAACAAAGAGTTACCACAATCCTAAAACTGGTGATGAAGAGAGCTCTCGCTCTTTGTGACAACATAAAATTTAACAAATGAGACCTCCTTTATGCTCATGTGTCAGCCTTTCTACACCCACCCCACCTTCAAATATAAATCCATTTTCTACTGCTACTACTACTTTAAAGAAAAACTGCTTTGGCGCCCTGAACGGTGTCAGCGCACAAACGTCAACCAGCTCCAATCTGAAAACCTTTGTAGAAAATTTATTTTTGATTATGTGAATAGCTGTTCTGCTGTCGTGGTAACATAGGTACCATCCCTTCCCCCGTAGGCATTGAAACCCCTATTCAGGACTCACTGGTCCACAGATACGGTCTATTCTCTCTCTGCAATCCATTCTCTATCTTCCCCCTACAAGATAATATACATTTTTTAAAACTCTTGTTTCTTACCCCCATGGGAACGTGAAGACAAGCCAATTTGAGATGCCTACTGATTACAGGATATGCAGGTAAGTACAAGGTAACTGATCAGATACACCGGCCTACACAGGACGAGCCCTTCCGACCAGCAAGGCAGACAATAAAGAACATGTGCTCTCTGAGTTCACCTAACATGTTATTAACATGAATAAAGTCAGCCTTATGATTTATTCATTACTTATTTCCATTTAAAGTGAATTTGCAAAAATGTTCCTGTCAGAAAAATTACTATCAAAACTCAAATTGTCATCCTGCATCAAGGACATCTCAGAATGAAAGAATGAATGCCTCGTCCTTAGGGCTGCTTCCTCCCCACACAAACTGCCTGGGACACAGCTCACTCAGGGAGATTGCCAGATGTCTGGGAAACACGTCCTCACGGTCATCGTCCCATTACTGAAAGGTACAATTGGCTCTTTAGGCACTAAAATAAAACTTACTAGAATCGAAAGATAAATTACTGGCATGTGTCAGCTTCTGATGTTATGATCTGTGATGATTAATTTTATCTGTCAACTTGGCTGAACCACAGTGCCCAGATATTTGGTCAAATATTATTCTGGATGTTTCTGTGAAGCTGTCTTTTGGATGAGATTAACATTGAAATCAGTGGACTTTGTATAAGAGCAGATTGCCCTCTAGAAGGTGGATGATCCTCATCCAGTCAGTTGAAGGCTTTAATAGAACAGAAACTGACTCTGCCCAAGCAAGAAAGGATTCTGCCAGCAGACTGCCTTTGAATTTGAACCGCAATTTTCCCCGAGTCTCCAGCCTGCTGGTTTACCCCAAATCTACACAATCAGGTGAGCCTGTTCCCCAAATCAATCTCTCATTCTCAATCGCTGCACACACAACCATACACACACACACACACACACACACACACACACACACACACACACACGATCCTGGTGACTGTTTCTCTGGAGAACTCTGACTAATACATGATCCAAAAGAAAACAAGACTTCACCTTGAAATTTTTTAAGAAGGCATATGGTTTGGAGATCAATAATCAATATTCATTAAATCAACGACTGTTATTGGTCCGATACCAGATGTGAAGACTTAGTTCTTCACCAGCTTCATTTAATTTTCCTAAACACTGATAAAAGACATTGCTTTATCCAAACAAGGGAAAGTAATTTGTTAAAAAAAATAAATAAAAAGTGCTTGAGACTAAAGCCAAGATGCAAATTTAAGTATTTATGAGCATCTTTGCAGATGTACAAAAATAAGTCAGTACATACACCGACACCCGCAAACACACATGGGTCCACTCTGCATAGAAAATTCATAAAAAATAAAATAAAGGCATAAACATTGACTGTTTATCCTTAATAAATTACTATTGATCTTAATCATGATTTGCATTACTTTTCTCAATTTCTCATACGAAAATAAGAACAGTAATAAGTACTGATGTATAATAAGCAATACATTTGGTCTTTGGCCCTGGTTCCTGGCAGAAAACTCCTAAAACCCTTGGGATTTCCTGACGGAAAGTAGCGGCTCTTGTGTTTCATCAGGAGCCCCTTTGAGCACACCCGAGTTTACACTAATGAGGTGACTTAGGGCCCTTAAATAGCCTCAGGACAGGGCTGGTCACCGGAGAGCCCAAGTGATTAGAGGGCTGGAATTTTCAACCACACCACAGACCTCTTGGGAGGGGAAAGGGGGCAGGGTATGAAGCTCTAGAAAAACTCGTGAACAACAAGAGCTGATGAGCTTCCAGGTTAGTGAGTGCATCCAAGTGCCAGGGCGATGATGCGCTCCAGTTCTACTCGGACAGAAGCTCCAGTGCTTAGGAGGTTTGCGGACTTTGCCTTATGTCACCTCTTCCTCTAGCTGTCCGTCTGAATCCTCTAAAATACCCTTTACAATAAACTGGTAAATGGAAGTGAATGTTTCTGAGTTCTGTGAGCCACCCCAATAAATTAATCAAATCCAAAGAACAGGGAGTGGGAACCTCCAATTTACTGCCAGTCAGAAGCACAGGTAACAACCAGGACTTGAGATTGGGGTCTGATGTGGGGCAGTCTTACAGGACCGAACCCTGACCCTGTAGGGCCTGATGCGACCTCCAGACAGTGTTAGAACCAAATTAAATTTATAGGACACCCAGTCAGTGTCTACTGAGAACTGAAGAATTGCTTGGTGTGCTAAAAAAGAAAACAGCACTTATTAGAAGTACTGTAATATAATCTCAAGGAGCAGTGACCTGACACAACAAGTTTCTTCACGTAAAAGAAAAGAATCGCCTGATCTTCAAAATGCTTATTACTGGGGTTTAGAAAGACTCCCACACATGAAGCTAGCACCACAAGAGGGTCTTTATCAACACCTTGGTTAAAATTCATTTTTTATTACTGCACAGCAAAGGAAAGGACAGGACAGGAGGACTTGTAAGTGGTAGGTGGAGACAAGCACGTAGATTTAACAGGGAACCTAACAAATTTCAGTTCAGTATATGCAGCTATCACCTCACCAAGCCAACACTTTGCGAGTCCACCACCTCTGTCACAGCACTGGGCCTCAAGAAGCGGTCCCCAGCTCGACAGCACTGACACCACCTGGAAAGCTGCAGAAACGCACATGCCTGGGCCCCACCTCACATCTACTGAACAATCTCTGGAAAAGGAAACCAGGAGTTTGTGTTTTAACAAGACTTCTAGACGATTCCGATGTACACTAAAGCCTGAGAACCAGAAACCTCCAGTAAAATCATATACCTTTAAGTATGAAACAGAACTGAAGCAGGAAATTCAGAAACTGGGGGGCAGAATTTTTACATCACTATGGATCAGGTGGAGGGAGTTTTTATTAATAGTATCCCTCCTTTTTTATAAGGCATTTATATAACTAATACTATATCACTGATATTATTTAAGATTTTTCCAATGACCTCAACTTTTCAATCCATTCTGAGGCTGCTTTGTGCTTACTGAGACAGAACAATATCAAAAGTGTTCAGGGTGGGTGATAATACACTCCCAGGCAAAACTTACAGGCCTCGTGCATCATATTTGCAATTGCTAAGCTCTGAATTACGTTTTTTTAGTTCTTCCATCATATGGGATGTAAGAGTTGTCAGTAAAAACGAAAAAAGCCAAAATGTATACAGTATTTCTATAAAGTTTTCACTTCCCCGTATGAAAATTTGCCAGTGGGATCAAAGTCCTGTGAAAGAGGCAATTGGGCTGCCAATTTAATTCGCACTAATTAGCATTCCTTTGTAAAAGGTAGATAAATACCTTTAAACTGCTTAATCATGCTCTGATGGTTTTCAATGGCTTCCTTTAAGATCATTTCAGGCTGGTCCATCTTCCACCGCCATTCAGTGCCCACTGGGTTGGTGTGGTGCCTGAGAACGAGAGGCAAAAGTTCTAAAGGACTCTCTGTAATAACACCTGAGTCATCTACTATGCCATAGTCCATAAAATCACAAAATTAGAGTTGGTTTCCCCCTAGGAGCTCAGCTATTTATAGCAGTGTTTTCCAGCTTATTCTAAGTCATGACATCTAGCAGAGAGGGTTAGATGGCAGAGAAGTGCCTAGCTAAGACTGAGGATTTAATCAGAACAATACGAAATGTGCAACCTTTTCTCCCAACCACCCACCACCAGGTTAACAGGCATCCATTAACGACCGATAGAATATTGCTGGAAGAGTTGCACAATCACAGTGACTGACCCTCCCTGAGAGGCAACACAGTGGAAACACCTACAGCTTAGGATGGATCAGACATTAAGAAAACACCTGTCGGGGCGCCTGGGTGGCTCAGTCGGTTGAACGTCCGACTGCAGCTCAAGTCGTGATCTCATGGTTCGTGGGTTCAAGCCCCACATCGGGCTCTGCACTGACAGCACGGAGCCTGCTTTAGATTCTGTCTCCCTCTCTCTGCCCCTCCCCCACAGGTCTTCCCTCTCTCTCCCTCTTCTCAAAAATAAACATTAAAAAATATAAAGGAAAAAAACCTGTCAAACCAGCCCCCATGCTACACACAAGGATCGCCTTGAGGAATTTTAAACCTGTGGTACACTGAAGGGAAGCACAGAAACAGTGAATCTCAACTCAAGCCCAACTCCTGACTAGATTAACCTAAACTCCAAAAAGTAAAGGCCTAGCAGAAAGGAAAGGTGTACTGATTTTCAAACACACAAAAAAATGCACCTCATCTCTTAAGTACTACATAAGAAGTCCAACTTTAAACAAAAACAAAACAGAAAAAAAAAAAAGAATACAAAAAACAAGAAAACACATTCCCCATAGACAAAGCAATTGGCTGAACCAAACTCTTGACCCAAGTGGTGAAACTATTTGACAGGGAATTTTAAAAAACTATGATTAATATGTTAAAAGCCCTAATAGAAAAGGTGGGCGATGTGCAAGATCAGATGGGTAAATTCAGCAGAGAGATGGAAATTATAACACAACCACCAAAGAGAAATGCTAAATATGAAAAACAGGCCTTCGACCAATTCAGCAGTAACTTGTAACAGCTGAGGAGAGAGTAAAAAAACTTGGAGACCAATGCAAATAAGCCACCTAAAACACAAAGTTTTCTTTTTTAAGTGAAAAAAAAAAAAAAAGGGACACAGCATCTGAGAGCTGTGGGACAACACAATACCTCCAAAATACACATACTTGGAATCCCGTAAGGAAAACAGAGATAACAAAGCAGAAGAAATAGTAGAAAAATGACCACTAACAATTTTTCACAGGTAGTGAAAAACAACCACAGATCCAAGCAGCTCTCAGAACAACCAGGATGCATTTATTTTATTTATTTATTTTAAGAGAGAGAGAGAGAGCACGCACGCATGAGCAGGGGAGGGGCAGAGAGAGAGAGGGAGAGGGAGAATCCCAAACAGGCTCTGCCCTATCGTTGCAGAGCCCTCTCGCAGACCTCAAACTCATGAACCCAGAGATCATGACCTGGACCGAACCAAGGGTGTGATGCTTAACCAATTGAGCCACCCAGGCATCCCCAGGATATTAAAAAAAAAAAAAAAAAAAAAAAGACAGCCTAAAAAGACACATAACCTAAGAACAAAAGATTAAAAATTACATCTGACAACTCATCAGAAAACAAAAGCCAGCTGAAATTATAATGACACCTGAGAAGCATGCTTAAAAAAAAAGGAAACAAAACTCATGGACCAGAATTCTAAACTCAGAGTATCTTTCAGAAATGGAAAATAAAGGCTTTTGCACACAAAATCTGAGAGACTTCCTTGTCAGAAAACCTACATCACAAGGTATGTTAAAGGGAATTGTTTACACTAAAGAAACATATACTAGATAGAAACCTGAAACTATACAAAGAAATAATGAGCACTGGAAAGGGGGGGAAAGGGGAAAATCATATTTACCTTTTTAACCTTTAACTGCTCTAAAAATAACTGACAGTGTAAGTAAAAAAGAATAGCAATGTACTATGCGTTTACGACTTATGTAAAACTTACTATGCCAACAATAGCAAAGGGTAGTAAAGAGGAATAGGGAATATACTGTTGTCAAATCCTTACACTACATATGAAGGGGTATATTACTTGATGGTAGACTCTGATTAATTAAAGATGTACATTGTAACCCTTAGGGAAATCTCTAAAATATTTTTAAAATACATAAATAATAAGCCAAGATTAAACATAAAATCATTTGGGGCGCCTGGGTGGCTCAGTCAGTTAAGCGTCCGACTTCAGCTCAGGTCATAATCTCACAGTCTGTGGGTTCGAGCCCCGCATCGGGCTCTGTGCTGACAGCTCAGAGCCTGGAGCCTGCTTCCGATTCTGTGTCTCCCTCTCTCTCTGCCCCTCCCCTGCTCATGCTCTGTCTCTCTCTGTCACAAAAATAAATAAAAACATTAAAAAAAATTTTTCTTAACATAAAATCATTTAAAATGCTCAATTAACATGACAGCAGGTAGAAAAATAAAAAACAGAATAGATAACAGCAAGATGTAGATTTTAATCAAACCATACCAATAGTCACTTTCAATATAAATGGTTTAAAGCATCAGTGAAGAGAGATTATCAGATGAGTCTATATGAGGCCACTGCACTGATGGTGTGCACCCTGCTTAGGATTCTCTCTCTCCCTCTGCCCCTCCCCTGCTTGCTTTCTCTCTCTCTCTCTCTAAATAAACATTTTTTTAAAAAAAGGAAAAGAAAAATTATATGAAGCCAGAATTACTCTAATACAACAACAACAAAAAAACAGATTAAGACATTACAAGGAAACTACAGACCAATACCCTCCATGAACAGAGACACAGAAACCTAAAAAAACAAAACAAACAAACAAAAACCCTGAGCAAATCAAATTCAGCAACACATAAAAAGGATAATGTGTCACAAGCAAGTACCGTTTATCCCAGAAACACAGACTGGTTCAATATGCAAAAATCAATCACTTTAGTTCACCAATTTCCTTTTTTTTTTTTTTTTTTTTTTAGTAGGCTTCATGTCCAGCATGGAGCCCAACACAAGGCTTGAACTCACAACCCTGAGATCAAGACCTGAGCTGAGATCAAGAGTCAGACACATGGGGCACCCGGGTGGCTCAGGAGGTTAAACGTCCGTCCGACTCTTGCTTTCGGCTCACGTCATGATCTCGCAGTTTCATGAATTCAAGCCCCATGTCAGGCTCCGTGCTGACAGTGGGGAGCTTGCTTGGGGTTCTCTCTCTCTCTCCCTCTCTCTCTGACCCTCCCACACTCGTGCTGTCTCTCTCTCTCTCTCTCTCTCAAAATAAATGCATAAATTAAAAAAAAAACAAAAACAGTTGAACACTTAACCAACTGAGTCACCCAGGCACCCCTCTGATTCACCATTTTAACAAAGTGAAGAAAAAATGATTATCTGAATAAAATGCAACATCCATTAATGACAAAAACTCTCAGCAAACTAAAAATAAAAAACAGAATCTCTTTAATCTCATGAAGGGGATCCAAAAAAACCCTCATAGCTAACATCAAACTTAACAGTGAAAGAATGAATGCTTTCCTCTTAAGATCTGAAACACTGTAAAAATATCCTTTCTGACCACTCCTATACAGCATGTAAATCCTAGTAGTGAAATGAAGCCAGAATAAGGAGCAAACTCTCTCTTCACAAATGACATGTTTGTCTACATAAAACTTCAAAAGAATCTACAAAAAATATACTGGAACTAATGAGAACTAGCAAGAGAGCCTAGCAAGTGCATAAGATGCATGGTCAATATACAAAAATCAACTGTCTTTATTATATACTAGAATGTGTGGTATTGGCCAAAGAAAGACACACAGATCAAAGGGACAAATGAATCCAGAAATATACCCAACTTATATTATTGTGAACTGATCTTTTTATAAAGGTGCAAAGGCAATTTAAGGGAGAAAGGATAATCCTTTCAATAAATGTTGCTACAACAGTTGGATATCCAAAAGCCAAAACAAAAAACAAAACAAACAAACAAAAAAAACAATTTCCATGCATACCTTGAACATCATCAGTAATAAGACAAACTGATAGCATATACCTTCTGGTAGGACTGATATACTGAGAACACATTGCTTCACACAAAAATATACATAATTTCATTCTCATTATGAAAATAAACCAAATACAAATTCAGGAACCTTCTACAAAATACTTAACCAGGATTTTTCAAAAGTGTTAAAGCCATAAAAACAAGGAGAACTAAGAAATGGTCACAGACTGGAAAAGACTAAGGACACATAACAACTAAATGCAATGTGGGATGCAAGACCGGACCCTGGAATAGAAAAAGAGCAGTAATGGAAAAACTGGCAAAATCTCAACAGTCTCCAGTTTAATTAATAGTGTTACATATATTTTAATTAGCAAGAAATGTGAATTTCTTGCTTGTGATAACTGTCCCATGTCCCATGTTAAGATATTAACACTACAGGAAGGTAAATGAACGGACACCAGAACTTTCCAAACAACCTTTGCAACCTGCCACATAAGAAACAGTTTTCCTTCCTTAAAACACGAAACGTTGGAAACACAGGGAAAGAAGCATCATATTCACATGCTGAAGTATAAATTGATATGATCTGGGTCTAAAATACATAGTAAAAATCCGAAAACATTTTATACAGCAGAGTACTCATTACAACACAACCAGCCATAATAGCAAAAACAAAAACAAAAAACCTATCTTGATGAGCACCGAGTAATGTACAGAATTATTGAATCATATTGTACACGTTCAACTAATATAACACTGTATATTAATTATACTTCAATTTTAAAAAAGAAAAAATTATATTTGCAAAAATTAAACCCATCTTGACCACGATCTCTTGTTTTTCAATGCTGGACTCAGTGTTTTAATATATTGTTTAGGATTTTACACCCATACTAATGAATGAAACTGCACCGCAATATTTGTTTTTAATGCTGTTCTCTGGGTCGCTATCAAGGTTACACTAGTGTTTTGTTTTGTTTTTTAATTTTCTTTAACGTTTATTTTATTTTTTGAGAGACAGAGCACTAGCGGGGGAGGGGCAGAGAGAGAGGAAGACGCCAAATCTGAAGCAGGCTCCAGGCTCTGAGCTGTCAGCACACAGCCTGACAGCAGGGCTCGAACCCATAAACCGTGAGTTCAAGACCTAAGCCAAAGTCAGACACTTAACCGACTGAGCCACCCAGGCACTCCTGTTACACTGGTTTCTTAAAATTAGTCTATGAGTGTTCCCTTTTTCTTTGCTTTCTGGAGAATTTCTTTTCCTTGAGTATTTGCTTAGAACTTACTTATAAAACCATCTAGGTCTGGTTTCTTTTTGATACGGTTTGTAACTACCGATTACATTACTCTACAGTGATTACAGAACTGCTCAGAATGACATTCTTCCTGAATTACTTTTGAAAATCTAAATTTACAAGGAATTTAGAAATTGGGAACCGGCCAGTGATTTCCAGGGACTAGGAATGTGGAGGGCAAGGGAGTAGGGGTAGCAAGAAGGAGACTTTTGGTGATGGAAAAAGTCTGTATTTTGATTGTGGTGATGGACACACAATTCAAAAATATGATAGAATTGTATAGGAATACATACATACGTACTCCCACCACACAAATGCGTGCATTTAAAACTGATGAAATCTGAATAAACTCTGTAGATTTTTTTAAATAAATAAATAAATTTACAAGGAATTTGATTATTTTTCAAATTTTCAAATATTAATACTTTACTGTCTACTGTCTTCAATCTTTGCAGCATCAATAATTATTTATCCTCTTTCATTAGTTAATAGTATTTATTCCCTCTCTCCTTTTTTGATCTCACAAATATCATTAAACTTCTACCAATTTCAATTGCATTTGATTGATAACATCCCCACACACCACACTACCTAATCAAGTCTTTAAGATTTTGTTCTTGAAATTTATTTGCTATTTATCTTCTACCAGAGCAAAAAGAGCACATCAAAAAATTTACGGGAACAGCTCAAGTTCATTTGCCTTAAACCAAACTACAAAGCACATTCAGGCCAAAAAAAAACACAAAAAAACAAAAAACCCAAAACACAACAGAGTGAACAGATAACCTAAGAAATAGACAAAGATATTTACAAACTATATATCAGATAAGGGTCAATAACCAAAATATATATGGAATTCCATTAATTCAATAGCAAATAATAATAATAATTCAATTTTAAAGTGGACAGAGGACTTGTAACTCAATTTTTAAATGGGCAGAGGACTTGACATTTCTCCAAAGAAGACATACAAACGACCGACAGGTATATTAAAAAATTCTCAACATTACTAATCATCAGGGAAATGCAAATCAAAATCACAATAAGATATCATCTCATACCCATGACTATGGCCACTATCAGACAAAAAATAAAGTAAAATAAAATAACACATGTTGGCAAGCATATGGAGAAATCAGAACCTTATGCACTATATTAGAAAAGCAAAATGGGCTCGTGAGTTCGAGCCCCGCGTCGGGCTCTGTGCTGACAGCCCAGAGCCTGGAGCCTGTTTCAGATTCTGTGTCTCCCTCTTCTCTCTGTCCCAACCCACTTGCATTCTGTCTCTGTCTCTCTCAAACATAAATAAACATTAAAAAAAAAATTAAAAAAAAAAAAAAAGAAGAAGAAAAGCAAAATGGTATAGCCACTATGGAAAGCAGTATGGAAGTTATAAAAATAATTAAGAAGAGAACTACCATTTGATAAGAATCCCACTTCTGTGTATTTTTCCAAAAGAATGAAAAACAGAATCTCAAACAGATATACCCACTCCCACGTTTACTGCAGCATTATTAGCCACGATGTGTGAATAAAAAAAATGTGGTATACACATACAATGGAATATCATTCAGCCTTAAAAAAGAAGAAAATGCTGCCATATGTGACAAAGTGGACTAACCTGGGAGACATCATGCTAAAATGAAATAGACTGTCTACAGAAGGACAAATACTGCACGATATCACTTATATAGGGTCTATAAAATAGTCACACACACAGAGGCAGAGAGTAGAATGGTGTTGCCAGGGGCTAAAGGAGGGGGAAATTGGGAATTGCTATTTAACAAATATAAAGCTTCAGTTACATAAGATTATTAAGTTCTAGAGAACCTTTCATTTCGATGAACAATACTGTATTGTACTCTTAAAATTTTGTTAAGAGAGCAGATCTCAGGTATTCTTACCACAGTAGTAATAAAAGTAACAACAACAACAACAACATTACTTTGGAGCAAAATTAAATTACAATCCTACTAAATATGGGGAATGAGGAAATTTTGTGGAAGAGACACACCTTAGTCACTACTTTAAAGACAAAGGCCCTTTGAACATGTTTCTCTCTTGCTTTCCAAACGATGATTTAATTTAACAGATTAAAATCTGGTTCTAAATCTATATGCGCTTTGATATGAAAAGATCTCTATAAAGTAGGAACAAAAAAAAGCAACATGCAGAACACTGTAAAGCAGTCTGCCACTTGTGTGTGTGTGTGTGTTTACAAAGACACACACACACACACACACACACACACACACACACACACACAATATCTATTAGCACCTGTGCAGAATATCTCTGAAAACCCAACTGACTGAAAGACAAGGATGAAAAAAGGATTTTCACAGTATAACCTTTTACGCATTTTGAATTTTCACTATATGCAAGGATGACCTTTCAAAATACATTTAAAATATATTTTAAAGACTCGTGTTTACCATTCAAGCAAAACTTTCTTAAAAGCTTTATTCAAATATAATTCACCTACCATAAAATTCCATTTAAAGTGTACAACCCAATGGCATTCAGTATGTATGTTCATAGAGTTGGGCATCCATCACCACAAAGCAATGTTAGAACATTTTGGTCAACCCCCAAAAGAAACCCTGCTCCACTTCGCTATCACTCTTCAATCCACACATCCCCCCAGACCCTAAGCAACCATTGATCTACTTTCTGTGTCTACAGGTTCCTCTATCCTGGGGCATTTCACAGAAATAAATGATACGATTATCCATATGTTTTTTTGTGATTGGCTTCTTTCACTTAGTGTTACGTTTTCAAGGTTCATCAATTTGTACTATGTATCACTATCTCATTTCTTTTTGTTTCCAAATAATATTCCATTGGTGGATATTTTGTTTACCCATGCATCAGCTGATGAGCATTTCGTTTATTTCCAATTGGGGAATATTATTACCTTTTCATGTGTTATTTGTATATCTTCTCTGAAGAAGTCTGTTCAGATCCTTTGCCCATTTTTGTAATCAGGTTATTTGTTCAAGACAGATACAACTTTTTTTAAAAAAATTTTTTAACGTATTATTTATTTATTTATTCAGAGACAGAGAAAGACAGAGCACAAGCAGGGGAGGGGCAGAGAGAGGGGGAGACATGGAATCCAAACAGGCTCTAGGCTCCGGGCTGTCAGCACAGAGCCTGACGTGGGGCTCAAACCTATGAACACAAGGATCATGACCTGAGCCAAAGTCGGATGCTCAACTGACTGAGCCACCCAGGCGCCCCAAGACAGATATAACTCTTAACTTGACATCTCAAAGTAAAAATTTTCACTTACACAGGCAGAAACGGGAGACAAACAATGGTAAGTCTGGGCTATCTACACACATAACACTCAACAACTCTTTCTGAAAATGAGCAGAGTAATATTTTATCTATCTAAAGCCATCTGCTACCCATATTATCCAAATGAAGTCAGAGAAACTCATTTAGGAAAACTCACATCTGCACATCATGTTGCAGTTTGAAGTACTTTCATACGCACCATCTCCCTCAAGCAATTAAGCCTCATAGCAACCTTGTAAGGAAGGTATTACTGTTATTTTACAGTTAAGAAAACTGAGGCTCAGAGGCTGTTTTTAAGAACCTGTAAAATGAAACAAAAATAAACAAAATGCTCACATAAGCATTTAAATCAATTTTTGTAGGCCTTTTCTAACATATGTACTGAATTATTTATAACGGAACCAGATGGTGGATTCTAATCTTAAAAGTCAGTGTATTAGTACTTCTTTATCAGAAGCCACAGTACAGGAAACCTCTCCATTTACTTTTATCTTTCTAACATCTCACTAATGAATTTGTTAAGTATATTGTTTGCTTTTTTAAAAACTGGGTAAATGTATTGCCTCAGAAACTAAAGAACTGCATTACTGGCTATAAACAGGTAATACAAGTAAGGGGTATTACCCACGAAATCCTCTTTTGAATCTTGACCTTCAAAAACAACCACGACAGGGGCGCCTGGGTGGCTCAGTCGGTTAAGCGTCTTCACCTCAGGTCATGATCTCGTGGTCCGTGAGTTCGAGCCCCGCGTCGGGCTCTGGGCTGATGGCTCAGAGCCTGGAGCCTGCTTCCGATTCTGTGTCTCCCTCTCTCTCTGCCCCTCCCCTGTTCATTCTCTATCTCTCTCTGTCTCAAAAATAAATAAACGTTAAAAAAAAAAATTTTTTTTAAAAAAACAACGACAGACACACACACACACACACACACACACACAACTACTTATGTCAAGAATTTTAGGAAGAGAGAAGAGACTATAAAATGTGTAGCAATGAGAACTAGGACACAAAGCACTTGATTCTCTCCTCTACAAGCTAAGTATTAGGTGATCCAAATATTTCAGTTCACACAATCATATGACTTTTGTTTTGCAAATATTCATCCTATAATATTTTAAGACTTGTAAGCACATACTCTATCACTAAACAGGAGATGTAATGAGGCACCCAGGCGGCTCAGTTGGTTGAGCATCTGACTCTTGGTTTCAGCTCAGGTCATGATCCTAGGATCGTGGGATCAAGCCCCACGTTGAGCTCTGCGCTGAGCATGGAGCCTGCTTAAGATTCCCTCTCCCTCTCCCTCTGCCCCTCTCCCCTTCTTGTGTTCTCTCTCTAAAATAAAGATAGATAGATTAATTAATTAAATTAAATAAAAAGGAGGTGTGACGTATCATTTTATTGCAATGCCACCACATTTTAGCAATCTCCTTGACTGAAATAGGAGCCACGGATCTAGACTATACACAGGACTTTTCAACCTCAGCACGACTGACATTTTGGACACGGTAATTCTTTGTTGTACAGGTTTGTCCTGTCCTGTGCAATACAGGATGTTTAGGAGCATCTCTGACCTCTGCCCAAAAGACACCAGAAGTACCTCCCTCGATAAGAATGATACAAAATGTTTCTAGACATTGTCAAATGGCCCAGGTTCTGCCCTGCCCCCCCCCCCCACAAGTGAAAAGCAGCAATTTTGCTCCAGCTGAGAATCACTGATTTAACAAGATGTCCAAAGAGATACATTTCAGTTGTTGTTGTTGTTTTCCACTATATCCCTGGATAACTAGACAAGGGAATACATGTACTTCCTTCAATAGGAGATGATGAGAATTTAATGAGATGATGATATTATGGGTGTATTCTTTCTTAAAAGATATTATTTTTTGTATTAACCTTCAACTGAGAGTGCTCGCTTCGGCAGCACATATAGTAACCTTCAACTGAGATATGTACAGACAGAACAATATGATGGCTGGGATTTGCATCAAAATAGTAACGATAAATGGATAAATAGTAAGATAAATGGAACGCGACTGGCTTTGTGTTAATAAAATGCACACAAAAAATCTTATTATACTATTTACCTATATTCAAAAAACTCTGTAATCAAAGTTTAAAAAAAAAAAAAAAAAAAGAACTCTGCACAGATCTCAGGAGATAAACAATCTGCTGCTGAATGCACCAAAGTAAGAAAACAACACGTGGCTGACTGCCTGTAAAGAAACGCTGGGAGACAGTGTCCTGGGTGAGTCAAAGCACTGAAAAGCACTCACATACACCAGGGAATAAAAGAAGCCTGAACCACACCGAGGACACAATGCATTCTAGGAAAAGCCCTGAAAAGACACTAAACTTTCACCTACATCTGATTTTCAGGCCCAGCACATGCAGGCAGTGAAGGCAAAGACAGAGTTGTCAATAAACAGCCTGGCCAAGCTTTGAAGGAATGCCCCAACACAGAATCTATCTGCAAAGACTGGGGGGGGGGGGGGGGGGGGGGTATTCCTCTTTTTTTCTTTGACTCCATGTGCTCAAGGAAATCTCTGTCAACACATTTCCTGGCCACTAAAACAAAGGCTTCACAGACAATACACAACATAGAATAAAGTCTGTATAAAAATAGTCTAGAAACTCACTAAACAAACAACTAAAACCCAGAGCAAGCAACAAAAACCTGAAGAATGGGAAGAATCTGATTTTCAGAGTTAGCACATCATAATATCCAAAATGTCAGTTGTCAATAAAACATTACAAAGCATACAAAGAAACAAGAAAAGCATGGACCACTCACAGGAGAAATTAACAAAAACTCTCCTTAAAGAAGCACAAACATTACACTTACTAGAAGAAGACTAAGTCACCTGTCTTAAACATGCTCAAAGAGCTAAAGGAAACCATGGTCAAAGAGCTGAAGAAAACCAGGAGAAAGATCTCAACAGATGCTGACAATAAATTAAGAAATACAAATGATAAAAAGAAACCAAAAAGAAGTTCTAGAACTGAAAAGTATAACAAATAAAAAATTCAGCAGAGGGCTGCAACAGCAGATTGAACAGCCTTTGAGAAGAAAGAATCAGTGAATTTGAAGATATGTCAATTATCCAATCTGAGGAACTGGAAAAAAAAAAAGTATGAAGAAAAGTGCACGCAGCCTTACAAGACCTGTGGGACAACCATCAAGAATACCAACATACAAGGCGCCTGGGTGGCTTAGTCAGTTAGGCATCCAACTTCTGCTCAGGTCATGACCTCACTGTTTATGGGTTTGAGCCCCGCATTGGGCTCTGTGCTGACAGCTCAGAGCCTGGAGCCTCCTTTGGATTCTGTGTCTCCCTCTCTCTCTGCCCCTCCCCTGCTTATTCTCTGTCTCTGCCTCTCTCTCTCTCTCTCTCTCTAATAAATAATAAATATTTAAAAAAAAAAAAAAACAAGAATACCAACATATGTTTAATGGAAGTCCCAGAAGGAGAGGAAAGGGAAAAAGGGGCAGAAAGAATATGTGAAAAGATAATGTAACAACTTCCCAAATTAAAGACACGAATTTACACATCCAACAAGCTCAATGAACTCAAGCAGAATTCATTCAAAAAATCCACACCAAGACACAGCAGTTCATCAAACTGCTGAAAAACAAAGGATTCAAGAATCTTGAAGGAAGCAAGAGAAGACATTCATCACACATAAGGGATTCTCAGTAAGATTAACAGTCAATTTCTCAGCAGAAACAATCAAGGTCAGGACGCAGTGGGATGACATATTTAAAATGCTAAAAGGAAAAAAAATGTTAGCCAGGAATTCTCTATCTGGCAAAGCTATTCTTCAAAACCGAAGGAAATATTAAGACCTGTACTATAAGAAATGCTAAAGGCAGTCCCTGAAGCAGAAATGACAGGACACTAGACAGACATGCACCAAACAAAGAAATACAGAACAACATAAAGGTTATTACATAGGCAAATACAGAAGTCTGTATTACCGCACTTTTGGATTCTAATTCCTCTTTTTTTCCTATACAATTTAAAAGACAGATGTATATAACAATAATCACAAATGTATGTTAATGAGCACACAATGCATAAAGTTGTAATTTGTGACAACATAAAAGAACGGGAATGAAGCTCTGTATGAACAAAGTTTTTGAATACAGTTGAACCAAGGGTGGTCATAGTTCAAAATAAAGTCAATCCTCACTATTTGCTGATTCCATATTTGCAAAATCACCTACTGGCTAAACTTTATCTGTAACCCCAAAATCGATATTTGAGGCATATTTGTGGTCATTCGTGGCCACTCAGAGAGCAGCAAAAAATTTGAGTCGCATAGTACACACACTCCCAACTGAGGTCAAACAAGGCAATGTTCTCTTTGCCTTCTTGTTTAAGCTCTTGTACCGCAAACAGTGTTCTTTTGGCAGTCAACTTAATGCCCCATTTTCTGCACTTTGTGCTGTTTGTTAGTGATGCTACTATTTAAAATAGTCTCCAAGCACACCGCTAAAGTGCCGTGTAGTGTTCTTAGGTGTGATGTGCCTTGCAGGGAAAATACGTGTGTTAGGTAATCTTCATTGAGGCGTGAATTACAGTGCTGTTGGCCGTAAGTTCAAGGTTAATGAATCAACAGTATATATAAAATAAGGCATCTTTAAACAGAAACACACATAAAACAAAGTTATGTGCTGATAAGATGGCAAATATGTTGTGCCAAGAGGAGTGCAAGAACCTAATCCTTTATTTCTCCTAAAAGTCACAGTTTAGTATTTGCTAATGCAGGATTCGTGCCAACTTTATAGAACTACCACAAATAAAGAAAATTAAATGTAGAGTGTTATAAGTTTAAGAGGTTAGTTTTAATCCCGAGGGGAATAACCAAGAAAATAACTAAAAAATGTACAGAAAGGGAAACATTGTACACAACAAATTGTGTTATGTCAAATTGTACACAACAAAAAATCAAACACAAAAGAAGGCAGTAATAAAGTGCGCAGCCGAAAAGATTAAAAACTTATAAAAACAAAGAGCAAAACTGAATGGATCACATTCTCTAATTAAAAGCCAGAGATTGGGGCGCCTGGGTGGCTTAGCTGGGTAAGCATCTGACTTCAGCTCAGATCATGATCTCGCAGTTCGTGAGTTTGAGCCCCCCATCATGCTCTATGCCAACAGCTCAGAGCCTAGAGCCTGGAGCCTGCTCTGGATTCTGTGTCTCCCTCTCTCTCTCTCTCTCTGCCCCTCACCCGCTCACACTCTGTCGTCTCTCTCTTAAAAATAAATAAACATTAAAAAAAAAAAAAAAAAAGCCAGAGATTGGCAAAATGGATTTAAAAAAAAAAATCTAGGGGCGCCTGGGTGGCTCAGTCAGTTAAGCGTCTGACTCTTGGTTTCAGCTCAGGTCATGATCTATCAATTCGTGAGTTAGAGCCCTGCTTAGGGCTCTGCACTGATAGTGTGGAGCCTGATTGGGATTCTCTCTCTCTCTCTCTCTCTCTCTCTCTCTCTCTCTCTCTCTTTCTGCCCTCCCCCACCAACTCTCTCACAATAAATAAATAAACTTAAAAAAAAAATCTAACAATATGCTGCCTACAAGAGATTCACTTTAGATCCAAAGACACAAATAGAAGTGAAAGGAGGAAAAAACATTTAATACAAATAGTAACCAAAAGAGAGCTGAGGCAGCTATACTAATATAACACAAAATAGACTTTAAGTCAAAAACTGCTACAAAAGACAAAGAAGAACATTATATATTGATAAACAGGTTAATCCATCAAGAACATGTTAACAATTATAACAAAATACATACTTAATAAAAGAACACCAAAATATATGAAGCAGAAATTTATAAGCTAAGGAGAAAATACAGCTCTAAATTAATAATTCTAAAATTCAAATCCACATTTTAAATAACGGACAGAACTAGGCAGAAGATCAATAAAGAAATAGTACATTTGAACAATATGATAAACCAAAAATACCTACGACATAAACAAAACAATATACCCCAAAACATCAGAATACACATTTTTTTCAAGTGTACATAGCACATTTTCAAAGTTGTACCATATGTTAGGCCAAAAAAATAGTGTCAATGAACTTTAAAAGACTGAAATCATACGAAATATTTGCTTCAACCACAATGGCATAAAATCAGAAATGAAGAACAGAAAGGAAACTGAAATATTAATGTGTGGAAATTAAACATAACACTTTTAAACAACCAATGGATCAAAGAAGAAAACATAGGGATATTACAAAATACTTAAGAGATGAATGGAATGTAGCTAAAACAGTGCTCAGAGGGAAATGTATAGCTATAAACACCTACGTTAAAAAAAAAAAAATCAATTACCTAACTATATACCATAAAATACTAGAAAAAAGAAAAGCAAATGAAGTTCAAGGCAGCAAAAGGAAGGATATCATAAAGATCAGAATAGAAACAAAAACATTAGAGCCAACAAAACAAAAACATCAGTGAGCCCAAAAACTGGTTCTTGCAAAGATCAACAACACTGACAAACCTTTACCTAGATTGAAAAAAAAAGACTCAAATTATTAAATTCGGAAATGAAAATTAACACCTCACTACCAACCTTACAGAAACAAAGAGGATTATGAAAAGACTATAAACAACTATATGCCAACAAATTAGATAAACTAGACAAAATGAACAAATTCTTAGAAATATACAAGTTCCCAAAACTGACTCATGTAGAAATGGAAAATTTAAACCAACTTATGACAAGTAAAGTAAGTGAATCA
Organism: Panthera pardus; assembly: GCF_024362965.1. Classification (NCBI taxonomy): domain Eukaryota; kingdom Metazoa; phylum Chordata; class Mammalia; order Carnivora; family Felidae; genus Panthera; species Panthera pardus. The sequence continues at coordinate 1,151,420 of NW_026526969.1, read as the reverse complement.
GTAAGTAAAACCTCCCTGCAAAGAAAAGCCCCAAAACAGGTTTTACTGGTGAATTCCTCTAAGGATTCAAAGAATCAACACCAATTCTTCCCAAACTTTTCCAAAAAATAAAAGAGGAGGGAACACTTCCTAACTCATTCTATGAGATTAGCATCATCCTGATAACAAAGCCAGAAAAAGCCATCCTAAAATAAATTTATTTCTCCCAAAGTGTCAGTTTGCAATTCTAAAAGTCCCTCTCATGCATTTAACTATAATTGACATTAATATGTTGTAGTTGAAAACAGCCAGGCCAGGTTCTTACTGCCCAAGAAAAAAGTTACAAAATAAGGGTATGCCAGAATGAGCTCTGTGATGCTGATAGGAGTTGAAGGTATCAGTACAAATTCATGGTTCCATAATTTAATATGCACAGACAGATATACACACATACATGTATTTTCTACTTCTATCTGCTGAGAAGGCCTGGAAGCACTAACACCTCAATAACAGTGAACATAGCAAGCATCCAAATTTTAGACTTTAAGTATCATTCTTCAATAAGGGAAACTAAGGCTCCTTAGAGAAGTGGTTGATTCCAAGGCTGGTCAGGGAAAACACAAATTGAGCCTGAAACTTCTTCTGGAGTCATATAACACACAGTGTTTTAAATGAAAGAAAAGCCACAGAAGTCAACCCAACAGAACTCTTAATGGCCAAAGCTAGAAAAATATGAGTAGTAAATAATAATAGTATTGGATTATAACCAAAGGAATAAGTATCCTTGAGTCCAAACTAATATAATATAAATTTTAAAATGGGGGAGAAATGATGCTTCCTCACAGAAGAATTCCATTATATGTTAAAAAAAAAAAAAAAGGAAATAAAAAATAAACATTAGAACACTAAAGCAACAATTTGATGCAGGCAAAAATCCACAAACGAATGAAATATTTAGTGGGCAAATGCTTAAAGAGAAACAGCATATTTGCATAGGCTCAAAGTATCTTATCAAAATATTTATTACTTACGAAGAAGAAATCAATTTTAAGGTGGAACATTACACTTGAAAGCCTGGCAAACGCTACCTTAATTAAATGATAAAGGTTAACAACACCAGTATTAGGACATATTGATATCATATAGCCCTTAATAAGACCTGCTGGAAAGGTCACATTCCTTTTATGGTAGTCTTCCCCAAATCCATAATTTCACTTTAACCATGAGAAAACATTAGACAAAATATCTGACCAAAACTCTTCAAAGGTGTCGAAATCATGAAGAACAAGGAAAGAACTATGGCAGACTAGAGAAAACTAAAGAGACATAACAACTCAATGTGATGTGGGATCCCAAACTGAATCCTGAAAGACCATTAGTGGGAAAGCTGAAGAAACTCAAATAGTTTCCAGTTTCATTAATAGCATTGCATCAATATTAATTTCTTGGTTTTGATCATTGTTCCAGAGTTAAGTAAGGTCTTTCTTAACATTAGGGAACATTAGGTGAAAGATATACAGAAACCCTACGATCTTTGTAACTCTTCTGCAAATCTGTAATTAATTTTTTTAATGTTTATTTTTCAAAGAGCATGAGTGGAGAGGGGCAGAGAGAGACAGAGCACAGAGTCAGAAGCAGATTCCAGGCTCTGAGCTCAGCACAGAGCCCGACTCAGGGCTTGAACCCACGAACCGCAAGATCATGACCTGAACTGAATTTGGGTGCTTAACCAACTGAGCCACCCAGGCACATCACACCGAGAATTATTTTTTAAAAAATTGTAATGTTTATTCATTTTTGAGGGAGAGAGAGACAGAGCACGAGTGGGTTAGGGGTAGAGAGAAAGGGAGACACAGAATCCAAAGCAGGCTCTAGGCTCTGAGCTATGAGCACAGAGTCTGATGTGGGGCTCAAACTCATGAATCTGAGCCGAAGTTGGATGCTTAACTAGCTAAAGCCACCCAAGTACCCCTAGAATTATTTTAAAACAAAAAGTTTATGCCTATAAGATTTTAATGATAGAACAAGAGTCATATATTAAAGACTAAAAAAGGATGTAAAACAAATTAGAGAATGGTTTCAACCACATTTTTAAAAAAGTGAGAAGACCCAGGAAAAAAAGAATGAAAGCAAATACTGGAAAGTGTTAACTATGATTTGTCTGGATTCTGGAATTGTAGATAGTTGTTTCTCTTTATACTTTTTGGTATTTTCCAAAAGTTTCTACAATAAACATGGATTACTTTTATGACCAATGATATAAAACCTTTTCTCAAGAGAAGAATTATAGGTCTTGTACCAACAGGATAGATAAATCAAGAAATGGCATAGACTGGAAAGTATTAAATCATTCTGGTTGCTAAAGAATGAAATATTGAGACTCCAGAATTAAGTATACAAATGGATATAGTGAGTTAGAGGAAGATGAACTTTTCAGCCTAAGCCACTGGATAACTAATGGTGCCATTACCAAAATAGTATGAAGAGGTTAACAGTATAATTGTTATTATAGTTAACAGTATATTGTCCACTGTGGACAAATGGGACTTAAAGTACTTGTGGATCATCTGAGACAATATATCCAACAGGCAACTGCAAACCAAGGATGAAAACTCAGAAAGGAGACGGGCTAGAGATAAAGAATAGAAAGGTGTCAAACTCCAGGTATTTAATGAAGCCACAGAGATGGTTTACTACCCCTCCCATTATAACATAGAGCAACAAAAGAAAGCCAAGGGTAGAATCAGAAAGATTCATCAGGTCAACAATAAGCCAAAGAGCTAAAAGGGGAAATTAAAAAGTAACTGTCAAAGGGCTGGGAGAAAACACTAGAAAAGACAGGTGTGTCTGAATCCAATAGAAGTAGAGAGCCTTGTTTTCTAGCAAGTTTTCCTGGAGTTCAATTTAGAGGAGAATTAAGTCACCTCTATTCGATTTGATAGTAAAGAAGTCACTAGCTATCATAACAAAACGAACTGCAATGGAGACATCAGCCAGCAGAGAATTGAGGTGGTGAAAAGCAAACAGGTGTTAGCGAAAGAGAAAAATGGATTAGTAGCAAGCACAAAAGATTTCTGCAATTTAGACATTTTCTTTCACTTAAAATTTCCAACTTTAAAAGATTGAATTCTACATATGAGGGACTGTAGTTGGCTTAAAGACATTTGAATTCAACACCTTGAATTTCCAGCAAGATAAATAAAAGAGCTTCCTATAACAAAACACCTAACATGATACCTTAGCATTAAAGTAGTCTTAAAAAGACAATAAAATGTAGAAAAGCAAGGTAAACACAAATCACAAAACGAGAGAATTAAAGTAAATATTCGTTAATTTATTAATTTATCAATATTTATCAATACCAACAATCACAATAAGACCAACTGAACTCCAAACAGACTTCTAAAAATCCAGCAATTCCAGGGGCGCCTGAGTGGTTCAGTTAGGCATCGGATTTCGGCTCAGGTCACAGTCTCATGGCTCGTGGGTTCGAGCTCCATGTCGGGCTCTGTGCTGACAGCTCAGAGCCTGGAACTTACTTTGGATTCTGTGTCTCCCTCTCTCTCTGCCCCTCCCCTGCTCGTGCTGTCTCTCTCTCTTAAAAATAAATAAACATTAAAAACTTTAAAAAAAAATCCATCAATTCCATATACAAGTGAAAATATTGGTCTATAGGGGCACCTGGGTGGCTCAGTGGGTTAAGCATTCGACTTCAGCTCAGGTCATGATCTTGTGCTGACAGCTCAGGGCCTAGAGTCTGCTTCTGTGTTTCCGTCTCTCTCTGCCCCTCCTCTGATCGCACATGCGTGCACACTCGCTCTCTCTCTCAAAAAATAAATAAATATTATAAAGAAAATATTGGTCTATAAAAGACTTATACACTAATGTTCACAGCAGCTTTATAATTGAGTCAAAACCTGGAAACAAATCAAATATTCAACTACAGATGAATGGAGAAACAAACTGTGGTATAACCATACAACAGACTGTGTGCTTCAACAATAAAAGGAAAACAATTACTGATGTATGTAACAACATGAATGAATCCCAAAAACATGTGTGACAAAAGAAACCAGACACAAAATATTGTTAAAATGTCAATACTACCCAATGCAATCTACACATTCAATGCAATCCCAATCAAAATTGCACCAGCATTCTTCTCGAAGCTAGAACAAGCAATCCTAAATTTGTATAGAACCACAAAAGACCCCGAATTAGCCAAAGTAATAGTGAAGAAGAAGACCAAAGCGGGAGGCATCACAATCCCAGACTTTAGCCTCTACTACAAAGCTGTAATCATCAAGACAGCATGGCGTTGGCACAAAAACAGACACATAGACCAATGGAGTAGAATAGAGACTCCAGAATTGGACCCACAAAAGTATGGCCAACTAATCTTTGACAAAGCAGGAAAGAATATCCAATGGAAAAAAGACAGTCTCTTTAACAAATGGTGCTGGGAGAACTGGACAGCAACATGCAGCAGAATGAAACTAGACCACTTTCTTACACCATTCACAAAAATAAACTCAAAATGGATAAAGGAATTGAATGCGAGACAGGAAACCATCAAAACACTGGAGGAGAAAGCAGGGAAAAACCTCTCTGACCTCAGCCGCAGCAATTTCTTACTCGACACATCTCCAAAGGCAAGGGAATTAAAAGCAAAAATGAACTGTCGGGACCTCATCAAGATAAAAAGCTTCTGCACTGAAAAGGAACAATCAACAAAGCTAAAAGGCAACCAACGGAATGGGAAAAGATATTTGCAAATGACATATCAGACAAAGGGCTAGTATCCAAAATCTATAAAGAACTCACCAAACTCCACACCCAGAAAACAAATAATCCAGTGAAGATATGGGCAGAAGACATGAATAGACACTTCTCTAAAGAAGACATCCGGATGGCCAACAAGCACATGAAAAGATGCTCAACGTCGCTACTCATCAGGGAAATACAAATCAAAACCACACTCAGATATCACCTCACGCCAGTCAGAGTGGCCAAAATGAACAAATCAGGAGACTATAGATGCTGGCGAGGATGTGGAGAAACGGGAATCCTCCTGCATTCCTGGTGGGAATGCAAACTGGTGCAGCCACTCTGGAAAACAGTGTGGAGGTTCCTCAAAAATTAAAAATAGATCTACCCTATGATCCAGCAATAGCACTGCTAGGAATTTACCCAAGGGATACAGGAGTGCTGATGCATAGGGGCACTTGTACCCCAAGGTTTATAGCAGCACTTTCAATAATAGCCAAATTATGGAAAGAGCCTAAATGTCCATCAACTGATGAATGGATAAAGAAATTGTGGTTTATGTACACAATGGAATACTACGTGGCAATGAGAAAAAATGAAATATGGCCTTTTGTAGCAACGTGGATGGAACTGGAGAGTGTGATGCTAACTGAAATAAGTCATACAGAGAAAGAGAGATACCATATGTTTCACTCTTATGTGGATATCCTGAGAAACTTAACAGAAGACCATGGGGGAGGGGAAGGGAAAAGAAAAAGTTAGAGAGGGAGACAGCCAAACCATAAGAGACTCTTAAAAACTGAGAATAAACTGAGGGTTGGTGGGGGTTAGAGGGAGGGGAGGGTGGGTGATGAGCATTGAGGAGGGCATCTGTTAGTATGAGCACTGGGTGTTGTATAGAAACCAATTTGACAATAAATTTCACATTAAAAAAATAAATAAAGTAAATGAATGTGTAAAAAAAAAAAGAAAGAAAGAAACCAGACACAAAAATGCATACTGAATGATTCCATTTTTAAGCAACTCTATAGAAAAAAGCAAACTAACACATATTGTCAGAAAGAAAATCAATTTGCCTGGTGCTAGGATAAGACGAGAGAAATTAACTGAGAGGCAGAGCACAAGGGAACCTCCAGGACTAACGTAAATGTCCTTCATCTTTTTTTTAATATGTATTTTTAGATGTTTATCTATTTATTTTTGAGAGACAGAGAGCATGTGTGCCTGCAAATGGGAGAGGGGCAGAGAGACAGGGGGACAGAGAATCCGGAGCAGGCTCCACGCTGCCAGCACAGAGCCCAACATGGGGCTTGAACTCACGAATCATGAGATCACGACCTGGGCCAAAGCCAAAAGTCCGACACTTAACTAACTGAGCCACCCAGGCGCCCAGAAAATATCCTTCATCTTGATTGTGGTCACAGTCACACAGATGTACACATATACCAAAACTCACTGAACTATATCTTTTAAACAAATGCATTTCAGGGAGACTGGGTGGTTTAGTCGGTTAAGTGACCAACTTCGGCTCAGGTCTTGATCTCACAGTTCATGGGTCCCAGTCCCGCATCGGGCTCTGTGCTGATGGCTCAGAGCCTGGAGCCTCCTTCAGATTCTGTCTCTCCCTCTCTCTCTCTGTCCCTCCCCAATTTGCACACACTCTCTCTCTCTCTCTCTCTCAAAAATAAATAAAACATTTTTTAAAAATTTTAAACAAATGCATTTCACTGTACGTAAACAAAGCTTCAATAAAGTGGATTTTTAAAAATTTATCCAGCCAAACACTTGTTTACAAGTAGCCCACCTAAAATATAAGCATGCACAATGATTGAAGTTACATGAAGGAACAAAAAAGAAAGACTGGGCAAGAATTAGTAATCAAAAGAAATTTAGTATAGTTATATTAATATCACAAAGCATAGACTTTAAAGCAAAAAGGCATTATTATGGATAAAGAGGATGACTAAATAATGATAAGACAAATAATCAGTTATATAAAATAAATTTCATTGCTGTTTTATTACCCAACAATTAAAAATACCCTCTTTTGGGGTGCCTGGGTGGCTCAGTCAGTTGAGCATCCAACTCTTGATTTCACCTCAGGTCATGATCTCACCATTCATGAGTTTCAGCGCCCCTGTCAGGCTCTACAACTGCTTGGGATTCTCTCTCTGCCCCTCCCCCACTCACACTCGCTCACTCTGTCTCAAAATCAATGAATAAACTTAAGAAAAAAGCACCCTGTTTTCACTAGTATATGATAAATTTATAAACACTAACCATTTCTACTAGACATATAGTACTTCTCAGTAAATTTTAAATAACTTGTATTAAAAATCACATACTATAATTTGGTTGAGTTTCTTTTTAAGTTTATTTTGAGAGACAGAGAAAAAGCATGTGTGTGCATGCACACATGTCAGTAGGGAGAGGGGCAGTGAGGCAAAGAGAATCCCAAGCAGGCTCCATGCTGTCAGCACAGAGCCCAATGCAGGGCTTGAACTCACAAACCTTGAGATCATGACCTAAGCCAAAATCAAGAGTCAGATGTTTAACAAAATGAGCCACCCAGGCGCCTCCAGTTTGGTTGAAATTTAAAAACAAAAATATTATCTCCCAAATCTAACTTATGTGTAATTTTTCTAAATATGTCTTTGGAGGCCATAATATAAATTAGAAAATATTTACAACTGAATAATAAAATTAAGTAATCAAGTCACAGGATACAAAATTAATACCCAGAAATTGGTTGTTTCTACATACTAGTAACACAGTAGCAGAAAGAGAAATTAAGAAAACAATCCCATTTATAATGGTACCAAAAAGAATAAAATACGCAGGAATAAACTTAACCAAGGAGGTGAAAGACCTGTACTCTGAAAACCATACAACACTTATGAAAGAAATTGAAGATGACACAAACAAATGGAAAGGCATCCCATGCTCATGGATTAGAAGCACTAATATTGTCAGAAGGTCCATACTATCCAAAGCTATCTATAGATTCAATATAATACCAACAGCATTTTTCACAGAACTAGAACAAATAATTATAAAATTTATATGGAACTATAAAATTTATATGGAATCTATATGGAACCACAAAAGACCCAAATACCCAAAATAATCTTGAGAGAAAAGAAAAAAGCTAGAGGTATCACAATTCCAGATTTCAAGATGTACTACAAAGCTGCAGTAATCAAAACAGTACAGACACGAAAATAGACACATAGCTCAATGGAACATGATAGAGAGTCCAGAAACAAACCCAGGCTTCAATGGTCAGTTAATCTATGACAAAGGAGGAAAGAACATACAATGAGAAAAAGACAGTGTCCTCAATAAATGGTGCTGGGAAAACTGGACAGCCACACGCAAAAGAATGAATCTGGATCACTTTCTATTTTTTTTTTTAATTTTTTTAACATTTTATTTCTTTTTGAGACAGGGAGAGACAGAGCATGAACAGGGGAGGGTCAGAGAGAGGGAGACACAAAATCTGAAACAGGCTCCAGGCTCTGAGCTGGCAGCACAAAGCCCGACGCGGGGCTTGAACTCACAGACCGTGAGATCATGACCTGAGCCGAAGTCGGCCGCTTAACCGACTGAGCCACCCAGGTGCCCTGGATCACTTTCTAACACCATAAACAAAAAGAAACTCAAAATGAATTAAAAACCTAAATGTGAGACCTGAAACCATAAAAAATTCCTAGAAGACAGCATAGGCAGTAATTTCTTTGACATCAGCCATAGCAACATTTTTCTAGATATGTCTCCTCAAGTGAGGTTAACAAAAGCAAAATTAAACTACTGGGACTACAGCAAAAAGAAAAAAAAAAAAAAAAAAACTTCTGCACAGCAAAGGAAACAATCAACAAAACTAAAAGGCAACTACTAAATGGGAGAAGATGTTTGTAAATATCTTCTGATAAGGGGTTAGTATCCAAAACATATAAAGAACGTGTACAACTCAACACCAAAAAGCAAATAATCTGATTTAAAATGGGCACAGGGCCCGAATAGGCAGTTTTTAAAAGAAGACATCCAGATGGCCAACAGACACATAAAAAAATGCTCAACATCACCAATCATCAAGGAAATGCAAATCAACATCACAATGAGATATCACCTCCTACCTGTCAGACTAACTACAGTAAAAAAGACAGGAAATAAGAAGCATTTGTGAGGGTGTGGAGAAAAAGGAACTCTGCTGCACAGTTGTTGGGAATGTAAATTGCTACAGCCACTGGGGAAAACAGTGTGGAGATTCTTTAAAAAATTATCAATAAAATTACCATATGATTCAATAATTCCACTACTGAGTATTTACCCAAAGGAAATGAGAAGATACATTCACCCCAGTTTATTGCAGCATTATTTACATCAGCCACAATATGGAAGCAGCCCAAGTGTCCATCAACAGACGCTTGGATAAAGATGTGGTGTATACGTACAGTGGAATATTACTCAACCACCCAAAAGAATGCGGTGCTGCTATGTGCTACAACTTGGACGGACCTCCAGGGTATTATGCTACGTGAAATAAGGCAGACAGAGACAGACAAAGGCCATATATGATTTCATTTATCTGTAGCATCTAAAAACAAAACAAATGAATAAACAAAGATACAAACAAAAAGAATCAGAGCTATAAATATAGAGAACGAACTGACTCAGGTTGTCAGAGAGGAGAGGAATAAGGGATGGGCAAAACGGGTGAAGGAGAGTGATAGATACCGGCTTCCACTTACGGAATGAATAAATCTCAAAAATAAAAGGTGCAGACAAGGAAATAACATTCAAGGGCATTGTAACAATGCCATATGGTGACGGACGAGAGTTATGCTTGTAAGCACAGCATAAGGTATAAACTTGCTGAATCACTGTATCGCACACCTGAATCTACCGTGTGTGTCAACTATATTCAAATTAAAAAAATAATTGAAAAATAATTAACTAATCAAAATCTATGGAACATAGCTGAAGAAGTACTTAGATGAATATTCCTGATTAAGGATTTATAGAAGACTGAATATTAATGAGCTAACAGTCTAATTTAAGTTAGAAAAAGAACAGGGGAGTAAAACAAAACAAAAAAATTGACTATTGAACAAGATAACAAAGCTATGATGCAGAGGATTCACAAAGCTAAAATCTATGTCTTCACAAAGACAAAAACTTGGCAAAACCCTGACAAAACTGGTTGAGGAAAAACAAATGCGTAAATATATAATATTAGAAAAGGAAATGGGGATTACTTCTAAAACCAGCAGAGCTTTAGGTAAATTTGAATGAAAGGCTGAACAGAAACTGATTATTACAGATGGTTACGGATTCGGTCACCACAGCCATTCATTTTTACTTACCGCCAGCAGAAGACACATTTATTTGCACATGCCAAGCTTGGGGTAGTTTCCATGCAACGATGGCTTTCGATACCATAGAATGTATGTTTGTAGCAACCTCCTCTCCCTCGGAGCATCGACTGCAAAAGTAAAAAACAAATGATAATCTGAATAAAACCCTCAAGGCAAAGAAAACACCAAGGCATCATTTTTAAGAAAAAAAGGTGCATTTCATAACCATAAATGCCCCTACGGTATCCGCATGATGCAGAAAATTAACATTATAGTGTTTTGATGGTGCTTTAAATTTTCTAAAACCCAATGAAATAAACCTATGATCCATTAACTCTGAAAGCCCTATAGAGAAGATGGCACTGATGCTTTCATTTTCAAATCCATTCAACCGCCTCAGATAGTATTAGTACAATAATATGTAATACCAAGGGATAGATAAGACAGGCTCCTAGAGGGGAGTAGCACTCCTAAGAAAGAGTATCTCTGCTTTGAGAAAGGGAGAGTGAGTAAGGGGATGCGTCCTAGAGCATATTCTATGTCAACTGAATGGTGGAACTTGAACATACTGAAACTGCTGAGGGGACAAGTGGCATGTGTGTTAAGAGACAGATTTTCCCCCAAAAAGGACACGATTTAATATGTGAGTGGTAAAACTGCGGTGAGTCTAGTAAGAATAAATAATTTGAAGAAATACTGTAAGATAAACTTAGAGTTGGAATCACAAGATATTATCAAGCTTTTTCAGATGTCATCAGAAAAATCCATCTAGAAACTCTGCAAGATAGGCCTGATTTCGGTAAAAGTGAAACCTGGGAGGAGGCTACGCAAAAAAGATCATGGTGAGTTGGCTCATATTATTGGAGGAAAGGGGAAGAGTGCTAAGGAGGTACAATCAAAGGTATTCTCCGTTAGAGAGGCAAAACAAAGTCATCCAGGCAAAATGAAGTCATCCAAGATAATGGAGATGTTGCCTCATCTCAACTGTGACTGAAATATGATGGAATTAACAACAGGAAAAATGAGGAGACACAAGGAGCCCATATGTGTGCGTGTGCATGTGTGTATGTGTGCGTATACGCTATACATCAGCGTGCTCTAACGTTATAATGCTATCCACAATGAAAGAAAGTTATTAAAAAAATCTACCAGCTTGATTATTATGTTGGTTAATCACAAAGTCTTTTATTTTATTTTTTCCTGATAGAAAAGCGTACTCCAGTCCATCACGTTTGGTACTTGGATTAGGAAAACTAAGGAGTGAAGGAAAAATATTGTTCAAGATAACTACGAATTCTCTTCCAAGTTGCCAATAAAATATCCAGAAGGCAAACAAAACATTCAGATCTTGCAAACAGCACTGAAAACTAAAAATAAAAGCCCACTAAATGCCAAAATCACAGCATAATTACCACTAAATATCAGGCCAATGGGAAAACAAGGTTGAAGACCTGCACATTTCATTATTTACTGAAAGGTTAATATACCTGAAGCATGCCGTGTGTTGAATGTACAATAACGAACAAGACAGAGCCCCAACCATGATCTAGTTTGAGGAGGAAATGGCAAGTAAACAGGCAAAACGTGCAATACTATTATGCTAGGGTGGTTGAATCAATCAAGATTCTTTTGCAAGCAACAGAAACGGACTCTGGCTAAAGAAAAGGGATTTGTTCAAAGGACCCCACAGATCACAGAATCTTTAGAAAGGCGGGAACGAAGGACGGCTGGCCACAGGACCACCCCTCAATCTCTCAGAAGCCATCTACTGTAGACGCCACCGCTCTGTGGCTACCATCACCACGACCACCCCTGAAATGGAGATGCCTCTGCCACGAGCTCAAGAATGAACCCTCCGTGTCCCAGCCCTTCTGTCTCTCACTCCACACTCAAAGTCTTGGGCAAAGAGAATGACCAGCCTTGATGATACTGTTATACCCCCGCTGCCAGCATATGGTACCAGCAAACAGTATGTCTCCTCCTTAACTTCTGAAGCAGGCAATGGGCCCCTGCCCTAAACAAAGCTAATTCAAAAGGGAATTCCCCAAACATGAAAAGACCCAGATGCCGGGCAGGGCAAGCAGAGAAAAGACAAATGTCCAGTAAGGTATTACGAGAGCCTGAGAGACGGATGACTGACCCAGCCAGCCTCACCGGACAAGTGACAACTTCCCAGAGGTGTGATGTCCAAACAGCACTGAAGTACTGATGAAAGAATAAAAGGATAAGAGAGACAGAGTCATGTGAGAAGAGGGATGACACGTTTCTCTTTTAAAAACGCTTTTTTTCTGGGGCACCTGGGTGGCTCAGTTAGTTGAGCATCCGACTCGGGGTTTGGGCTCAGGTCATGATCTCCCAACTGAGTTCAAGCCCCGCATTGATTCTCTCTCTCCCTCTCTCTCTCTCTGGTGAGAGAGAGCCCTCCACCACTGGTGGAGGAGCCCTCCACCACTCACGCTGTCTCTCTGAAAATAAATAAACTTAAAATTTTAAAACTGTTTTTTTTTTTCTAAAAGTTGTATAGTTTTACTTTATTTACTGTAGTTCATGACCCACGTTCAGTTAATTTTTATGTAAGATGTGAAGTTTAAAAGCAACGTGTGTATGTGTGCAGGTACTTCGGGTGTGTGCATTTTGGTGGTGGTTTTCTGCCTGTGGATGCCTAATTATCCCAACATTTGTTGAAAAGGTTATCCTTCCTCCAAGGAATTGCTTTTGCACCTTTGTAAAAAGTCGTTTAGGCATGTTTGTGGGTTTCTTTCTGGGATCTCTAACCTGTTCTGTCGATCTGTGGGTCTGATACGATAAGCTATAATATCAGGATGTAGGATTCCTCCCATTTTCTTCTTCTTCCTCAACACTGTTTAGGCTCTTCTGTTTCTACAAAAACCTTACTGGGATTTTAATAGGAATTACATTAAACCTATAGATCAATTTGGGGAAAACTGACATTTTGCTGTACTGAGTCCTCTAATGAAACAACATTTATTTAGATTTACATTTAGATTTTTATTTACATTTACACTTAGATTTTCATTGATTTCTGATTTGATATCTTGCCTCATTTCTAATGTAAGCATTTACTGCTGTAAATTTCCCTATGAGCACTGCTTGAGCTACAACCCACGTAGTTTGTTTTGTTTTTATTACCATTCAGCTGTATGTTTTGGGTTTTTTTTCCTTTTCTTTTGAGACTTCTTCTTTGACCCAGGGCTTATTTAGAAATGTATTGCTTAAACTCAAAAAACAACAGAGGTTAGAGAGGATGCAGAGAAAGGGGAACACTTTTACACTGTTGGTGGGAATGCAAACTGGCACAGCCACTCTGGAAAACAGTATGAAGGTTCCCCAAAATATTAATAGGCAATCTCTATCAAAATAACACCAGCATTCTTCACAGAGCTAGAACAAACAATCCTCAAATTTGTATGGAACCAGAAAAGACTCCAAATACCAAAAGGAATCCTGAAAAAGAAAACCAAAGCTGGACGCATCACAATCCCAGACTTCAAGCTGTATTACAAAGCTGTAATCAAGAGAGTATGGTACTGGCACAAAAACAGACACTCAGATCAATGGAACAGAATAGAGAACTCAGAAATGGACCCACAAACACATGGCCAACTAATCTTTGACAAAGCGGGAAAGAATATCTAATGGGATAAAGACAGTCTCCTCAGCAAATAGTGCTGGGAAAACTGGACAGCAAAGTGCAGAAAAATGAACCTGGACCACTTTCTTACACCATACACAAAAATAAACTCAAAATAAGATGGGAAGCCATCAGAATCCTCGAGGAGAAAGCAGGCAAAAACCACTTTGACCTCAGCCACAGCAACTTCTTACTCAACACGTCTCTGGAGGCAAGGGAAACAAAAGCAAAAATGAACTATTTGGGACCTCATCAAAATAAAAACCTTCTGCACACCAAAGGAAACAATCAGCAAAACTAAAAGGCAACCAACGGAATGGGAGAAGATATTTGCAAATGACATATCAGATAAAGGTTTAGTATCCAAAATCTATAGAGAACTTATAAAACTCAACACCCAAAAATCAAATAATCCAGTGAAGAAATGGGCAAAACACATGAATAGACACTTCTCCAAAGAAGACATCCAGATGGCCAACTGACACATGAAAAAACGCTCCACATCGCTCATCATCAGGGAAACACAAATCAAAACCACAGTGAGATGCAACCTCACACCTGTCAGCATGGCTAACATTAACAACTCAGGCAACAACAGATGTTGGCAAGGATGCGGAGAAAGAGGATCTCTCTTGCATTGCTGGTGGGAATGCAAGCTGGTGCAGCCACTATGGAAAACAGTATGGAGGTTCCTTAAAAAATTAAAAATAGAACCACGACCCAGCAATTGCACTACTGGGTATCTATTGAAGGGATACAGGTGTGCTGTTTCGAAGGGGCACATGCACCCCAATGTTTATAGCAGCGCTATCGACAATAGCCAAAGTATGGAAAGAGCCCAAACATCCATCAACGAGTGAATGGATAAAGAAGATGTGGTATATTGGGGTGCCTGGGTGGCGCAGTCGGTTAAGCGTCCGACTTCAGCCAGGTCATGACCTCGCGGTCCGTGAGTTCGAGCCCCGCATCAGGCTCTGGCCTGATGGCTCGGAGCCTGGAGCCTGTTTCCGATTCTGTGTCTCCCTCTCTCTCTGCCCCTCCCCCATTCATGCTCTGTCTCTCTCTGTCCCAAAAATAAATAAAAAATGTTGAAAAAAAAAAATTAAAAAAAAAAAAAGAAGATGTGGTATAGATATACAATGGAGTATTACTCGGAAATCAAAAAGAATGAAATTTTGCCATTTGCAACTACTTGGATAGAACTAGAGGGTGTTAAAAAACTAGTCAGAGAAAGATAAATATCATATGACTTCACTCATATGAGGAATCTAAGATACTAAATAGATGAACATAAGGGAAAGGAAGCAAAAATAATATAAAAACAGGGTGGCAGACAAAACATATGAGACTCTTAAATATAGAGATCAAACAGAGGGTTGCTGGAGGGGTTGTCGGGGGGGATGGGCTAAATGGGTAAGCAGCATTAAGGAATCTACCCCTGGAATCACTGTTGCACTATATAGGCTAACTTGGATGTAAATTTAAAAAATAAATTAATTTTAAAAAATAATAGAACTACCTACAACCCAGCAATTGCATTACTAGGTATTTACCCAAAGGATACAAAAAAGCTGATTCGAAGGGGCACATGCATCCCAATGTTTATAGCAGCATTATCAACAACCAAATTATGGAAAGAGCCCAAATGTCCACCAACTGATGAATGGATAAAGAAGATGTGGTGTATATACACAATGTAATATTACAGAAATCTTGCCATTTAGAACAACATGGATGGAACTAGAGTGTATTATCCTAAACAAAATAAGTCAGAGAAAGACAAATATTGTATGATTTCACTCATATGTCGAATTTAAGAAACAAAACAGATGAACACAGTGGAAGGGAGGAAAAATAAGATAAAAACAGAGAGGGAGACAAACCATAAGGGACTCTTAAATACAGAGAACTGAGAATTGCTGGAGAGGAGGTGGGTAGAGGGAATGGGTTAAATGGGTCATTGCTATTAAGGAGGACACTTGTTGGGATGAGCAGTGGGTATTATATGTAAATGATGAATCACTAAATTCTACTCCTGAAACCAATATTATTAGAAAGAAAGAAAGAAAGAAGAGAAGGAAGGAAGGAAGGAAGGGAGTTAGTTTAATTTCTATATAGTTAGAGATTTACCTTTCGATTCTATTAACTTCTAGCTTGCCCATTATGGTCAGGGAACAACTATATGATTTCAATTGTTGTAAACTCGCTGAGATTGTTCAATGGCCTAGAACATGGTCTGTCCCGGTCAATGTTCCAAAGGCACTTGAAAAAACATGTATTCTGCTGTTGCTGCATGGTATATTCTTTATCTGTCAATTAGATCCTATTAATCAACTATGTTGCTCAGATTTTCTAGAACCTTGTGATTTTTAGTCAAGTAGTTCCAGCAGAGGTTGAGAGGGGGTTTCAGAGCCCCCAACAAGAACCATGAAGTTTTATTTTTATAAATTTCTCCATTCAACTAGGTCAGTTTTGAGCCTCCAATGTTTGGTATATACTCACTTAGTATGGATTATCATTTAATCATTATGAAATGTCATTCTCTGTCTCTAGAGAAAGTGTCTTTGCTCTGAGGTCAACTTAATCTGATATTTACACAGGCAAACCTGCTTTTTGGATTACTGTCAGCATGGTATATGGCTTTCTATCATTTTACTCAACCCACCCATGTCACTAAATTTGAAGGGAGCTTCTCACAGACATCATATCTTGGAGTCCTGTTTTTTTTTACAGGACTATTTTGCCAATAGCTATCACTTGATTGGTACACTTAGAATTGTATTTGAAGCAATTACTGATACACTAGCCCTTAAGTCTGCTATTTTATTATGCTTCCTGCTTGTTTCCTCTCATTCTCATACCTGTTACTCTTTCTTGATTTCCTGCAGGTTACTTAAACGTGTTTTGGGATTACATCTTAATTTATCTTGTTTTTTGGTGTATCCTTTTGTAAATATTTGTAGTTGTTTGTAGCTCTTTGTATAGTGTTTGCAGTGGTTATTCTGAGTGTTACATACATATACGTGACATGTATATACTGTATGTGTAGTATATTTACATATATACATGACTTATTATAGTCTGCTGGTATTAACATTTTATACCTCAAGTCAAGTATGGAAACATCACTTCCATTCAAGTCCCTTAACTTTCCCTCTTTTATTTTTTTTTAATTTTCTTAATGTTTATTTATTTTTGAGAGAGAGAGACAGAGTGCGAGCAGGGGAGGGTCAGAGAGAGAGGGAGACACAGAATCCAAAGCAGGCTCCGGGCTCTGAGCTGTCAGCAGAGCTGACATGAACTGAGAATCATGACTTGAGCTGAAGTCAGATGCTTAACTGACTGAGCCACCCAGGCACCCCTAACTTTCCCTCTTTTAAATTATATGTTTTTGCCCTGAGTATTACATGGTATCTTAATTTTTGTTTCAATCATCAAATACGATTTATAAGAATCATGAGAAAAATTATCATCTGCTGCATGGACCCATATTTCTGATCTTCCCATCATTCTTTCTGACTTCCTGCTGCTCTAATAATCTTTCTTCTATCATTTCAGTAGGTTAGAAGAACTTCGTTTAGTCAGTGTTTAAGAGCAGATCAGCCAACAAATTCTTTGTTCTCTTGAAAGCATGTCTGTACTTAATCTTCATTCTGGAAGGACAGCGTGGCCAGATACAGAATTAATGGTCGCCAGCTCTTTCCTTACAACATTTGAAAACCGTACCGCCTCCCTCTGGCCTCCATGAATTCAGAGGAGAAATCTGGTGTCAAATTAACATTACTACATCATTTATCTCTAGCATCTGTCACGATTTTTTCTTTTTTACTTTTCAGATCCATTAATTCTAAGAGGTCTTGGTGTGGATTCCTTTCGTTTTATCCCACTTGGGGTTTGCGCTCTTTGTTGTTCAGAGGGGGTAAATTCTATTGACCTATCTGTTTACAGATCATTCTGTTGATCTGGTGAGGCCACTGATGCTATCTATCCTCTGTCATCTCCACTCTACTACTGAGCCCATTTGGTTTTTTATTTGTTACTGTGTTTTTCAATTTTAAAATTCCCCCTTGGTTCTTTTTATAATTTCCATTTCTTTGCTGGGATTTTTTATTTTTCATTTGTTTCCAGAGAATTTGTAACTGACTGCTGAAGCATCTGTATGACAGCTGCTTTAAAATCCTTGTCAGATTATTCCATCATCTGATTCATCTGGTGTTGGTATCAGTTCATTATCTTTTCTCGTTCAAGTTGTGATTTTCTTGGTTCTTGGTATGACAAGTGATTTTTATTGCATTCTAGACTTTCTGTCTACTATGTCAGGGGACTCTAGATCCTATTTAATTACTTTATTTCAGGAGGCAGTCACTTGAGCATACAGGTCTTTTGTGTGCTGTGGTTCCAGTGTCAAAGTTTAATTTTCCAAACCTTTGCCGTGTAACTTTGCTTGGGATCCCACTCACTGATCTCTGCTGTTACCATCTGCAGAGGTAGAAAGGGTTCCTCTAGGATGGCTCGCTGGGAGGTCTCGAAGGAGTGAGGAGGCCAGGTGTCGTGTCAGCTGGCTTCCCAGGGTAGGCTGCTCATGCAGCAAAGTTCCTCCGTGATTGCCCCTGACAACCCCAGTAATTGAGTGGGAGAGGGAATCTTAGGCTCACAGGGACAAAGAGGCTTCCCCAGCTAGACCACTTCCCCACTGATGCCACTTGCCAGGGCCACCCAGCCACCATGTTCTCTCTCCATTGGGAAAGGAAGCCTCAGGCCCTGCAGGGATGGAAAGCATTTCACAAGTCAGGTCACTTGTTGGAAAAGTAGGTGGTGGGAAGGGATCTCTCTCTTTCCACTTTCACTTGGCCACCCTCGTATCTCTTAACAGGAAAGCAGAATTTCAGGTCCAACAGGAATGGAGACCACTTGTGCTAGCCACTTCCTGTTAGTGGGGCTCCCAGCTGATCTCCTTGGCAGTGGTACTGGGCCTGCCCGATCCTGTTGGAGGGACTCTCGTTCCATTCTGGGAATAAATGAGCCTCCTTAGGTGGTTTTCTGTTGCAAGATTAAGGATTAGGAAACATGGGGTTTGAGTTGCGCTCAGAGATGGGAGATGTAAAACATCCTGCTGCTGTACTGCTCCTCCACTCCTGGGGTCTCGAACCAGGCAGCCTTCCTCTTACCACCTTTCAAAGTTCCCATCTGGTTGCCTTTGTGTTTCCCAGGGTTCCAGGGTTGTGCACAGCAGGAAGGAACAGGGAGAAAGGGGTTTCTGCCCTCTTGTCCAGACCACAAATCCTCAGACATTACATTTTGAAAGGAAGTACTCTCACATCTGAAAACTAGTAAATAAGCAGGCTGGAAAGGGAACAAGATCTGAGAGTAACACATACTTAGAATTAAATCTACATGATAGATCTGGGTGGAAATTATAGATAGCCTCAGATTCATTAATCCATGAATTCTTGGCGTCAAATGGCAAATGAGAGCCTGAGAAAATACAACGGCAGCCAGCAGCCACACTGAATGAATGCAGGACACTATCAGCAGGCAGGCTCTGTGCACGTCAATTTGGAGATGGGGGTGCAGGGAGAAGAATGGAGGTGGGATGCTGAGAGACAGATCTCCATGGGTCTCTCTCCCTCTGAATATCTTGCAAGCAGCACTAATTGCCTTCTAGACTATCTTTTCAAAAAGGTTTGTATAGTGAAGAGCCTTAGAAGATCTACTGTCTCTCTAGAGCAAACCACATATCTGTTTATTGTCCAGGATAATAAAGATGTGTCCCTCTATGGCAAAGGTCAGGCAGGAATATCATCAACTATAAAAGTTTCATTTTCCTTAAACTTGGGGTTCCTCTCCTATAACATACATAACACATGTTACCTGGCCCTTCTACAGCTGCTTCACAGGAACTGGGGGCTCAGGAACCAGAGCAAATAATGATATTCTGGTTACAGCTATTATTATAATGTACCATCCATGCTTTCTGCCAGCATCCATGACACTCTAGCCGGCTAACCTGTTAGCTTGCAAGAAGGGTAAAATTTCAGACTCTAATTTGTGACAGAGAATGGAGAACTCAATGCAGACGTCAATAAACTACAGTCCACGGGACAAAAACATCCGTTTCTGTAAATAAAGTCTTGTCGGAACACCGTCACCCAAACTTGTTTACTTACTGTCTATGGCTGCTTTTCTGCTACAATGGCAGAACCAAGAAGTCACAACACAGATCAGATGACCCACAAATGTTAAAAAGTCAGTACCTGGCCCTTCAAGGAAAACTCTGCTGGCCCCTGACTTAGATATTTCTTTCATTTTCTAGAACAAAATAAACTCCAAACTGATTAAACTGTTAAAAAAGTACTAATGGGAGAAGAATTGGGGGAAAGGTGGAGGGGCAGAGCTGGAATCAGTCCCCCGACCTGGACAACATCTGCACTGGCAGAATCTACCTGATGGAACTATTTCGGAACTCACTGCTGAAGGCTTGCAACTTCCAGGTAAAGGCTGGAACAGTTCATTTCAGCTCTTAGCACAGTAGGAGCTCCCCGGCCCCCACCCCCAGCCATTTGGCAGACAGCTGTGCATGTGTTCCCGGGGAAGCTTGCACATAGCTAGGACAGGCAAAAAGGACCCTGTCCTGCAAAATACTGGGGACCTGTGTTCTGACTACTAATTGCAGCTTCTGATCATGGAAGTACAGAGAGGTGTGCGGCCATCGTTGCTCCTCTCCCCATTTTTGCAGGGCCCTACCCCTCCAGCTCAAGTGACTGCCAGGAGATTGGAAGGACTGCTACCTATTTTGATCCCCCTTGACTTTTCGCTGTCACCCTTTCAGGAGCCAGATGTTAAAAAGTAGGATATTCAAAACAACTGAATATCACCTTCAGGGACAAATAGAAAGTTACTGTGCGTGCCCAAGGAAAGGCTCAGGAAACACATAGTTAACACATTAAGTTTACCCCTCAGCCTCATCCTTACAGAGACAGCATACAAAACTCAATAAAACAAAAACAACAACAAAAAACAGCAAACCCTGTACAAGGGGGAGAATCTGATTTCCAGAGTTACCACACGATGAGCTTCAAATGTCCACAACAAAGACACAGGAAGTATGTCCCATTCAAAGGGAAAAAAATAATTCAACAGAACCTATTCCTGAAAAATACTTTATGGCAGATACATTAGACAGACTTTAAAAACACTGTCCTAAAGATGCTCCAAGAACTACAGGAAGACGTGGAAAAAATCAACCAAACAACATATGAACAAAATGGAAATATCAGTAAAGAGCTAAGAAGCCTAAAAAGAAACCAAAAAGAAATTCTGGAGCTGAAAAGTATAATAATTGAAATGAAAAATTCACTAGAGAGACTCAAGGCAGATTTGAGCAGGCAGAAGAATCAGTGAACTTGGAGGTAAGAAGATGGAAATTACCAAGGCTGAGGAGCACAAAGAAAAGCGAAGAGAGCTCAAGGGACCTGTGGGACACATCAGGCAGAACAACACGCACTTCGCAAGTGCCCCAGGAGAAAAGAGCCGGAGGCAGTGAGAATATATGAAGAAATAGTAGCTGGAAACTTCCCAAATTTGATGACAGTCATAAATATAAACATCTGAGAAACTCAACAAACTCCAAGTAAGATGAACTCAAAGAGACCTACACCAAGACACATTATACTCGAAGTTTCCAAAGGGAAAGACAAAGAATCAACCTTGAAAGTGGCAAGAGAAAAGTGAATCATCACATACAAGGGAGCATTCATAAGATTATGGGCAGATTTCTCATCTGAAACTCGGGGGATCAGAAGGCAATGGACCAATACACTCAAAGTGCTAAAAGGAAAAAAACACTATAAACCAAGAATCCTATATCTGGCAAAACTGTCCTTCAGAAGTGAAGGAGAAATCAAGACATTTCCAGAGGAATAAAAGTTGAGGCAGTTCATGACCACTAGACCTGCCCCGATCATTTCTTGCTCAAGGGATTCCTGCAGGTGAAATGAAAGGACAGCAGGCAGGACCCCAAAGCCAGAGACATAAAGGTCTCAATAAAGGTAAATATAGGGGAATTGTGAAAGCTGGTGTTATTGTAACAATGGTTTGTAGCTTTTTTTTCCTACTTGATTTAAGAGACTAATATGTATAAAAAAATTATTAGTGTAAGGCTGGTATTACTGTAACTTTGGTTTATAATTCCAAATCTTGTTCTCTACATGATTTAGATGACTGCATTTAAAGGAGTTATTAGTTTACATTTCTGGGCTCACAATGTGTAAAGATGTAATTTTGTGGCACCAATAACTGAAAAGGGCGGAGACAGAGCTATAAAGGTGCAGTTTTTGTATGTTATTGAAGTTAAGCTACAATAAATTTAAATTAAAATGTTATAACTTTAAGATGTGAAATGTTATCCCCATGGTAACCACAAAGAAAACAGCTGCAGAATATACACAAAAGGAAATTAAGAAGGAATTTAAACATTTCACTACAAAAAAAATCACTAAAAAAGACAAAAAGTTAGGAAATGAGGGACAAAAATGCAGTAGGGCACACAGGAAAAAAAAAAAAGAGCACAACGACAGAAGTAAGCCCCCCTTATAGTAATTACTTTAAATTTAAATGGATTAAACTCTAATCAAAAGATGAGAGATTGGCAGAATGCATAAAAATACATGATCCAGGGGCACCTGAGTGGCTTGGTCGGTTAAGACTCTGACTAGTGGCTTCGGCTGAGGTCATGATCTCATGGTTCTTGAGTTCGAGCCCCGCATTGGGATTCTCCCTCTCCCTCCCCAGCTTGCTCAAAATGAACTTAAAAAAAAAAAAAAAAAAACTACACAATCCAACTCTGCTGTATACAAGAGACTCACTGTACATCCAAAGACACACACAAGTCAGAAGTTAAAGGATGGAAAGATATTCTGTGCAAACAGTAACCAAAGGAGAGCAGGAGTGGCTACACTCTCATCAGACAAAAAAGACTTCAAATCGAAAAAAGATTACATTGGGGCATCTGACTTCGGCTCAGGTCACGATCTCACAGCTCGTGGGTTCAAGCCCCACATCAGGCTCTGTCAGCACAGAGCCTGGACCCTGCTTCAGATTCTGTGTCTCCCTATCTCTGCCCCTCCTCCGCTCGTGCTCTGTGTGTGTGTCTCTCTCTCAAAAATAAATATTTTAAAAAGTTAAAAAAAAAAATTACAAGGAACCAAAGACATTATATATTATAAAAGATTCAAAACAGCAAGATATAACAATTATAGACATTTATACACCAAATGACAGATCTTCAAAATATATGAAGCAGAAATGGATAGAGTTGGAGGGAGAAAAAGACAGCTCTACAATAACTGGTGGAGACTTCAATGAAGAGAACAACCAGAGAGAAGACAAGGAAGGAAACACAGGACTTCACAAAAAAGACCAGCTAGATCTGAGAGACGTATGCAGAACACTCCACACAATTAACAACAGATACACATTCTTCTCCACTAAGCATCGGACATTTCTAAGATAGACCACTAATTAGGCCAAAAATAAAGTCTTAACAGATTTTTTTAATTTTTTTTAACACTTATTTATTATATTATTGAGAGAGAGACAGAACATGAGTATGGGAGGGGCAGAGAAAGAGGGAAACACAGAATCTGAAGCAGGCTCTAGGCTCTGCACTGTCAGCACAGAGCCCGATGCAGGGATCTAATTCACAAACCGGGAGATCATGAACTGAGCCAAAGTCAAACACTCAACCGACTAAGCCACCCAGGCGCCCCAAGTCTTAATAGATTTTAAGAGATAGAGATCATACCAACTATCTTCTCTGACCACAATGCAATGGAGTTAGAAATCAGTAACATAAAGAAAACTGGAAGTAAAAATTATGGAAATTAAACTGCACACTTTACACTTTTAAACAACCAATGGATCAAAGAAGGAATCAAAAGAAAAATTAGAAAATACTTAAGAGATGAATGAAAATGAAAAACAAACACCAAAATTTATGGGATGCATCAAAAGCAGTGCTAAGGGAGAAATTTACAGCTATAAATGCTTATATTAGGAAGGAAGGAAGGAAGGAAAGAAGGAAGGAAGGAAGGAAGGAAGGAAGGAAGGAAGGAAGGAAGGAAGGAGTTCAAATCAACAACCTAACTTTACAACTTAAGGAATTAGAAAAAGATTGAACAGGGCGCCTGTGGCTCAGTCGGTTGAGTTTCCAACTTCAGCTCAGGTCATGATCTCACGGTCTGTGAGTTCAAGCCCCACGCCAGGCTCTGTGCTAACAGCTCAGAGCCTGGAGCCTGCTTCAGATTCTGTGTCTCCCTCTCTCTCTGACCCTCCCCCATTCATGCTCTGTCTCTCTCTGTCTCAAAAATAAAATAAAACATTAAAAAAAATTTTTTTAATAAAAAAAAATGAACAAATCCAAAACTAGCAGAAGGAATGAAATAATGATGATTATATCAATGAAACAGACAATAGAAAAACAACAGATAAAAATCAGCAAAACAAAAGTGCGTTTTTCAAAAAGACTGACAAAAATCAACAAACCTTTAGCTACATGGGACTAAAAAAAAGAAGACTCAAATTACTAAAATCAGTAATGAAAGTGGGGACATTACTACCAATTCTACAGAAATAAAAGATATGAGAGTACTATGAACAAATGTATGCTAAGAAATTGGATAAACTAGCTGAAATGGACAAATGTCTAGAAACACAAAACCTACCAGAAATCACAAAGAAAAAGAAAACCTGTATAAGACCTATCGCTAATAAGAAGACTGAATCAGTAATCACCAATCTCCCAGCAACCACAACAAAAGCCCAAGATCTGATTTCTTCACCAGGTGAATTCTACCAAGGACTTAAAGAACTAATACCAATCCAAAAATGGGCAAAGAATAAACATTTCCCCAAAGAAAATACACAAATGGCCAACAAGCGCGTGAAAAGATGCTCACCAACACTAACAATCAGGGAATGCAAATCAGAACTACAATGATACCTCACATCCATTAGGATGGCTATCATCCAAAACCAAAAACAAAGCAAGTGTTGGTGAGGATGTACAAAACTGGAACCCCTGGATACTGCTGATGGGAATGCAAAATGGCATAGCTCCAGTGTTAAACAGTATGGAGGTTCCTCAAACAACTAAAAAGTGAATTCCCATATAACCCAGCAATTCCACTTCTGTGGATGTAGCCAAAAGATTTGAAAACAGGATCAAAGACATATTTGTACACCCATGTTCACAGCAGCATTATTCATAACAGCTAAAACATGGAAGCAACCCAAGTGTTTATCAACACAAAAATGGATAAAGAAAAATATGATATATGTACATACAATGGAATATTATTCAAACTTAAAAAGGAAAGAAATTCTAACACATGCCACAACATGGATGAACCCTGAGGACACTATGCTTAGTAAAATAAGCCAGTCACAAAAAGACCAACACTGTATGATTTCACTTATTTGAGATACTCAGAGTAGTCAAAATCATAGGAGCAGAAAATATGGTGGTTGCCAGGGGCTGTGGAGAGGGAAGAATGGGAAGTTAGTGTTTAATAGGTATAAAGTTTGTTTTGCAAGATTAGGAGTTATGGGGATGGATGGCGGTGACAGCTGCATAAGGTAAAGTATTTAATACCACTGAACTATATACTTAAAAGTGGCTAAGTTGCGAAACTTTAACAGAATAGAAAAAAACCTAGTCTTAAAAAGTAGTACAGAGACAGAAGTCACTAGGGGCGCCTTAGTGGCTCGGTCAGTTAACCATCCAACTTCAGCTCAGGTCATAACCTCATGGTTCATTGGTTCGAGGCTGAGTCAGGCTCTGTGCTGACAGCTCAGAGCCTGGAGCCTGCTTCGGATTCTGTGACTCCTTCTCTCTCTGCCCCTCCCACACACACTCTTTCTCTCTCAAAAATAAATAAACATTAAAAAATTTAAAAAAAAAAAAAAAAAGAAGTCACCATTTTCTAAATCCCTGGGTGAGAAAGAATTCCATAAGCTTAAAAAAATAGAAAAAACCACAAAGGCAACATTAAATGAATAAAAATAAACAAAAATATAAAATTTAAGCACATCAAACAACAACCACCACCTCCAAAGGGGCAAAAAATAGACTAGGAAAAATATTTTTTTTTCAATTTTCTCTTTTTAAAGCTTATTTATTTTGAGAGAGACAGAGATAGCACAAATTAGGGAGGGGCAGAGAGAGAGAGAGAGAGAAAGAGAATCCCAAGTCCCCGATGTGGGGCTCGAACCCACAAAGCTGCAAGATCATGACCTGAGCTGAAACAAGAGTCACATGCTTAATAACCGACTGAGCCATCCAGGCACCCCTAGGAAAAATTTTTTCAATAAATGATAGATCCAGACTTTAACAGCTTTACAAACAGTTCATAGGAAATTATAAGGAAAGATAGTTAGCAAACCTTTTCCATTTGTAATATCATTTCTAGGACTCTAAATAATCTAAATGCACACAAAGCTTTATATAAAAACACATTCTTCATGTAATTGCTTATATTAGAGGGGGAAAAAAAAACACACATCACCAGGTGAATGCCAAATTAAATTATGGCACTTTCATCAATAATTACATAGTCACTGTGCTTCGGAAAGATTTTTCAATAGGAAAAATGCTTGTTATAATGTTCAGTGAAAAAAATTGATACAAAATTTCATATACAACATGATTTCAAATACATAAAAACATGCATAAAGGTGAATAGTAAAAAAAGGCTGAAAGAAAATACACTTTAAGATTTATGTAAGGTAGAATGTAAGTTTTATTTTCTATATTTTTCTTATTTTTTACAAAAGGACATGTGTTATTTTAATAATAAACAAAAGCAGTTTTGCTAAGGAAAAATGATTTGAATGAGAAACTCGCATAGCATCATCCACAAGTCTGTGAATCTTTTCACTAAATATAAGGTCACAGATTTAAGCACCGTCTGATTATATTTTTTCGCCAGAACGTGATAGCTTTTCCAACTGCTATCTGCGTAATTCATCACCATGCACCCTACTTCACACTATTCTCAAGTGCTGACGATGTGCTTTTTCACCACTTACTTGTGGCTGAGCATTTCAATAAGACTTATAGACATTCCCCTCCCACAACTGATTGTGTTCTGGAAGAACTCACTGCATGGGAATAATTATACGAATAACTGGGAATTTCTCATCAGAAACCAATGAAGACCAGACAACCATGGAGCAGTATCTCTGAAGTGCTAAAAGAAAGGCTGTCAATCCACAATTCTACACGCAGCAAAAACAAAGAATGAAAGCAAAATACCGACATCCTCAGGTCAAGAAAAACCAAGAGAATTCACTGCCACCTGACCTACTCTGAGACATACTAAAGGAAGCCAAGGCAGACAGATGGGGAAAGGCTAGTATGCAACCACTAATCAAAACAAAGCTAGGATATCTGAATTAACATCAGACAATTTAACTTCTAAACAAGGACCCCTACCATAGGTAACAAGGGACATTACATAATGATAAAAGTGTAGATTCACCGTGAAGACCTAAGAATCCTAAGTGTGAATGTACCTAACATCAGAGCTTCAACGTACATGAGGCAAAAACTGATACAAAAGAAATGGGCAAATCCACAATGAGAGCTGGAGTTTTCCACACTCCTCTCTAACAGAGTGAGACTGAAAATCTGTAAGGATATAAAAACTATTACCAAGTCAACCTCTGATCTGGGTTTGGGTTTACTGGAGTTTTATCTGGGGCTGGGGAGAGGGAAACAGGAAAAGATGTACAGGAAAGACAGGAGAGGGACCCTTTTCACCAAGCTGAATTACAACATCAGTGAAGGCAGGCATCTCTCACATCCCCATTACCTTGCACTTGTCTCTGAGCACAGAGAACATATGCCGACAGACTAACCATGGGTATAGCACAGCCACATTTCCATTTCTCCTACTCCCTGTGCCATGTGACTTGTGATTTTTCTATAATACCATTGCTACTTAACAGTAATAAAGCCACAACCACAAAGGAAAGTAAAAGGGCCATATCGTACGTAATATATGCTATACATAAATGCTATGTATGACATATATGGCATATGCATTTACATATGTATTTATGATAAATACATATTTCTTTTCCAGACTACAGTGGTAAAGACAGGAAAATACACTCTCAATTAAAGTGACCACCAAATAGGCAAGTCCTCTTCCATCGGTATCCTTACAAGGTCATGATTTCCTGCTGAAAGAACCTCCTACTCCCCGCAACTCCATTCAGATGACAGAAGTTTAGAAAACGAAGATGGCAAAGCCACAAAACTTGATAGAATGCTTGCCAGCCCCTTTGTCTTTCAAGCAAATACCCCTTGACACAGAACCAAGAAAAGAAAAAAAAAAAAGAATAAACCCCACTTCCTGTCCTGTTCTCCACATTCTCATCTATATCTATGTCTATACGATGAGAGTTGCCACACACAGGTGTGTAACACCCACCAAGTCAGCAGCAAACCATGACCACTTCCTTATAAGGAGCCAATATCATCTGGTTCCAGTACCTACGCACTGGCCCGAAACTCAGTGGCTTAACACAACACCAAACTGCTATTTTCCCTGTTAATTCTGTGGGTCAGTTGGGTGGTCTCCCCACTCCCTATAGGGTCTGTGCTAAGGTTACTCATACAGCTGGAACGAGAGGCAGTCTGGCTGGGGCTACACATCCCAGAAGACCTCACTCACATGTCTGACACTGGATGCTGGCTCGGTGGGGGGGGTGGGGGGTGGGGGGGGCCTTGCTCCTTTCCCCCATTAGTTTAGACTGGCTTCTTTAGAGCACAACAGCTGGGTTCTCGGAGGAAGCCTTCCAAAAGGAGAAGCCTCGATGTCCAAGCACCTATCAGGCCTCCGCTTGCACTGTGCTTGCTCACAGCCCAACAGCCCAAGCAGGTCCAATGGCCAAGCCTAGAGTCCTTGTGAGAGAGGATTGCAAGAGTGTGACTATTGGGAGTCATGGTTCACTGAGGGTTGCCCAGTTAATAGACTCCTACATCATTTATACCAATTACGTTCACTCCAAGCCCGAAGGCAAAAATTCTTCACATCATAATTTATTAGTTTTCAAAGAGCTTTCACACTCAATATAACCGCTAATAGCTCTAGATCAATTTTTGGCTTATTATAACAAAATCCTTTTAATATATGGTGATTACTGCAGCTCTCTGGGTAGACAGGCAAATATTCTGATTTTAGATATTTAAGATATGTTTACTTAATACACAATCACCATATTCTGTGCTAAGTGATTTAGAGGAAAAATGAATGATTCTGACTTCATTGTATGTATTTTTTATAAAACCCTAAAGTTCTTACCTTAGAAAACATAAAAGCTTTCTAGACTATTCAAAAACACAAATTTTTAAAATTCTTTACATTGAAATCAAATGGAAATATATTAAGAAATAACAAATCACCACCATAGTCACACAGATATACAATTTATTGCAAAGAACTTTAGAACACACATTTGGAATGTATGCTCTTAATGGGATGCATTCTATTGACAGAAGGAGCTACAATGAATCTATTTCTCCTCTTCAAAATTATGGAGGACCCTAAAGAACTTTCATTTGTGTGGTTTATATCAATCAATATTTACATAAAAGAAATTAGAACCAAGAAATGTTTAAAATATTTCTTAGTATTTCAATTACGATAATTACAAGCCCATCACGTGTTAACACAATAGCATGGTTTTATGAAAAATATATTTTCCAAGATCAAAAAAAAAAAAAAAGCATAAAACAGTTGGATTCTTATAGATGTTTCTATATTCCAACTGTTGTGATATGTTATTTTGGTTATGGTATATGAACAAAACCCAGCCTCAGACAGATATGCAGCTGGAAAAAAGCAGTATTTTAATAGCCTTTTCAGAAAATTGTAAACGTTCTACTCTAATACTAAACCAAAAGTCCACAAGTTTCATTAAATATTAACTGCATTATGGAATCTGAAAACATACTAATGAACTTTTCATGTTTTGTTACATTAAAATACATTTGTCTACCTTGCACTTTGAATTTTATTTTATAACATCATGTATTGAAAAACACTGGTTCACAAAGTTATGCAGATCTTCCAAATACTGACACATTTCATTGTATAATATTTTAAAAATCACACTTTTTAAAATCACAACTGATCTCATCACTAAACTCTTCAAGTATTGGGAGGCTGCCAAACTTATGGCAACTAATACAAGTTTTCCAAAATTCTACTTTGCCTTTTTAAAGCTCAACTTTATTACTGGCAATAACTACTTTCAGTGGTTTTCCTTGAAGTGTCAGGCTGACTTTGGTTATTAAAATATATGTATATATATTGGCCACATACCTAAGCCTGAATAACCATACTTCATTGTTTTTGTACATTAAAATGGCATTCCATGAACACAGCAACTTACAACCTAACTGCAACAATGTTTTCCTAAAGACAACTGTAGGGGAGTCTGGGTGGCTCAGTTGATTAAGCGTCCAACTTTGGTTCAGGTCAAGACCTTGTAGTTTGTGGGTTTGAACCCCACATCAGGCTCTGTGCTGACAGCTCAGAGCCTGGAGCCTGCTTTGGATTCTGTGTCCCCTTTGCTCTCTGCCCCTCCCCCGCTAGCACTCGGTCTCTCTCTCTTTCTCAAAAATAAACATTAAAAAAACAAAACAAAAAGACAACTGTATACTTTGGTACGCAACAAAAGTGCTTTACACATACTTGCCATTTCTTCATTTAATATTCTTCAGATATTAAATACTCTTTAGATATTCTTCAAAATATTAAAAAGACAGATAGTCACAGGTAGAGATGTTTTTAAATAATTTCTGCAACTTCATCAAGGTAATTCTTAAGTATAACTGACATTAAAAAAAAAAAAAAACAGAGTGAATGCACGTTGACTACTTAGTACAGTTTGGTATATTGCCTTAATTCATACTGAGGGGTCGGCCTTTTTAACCAACATTGCTTTTGCACCATTAATGCAAATGTCCACACAGCAAAAAAAACAAATGACATCACAGTTTTATTATGAAAACAGTATTGACCTCTGGGACACCCAAGGGTCTGCAGATCACATTTTAAGAACCACCATTGTAGGTTACCAGCAATAAGTAATCTTGTCAATATAAAAAAAAATCAAGGATTTTGTTGAGGGGAAAAAAGTGATACAATTACAAAATGAAAGAAATTAACTGAAAACTAATGTTGGAATGAGAGTTCAACCACTTTGGAAAACTACTCATAATGTCTACAAAAGCTAAACATGGGTTTAAGCAATTCTACTCCAAGGTGTACACCCAAGAAAAATGAGTGTTAAGTCCAAAGACTGTACATGAATGTTCATAGCACTGACTTTATATGAGCAAACACAGTAACAAAAAACTAGAAACAATCCATTGTCCATTAACAAGTAAATGAATAAATGGCAGCCTATCTACACAACGGAATATATTCAGCAAGAAATGAAGTACTGATTCACACAGAAACATGGAAGAACATCAATAACGATGCCAAATGAATGAAGCCAGATCAAAAAGAGAACATAATGCATAACTATATTAAATTCTAGAAAATATAAATTTTATATGCAGAGACAGAAAGCAAATCAGTGGTTTCCTGGAGATAGAAATAAAGAGATAGATGGATTACAAAGAAGCACAAGGAAATCTGGGGGCTGTTCATTACCTTGATTTTGATGTGTATTCTCACTAATACACCCATAGGCCAAAATTCACAAATTGTATACTTCGCATACAATTTCTCGTAGGTCAATTATACTTCAATTAATGTTAAAAATATTTTAACTAAGAAAGGGGGAGGGGGTGGGGAGGGAAGATGCAGGAAGCAACTAGAAAACTTCCCACCAACCAAACTGTGACATTTAGGATCAATAAAATGACTACGATGGGTTGAACTGATGAAAATACATCACTACATAATGAGATTACAAAACAGAGAAGAAAATTCATTGCCATCTGAGGCAGCTAATAAAATAACATCCACTTTGAAACCTGGTAACTACAGAGAAAGAATTAAACATGTATCCTGCTCGCCAACTGGAACAGTATTTCAGAGTAACCAAATATCTGTAGTTAATAATAAAAATTTTCTTCTTTAAAGAATAATGCTAGTTAATAAACACAGAAGAAATAACAGAATTGAAAATATGATTTTACAAAATCTAATCACGTACTGCCTCAGCCAAGTACTATCAATTGGTGTTAAAGAAAAAAAAGCGAACCGCAGCTTAATAGTTGACAGGAGTCAGGATTTTTTTTACTTATTAATTTTTAATGCCACTATAATTAATATACAGTATTATATTAGTTTCAGGTGTACCATATTGTGATTCAACAGTCATTGTTCAGTTCTCATCATGGTAAGTGTACTTTTAACCCTTCTCCTATTTCACCCATTTCCCTCTGGCAACCACCAGTTCATTCTCTGTATTTAAGCATGTTTTTCGTTTGCCTCTTTTTCAATTTGTCCATTTTGCTTCTTAAATTCCACATGAGGGAAATCATCACTTAGCAGTACACCTTCTAGATCCGTCTATGTGGTTGCAAATGGCAAGATTTATTCCTTTTTATGGCTGTGTAATATTCCTGTGTGCGTGTGTGTGTGTGTGTGTGTGTGTGTGTGTGTGTACACACATACCACTTCTTTCTCATTCATCTGTGGATGGACGCTTAAGTTGTTTCCATAATTTGACTATTGTAAATAACGCTGCAATAAACATAAGGGTGCAAACAGCTTTTCAAGTTAGTGTTTTTGTATTCTTTGGGTAAATACCCAGTACTGCAATTACTGGATCATATGGTAATTCTAGTTTTACTTTTCTGAGGACCCTCCATACTGTTTTCCACAGTGGCTACGCCAGTTTGCATTCCCACCAACAGCACAAGATGGTTCCCTTTTTCTCCACATCCTCACCAACACCTATTTCTTGCATTTTTTAGTTTAGCCATTCTGACAGGTGTGAGGTGATATCTCATTGTGGTTTTGATTTGCATTCCCCTGATAATGAGCGATGATGAGCAACTTTGCATGTGTCTGTTCCCCATCTGGATGTCTTCTTTGGAGAAATGACTGTTCATGTCTTCTGCCTAATTTTTAAATGGATTATTGGGGGTATCTTTTAGCTGTATAAGTTCTTTATGTATTTGGGATACTAACGCTTTTTCAGATATGTCATTTGCAAATTTTTTCCTCCCATTCAGTATGCTTTTAGTTTTGTTGTTTCCTTTGCTGTGCAAAAACCTTCTATTCTGATGTAGGCCCAACAGTTTATTTTTGCTTTTGTTTCCCTTGTCTCCAGAGACGTGTCTAGTAAGAAGCTGCTGCAGCCGAGATCAAAGAAGTTGCTGCCTGTCTTCTCCCATAGGATTTTGACGGTTTTCTGTCTCAAAGTTAGGTCTTTAATCCATTTTGAGTGCACTTTTGTGTGTGGTATAAGAAAGTAGTTGAGGGGCACCCAGGTGGCTCAGTCGGTTGAGCGTCAGGCTTTGGCTCAGGTCACGATCTTGCGGTTCGTGAGTTCAAGCCTCACATCAGTTCTGCTGCTGTCAGCGTAGAGCCTGCCTCAGATCCTCTGTCCCCCTCTCTCTGCCCACCCCCCAATTTTTTTAAAAAAAAGGAAGGTAGTCAAGTTTCATTCTTTTGCATGTAGTTGTCTAGTTTTCATAGCACCATTTGTTGATGAGACTGTCTTTTTTCCATTGCAGAGTCTTGCCTCCTTTGTCAAAGATTAATTGACCATATAATCATGGGTTTATTTCTGGGCTTTCTATTCTGTTCCATTGATCCATGTGTTTATTTTTGTGCTGGTACCATACTGCTTTGATGTAGTATGTCTTAAAATCTGGAATTGTGATACCTCCAGTTCTGTTCTTCTTTTTTAAGATTGCTTTGGCTATTCAGGGTCTTTTGTGGTTCCATACAAATTCTGAGATTTTTTTCTTCAAGTTCTATTTAAAATGCTGTTGGTATTTTGATAGGGACAGCATTAAATCTGTACGTTGCTTTGGGTAGTATGGACATCTTAACGGTTATTGGTTTTTCCAACACATGAGCATGGAATAGCTTTCCATTTGTTTGTGTCCTCTTCAATTTCTTTCATCAATGTTTTACAGTTTTCAGGCTACAGGTCTTTTACCTCCTTGGAGTTTATTCCTAGGTATTTACTCCTCTTGGTATGATTGTAAATGTTTTCTTAATTTCTCTGCTATTTCATTATTAGTGGGGAAGCTTTAGGTCTTAATAATGCCAAAGTTCTAGCAGCAAGGAGAAAAACATAACAATAAAAAGGAGAGTAGACTGTCATTATCCTGTTTCAGTGGTCAATATTAGCATCATTAATGTTAGGTCAACCAGATATCACGTCTACTGATATGTATTAATGAATGCAATCAACGTGACTTGTAGTATATAATCAAAAGTATTAAATATCAATCAAGCCTTTCAATGCAGTTTCTCCTTTACAAGAAATATTGGGAATAAGGAAATATGCCCAAAAAGACAAAGAAACACTAGATAAATCTGGAAGGTTGGATATTGTACAAAACTGGCCTAAAGAAGTCAGTGTCCTTTAAAAAAAAAAAAAAATACTAGACTTGTTTACAAAAGTGACAACAGACAAAAACAGAGGAAATGTGAAGATTAACCAGTTATAATGGTCATTTGGGGGCTAATTCAGGAAATACGAATATGTTCGGGGTATTAGATGAGACAAAGATTTACTGAAAACTAGAGATTCACTGCCAGGAAAAACCAGGTTATAAAACAGTATGATCTCATTGTATATACAGTCTGATCCCATTCAGGTTAAAATGAATATATATATACAAAGAAAGCTTATGTATTAAGGTGTTAGTGCAGAGACTATGTTGGAAATACGTTTCACTTTATTTTTATTTCTCTAAATATTTTCATTTTCTACAACACACAGTGTTTCTACAATAATAAATGATTTTTTTAAAAATAAATCAGAACATGGGCACCAGGGTGGCTCAGTCGGTTAAGTGTCCAACTTCACCTCAGGTCACAATCTCACGGTTTGTGGGTTTGAGAGCCCCGGGTCAGGCTCTCTGCTGACAGCTCAGAGCTTGGAGCCTGCTTCTGTTTTCTGTCTGTCTGTCTGTCTGTCTCTCTCTCTCTCTCTCTCTCTCTCTCTCTGCCCCTCCCCCACCCTCCACCCTCTCTCGCCCTCAAAAATAAACATTTAAAACAATTTTTTAAATAAAAATAAAATGAATCAGAACATACATTTCAATGGGGCAATAAGACATAAGCATAACATTTGTAATATGAAGAAGACACTGATAACTGCTTTCAGAGATGCAGAAAAACAGCTCTGGAATCAACAGTAGTCAAAGTCACTTCCCATCATGGAAAACTTGGAAAGCATCATGGAAAGCTTCCTTAGGTAGTTATGAAAGATGAGCAAAAGGCCTGGAACTCCACTATCCAGTACAGTAGCTACTAGCCAAGTGTGGCTATTTAAGTTTAAATGAATTAAAATTAAATAACACTTATAATTCAATTCTCCCTTAGTCACATCAGCCACATTTCAAGTGTTCAAAAGCCGCATGTGTCAGTTTCATGTCAGGCAGGTACGCGGTTAGGTATGAAGTATTAGGTGTGAGGTACACAGTTAGTATGTTGCACTGTATAGTGCAGATCCAGAACATTCCCATCACTGCAGAGAAGTCCTATTGGAGAGAGCTAAAGAGGTGGATGTCTCCTCTCACTATCGCCATCAATACATCACTCACTGCATTGCTGCCTTCCATCCCTTGAACACTGACTCCAGTTTACAGGTTCTCAAGGGAAGAATGCTTCCACCAGATTCCAGGGAAGCTGTGTTAATGGACAACCCTCAATGGTGGTTCTGCACCTCTTAGATCAGCTTTAGTTCCAGGCCATGCTTTCAAAGAATGTCTGTAGAGCAAACAGCCTTGGAAGCTAGAGTATCTCCCTTCAGGATAGAAGGCAGACTTATCTGTCAGACATAAATCTGACATCCAGGGTTCCCTCGGGCCCATTTCCACATCAAACTCCTAGCACTTGGGGGACAAGGGAACCAACATGACATTCAAACTGCCTGCTATGCTTTGCCTTTGACCCAGGAACTCTGTGTCCTCTGCCAACATCTATGCAACTCTGCTAGGCTGTTAGCTTGTAAGAGAAAGCAGCACACTTTTCACAGTTGTTGGGTTTTTTTAACGTTTATTTTTGAGAGAGAGTGTGCACAAGCAGGGGAGGGACGGGGAGACAGAGGATCTGAAGCAGGCTCTGTGCAGACAGCAGAGCCCAATGCAGGGCTCGAACTCACAAACTGTAAGATCATGACCTGAACCGAAGTCAGACGCTTAACTGACTGAGCCACCCAGGCACCCCCATAGTTTTTAACCATTAACACTATCACCTGGCTCCTTTGAGCTCCTCATGCCATAGAAACAAGAATTTTGTCAGGAACCAAGGGGATTTCTGGGGCATCTCTTCAGACTCATGGACATCAGTAAACTTAAGACAAGAGTGCCGGAGGGCCCACTACTGGCCCAAACTCTTCACTGACAGACTGGATCACCCACTTGTTAAGGAACCATCACATCGAGGCATTCATTGAGCACAAAGGACATGTGACCTGCCTAATGGAAGAAGAAAGTTATAAATACCAACAGGGAACAGGTGCAAGTGAGGATACTTGTATCTATGCATATATATCTTTCTCTTCTCCAATTACTTACAGGGATGCGTCGGTGGTAGGTAACCTTATGATTTCATCCCTAGGTACAGGGTCTCAAAAGAGCGTTCTCCCTTTTAAAGAACAGAGTGAATGAATACATACATCCTCCCTTGCATGAGTAGTGGCTGCAACAGATTAGGCAGAAGCAAATGTTTTGTTTACATTATTGTTTGAAAAAGTAACTGCGGGCAGAGGGTATATATAGATGCTGAACATCCAAAGAGGTAGACAGTACAATACTCGCTCCCACGCCTACCTGTCTAAGCAGGGGCTAGACGCCCTACGACACTTCTTCTCAGACTCCCTTGTCTGAAGGAACGCCACCAACGAGAGGCATTTATACAAGATTCAGAAGACTAAAAAGGAGAGACTGTGGTCCCTCTCTGGCAGCGGCTGGCAGACACAAGGGCATACAGCGAACATCAAGTCTGCAGCGGCTTCAGAGTGGGCTCCTGGGAAACATCCGCCTTAATGCTGCAGCAGCTCAGGTCACTCAAGGCAGCGTCCTGTGAGCCCAGCACTTTCGATTTCCTCAAAGCCAGAAGCAATTCTCTCTGACCTTCACTACCGCAGGCCTTTCAACAGCTTTGTAAACGTTTAGTTAATTTACTTTATTAAATCTGTTCTTGCTAAAATA
This sequence comes from Panthera pardus, assembly GCF_024362965.1. NCBI lineage: Eukaryota > Metazoa > Chordata > Mammalia > Carnivora > Felidae > Panthera > Panthera pardus. The sequence continues at coordinate 1,114,234 of NW_026526969.1, read as the reverse complement.
CCCAGGGTGCTTTCTGTTTTCCTGGCCGACACAGATGGGCAGGATTTGGTCAGGTGGAGATTACAGCGGGGAGAGAAGCAGCACACAACGTAGGGAGATTACAGCAGAAAAACGATGTTGAACAAGTGGATCAGAACTACACTAAGTAGGCTCTTTCTCGGTTCAGGCCTCTATCACACTAATTGTTTGATCCAACAAATGTTTACTAAGCAATTATTACATGCCAGACTCTATTCTTGGTATTGGAAAGAAAAACAAGGACTCTCAGGTTGGGGAGGGGCTGAGAGGAGAAGGGAGGAGACAGATAATAAACAAAGGTACCATCTAATAAATGGTAATAAGAGCGACTGAGAAATTCCAAGCAGCCTAAGTCGCTCTGATAGAAACTCTCTGAGCAGAGATCTAAGAGTCAGAGGCCAGAAAGCTTGGGAGGAGTCTGGACTCGGTGCATTCAGGGACCAGCAAGAGGGCTAGCATGGCTGGACTAAAGCATGGAAGACCAGATCACATAAGGCCTTGGAGGCCGTGATAAGGACTCGGGCTTTTATTCTGAGTCAGATGGGAACCCCTGGAAGTTCTGGGCAAAAAGTGACAGGATCTGATCTATCTGGCTTCTGTGTGGGGAACAGACAAGAGTGGAACCAGAACAAGCACTCACATCTCTGAAATAGTGTAAGGAATATATGACAGAGACTTGGACGAAGGTAGTATAAGTGGGGAAAGTAATCACATTCTGGATATATTCTGAAAAGAAAATTTGCTCATGGAATAGATGTGGGAGGGGGGGAAAAAAACAGAAGAGTAAAAATGACTCCCAGGTTTTTGGCCTGAGCAAACGATACAGTTGCCATTAATTGACAGAATGAAGACTGAGGGGAACAGATTTAGGAGAGAAAATCAATAATTCCATTTTTGACATGTTAAAGTTCAAGATGCCTATTACACATCCAAATTGACATGTTGAGTAAGAGGTAATGGAGAGCCACTATAACCTTCTGGGAAGGGAGTAGCTAGAGGAGAAGTATACTTCAGAGGTTAACCAAGCTAATGTCAGATAAATTGGACAGGGGAGACAGAGTTGGGGATTCACTAGAAGCTGGTACTAGAAGGGGAAAAAAACTAGCTGCAATGTTCAAGAGGACAACATGAACTTGGGAAGGTGGCAATGAAAATGGATTGGGGCAGGCGTTCTCAATGGGACCGACACCACCCAATGAGGGTATGGAAATCTGACTACTAGCAATAAGCAGGTGGGGCCAAGGGTTTCACATCTCCTGCAATGCTCAGGATAAATCCCATGAGAAAAAAAAAAAAAAAAAGTCTCCACTTCCTTTCAAATGATTCACCAGACCTCCATACTTGTGAAAAATCTGATTATAATTATCTGAGCATAGATTCCAACTTCATCTTGCTAATAAAGTATTTCCTGCACAATTGTACCAGATACGAAATTTTCCAGGAATGCAGCTGTCATGTAAATTAAAGAAAACACTTTCTTTTATGCAAAACTTTCTCCAAGAAATTTCACCATTTTGAAAAACCATGAAAATAATGCTGTTTTCTAGTATTTAAGTCATGAGCAAATACCTGTATCTGTGTTGTATTTGTAGGTACCACCTCCAAATACATTACAGGGGAGATTCAAGATGCTTTTGGTAGACTTAGAACCAGATATTCAATTAACAGACATATGAAATGCAAGATTCTCACTAATCAAAGTTGTTTTAAAATTATTAGTCATTCTGGGGCACCTGGGTAACTCAGCTGGTTAAGCGTCCAACTCTTGATTTCAGCTCGAGTCATGATCCCAGTTGGGGGATCAAGGGATCATTAGATTGAGCCCCACGTCAGGCTCCGTGCTGAGCGTGGAATCTGCTTAAGATTCTCTCCCTCTCTCTCTCCCTCTGCCCCTCCCCCTACTCACGCACGCATGTGCTCTCTCTTTTCTCTCTCAAAAAGTAAAAATAAGAAAAAAAATAATAAAATTATTACAGTCGTTATATTGTTAATTTTTATAACATAAGGACAAGGTATCTATCTTGCAATAATTATTTGAAACTGAACTTGTCTTGGGGGGATTGCCTGCCATTTCAAAATCTTACTCAGAAACTGTCACCAGAGGTCTACCACACCTGTTGGCCACTCGCACTACCATTTCTGCCTCTCCAGTCCATCCTCTGGTCCTATTGTCACTTAAAGGTATGGCCTCCAAGGTTTCGTTACAAATGAAAGACAGAATGTGGATCTCAACAAGATGTGGAATTTCAAGGCAGAAGATAAGTATTTTCTGTGACAATCCATCTCTCCTCCTCCCAAGTTGCAACATAAAAGATTTTTCTGAGTCAACGGTTATAAGCGAAACACCACCCATTTGCGAGCACATCCTACTTTCTCATTTTTCCAATTTGATAATGTGTAATTGCTTGGCCTGTTGGCCTTACTTCAGTTAGGGTTACTGCCCTCTTGCTGTTATTACATCTACATAAGTCTGGCTTGTTTTTACTTCTTGTACAGAATAACTTCTAATCTGTTTGTCTCTCTTAACTGCAAAGTCGTCCATCACAAGCAGGTGCGAGCAATGCCTGTCCCACAGTGCCTTCGAATGGCGTAGTGCCTGAGCATTTTATACAGAAATACAAACCATTTTAATACAAAGTACTTCCTCTTGTCTCTCCTTACATTACAGCTAGAGCAGAACACTTTCTAAATTATGTATGTGAAACTATATTTGTAAATCCGTAAACTTAATCTAGCAGTAGTAAAAGGGATGTTGTAAAATGCTGGTTATAAGCAGAAGGCATTGAGTCTGACATTACTGAAAATCACTGGATTAGAAGAGACAAATACTGGATGTTAAAAGGGTTAAAAAAAAAAAAAAAAAAAAAAGTTGAGCACAACAGTATGTTGAGTGACTAAGGTGCCAGAAGTGTCATCAGCATGTTCATGCCCCAAAGGGTGAAGGCAGAAAAATAGTGGTGAAAAAAAAGTAAGAGTTTCTCAAATACTAATCAACAACAGCAAAAGGCCTAGGGGGCCGATGGCACTGAAAGCATGCTCAGGGAAATAGTGAGCGGACAGGATACTCTGAAAACAACGGGGGCCGCAGAAGCAGCCTCCCTCTTAGGGAGGGCCAGCAAGGCACTGAGGCACCAAGCAGAGGTCAACTGTGGATTATGGCAGTGAGGGCAGGGGAATTCCAAGAGAAAGATGAAGCCAGAAGCATGCTTCCTTGCCAAGAACAAGAGAGCACACCGTTAAAGGTTAAAGGCTTTAAAGTTAAAGGCTGGTTCTAGAAGAGGCAGGAGTCATGATGGACAGGACACAGAGAAATGGAAAGTACGAGACAGACATCAGGAGGTAGTAGTGTGAACTGAGGACAGAAATTTGTAAGAACAGGAATAAAGAATATAAAAAAAGTCAAGCATGCCTGGAGAAGAAAGCCTGGTTTATTTAGAACGGTCAGGTCTGAGCTAACCAAAACCTCAACAAGAGTAGCTCTTTGTGGGGAACACTCGTTATGGGGATAGGACAGGCTGGAAAAAGGCCGGGAAGATAGCAATGGAGCCACTGCGACATCGGGAGCCAAGTTGCTGGAGGCCTGCAGAGACTCAGCTCCTGGTGACACGGCCACAAACAGTGGCAGGAGAGTCAAACCATCCACGTGATTAAGAACCAGTATCCAGTATATATAAACAGCTCTTACAAGCACTGTTAACCCAATGTTAAAATGGCAAAGAATTTGAACAGACATTTCTCCAAAGATTCACCAAAGGCCAAGAAGTAAACATAGTCAACAATGTTTCCCATTAATGGAAATGCAAATGCAAATCAAAATCACTATAGGGTAACAATCTCACACCCACTAGGATGGCTGTAATGCAAAAGACAGACAACAACAAACATTAGCAGGTTGTGGAGGAACTGGAACCCTTGTACGCTGCAGGTGGAAACAGAAAATACGCTCAGTTTTGCAGTCCCTCAAACGATTTAAACATAATTACCACGACCCACAAATTCCACTCGTAGGCCTATAACCAAAGCACATAAAAACACATCCACACGAAAACCTGCACGTATAATAATGTCCGTAGAAGCGTAATTCACAATAACCAAAAAGGGGAAGCAAACCAAATGTCCATCAAATGATGGACAACAACAAATGGGATATATCTACACATGGAATACTACTGGCCATAAAAAGGAATGGAATATTGATCTGTATTATCACACGGATGTGCCTTGAAAACATTATGCTAAATGAGAGAAGCCAACACAAAAGGTCACATCATGTACAAACGTCCAGGTTAGGGGAATTCACAGAGATAATAAGTAGATTAATGATGCTTTGGCGGGGGAGGAGAAGTGTGAATGAAGGTGGACCGTTAGTGGGTGCATGACATCTTTCAGAGGGGACAAAAATGTTCTAAAATTAGATTGTGATAATGGTAGCAAAGCCCTGTGAATATACTAAAACCCACTCAACTGTACACTTTAAAGTGTGGGAGTTGTGTGATAGGTAAATTATATCTCAATAAAGCTATTTTAAAATGCCATCTTATTTGTTCCCATGGGATTTTAACTTATGGAAGTGAGTACCAACCTGGAGAGGCCAATGCCAGTGAAAGAATATCTTGCTTACATTTCCCAAGACAAGAGTGCACCCCCACCACACAGGGTAACAGAGGACTAGCAGGTTTGTTCAGTAGACAGAGCAAGGAGAGAGGGGAAAGCCTAGGCCAGAGCTTTTACCGGGGATCCCTTGGGAAAGGCAGGCAAGACAGGGTGAACAATGCAGCATTGGTTTGTCTGAATAATTCAGGCTATAGCACTGTCACTAGTTGTCCAGTACCTGGCCCTGGGATAATACAGAGTGGGGAAGATATTGGCATGGTGTGTGAGTGAGATAAGGAGGTAACTGAAGGCTACAGATTCAGGATTGGTTGGCTGGCAAACTCAAGGCAAGCTATTATTGTCTTTAGGAATTAGCTAGCCCTGGGAGGGACAGTTTCTCCCCAGGTCTGTAAGGCCCTCAAAAGTCAGAGCATCAAGACTACAAAATGAGGCACCTGGGTGGCTCAGTTGGTTAAGCGTCCAGCTCTTGGTTTCAGCTCAGGTCCTGATCTCTCACAGTTTCCTGAGTTCGAGCCCCGCATTTGGCTCTGTGCTGACCGTTCAGAACCTGCTTGGGATTCTCTCTCTCCCTCTCTCTCTGCCCCTTCCCCACTCACGCTGTCTCCATCTCTCTCAAATAAATAAATAAACTTAAAAAACTTAAAAAACAAATACAAAATAAGAAAATAGTTCATATAACTGGCCCTGTGATGAATGAATGCCAAATAGACAAATTCAGAATCTAAGGAACCAGAACAAACATAAAATAGAAATTCACAGGCTGATTCTAAAATTTATATGGAAATGCAAAGGACCCGGAAGAGTGGAAACTCTTGGAAATAAATAAATAAATACACAAACAAAGAGAACTTATACTGCCTAATTTCAGACTTATTACAAAGCTACAATTATCAAGACAATGTGGTATTGGCATGAGGATAAACAAACAGATCAATGGAACAGAGTAAGGAGTCCAGAAATAGGCCTACCCGTAGACACATGACTGATATTCTACAAAGGCCTAAAGTAATTCAATGGTAAAGGGAAAGTCTTTTCAACAAATGGTACTGAAACACCTGAATATCCACATGGGGGACAGGAGAGGAATGAATCTTGACCTTTACCTCATGCCATTCATAAAAATCAGATCACGATGAAGTCAAAGACCTAAACATAAAAGTTAAAACTATGTATGAAGCTTTCATAAAAAACAGTGACCCTGAAGTTGGCAAAGATTTCTTAATATACAAAGAATGCTAACCATTAAAAAGAGGGAAAAAAAAGATAAATTGGACTTATCCAAACTTAAAACTTTAAAAGATACCATTAGGGAAATGAAAAAAGGAAGCCACAGATTATTAGAAAATATTCACAATGAATACTGGGCAAAAGACTCATTTCCACAATATATGAAGAACACCAACAAATCAACAACATAAAGTCAAATAACCTAATTTGGGCAAAAGATGTGAACAGACACTTCACACGTATGAACGGCCAACAGGCACATGAAAAGTCATGCCTCATCATCAGTAGTCGTCAGCAAAATGCAAATTAAAACCACACTGATCCCGAAAAACAAATAACCCAGTGAAGAAATGGGCAGAAAACATGAATAGACACTTCTCTAAAGAAGACAACCGGATGGCCAACAGGCACATGAAAAGATGCTCAACGTCGCTCCTCATCAGGGAAATACAAATCAAAACCACACTGAGATATCACCTCATGGCAGTCAGAGTGGCCAAAATGAACAAATCAGGAGACTACAGATGCTGGCGAGGATGTGGAGAAACGGGAACCCTCTTGCACTGTTGGTGGGAATGCAAACTGGTGCAGCCACTCTGGAAAACAGTGTGGAGGTTCCTCAGAAAATTAAAAATAGATCTACCCTATGACCCAGCAATAGCACTGCTAGGAATTTACCCAAGGGATACAGGAGTGCTGAGGCATAGGGGCACTTGTACCCCAATGTTTATAGCAGCACTTTCAACAATAGCCAAATTATGGAAAGAGCCTAAATGTCCATCAACTGATGAATGGATAAAGAAATTGTGGTTTATGTACACAATGGAATACTACTTGACAATGAGAAAGAATGAAATATGGCCTTTTGTAGCAACATGGATGGAACTGGAGAGTGTTATGCTAACTGAAATAAGTCATACAGAGAAAGACAGATACCATACGTTTTCTTTCTTATGTGGATCCTGAGAAACTTAACAGAAACCCATGGGGGTGGGGAAGGAAAAAAAAAAAAAAGAGGTTAGAGTGGGAGAGACCCAAAGCATAAGAGACTCTTAAAAACTGAGAACAAACTGAGGGTTGATGGGGGGTGGGAGGGAGGGGAGGGTGGGTGATGGGTATTGAGGAGGGCACCTTTTGGGATGAGCACTGGATGTTGTATGGAAAGCAATTTGACAATAAATTTCATATATTGAAAACAATAAAATAAAATAAGCTCACAAAAAAAAAAAAAAAAAAAACCACACTGATACCACTGCACACACATCAGAATGGCTAAATTAAAAAAGATTTTCAATACCACAGAATAGTGAGAAAATGTTCCACCTGGAACTTTCATAAATTGCCAATCCAAGTATAAAATAATACGGCCACACTGAAAACAGATTGGGAGTTTCATACCTACCTTGTGACCTAGCAATTCCACTCCTGGGGATATACCCAAAGGAAACTGACACATACATTCATAACAAAATGCTACATAAGAATGTTCACAGAAGTTTTACTTGGAATAGCCAAAACCTGAAAGCAACCCAGTGTCTATCAACAGATTCAAACCTGTGGTATGTTCATTGTGTTGAACAGGACTCAGCAATAAAAATGAATAAAACTACTGAAATTTACTACAACATAGAGGAATCTGAGAAACATTATGTTGTGTTTAAAAATCCACCTGCAGAAAAATACACATTATGATTCCATTCATATGAAATTCTAGAACAAGCAAAACTAAACCAGTGACAGCAACTAGAACAACTATGTCCTGGCTGATGGGGAGGGACTACTGGCTAGAAATAAATACAAGTGAACTTATCAGGAGGAGAAAAACGGCCTATATATATCTTAATTCAGGTGGTAGATAAGGGTTTTTTATATCCATCAATACAGGTTGAACTCATTTAACAAATTCAGTCAAAATCATTACATTAAATGTAAATTATACCTTTAAAATGGTAAAATTCATTGGCTACATAGAACAGCCATAGAAAAGTTGCATAAAACAGAAATAATATTTAAATAAAAACAAATACCTTTGTCCATCTGCAAAGCTTCACCCCAGAATGGCTCCCAATCAACTGATAACCTGAACAGAAAAACAAGGAACATAAAATTGAACTGATTCAAAGCCTCATATTAAAAGGTGATTAAAAGGCGCCTGGGTGGCTCTGTCGATTAAGCATCCAACTCCTGATCTCAGCTCAGGTCATGATCTCAAGGTTTGTGGGATCAAGCCCCACATCCGGCTCTGTGCTGTCTGACAGTGCAGAGGCTGTGTGGGATTTTCTCTCCCCACCTCTCTGCCCCTCCCCCATTCACGTGTGTGCACATGCACTCTCTCTCAAAATAAATAATAAACTTTTTAAAAATGGCAATTATAAAACTTAACAAAATCATTCTTCTTTTCTACATAATGGTAGGCAACAACCCAATGGCAGAAAACATTAACAGTTGAAATCACCAGGATGATAAAACAACGTAAAATGTTTATGTATCTAGGGGCGCCTGGGTGGCTCAGTCGGTTAAGCCTCCGACTTCAGCTCAGGTCATGATTCTCGTGGTTTACAGGTTCGGAGCCCCGCGTCGGGCTCTGTGCTGACAGCTCAGAGCCTGGAGCTTGCTTTGGATTCTGTGTGTCCCTCTCTCTCTGTTCCTCCCCCAGTCATGCTCTGTCTCTCTCTCTGTTTCTCTTTCTCTCTGTGTCTCTCTCTCAAAAATAAACATCTAAAAAAATTTTTTAATAAAGAAAGAAAGAAATAAAAATAAAGAAATACTGCCCCAAGAAGAGGAAAAACAAAATTCCAGGAACCATAACCCAACGTGAATTCTCAGGACCAGTCCCACAACCTAGCATTTAAAATTCATGAGCTACAGAAGATATGAGAAGCATGGAAAAGCCATGCCGAAGTAATCACATTTCCTTTTTTAATAAACTAGTAGAGCAAACAAGTAGAACATTCTGATTTCAGAAAGCACTTAATGAAGTTTCTCACAAGGCTTCAAGTAATAAGCCACAATTATCATGAGTCTCTTGTATAAAAAGACTCTTGACTTGCAGACAAATGAGGCAAATGGAGAAATATAGTCTGGATGATGGCAGAAGTGGATCCGTGGCTGGTTAAATATCCATATTCAGAGTGTGATGATTAATGGAACAATGTCAATTTGGATTATAAGTCTCTACTGGGCTTTGTCTTTTACCCACTTCCACATTTATGTAAATATCTTGCATAGAAATAAACAAAACACCGCTTATCTATATGAAGACAGAACAGAGTGCAACTGGACAGCTAATCTCAGATGCAGAATAAGCATTTAAGAGATTCCTACAGAAAATTCCAGTTCTTCTTTTGGATTCCTACACTCTATTAGTGTCTTTACATCCTTCTCTTCCAAGATACATAGGGTTTTATAAAATTTTGCATTGAGGAAGGTATGAGAAAAACTGCCGAGTACAGGATGGACAGACCACAACGCCAAGATAAGCCAATGGTACGCAGCTGCTAGAAATCACACTGCACAGTTCTAACCAAGATAAAGTCACGGAGGATTTACTCTCCCACCTGAAACGCCAAAAATGGACAAAATACATGAACAGTTCCAAGACATGAAACACCAGGCAACAAGGGACAATAATCCCAGAGAAGACAGAAAACACAGGAGGCAAGCCCTGCCATGCCCAGAGCTTACTGCCCTCAAAGTTTCCAGGCTGTGTGGCAGGGAGAGGCAACGCACACACGGCTGGGTATTTTCTCGGAGTTGAGGACGTGGAAGCAAGAGTTGGGGAGCCCACACAGCTAGAGTTTGCAGAGCTGAGTACCAGAGAGTCAAAAGCTACACAGAGATTAAACTCAAGAATCTGTAGAGGATTCCTAGAAATTCTGCCTGAGTAATGCTTCATGCATACGTGAGAGAAAAGCTAACCAAGAATGGGAAAGAACCATCTTAAAGGACTGGAGGTGCGCCTGGTGCTCACAGCCAGCTGGGAACTGTGTCTATTCACACCAGTCAGAAGCTTAAGATTCACAAGGCAGAGTACACAGAAGTGTTTTGCCCCAATAGTCATAAGTAATTAGCCATATTCTGAGTCAGCTCTGGTCTCACTTAACAAGTCATAAAAGCCAGATTAAAAGGCTCAAACTTGTTTCCAAGTAACTGCTCTTCATCCTAGAACAAAGCTCAAGAATGTTTTATAGGAACACAAAAATATCTAGCACCCAATAAGGTAAAATTAGAGCTGGCATCCAATCAAAGATTAACCAAGCATGCAACATGACCAATGAAAAAATAACCCAGCAACCAAACTGACCCAGAAATGACACAGATGTTAGAATTACATTAAAACAGTTGTCTAACTGTAACTCGTGGGCTCAAAAAGTTAAGTAGAGACATGGAGAATAGAAAAAGGCCAACACTGAATTTCTAGAGGTGAAAACTGTAATGTCAAAGCTGAAAAAAACACTGGATAGAATTAATGGAAGATTAGACATTAGAGAAGATTACTAAATTATACCTGAAGACATAGCAATAGAAGCTATCCTAAAATGAAAAGTAGAACAGAAAAAAGAATGTTTTTTAAATTGTCTTTAACATTTATTTATTTTTGAGAGACAGAGTGTGAGCGGGGGAGGGGCAGAGAGAGAGGGAGACACAGAATCCAAAGCAGGCTCCAGGCACCAAGCTGTCAGCCCAGAGCCTGACACAGGGCCTGAACCCACAAATGGCGAATCATGACCCAACTGAGCCACCCAGGTGCCCCGAACAAAGAATTTTAAAAAATAATGAAAATAGTATCAGTGAGCTGTAGGTCAAATTCATGTAATTGAAGTCCCCAAGGAAGAGAAGAGAGAGGGAGTGACAGAAAAAATACCTGAAGAGATAATGGCCAAAATCTGTCCAAATTTGATTAAAACTATAAATCCACAGAACCAGGAAGCTCAACAAATCCCAAGTAAAAGCAACATGAAGAAAACTACGTTGAAACACGTTATCATTAAATTGCTCAAAATCCGTAATTAAGAGAAAATAGAAAATCTTCAGAGTGCCAGGGGCTAAAAACATTACTTTCAAAGGAACAAACAACAGATGACAACACAGGTCTCATCAGAAGCAATGGGAGCAAAGTGGAACACCTTCAAAGCGCCGTAAGAAAAAAAGTCATCAACCTATGATTCCACATGCATCAAATAGTATCCTTCAAAGATGAGGGCAAAATAAAGTCTTTTTCAGATACACAAAAACTGAAATAATTCAGCACCAACACACCCACACAACACGAAACGCTACATGAAGCCCTTCAGGCAGAAGGAAAAGGCTGTCAGAGAGAACACACATCTACGCAAAGGAAGAAAAACACCAACAAAAGTGCTATCTACAGGGGCACCTGGATGGCTCAGTCGGTCTCTGACTTCAGTCAGGCCATGATCTCATGGCTCATGAGTTCAAGCCCCACGTTGGGCTCCATGCTGACAGGTTGGAGCCTGGAGCCTGCTTCAGATTCTGTGTCTTCCCCCCCCACCCCCACCCGACCACCCCCTGCTCATGCTCTGTCTCTCTCTCTCTCAAAAATAAACATTTTAAAATTTTTTATTTTTTTATTTATATTTTTGGTTTGTTTGTTTATTTATTTTTGAGAGAGAGAGAGAGAAAGAGACAGAGCGTGAGCAGGGGAGGGGCGGAGAGAGAGGGAGACACAGAATCCGAAGCAGGCTCCAGGCTCTGAGTTGTCAGCACAGAGCCCGATGTGGGGTTTGAACTCACAAACCAGGAGACCATGACCCGAGCCCAAGTCAGGGCTACTGAGCCACCCAGGCACCCCCCAAAAAAAATTTTTTTTAAGTGGTACCTATATGAGTCAGTATGTAAGACTGTTTCTAATTACATCTAATTAAGTCAAAATTAACAGATAATTGACTACTTAAACTAAAATAATAACAACGTAGTATAGGCCTCTAAGATACATAGAAGTAAAATGTATGATAATGATTGCATGGAGGTTGACAAGGGGAAAACACAAGTGTGTTACTGCAGCTTCTTCCACTGGACATGAAGTGGCGTCTTAATCACTCAAAGATACACTGTGATATGATCAAGAGATATGTGTAACACCTCGAACCATCACTAAATACCAATACAGTGCTATAACTAACAAGCCAACGAGGAGGTAAAACAGAATCATAAAAACATAATCTAGGGGCACCTGGGTGGCTCAGTCAGTTAAGCATCTGACTTCAGGTCAGGTCATGATCTCATGGTCCGTGGGCTCGAGCCCCACATCGGGCTCTGTGCTGACAGCTCAGAGCCTGGAGCCTGCTTCGGATTCTGTGTCTCCCTCTCTCTCTGCCCCTTCCCCACTCATGCTCTGTCTCTGTCTCTGTCTCTGTCTCTCTCAAAAATAAACATTAAAAAAAATTTAAAAAAACAACTTAATCTAAAGGAGGCAGAAACTGGAAAAAGGAAATCAAAGAACACAAGACAAGCAGAAGACAAATGGCTACATGAAAAATGTAAACCTATCATGAAATCAGTTTAAACTGTCTGAATACCCTTGTTAAAAGGCAGACTATACATATATATGTTATATACATACAAATATATGTATGATCTGAATATCCTTGTCTGTCTCCTCTAATAGGCTGGTGGCTCCTTGAAGAAGATACTGCATCTTAAGTTTCTCTGCATGGCCAGGACCATCACACAAAAGGGTCTCAATAAACACAGAAAGATGGAGTGAGGGAAAGAAGTCAGTCCACTCACTCCCAACTGACCACTCTTCTTCTACAGGAAATCAGTATTATTTGTTCTCAAGTAAGGCCTCCTTGATGAGTTAGGACCACAAAAACCCAAATACACTTCCACGTAAAACATTTCTAATTGACCCAGCCTAATATCGATAGAAGCTTCTTTTCTGCATTTAATAATTTTCCCTTAACAAACGACGATCTGTGAAGAGGCCGGTGACGGCATTTTCCGTCTCTGTGCCAGAGCCACGCTGATGCCAACATCCCAGGAAACGAAGCACGGGGGAAATGTGCTGGCCCGCAGCCAGCGCACAAGGGGATCCTTCTGCAGGAACGAGAGGGGGCTGCCGCGACAGCTCCGGCCGCCACGGTGACAGGGCCGCTGGGCCTTCTTCCCTCCCTCCCTATTTCACGCTCCTCACTGGGGTATGAAATGAGAGCGCTCGGGAGGGCGGTCCAGTGACAGCGCCTCCTGACGGTCCTCACCTTGTTTAGTAAGGGCTTCTCGGAGAGCAGGGGTTATCATAGCCCTTCTTTCACTGGCTTCACCCTTCACGGCGTTCCTGACCAGAGTGCTTTTCTCCTCCTGGTGCTCCTTCTCTCTCTGTATTGAAATTAAAAGAACAAACTTCAGAGCTGGCAGTGAGAGAGGAGAACAACGGCACAACAGTCACGGACACATGGCATGGGTAAGAAGGCGCGTCGCGAACCATGGCCCACACAAGCCAGTCTCCTCCAAAGTGACCACATTCCCAGTCAGACAGTGAGCAGAAGGCCTGCCAGTCTCTTCTCTTTTCTTTTTGCTTTCCAAAAAAAGGAACTACATACTCAAACACATACACCCGCAAAATGTAAATCAACAATCCACTTATCTAGATGTCAATTATTTTTAGCAATCTGAGTACCGACAGCTGCCGAAATTCATCAAGTTATTTCTCTGAATTTCAATTTCCTCACCTGAAAAACAAGGAAAGTAATAGCTATAGAGCAGGAACGTTACAATTAAATGAAATAAATCACCAGGTACAATGCCTGATACATAACAGGAGTTCAATAAAATAGAACACTGCTGGTTATGTATCTGCAAAACCCCCAAAACAAGTCAAAATAGTGCTCTGAGCTGCTCAGACAGCCATTTGTTTGCAGACCAAATTACTCGTCCACCTGCCATCCCAACAATGACTCCTTCTAGATGATCCTGTGGGGAAAATGTGTCTTCAGTGACAGAAAGAAATCTGAAGGATAATATAAGGCTGATTGTGTTTCCTTTTGACTTTGGGCCCTAGAAAATTCAGCAGTACGCTGATGGCTGTGTAAAGTCTCAAATCATGTTTGTCTCGAATTCTCTGTAAGTGGCTTCATAGTACATGATGATCTTCACCCTTTACACTGATTTCTTCCTCTATTTAAAAAAAATTTTTTTAATGTGTATTTATTTTTGAGAGAGAGACAGACAGACAGAGAGCAAGCAGGGGAGGGGCAGCGAGAGAGGGAGACACAGAATCTGAAGCAGGCTCCAGGCTCTGAGCTGTCAGCACAGACCCTGACGTGGGGCTTGAACCCACGAACCATGAGATCATGACCTGAGCTGAAGTCGGATGCTTAACCGACTGAGCCACCCAGGCGCCTCAGCCTTCTTCCTCTATTTTTAAATCTTACTCTATGTACATATATTTTAAAGTTATCTGAATGTCTTTTTGTAAGATGGTAGAATGCTAATCAATAATTTCAGGGCAACACACAAAGTCTGTGCTATACTACACTTGCCAGATCTTAGTAAGAGCTGCAGAAATTCAAAATAACTCACCTTGGCAGCGGCCCCACCACCAAGCCCTAGACTACCTTCAGTGCCTGTCCATTTGCAGTGCCCGCCCCTAGAGAATCAGTAGTGAGAACACCTCACAGATCCCCGGATGTCTGAAATCTGCATCCAACTAATACAGACGGGAGGATGGTCCTTGTTTGAAGCTGGACAACAGGTGACAGGGATTCACTAGATCATTCTACTTTTGTGAATGTTCAAAGTTCTCTAAACAAAAAATGTAAAACATTTAAAATTTTTTAAAAAGAAACAGGTAAACCAATGAAATTTGGAGTTAACGTCTCTACCTTCTCTGTTACGTCAGGGATTTACTCCGAAATTGGAAGTCAGTGAAAAACTACTTTAGAGACTCAGAGGTATCATGATGAGAAACATAAATCCAGTTAGTTCTATCTGTCCTAAAGTCAGCATTCCTAATTACTAAATATAATCAAAATGCAAAGCTAATGAACAATTTTGCTTCTGTTAATATAGTTTTCAACTATACATTTCCACACAGAACTGAAAAAATTTACAAACATCAACAAATTATTCTCATCTATCATAAAAGTGATCAGTTTATTCCTAGGCATTTTCTTTAAAAATTTTTAAAGTTTCAGTTGTTCTTTTAAAATATTTAAAAACAAAAGTATCCTTTGGCTTTTTTTTTAAGTCTATTTCAGACCTAAAAAGGTGTCAACTTAAAAAGGAAGTCTGTGGTAGAGCAAGATGAACTGACCTTGAACTTGACAGCGTTTAAATGTCTCTGAGGTAATTCCACAGCAAGTTACTAGAACTCCCTACTAATCATGCAAGAATTGCTCTCAAAAGCCTGTCACCACAAAACATCACCAAGCATGTATGCTTATCCCAAAGGCCACATAAATCCAAAACTGGACCCACCTGTGACACTGGCCTCTGACCAGTGTGCTCAGAGTTCCAGAGACACCCTCTTGTGGTTATAAACACACACACACACACACACACACACACACACACACACACAAACACAAAAAAACTAATTCTGACTCCTATGAAATGAACACTCTTAAAGAACGGTCATGGACCATCCTCCATGTCCCATCACTAGAGAAATTATCCATCATAAAATATGAGGGTAACTACTCCATTTCAACCATTTAAGATACAAAATTTATATAGGAAAGAGCTCAGAGGCCACAATGAGAGATCCTGAGCATTCAGGACAAACATTTACCATTCTGTCTCTATGGCAGTTTAGTCCCATCTTCCATATGCAGCAGTAACTCCATTTCCAAAAAGAAATACGATGGCTCATAACATTCCCGAAGGAAGTGCAAAGCGCCAAATTCTAATCTTGTAGGTGCAGACACTGTTCACTGTTCGCCCAGAATACAACATATATAGCTGCTCTATGGCTGTAATAGAAACTAATGAAGATCCCACAACTAGTCAACCTTGATTCCTCCCTCTCCTGTGTGCCCCATTTGACAACGAGTAACCAAGTTTTAAAGGTTTAATTCCCACAGACTGGCTCACTCCATCCACAATGCCATTGCTTCTGCACACCAGCCTTGGTTTCTCCTAAGGACAGGACAACTGCAAGAGCCAAACTAAATGGTCTCCCTGTCTCCATCTTGTAATTTCATCCCTCCCCAACTCCCAAACCCATCGCGTCTGCCCTGAAAGAAAACGAACGTCCTCTCCAAGCTGCTGCTTCCCAACATGCAAAACGGAAAGCCAATGACAAGCTACATTCCTAGGCACTTTGGAAAATGACTATAAATAAGTGAAAAGTCCTTTATACATAAACAGGACTACATTAATCTTACATAATCACAGGAGCAAAAAGTGGTACCAATTTTCTTTAAAAAAAAAAAAAAAGATATCGTACAATGTTACCTAATTCATTTTCATACCATTGTCCCAGAAACCACAGTACCATCCCAATTATCACCTGGGAAACAGGACACAGCAGAAAAAGTCATCTGTTAAAGACTTTAAGGTAAAATTCCACCTAGCCGGGTAAGTGCCAAACAGGTGTTTTGCCACAAACAAGCGTTTCATTACCAAAGCATACAGACATTTCTGCTGGGAAAAAGTCCTTCTGATTGTTTCAATCTGTTTATTTCATTGATCCATCAGGTGATTCCCTTCCTTATCAAGTCATGCAGAAAACAGAATCCCCAAGCTCTCTCGAGAAGTCATCTTCCTATACAGTCAGCCCTTCTAAGCCTGGAGCTTTGCTGGCAAACGGTTGGGCATTCAGTAAATGGTGGCCGAATAATGAATGCCTCCAAACTACCAGACAGATATTCCTAGCTCTAGAAAAGCAGATCTCCTTTCTTTCGGTAACTGATTTCGGATCTGGCAACTTTCAATGTTAAAAACTCTCCTT
Organism: Panthera pardus; assembly: GCF_024362965.1. Taxonomy (NCBI): domain Eukaryota; kingdom Metazoa; phylum Chordata; class Mammalia; order Carnivora; family Felidae; genus Panthera; species Panthera pardus. The sequence goes on along the minus strand of NW_026526969.1, from coordinate 1,097,463 downwards.
CGGGGGCTCCTGGATGGCTCAGTCGGTTAAGCGTCCGACTTCGGCTCAGGTCATGATCCTCACGGTCAGTGAGTTGGAGCCCCACATCAGGCTCTGTGCTGCCAGCTCGGAGCCCGGAGCCTGCTTCAGATTCTGTGTCTCCCTCTCTCTCTCTGTTCCTCCCCCGCTCACGCTCTGTCTCTCAAAAATGAATAAACGCTAAAAACAAAAAAAAAAATTTTTTTAAAAACTCTCCTTCAGGTATTGAAGCTAAAACTGCTGCAATTTAACCCCGCATCTGCAGGTTCCATTTCTTTAAGAAAGAAACCCCCTATATGCCACTGACTTGTCATAGCTCAGTTTTTAAATGACAAATTTTCAACAGGACTCGAAGTTTTTCTGTTTACTAGGTTTTAAGAAAGCTTTCTGAACTCTCTGAAAAGCAGTTTGACCAGATGTGTCAAGAGCTTTCAAATGGTTTTCCTCTGACCCAGTGATTCTATTTTGGATAACCTGACTTAAAGAAATAATTCCAGAACTCATCCTAAGTGCTCCTGGCTGCACAGACCATGGGTGAAACAGGCTGGTTTAAAGGCAGTGGGTGTCTTGGGGTTGAAGGAATGTGTCGCCTTGTGTTTCTGGGTGAATCAAATACCCAAAGCCTTAAAAATAATAAAGAAAGAAGAACAACTTCATATTATTCTACTGCAGTACTATGCGACTTTATAATAAGAACTGGACACACTGAGATGCTTTCGTAAACTGAAATGCTTCTCTGGTGAGTAATTACCAAGCATTCACCATTTATTTCCAAAACTAATGATACGGATATCACTGTTTGTCTGCTTAACCGGAACATGCTGTGGGGAGTATTTAACAACATTTATTTACTGCAGAGAAAAAAAAGGAACATTCTGCTCTACATTTACAAATCACAATCACGAGAAAAACAAAAAACAACCTAAGACTGTCAGGCTCTTGCTGACTCCTTGTGCTCTACCCACTCTTCAGATTCTCTTCTAAACACCGTTTCTCCCCTGGGGGCTGAAACAAAGAGATGGGAGTCTAGGCTTGGTCCCACCACCTACGAGCCTGTCAGCCATCCAAATTCGGACAAATTGCTTTATTTCTCTAAACCTACTTCCTACCCTGTAAATTGGTAAAGTGGACGTAATAATAGTATGGATATCAAGGTCGATGTGAGGATTGAATGAGACAATCCAATGTGTACTTTGACTTCTCCTAATACTCTGAATCTGTACTGAACTACCCTCTTGCCCTATACCCCAACCCATCCACTATATTCAATCAAATCACATTGCTTCCCAATGCCTTCAGGTTGAAGTTCACACCCCCCTGACAGAATGAAAAGGCCTCCAGTACACTGCCCCTGCCTTCCTTCTCTAGTTCATTCTCCGCACATCCCCGCCCCTACCTGAAACCACAGACACACCAAACTGTTCCCCAAACACGCCACTCGCCCTAGCACCCCAGCCCTCTGCATCCGTATCTGTCCTCCTAACCTTCCCACGTTTCACACGTTAGCTCCCTTGTTCTTCAACATCGCTCCCACCCCTCGAGTTCTCTTCAGCCCTAGACTCATCATCTTGGATCTTGCTACAGAGTGAGGGAGGTAGAATACCATGGTGGTACACCAGTCGGACCAAACCTATCCTATTTGAAGATATCTGCTTATACAGTAATAGCTCATAGTTACCAAGTACACACTACGTGGCAGGCAATGAAATAAAGCGTGCCAGGGAATGAACTTAGTTAATCTTCATAACAACTTCATAAGAGGTTACTTTTATGATCTCCCACTTTAGAGACGAGAAAACAAAAGCAGAGAGTAAAATAATTTGCCCAAGACGCACAGGCTGAGACAGCAGGACTCCACAAAACTCAGTGAGTATTACTCAAAAAGAGGTTATATAATAGGAATACGCTGGCCCAACCCTAGAGCCAATTGCTAACCAGTAGTAGTGCCTCCTCTAGAGTAGCAATTCGGGCAATTTAGTGCAATGCCTGGCAACGACTGGGCAGAAAGCAACTCAGGAATATGTATGAATGGACCCTAAAAGGCCAAATAAATGCATGGGAAAAAACAAAAAAAAAACAAAAAAACAAAAAACCAACAACCAGGCAGCAGTTTAGTGTATTCTGTCCAATACAGAATGAAAACACAAGCCATACTTGGAAACTCTGCCATAAGCTAACAATAAAGAAGAACAAAAACTGGTGGCTTTATTTTCATGTCACACCGAAGGTGGAAAAGTATTTCTTTTTGCCCCAAATCTAATGACTTTACGAGAAACTGTTTATGAGAAATCTAAAATGTCATAAACCAACTGCTGCAAGTTCATAAAGTCCAAAATCATTTCATTTAAAAAATAATTTACACAGATGTTCAAAATTCTCATTTGTTCTTTCTCTCCAGCGCCCTCTAATGGACAGAGATGAAAAGCAAAGTGAAAATGAACCCACAAATTATTCTAAACTCTTACCATACACTTGAAATTTGCTGAAATTAAACCTGAAGTGTTCTCAATACACACACACACACACACACGCACACACACGCACACACACGCGAGGTAACTGTGAGGTGATGGATTTCTTAACTTGATTGTGGTAATCTTTTCACAATGGACACACATATCATCACATTACACGCCTTGAAAAAATCAGTGTACAACCCTAACATATTTGTCAATCGTGCCTCAATAAAGTTGGAGAAACAATTACTGCAAACTCTTCATTCACTGCAAACAAAGCTTTAAATATCTTCTCTTAACCTTCTGTAAAAACCCAGAAATCTGTCTAAATCAGGTATCTCGTACACTGAAATCTATCCTGTTTTAAGACCGTTTCGCCACTAAAAAATTACTCAGATTCTTAATTTAAGAGTCATAAAATTATACGTTTGCTTTGATCCAGTATATCAATTTGGGGACAATATAACCTAAGAAATATTGACACATTTTTCAAAGTAAAAAGGTCTCGGGGTCCTTGCGTGGCTTAGTCAGCTGAGTGTCCAACTCTGGCTCAGGTTGTGATCTCGCAGTTCTTGAGTTCAAGCCCCACATCAGACTCTCTGCTGTCAGCGCAGAGCCCGCTTCGGATCCTCTGTCCCCCTCTCTTTCTGCACCTCCCCCACTCACGTTCTCTCGCAAAATAAACAAACATTAAAAAAAAAAAAAAAAAAAAAAACAGTAAAAAGGTCTCAGACCTGTGCTAATTTTACCAGCAGAAAAACCTGACACAGACTAAATGGCCAGCTCTAGGAAAATGTATAAACCAGTTTAAAATATCTAAGCAAACTAACTTCTCACTTTGACATCTGTTGGGCTTTTAGAGGTGATGACACACTGTCATGTGCATGTTCGCATCTGACTCACACCTGTGAGGAAGGCAGAGGGCACGGCCCCTGTTCCCCAGACAAGGGGATTAAGACTAGGGAGGGTTAAGCTATGCCCACAGGTCACTGAGCTACACACTGGCTGGGCCAAGCCCTGAACCCACACTCCACGCACTTGTCATTCTTAACAGCTGCTCTGCCAGGGGCTTCTGAAATACAGAAGCTACTAAAAATGACAGACACAATCCACACGTGGAAGTATTCAGAAACAAGGAACAAAAGCTGCAACAACAGGAAAGATGGACAGCAATTTTAAATTGAGAAATAATTTTGGATATATTGGCTTAGAGTTTTACGCCCAACCAAGAATTTTTTGGTTATGAGCTTTATAAAAGTAGCCAAACCAAATGCATACAGGACAGCGTGCAGGGAAAAATTTGGCCTTGCCGGAAGGGAAATCTGGCCATTGTCCCCAGTTCCTGGAAAGTAACGGGGAATCCCTTGGAATTTCCCGAGTGACAGCAGCGTCCATTATTCACGGTGGGCCCCTCAGACCGCAGCTGACTGCAAGTGGGGGGAAGGTGCTGGAGACTGAGTTCAACCACATGGGCAGTCAAGTCCCAATAAAAACTGGACACCGAAGCTCAGGTAAGCCCCCCGGGTTGGCAACACTGGATGTGTACTACTGCACGTTGATGCTGAGGACAACACATCCTGAGGAGGACAAAGGAACGCCTCTTGAATCTATTCTATGCGTCTCCTCCTTTGGCTGATTTTCTGTACCCCTTCCCAACAAAGAACCACAGCCATGAGGGTAACAGCTTTGGGGGAGTTCTGCGAGTCTTTCTAGCAAATTATCAAACCTGAGGGTGGTTTTTAGGAGCCCCCTCCCCCAAAATTTGCAATTGGTGTCAGAAGTGAAAGCAATCTTGGGGACTATGCCCTCAGACCTTGTAGTTTATCTAATACCAGGGAGGAAGAAAGAGACTGTTCACAGGATAACATGTTCAACCTCGCTCAAAATGAAAGAAATACAAATTAAAATCAGGTCATTATTTCTCACCTTTCTGGCTGGCAAGATTTAAAAGACTAATAACACCTGAGGGTTGGCAAAGGTACAGAGAAATAGGCTATCTCATCTCTCTCCTATGAGAAGAAATAAAAATGTTTTCAATTTTGTATAGGGCAATTTGGAAACATCTATTAATACTATAAAATCCCGGGGTGCCTGGGTGGCTCAGCTGGTTAAGCGTCCAACTCTTGATCTCAGCTCAGGTCTTGATCTCAGGGTCATAAGTTCAAGTCCCATGTTGGGCTCTGGACTGAGCATAGAGCTTACTTTAAAAAAATAAAAATAAAAAAATAGGCACCTGGCTGGCTCAGTTGGTGGAACATGCGACTCTTGATCTCGGGGCTGTAAGTTCAAGCCCCACACTGGGTGTAGAGATTACTTAAAAATGTGTGTGTGTGTGTGTGTGTGTGTGTGTGTGTGTGTGTGTGTGTGTATAGATGTAGATATAAAATCCCCTTTGATCCAGAAATTTCAACTTTATGAACTTATTCTTGAGATAAATTTCTGCCAGCCGCAAAAAATGTAAGAGCAAGAGTGTTCAAACACCTAAATGTTAATCATCAAAAGCCAAATACATCATGGGACATAGTCCTAGACCACTATGTAAACATTAAAATGAACCAGGTGAATCTGTATGACAGCACTGGAAAGCTGTCATGTTAGATGAAAACAAGCAGTCTGTAGACTTGGGAGAACAAAATGATCCCATCTGTGTAGCCAGAAAAACAAAGTTAGACCAAAATGCAGGTGTGTTTGTAAGAGCAGTAAAACACCCGGACAAATACTGCCAAACTAGAAAGTCTGGTTTCCTGTGAAAAGTAGATTTAGGAGAACAAGGACAGGGAACTGCATTCTTTGAATCTTTTAAACATATACAAAGAGGGTATGAAATTAAGTGAAACTTCAAAGGGAGGTTCAGATCAAGTTATGTATTTTCAAAGGGAATAGCTAAGAACCAGAAACTCTAAAAACACCTCCCTCGCATCGAGGATGTGAAAAGGATAGAGGACATAGAGGTAAGGACAGAGGATTTTTGAAAATTTCTTTGGAGAATGTTGGTAAGGTATTTTGAGATCCCACCTCAAATGGAGAGAGGCTGGAGAGCAGGTGCCTTGTCATATCTCAAGCCCCCGAGGCTCCACCGGGGCCCCTCAAAAGAAGCTGCTTGTATCCCCCGCACTCAGAGGGCATCATTGACTGGTGTAGGACGCCTGCCCAGTGAATCCAGACACCAAAGGACTGACTAGTTTCCCCAGCAAGTGAGCACTGCTGCTGGGTAGGAATCAGCCTGTCCCCCCAGAATAAAGAACTCAGGAGTGTTCCCGTGGGAAGGGACAAGAGTGCAGGTGGCGGTGACCTTAGATGCTGACCAACTGGGCAACCAGAGAGGAAAACAGAAGACAGACCTCAAAGAGAGGAAGCCAGAGGCACAGGGCTCAGAGGAAGGAGTGAGCCACGACCAGCAGCACACTTCTTGGGGTACACTTGCTCAGTGCAAGGAACCAGGCAGGAGACACCATGGACAGTGTCTCCACAGACGCAATGAGAGTGCCGGCTGGAGGAAGAGTCATCTTTAAACTGGACGAGGGGAGAGAGCACAGTCACCTTACACCACATAAGAACTTCCTACTTCTCTCTCTCCTGCTCCCTATCCGTTCCCCAGACCCTAAGCAGATCCAAAACAGCAGCTAGCAAATAGGCCAGAAAGCAGACAAGAGGGGAGGAGTTTCACCTTTGAATTAAATTGACTTAGTTTCTTTAGTATTACTTACTACCTATTACCTAGGCTTGGGCATTCTACTGTCAATTTATTAAGACTTTGTGTCTTAGGGGCACCTGGGTGGCTCAGTGGGTTAAGCAGCCAACTCTTGGTTTCAGCTCAGGTCATGACCTCACAGTTCATGAGTTCAAGTCCCACATTGGGCTCTATGCTAACAGTGGGGAGCCCACTTGGAATTCCCTCTCTCCCTCTCTCCCTCTCTCTCTCTCTCTCCCTCTGCCTCTCTCTCTCTCTCTTTCAGAATAAATAAATAACCTTAAAAAAAATAAAAGGAGAAAGAAGAAAAAAACTTTGTGTCTTAAAGTACCTGTAACACTTTATTACCAAAAATGACCAGAAAAGTCATGAAATCTGCCAGTTCTCCCTCCTGTGCAGGTTGAAAGGGACAGTAAAACTCAAAACAAAGCAGCTTCTATAATAACTTCCCAAAATTAATCCCTGTTTGTAACACTACTTTTAAAAGATTTTTCTGGGGGTACCTGGGTGGCTCAGTCACTTAAGCATCCAACTTCGGCTCAGGTCATGATCTAATGGCTTGTTGAGTTCAAGCCCCACATCGGGCTCTGTGCTAACAGCTCAGAGCCTGCAGCCTGCTTCGGATTCTGTCTCTCCCTCTCTCTGCCCCTCCCCTCCGCCCATGCGCACACTCTCTCTCTCAAATATAATAAAACATTTTTTAAATTAGCCGATTTTTAAAAAAAGGTTTTTCTGAAAAAAACAAAAAGATTTTTCTGTGAGATTTTTAAATGAGGTTGTAAAAACTACCTGAAAATATCACAAAGATTTTTATAATAGAGATTCAGGTGCATATGAAACAAAGTTAAAATAAACATTCCAAATGCTAATAGTAATTTTTCTGGTGAGATAGAATTATTGATAGATTTTGGCCCTTTGTTTTCTAAATTTTTATTTTTTAGGTATGTTAATTTGTAATGAAAAAATTTTTAACTAGGCAAAATTAAACAAACATTAAATTTTTTTCTTTATATTACTATTTGTTATAGCATGGGACCACCCTGAGTAAAATTAGAGGGTCATCATGTTTTATGCAAGAAATAAGTTCTTAAGACCTTATATAATTCAAAACTGACCCTCTCAAAAAATGGGAGATATTCTCATATGGCTATATCATAAATAGTTTATACTTCAGTTGATACTAGATTTTTTTGTTTTATTTTGGGAGCATGGAGAGAAAGTAGTTCCTTCCATACTTCCTATTTCGAATCCTCAGAAAAGCGAAAAAAGTACAATGAAGACCCCTAGTCCCTTCACCTAGATTTACCACTTTTGTTGATCATTACCTGTCTACCCTTCCATGCACACATACACATCTATAAAATACACGTGAATGTATGTGCAGAAAGAAAATGTTGCTGAACTACTTGCATGTGGTAGACACCATAACACTTCACTCTTAAACACTACAGAATTCATCTCCTAAAAAATGACAGAACTGCACAACTACAAACCGTTATTACAACAAGGGAAATTAACGAAAATCCAATATTATCTAATAAAAAATCCATTTCAAGTATCCTCAAATGTCCAGACAATGACCTTTGCTCTTTGATTCAAGATCAAAGGTTACACAATGCATTTAGTTATGTTTCATTAGCGTTTTTAAACCTTGGACCCGTCCTCACCCCAGGTTTTGTTACTGTTAATGTCTATGACATTGACTCTTTTTAAAGAGTCTGGACTGTCCCACTTTTTGGATTTGTCTGATTGTTTCCCCATAATTAGACTCAGGCTAAAAATTTTTGACACAAAATTACATAGATGATGTTGCATACATCTTACTACCCATCATGTCAGGAGGGACACGAGGTCATTTTAATACAAATGATGAAACTAAATTTGACTTTTTCGGTACAGGCGAAAATCACCTGAACACTCCATTTGTAAAGGTATATTTTATCCTTTGTAATTAGCAAATCATCTGTAGGTATTTTTCCCCCAGGGATGTATTTATTTTTGGCATGTCTAAGTGGGTTAGTTTCTGGGATGATATTTTGAGAATACGTGCATATATGGCCCCCAAAGGCATTTCATGCAATCCTTGCTTAAATTAATTATCACCCTGGGGATAGAAAACAAATGATTAATTCTATCATACCCTCTGTATTTCTTATCTAGAAACCTTCTATAAAGACTTTCTCTTGTACCTCCCTTTTGTTGAGCAGCAAAAGGATTGATTTTTTTTATTTGATGTAATACAATCCATTGCATATAATACGATACATATTATCATTATGTTCATTTTTGATGTTCAAATTGTCCCAAATTTGGCCTGTGGGAAACTCTTCAAGCTGGTTCCTATGTCCCTTTGATGTGTCTCCATCAGTCTTTGATGATCCACTTGCCCAACAAGACATCCCAGGCCCATCTGTTATGCTCCCTTCCTCAGCCCTGGAATCAGTCATTTCTCCAAGCCCTGATTCCTTTCAATGAAGTAGGATATTGAGAAAACAAGAACTGAGTGCTCACCATGTTTGTTTCTAGGTCTGTGGCCTAACAAAGAGTACATCTGTTCTTTGTCCCCAGTTCCTGGCACAGAGCTTCAAAAAACCTTGGCATTTTCTAAGTGCCAGAAGGGTCATTGTTATGCAAATGAGGTGGCTGAGGGGGTAGGCCTAGATAGCTTTAGCATGGGGCTGGTCAACCAGAAAGACCAACTCTGGGCCAGCTGGATCTCCAGGGAAAGAAACAGGGAAGGAGGTCAGCTGGAGAATCAGATGGCCAATAATCTAATCAATCATGCCTACACAATGAAACCCCAATAAACATTCTGGATGCTAACTAACCAGCTTCCTAGTTAGCGGACACGTGGATATGGTGGGAAGGGAGGATGTGCCTGGGTTTCACGTGGAGAGGGCGCGGAAACTCTTGAGTCTCACCCCCACCTCCCTACTCTCGGAACTCCTCCTGTTGTCTTTTCCACTTGGTTGTTTCTAACTCGTATCCATTAAAACTGTAAGCATAGTGCTTTCGGTGAGTTCTGGGTCATTCTAGCAAATTACCGAAACTGAGGGCAATCACGGGACCCCAAAATTATAACCAGTTGATGGGAAGGGCAGGCGGCCCCTACTTAGAGCCGCCATCTGAAATGGAGGCAGTCCTGTGCAAGACTATGCCCTAAATCTGCAGAGTCTGATGCTAACTCCAGGTAGCTACTGTCAGAATTGAACAGAACCGGGTGTTTAGTGATCAGAACGTGAAAGGTTCTTTCTGTAACCACAGCTCCAAAATACCGTTTATACACACACAGCACTCAAATTATAAATTTGCAAATCTGCCATGACAATAAACTATTCTTTTAGAAAAAATCTTATGTTCAGATCAACCTCCAAATGAAATCCAACACCACATGAAAATCTCATTAATACACAGGGATCCACCTTATTATTTCTCACAGATGCACAAGGTCTGTAGTGTGTGGATATATCCTGCTTTTTTCAACCAGTCTCTGGCAGCTGTTTGCTGTATATACTTGTGGCATAACCTTGGGCATCTGCTGTTCTGTATTTGTGAAGATGAATCTTCAAGGCAAATTCACACAACCAGGCCTGCTGGACAATGGGCAAACGCATGTGAATCAAAAGCCCCTCCATACAGGTTACACCGTTCCGGACTCCCCTCAGCAAGGTGTGAGCACCTGTGTTCCCAGAGCCTCACCAGCTATGGATGCTGTACAGTTTTTGAACTTTTGTGATTTTGGTAGGTGAGAAATGTCACGTCAGAGTAGTTTTAATGTGCCTGTCTTTAATTCTGAGTGAATGTGAGCATTTTTTCATATGCTTAAAGTCTATTTGTAGAGCTTTTTCTGAGACTCGCCTATTCAGGTGTTTGGCCAATTTTTTTCTATTAGGTTTTAGGTCTTTTTTCTTTTGATTTTTAAGAGCGCTCTGTATAATAAAAAAATTAACCCCTTCTTTATTATAGAAGAGGCAAATATTTCCTTTTTAATTTTTTTGAAGTTTATTTATGTTTGAGAGAGAGAAAAATAGAGCACACAGCGAGCAGCAGAGGGGCAGGCAGAGAGAGAGAGAGAGAGAGAGAGAGAGAGAGAGAGAGAGAGAGAGAGAGAATTCCAAGCAGGCTCCATGCTCAGCACGGAGCCCAATGCAGAGCTGACCCCAGGACTGCAAGGTCATGACCTGAGCCAATATCAAAGAGTCAGACGCTTAACCGATTGAGCCACCCAGGCGCCCCATACTTTCCCTATCATTTGTCTTTTGATATGCTTATAACCATGCAAATCTTTTTAAAACTCATTGGTAAATTCAGTCTTTTCTTGCTTCTAGATTTTGAATCATACAGAAAACTCTTCTCTAAGTTATAAAATAATGCATCTGGTTCTATTACTTATAAATTTTTTTCAACAAGTTCTCTAACCCAATTGGAGTCTATGGTGACCTATGAGATGCACAGAGCCAAGTTTAAATGTTCACAGGTAGCTATCTGCTTGTCGTGCCATACCCCTGCCAGGGAAAAGAGATGCCACTTTTATTATATATGAAATCCCCATATATTCCTGGATCTACTCCTGCTATTTTACTCTGCTGCATCAATCTGTCTCAACAGGAGCCAAAACACAGCTTTAATTACAGATGCCTTGTAGTAAGTGTTAATATCTGGTAGGGCCAGTCTTTCTCATTACCATACCAAGGAGTTCCTAACTATTCTTGCATATTTATTTTTCCACATGAATCAACCAGGCTAGCTCTAGGGGAAAAACGTTATTGAAACTTTTAATGGGATTTCATCAAATTTATGTATTAATTTAAAGAGAAGTGACATCTTTAGAACAGTGAGTGAGTCACCACATCTAAAAACAAGAGATATCTCTGCTCGGGAATTTTTTCAGTTTCCATCACACAGATTTAGGATATTTCTTTCTAAATTTATTTTTATGTACTTCTTTATCTTTTATATAGCCGTTATAAATGGGGTCTTCTCTTCCACTATAGCTTCTAACTGGTTATTGTTTAGAAAGATAAAGGCTATTGGCTTTTTACCTTATTATATCCTGCTACCTTACTGATTTCTTTCATTTGAGTTTGTGTCAATTTTATCATTGATTTTCTTGGATTTTTCCGTAGTTTTACTTCTTTTGTTTCTAAAACTTAGGCACTGGGCACATTCCCGGTGTAGGATATTCTCATTTCCCAAAACTCACACATGAATGGAGTCTATACAGTCTTATGCTATTGTGTATACTACTCCCATTTCACATCATTGGAATCTGCGTAGACTCCTACTACACCGCACATTCTCACATTCATCTTGTCTGCGGCAATGACAACCCAGACTCATGTTTCCTAGATTCCTAGGGCCTCCACCTACACTGATCTCAACACCTCCAGGCCAAGGTGCTGTCCGTAAGCTCAACAGCCCTCACTCTACGTGAGGCGGAAGCACGTGAAGAAAGTTCCACTTGGGGGGCGCCTGGGTGGCTCAGTCGGTTAAGTGTCCGACTTCGGCCCAGTTCGTGATCTCGCGGTTCGTGAGTTCGAGCCCCACGTCAGGCTCTGTGCTGACGGCTCAGAGACTGGAGCCTGCTTCGGATTCTGTGTCTCTCTGCCTCTCTCTCTCTCAAAAATAAATAAATATTAAAAAGAGAGAGAGAGAGAGAGAGAGAGAGAGAGTTCTACTTGGAATCTCAGCACGAGTCCATCTTCATGCTGTTCACCCTGTCTCCTCAGTCACAACATTGAAGTCCCTCTAACCATCCACCCTTCCCTCAATTTCTGCCCTAAAATCTGCCTATCCTACTACAAGCTCATTTTCACAGGGCTTAGAGGGAAGATTTTCACAAAGTTCATGTAAAAATGGCAAAGAAGTAGAAAACTCTCAAGACAGGAGGCAAATGTTAGACGTTAGCTAACGGCGGGATCCAGGTGCACTCTTGCCCAAAGTTACGGTACCTTTTCTTTCTTCACACAATTCATAATTTTGCCGAGGTCCTCAACATCAACGACAGAATTTAGATTCTGCTGGTCCTCAGTACCAGACTCTTCCTCACTGGTGCTCTCAAAGGGCTCTTCCTCCTGGAACATCAATGTTTCAGAAATACATTGTTCAAAGTAGCGAGCCTCCCAGATTGTGAGTTCATGGGACAGATCTGAGATATTTTAGGCTACGGGTTCGGCAAGTATGGCCCGCAAGCCAAATGCAGCCAGCCTCAGGCCAAATCTAAAGGCAGCCATCACTTACACGTTATCTATAGCTATGTTCTTAATACAGTGACCGGATTGACAGTTGCAACAGAAACCATGTGGCCCACAAACATGGAAATATTTATTAGCTGGCCCTTCACAGAAAAGTTTCCTGACCTCTCTTTTAGACAGAACCAACCAGGCTTAGTGAAGAACTAAAGGCAGGAATGAGGAAAAGGAAGGAATTAAGCATGACTCTTAAGTTTCTTTTTTAAGTAATTGAGATGGTGGTGCTGTTTACTGAGATGAGAAAGATTTGGGGAGAAATAGACCAGAAGGGTGGAAATGAAAAGCTCCATTTTGAATTTGTAAAGTATGAGATGCCTCAGACTTCCAAGCAGAGATTTTAAAGAGGGTGCACATAAGAGAACAAAATTCAAGCAGACCTCAGGGACAAAAATATAAACTTAGGAATAACTAGCATTCAGACAGTACTTAACTGCCATGAAACTGGGTAAGATCATCCAGGAAGAAAGTATCAACAAAGGAAAGAACTTCACACCAAGCCCTGAATCGTTCCAACACGCAGAGGTTAGGTAAGGGAAGAAGATCCCAGGGGAAAAAGGAAGAAAACCACGAGAATGGTATCGTGAAAGTCAAGAGAAGAGTGATTCGAAGAAGGAGTCGCGGTATCAAACCCTACGAAGAGGCCAAGCAAATGAAGGCAGAGAAATACCCACGGGGCTTGACAACATGATGTCCTCGGACCTAGAAAGGAGCAGCCACCGTGGGGCAGAGCGCCAAAGCGGAGTGGGCGAGCGTGAACTGGGACTTCTGCTCCCAGCTGCAGGGTGTGAAAGACACTGAACACCCTTCCTGTGGAAAATAACCAACACTGAGTAACAGAATATTTTAGTAGCACAATTTCAAGCGTATCACTGAGTCGACAAACATACGAGGAATTAAAAGTGGACAAGCATCAACTGAAAAGGGAATCCTAGGAGGTAAGCGAGTGATGGAGTGGAGGGTATCTGCTGAACTCCGGAGAACCTATTCTGACAGGACCAGGGAAGAGGAAAGTCGAGGAAACAATACTAGGAGGAGAGTCTAACACAGAAGACCAAAGTCAAAGCTGGGACCCCACAAGGCTCCATCTCTCATGTACATGTAAACTAGAAATAAACATTCCATGCAAGAGGAGAAAGCAGAAAACATAGGCAGAGAGTTTGGGGGCAGGAGGAGGGGGGAGGCAAGAGCTAAGAATAGATACAGGGATTTTATTCAAAAATTCTAAAGTTTCTGGGAGGGGTAAAGAAGGAGAATTTTATAATAAAAACGCAGAACCAAATTAAACCAAAATTCCCAAAAGCAATACTCTAACTAGAAGACAACAGATCACTGTGTTCAATTTGGGGGCAGGGCGGGGGGGAATGACTCCCAGCTAGAACTCTATACTCAGTGAAGCATCAATCAACTATGAAGGCAAAATAAAGACATGTAGATATAAACATTCTGAAAATCTACTTCTGAAACAACCTTTCTCAGAGAACTATTAGAGAACGTGCTCCAAAAACAAGAGTTAACTAAGAAATTAGAAGATAAAGGAGATACCAGAATCAGGAAATCCAACCCAGGAAACCAGTGACAGGAAGGCTGTGCATCACATCAGACAGAAGACACAGGACTCCACCCACACCAAGGTTGGGACTGCAGCCACGCCAAAGTGGAGGAATAAGGACTCGTGTGAGAGGCCTCCAAGAAATCAACAAAAACTAGAGAACACTAAGAAATAATTTTCAGTTCCAATAGAACTTTAGAATGAATCAGTGATAATTACAGAGAAATCAAAAATGATGTAGCCATTACCTAAGGGAAATTAATGTGTAAGAGTGAAAATGTGGGGCACCTGGGTGGGTCAGTAGTAGGTTAAGCCTCTGACGACGGCTCAGGTCATGATCTCATGGCTCATGAGTTCGAGCCCCACGTCAGACTCTGTGCTGACAGCTCAGAGCTTGGAGCCTGCTTTGGATTCTGTGTCTCCCTCTCTCTCTGCCCCTCCCCTGCTCACACTCTGACTCCCTCTGACTCTCTGACTCTCTCTCTCTCTCAGAAAAAAACGTTAAAAAGTTTTTTTTTAAAGAATGAAAATATAATAACATAATATACAGCAGAAATGTGAGCACATATACAGTCACAATAACGAAGCAACAGTCTAGCCAGAAAATGTGCTACAACTGCACAAGAAAATGAGAGGAAAAGTGACACTGCGTGTGTGTGTGTGTGTGTGTGTGTGTCCATGAGAGGGAGAGAGATTGTGAAATGTTTTAAAAATCAAGAAATAGCAAGAAGAGCCTATTATTTAGGAATGTAGAGGTAAAATGTCTGATGAAACAGCAAGAATTAAAAGTGACAACCCTGGGAAAATAAGAATTAGACAGAATAAGGGAAGAAAGGATAGTTTTTAATTAAAAGCCTAGAAGTACTATTTGAAGTCTTAAAAGTACAAGTGTTACTTTTGATTAAAAAAATTTTTTTACTTAAATCTGTTTACATGTTAAAAACCGAGAGTGACATCAGCAAAACAGCAGAACAGACAACTCCAAGGGCCTGTTCTCCCACAGAAACACCTAAAAACTAAGCAAATACCAATAGACTCAACTCTAATTCCCAGAGTTCTGACAAAGGCTTACAAGACCCAAGTAAACACTGAATCAGGAAAAAGGAAACCCAAAAATGACATTCAAGGAAATCTGTCACAACACTAGCTGAATACAAAGTAAAGAAACCATGTACAATAGGCAGTCTTTAAAAAGATAGTTTTTAAAGTCAATAAACAAACAATTATAACCTATAGCAAACTACAAAAATAAACCCTGAGAGGGGAAAGAATCTGGTTTCCAGGGTTAATACCTTATAATATTCAAAACTCGCAATTTTCAACACAATATTATGAAGCATGCAAATAAAAAAGTCTGGCCTACCTGCAGAAGAAATCAACCAAAACCATCCCTGACACTGGACTTCACTAAATAAACAATTTTAAGCCGATGGTCTTAAATATGCTCCAAGAGCTGAAGGAAACTAGAAGAACGTTGTCGAAACACAGAACGACACAAAGACAGAAATCATAAAAAGGAAACAAAGAAATTCTTGATCTGAAAAACATAAGAACCAAACTAAAATCTCCTTACAGGGTTTCAGTAGCAGACTTGAGCCGACAGAAGAACCAGCAAACATGGACACAGATCAGTTAGAAACTGGCCAGTCTGAAAAATGAACAAGCGTACCAACACATACAAAAGTGGTTGCACAGGACTCTGCCCTAAATACCACTGGATTGTATCCTTTACAATGGTTAATGATATGTTATGTGAATTTTACCTCAATTTGTTTAAACAGTGTAAAAAAATATTAAAAGACCAACTGGTGGGAAGGGAAGCAAACATAAGCAAAAAGAATGGCTATAAAAGAGAACAGGGGCGCCTGGGTGGCTCAGTTGGTTGAGCGTCTGACTTCGGCTCAGGTCATGATCTCGCAGTTGACGAGTTCGAGCCCCACGTTGGGCTCTGTGCTGACAGCTCAGAGCCTGGAACCTGCTTCAGATTCTGTGCCTCCCTCTGTCTCTCTGCCCCTCCCCTGCTCATGCTCTGTCTCCCTCTGTCTCAAAAATAAATAAACATGAAAAAAAAAAAACTAAAAAAAAAAAAGAGAACAGAAAAACAAAACAGCAGCTGAAACACACAAAACAGAAACATTTGTTTTGTATTTGCTTTTCCTGTTTGTTTGAACACAGGTGATTCCAGGGCACGTTCATAAACTTATGGGAACAATCTGGCGGAATGGAAGAGACTAACAATGCAGGAGAGAGACGCAATAAACAAAGGGACAAAGTCCTTGATTCCAGCGCATGCACAGAATGGCTCTCGCAGGACTCAGACCCTCGGTCTCCTGCCACATAAGAGATGGAGAAGATGTGTGGATGGGGTTGGGGGCTACAAGAGATCTCTGGTGGCCTCCTACAAGAGCTGGAGGAAGGGGCAGAGAGAAGTCTTTTTTTAGGTTTATTTATTTACTTTTGAGAGAGAGAGACAGAGAGAGCACGCACTCTCAAGCACACCAGTAGGGAAGGGGCAGAGAGAGACAGGGAGAGAGAACTGGGGTTTTTTTAAGTTTATTTATTCACTTTGAGAGAGAGAGAGAATGAATGAACAGGAGAGGAGCAGAGAGAGGAACAGAAAATCCCAAGCAGGCTCCATACTGCAAGCCTGGAGCCCACTGTGGGGCCTGAACTCACGAATTGTGAGATGATGACATGAGCCGTAATCAAGAGTCAGACGCTTAACCCACTGAGCCACCCAGGCACCCCATGAGAGAGAGAATCTTAAGCAGGCTCCACACTGTCAGCACAGAGCCAGGTGTGGGGCTCGAACCCACAAACCGTGAGATCATGACCTGAGCCGAAATCAAGAGTGAGACGCTCACACAACTGAGCCACCCAGGCGCCCCCAGGCATGTCTCCACTGGATAATGTCTCCATTAATCAGTCATCTTGGAGATTGAGAAAGGGAACTCACACAAGAACGCTGGAGACTGCTGGGCAGGTCTGAGTGCATACATAGGCCTGTGGTCGTGAATCCAGGGTCAAAGAGCAAGCAACAGGCAAAGGGGAAGGCAGGTGGGAGGTTTCGACCTGGCTTGGGGTTTGGCCATTTGGGTGAGAAAAGGGAGTGGAAGGCAACCCAACTGAAGACGTTTATAAGAGAATGAGCATAAAACCTAACCTGGATAAGGGCAGAAGTGAAGAAAGCAGTTTTCACTCCCCAATGAAAAAGGCATGGGATCAAAAGAATTGTAAATTAAGTAGGACACCTGAGGCAGGTCAGAGTTCAGGTCACGGGAACATGAAATTTCAGAGATGACCATGGAAGAGGCCTAGGTGAGTGAAGAACATGGCTGCTGGGGGTATGAAGGCCAGGCAACTGGCAGGTCGGGCGGCTGGATCAATCACCTCCATGGATGGCTTTGCCCCAAAGGGTAATGACAGGAACAAGGGTGGAGAGAAAGTGAGTCAGAATGTAAAGTGGTTCCTGAATGACACAAGTGACCCAGTGCCAAAGGACAGACAGACAGCCGTGAAACAGCCTGGTGACATGAGCTTCCAAGGAACTACGTACCTGAACCAGGAGCCAAGAGACTTGTTTAGAATGTGAGGGACAGAAGACAGGAATCTAGGATGGGACAGCCTTCCAGTCTGAGTGACTAAAGGAATCGTTCAGTAAGACAGGTCAGCAGGAGGACGTGGTTAGGGGACACGAGGATAGGAGCTCAGCTAACTTCAGGCCTCTGGCCGTGTAACTATTAACTATTAACTACCTGCTGGCCACGTAACTATTAAATAGGAGAGGTGGGAAGGCACACAGCACAAACTGGCTTCACTCTTAAGGCCGCTCTCTCTAAAACGCCACCACGTGAGTCTCAGAGCTCCCCTCTAACTAGAAGCCAGAGAAGGCGCTTCTCCGGGCAGAGGTGAGGTTCAGCACCTCCAAACACCAGGGGAAAGCAGCAAGACAGGGACACAGAGGCTCCGTACCGCAGATGATTCACACTGGCCTTTCTTGCAGTTGCCGCCACAGGGTTTTCTCTCTCCTTTCCGAAGTGCCTGTAGCCGGGAGATGAACTTGGTCTTCCAAACTCTGAAGTCGGCTTCAATACTGCCATGTTTGCTTTTAACCACGTCACAGTCACCCTCCCCTCTAGCCACCACACGGTGAGCACCAAGCATCCAGAGCCACTTATCGACATTCTTGCCAACCTGCAAGAAGACAGATAATCCTCGGCATCACAGGCTTGTAGACTGCTCTGCAAAAGGTCCATGATCCTCGGGGACCCCTGTCACTGGCTGCTGCTGGGAAGAGGGAGCTTAGCCGAAGGGCAGCAGGCCCTCCAGCCCCAGCTGCAACCTGAAACGCTACACTGGTTACATTCTGACAAGATTCTGCAAGAGACTTTATTTTATTATTATTTTTTCAATGTCTTGGGGCACCCGGGTGGCTCCGTCGGCTAAGCGTCTGACTTCGGCTCACGTCATGATCTCACAGTGTGTGGGTTCGAGCCCCACATGGGGCTCTGTGCTCACAGCTCAGAGCCTGGAGCCTGCTTCAGATTCTGTCTCCCTCTCTCTCTCTGCCCCTCCCCTGCTCATGTTCTGCTTCTCTCTCTCTCAAAAATAAATAAACATTTAAAAAAATTTAGAGTGCAAGTGGGGGAGGGACAAAAAGCGGGGGTACAGAGGATCCGAAGCGGGCTCCACACTGACAGCAGTGAGCCCGATGCGGAGCTCGAATTCATGAACTGCAAGATGACCCTAAGCTGAAGTCAGATGCTCGACTGACTGAGCCACCCAGGCACCTTGCAAAAGGCTTTTTTTAAACAAAGGGACAGACAAACCCTTTTATTAAGGTTAAGAGTACTACCTAAAAAAAGACTCTGAAAACTCCTATTCTAAGTCATGTTCAGAATAAAATAACTCATTAGCAAAATGAGATTCCAAATGTAGCAAAGCCCACTTTAATAAGAAAGTGCAGCCCGTTTGGCACGACTCACGGCTTTATAAATTCAGAATTTGAACGTATTGCAGTAAGAAGCAGTTAGGCTGAGGTACAGGGATTGCCAAGATGCATGGTCAAGAGCTCAAAAACTTAAGGGGCGCCTGGGTTGGTTAACCATCCTACTTTTGATTTCAGCTCCACTCGGGATCTCGCAGCTGTGTGGAGCTCCGCTCTGACAGCAAGGAGCCTGCCTGGGATTCTCTCCCTCTCTCTCTCTCTCTGCCCCTCCTCTGCTCATACTCGTGGCTCTCTCCCTCTCTCTCACAAACTAAATCATTAAAAAAAAAAAGAGAGAGAGAGAGTTCAAAACTTAACAGGCTTTGTGAGTGGCAAGGCATTAAACACTTACATATCTGAATTTTACCTTTTTTTTTTTCTAATTCCTTTGAAAATACAGCCAGAAATACACATCTTGATATAACAACTGAATGAAAACAAGCTCAAAAGAAGATCTCTACTTTCACCTCTACTCACATTCTACCAAAGACAGGTGAGCCTGGCTGGGCCCAATTTTGGGAAGAGGTACATATACAAAAAGTTCCAGTAACTGTTTAGAATCTCAAGGAATGGAGAGGCTCTCTATTTTTATTACTTAAAGTATAGAGAATAGAACGCAAAAGAAAAGGAGCCCAAGTTAATTGCATTTAGAAAAAAGATCTAGGAAAACAAAACAATGTTTTACTACATAAAAGGCAGCAAATGCTTTTCTTCTATTTCCCTTTAAAAATTAATGATTGGGGCGCCTGGGTGGCTCAGTCGGTTAAGCGTCCGACTTCAGCCTCGGTCATGATCTCACCGTTCCCGAGCTGGAGCCCAAGTCCATTTCAGATTCTGTGTCTCCCCCTCTCTCTCTGCCCCTCCCTCACTCGTGCTGTCTCTATCGCTCAAAAATAAATAAGCGTTAAAAAAAATTAATCATTAAAAGACAATGAGCTCAACGGTATTCAGAGTTAGCCTGAGCCATAAAGGTTGTTCAAGTATAGAACAGGCAGCTGAGACAGTCCAAAGAACCACTGATCTTCCATCCACAAGGTCTTGCCTGGGGACAGCAGACTAGACTCAATGACCATGAATCCAGGCCACTAAGACACTAGACAACAGGAGGTATAAGCATTTTATTCAATAAAATTTACTGACCGCCTACTATGCACCAATCTTGGATACATATGTGTAACAATTCCCCATTATAATAGAGTAACACAACAAGTTTATTATTAAGTACCAAAGTTTGTGGATTATTTCACACACAAATGTGTGTATGAATTTTTTTTATTAAAAGAGAATTTATCCCTACAATTCAACATACACCTACTTTGTACCTACCTTGTTGAAGTGGTTCGCATAGGCAGAATTTCCCAGGCCAAATACAGCATATCTCATACCCTTCAGGTAAGTTTTGCCAAATCGGAAATCACTGGATGCCTCCTCTAACCATTTGCAGAACCACTCTGCACTTTCAGTGGGTCGACCATCAGTATACGTAGCAACCACGAAGGCACAAACGTTTTTACTAGTAACCTAACCAAGAAAGTAATTATTTCAGAAGAATATTCACAATATAACTTACCAGTGAAGAAAACCCCTTTTTAAAATGCTGACATCCACATTAATACTAATCTCTAAGGGCACAGGGTGCTTTCAAAATGTTACTTTCAAAAGTGGAAGAAAACAGAGCAAGAACACTTTGCACGGGGAGAAAACCCAGTCCTTTGCCCCTGCCAATACACCCCTGGTGCCCTTAACTATATATTCCATTCCAGTCCTCAGACTATAAGCTCCTATCATCTCCAACTGCCCTACTGGAAACAAAATCCAAATCAGTCAGGAAGAAAAACAGAAAGATCTCATTAAAACTATCTGAAAAATTAATGTAATAAACTTTTTAAAAAAATTTTTTTTAATGTTTATTTATTTTTGAGACAGAGAGAGACAGAGCATGAATGGGGGAGGGGCAGAGAGAGAGAGAGACACAGAATCAGAAGCAGGCTCCAGGCTCTAAGCCATCAGCCCAGAGCCTGACGCAGGGCTCGAACTCACGAACCGTGAGGTCGTGACCTGAGCCGAAGTCGGACACTCAACCGACTGAGCCACCCAGGCACCCCTGTAATAAACTTTTTAAATGTAAGGTAGCTTAACACGTGGCACTATCATCTACACAGGGAAACAAAATACGCCTTCAGTCCTGCTAGCCATGGTATTCCAATCTGCTTGAATGAACCTCAAAAATTCCGAGTCATGGGGCACCTGGGGGGCTCAATCAGTTAAGTGGCCAACTCTTGATATCGGCCTAGGTCAAGATCTCACGGTCATGAGATCAAATGTGGAGTGTGCTTGGGATCCTCTCTCCCTTTTCTCTGCCCCTCCTTCATTCACATCCTTTCTCTCTAAATAAATAAATAAACAAACCTTTAAAAAAATGTTGTTTTTAAATTCCAAGTCATGAGATAAGTTGTAAGCAATCCTTTATTAATAATTAAATCCCAATAAAATATTTTGATGGTAAAAAAAATAATTAAATCTCAAAGTTTGCTAATAATTTTTCACAAGTAATTCTGAGCAGATTCAAGGTCACTCATTTGCACCCCACCATTTTCTTATGGGAGAAAGAAATGGACAGTTACAGCTAGGAGGCTATCGACTAAGAAGGGGCTGGCAAACTATGTCCCATAGGCCCAGTCCAACTCACTGCCTGTTTTTTTTAAAAACAAAGTGTTATTAGAACACAGTACACTCATTCATTTACATTGCCTATGGTTGTTTTGTGCCTCAAAGGCAGAACTGTGTGCACAGCGCCCAAATCAGATGATATTTACTATCTGGCCCCTTACAGAGGTAGTTCATTAACCCCTGCTCTATAGTTCATTAACCCCTGCTCTACGTGCTTCTCCAACTTTTCAGCTGCTTCAGAATCACCTGGAGCACCTGTAAAAATACAGTCCCCCATCCAGACTTTGATTCAGCGGGGCTGGCCTGCATTTCCATCCCAGGAGATGCTGAGAATGCTGGTTCGAGGACCATGCCTTGAGAATCGGTGCTGTAAGGCAAACTTCTCTGAGTGTAACTAGACGAGAGCAAGGGGCATTTCTCAGGTGAAGATATTAAACCCACACAGATAATTAAGTAATGCACAGAGGTCACGCAGGTAGTGAGAGACTTCTGTAAGTCCCAAACCCATCCTCTTTCTGCTACCCAAGTGGCTCCTGACCTCTCAGCAAGCTCACGCGTGGTTCACGTGCTCTGCACACTGCCATCAATCACAATCTTCCCTGGATTATGAGGTTGGTTCAGGAGGGAGGAGGGAACTTCAAGCCACCAAGCTTCCCCACCCTTACCCCCACCCCAAGAGAGGCCACATGCCAGAGGGACGGGTCCCACACCATATATTCAACACCTCTAACTGACCCTGCAAACTCAGCCAACTGAAATGCCTTAGCATGAAAACGAAATTTGTTCTGAAGATTCTATTTATCCCAGAACGCAGGAGGTCAGTTACATTTGAGGGTTTGGACTGAAGAAAAACTTAACACAATTACCAACCTCTTCTACTAGATGATCATCTGGATCGTATTCTTGGAGATTAATAACTGCCACAGGCAGACCTAGGGAGGTAACTGCTTCAGCAAGACTTGCTGCAAATCCCTAATGGGGAAAAAAAAAAAAAAATCACATAAACTCTTCGATGAGCTAAATAAGCAAAGTACAGTCTTAATTTACCTCTGCCGGCAAGGGAATAGGCGTTTATCGTGAAAAACTTTTTGCAGTCACTGACATTTATCATCATAAACCCAAACGCTATACTCACTTCTACCATTTTCCCAAGCATCTTTATGGAGATCAATCATTCAACTGTGCTGTTCTCACTCTGTAAGTACATATACGGGACTAAATCTAAATTGGCTTTTGACATTCCAGCTGCTTTGCCCCACTAGAATAAACATAGAGGAGGTAAGAAATCCTGAAGAGGGAAGAGAATGTGGGATGTAAGAAATCTGACATGTTTCTGGAAGATAAAAAGCAAACAGAAGCAGGTTGACAAGGAGGAGAAAGCCCTAGGGGACAGTCCATGTTCCTGACAGAACCCCAGAGAGGTTCTGGGCTCAGAGTCAGCCACTACACCAAAGCTGGGGGGACCCTGGGCAGAGAAGAGCCCATCAGTAGACAATCTGTATATGGAACAAGTGCACACAGAGCCTGGGCAACATCCACCCTTTACCCCCCAGACAAAACACCTGCTAGCTCTTCTCCAAACAAAATGAACCCAGCGTTTGGGGAAAGCTCAAACCTCTAGCCAGGTGTCGGCACTCTGGAAAATGCCTTCCTATTTTTTGCTAAGTAGTCTAAGCTCCCAGGATTAAAGCCAAGCCTACCAAGCATCTATTAATTTACTGGGCATCTACTATGCCAGTCTCAGTTCTGGGAAATATTACACAACAGTGAACAAGACACACATGGTCCCTGCCTTCAGGGAGCCTGCATTCTAATGGACAGATACAGAACAAAGAAATGAGAAAACACATAGTTAATCAGAGGATGACCAGTGCTATGGAAGAAAATAAATCGGGGTAAAGGGTAAGAATACAGTATTACAGGTATGACGATAGTTGTCATTATACACAGGGAGTGTCAGAACAGGTACATAAGATAAAAATATGCATACACATATTCAGTCTTTGCCCCTAGTTCCAGGGACAAAGGTCCTAAAACCCTTGGAACTTACTGACTTTGGTATCCTAATGAAGTAACTTATGGGGAGGCAGGCCCCAGGTAGCTACAGGAGGGAGGCTGGTCGTCACAAAACCAACAACATGATTAGAGATTTAGAACTTTCAGTACCATCGTTCCCAGTGAGTTCAATCATCAATGGCCAATGATTTGAAATGTCCATTAATACCTCTAACGGACAGGTTTCAGGGAGTTTCTGGGTTGGTGAACATATTGTTACACTGAGAAGGTGGTGCACAGAGAAGGTCCAGAAGCTCTGAGCCATTCCTCTCCACCATACCTTGCTCTACCTATGCATGTCTGCCATTTGTCTGTGTCTGTCTCGTGTCCTTTACAAGAAACCAGTAAATGTAGCCAGTCAGGCAATTCCTGAGTTCTGTGAATCGTTCCGGGAAATTATCGAACCTAAGGAGGACCATGGGATCGAACTTATAGCTGTTCCAGTCACAAGCACAGGTGGCCCCTGGGACTAGTGGCCCCTGGCATCTGAAGTGGAGACAAGTCTTGTAGACTGGGCCCTTATACCTGTGGAATCTGACAAAAACTCTGGGTAGCTGGTATCAGAACTGGAGAAGTGGTCTCAAAGACAAAGATTGGAGCCAAACCTGAAGGAAATGAGAGGGCAAGCCAGGCGGCTACCCCAAACAGAGGTAACATGGAAGTGAAAAGGCCCAAAGGAGGGGGCAGGCTTGGCAAAGAGGTTGACAACACTGGGGGGGGGGGGGGGGTGGGGGGGGGGGGGCAAGGAAATGAGGTAAAAGAGATAATGGAAAACCAGACGTGAGGGCTTCCTGGCCACTGTGAGGGCTCTGGCATTTACTCTAAGTGAATGAGGAGGTCACTGCTGGGAATGTGGTTCCGCTTAAGTTTTCAGGGTCCCTCTGGCTGCGGAGCTGAGGGGGCCCTGAAGCCGAGGGAGGGGCCGAGCGGCACTGAACGAAGGGGACGTGACTGCAGTGATCCAGACAAAATCTGAGGGTGCCCCGAACCACAGTGCTGAGAAGTGACTGGCACCTGGACCCACTGTGGAAGTAGAACAAACGGCATCTGCTGACAAACTGCATGGGGGGAGGGGAGCAGGAAAAAGAGAGAAGCCAAAGGTTTTCTTTGAGCTAGGCAACTGGAAAGATGAAGTTGGTAAAGACTGTAAGTGAAAAAGGTCTGGACAAAAAACTTGGGAGTTCGGATTGAGCATCTGAATTCCGAGGTGCCTACTAGACATCACACAAAGATCTAAGATAGGTAACCGGACATGGGAGTCTGGAGTTGAGGAGAACAGTTCAGATGAAAACCATAAATTCAGAGGCCCTCAGCACATACAAACGAAGGCCGGCAGGTCAAATCCAGCCCTCCGTTTGGTTCTACAGGTGCAAGTTACAGGAACACAGTCATGCCACTTAATTTACGCATTGTCTGTGGCTGCATCCACGCCAAGGCAGCAGAGCTGAGCAGCTGCAACAAAGACTATTTGGCCCACAAAAACTAAAAGCCTAAATACATACATATACATAGCGTAAAAAATAAAATGGCTTGCCCTTTACAGAAAAAGTTTGCCAAATTGTATCTAGAGGCAAGAACATAGTCTAGATAATAAGATCCCTTAGAGAGCACAGTGAGTGCAAATAGAGACAGGGTCTCAAGGACAGAGCCTTGGGACACTCCTACCTTTAGAGGTCAAGCAGAGAAGAAATTAGCAGATGATAAGTAAGGAAGACTAGCCCTGGCCAAGCAGGATGACCTAGAGAAGAATGTCAAGTAAGATGAAAGGTGAGAACTAATTAGCAATATGGAAAGCACCGGGAACACGTCAGGGCATAGAAGCCTGGCAAGAGTGGTCCAAGAAAAACAGGAGTAGGGAAATTGGAGATTTAGAGATAGTGGCAGATATTTTCAAGGCGCTTTACTCTTAAAAAAAAAAAATCTGAGATGGTAGTTAGAGGGAGATATGGGGCCAATAGTTCACACGGTATGCTCTGACCCACCCTGCACAGAGCGTCCGGTGAAAAATTTATAATTAAAGAACACACATCTGTTCATACAAGAACAGAGAAAACCCACACCAGCTAGCCCATCATTCTGTCTAAAAATGAACAGAAAACCATGGTTCACCAGGAACTTGACTAGAACAAGCAGCAGGAAAGAAAAATGGCAAGGTCAGAAAGTGTCTGACCTTGGCTCAGGTCCTAATCTCACAGTTCTTGAGTTTGAGCCCCACATCACACTCTCTGCTGTCAGCATGGAGCTTTCTTGGGCTCCTCTGTCCCCCTCTCTCTGTCCCTTCCCCACTCACTCATGTGCACGAGCTCTCTCTCAAAAATAAACATGTTTTAAAAACGAACAAAATTGGGGGGAGGGGTAGGAAAAAAAACGAACAAAATGGTGTTTTTGCAACTAAAAACGTAAGAACCAAAATAAAACATTCAAAAAGGTTTGGAATTGAAATCCCACAACCCCAAGTGGAAAGAAAAAGAGTTACAAAAGAGAAAAGATTTAAGACAAAGAAGCCATCCAAAAGCTCTAACATCCAGCCAACACAAATGACAGAAAGAAAAAAAAGTTAAAAAAAATTTTTTTTAATGGGAAACCTGGGTGGCTCAGTCAGTTAAGCGACCAACTTCGGCTCAGGTCATGATCTCATGGTTTGTGAGTTCGAGCCTCACATCTGGCTCTGTGCTGACAGCTGAGAGCCCGGAGCCTGCTTCGGATTCTGTGTCTCTCCCTCCCTCTCTGCCCCTCTGCTGTTCACACTCTATCTCCGTCTCTCTCACTCTCTCTCTCAAAAATGAACATTAAAAAAAATTTTTTTTAAATAAAAAAAAAGAAAAAAAACAGAAAATGGAAGGGAAAAAATATGCCCAAAAACATTAGCAGAAATGCTCACAAATCTTCAAAAGAGCCCGAGTGTCCAGCACAACAGGTGAAAAAAGATCCAACCTAGACACCATCTCAAAAAAGTTCCAAACCTCAAGGACAAAGACATGACTCTTTTAGAGCTTCCGGAAACATAAAAATCAAGTCATCTACAAAGGAATGAGGAGACTAGCTTTTTTATCAACAACACTGACTGGTGGAAGACGATGAAGTGATGCCTTCAAAGCTGTAAGGAAAAACTAATCTACACCCAGCAAATATGAAGCCATTAAAATGTGAAAGCAGAATAAAGAAATTCAGATGGCATAGCTTTTAGGAGGGTCATCTAACCCGTATCAACAATGAGATGGCCAACGACATTAAGCCAACAGGCCAACAACTGATATTTGAGGAAAGTCTGTGTTAACTAATATAAGAAGTCAATAACTTTTATCCAACATTGATCAATCTAGAAACACAGCATAAAGAAACAGCCATCAGAGGAATCAAAAAGAAGAAATAGTTAAAAAGAGATTTACTAGAAAGTACTTTTCAGAATGAACCCTCCATACACCTGGATTTGTTACAGTCTTCAAGTGTCAATTTGATCTTTTAAAAAAATTAAAAACACACATAAAAAGAGGCTTTGAGATCTTTTATGAGTAACATAAAAGGACTTTGTTTTGGCTGCTCAGATGCCTTTTTTACATTTCTTCTGGTTCCCCACCTCTGTTGCTTGTTAATGTTAAGTGACCTTCAACTATGATGTGGCACAAAGCCTGCACTGGAGTTCTGAAAAGCGAAAAAATATTATTCTACAAAACATCCACAAGAGGGCAGTACGACCCTCTTTAGTACCACACAAAAATCAGTTGACACTGACTTTTTAACTTCATTTTCACCTTCGTCTTAGAATCTTTTCCTAAAAAGCACTAAATAGCTGTGACCTTCATAACAAAGAAGCCAACAGCAAATACATCCGCAGCACATATCTACTTTAAACAGTATTCGATGTCTACTGTTAACACTTTTAACACTATCGAACCAAAACACATTTTATTAAGTAGATGTGTGACGTTGTGAAAGTCAGGGCCCCATCCCATACTGGATGCTACTGCTGACATGCTCTTTTCACTATCCCCTACTTCTGCACCCGCCATCAGTAATAGGCTTAGAACTCTCCATTCTGCTGAGGCAGAAGCAAGCTTCAGCACAAAACCCCTCAGGACAGTGACCATCAGACTGGAATTGGGCTGGAATTGGGCACAAGGGTTAAACACCCATGCAATGCCCCAGGAAGGAAAAAGGTATGCTGGGGAAGGGAAAAAAGAAGATTTAAAAGAAAAAAAAAAAAAAATCAGAAGACCGATTCAGTTCACTGTGAATGGATACCTTTAAGGGATATTCTAAAAGATCAAGAAACCCAGAGAAAAATATATGAAGTTCTCACCTTCGCTGTTCCAGTCTGGGAACCATAGAAAATCTTCACTCCAGACACTAAGATGTCCTTCTTTTGAAGAGAGATATAACCATTCGTCATCAAATCCCGAGTTGCTTTTGGAACAGATTTATCCTTTGAGTTCTTGTCCTTGAAGATAAACAACTACACAAAATCCATCAAGTTTGAGGCTTTTCCCAACTTCAGTAGTGATGACAGCACAGACAATAACCGATCTTACTATTCTCTTAATCTTTCTGGTGTACTCCTCAAATATTAACCCCTTGATATAATTAGGTCCTTTAAAGGCTGGACCTACGATCCTTAAGGCTATAAAGATTCCCAATTCCTCCAGGACAGAACTATACATACATTCATCCATAATGTGCTTTATGGAAATAAGACTAGGCACTTACTTTTCAATCCTTAATTAGTGGTAAGAAAACAGAAGACTACTACTCTTTAAAAGTGCTAAATAGATTTTTCTTATGAAGGCTTAATTTTTCATTATGAACTCTTCCTGTATCTCAAGAGTAAAACATCCACAGCCCATCAAAGAAAACATAAATAACTTATTTCATAATAAATTCGTCTCTAAAAACTGAGAATAAAATTTTTAGGCATAAAAAAAAAAAAACCCTGTGTAGAGACCAAACATAAAAGTGACTGAAAAGTTCCTTTTAGCTTTTCTGAAAACCTTAGAAAATCTGCACTCTAAATTCTCTATAAATCTAACGCCTTAATTCTCTCCTATAAAAACCAACTCCACTTACCTGCTTCCTGATGACAATCTGGAAACAAATCCAAAGGCTAATGCCAAAGGCAAAGCCCAAATATATGTAAAACCTGTTTATCCATAATGATATTAAAGGTGAAGAGAAGTCCCATGTATCCAAAGAAGGATCTAAATTTAAAACAACACATACACGTAATTTTACATAAAGTTACATATACAAAGCTGCCCATCCTTATTTTAAGAATAAAAAATAAAATAGGGGCGCCTGGGTAGCTCAGTTAAGCATCTGACTTCAGCTCAGGTCATGACCTCATACTCCATGAGTTCGAGCCCCACATCTGGCTCTAAGCTGTCACAAGCCCAGCAATGGGCTCTGTGCTGAACAGCTCAGAACCTGGAGAGCCTGCTTTGGATTTTGTGTCTCCCTCTCTCTCTGCTCCTCCCCTGCTCATGCTGTCTCTCTCTGTCTCTCTCTCTCAAAAATAAACATTAAAAAATAAAATAAAAAATAAAATAAAACCAACCTTCATATTCAACAACCCGGCTAAGAATTCTAAAAAAAAATCAACTCTAATAAAAATAATATACAACTGCATGTGGTCATGTGATAAAATTACCGTAACGATGCTAACTCAGAAAAACACAAAATTGTACCTTCATTTGGGTATAGCACCTGGAAGCAAGAGAAGTGAACAAAGTCAAAACACTTTACGTGGAATTAACTCTGCTGTGTTTTGAGTACTCCATAAGAAAAGCTTTAAAAAATACTATTCTCTTTGCTCTAGTTTTACTTTAAAGACCCACTGTTACTTGCAATGGATCTCACACCCCGTTTTTTGGAAAGACGTATGAATGGACCTGGCCTCAAATGTTGAACTGGAGGCAATTTCAAAAGGCGAAGCCTAAATTCTGGGGTTTACAGGTGCTGCTCCACCGTGGAAAAAACAAACATGGGCTTTGCCGTTGCTGCTCCACCCTGGAAAAGACCCAAAAGCCACCAAACACGTGGGTAAAGAAAGTGGGCAGTTCTCTATGCGTTTTACTTGAGGTCAGAAGCACAGTTCCTTCTGAACTCATCCCCTAACCTCATGAGGCAAAAGCCAGGTCAAAAGCAAGGATCAATCCTCCCTTGCTGTCAATGGCTCCTGTCCCGGGCTGACAAGTGCAACAACCTCTGAAGGACGGTCCTCGAGGACGCCACTCCGCCAGGAGAGAGTGAGAAAAACGGTTCCCTCTCTCCAACCCCTCCACGATTTTGCCTGTCGGGGGGCGGTGGGGGGGGTGGGGTGACGGCTTACCCATTCTCCTCAGAGCCCAGGCTCTGCGGCCCGATAGACTAGGACTGCAGACCTGAAGAACCTGGCTCGGACACCGGGAGACGACCAGAACTATCTTGAAGCATTACCAGTATACCCGGAGCCCGGAGAGCTGGGGGCAGCCATGCCACTCGCCAGCCCGTCCGGATTGGTTCAGAGGGGGAAGGGGCGGGCCCAGAGAGAAGCCCCACTTAGAGATCCAAGCTAGGTAGCCCGAGCGCTCCCGGCTCCTCTCGGATTGGCTCAGAGGTGCAAGGGGCGGGTCTAGAGGGAAGCAGGGTCAAGACAGGCGTGGTGGCATAGGAAAGAAACCTGGGAAAGATGGGCACGTTAAAAGCGTATCATCAACCAGACGTAATCTGTGTCTCCTTTGGACCTCACTTCAAACACACCGATTGTGAAAAAGCATTATTTCGAGAAATTGGGTTATGGGCTGGCTAGTAGATGCTATTAAGTAATAATGGTTAATCTTGTTGCGTTCATCTGTGAGGAGTACAGACTGTAAAGCTAAAACCTTATAATTTGCTTTAAACTATTCTGACCAAAAAGAAGAGGGAGAATGGAACATGAATGGCAAAATGTTGATAATCGTTGAAGCAGGGCGATGGGTTCATGGCGGTTCATCACACTGTTTTCTCAAGTTTTTTATTTTACAATTTTTCCGTAAGAGAAGTTTGAGGGCGCGACCCCGAAATCTGCGGAACTCTGAGGGACCGACTCTACGTTTCCAGCCGGTAGCTAAAACATCAGCATCACCAGCCAATCAGAGCTCCTTGGCGGAAGTAAATTACATCAAGGAAGAGCGCTTCTCTTGTCGCGAGCCGATGTCGTAAAAGCCACAATGCGCAGGCGTCGTTGCTCACTTTTCCTCGCCCGGTTTCCGGAACACCTGACGCCTGCGCAATAAGTCAACTGGGTGTATTGTGGCGGCCGTCCGGGTAGGTAGTGGTCGTGCCGCGCGCCGCCGGGTCGTTACAGCGAGGCGCAGGTGGTCCCTCCGGCCCGCCGCACGGGTGTGCCTTGGTTCACCAGACCCGGGAAGGGCTGTGAGCAGCCACCATGTCGATCTTCACCCCCACCAACCAGATCCGCCTAACCAATGTGGCCGTGGTACGGATGAAGCGCGCCGGGAAGCGCTTCGAAATCGCCTGCTACAAGAACAAAGTCGTCGGCTGGCGGAGCGGCGTGTGAGTGACCCTCTCCGTCCGAGCTCTGGCCGGAGCTTGCAGCCTACGAGGCGGCCTGCCCCTAGTGTTCGAGCTGGTGTCTTGACAGGGAAGGAAATGGACAATTTATTCCTGCAGTGAGCGTGAAAAGTCACTGTCTTTCCCGAGCTTAGCGCCTAGATCCAGGGTTCCCTTTTTGTTGAATTGGTGTGGTTTGGGTTGTTGGTTTGGAGTTTTGTTTTAATTGGTTGGTGTCCTGAAAGCTACAGCCAAGAAATCCCCAAAATATGGCCCTTTTGCCAAAATAATGTTAAAGGGTGGAGACCTAGTCTTCCAAATACTTCCGTGGCTATAGCACATCCTGATGTCACAGATCTTTGCCCTGTAGTTTCACCGAAGTGTGTAGTGTCTTCGCTGCTGCCATCTAGGGATCGGAATTCCCTGGCAGCAGCCCGCCCTCTGTCCCCACAGCTCAGTGTTTCATACGTGATCCCGTGACGTTTTTCTGCAGTGAGTAAGTGGGAATACAGATACGGTTCTGAGTTTTGAAAATGTTCCTTCTCGCTATTTGTTGTTTCTTACTACTATGTCACTGCCATCTTGTATTTAAATGTGAATGAATTTCCAAGTTTCAAGTGTGTTCACTTAGGACTTTTCTCTCCTGCTGTCACAAGGGAAAAAGACCTTGATGAAGTTCTACAGACCCACTCAGTGTTTGTAAATGTTTCTAAAGGTCAAGTTGCAAAGAAGGAAGATCTGATCAGTGCATTTGGAACAGATGACCAGACAGAAATCTGTAAGCAGGTGAGTTCTAAGAGCTATGTATTAGAAGTACTTGAACGTATGTTAAACTTGAATCGTTATTTAGATCTCATTCTTTTTTATGGCTGAGTAATATTCTATTGTGTATGTATACTATTTCTTTATCCATTCATCTATCAGTGGACACTTAGATTGCATCATGGCTATTGAAAATAATACTGCAATAAATACTGGGGTGCAAATATCTTTTCAAATTAGTGTTTCCATTTTCTTTGGGTAAGTACCCAGTGGTGAAATTACAAGATCACATGGTAGTTCTATTTTTATTTTTTTGAGGAACCTCTATACTCTATACTTCCACAGCGGCTGTACCAGTTTGCATTCCCACCAACAGGGCACTGAGAGTTCCTTTTTCTCCACATCCTCTCCAACACTTGTTGGTTTCTTGTTTTTTTGATTTCTAGCCATTCTGATAGGTGTGAGGTGAAAACTCATTGTGTTTTGATTTGCATTCCTTTGATGATGGGTGGTGTTGGAGTGACGTTCAGCATCTTTTCATGTGTCTGTTGGCCATCTGTATGTCTTGCTTGAGAAAATGTCTATTCGAGTTCTCTGCTCGTTTTAGTCAGATTATTTGGGGAGTCTTTTTGTGTGGCATCATTTTTAATAATGCAGGACATGAATATATTTTGTCAAAGTCTCCAAAACTTAAATTTTCTACTAAATTACCTTATTTTTGTCCATTTTTATATTTTGAGCATAATATACCTAAAATTAAATTTTCTTTTCTTTTCATTTTCTTTTCATTTACAACCTTTGCCTAAATTGACTTTTCCCCTTCCCCCACCTAAATAAATAGTATCTTAGAGCACAAGATAATCCAGTGTATCATTTAGGCAAAGTTCAATTTATTACCTATATGTGAGTAGCTGAAGAGGATGGAATTTAATTTTCTCTCCCAAGTTATTAATTCTTGTGGTCAGTTAACAAATAATGTGCAATAAAGACATTTAAATCTGGGGTTTTTTTAGATTTTGACTAAAGGAGAGGTTCAAGTATCAGATAAAGAACGGCATACACAGCTGGAGCAGATGTTCAGGGACATTGCAACCATTGTGGCCGACAAGTGTGTGAACCCTGAAACAAAGAGACCGTACACTGTTATCCTTATAGAGAGAGCCATGAAGGACATCCACTATTCAGTCAAAACCAATAAAAGTACAAAACAGCAGGTGAGTGATTTTTAATGTCAAAAAATATCCAAACGAAACTCAATTTTCTCTGAAGAAACCATTGAAAATGATCTGTCTGTGATAATAAAGTGATACTACTTGGAAGCAGTAAGGTAGGAGGTTGGGGGAGGGAGGAAGGAAATGATGGGGGTTTTAGGGAAAAGTAATGGAATTTTTTTTAACTAAACACAAATGTACTACAGCTCTCATCTTCCTATCCAAGTCAAACCTTTAAAGATAAAACTTGAATTTTTAAAGAATCCTTTCAACTCCACATCTTAGATTTTTTTGATTTCTATCTAATTCACATGACATACAAGGTCATCTTTTTACCGTGAACAATTCAGTGGCATATTCACAAAGTTTTTGCAGCCTTCCCTACTACCTAACTTGAGAACGTTTCCATCACCCCCAGACGAAACCTTGTGGCCATTAGCACTCACTCCTCATATACCCTTCTCACAGCTGTTCAGCAAATTTGTTTTCTGTTTTTATGGACTTTTCTCTTCTGGACATCTCCTATAAATGGAATCAGACAATATGTGGCCCTTTGAAGGTTCATAGTGCTTTATTCCTTTTTGGGACTCAACAATAACCCATTGTATGGAAATACCATATTCTGTTGATTCATCCATCTGTTGATGGGTATTTGTGTTGTTTCTACTTTTTAGCTATCATGAATAATGCTGCTCTGAAATTCATTGCAAATTTTTGTGTGGACGTGTTTCATTTCTCTGGACTCAGGAATGGAATTACTAGGTCATATGGTAACTATATTTAACCTTTTGAGGAACTGCCAAATCATTTTCCAAAATAGCTGAGGCATTTTACATTTCCACAATCAGTGTGCAAGGGTTCTGATTTCTCCACATCTTTGATATTTGTTGTTAATCTACCTTTCTTATTACAGCCATCCTGGGTGTACTATTCTGGTTTTGACTTGCATTTCCCTAATAACAAGTGATTTCAGCATATTTTCATGTGCCCGTTGACCTTTGGTCATCTTTGGAGAAATTAGTATTTAGATTCTTTGGCCATTCTTTATTTGTTTCTTCATTATCAAGTTGTAAGAGTTCTGTATATATTCTGGATACTAGCACCTCATCAAATGTGTGATTGACTAATATTTTCACCTATTTAATGGGCTGTCTTCACTTCCTCAATAGTGTTTTGAAACCCAAAAGTGTGTAATCTTCAAGTCCAATTTATCTTCTCTTTTCTATGGGTGTTTATGTTCTTTGTGTCCTATCTAAAAACCACCGTCTAATTTGGCCGGATGGGAACTGCTTTGTTTTGAATACCTTACAAAGTAATGCAGCAAAGGTAGCAAAGAAATTGCCAACATTTTCAATTTCGTCTCGCCAGGCTTTGGAAGTGATAAAGCAGTTAAAGGAGAAGATGAAGATCGAACGTGCTCACATGAGACTTCGGTTCCTTCTTCCAGTGAATGAAGGAAAGAAGCTGAAAGAAAAGCTGAAGCCCCTAATCAAGGTTATAGAAAGTGAAGACTACAGTCAGCAGTTAGAAATTGTAAGATAAAAATATTCTTATTCTTTTGCGTCCATGTTACCAGAATCCTCTGTTTTCTAGTCATAAATGTGTCACAGACATTTAAAGGTGTGAACAATAGACATTTCCAGAAACATCTTACCTGGAATTAAGTAAAAATCTCAAGGTCAGACTAAAACGAAATTATAGTTAATTAAGCACAACTTGGGATTTGGGGGTGGGGGGGTGGTTTGTTTTTTCTGGTTAAATCCATGCTCAGTTTAGACGAGAGAATATATTTTACGGTGAGTCTTCTATTATGAGGAAATTGGAAATAAGACGAAAAGTTGGACGGCCTCATTGCCCATAGAACATTTTAAAGACGCGGCAAAGTATGGTGTCTTTGGGTCCTGGCCCCGCAGTGTCAGACGCAGCAGAGATTCGGTTGTCTGCAAACCCGGGCCCTGAGATTTGGCTCCAGCGCCAGTATAAACAAGCTCTGGCCGGGGTTGTTGGGCATTCCTCCCTAAACGCGAAGGGACACATCTGACATTCTGAAGTTCTCCGGTCTTTTCAGAACTTCACATGTGATTTCTAAATAGGCCTTCAAGCTGCTTTTTCTCCTTCTGATGTGGATAAATAGAGGTGCTCTCGCCAGACTGTAAATCCTCGCACTAAACCGTAGTATCAAAAAACCACGCTCTCCTCTTCCAGCCACTTCACTCGATGGCTGTGGAGTCCAGAGACGACCTCAGACGGGGAGGTTAACGCCTGTCGCGGGGCCTGTGTGTGCACTTAAAAGAGCGAGGCTAGACTAGAGCCCTGCCTGCTTCCCTGTGCTCTGTCTTCGTTCTTGCACTGTAGGACGGTAGCAGTAGAGACATCTGGAACGTGCTGTGTGTCTGAGAGAAAGCGGGGGCTGTGCTCATTCCGTTGCACCTGCTGAGCACCTGTGTTCCGTGTTTCAGGTGTGTCTGATTGACCCAGGCTGCTTCAGAGAAATCGATGAGCTCATAAAAAAGGAGACAAAAGGCAAAGGTTCTCTGGAAGTGCTCAACCTGAAGGACGTGGAAGAAGGGGATGAGAAATTTGAATGACGCCCGTCAAGCTCTTCAGCTCTAAAACACTAAAGCGTTTTCTTTTCCCACGGTCCTCTTTCCTTTCTGTGGTCTGCCAAATGCTTGCTCGGACTGTTTGACGTTTTCCATCTTTGTGGTAACGTGTACACAAAAAGACTTTTCTGATAAAGTATCACACTGTGGGATTCATGTAGTTTTAATGATAAAGCGGGGTCTGGGGCAAAAATGAAAAATCCAGGATACGAAGGGCAGAGTAGCATTTTGCTGCTGTCTCATGACTTGCACTTTCCAACGTGCACGTTATCTTGGGGGTGAAAAGTTAAGCTTTGTATATTAAGATAAATGTGAGAAGATAGGACGATGTGACAAAAGGGGTATTTGCTGAAGAAAACATAATGTCTTATTTCTACTTAATGAAACGTGTGGCCTGATACAAAGCTTGGATGGTGACTTCCTGATTTTGTGAAAAATAGATCTAGGACCACTGTGCGGGGCTGAAGTAAGATTCGCGGAACATATGGCCGTACCCTAGATTATTCTCGGTAAAGAATAAAGTCATTGGTTTCTAATCCTTAAAGTTTATAATATATATTAATGTAGCTGCAATTATATGTTATCAATAAAACCACTCTTTATTTTTATTAAACCATGGCTTGTGTTTCTAGACAGCTTCCAAGCTCCCTTCTTTTCTCTGCCTGTTGTCTGGTAGGGTTGGAGAGTTCGCAGCAGGACTAAATAAGCCCCATGAGGAGTGGGTAGAACAGAGCCTGTTCTGCTGAACACCTGATAAATCTTAGTGATTTGGGATATAATTGAACAGAACTATTTTAGTACTTAAATGGACAACGTGCAAGTTGTTTTCAATCTGCTTATCTTCAAAAAGATATTCTAGAACATAAATTAGGGTTTCATTCAAAATTAACATGCAAGGGCACCTGGCTGGCTCAGTCAGTTAAGCCTCTGACTCTTGACCTCAGGGGCATGACTTTGAACCCTGCATTGGGCTCCACGCTGGGTGTGAAGCCTACCTAAAAAAAAAAAACAAACAAACTTAACATACAAACGTATTTGATGGATAGAAGTTTTTAACTAGAAGAGGTTTTGACTTGAAAACCCCAGATGGGTTTTATACGCGTTCAGAATTCATTGCTAATAGAAGTTCACAGAAATGGACCGTTTTAAAATAACTCCAATCAAAATTATGAAGTCAAAATTGTTTCTTATTGGGGCGCCTGGGTGGCTCAGTCGGTTAAGCGTCTGACTTCAGCTCAGGTCACGATCTCACGGTTCGTGAGTTCGAGCCCCGCGTCAGGCGCTGGGCTGATGGCTCAGAGCCTGGAGCCTGCTTCCGATTCTGTGTCTCCCTCTCTCTCTGCCCCTCCCCCATCCATGCTCTGTCTCTCTCTGTCTCAAAAATAAATAAACATTAAAAAATTTAAAAAAAAAAAATTGTTTCTTACAGTGTTAGAAGTACTCCTGCTTGATAACTTGGGAACACAACGCTTTCTGTGGTGCTGAAATTGAATTACTGTTTTAATACCAATCCTTAAGATGGCCCTCACTGGTTCCATTTTACTGGTGCAGTTTTTTTCATGAAGACGATCTAAACTCAATCCCAAGGGAAGATTTTAAGTAGTCAGGTTTACACTTTATCTGCAGCTTAGACAGTTAAAGCGGTGTTGCAGATTGGAAGTCCTGGTCACTGGAAATGTTCATTAGCTGCACCTTGAGCAGGAAAGTTAGAACGTTGCCGTAAGTTTTTCTCATTCTCGTTACTGATCTCCTAAAAAGCTGGAACCTCTAGAAATGTCAAATGCAGATCACATGTGAGCCATGCTTCTGAACCTATAGAAAATAAAAGATTTTTACCTTATATGAATCTCATTACTCAAAAGTAGTTAAAAAATTGTGGTTCTCGGTCATGCTCTCAGTGCCAGTGCTATAATGGGTTGTTCTAAGGATTGAGCTGTTTCTTTTGCTTTGTCAGTGCAAGCTGTATTGTGTGCTGTTGGTCAGGGTGACGGTTCAGAATTAACTCTCCTCTGTTAACACACCCCTTTTCTGTGAAGCGTCACCTGTCCCCATACACGCAGGACCTCACGCCACTTTGAAACCCCCTCCGAGGCCTTGATTTCACCCTACTTTGTGTTCTAGAGACCTGCTTAAATACCCATCTGGCATGCTAGACGGTGAGCTCCCCAAGGGCAGGATGAGCCGTTGCGCATTTGGACCCAGTAGGTGTGGAATAGATGTCTGTAGAGTAATACATGCTATCTCAGTGAGGGTGGGTGATGACAAACGTGTCTGCTAATGACTTTTTCAAATCCATCTTTAAAGCTAGAATAAGTGTCTAAGGCTTTGAGCCAAAGCTTCCCACCCTTCATACTGATGCGTGCTGTTGTGCTGCTTGGTGGCTTCTGATCTGCACAGATCCCCTCGGCCTGAGGGCATTCATCTCTGCCTGCAACCAGCCTCTTGCATTTACTTGTCCCAGGTGCTCATACACACCTAATATCCGTGAGGCTGTGATGGGGGGAAATTGGGTAACGCTCATAAGCAGAAGCCACACACATGATTTTTCCTGCATGCTGCACTCAAGCCCACATCATGAGGTCCCTACAACTTTGGTAGTAATGAGGCTCCTTATTATCTTTATGAGGTTTTGTTTTTGTTTTATCAATCTGCTCTTACTGAAATTCAAGGTACTGATTATTGGAAAACATTTTTCTGCTGCTGCATCATGAAGATGGTTGTGCAGACATATTTTGCCACTGGCAGCATTCAATGGCTGCAGGGACAAGAGCCAGTGATTTTCATCTCCATGTGTATGTATCTGTGATGATACCTGCAAAATTAATGAGTCAAAATGGAATTTCACGGCAACAATTCTTAGCTAAAAGTATAATCTTGACCTATCAGCTTGGATATTCCAGCTCCTACCCAGGAATGATTTCACAAGAATGAGTACACGTAGTTGAATTGCCCAGGACCCCTTCCAAACACCCCTTGGACGCCCCCGTTTCACCAAATTCCTAGTTGAATCTCTGCAGATTTCTGGTTAGCAGAGAATGGAGGTGAATGAGTTGTGAAATTGAAAATTGCAAAGTCTTTTACTGCAAAGTAGACCTGTCTCCTGCACTCAACACTATTTATATCTCAGGAGATCTTTTTGTCTGGTGAGCCACTTGAATGCCAAAAGATTCACGGTGGAGCTCTTCCTGTGGTCAACAAGCATAGTTGACATGCTTTTCAAGGGAAGAGGTCCACAGACTTATTTCTTACTGTCATGTGGAGATAGAATCAAGACTAGAAGTCTTGCACGTAATTAAGGTAAAATCATTTGTGGATTTATAGTTAAAACTTTGCAGATTATATGGATGCGGGGGTGGTTCAATATTCACAAATCAGTCAACATGATACATCAAAAAGAGAAAGAATAAAAATCATATTATCAAAAACTAAGTCATTCCTGGATAGGAGCTAGAATATCCAAGCTGATAGGTCAAGATTATACTTTTAGCTAAGAATTGTTGCCGTGAAATTCCATTTCGACTCATTAATTTTGAGGGTATCATCACGGATACATACACGTGGAGATGAAAATCACTGGCCCTTGTCCCTGCAGGCATTAAATGCTGCTGATCAGAAAAAGTATTTGACGAAGTACAACATCCATTCATGATTAAAAACCCTCAACAAAGTCAGTTTAGAGGGAACAGACCTCAACATAATAAAGGCCTTATATGAAAAACCCACGGCTAACATCAGACACAATGGGGGAAAACAGCTTTTCTTCTAAAGTCAGGAACAAGACAAGGATGTCCACTCTCACCACTTTTCAACTTAGTACTAGAAGTCCTAGCCACAGCAATGAAACAAGAAAACCAAATAAAAGGAATCCAAATTGGTAAGGAAGAAGAAACGCAGTCACTATTTGTACATGACAGGATACTATATAGAGAAAACCCAAAAGACTCCACCAAAACATTGCTAGAACTGATGAATAATTCAGTAAGGTACAGGATACAAAATCAGCATACGAAAATCCATTGCAGCAAAAGAGAAATTAAGAAAACAATCCCATCTACAATTGCACCCAAAATAATAAAATATCCAGGAATAAACTTAACCAAGGATGTGAAAGACCTGTACTGTGAAAACTATAAACGCTGATGAAAGAAATTGAAGATGACACAAAGAAATGGAAAGATACCCCATGCCCATGGATTGGAAGAACAAATATTGTTAAAATATCCAAACTATCCAAAACAATCTACACATTTAATGCAGTCTCTATCATAATACCAACAGCATTTTTCACAGAACAAGAACAAATAATCTCAAAATCTGTACAGAACTACAAAAGACCCTAAATAGCCAAAACAATCTTGAAAAAGAATAAAACTGGAGGTATCACAATCCCAGATTTCAAGATATACTACAAAGGGCACTGGCAAAAAGTAGACAAATGGATCATTGGAACAGAATAGAAAGCTCAGAAATAAACCACGATTATATAGTCAATCTTTGACAAAGGAAGCAAGAATAAGCAATGAGAAAAAGACAAGTCCCTTCAACAAAACTGGACAGCTACATTCAAAATAATGAAACCCAAATGGATTAAAGATCTAGACTTGAGACCTGAAACCATAACAATCTTAGAAGAAAGCACAGGCATCTTTCTAGATATGTCTCCCAAGGCAAGGAAAACCAAAGCAAAAATGAACTATTGGGACTTCATCAAGATAAAAAGCTTCTGCACAGGAAAGGAAACAATCAACAAGCTAAAAGACAACAAAATGAGAAAAGATATTTACAAATGACATACCCAAAAAAGGGTTAGTATCCAAAACATATAAAGAACCGATACAACTCAACCCCTAAAAAACATTCAGTTAAGTGACCAGAAGATATGAACACATTTTTCCCAAGTTCTATGCTGTTCTGGAAACAAAGTTCCCTCCCTGTGTGAACAGATGTGGATGGACATTGGCCAGAGGTGACTCTTAGCTTGAGCCTCTGTCCTCACTGATAAAATATGCCCATACCAGAGAGTAGACAGATGTGAGGATCAGATATAAGCAGAGTATCTGCCCAGATTGCACTGGGAAGCCAGGCCTTGGTTCTAGTAATCACCACATTGCTCCTGCAAAATGAGGCTCCCAGGAGGACGGGAGCTTAATATAGTAAGCACTTGATAATTCAATAGATGATTCCCTGAATGTCTCCTCAAATCATGCATCTGTCTCCTATTTCCTCATAGGTTATGAAAATCTAACTCCCTACTGTGTTAGGTTTTGAAACTATCAGCAGCACTTTGATTTCATCTAAGCTTGTAAATATCTGCACAAGAGAGTCCGTTAATTATAGTGGTCATCTTATGATGAAAAGTGACTCTGGGGTTTTCATAGCTTTTTATAGATGAAAAACCCAGAAAGATGAGGAAAAATTTTAAATTCAAAACGTTCATTTGCCATCAGTGAATGAGGAACCACTATTATCTATTACCCCAACCAATTATTGTGCCTCTCCACAATTATCTAAAATACTTTGCAGAAACTTTGACATTCATAGGGCTTTAAAGGTTTAAAAGTCTATAAAGCTCAGGTCACCTGGATGGCTCAGTGGTTGACCATCCAGTTCTTGATTTCAGCTCAAGTCATGATCCCAGGGCCATGGGGTCAATCCCCGAGTCAGGCTCTGTGCTCAGCGCCGAGCCTGCTTAAGATTCTCTCTCCCTCTCCCACTCCTCCCTCCCCTCTCTAAAATAAAATTTTAAAGAAAGGTTTAAAGTCTATAAAGTTCTGTAACTAAAACAGTTTGTAAGAGTCTTTATCTCTTTATATTAAGTGGAAGGAAACACAACAGAGGAAACCACAGAACATAATTAAGTTTGGTCTTGCTTCGGACCTTGAGATTGGATCATCAGCTGGCCCAAGCTCTTGATAGAGTTCAGAAGCTTGTAAATTTCGTTTTCATATCAGCACCAACTAAGCCATTTCATGGCACGGCATTAACAAGCACTTGAGTCAGTGATTTGATTCAGAGTTTCCTTTCATTTTGAAGATAATTCCTTTCTTGGGGGGAGACCCATATCTCTGATCTCATATTTTGCTTTTTAAAACAGAGAGCATATACCGTTCTCTTTGTACATGGTCATTCTGTTACTTTTGACCAAAAATTATTACGAGGCAGTTAGTAGACGAGAAAGTTTCCGCCAGGTAAGTTACAGCGTTAGGTTTCCAAGCAGGAAGATAAGTAACTTCTCAGAAGACATGTCGGGGGAGGGAGGGTTGGGGGTTTTGTTTTTGTTGTTTTTTTTAAGTTTATTTTCTTTAAAGAGAGACAGGATGAGTGGGGAAGGGGCAGAGAGAGGAGAGAATGCAAAGCAGACTCCACACTGTCAGCGCAGAGGCTTGAACGTGGGGCTGGAACTCACGAACCGTGGGATCATGACCTGAGCTGAAACCAAGAGTCAGACACTTAACCCACTGAGCCACCCAGGCACCCTAGAAGACATTCCAGTTTTAAAAAGTGGTCCTTCTCAGGGCCCCTGAGTGGCTCAGTCAGTTAAGCATCCGACCTCGGCTCAGGTCATGATCCCCCCCATTTGTGGGTTCAAGTCCTGCGTCGAGCTCTGTGCCGACAACTCAGAGCCTGGAGCCGGCTTCGGATTCTGTGTCTCCCCCTCTCTCTGCCCCTCCCCTGCTCGTTCTCTCTCTCTCTCAAAAATAAACATTAAAAAATGTTTTTAATTGGTCTTCTCCTTTAGAAGGAACACCAAGCAAATGGCATAGAAATAAATCTAGTGTAAAACACCAAATTTCTAACGAGAATGAACTCACTTTTTTCTGAGCCCTTATTTCCTTGGCCTCTGCATTTGCTGCCTCTCAGACGAGGCCACTATCATAGAGACACTCTGATTTCCAAAACACAGCTGTAGAATCTGACATGCAGTCCGCCGGCCACCCAGTCTTCTGCCTCACGAACTCCAGCGCCCCATGCACACCTCAGGCACTTCCCTCAGAAGCCACCGTGGGGGTGCGGGCAGGTGCACGGGTAATTTACCCCGGAAGGGCTCATGGCCATCTTGCAGTCCTTTTTTTTTTTTTTTTTTTAATGTTTATTTATTTTTGAGACAGAGAGAGAGAGACAGAGCATGAACAGGGGAAGGTCAGAGAGAGAGGGAGACACAGAATCCGAAGCAGGCTGCAGGCTCTGAGCTGTCAGCACAGAGCCCGACGCGGGGCTTGAACTCACAAACCGGGAGATTGTGACCTGAGCCGAAGTCGGAGGCTCAACCGACTGAGCCACCCAGGCGCCCCGGACATCTTGCAGTCTTAAATGTACTTGTAGGACAATACTTTCCTTTTCAAAAGGCCAAAGACTATCCAATGACAAACTTCTCTCTCTCTTATACCAAATTCATCGCGGTGGTTTCACTTTTCGACTCCGGCTCTCTACAGTAACAATAAATTTCCATTTCCAAGGTTTGCAGAAATATTGAGTGTACCCAGAGCTTTTCGGAGAAACTACTCTCAGCAATTTCTTTACCAAATTTGCTCAAATAAAATAATGAACACGGCCGAATTTTCCCTGCATGTTTGCTGATTCAGTACTTTCTATCGGTACAATTGACCTTTCAATAACCCAGGGCTTAGAAGTGCCAGCTCCCCTCCCCACCCCCCCTACCCTCTCCACCAGGGGAAAAATCCCCCTATAACTTTTGAC
This sequence comes from Panthera pardus, assembly GCF_024362965.1. Lineage (NCBI taxonomy): Eukaryota > Metazoa > Chordata > Mammalia > Carnivora > Felidae > Panthera > Panthera pardus. The sequence continues at coordinate 1,053,988 of NW_026526969.1, read as the reverse complement.
TCCCCAAACACTTTACTACTAATAGCACACTGTTCACCAGAAGCCCAATATCACAGACAGCTGATTAACGCATATTTTGTACATTACACGCATTATATACTGTATGCTTATAATAAAGTAGGCCGGAGAAAAGAAAATGTTAAGAAAATCATAAGGAAGAGAAGACACATTTACAGCACTGTGCCGTACTTACCGAGAAAAATCCACATGTGAGTGGGCGCACACATTTCAACCTGTGTTGTTGCAGGCTCGACTATTCAAAGCGCAGCAACTGTGTGTCTGGAGTGTGGTTCAGACATCAGTTCATTTTACCCTGTCGTCAAAGTCATCCCGGTTTTAAGCATCCTTCATATATGGAGAGTGTGAAGTTACATAAGCACCCGGGGCACAATTGCATGGCAGGGTCCAGAATTTAGATATAAATGTTTGTGTTCGGATATTACTATGTTATTTTAGAACATGAATTCAGCGCAGGTGGGCTGGCGGCTGGGCGGTGGCCTCTGGACAGTACAGGGGACGCCGGGGCTGAGTCCATGCACCCTGGGAGTGGTGGGGAAAGGCCGCTTCGGGGGAAGGGGCGTCAGCTGCTTGGCCATGGCACTTTTTGTAATATCTCAGGTGCCACAGCGGCAACCCCTGGGCACAGATTGTCCCTGATCCCCTGAGTGACGCCTGGAAAGAGGAATGCCCTCCTAAGCAGTAGGCCTGGTTGGTGGAGGAGGGGCAGCCACAGACCCGCCCAGGAAGCTGCCTCCGCTGGCGAAGGCATGGAACCCGAGACCACAGCCACTAGTCTAGCTGGGCATCGCAGCAGCAGGAGCTTCCGTCTCAACGACTCGCCTGAGATCTGGAAGTGGAAAGGCGGATCGCTGCCAGTCAGCTAGAAAGATGTAGGCTTGGGGCAGAATCACCAAGTACGGCCAGCACCAGCTCAACTGAGAAGTCCGTTCCTTGGAGAGTGACAGGTGTGCCAAATACTGGCGCAAACCAACCTAGAGTTTCTGGCGCTGTCCGCCACAACAACTATCTCATTAGGACAGAGCCAGAACATTCACCAGAACACTCCTCTCTCCGTGAAAGATCACTGGGTAACTCAAGTTCAACACAAATTCTGACAGTGGATCCCAGGAAGCAGGGAGTTCCCGCAACAGCCAGAATTTGAGTAAGGCAGATAACAGCCCGCAGCCTTCATTCATAGGATCAACTGATAACCAATTGGTGAAGAATTCAAGAGCGGAAGGATGAACACTGGGTCAGGCCATGAGAAGAGTGAGTTCAGTTCCATCTAGAACGCAGCCTCCTTTCTATGTTATCAGCGCGGGTGGGTCTCCTCAAGTGGATCGCTGAGAATTCTGGGTGGTGAATTTGGCTCTCCGACTCCCAGCCCCTGAACCCCAGTGCATATTCCTCCACCACATTATCTGCGCAGCAGGCAGCCTCTCCATACTCTTCGCAGAGTCACCTCTCCCGACCGCTGCAAGTCAGATTGGCTCAGTCACCTCCCAACAGATCTCCAGTCCCAACGGCCCAACCCCTCAGTACTAAACCACCAGCCCAGTAGGGTCCCCGCCGACCCCGAGGGATGCACAGAATCAACTAGCTTCACCATCCCAAGGCTAGGCAGTGTCATCATCCCCCAAACACCCGGGGATGATCGCCATACCACGACACGTGGGACTTTCCTTCAAAGGACTGTTCACGAAGTGGAACAATTTGGACAGCAGCTGTATGGAATTTACAGAGAGATGGTTCCACCTCGGCCACACAGCTTGACAGACTTACGGAGCTCCTGCGCTGGTCAGCACAGCCAGCCTGGGCAAGACGTTCATGCGGCTCTGTCTCCTGAGTTACACACCAATCCTATGCGTGAGGGGAGGGCCTCTTACAGCCCAGTGTACCGCAGCCCAAACCACGGAACCACGGAGCTCCGAGGGTACCAGGCAGCGTCCTATCGCACAGGCTCAGTAGGTGCCGGAAATCTGCAAAGCACATCCAGCCAACGACGCGCCCCTACATGCCAAAAGAATAATTATGCCCTGAACACAACGGCAACCTACGCAGACCCCTGCGGGCCACTACAATACCGGGGGCAAGAGGGCAATTGTAAGAGGCTTCAGCACCCAGCACCAGCCGATGAGGGCACCACGAGTGCCCTATCAACAGACAGCATTCAGAAGGACCCCACGGAGTTCGCCTGGTGTGATCCCGAGTTGCCCGAAGTCATTCGCCTGCCGCGGCACCGGATCCCCTCAGCCCGGGGGGAGCCCACGGTCCACCTGCGGCACCTGCACTGCGGTGACAGCCACGTGAAAATGGAGGTGTGTAGGGTAGGGGGAATCGAGCATCTGGTGGACCTCTCGGACCACGGACTTGGGCAAGTTCGGCAGAACGCTTACGGTGCCATCCGCGACCTCGTTTTGGCAAGCCTACAGATGAAAAGAAAATGACAGTGAAAGAATGTTGGTGGGGTGCCTGCCTTGCTCCGACTGTTGAGAATATCTGGCGCAGAAGTGAGGGAGCTTGTTACAGGCATTCTCTGGAATGTGTCCTCACGCGAGGCTGTAAAGATGGCAATCACTCGAGATGCTCTCTGGACCTTAGCAAACCCTGTGACCAGTCCACACTCTGACGGAGTAACTGGTCTTCGGATGATGATCACAAAATCAAATTCCACATGTCGCTCGTTCCGTGTAACACGACAGGTTGCCCGAAGAACCTCAGCTCTGGAGAGGAGGAGGCGAGGACGCGAATGCGCTTCTGCGAAGGGGCCGGTGGACTCGCTGCGGTATGCAACCCCTACATCCGTGAACACATCCGATTACAGCCGCCAGACCGTGGAGAACTGCGTGTGCACCCAGAGGAACCTGTCCTGTCGGCCGGCTGCTGGGGCTGAGTGGGCTGGATGACTCTAGGAAAAGTCTCCCAGCAGGGATTCAGAGTCAAGTTGCTGGGGGAAGAAGAAGAAAAAGAAACAGAGAACACCACAAGAGGATCAATGGGATGGAGTCAGTCCTATCCCAGGACTGTCAAAGCCCCCCCAAAAGATGCCGTGGCATCCATCAGTGCTAAAACCATACCTGAACCTTCTAGCAGAAAGTTCCAGCCCAGCTGCCTTGGAAGGCTCTGCCAGGTCTCTCCAGAAACCATCTGCTGGAAATTGGGAGTTTGCGGCATACATCCGGGCAGACTTCCGCAAAGAAAAAGGGCTCTCCATCCTTATAGAACTTTTGAGAATGGATACGGTAAAGTTGTATTTTCTCTGGCAACTTCCCAGAGGAACATGGCTCCGGATGTACACAACAAGGAGCTCACTGGTAAATATGTCATGCGAGACCAGGTCAACAGGTTTCCCGGCAGGACTGGCCCCAGCGTGCTGTCTGATGAGACCACGGTGGCCATCTGCTGTGCTCTGCGCAAGGTCACCGGCAAAAACATGGAGAATGCCAAAGCCCTGGCTGATTCAGGGAGGATAGAGAAGCTGACGAACATGACCAAGGGCAGAGGAGACAGATCACCTCCGAAAGTGATGAAGGCAGCAGCCCAGGTCTTGAATACATCATGGCAATTTCGGGACCTCCGGAGCTTTTATAGAAAGGATGGGTGGAATCAGAACCATTTTATTACACCTGTGTCTACGTTAGGGCAAGTCTGATTCAAATCACATCCTTCCTCGAATACTACCAACCAACATTCGGGCAGCGTCAACAGCTGTATTATAGTCAAGACAACTCCAACAGAAAGAACTTTGATGCAGACAGATTGTGTTTGCTGTCTCCTCATAGCCATAAAGATCCTTATCTTGGTGACTGAGCTCACTTCCCAGCTTTACTGATTATTCAACACAGTATGGGCCGAAATCGACCACAAATTATGTAGATTCTTAATCCATGAAACGACCTTCTTTTTCTTTCTTTTTTTTTTTTTAACATTTATTCATTTTTGAGAGACAGAGAGAGATAGAGCATGAGCAGGGGAGGGGCACAGAGAGATACAGGATCCAAAGCAGGCTCCAGGCTCTGAGCTGTCAGCACAGAGCCTGATGCAGGGCTTGAACTCACAAACCGCGAGATCACGACCTGAGCCGACATCAGAAGCCCAACCGACTGAGGCACCCAGGTGCCCCCGAATGACCTTCTCATAAGCAGAACAGGACCCAGGGTCCCCAGACTCGTGGGCGGAGCATTGAGATGCTCAGTAGAGGAACTCTTTTTCTCTAACCTTGTTTGGATTGAGATGAAAAAGTCCATCTTGCTGATTTGCTAATGAAATGTGAACGTGACATGGAAGGAATGAGTGAAGGGCATGTTTTTTTTTCTTTTTTGAGGGGTTATCAGAGAAGTGAGAAGACCTTCAGGAGGGAGGACTTTCTAAGCTCTATTTAGGTGGATTGATTACTTGCAGACTCTGTAGTCTGGTGAATGTGTGGGTGATGTGATGAGAGGGTTGAGAAATGCGTAGAATGAGATGGGGATGTGTAGGTCAAATCCAAGATGATTCTTTAAACGTGAATAGGTTTATGTTCTGCCGGTCTGTACAGGGGAAAAAATGCTTTTTATTTATCATGTTTTGTTGCTATTACTAAACGTCAAGGTTGTATGCTATTATGCCCTGTGAATTTCTTTTGTTGGTATAAATATGGAAATGCTACATTACTAATTGCCATCATTCGTAATACAGTGTGGCGTTTGAAAAAGGATTTGAAGAAACTGACAGCTTAAAAAACAAATGGGAACCCCAAGGAATTGTTAGCAATTAAAACCAAGCTATGACATCTTTTGTTTTCAAATGAATAGTGTAACTTTGAAACACAAAGTCCAGTATAGTGTAGAAGTGCCAGGCCCACTCCCTGCCTCTGCCATTTTCTATGTACATGAAAGAAAAATGTGGAAAGTTCATCCTTGGGGGGACGAAATTCATTCATCTTCCAGTGTGAAAAGAAGAATTTTAAAACTAACATTTTGTCAAATGTTTTTTTCTTTTTTAATGTGTATTTTTTTGGGGTGGGGGGGGAGAGACAGCATAAGTGGGGGAGGGGCAGAGAGCAAGGGAGACACAGAATCTGAAGCAGGCTCCAGGCTCCGAGCCGTCAGCACAGAGCCCGGCACAGGACTCGAACTCACGAACCACGAAGTCATGACCTGAGTCACAGTCAGACGCTTAACCGACTGAGCCACCCAGGCATCCCTCAGGTGATTAATAGTTACCAGAAGATGAAAGAAAGGGAGGGAGAACTAAATGAGACGTTTTTAAATGTGCTAAATGTATCCCAAATCTTTTGACAAACGAAGCTTTGAAAGCAAGAAAGGGAAATTTCATTCCTGTTTGTGGCAGAAGAGCATCCCACCAGTCTGCCACAGGTGGTTGCACAGGTTGAGCACTGAATAATTCCCAGAGTGGTGTCACATTACCTACTTTTGTCCTGCAGTGGCCCTGGCTACCAAGATAGCTCTTTATGACAGCAGAAAATCTTTTCTTTTTTAATGTAATTGATTTTCTTTAATGTTTGTTTAGTTTTGAGAAAGAGAGAGAGCAGGGAAGGGGCAGAGAGAGAGGGAGACAGAGGATCCAAAGTGGGCTCAGCGCTGACAGCAGAGAGCCCAATGTGGGGCTCAAATTCATGAACTGTGAGATCATGACCTGAGCCAAAGTCAGACACTTAGCCAACAGAGCCACCCAGGTGACCTTAGGCAAAGAGCCTTTTATCAGTTTTCTAATACAATTTAAAAGCAGCATGTTTTAGAGAAGGGCTCCAATCTAAACAGCTAAATATATGTGAAGAAATAATGAAAAAAGTGCATATGCTGCATTAAGAAGTTCATCCCATACAATAATGTGAGGCATTACGCTAGGGGCTTCGTTCATGACTTTGGCTTTTCCAGTTAAGCAGTTCCCAAAGTGTGGCCTCCAGAACAGCAGAATTAGAATCTCTTGGGAGCTTGTTAGATAAAAATGCACGTTATTGAACTTCACTCCAAACCTAATGAATTAGAAACTCAAGGAGAGGGCACAGCAGTGTGTTTCAATAAACTTCCCAAGGGGTCCTGATGCACAGTGAAGTCTGGAAATGAATATTTTAAGCTAAGACCTAGAATTTGGATAGTTCAAAGCTGGGAGGAAGGTGCAGGAATGCCAAGAGACCAAACGCACATGAAGGAAAGACTTTTGTTCCGCAACAAATTTTCTGGAAATCTGATAACTTTGGGGGGAGGCTAAAGAAACTAAAAAGAAAGGATCAGACAGATTTGTTTTAAAGCATCATGGGAATAGAACAAGCCCAGAGTCTAGAATAAATTCGGATAAACGGGAATTTAAATCTTACCAGTTGCATGGACTTGGTATACAGCAGATGCCTTTTTTGTGTTTGTCGATCCCACGATCCTTCCACTGCTTGTGTCAAATCCATTGCTCAGTCTTTCTGGAGCCGGGGCACAGGGGCGCAAGGGTGCCTGGTTCCAGGGGGTCCCAAACAGACCGGGCTCAGTCACTTGCAGAGAGAAAGGTGGCTGTGAAACAAGAAAGGGATTTATTTCAGTGAGGTTGACACCGGGAAGAGAGCGGACTCGAGTCTCAAACACTGTCTCCAAAGTGCCGAAAATATCTGCAGGTCTCTACGAGGAAAATGTGGGACAAATGTCGGTGGGTTAGCAGTGAAGGTCAGGTCGCTCATTGTCTTGGGCTCAGTCACGGGCAGGGTCTTGCTGGCTCAGGCCGGTATTTACTGCTCGGGCTGGTGGTTTCGGTGCCCATCAGGGGATGCTTTCCCTGCACACCCTTTTGCCTGAGTTCAGACATAAGCTGGAAAGAACTTAATCAGAAAGCTGGGGGCCAAAATGGAGGTGGTTGAAGTCGTCTTTCGCTTCCACACATGGAGAAACTCTAACAGCCATATGCGTGTGCCTGGCTGTGGGCCCTACTAAGATCCAGATGTCCCTGTAAAGCATTTAGAATCAGAACCAAGCAACAATTGGATTCAGCAGGTGGCTGGCCCTGTCACTCATGACTTCAGGAGCAGTGGGACGGCCATTATTCTCCACAAGGATGAAGAAGCCAAGAGAAAGAAACCACTCGGCGGCCAGCGAGAAGGATGAATCAGGGCTGTGTTTGCTGGGCTCCCAGCTCTTTCCCGATTCAAGTTCAACACCTTCCTGACTCTAGGGGCAAGCCTGACTGTCAGTTCAGCAAAACATCCCTGGATCCTCCCTGCCCCTCCCTCTTCTTTCCCCCTTTGCAAAATTGAGCTCAAGTTGGTTTCTGTGACTCACAACCAGGAAGGCTTTGCTAAGACAGGTGAGCAATTTATCTAATGTCACTACCCCTCGGTGTCTATGTTTGTACAAGGAGGGCTCATGGTACCTACCTCATCGATTGGTGATGGTCTAAGTGAGATAATATACATAAAACACTTAGAACAACGTCTAGAACACCATGGGCTCAATGAAGTTGCCCCTTCAAGTCTTTAGAATGAGCTCTGCCCGCCCTTCTTCTGGTCCAGGACAGAAGGACAAGGGTGGCTCCTGTGACTCTTACCTGGTCTCCACCCACTGCCCTGAAGCCGGGGCATCCACAGATAACTTGTTCTGACAGGCAAGGAAATGAGGACAAGGCGCCTGTCCGTGATGTCAATATCTGAAGATGTTACGTTTCCCAAATGCTTCTTTCCTTTTCTGTGATGAGTTTTCCCATGTCCTTTAGAACACACGTTTAAAATGACCAAGACAGAGCTTTTTCTTCCTCAGTTCACAACAAATCAATAGGGGCACCTGGGTGGCTCAGTCGGTTAAGCGTCCAACTGAGGCTCAGGTCATGATCTCGGGACTGGTGAGTTCGAGCCCCGCGTCGGGCTCAGTGCTGACAGCTCAGAGCCTGGAGCCCGCTTCGGATTATGTCTCCCTCTCTGCCCCTCCCCCATTCACACTCTGTCTCTCTCTCTCTCTCTCAACAATAAATAAATATTAAACATTTTTCAAAACACATCAACGGACAGTGCCAGATGCTGAGGGCACAGTGAAAGACACACCCTTTGCCCTCAAGGAGCCTGAGGTAATAAGGAGATACATCATTATATGGCAGTGGGATAGATGCAGATTTTACTTTACTGTGCTCAAGTCTGTCCCATTGACTCTCAAAAAACACTGAGAAATCGGAGGTGCCTACTTCTTTCTCCCTGCAGAAAATATTGTGGATGCTGCTCCATTCAAAAGATTTATTTGAAGAAAACAACAACAACAACAAACAACAACGGATGCTGTACATGTGAATTCCATTCGTGTCCGCACCAAGTAAAAGATCTGTGTGGTTTGTATTTTCCTGGCAGATGTTAAAATACAATTTATACTGAAATATGGAGGCAGAGGAAAAAAATATTAGGGAGATTTCTGATTTTACTTCCAGACAAAGAATGGAGATGGATTTTCTTTACATTTTCTTTATGCGCCTATTTCCCCAATAAAATACTAGAATGGGAAAGAGAGTGGGAGCAGAGGCTGAGGTTTCTAGAATCATCCCTGCCCAGATCTGCCCCAGCACCCCTCAGAAGCTGCATAACCGGAACAAAACGGGGTCTGAGGCACAGAGCCTGCCGATTGGCCCCCGGTTCCCTGGGGCTGCTGGGCCCACCTAATAGAGGCAGGGGTGCTGGGGCCTCAGCAGCGGGCTCAGGCCAGGGTGTCTCTGACCAGACTGGTTCCAGTTGAGCCCAAACATCAAAACTCTGAACAGCTTTAAAGAAAAATAAACAGTTCCCAAACGGAACTGTTCTGCAAGTTCAACTTGACTGACGTGTGCACTCATTAGTAACAAAAGCTTTGGGGTTTTCTTGAGAAACCTTGGCTCAGACTCTCTCCATCAAACACTGGGCCCCGCTGTACCCGCAGTGCAAACCATCCTGATGATCAAGAACCATCTCTTCTACAAGGAAAGGAGCACCCGGCGCTGGGGCTCCAGCCCATCCACACCTCCGTCTGGGCCCTCCACCGGGAAGGAGGTGAGTGTGCGCAGTGGACAGGGTCCTGGGGTCAGAAGTCAGTGGGACTCTGCCAACCGCCAGCCTTGGCATTTCCCTTCCTGTGGAAGGTGCTTAGTGCCCTGTCCCCACAGAGCACGTGGAGAATGACCTCCACTGAGCACAAACCATGTGGGAGGGACACGGCGCTGAGACACCTTCCATTCCCAGACCTTCAGTGAATCCACTGGACTAGTAAACACTAAGTGTCCCTGGAGAAGCCCCCCATGGTCCACACTTAAGACTTAACACACACTTTTTTCATGATCAGTCCTCCTTCTCATCCCCAGCTTCAGAAAGTCTTGTGATGACCAGGGAAAGGAAACCAAATATCACAGAGGGACACAGACATCTCAGGCTTACATGAGACAAAAAAGGAAAAAGGATCCTAAAGAAGAAATGTGCTGCTCTGAGGGAACCACGTCTTCCCAGGGCAGGGAGCACACCGTGAGCCCAGACACTGGAGGACAGAAAGCCTCACGCAGGCAGGCACTCAAGAAAGAAAAGGACCACGTTTTGATTTTGCACAGAAAGTAACCACCTCCCCCCGTTGACCAAAGCTTACCAAATATTCCTAGAAAACAGCTTAGATCCTTAGACCTGGAAGCCTGATGGAAATGGTACTATCTTTTCCCCACGTAAGAATCCATAAATGCATTTCCTAAGTAGCCCCTCGAACCACCCTGGAAGGAGGAAGTCAGGTGCCCATGGAAACTTCATGGCACCTCAACTCAGAAATGAGACCGAATTAAGAGGAAACACACTCCCAGTGAGCGGGGATTAAGAGACACCAGACATTTCCACGTTTTGTGCAATTTTCAGATAATTCTTCTTGGCTTCCTCCCTGTACAACAAGTCATTTTGCCGGTCCAAAATGTCTAGGGTCTGTTCTCCATAGTTTTGTTTTAAAGCCATTATTTTGCCCTTAATAATATTCCTGGAATGAATTTTGATGGTGCGTGTTTTATATTTTGTATTAGTTTCATAGGCATAGTATTTTTATGTCCACAATATTTGTGGGAATATTTTTATATTTTAGATACAGTGGATCATCTATGGAAAGAGGTGGATAGGAAGTAATGGCCACCATAGCCTCAGCCACGCCCTGTAAGTCTGTCTGCTTTTTACAGTGTTTAATGACTGTTAAATACTTCTGTGAACAATCTCCCCAGCAGTCTCAGGGTTGTTTGTTTATCTCAGTGCTACACAGGAGGTAGGCACAGCTCTTTAAAGAGTTAATGAGCGTCTTTATTTTTTAAAGAATTTTGTTTGTTTTGTTATTTTTTTTATTTGGGAGAGAGAATCCTAAGAAGCCTCCACCTTCAGTGCGGAGCCCAATGCGGGACTCAGTCCCACAACCCTGGGATCATGATCTGAGCCAAAATCAAGAGTTGGACGCTCAACCGAGTCACCCAGATGCCCCATGATTTTTTTTTTTTTAATTTTAAACGAATCTCTACTTATGTAGGGCTCGAATTCACAACCCTGAGATCAAGAGTCACACGCTCCACTGACTGAGCCAGCCTGGTGCCCCAAGAGTTAATGAACTTCTAATGTGTCCCTAAGAGTTTCCTGGTAGCAACATTAATTTGGTGGAAATGTCACAAAAGCTAGAAATTAATTTCATGGAAATGTCACAAAAGCTAGAAACTGGGTCCTATCACTTAATAGCATGAGGCCTCCAGAAAGTTCCTTAACTTCACTAAGCCAAGGTTTCATCGTTTAAAAAAAAAACGACGGGAGTTCTCCTGTTTAGACAAAAATCTCTATTGAAGACCACTTTCGGAGCTGTTGTTACTTTGACGTAATTGTTATTATGAAAGCCCCACCTACCCTCTCAGAATCAGGCCCAGCACTGGATGGGCTTTCCAATAATCAGGAAATGGCAGGGACCCTGCCCCACTTTCTCAGGCCCCGCTCTGTGACAGGCACCGCACCGAGCACTTCGCATGTGCTGTCTCATTTCGCCCTCACAACCCTTCGAGGTGGTTTAATATCATCGTTCCACTTTGCAAATGATACGTTCAAGTTTTAGCTTGAGGGTAAGTTACTGTAAGCCAACCACGTGGCTCATTGTCAGCATTCAAACCTAGGTGTGCCAGACTCCAAAACTCAGCACTTCACCATGACCCATGTCACAGACTTGGTCCTGAAGTGCCAGAGGGGCCACGCACTCTGAAGTGGTGGCCCCTTGGTGTACCACACTCCCCAAATAGAGTGAAACCAACACTATGGTTCAGCGCTCCCCCACAGCACCCACCGGTGCCCGTGACCTTCACTGACCCAGGTCTTCTCAATCACCTGACGAAGCCCCTGTGCTCTGGGCACAACACTGTTAGCTTCTCTCCCCACATGCCACCGGCCACCCGATAGTGTCTCAGAACCTGCCAAGAATGAGAACGCAGTTTTCTTCTGAAAAGAGAATCAGAATCAAGTGACAATGCTGTCCTGGTGGTCCATGACTACTGGACCGTGATGGTGAGTATCATATGAGCTGAGCTCCGTGGGTACGGCCTTTGTCTCCCTTTACTCTTCTCCTAATGACAACTGACAGCCTAGCTTTGGGGCTCTCACAGCCTGGCTTTGAGTCTTTGCTCACCTGCCTACTGGCTATGTGACATTGGACAACTTGCCCCAACTCTGTAAATTTTGGTTTCCTCATTTATAAAATGACGATGATGGGGGCGCCTCAGTGGCTCAGTCAGTTGAGCCTCCAACTCTTGATTTCAGCTCAGGTCATGATCCCAGGGTCATGGGATTGAGCCCCACATGGGGCTCCATTGCTGAGCATGGAGCCTGGTAAAGATTCTCTCTCTCTCTCTCTCTCTCTCTGCCCCTCTCCCCACTTGTGCACGTGTTCCCTCTCCTTCTCTCTAAAATGAAAATAATTATAAAATAAAATGATGATGGTGGTGATAATCTGTAGCACAGCAAGGCCATTCTGAGGATCACAATTTAAATGATGCGTATAAACACTTTGCATAGTCCTGATGTATAGGAAGCAATCGATGAACAGTGACTATTATGGTTCTTCTTCATTAATATGACTCTCATTTAGCCTCAATTTGAGAAATCTGAGAAATAAGCACTTGTCCTCATAATACATATAGGCGTGATCCCTATTTATTTGGTGTGTCTGAGCCTGTATTTTGATTCAGTCCTATCAGACATCTTAGACATTAGACATTTACTAAGTGCCTAGCATGGTGAGGAGTTTTTAAAAGGCATACGGGCCTTTCTCATAGATTCTGATACCTGAGGAAAGACAAGATTTACACCACATGAGGGGCGCCTTGGTGGCTCTGTCAGTTGAGCATCTGACTTCAGCTCAGGTCATGATCTCATGGTTTGTGAGTTTGAGCCCCGCGTCGGGCTCTGTGCTGACAGCTCAGAGCCTGGAGTCTGCTTCAGATTCTGTGTCTCCCTCTCTCTCTCAGCCCCTCCCTGGCTTGTGCTCTCCCTCTCTCTCAAAAATAAACAAACATTAAAAAAGAAAAGATCTATACCACAAGAAAACATGTCTAAGAAAGAGAGAGTGTCCTACAATATATTTAAAAATACTAAACTGGACCAAACCTAAACCAAAACTTAGTGCAGAAAATAATAATGAGGGAAAACTTGATAGAACTTTGATACAGGTGAGAAGTGAGGAGGGATGTTGAGTTATAGCACCGATCCTTTCCTTGCCATCGGGAACCACCCGCTGGGCCCAGAAGACCCACTCAACACAGGGCAGTCTCCAAGATACTTGCCCTTTGAGGCAACAGCTCCACTGGTGAGATAGCCTGGCTCGTGATGGGGGGCCTTGTGGTCACCATATTGTGAGGGCAGCCAGGCTGCCGTGAGATGCTCTGGCCCGAGGGACTTCCGCTGACAGGTGCATCCTTCCTCCAGGAGGTGGGCTTGCCTGCAGGGCGGGAAATCAAGTCCCAGGTAGAACCCGACAGAGGGCCAGGGCAAGCTGCACTCTTAGGGCTGTTCTCTGCCTCCTAAGGGCTGCTATTTCAAAGCCTCCTCCTTGGGCAGCTACCAGAGTAAAGTGCTTTCAAACCTTTTGATCATAGCCCCAGTAAGAAGTACATTTTCTTTTCTTTTCTTTTCTTTTTTTTTCTTTTCTTTTCTTTTCTTCTCTTCTCTTTTCTTTTCTTTCTTTTTTCCTTTCTTTTCTTTCCTTTTCTTTTCTTTTCTTTTCTTTCTTTTTCTTTTCTTTTCTTTCCTTTCCTTTTTTTCCTTTTCTTTTTCTTTTTTAACTTTATTTTAGAGAGAGAGTGTGTGTGTGTGAGCAGGGGAGCGGGGAGAGGGAGAGAAAGAATCCCAAGCAGGCTCCATGCTCAGTGCAGAGCCTCACACAGGGCTCGATCCCACGACCATGAGATCATGACCTGAGCTGAAATCAAGAGTAGGACACTTAACCGACCAAGCCACCCAGGCGCCGCAAGAACTGAATTTTTAATAAATGTCCTGAGTAACTGTGATGCAGGTACCCAGTGTTTCGAGAAACACTGTACTGGGGTGCTCAAGGACACCAGCGTCATCAGGAAACTCAGATAGTCACAACTTGCTGGCGTGTACAGTCTGTCCCCACCTCTCCTCACAAGACTCACATAGTGACTTCACTTCACTGTGACACTCACTGGTGACTTCTCCATCAGACAGGAACTTGGCTCACTTCTCCTGAACATGAACAATCTCTGCAAACAACCTACAACTTTGTGGTCTCATCTTTGATGGATGGCATAAGAGGCCGGTAAAACCAAGCCTTCAGGAGAACAATACATTTCTTCATCGAGGATCTGTTTCTTATCCTGAGATACAAAATTATTCCTAGTTAGATGGGCCCCAGCATTTGACAAAAGCATCTATAACCAAATAATTTATACCGTCAGGGTCAGGACCCAGTACAGGAGCACAACGAATCTCTTTCCTACTCCAAATTTGAATATTCCATTTTGAACATGTTTCAGTGTTAAAGATAGAGCCAGGAAGAGAGGTATCAGGAAAACATATAAATGGTCAAGAAAAATAATAGTTCAAAAAATAGCACATCAGCCAAAAGCTGACGGATGGAGATGGAAACAGATATCTAAGTATAATTGCAACATGTGGTGACATCTCTTTGCCTAAAATGTTCTTCTTTTACTAAATTAAATAGCATAACAGCCAAATCCAGAAGAACATCCATTTTGAAACAATTCACCTCTTTTAAGTCTTTATTTACTGCAGGCAACATCCTGATATTGTAAGAAAGGGAAAGACACTGGGGCGCCTGGGTGGTTCAGTTGGTTAAACATCTGACTTAGGCTCAGGTCATGAGCTCATGGTTCACGAATTCAAGCCCCACATCTGGCTCTCTGATGTCAACACAAGCCCGCCTTGGATCCTCTGTCCCCCTCTCTCTATGTCATTCCCCTGCTTACACACACACACACACACACACTCTCTCTCTCTCTCTCAAAAAAAAAAAAAAAGAAACATTAAAAAAAAAAAAAGAAAAGGAAAGCCACCATTTTCCTGACAAGCACGCACATCAAGACATAATATTACTGTTAGGTACTTCAGGCATTAAACTCACAAGCAGTCACTGAGTACTTGCGATGTGCAACCAGCAGATACTGGATAAGTCACATTCATTTGCTCCTCCAAGAGTCCCCCTGGGCCATCAATGCTAGGCTGCTGGAAATACAGAGACGATTGAGATGTGGTCCCTGCATCAATAGAACTTATAGTCTGTTAACTGGGGATTTTTTTTAAGTTTATTTATTTTGAGAGAGAGAGAGAGAGCAGGTAAGCGAGAGTGTGAGCAGGTGAGGGGCAGAGAGAGAGGGAGCGACAGAATCCCAAGCAGGCTTTGGGCTGTCAGCACAGAGCCCAATGCAGGGCTTGAACCCACAAACTGTGAGATTATGACCTGAGCCAAGATCAAGAGTCGGACACTTAACTGACTGAGCCACCCAGGCACCTCTGTAACTGAGGATTTTAAAGTTAAGAGATCTGACAGTTACAACACTAGAAGCATAGAATGTTACAAGAACCCAGAAAGAGAGGAAGAAAGTCAGGGAATGCACAGTTAATATGAGAGGAGTCAGCAAATGTGCAAGAAGACAGATGTGTGAGGCAAGGGGGCGGCCAGGACAGCAAGAGACCTTGTGTGACTGGAATCCAAGCTGTGTTCATAGATGGGAGAGGGGTCCAGGGAAGGGGGGCTGACCACACATGTCCTTAGGGGCCACTCAGAGGAGTGTAGCCTTGATCCTAGACAAGATGGGCAGTCATCGAGGATGTATAAGCAGGGAAGTGACATATTGGACACCACATGGATAGACAAATTGGGGACTGAAACTGAACTGAGAAAATAATTTTTGCTTCTGATGCAGCCCAGTGTTGAAGAGAGGACCATACTGTCAGTGGTGACACATCGAACCAATGAGTTATTGACACCCCTTCCTTCCAAGAACCCTTCACTAGGCTTGGGGAAATTGTCCCACATCAAAGTGTGTGTTTACTGGGAAGTTGGGGAGGCAGAATTTCAAGGACCATGAAACATAGAATTCTCCAGGATTTGGTGTCTCAGGTCTCCCCATGAAGGAACTAGTCTGCCCAATCTTCCTATGAAACTGTGTTTCCGTGGCTTCAACCATCGTGGACATGTGAGAGATTCTCATGTCTGTGTCTTGAGTCTGATGGCTCTCCTGGGCTCCACTGGTGCCTCGGACAGCTCCACTTAGATGTGCCCGTATGTCCCTCAAAGGCTTCCTTTTCCCTCCTTCCTACCTTCCTCTCCTGTGTTTTCTCATCAGCCACCCAGCAGTGCAAGTCAGAGACTCGAGCATGTCCACATCACAGTCATCACCCACATCCAGGCAATCCCAGGACCTCTTGAGTCTACTTCTTCATGGCATTTCTCGGCAAACCCGTCACGACTGCTCCAGTCCTCATGCCTCATTATCCCACACCTTGATTCCTGCTACAGGCTCCATCCCAGGCTGGCTCCCCTCCTACCTGTACGTTCCTAATGAGGTATGCTCTCAGGAAAAAAGTGAACTGGAAGACAGCTGTTTTGTTTTGTTTTGTTTTTGTTTCCCCAGTAATCATATTGTTAGCGGTAATGTGAACGTATTATTATTATTCTGAGATTGTTGAGTATGTATTGTGGGACAAAGCAAATTTGTAAATATACTAGTGTCAGGGAGAAGTAGGTTTTTCAGCTTAGGAGAAAGGAGATACAAATATAAGACCAATGAGGGTAAATTTAACCAAAGACAAAAGTACAAGGAGAATTAGAGAGCACATTAAGGAAAAAGACACGAAAATACAGCATAACAAAAGCAGGCCTCAGAGGAAAACTTATAGCTATAAATGCCTACATTAAAAAGAATTGAGACCTCAAATCAATAATCTAAACTTCCACCTTAAGAAACTAGAAAGAGAAGAGCAAACAAAACCCTAAACAGGAAAAAAAAGAAAATAATAAACATGAGAAATAAAGTGAAATGAAAAGAAGTGAAATAAAGACTAGAAAAACAATAGAGAAGAACAAGGAAATCAAGAGTTCTTTGAAAAGATCTACAAAATTGATAAGCTACACTGACCAAGAAACAAAAGGGGGGTGGGGGGGAAGACTCAAATTACTAAAATCAGGAATGAAACTTGGGGACATTACTATTGACAATGAACATGGCGTTCATACATGGCAAAATGCCAGCCGGAGCCAGAATCGCAGCTCAGCCCTGGGGGCTCCCAGACGCAGCTGAAGAAGTAGCTGTTCAAGCAGCAGGTGCTGAACCAGGAGCAGCGGGCTTGATCGCACGGCGCCACCGCAAGAAGCGGGCGTCCAGTGCCTGTACCTACATTACTCTCTCTGGGAAGAAGCACAGAAAGCTCCCCCAGAGACAGCGTGCCCAGGAGGACAAAGCAGCCATGGGAGTGGCAGTCCCCACTAGGCAGCCAGGACTAGTGAACCACAGCCCAAGCGGCAAAAGAAGGGTAACACTCCCCAGGATGTAGACATGGAGAACCTTGAAAATGAGAGCTCGGTCTCTCACCTCTCCCACCAGAAGATCCTCAGCTGGAGCCAGCAGGACTCTGGTTGTTTCAGAGGACTTCAGAGAGGGCATTGTCCCTTTTCACTCTCCTCTGATTCCTCTTCCTTAATGGCCTAGTGAGCTGCCTGGGGGTGCCGGGGGGTGGTGGTGGATCGGTGGAGAGGAAGAGGGTGGAGGAGAAAGATGGGAGAAGGGGCTCCTTAGCGGTCAGCTTCATGTGTAACAAAGCCCTAGAGCTCTCACTGAGATGTGTGTGATTAAATGGAGGAACGGCAGGGTGGGGGAGGGAGGGGGTGTCTGTGAGTGTGGAAGCAGGAGATAGGACCCACGGAGCTTACTTGAGCAAAGGCAACAAGAAGCCAGTCTGTGAGATGGTCCTATCCCCCCAGTGAGTGGCACTCCAACTTTCCATTTCTGACAAAAATACAGATGATTGTAGAGATGGCAGAGGAGGTAAGGGTCCTGTTATCAGCCCTGCCGCTGCCCCTGTGTAACCAGAGTGGGCAAGTCACTTTATGTCATGTTTTGTCTCTGCTTCCTTTGCTGGATTATATTTCTGATAAACTGAAGACCATACATTTTTTAAAAAAGATCATAGAGGCGCCCGGGTGGCTGAGTCGGTTAAGCATCCAACTTTGGCTCAGGTCATGATCTCATGGTTCGTGAGTTCCAGCCCCTGCTGACAGCTCAGAGCTTGGAGCCTGCTTTGGATTCTGTGTCTCCCTCTCTCTCTGCCCCTCCCCTGCTCACACACACACACTCTCTCTCTCTCAAATGAATAAACATTAAAAAAAATTTTTTTTTCAACATTTTTTAATTTTTTTATTTTTGGGACAGAGAGAGACAGAGCATGAACGGGGGAGGGGCAGAGAGAGAGGGAGACACAGAATCGGAAACAGGCTCCAGGCTCCGAGCCATCAGCCCAGAGCCTGACGCGGGGCTCGAACTCACGGACCGCGAGATCGTGACCTGGCTGAAGTCGGACGCTTAACCGACTGCGCCACCCAGGCGCCCCAAAAAAATTTTTTTAAAAGATTAGAAGAGGGGCGCCTGGGTGGTTCAGTCGGTTAAGCGTCCGACTTCAGCTCAGGTCATGATCTCACGGTCCGTGGGTTCGAGCCCCGTGTCGGGCTCTGGGCTGATGGCTCAGAGCCTGGAGCCTGCTTCCGATTCTGTGTCTCCCTCTCTCTCTGCCCCTCCCCCATTCATGCTCTGTCTCTCTCTGTCTCAAAAATAAATAAACGTTAAAAAAATTTAAAAAAAAAGATTAGAAGAGAATACTATAAATGCTAGAAATTTAGATAACCTGGATGAAATGGACAAATTCCAGAAGCCCACAAACTACCAAAACTGACCCAAGAATAGATAGAAAATCTGAAGAGACATATACCAATTAAAGAGATATAGTTAGTAATCAAAAAAAGTTTCAACAAAGAAAAACTCAGGACCAGATGATGGTTTCACTGATGAAGGCTATCAATCATTTATAGTAGAATTAATACCAATACTTCTCAAACACTTTTAAAAAATTGAAATAGCACACTACCTAACACATTCCTGACTCATTTTTACCCTCATACCAAAAAAAAAGATATCAGAAGAAAAGAAAACTATAGCCCCTCATGAATATAGATGCAAAAATTCTCAATACAATACTGGCTAACTGAATCCAGCAATATATAAAAAGTTATAAAACACGACTAAATGGGATTTATCCCAAGAATGCAAGATTAGTTTGACATACAAAAATCAATCTAGGGATGCCTGGGTGCCTCAGTCAGTTAAGCATCCAACTCTTGGTACCGACTCAGGTCATGAACTCATGGTTTGTGAATTTGAGCACTGACAGCACAGGACCTGCTTGGGCTTCTCTATCTCCCTCTCTCTCTGTCCCTCCCTTGCTCAGTCTCTTTCTCTCTCTCAAAATAAATCAATAAACATGTTTTAAAATAATAAACAATTTAAAAATCTTAAAAAAAATTTTTAAGCATCAGTCTATGTAATATACCATATTAATTTTTCAAATGGGGGTGGGGCAGGTGGTGGAGGGGAGACAAGATCATCTCAGTAGACACAGAAAAATCATGTGACAAAATCCAACACCCTTTCATGATAAAAACATCCAATGAACTAATGGAAGGGAACTTTCCCAATCTGATAAAAGGCATCTGTAAAAGCCCACAGCTAACATCATACTTAATAGTGAAAGGCTGAAAGCTTTCCTCTTAAGGTTAGGAATAAAATAAGGATGGCTGCTTTTACCTTCTATTCACCTACATTATTCACTTCTGTTTTACTGTACTGGAGGTTCAAGCAAGGGCAATTAGATGAGAAGAGATAAATTAAATAAATCATAAAAGACCTCCAGATTAGAAAGGAAGTGAACCATTTGCAGATGACATGATCTTATATAACAGAAAACCCTAATGAGTCTACAAAAACTTATTAGAGCTAATAAATGAGTTCAGCAAGGGGCGCCTGGGTGGCTCAGTCGGTTAAGCAGCCGACTTCAGCTCAGGTCATGATCTCGCGGTCCGTGAGTTCGAGCCCCACGTCGGGCTCTGTGCTGACCGCTCAGAGCCCAGAGCCTGTTTCAGATTCTGTGTCTCCCTCTCTCTGACCCTCCCCCGTTCATGCTCTGTCCCTCCCTGTCTCAAAAATAAATAAACGTTAAAAAAATTTAAAAAAAAAATAAAAAATAAATGAGTTCAGCAAAATTGTGTAGGCTATAAGATAAATATAAAAAATTCAGTTGCATTTTTATACACCAGCAATGAACAGTCTTAAAATTAAGAAAGCGATCCCTTTTATAAAAGCATCAAAAATAATATAATTCTAATTTGTATCTAAATTTGTATCTAAGTACTTTAAGACTTCTGCACTGAAGACTATAAAACATTGTTAAAAGCAATTAAAGCTCTAAAGAAATGGAAAGACATAGCATGTTTATGGATTGCAAGACTTAATATTGTTAAGATGGCAATACTCCAGTGGCGCCTGGTGGCTCAGTCAGTTGAGCATCTGACTTTGGCTCAGGTCATGATCTCGCAGTTGATGAGTTCGAGCCCGGCGTCGGGCTCTGTACTGACAGCTCAGAGCCTGGAGCCTGCTTTGGATTCTGTGTCTCCCTCTCTCTCTATTCTTCCCTCTCTCATGCTCTGTCTCTCTCTGTTTCAAAAATAAACATAAAAAAATTAAGATGGCAATGCTCCATATCTACAGATTCAATAAAATCCTAATCAAAATTTTAAATGATTTTTTTTTTTGCAGAAATGGACAAACTGATCCTAAAACTCATATGGAACTTCAAGTGACATAGAAAAGTCAACACAATCTTGAAAAAGAAAGGTAAAGTTGGAGGGGTCACACCTTCCAATGTCAAAACTTACTACATAGCTATAGACAAAAGAAATTGAATTAAGAATCTATAAATAAATCCATATATTTATGTTCCATTGATTTTCACAAGGTTGACAAGGCATTCAACGGAGAAAGAAAGCCTTTTCAACAAATGGTATTGCGACAACGGGATATCCATGTACAAAAAGAATGAATCTAATCCTCTTCCTCGCACACAAAACTTAAAACGTATCATAGACATATATAAAAGCGAAAAAATTACATACAACTAACTCAAGTGTCTGTTGTCACCTTAATGGATAAAGAAATTGTGACATGTACATAAAATGGGATATTTTTCTCCATTAAAAGGAAGAAAATATGCTACAACGTGGGTGAACCTTGAGGACATTATGCTAAGTGAATTAAGCCAATCACTAAAAGACAAATTCTGCGTGATTTCACCTCAAAACCACAGAGACAGGAAGTAGAATCGTGGTTACCGAGGCCTTGGGGGTGTGGGGAATGGGGAATTATTGGTTAATGGGTACAGAATTTCAGTGTGAGAAGATGAAAAACATTCTGGAAAGGATGGGTGGCAGTGATGGCTGCCCACCAATATGAATGTACCTGTAGACCCCAAAATGGGTAAGATGCTAAGTTTTATGTTATGTGTATTTTACCACAATAAAAAAAATTGGGGGGAAAAGTTGTGTGATATGAACACAAGGATAGACAAAGAGATCAATGGAACAGAATGGAGTTTATGACAAAGGTGACCCTGCGTTTCAGTGAGGAAGCTCGGTCCATTCCACAAATGGTTTTGCATCATTAACACCTGATTCCTATCTCGTACGTGAAACAATTCCAGATAGATCGCATGTCTAAATGTGGAAGGTAAAACACAGTTTCTAGAAGGAAATCTAAAAGAATATCTTCTTGAGTTTGGTTTAGGAAAAGATTCCTTAACAGGACACAAAAACTGCAATCATTGAAGAAACAATTGATCTATTAAACTGCACGAATATTAAAATTTTATTCTTATCAAACCACACCATTAAGAGAATGAAAACACAAGTCACAAAGTGCGAGAAGATATTTGCAATACATTAGCTGACAAATGACTTTATCTCAACTATATAAAGAAGTCAATGAGATAAATATTGACAATGCAATTTTAAAATAGGCAAAATACAAGCTCTTCAAAACAAGAAATATTCAAATGGCCAATAAACACAGCCACCAGAGTGGCTAAAATACAAAAACACAATGTTACTATTTTTAAAATATTTTTTAATTTTTTAGAGAGAGAGAGAGAGCAGGAGAGGGGCAGAGAAGGGGGAGACAGAGGATCCAAAGCAGGCTCTGCGCTGACAGCAGAGAGCCTGATGTGGGGCTCAAATTCACAAACCATGAGATCATGACCTGAACCAAAGTCAGACACTTAACCAACTGAGCCTCCCAAGTGCCCCTTTAATCTTTTTTTTTTTTCCTTCGGTAAACTCTATGCCCCATGTGGGGCTTGAACTCAATAGAGCATGCAACTCTTGATTTCAGGGTTGTAAAAGACATGCTTACATATGTTCAACAACATATATGTATGGTAACATTCATAGCAGCCTTATTTGTGATAGACTCCAAATAGAAATCTCTGAAAGCCCAGCAACAGAACAGGTAAGTGTAGTCGATTCACACAAAGGAATACTATGCAGCAATGAAAAAGAATGAACTATTGTTTTACATGCAACCACATCTACAAATCACACAAAGATGATGTTGAGCAGTAAAAGCCCACCACAAGAGAATATATTCTTTGTCATCCATTAAAATAAGTTTTTAAAAGTCAGGACTGTAGTTACCTTTAGGAGGATGGTAGTGACTGCAACGAGGCCCAGGGAATGCACCTGGGGAATGGCATTAATGTTCTGTTCCTTGGTCTGAATGCTCATTACATTGGCGTAGTCATTTAGTAAAACTCCAGCAAGACAAATGCTTGTGATATGTGAGACTTCAGTAAGTGCCTTACTTTCCTTTAAGGGCTCACAGACTTTCAGAAAGGATCAAAGACCCAGGCTTGTAGGCTATACAGATAGTAAGACCACTCCACAGACTGGTCTGGTGGAGACACACGAGATACTATAGTTCTGACACCAACCGTACTGGATTCTGGAAGCTGCTGCTAGAGCTGGACATCCCAGCCCCCATGGCCGCCCCTTCCCAACAGGGATTTGCCAGACCCAGCGTCTTGTCATCAGATGCTTGACCGGTGGAACACGCATGGGTGCACCTGACTAGAGAAGTTGGGTCATGTGCCCCTGGCTCAGTCAGCTTGGGCTGCCATCACAAAATACCATAGACCATAATGGCTTCAACAGACATTTATTCTCTCACAGGAGGCTAGATGTCCAAATTCAGGGTGCCACACTGTCACATTCTAGTGAGACCTGTCTTCCTGCCTCGTAGGTCATGCTGCTGTGTCCTCACATGACCTCATCTTCGTGCATGCTTGTGACAGGGGAGACAGAGAGAGACGGTGTGTCCTCTTGTAAAGACACCAATCCCATCATATCAGGGCCCCACCCTTTGACCTCATTGGACCTCAATTACCTCCTTACTAGGCTCTATCTCCAAATAACAGTCACCTTGGGGGTAAGGCCTTCAACATGAAGTTGGCGCGTTGGGGGAAGGCACAATTCAATCCCTAGCAACCTCATGAAGCATTTTCAGCCACCGTACTCAGAGGCCAGCCAGCCTCCTAAAGTGAGGTGTCCCACAGAGAAAGAAAGTTCAAATGCTGGGAAAGAACGACAAAGGTCCCCAGTGTGCCTATCACTTTTCCTTTCCTCCGTGACTCCCGCACCCTCACCCCCATCCCCTGGTGCTCCTCTTTTCCTCTTTTCCCCGTGAGTATCTTGCAGGCTTCCCCTTCCTCATCTCTTCCTTTGAAGCTTCACGGCCCGGGATGTCCTGCTCACGAACGTCCGGAATGAGGAGCCACGTTAGAGCCAAAGCGGCCGAGGCCGCGCGGGGCGGGGCTGAACCGGGCAGGCGGGGCGCCTACTCTGGTGTGCGCAGCCTCTAGAACGGAGAGGCGGGGTGGGCCTGAACTAGGGGGGCGGGGCGCCTACGCTAGTGTGCGCAGCCTCCAGAACGGAGAGGCGGGGCGGGGCTGAACTAGGGGGGCGGGGCGCCTACGCTGGCGTGAGGCGGGGCGGGGCTGAACCAGAGGGGCGGGGCGCCTACGCTAGTGTGCGCAGCCTCCAGAACGGAGAGGCGGGGCGGGCCTGAACTAGGGGGGCGGGGCGCCTACGCTGGCGTGAGCAGGCTCTAGAACGGAGGTGGGTGCGGGTGTTGGAGGGTCCCCAGATGAAGGAGGAGGCGAGGGTCCGTGAGGCACAAGGCCGGGAACCAGGGAAGTGCAGCGATGGGTCAAAGAGGAAGCAGAAAGGAGGCCCCGCGGCTGCCGCGATGGCTGCTCCGTGCGCGGGTAGCACAGCAGCCGGACCTTGAGGATCAGGGCCGAGGGAGCCCCGCCATCTCCTTGGGGGGTCCCCGACGTTGCCTGCCGCAGGCCTCCTGGTACTGATGGGAGACGTCCACAGCCGTATTCCGGGTTTATGCCCCTCCTTAAGAAAGCAGATGCTCGGACCAGCCTAGGGCGAGAGCGAATCTGCCGCCCAATTTCTGATGGTTCTGGCCACAGCGCCTGGGTCAGCTTTCCCTGGTGACAGGCAGCAACACTGGACCCTGTTCACGTCTCAAGCAACAGGAGTGTTGCCAGAGGGTGTGAGGGGAAGCCACAGGGTGAAAGAGAGGATGAAGACCCACCTCTAGAACAGACAGGGCCTCCATGGTAGGAACTACTCAGCAGTCCCGTGTGGGAGTTACTTTCAGAGAGGCTTTTAGACACTTCTCCACCCTGTGTCACTGCCCTTGAGATGCATGGTCCCACAGCAGACATACTCCCCAGCAACACAGTTCACAAGCCTGGCCTCTGGCAGCTTGGGAAGGGGAGAGAAAGTGTCCAGTGGAGGGACCATCCTGGGTGCTGTGGCAGAAAGGCAAGTGGCCTGGATGTGCCAACCCAACAAGACCGCACACATACACAGTGGCGGAGAGGCACTGACAATGTGGAGTAATGTGTGGTCATCCGGGAAGGCCTGCGTGTCCCCAACGTGACAAATTCTTGTTCTGCTTAGAGCGGGCACCAGAATGTGGGGGTCGAGGTGAATCATCATAGTAGGGGTCATTCTCAGCTCAGAAGGTCTCAGAGCTCTTTTAACTCGTGGGGTCTTAGGGAGTCAGGCTCCAGGGTTTGGCATGGGCAGCGGGCAGTGTCAGAAGAGCCAGAAGGCACGGCAAAGCCAGGGGACCGCTCAGCACCTGCAAATGTCGCTTTGGCCCCGGGGACGCATAAGTCACACCCGTTCACCAGCAAGTCTGAGTGTGTCTCAGACAGCTTGTAGCTTCCAGGAGGACCATGGTGCTGGGAAGTAGCAAGCGTGGAAGCACTGGGGGCTGTGGGAACAGCGTGTGAATTCAAAAGAGGTGAGGTGGGTGGGCCATCTGGTCGTCTCCACAGACATTTGAGAAGATGCTGTCGCCATTTGAAAAGTTTCCTTAATGAAAACTTTTAACACTAGGGATAAAGTGACACTTGTCTTACCATGATCGTTCTACAGCGTCCAACAGCAACAATTCTTTGTGTACCTTCAATGGGTGGAAAACAAAACGGAGAAAGTCCCTGCCCTCATAGAGAGGAGGCAAAATAAACAAGCATGGTGGGTTTTTGCTTTTAATGTTTATTTATTTATTTTTGAGACAGAGAGGGACAGAGCATGAGCATTTATTTTTGAGACAGAGAGGGAGGGGCAGAGAGAGAGGGAGACACAGAATCGGAAGCAGGCTCCAGGCTCTGGGCTGTCAGCACAGAGCCTGACCTGGGGCTCGAACTCACAAACCACGAGATCATGACCTGAGCTGAAGTCAGACGCTTCACCTGCTGACCCACCCAGGCACCCCAGCATGGTGGTTTTCAAACAGTGCCCGCATTCCTTGGCCCTCTTCCCAGGGAGAGGTGGAGTGATTCCCCTTCTCCTTGAACCGGGGCAGGGCTTGTCACTGCGTCACCGGTAGAGAATGGCAGGACACTCTTCTCCGGGACACACCTATAAACGCTCTAAGAGGCTCACACCAGCTGGAAAGGCCACACTGAGGTGCTCCAGTCAGTCTCAGGTGCCAGACAGGTGATTCTAGCCCGCAGCCCTTGGAGTCACCCCCAACGGAGACCCCAGACATCGTGGAGCAGAGACAGTTCCTGTGCTTGCTATGCCTTGCTCAAATTCCCGACCCACGGGATCCGTGAGCTTGATAAAATGATTGTTGTCTCACTGAGTTTGGGATGGCTTGTGACGCGGCAAAATCTAACCAGAACAAGTACCCGATGCAGTATCTGCGTTATGTAATGTGATGTTACAGGGTAGGGGCAGTGCTAAGGGAGAAGGTGGCATTAAGCGAAATGAAGCCAACCTGCTAAGGAGGGAAACGCGAGCGAGGATGAGGGGACAGAGGAATGGAACAGAGGACTGCCATGTGTGCCCATAACGTGGAAACCTGCCGCCCCCTCGGCCTCAGGGTGGCCCGTCTCGCAAGCTTTCGTGCAGAGGGCAATGTATCCTGGCTCCTCAGTTCAAGTCAGCTGCTGCTTCTGGGAGCTCCATTTTTTTTTGTTAATAATTGTTTTCCTAATCCTGGATAATTTAAGGAATTTACACATCTACATTTAACCAAAGACGAGTTTACGTAAATTTCTTAATTTACTCTTTTTTGCACTTGGTATAATATTGAAAGGTACGAAAGTTCCAGAGCAAAAAGCCTAACCTCCCACTCCTGGCCCCATTGACCTGAGGGTCACTCAATGACCCTCCCTTGATGCAACTCTCTTGCCTATTTTTGGAGAATCTTTCCAGAAGGTCTCAACATTCGAAAGCAAACTACACCGACCATTCTGCACCTTGATTTTCTCACTTATGACGGAGTTGTCTCCATATCATTACTTAGATGTGTTTCTCATTCTTTAAACAAACAAAACAAAACAAAACAAATTTTTTTTTCCTTTGGAGTAATTTTAGCTCTACAGAAAAAAATTCGAAGACAGTGAAATTACCATGTATCTTTCAGTTGGCTTTTTCTAAATATTAACATCTCACATAACTACGTTGTCAAAACTAGGTTCTCATTAGTACAATACCACTAACTAGACTACAGAATTTCTTCCAGTTTCGCCAGCTTGTCCGTCAATATCCTGTTCCTGTTCCAGGACACTGCCCAGGGTACCAGTAACATTTAATCTTCACATCCCCTTAGTCTCTACCAATCTGTGACAGTTTCTCAGTCTTTCCATATTTTTATGACCTTGACCATTTTGAAGAATAGTGGCCAAGTATTCTGCAGCATGCCCATCAATTTGGGTTTTTCTGATGTTTTCTCATGATTAGAATAGGTTATAGGTTTGGGGGAAGAATCCACAAGGTAAAATATCCTTCTCAATGCATCATTTTAGGGGTTCACGATATCAACATAACATTAATGGTGAGATTAACCTTAATGACTTGGTTAAGATTGCATCTACCAGATTTCTCCACTTTAATGTTTATTTATTTTTGAGACAGAGAGACAGAGCATGAATGGGGGAGGGTCAGAAAGAGAGGGAGACACAGAATCTGAAGCAGGTTCCAGGTTCTGAGCTGTCAGTACAGAGCCTGACATGGGGCTCAAACTCACGGACCGTGAGGTCATGACCTGAGCTGAAGTCAGATGCTTAACCAACTGAGCCACCCAGATGCCCCCAGATTTCTCCACTTCAAATTGTTGTTTTTCTTTTTCTGTGTTCTTTGGAAGTGGATCACTCAGCCCAAACCACATTCATGTTCCACCTTATTTTTTAATTATTTTTTTTTAACATTTATTTATTTTTGAGAGACAGAGCACAAGCGGGGGAGGGACAGAAAGAGAGAGAGAGAGAGAGAGAGAGAGAGAGAGAGACAGGATCCAAAGCAGGCTCCAGGCTCTGAGCTGTCAGCACAGAGCCCGACTCGGGGCTTGAACCCATGAACCGTGAGATCATGACCTGAGCTGAAGTCAGACATTTAACCGACTGAGCCACCCATGTGCCCCTCACGCTCCACCTTATTAAGCTCCACCTCCCAGAAGGGGGCAGGGGGCATCTACACATATTATTTGGAATTCTTCTACATGAAGATTTGTCGCTTTTCCCCCATTATTTATTTCAACCATTTATTTTTTAATTTTTTAAATCTTTTTTTCATTTCAACCATTTCTTTACATCAGTATGGACTCAGGGATCACTAGAATCAGCCACTTTCCCAAGGAGCCCTGGTTTATTTTACTGGGGAATGGTTATTTAGAAACTAAGATCTATGGGGTGTCTGGGTGGCTCAGTCGGTTAAGTGTCCGACTCCAGCTCAGCTCATGACCTCGCGGTTTGTGAGTTCGAGCCCCACATCAGGCTAGCTGCTGTCAGTGTAGAGCCTGCTTTAGATCCTCTGTGTCCCCTCTCTCTCTCTCTATCCTTCCCTTGCTCATGCTCCCTCTCTCAAAAATAAATAAACAGTTACAAAAAAAAAAAAAAAAGAACCGAGATCTGGGTACTGGGTATGCTTATTGCTACCAGAGCGTGTCTACTTCAAGGCCTTCTCTGCGGACAGAGTTTGGAAATAAATGTACGTTTTCTAACCCATGTGTATATACACATCTGTAATTCTTTCTGTACCTATCTTTATGTGTCAAAGTAAACATGAGTCCATACTGACTCCGCCTCTAACCCAGCCCAGGGTTTATTGTAGCCTTTCCCCTTGCTTATTTGCAACCTGGTTCCCGTTATCTACAATCTATTACTTATTTGTTCAGTCCTAGTACATATATAAAGTAGTTTCAGAGGGCGCCTCGGTGGCGGCTCAGTTGTTAAGGATCTGACTTTGACTCAGGTCACTATCTCACGTTTGAGTCCCATACTGGGTGAGCTCAAGTCCCGCTTTGGGTGACCATGAACCCCACTTAGGATGAGCCCTGCTTCTCTCTCTCACTCTCTCTCTGCCCCTCCTGGGATTCTCTCTCTCTCTCTCTCTGCCCCTCACTCGCACCCTCTCTCTCTCTCTCAAAAATATATAAATAAAGTCATTTCAGAATCGCCAAACTGTACTCCATGAAGAACAAATTTACCCTAGAGTACAATGTTTACCTACAGTACTTTTTTGTCTTCAGTCTTATAGTATCCAATCAAAGAATCCTTTTCCAAAATGACTTAGATCAGTTCCTTTCCTCTCCACCCCCTTCATTGAGGTGCTGTCATACGTAACACGGGGTAGTTTGTCATAATCTGCATTCCATTCTGGGATCTCATGACATCTTGGCCGATTTTTTTAAAAATTTGCATGCAGCAAGGCTCGTTGTGTATGGGTTTTGACAAAATGCATGGAGTCATGTATAAACTACCTCAGTGACGTATAGAACAGTGCCATCACCCTGAAAATTCCCCTGTGCGTATGGTAACCAACTTTCTGGTTTCCCTGAGACTGCAGAGGGGTCCCAGGATGCAGGACTTTCACCCTGATATGTATCTTGATATTTCATCTTGATATTTATCAACCCACTGAGCCATCTAGGCACCCCAGCTTTTCGTATTTCTTATAATGCAAATCTGCTAGCAATGAATTCTCTCAGGCTTTGTCTTTCTTTCAACTTCATGTTTGAAAGATAATCTTTCTGCATACAGAAGTCTTGGCTGGCCGGTTTTCTTTCAGCACTTTGAATATGCCGCCCCACCATCTTCCTCCCTGCTGTTGAGAAGTCAGTTGTTAATTGCATTGTTGTTTCCCCGTCATTTTTTTTCTTGCTGCTTTCAAGATTTGCTATTTGTCTTTCTTCTTAAAAATTTTGTTTAATGTTTATTAATTTTTGAGAGAGAGACAGAGTACGAGCAGGGGAGGGGCAGAGAAAGAGGGAACACAGAGTCTGAAGCAATCCAGGCTCTGAGCTGTCAGCACAGAGCCCAACACGGGCCCAACTCACAAACTGAGAGATGATGACCTAAGCCAAAGTCAGAGGCTTAACCAACTCAGCCACCCAGGCACCCCTGCTCTTTGTCTTTCAAGTTCAACCATGATGTATGTAGGTAGGGATCTCTTTGTTCTAACATGGATTTGTTAAGATTTTTGGATCTGTAAATTAATGATATTTATCAAATTTGAAAGTTTTTGGCCATTATTTCTTCAAATATTTTTCCTGTCCTTTTCTTTCTCTTTTTTTCTGCTGTGACTGCCATTTCTCTATGTTGGCATGGTTGATGTTGTCCCTAGGTCTTGAGGCTCTGTTCATTTTTCTTCATTTTTTTAAAATTCTCTCTAGTGTTCAGGATTGAGTCATTTTTATAATCTGTGTTCAAGTTCACTGATTCTTCTGCCATCTCAAATCTACTGTTAAGATCATCTAGTAAATATTTCATCTAAGTTATTGCAGCTTTCAAGTTGAGAATTTCCGATTGGTTCTTTGTTATATTTTTCATTGTTTTTGTTGAGACTGCCTGTTTTTTAGTTGTAATTATATTTTGCCTCAATTATATTTTCCTTTAATTCTTTGAGTGTATTTATAATACCCGCTTTGAAGACTTTGTCTGCTAAATCCAACATCTGGGTCCACTTAGAGACAGGTTCTATTGGCTGCTTTTTCACCAGATATGGGTTTTATTGTGTTTGCATACACACTTCACACTTTTTTGTTGAAAACTGGACATTTTGGATAATATATTGTGCAACTTGGGATTCCGATTGGATTCCTGCTGCTATTGTTTTGTTTTTAGTGACTTGTCTGAAGTTAACCTGTGGAATGTATCTCCCTCCATAGTGTGAAGGAGCCTGATGTCTTTGCTCAGATTTTTAAAAAATTGATATTTTTAAATACTTGTAGACTCACATGTGGATTTAAGAAATAATACAGAGAGATGTCACGAGCCCTTTGTCCAGTTTTCCTCAGTGGCAGTATCTTGTAGAACTATAGTATAATATCACCACCAGGATATTGGCATTGTAGTGAAAATCCAGAATACTTCCATCACAAGGATGCCTTCTGTTCTTTTATAGCCATATCCACACCCATCCCACCCTCCATCCTTAATTCCTGGAAACTATTAAGAAACGTCCTCCAATTCTATAATTGTCATTTCAACAGAGTTATATAAGAGCAGGTATATAGCCTGTGAGCCTTTAAGCCTGGCTTCTTTTACTTAGCATCATGCCTTTGAGATTTATCTCAAATGTTGCATGTATTAGTAGTTCATTCTTTTTTATTACTGAGTAGTGTTTCATCATATGAATATACCACAGTGCCATAGACTGGATTTTTGTGTTGCCTCAAAATTCATGTTGAAACCCAATCCCCAATATGATGGTATTTAACAGTGGGGTTTTGGGGAAGTGATTTGGTCATGAGGGCAGAACCCTCAAGAATGGGATTAGTGCCCTTATAAAAGAGAGATTTGTCCCTCCTGCTATGTGAGGACACAGAAGATTACTGTCCATGAAATTGGAAGCAGACCCTCCCCAGACATCAAATGTACTGGAGACTGGACCTTGGACCTCAGAGTCTTCAGAACTGTAAGAAATAAATTTCTGTTGTTTATAGGCCACCCAGTCTATGGTGATTTGCTATAGCAGCACAGAGTAAGACACACAGATTATTTAATCATTTACCCATTGAAGAACATCCAAGGTCATTTCTAGTTTAGGGTTATTAGGAATAAAGCTGCTGTGAGCATTCATGTACAGGATTTTGTGTAAACCTATATTTTCATTTCTCTGGGATAAATGCCCAAAAGGACAATTTCTGGGTTGTATGGTAGTTGCATGCTTGACTTCATAAGAATTCCCCAAGTGGGACACCTGGGTGGCTCAGTCTGTTAAACAGCCAGTTCTTGATTTCGGCTCAGGTCATGATTTCACAGTTCCTGAGTTTGGGCTCCACATTGGGCTCTGTGCTGTTAGCGCGGAGCCTGCTTGAGACTCTCTCTCCCTCTCTCTCTCTCTCTGCTCTCCCCAGCTCACTCTCTCTCTCAAAATAAATAAACTTGAAAAAAAACAAAGAAATTCTACAGTTTTCTTTTTTTTTAATTTTTTTTATAATGTTTATTTATTTTTGAGACAGAGAGAGACAGAGCATGAACAGGGGAGGGTCAGAGAGAGGGAGACACAGAATCCGAAGCAGGTTCCAGGCTCTGAGCTGTCAACACAGAGCCCGACATGGGGCTCGAACTCACAAACCGCGAGATCATGACCCGAGCCGAAGTCGGCCACTCAACCGACTGAGCCACCCAGGTGCCCCAGATTCCACAGTTTTCCAGAGTAGGTGTACAATTTTACATTCCCACCAGCAATGTATGAGTAATTCAGTTTCTCTTTGCTCTTACCAGCATTTGATGTTATCACTATTTAATTAATTAATTCATTCATTCATTCACAATTCTGATAAGTGTACAGTGGTATCTTGTTGTGGTTTTAATTTGCATTTCTCTCATGGCTTAAGATATTAACCATTTTTCTATGTGTTTATTTGAAATCTCTTCAGCAAAATGTCTGTTCATGTCTTTTGCTCATTTTCTAGTTGAATCGCTGTTTTTTGTTTGTTTGTTTACTGTTGAGTTTTATGAGTTCTTTATATATTCTTGATAGTAGTTCTTTGTTGGATATGTCGTTTGCAAATATTTTCTCCAAGTCTCTAGCTTGTCTTTTCATCCTTTTAACAGTGTCTTTCACCAAGAGTTTTACATCGATGAGGTCCAATTGGTCAAATTTTCCTTTTATGGATTTTGTTTGTGGGGTCATGTCTAAGGAGTTTTTGCCTAGTCCTAAATCCTGATTTTCTCATATGTTTTTTTTCTAAAGTTGTATAGCTTTATATTTTACATTTAAGTTCATGATCCATTTTGAATTAATTTTTGCATAACATGTGGGACTTAGAGTCAAGGTTCATTTTTTTTCTATGAATGTTCAATAGCTATGGCACCAGTAAAATTACTATCCTTCCTTCACTAAATTGGTTTTTGCACCTTTGTTTAAAAAAATCCAATGGACCTACTTGTGTGGGTCTATTTCTAGGCTGTCTATTCTGCTTCTGATCTCTGTGTCGGTCCTGTCATCAGTACTATGCTATCTTCATTTCCATAGCTGTCTAGTAAGCGTTCATATTGGGTACAGTGATTCTACCCCTTTAATCTAAGATTATTCTAGACATTCGAGGGCCTATGCCTTTCCTTATACATTTTAGAATAAGCCTATATCTATCAAACAAATCCTTGCTGGCATTTTGGTAGGAATTGCATTAAATCTTTAAATCAGTTTGGCAAGCATTGACATCTTCACTCTTTGAGTCTTTCTGTCATGAGCACGGTATGCTTCTCCATTTATTTGGTTTTAATTTCTTTCATCAGCTTTATATATGCTTTGTTAGATTCATACCTAAGCATATTTAAATAATTGTAAACGTTACTGTATTTTTCATTTTGCTTTCCATTTTTTGTTGAACACTGGATGTTTTAGATAACATATTATATCTGATTTTTTTTCCCCCTGAATGTTATTGTTTTGTTTTTAGTAAATGCCTAGACTCAATCTTTGGAATCTCTCTGCCTCGTGGTACACAACCCATAATGTCTTGGCTCAGTTTTTTAATTTATATTTTCATTTTTTGTAAAATAAAATCTGCCTATACATTGTCTCTGGGTCTGTCTAGTGAGTGGTCAGGTAATGATAGGCTCTGTTCAAACACCAGTGAGGCTTTCACCCTTGGCCAATGGACTTGGGGACAGGTGGGGGGCCTATTCAAAATTCAGTCTGTTTTCAAGTCTCTCCCAGCTTTTACTTTCTACCACAGATCTTGAACCTTCTTGGGGTCTCCCCTGTGTATGAACACAACCTCCCATTCCATCAGGGATGTAATGGAAAGCTTGATCAGCCCTCTCTGGTTCTCTCTTTTCTGGGATTTCCTTGGCAAATTTCTAGATAGCCCACTGGTCTGCCACCTGCCCCAAGTAGGCCTGCAGCCTCAGGCTCCCAAAGCTGTGGGTTTTCACCTTTCATTTCCTACGGAGTTTCCTACTTTTACTGACAATGCCAGTGAGCATGGGGTTTTTCTCCCTCCCCTCCAAATCAAATCCAACAGTGAAACTGCCAGTATTCAAAGGCATCTTCACCCTGGTAGCACGACAAGCTGGGGATGGGGAAGGAAATGGAAACAGCTCCAGGCAAGACTCCCACAGTTCTTTCCAAAAGTTCAGTTTTTCCATAAATAGATGCTTCTCAATTTTTTGGCTACTTGCCTTTGGTCAACTTCCAGAGTCCTGGAATGGTTGGTTTTGTCAATTTTGTCCTGTTTTATAGTTGCCTAACACTGTGCCGGAGACACTCAGCCATGACTGAACCTTTTAGCCCCGCCCCGGACCACCTTGAAATCCAGCTGGGATCCAGACTCTTCTACCCTCCCAGCTCCAGCTCCTGTGGGTGAATCAGCCTCCTTAAGTGAAGCTCTCCATTCACATGCAGATCTCCCTCTACTGGTGAGAGAAGGCTCAGAATTAGGTTTGCCTGCTGACAGGTCCCGACACAGTCCAGGGCAGTAATCTCCAGAGTGGGGTACACAAGCTCAGACAATGGGATGGCACCAGTCAATTCATAAGGGTGTAAAAACTTTTAGATTGAAATTAGGCGCCACTCAGATTAAGTATACAAACCGACATCATCACCCTCCCTTGGATGGTCAGTTGGATGGGCATGGGTCAACGTGTGGGGTCGAGACTCCTACACGAGGTGTATGTTCCTCACACAGTTGCCCTGAGGGAAGCACCCTCACACTTCGTCCACTTGCAGCTTATCAAGAGCTGCTGCAACGTATATGGACACTATCAAGGGGAGTCATGACTTGTTAACTGGTTTAAAACTAACACCCACAACCCGGACAAACGGGTTAAAAAGACTCCTTCAAATAAATTACTGATTGAGAATAACACTCAAGTGCAAGCAAATGACAGATAATGGTGGAGGCAATTCCTCCTCCTACTACTGGGAGGCCTTCCCAAGTTCCATTAGGAGCTCAATATAATGATGCTTTAATCAGATCTGACAAGAAGTCATCCAGAAAATAATGCCAAGTTAATGAGCACAGTTTGAAATACAGATTGACAAATTCCGAGCGATGAATCTCACCCTAAGCCCCTTAGGTGGCTTGAGATATTAGCTAATGGACACTATGATGTCATCACATTGTCAAGGCATTTTTAAACTGCTGTATTTTGTGTTTCTATTTTTATGTGTATTTTACTAGGTAGAGAATTTAGTAATATAGTCACGCACGTACATAATATTCTGAGAAAATTCATATCCAATGTGTGCAATAAAATTCACTGCCACTAGAAGTGAGAGATAAAGTCCCCCTGGTCTCTAGGGTACTTCTGCATTGGGATCCCATGGTAGTACGTATGCCACTGTGCTAGCTGGGGTCTCTGCCACAGGGCTGCCAAGTCCCAGACACTCTCCACCCGGGATTCCTGCCTGGCGTCAAGAGGTTTTGGGGCCAAACTTGCAGGACCAGAACTCAATACATAATCAGCAGACTGCACCTTGCAGACTGGTATCACTCCTTTGCCCCAACCCAAAGTACCCGCTTTATCAGTGGGACTCAAGACTACAGATGGGCGACCTCCCAGCCCTCCACATCTCCAATCAGAGAGGTCATGAGAAACCTCATGTCACATAGTGGGATCTGGACAAAAGAGCTCTGTGGAATTGGATCATTAACCTTTAACATTTCCGGGGACCAAAGTAGGAAGGGTGTGAAGAGGACAGTAGGCAGGGCTTACGGGCTCAGCTCTGGTCCTGTCTGCACCAACTGACCCCCGAGAGCTGTTGCAACCCCACCATATTTCCTGCATGGACAGAGTATAAAGTAAGCAGGCGGACTCCAGACCTCCCCAGTTACGGCTCATATTCATCACCTATGGCCTCCACATACTTCAATTCACTGAATTCTCTCAAGAACCCTAGGAAGGAAACACTATTAGTAAGCATTCTCTTTACAGATGAGGAAATGGAGGCAGCGAGTACAAGTGAAATTTGCCCGAGGCTCTCCAAGAGTAAAGTGTTAGTGCCAGAATTGCAACCCAGACGATCCTAATTAGGCACTAAATCCGAAACCCAACCTCCTAACCACCGTGTTCTCCTGCCTCCTTACATGCTACCATCTGTCCATGACCTGGTCACCAGTAACTGCTGACACTAGAACTGGCCACCAGAGGGAAAAGCACGATCATTTGCTCTAAATAAGGCATGCGTGTTGCAGGCTTAGTGTTGGGGCTTAAGACACACAAAGATGTACTCTGAAGGGACCCCATCTAAAAACCACACACACACACACACACGCATCTTGCTTCATCCATCTGTTGCCAATACTTGCAAATTCTGGGCAGACCACCTCAAAGATTTTCTTTGGTCTGCCTGCCTAGCTTAGGTTTTTGATATCTCATTTTTTCAGTGTCCAACCCAGGCCAAAATCTGTAACATCATTTTCACGAAAAGCTGCATATCCCACTCTCCAGGGACGGTGCATTTCTAGCCAAACTCTTGGTTTTCCACGGTGTATTCCTGACCTGTTTCCTGCTCATATTACTTCTACCCCATGAACCACCCAACCCTCCCCCCACCCACCCCATCCAATATACAGCATGTTTCTGTTGCGCTCCAGCAACTTTATGGGTAAATTTCTTACACCTTAGAGCTACAGGCTATCATTTTTGTATCTGAGAATGGCAAAAATGTACATACCGGAATGTGGGTAAAGATCAGTTATTCTCTTTTCTTGCTCTCCTGGCATTCTGTGCACTGGGAGTATGTATGGGGTGGGAGGGAGGGGCTGGTGAACACAGGAAGAGGGATGGAGACAAGAAGTACATCACTTGTTCCCCAGTCCCAATGCCTGCTTGAGTGGGACCCTGGCTTTCACGAGTGCCAGATGGACATCTTTGCAGATCACAGGACTGTCCCCTTGGACCAACCTCCCTTCCTCCTGGCGGACTAAGGACAGGGAAGTACCTCTCCAGCTCATGGCCTCATCTTGAAGTGTGGGCCACAGTCAGGCAAACTGAGAAGAGCCCTAGATCACAGGCTGGTAGACCTTGACCCTAGGGGCCGGGGAATGAGAGCCATTGTAAGCGTCCAGGGTTGGTAGGAAGCCAAAACCTGAGGCATCGAGGGAACTTTCAGTCTAGGGCAGAATGCATGGGGTGAATATGCCGGGACCCTGGTTTTCAACAGGGCAATGCCAGCCCTAGGGGAACTTTGTTTAGGAGAGATTCTGGGTTATCACAATAATAGGGGACCTCTCCTTGCATGTGGAGGCCCCCCACAGGACAGCACAAAGACCTGTCACATTTCACAAAGCTTCCAGGGTCTTACCCATCCTTCGGGTAGAGACGAAAAATGTGTATCATCTGAGCCTGGAACCTATTTTGCACAAATATTTTTTAGACATGCACTATACTTTCTAGGATCCCAAGTAAACGGAGGGAAGAGTGTACCTTGTTGTTTTGGGAAACTTAACAGGAATCCCATCTCCTGCAGTCCTGCCGGGGTCGGAGTGGCAGCCAAACCTCACCTGTCACTCTGTGCGGGGCTGTCCCGCTCACAGAAATCCTCTCACGGGTACAGGATCTAATCCCATTGTCATCACTTCAAGGTTGTGCCCAGGGGCACGTGGGTGGTCCAGTCAGTTAAGCATCAGACTTCATTATCTCGCAGTTCGTGAGTTCGAGCCTTGGGTTGGGCTCTGTGCAGACAGCTTGGAGCCTGGAGCCTGCTTCGGATTCTGTGTCTCCCTCTCCTTCTGCCCTCCCCCACTTGCTATCTCTCTCTCAAGAATAAGCATTAAACATTTTTTTTTCTTAAAAAAGAAAAAAAAAAGGTTGTACCCAGGCCTTTACTTAAGATGCAGCTGAGTTCATTACATGTTGCTTTCCTTCTATTTATATTTCAGTTAGTCCTCTATTTTTTTAATGTTGATTTATTTCGAGAGAGACAGAGAAAGAGAGAGAGAGAGAGAGAGAGAGAAACAGGGGAGAGGCAGAGAGGGAGAGAAAGAGAGAGAGAGAGAGAGAGAGAGAGAGAGAATCCCAAGCAGGCTCTGCACTGCCAGCAGAGCCGGACGCAGGGTTTGAACCCACAAAACCACGAAATCATGACCTCAGCCAAAGCCAAGAATCAGATGCTCACCCAACTGAGCCACCCAGACACCCCATCCTCTATTTTTTTTATTTTTATTAAAATTTTTTTTATGTTTATTTTTGAGACAGAGAGAGCACGCAAGCGAGGGAGGAGCAGGGAGAGAGAGGGAGACACAGAATCCAAAGCAGGTTCCAGGCTCTGAGCTGTCAGCCCAGAGCCCGACGCGGGGCTCGAACTCACAAACCGTGAGATCATAACCTGAGCTGAAGTTGGACACTCCACTGACTGCGCCACCCAGGTGCCCCCTTTTTATTTTTAATTACATGTTGGTAAATGATATTCTCTTTTCAGGATAGTAAAATCTATAAAAAGAAAAGATTAGGCCTCATCAGGTTGAGCTCAATGTGCTAGGGGCCAAGGGGCCCTAGCTCGGAAAGCCAAGGGGCCCCTGATGCCTTAAGTGTGACTTTGGTCCTGCTCTTTAGTGTGTCCACGGGTGGCCTGCAGCTGCCCCAGCACCAGCGGCCCCCCCCAGGTGGTGCTAGAGCAGGAAAGCAGCCAGGCAGAGCCTGGAACGGGCGCCCTGGACAAGAGGGAAGGGGAGGGGTGCCCTTCCAGCTGGCAGACCGCTGCAGTGTTCATCACGTGTGCCGAGTAGGTACCCCCGTGTCAGGGACAGGTGGATTCCCCAGCTTCTACGTGGATGAGGCATGTGAACCAGCCACACGGGCATGGATGTGGTGCAGGGTAGACAACCAGATTCGGCTGAAGGACACGGACCGAAGACGGAGTCTTCCAGATTCAGGATGTGATCCAGTGGCCAGGCTGGAGATGAAAGGGCAGAGGAATCATGTCTGAAAGGCACACAGGTTTGAACTCGAAGCATCTTCCCTAGCCCCTTCTGTGTGTCTGTCTTCTTTTTTATGACTTTTTTTAAAGATTAAGGGCTACTTCATCATTAAAATGAAGGTGCGGCCAATGTGATTTCAAGTGGTCAGGCTCCCAAATTCTGAGAGGCAGAGAGATTGTAAGGCATTCTCAAAATGACAAAACGAATTCTTGATAGCTAGAATCCTGGAGTTCAGACCCTGAAATCTCTCAGCTGTGAGGTCTCTCATCAATTATCCAGGGTCGGTGGTTTTGAAACTGCAGTCTGCTTTCCATTAGTTGGCCGTGTAATCAATTTAGTGGTCAAGCTCAGTTTTTAAATTAAATAGAAGAAACTAAAATTTAAAAATATTGGTGTGTGTCACTCGTGGCGGGGGCAATGATCACTTCATGATGTTTGTTTCAATTACGTAACTTCCTTCCGGGCATCCATTCTCATCCTTGAAAAGTGAGAAGCCAGGGCACAGGCAGCCCCACGGCCCAGAGAAGCCAAAGCCAGTTCTCCTCTACCCCCAGGTAGCCAGAGGTGACCCACCAGCCCAACTCTTGCACACCCGCCCTCCCCACTTCGTCGGAACACACATTCACAGAGTGCTGGACACTGTTCTAAGCACTTGGCATTGGGGCGCCTGGGTGGCTCAGTCGGTTGGGCATCCGACTTCACTCAGGTCATGATCTAGAGGTCCGTGCGTTCAAGCGCCAGGTCTGGCTCTGTGCTGACAGCTCGGAGCCTGTACCTGCTTCAGATTCTGTCTCCCTCTCTCTCTGCCCCTCCCCCAACTCATGCTCCTTCTCTCTCTCAGAAAATGAATAAACACTAAAAATTTTTTTTTTTAAAATAAGCATTTGGTATTAATTTGATGAATTCTCACTGCATTCAAGTGAGTGCCATCATCCTTACTTTACGGATGAGGAAACTGGGGCACAGAGAGGTTAAGCCACTTGGCCAAAGCTGCAGGGCATGTGGGAATTGGAGCCGGGGCTCATTGCTGCCACGCCGGACTTCAGTTCCTGGACCAGCCAGGGGTGCGGCATCTCCCTGCACGGCCTCTGGCACACCAGCCCCATGGGGCCACCGTAGCAGCAGCCTGGGGGAACCCTGTCCTCGGGAGGTGGACAAATCCCCAACGGGCCCCCATTCTCCACGCGGCAATGAGCCCGGGGTCCCTGAGCGCCGGGGTCGCAGCTCCGCCCTCTGCATCCAACGCTCCCACCCCACCCCAACCCCTGCTCCCATTCCCGGGTGCATGCAAACCGCAGCTATTCCAAGATGCCATCTGGGGCCCCCCGAAGAGCCATCATCCTCTGCCCTGCAACCCTCTTGATCTCATCACTGTCTGCCATTAGATTACACTTTTTCGTGCACTGTCTCCCCAACTACAAGGAAGGGCCGAAAAGACCAGTCTTGTACAGCACCTTCAGCTCCCAGAACAGTGAGGACACTTGGAGAACCCGAGAAAGATTTGTTACTGAGTGATGCCACGAGTCGATCCCCTCTTCCCCTGGACACAGTCCACACACTTGCATCTATTCTCACAGTGGTCAAACCACCCTAGTTCACCCATAGTATCAACAACTAGCATGGCACCAGTCTGGGGTCTTTGGAGGCTAAGAAGAAGAAGAAGAAGAAGAAGAAGAAGAAGAAGAAGAAAAAGGCTCTCTCAGATGAAGAGAGAAGTTTGGGCAAGTTCACGAAGACCTTGACCGGACTCCACACCGCTCCTCTGGTCTTTGCGTTCATTCTGATCTTTTCTGCGCTCCTTTGCTGGTCTGTGAGTCTGAGTGGCTTCAGGTGCAGCGTGCCTGCCAGGGAATAAAATAGCAACTTGACTCGAGGCCTCAGCACAGGTCAGATTTTACACGGAGCGGACAGAAGATGGGAGCTCTTACTGACCAAGGACTCTTGTTCACACGTGATGAAGCAGGACATGCCATCTAAGAGTGCAGGGGGAGAGCAGTGAGGGGCACGAAGCGCGGCCTGTGAGAGAGACGAGGCAGGAGAGGCGAAGAGGTAGAAACAAATGGGACTGTTGAGGCATCCTGTTCAACACGGTCCTGGCCCCAAGAGTGCCTAGAGACTGGCCTCTGTGACCCTGGAGCCTGCCGGGAAGGGAGGGGAGGTCCACAGAGCCTCCGCCCATCGGGGAAGAGAAGAATTCACGTTAGCCAACACGATCTCCCTTGATAAGCTGCTCCACAAATAACTGTAGGGGATGCGCCGTCCTGGCACAGGGCGTCTGGCACATGCGGGAGCTCTGTGACAGGAGAAGGCAGAGCGGCTGGCGTCTGCTTCTGGCGGTGACTCAGGCCAAGTACACGTGAAGGGCTTATGTAACTGAGAAGGGCGTCTTCACATCCCCACGTCTACTCACATGCTCCGCAGTGGTCTCGACCATTGCTTAGTTTACTCACTTCTGGGCAGGATTTGGGTTAAGTCTGTGGGCACCTGCTGGTCTTCCAGGGCCGTCAAAGAGGTTTTGTACTCTCAGGGAGAAGACCTGTATGTTCGCTGAGGCCAGCTTAGTAGGAGACGCAGCCCACCCCGCATCCTGACGATGAGCGACACGTGGAGAAAACAGGTTGCAAAACACCCCCAGTAACTGATCACATATGTTCTTCCCTTAGAAAACACCCATCAGATGGGAGAAAAACAGAGACACGGCAAATAAACTCAGATGTTTTATTCTGTAAAGCACATATGCACATATTTCAAACACAGAAAATGAATCTGGGAGTAAATGCCGTAACAGATCAGCTACTGACCATCATGCAGCAAGGTAAGTGAGATGGGTCCGCCGGCCCTTCTAAGCCCACAGCGCCTGCAGGAGGGTGGAAAACCAGGATACTGAATCCCTACAGACTGCCAAAGAAAATGCAACCGAAACGGCAGGCTCCTAGTGACGAGAAAAACTTACAAATAGAATCAAAACTGATTCAAGTCATACAGTGAAAGCACAAAAGGAAAAAGGAAAGAGATCAATATGATCTGAAACAACCATTTAATAGTAAGTTGCTAACCTTTAATTGGACCTCCAGTCCAAGATGCCTGAGGACGCGCCAGTGCTCCCGTGCGGGGTCACTCAGAATGGCCTGTGGGCCCTGTGTGGGACGCTCTTCTAATCCTGAGGGTCCCCCAGCAAGACGCAGCAGAGGACTGGGCCTTGTCTCCAAGTGCCCAGATGTTAACAGGACTCTGGACTTCCTGAGATTCCATGAAAGTCTCTCCGGTTCCTAGACCTCTTCACCCAGGCCCATGGCCTCTCCTCTTCCCCGCTTTCTTTTTATACGCCTGACTGACTCTAGGTTTCTAGAAGATCTTGGAGAATTACCTGCTAGAGTAAATGCTGGATTTTTTAAGTGTGTGTCCTGGCCTCATGGACAAGTCATACTGTCCAGGCATTTTTGGCACTTCCTTCCCTCATGCCTAACAGAGTCCTTCCTCCCCTGGCTAGAGATTCCAGCCATTCCCTGTTATTAAAACAAGTGTAATTAACATTAGCAACAAGCTGGACTGAACAAACCAGTGAAAC
The DNA here is from genome assembly GCF_024362965.1 of Panthera pardus. Taxonomy (NCBI): domain Eukaryota; kingdom Metazoa; phylum Chordata; class Mammalia; order Carnivora; family Felidae; genus Panthera; species Panthera pardus. The sequence continues at coordinate 1,011,909 of NW_026526969.1, read as the reverse complement.
TGACGTTTTCCACCTGTCTTTCTCCTTTTATGTTACCCTGCCAGTTATAAATCTATCCCTGTAACTCAACGTCATGGGGATTTTATCAATTCAGTAGCAGCTTAACCTAAAATCTGTTGGTCTTAATGATACTGATGTTTCTAAAGGCCAAGCCAAATGGCTCTTTCTCAATCTTGTCTCATAAAAGTCTCCAAGTCTCTAAAGAGAAAACTAAAGGACCAGGTTAGCCATGCATCATGTAAGCAACTCATAAAAAAAAAAACTGGATAGACAAGTATGATCACTACACTTGAAATGTACTAAAAGGAAAAAAAAAGGGATATTAACATATTAAGTTACTACAGTGATTATTTTAATAATCTTCAGTAAGAGCCCACCAATTGTTTTCCATTCAAGAATGCCTGGGATCAAATGTTCTAGGCCAATTATTTCAGACTGCAGGACTAATTCTAATTGGGAACAGACTACAGACCTGAAGTTCAGGGGAAAAAGTGCTGCGAGTCACGTCTAAGGTTTTAATTGCCCTTCTGCTACATAATGTTGCTCAGGAGAACACAGAAGTCAGTAATGACAAGGACTTATTAAGGCAAAGAGCTATTAAGGAAAAACCGTAAGAAGACAAGAAACAACAAAGGACTAGAAAAAGTAACACAATTTTTTAAAACATAAATATGGAGCAGAAAGAAAAAGGGATAAAAGATTTAGATCATCCAAATGCCACAGGAAAGAAAAATGCTTTGGGTTTTCCTGATACGTGGCAAATCAGAAGTCCTTTCCTCAAATTTCACAGGCATTGTTTCCACGTTACTGATCTACGAGCTGCCATTTTCCTTCTGAAGATATGTTCATTGCATAAAAACATATGCAAAAAGTAAAAAGAAGAAAAAAAATCCACTCCCTCTTCAAAGAAGAAGCTCTTTTACAACTATGAGACTGAATCATCTGTCTCTCTTTCTATACTGCCAGCTGCACTCCAGAAAACAGAACAGCTAATTTCTACTCTAAAGCCATTTACTTAATTTTTAAGCTCTTTTGAGTGAGGACACTGCTTTAACTTTTATAAAGGAGGGAAGGGACAACAGAGAAGAAAAGGACAGTGGCACATTCTGTGCCAACTCAACTCAAACAAGACCAGGTTCCTCACCATCCATGTGGAAAATGAAACTTAGATCTTTACCATGTAGGTGATTTTTAAATATTTAACTCTTTACTCAAGATAAAAGCACAAGTCTGTCCTAACTAGAGTAGTATTAAAATGTGACTATTTTACTTGTTCTTCAAAGAAAAAAAACAAACAGAACAAAAAAACTAAGAAAGATAGGTATGTTTCCTTGCAAGCAAAATGGAGAAAAAGGTATTATTGTTGTTACCATGATTATTAAGCCACAGACACATAAAATCCACAAAATGGATTGGTGGCTTTGGAAATGCAGTATCATATCGAAGGTGCAGACTGTTTGGAACGTTCTGTACATATCGGGCTGAAACAAGAACCAAAGCAAACCTCAACCCCACCAGCAATGAAATGCCCCTGTGACCTTGGCAAAGACGGCATGGTCTGCTCCCCAGCAGTAAGATCACGCTCCTCTCTGGCGCTACGCAGAACCATCCCAAGTCCACAGGTGAGGCTGAAGGGTTCCCGCTGCACCCAGTGTGAAGCACGTGCATCATTGGACCAATTTCGGAATAGATTTTTATAAATATATACAAATCAGTTACAGGCACTTGAAATGTCTTTGGCTGGAATAACCCAACATTGCAAGATAATATATTCACAGAGTGTCCAGGCCCAGGCTGGGTTCAGCAGGCAATGATTATGGTTCTCTCAGTCTCTCTTAGAAAACGGGCAGTTGTGGGATTAGGCATCAGCCAAAGCCACCTAGAAAAGAAGAGGAGGAGCAATCCGGTCACACGGTAAAGCCCAGGTAACTCAGCCCCGCCCAGTACTCTTACTGAGTTCGGGTCCCCAACCAAACACCAGGGAGCCATACGGAATGCATCGATCAGGCAGGGGAATTACTAAATCCCTAAGAAAACAATGTCACTTGGCAGAGAATGAAGAGAAATCTCAAAGTCCGTTGCAGGAAGTAGCTGATCTAGTGGAACCACCATGCTGAGACAGAGTTAACAGTTTTCAAACCCTGATCAGCATTCTAGGAGAGGATTTCTCAAGCCGATAGAAACCGAGAGGAAACAGCCCTTCGGGGTCGGCTGCTCTCCAGTAGGACTTTGAGAACAATTCTCAATCAGTACCTTTTGCCAGCTAAGGCTTGGGTATACGACTGAAAATCCAAAATCATCATTTAGGCTGAGAGTAGACTACATCTAATAAAAAGACAGGAACGAGTCTCACTAATCGAACTAGTGAGTTTGAGCCCTATGTTGGGCTCTGTGCTGAAAGCTTGGAGCCTGGAGTCTGTTTCAGATCCTGTGTCTCCCTCTCTCTCTGCCCCTCCCCTGCTTGCAGTCTGTATGTGTCTCTCTCTCAAAAAGAAACAAACATAAAAAAAAAAAAAAAAAAAAGACAGTAACTAATTTCTCTGGTGGAAAGGTGCCATCCATAATAAATGGAACGGGGACTAAGTGGGGACTTCCTGTCTGCAGAGATCTCCAGCAAAATCTCGGCCAGACCCCACCCACTGCTCACCTTCTCAGGACAAAAGTCAGGATTGCTCTGACGCAATTTGCTGGGTCTGCCTTTGATAACCGCATAGCAAAACATTGTTATCACCATCACGAAGAGGAAGTAACTGGTGTGCATGAGATGCAAATTTATTAATGAACGGTCATCCTAAATGAAGAGAATAAACCAGAAACATCTGCACTGAGTTACTGGAAGATTTTAATGCTGGGTTTCAGGAAACAGGGTTCATAACCTCCTGACTCGCCTAAACTTTAATTCACAAACTGAAACAAGGTTTCTCTTTTTCTCTTCTAAACTATTAAAGCTGGGTCTAAGTAAAGATGGTATTCCTGGAACCACCCACTCCTTCCTAAGGCAGCCCCCTGCCCTGGCTTCTGCACTCCTATACTGCCCAGGAACTCAAGAATGCCCTGTCCCCATTTCCCCCCACCCCTGAAGTTCCCAGAGACCAGAGGCCTTAATCCAGACCCTTCTCTTGAGTCCTCTGACTGCCCTCAGGTCACATGGCTGACAGCCCAAGACTGTGTTCCTAATTCCTTGTCACTCCCCCACCAGGAAGGCTTCTCCCCTTGGGCAGCTTCATTCCTCTGCCTTTCTCCCACTTTTCAAGTCCCTGATTCACTCCTCTCTGACCTCCCACGTGCAGTCAGTCACCAGGCCTGCCAGCTGCCGCGTCCCAGCCATGCTTCCCTCCCTTTTCCTTCACACATCTCCAGGCCTTGAAACATCAAGCCTTGGGCTCCATCGCATAAACACATCATCAGGTGGGAGACCAGCCTTCCTAACACACTGCTTCACAAAGACCCTACAGTGTCCCTCAGCAAGGCATAAAGGTCTTTCTGGAACCTGGCCTCTGCCCAGCATCCAGCCTGATCTCCATTGGTGACTCCTTGCAGGACCCAGCCCACCAACTTCTACAACTTGATAAAATGAGATGTAAGAGAAAAGGACCAGGCAAAGAGAAAAGAAACCCACCTGACAGACAGTGACCAGAACAAAAGTAAGGGCGTTTACAATAATCCGTGCAGTCTGTTAAAAGCAGGTTCAAGTCTAAGCAGGAGGCTAAATGAGCCTCCCATCCACTGGTCCAGATCCACTGGTCTTCCTCCTTATTAAGTAAGATCCTCTCCAGCTCTCCATATCTGGCCAAAGACTCAGCTCCTCCTATTTACTTCTACCTTTCTAAATTCCAAACTTATTTATTTTGCTCAAATTGACGCTAACCAAATATTCTGAGTGGCGGTGTGACTGAGCAGACGGTATAAGCACCTCTCGTCACCCCCATGGGTTGGGCACACGACAGCTGCTCAACGACTGCAGCCGAGCAGCACAGAAAATGAGCAACAAATGCAGGGCTGGTTAGCTAAAAAGGTGGCCTATTTCCCCAAGTCTCGAGTCTCCCGACCCAGCTGGAAATCTAGAATGGCATGAGCTAAGCTAGCCCACCGAGGTAAAGAGGGCCTACACTAATAGTTCTCAGACGCAGGGACACACACACTACTTTTCTCACTTACATCCGGAACAATAACTGTAAGCTTGGGATTTAAAGCATGATAGACTTTTCCAATGGCCCCCTTGTAACACCAGAAAGGATTGTAATCTTGAGCGTATTTTGTGTTGGCATCTCTGGCAGTCGTGAAGATCTTGTACCAGAGCGTGGCATTGCTGTATGTGTCAGGAACACAGTGCGGTGGCTGCCTGCAGGGGAAGAGTGGCAAAGACATGTGCTCAGTGGCCTGAGACGGCTCCTCGTGTCTCCCCCGCAGCCCTGGCACAATACTGAGCACAGCCACATGCGTGGAAAGGAGAGATAAGAGACATACATTTAAGGAAAATCACATGATGTTTTTCGTTCACAGATTTCTAAAAAATTATTAAACACGTAACAGAATAAGAAATCGGCGTGTCACATTCACGAGACCGGTTGTTAAGACCTTTGCCTCCACAGGTCAGTCAACACGGTTCTCTCGCATACAACGTAGCCAAAGAGACACTTGCTCTTTTTAAGCCCAGTTTCTCAAATTATCTAAATTCTTAGTCACAACTGGAAGTTTTATGCACAGACGACTCCATTATATTATACATAATTGGTTATACACAGCCAATAGCAAATGTTTAACTTACCTGCTCTTGTCCTACAATCTCCAAATGTCTCAAATAGATAAATCACAGGATAACTATTCTTATTTAAAAAAGGGTTCATCACAGAATTCTTTTAAATAGGCTACGTCTTATGTATTTTATGTATCTATAGATCATTGTATCCTTCACAGAGAAAGGAGAGGCAAAAAAACCCCCAAAACCTTAAAAGACCAAGTGGTAACACTGATAGCCACGCAAAAAATTCGAAGCAGAAATTTCACCAACAGAAACTATTTCACAGAAAATAAGATTCATTTATGCTCTCGATTTAAAAAATAACTCCTTCTGAATAACGGAGACCAAAACTTCACGTTTCGGGAAGCTTCGTTATGTCATTCCGGTCACAGGATCAGCTCTTACTTATCTTTTCTGTGACATGCTTCCACCAACGGGAAAGGCAGCCTAAGAACATGGAACAAAAACCAGATGCTTTTACCACCTGCGGAAGGACTCACTCGCTCTTTAATACCTCTATGCAGAAGTTCTACCTGTAAGATTCCAAAGTCAACTTAAATAATCCTTCAGCCACGTCTGGCTGTGACAGTCCTACAGAGTAATTGACTGGAAGCCACCCTGAGAGTCTGCTGCTAAAGTGCCCCAGTCATACTCTGGTACATGGAGCTCGTGACACGCAACCACTGGGCCCAGGAAGCCACTTACACGGTGACGGGGAACACGCCGGGGTTGGCCGTGAGGGTCATGCAGGCTGTGAACACCACCTGCTCACAGTGACCGTGAAGGGCGCAGTCGTCCGAACTCCAGGCTGTAGGCAGGGTAAAGGTAATGTTTATCTCCTCGTGGGCTTCCCTGCCTAGGAAAGAGAAATCGGGGTGGGGGGGTGTTTGGTAAACAAAGGTAAGACACTCATATATTTGTTATGTTCTGGGATTTCAATGAATCCTAGAATCAAACCCACCCAGGAATCCCCTATCAGCCCACAGAAGAAACACACCTGCCTTTGTGGGATTTTAGGAACAAGGGTTCTGAGCCAGGCTCTGAGGCCTGCTCACCTGGTAGAGCCACAGCTTGGCAAATGGAGAGGGGCCGCTGTTTGCCAGCGCCTGGAGATGTCAGGCAAGGGCCCACAGTGACTGAGCTGGAAAGCTGGGGGCTGGGTGAGCCATGATCACCACCATTTTCGCATGTGAACAGCACTCGTACCATTTTCAAATTGCTTTTGTATGTGTTCTTTCACGTAAAGCGTGCCATTAGCCCGTGAACGTGACCACAGGAGTACTGATGTTCCCCTTTCACGTAGGAGCAGACTGAGGATCAGAAGGTCTAATGGACTTAAGGAAGGGCAGGGAACTGGTAAGGGCTAAAGAAGCTTAAACAAAAATGAAGGTCTTCTGATGCCACAGCGGAAGGCCCACTTGATGCCCAGAAGTCACCCTCACCTCAGTCCCACGGGAGCAGCTCTCGCCTGTAAAACCAGCGGGAGGCTGCCAGGCACTTTAAGCTACCTGAGGACTTTAAGAGGCTCTTGGTAACAAAGAACCAAAGATACTTCTTCTAAGGTCCAGGCCTCTGCAATGAAGCCTTTCCTAATTATCCCAGCTTCCGCTGCTTCCTCAACACTCTCCTGAATCACTTAATAGTCTGTCATGGTCAGAGGACACTATTGGTCAAAGGGCAGTGCTCACTGTTCTGTAGATGTTTTTTTATTTTTTGAGAGAGGGTGCGCAAGTGGGAGAGGGGCAGGAGAGGAGAGAGAGAGAATGTTAAGTAGGCTGCACACCCAACGCAAAACCCAATTTGGGGCTTGATCTCACAACTGTGAGATCACTACCTGGAGCTAAAATCAAGAGTTGGATGCTCAACTGACTGAGTCACCCAGGCGCCCCTAGGTGTTAATTTTTAACATTACTTAACACGCACTTAATATAGCATTTCCTTTGTGCCACGAACTATTGTAAGTACCTGATGGATATTAACTCATGTTATCCTTGTCTCTTCCATAATCCTAAAATTCCAATTGGACAAAATCAGACCTTAGCCTTTTTCTAGTTCTTTTCAGCAGCTAGGGCTGAGCTAATGTAGGCATGCAAAAATTTGTAGACTATAACAATATTTATATTTGTAGACTATTAACAATATTTATAGTATGTATTGAAAACTCCATGATGAAAAACTTGAATAAAAATTTGTGCTTGTAAGTATTAAAACCAGAACGAGGCCTTAAAGTTGCTTCTCGGCTGCTTTTATTGAGCGCCTACTACATACCAAACACTTTAAGTGAAGATGTAGTAGAAATAGTTCCTTCTTGACTTCATTTAGTTCAAACTCAAGAAAAGGGGAGACATGCAAAAATAAAAACAGTCTGATGAGTAAAGATCACATACTACTAATACTCTGCCTTCGAAGAGTTGTTGCCTAAGAAAATCTGGAAGGAAAATGGCTACACTCACACACCTGAAAGTCCAATCTGATGCCCTAAAATGGTCGAGTACAGATGGGTGACATTGCGGGAGTACCCTCCAAAGGGCTTCAGCGGGTCCAGGGTTAGGGTGATCGCAACTGAGATGTTAACTGGGCCTGAATCCTCCAGGGCCTGAGGGGACTGTGTGGACGCTCTGGCCTGCCCGCTGGTCATTGTGCTCTCCGGAGCCGTGGTGTCATTTGTGAGGTGCTTTAACGTTTCATTCTCGGATACACACAAGTCCAAATCGTTAAACCGCAGCAGAAACGTGTTCCAATCCTGCAGTAAAATGCAACAGAGGGAAGTAAGTGTGAGAAAGTCGGAAAGTGCTGCCACCACACCATCTGGCCACGACCTGATGACCCCCCAGTGTGGTGTCACAGGGCTGCGGGGGAATGACACTTCTGAGTCACTCATTTAAAACAGCAATGACAATACAGCCATCAGCCTCTTGTGTTGGTGTAACAGTGGGGTTTCCAAATCACTCTCATATTCACAATCTAAAATATGAATCCTTAACCGGCATGAGATACTAAATATACCAGGAGATTAAACCAACTTATTCAAGAAACTGTGTAGAAAACAAACCAAAATAGCACATACTTATAGATAATGATCTAGCTTCAGAACCAAACCTGAAAAGAAAGCTTAAATGAAAGTAATAAAAATTAAAATTAAAAATTAAAAGCATTCATCCAAATTTAATTAGCCAAAAAAATAATCCATTATTTTTAAGATTTTGTTTTTAAGTAATCTCTACACTCAATGTGGGGCTTGAACTCACAATCCCAAGCTCAAGAGTCACCCGCTCTACCAACTAAGCCAGCAGGTGCCCCACAATTAGTTATTTTTTAAAAATTAGGCAGCCGTGGGGTGTCTTGCTGGCTTAGTCAGAAGGAAAGGCATGCAACTCTTGATCTTGGGGTTGTGAGTTCAAGCCCCATGTTGGGTGTAGAGATTACTTAAATAAATAAAACTTAAAAAATAAATAAGTAAATACGGCTGCATTAAAATAATTCCTCAAAAGGGCTATTCTATACATCTTGCTTTCTCTCTGTAGAATGCAAAAGTGTAGTCAATACCAATATTCATGTGGTACTTCCCCCCCTTGTCATGGACTTTGGAACATGACCACCTTAAAACAGAACAATTTCAGAAAGGAAGAGAAAAGATATTATCAGGCTTCTCTTACGGTCTGTACTGATGATTCAAATCATAAGCAATTTTAAAAACACATACAGCTCATTATGTCATGATTAAACTGAAACCAACCTAGTAAAGTACCCACCTGGTTCTATTTTAATTTTCACAGAAATGCAAAGATGAACTCAGGCTGAAACAGTGACAACAAACTAACCTAGGCTGTCCGACAGAACTTCTCTGTCCCAGCAACATTAGTCTACAAAAAGTTGCCAAATGTGAAGACAAACCCAGTTACACTTCCAATTACTCTAACACTAGCCACTGATTAAAAATGCCACTCGAGGGGCGCCTGGATGGTTCAGTCGGTTGAGCGTCCGACTTCAGCTCAGGTCATGATCTCACAGTTTGTGAATTCGAGCCCCACATCGAGCCTGGAGCCGGCTTTGGATTCTGTGTCTCCCTCTCTCTCTGCCTCTCCCTCACTCGTGCTCTCTCTCTCAGAAATAAATAAACATCAAAAAAAAATTTTTTAAATGCTATTTGATATCCCTGACTCTCCTTCAGGGAGGCGGATTTGAGGCTTTCTCTCTCGTCCCTTCATGAGGCTACCTCTCAAAAAACCTTTTCCTTGCTGCATTAAATACAAAGCCATCTGAGCAATCCTTGAGCAGTCAAGTGAGTACCTTTACAGTATCAGCGGATCAGTGCATGGTATTTAGTAAGACTGCAACTCGATGTATAAAATTACATTCTCCCCAAACCTACAAACTCAGGAGACCTGAGCTGAAATTGAACTGAAAATTAGAGCTGAAAATGAACATTCTAGTCCCATCCCTTCATACTCCAGACGTGAGGGAACTGAGGCCCAGAGCAACTTTAAGGACTCTCCAGTCGCACAGCTGAAGGCACAATCTGGATTAAGTTTTTTGATTCACAGCCCCAAACTTCTCCCATATTCCTCAGATCCTCATTTGAAAAGAAAAGCACTAAGTTAATCATAACCAAAGTTCTGCAGTATCCTGGCACTGCTCTCCTGCAGAGTTCAAGTCCATTTTGAACAGCTGGTCAAAGCCAATGTCAGGCTCCATTTTGATTATTAAAGACTAATTATCCAGGCTACCTCTTAATCACTTAGCTTGGCTGAGTGTTCAACATGGCCTTGGGCTCTGAAGAAAAGTAATGCCAGGATGCTGCGGAGCCCTGGCTCTGACTAGAATATTCATTTTCAGCCCTAATGTGAGTACAGCCTATTTGCACAACCTTTAAAGATTCAGAGTCAGAAAAGAGGGAAAACTGAGCCAGCCAGTAGGTGTCTTCTTGGTTAGAAACTCTTTGAAAGGGTTTCATGGTAGAAATAGCTAAAACTTGTTACCTAAACTGTGTGAAAGAGTTCACTTGTGAAGGTGGCCCTTCCTGTCAAGGTATTCTAGGATCTAGAATACCAGAGAGCAGAAAAGGCCATGATCCCCATTACACAGGGTAGAACCCTCCTCTTAGTCACGAGGCACACACAATGAGGCAACGCTGCAGTCTCAACCCCCACTCCCGCTCCTACTCCCACCTAGGAACACACCCAAGAAGAAAAAGGGTACGAGAAGGAACTCCGGGAATCTACGATGACAGGTACTCATTTGTCCTAAAAGAAACTTTATCCACCAGTAAATTCACCGTATCATTAATTCAGCATTATTTCTAACATGTAAAATATATTTATTAATAGGTACATTATCATTCACTTCTGTTAAGAATTGTTAATTTTGTATTGTTTTCTTTGTATTTGCAAAAATACACCTTTTAAGATCTGTATTATGAGTGTTCAAACTATTATATGCCTAGATTAAGGATTAAAGAGCAATACCCTAATAATGTATTTAAACTGACCACAACATAAAAATCTAGAAAGCAAATTTGTAGATAACTGAAATTCGGCCTAATAAAAAAGACAAATATATTTGGAAATAAGACCCAGGTATTCTATTTCTTTAGCATCCCTTCTTTGGCAGTGAAAAAGCTATCGGTACAGCTAAAAGAAATTCCATGACATGTGGCTTCAAAATAACAAATATTTACAGTTTTCAAAAATAGCAATTAGCTAATTTAAGATAAATTTAAATTACTTATTATTAATTTAATAACAGCAAATATGTTAGTTCCTGGTCTTCCTGACACAAACATTTTTACAAATATATTTTCCAAAATACACGCTTCATTGCTGAAATAGTCTAACTGAAACTGATAGCATTATTTAAATCAACAGTTACCTAACTAGATACCTTCTAACAAAGTGAGTCACAGGGAAGACAAAAGATTGTGAATAAATGCTGCTCTTTCTCACTGGGTTAACATGTCCCCACCAAAGAAAGGTGTGTGGAGAGCGCAAGGGTGTTCTCCCACTGGGTAAGGTCGGGCCAGCCTGACAGGAAAACTTAAAATATACAATACCTCTGCCATTTCCGGTGACTTAATCTCCTTGATTTTGAAGAAATAGCCCAAGGTCAGGAAAGCTATTGCCATGGCGCTGACACTGATCATAAAGACCACAAGGGGAGGCCGGCTGCTGATGTACAGCTTCAGGTTCTCCAGGGGGTTGATGTTGAACATTATTCTGATCAGCTCCACCTAAAAGGGATTAATCAGAAGACTCACGGACTGACTCACCCCAAGAAACCCTATGATCCCCATTGTTGTTTCCTTTAATGGTGTTGAGGGGTGAGGGGTGCCCAGCTGGCTCAGTCAGTTAACCGTCCAACTCTTGATTTCAGCTTAGGTCATGATCTCGTGGTTCGTGGGTTCGAGCCTAGCTCAGCTAACAGCACAGAGCTTGCTTGGATTCTCTCTCCCCACCATCCCCTGTCTCTTCCCGGCTCGCACGTACATGTTCTCTCTCTCTCTCCCTCTCAAAATAAATAAACTTAAAAAAAAAAAAAAAAAGAAAGAAACTATAAAAGAAATGGCGTTGGGGGTAATGAGGTCACTCACTACTGAACTTGAGAAATGTTTGATCATAAATCCACTCCAAAGTCTAGAAGGCAAAAACACTAAATGTGAACTGTCATTATGTCAAAGTAGTAAGATATTGAAAGATACGCATTTCTCTTTCCATCTGAATCTAATTATTCTATAATGAACACTTACTCTTCCATAAACACTATTATAATAGCACTTGATACTGCCACTTAAGATAATGCGGAACCAGGTCAGTAATATGATATAAATACATGCCAACACATACAAAAAGAAATTGAGGATGCTCTCATTTCCTACCATCCAAAGGCTGACTTCTATTTGTTCAATTCTGTCCCGTTCACTGCCATACTCATGCCCATCCCAGTGACAGGCAGAGAGGCACGTAATAAATATTTAATTATACCACTCCCCTGCTTAGAGCCCTCCAAAGGCTTCCCACTGGACCTAGGATGAGATCGGTGATAGCTCCGTGGCCCACAGGGTTTCATGATCCAGAAGTGGCACCACTTCCCCTGCTCCCTCCCTCACCGCGCTCTGGCCACACTGGCCTTGCTATTGTTTAGGATCACCTTGTCACTTTCTACAAGGAAGTCAGCAGGGACTCGGCTGGAGACTGCGCGCTGAATCTGTAGATCAGTTTGGGGAACGCTGCCATCTGAACAGTATTGTCTTCCAGTCCGTGAACCTTGCCATTCGTTTGGATTTTCTCTCATTTATTCCAAGAAGTTTTGTAGTTTTCAAAGTATACATTTACACTTTTTTTGCCAAATGTATTCCTAAGTATTTTATTCTTCCTGGAATTTTTGAACATGTCCTTTATGAAGGTGTTTCTCCCTCCCCCCCCCACATTTTCCACGTTTGCTCTTTGTAAAATACAGGTTTCCACTCAATAGCCTTCCCTGACCACCCTCAGCCCCCCTTCCCCCCCTCACCTCTCAGTACCCTGCGTTAGTCCCTTCACACTGTTAAGTGCCAGTCAAGAGTATAATTAATTTTCCACTTGTGTGTTGTCTCTCATCCTTGGTTTCTGGGCTCCATGACAACAGGAATTTTGCCAGTCTTGATCACTGTGATGGCCCTGGTCCCTGGCCCCTCAATCTGACATGTCATAAGCAATTATATACATGAACAGACTACAACACTAAACAAAGCAACTAAAAAAAATCTGTGACAGCTTTTAAATTTAAGAGCAAAAAAGATGGATCCACACCTCCTAAGAACTGACAGCAACCACTTGCAATAAGGCAGGCTGTGTATTCGTTCGCCCTCACGAAAATCCTTTAAGATGGAAAGTAATATCCTTTGTGCTCTCCCCAGAGGCAACAACCATGTATGTTCTGTGTACTTTTACTACATGTATATGTCTAATCACATACAATTACTAATATTGCATACGAAGACTTGTGAAAAATGATATACTGACTATATCCTTCTGCTATTTTCACCCAACATTCGGTTTTGGAAGTTTATCTGTTCACCTATGCAGATCTAGTTACTGAATTTATCTGCTGTGTAATATGCAGCTGTAGCTGGGTTTGGCTGGACTGAGGAGCCCAGCGAGATTCTTCTTGGGTTGCCTCAGCCAGGGCCCTGCGGCAGGCACAAGAGTGGCTCTGACACAAGTAGGTCACAGGGTAGGCCCATGTGCAACCTGACCTGGTCACACCAGACGGCTCTACAAAGAAGCCATGCCGGTCTACACTTCCTCCAGCAATGAAAGGGCTTGCTCAGTTTCCCAACACTTGTACCAACACTTGATATTCTCAAGTAAACTTACTGATTTGGACCGATGTGGAATGTTATCTCATCATTTATTTTATTATTTTTATTTTAGAGAGAGCAAGCGCAAGAGGGGGAGAGGAAGAGAGGGAGAAAGAATCCTAAGCAGGCTCCACACTCAGTGCAGAACCAGATGCGGAGCTCAATCCCATGACCCTGGGATCATGACCTGAGCCGAAATCAAGAGTTGGACGCTCAACAGACTGAGCTACCTCATCATTACTTTAAATCGCATCTCCCTTGAACTGAGCATCTTTTCACTTCATCAGCCAGTTAGGTTCTTCCTAGGTAAACTGCCATTTACTAGTTAAGATGTTTGTCTATTTCTTATTAACGTTCAGGAGCTCTTTTTACATTCTGGATACTAAGTCTTTTCCAATTTTTTATGTTGTATGTAACTACTCCAAGTTTGTGGATTTTTCTTTAATGTAGTCACAGTATTCTTGCCATACGAGAGGTTCTTGATTTTTTTAAACAGCTTTACTGAGATATAATTCACATACCACGCAATTCAGCCATTTAATATATACAGTTCAATTCACAGGATCGGCAACGATCGCTATAATTGATTTTCAAACATTTTCATCATCCCATAAAAAAACCCCATACTCTTTAGCAGTAACCTCCTATTCCTTCCAGCCCTAAGGCAACCACTAATGAACTTCGTCTCTATGTATCTGCCCATTCTAAACATTTCAAATGAATGGAATCATAACACGTGGCCTTTGGTGACCTGACTTCTTTCACTTAGCATGATGTTTTCAAGGTTCATCCACATTGTAGCACATACCAGTACTTCATTCCTTTTTATTGCCCCAAATATTCCATTGTATGAAAATTTTTTTCATACATTTTGCTTATCTCTTCATCAGTTGATAGACATTTGTTTGTACTTTTCATCTATTATGAATGCTGCTGCTAAGAACATACATGTGTCTTGTGTGGACATAAGTCTCCACTTCTCTTAGCTGGATCTGTCCTATATACCCTAAGAGCGGCACTGCTGGCTCATATGGTAACACGTTCAACCTTTGGCAGACCTGCCAGGGTATTTTCCAAAGCAACTCCCACTCTGAATTCTCACCAGTAGCGTGTGTGTTACAATTTCTCCACAACCTCACCCACACTTGTTATTACCTTTTTTATTAGAGCCATCCTACTGGATGTGAGGTGGTATCTCGCTGTGGTTTGATTTACATTTCCTCAATAGTTGTAAGTCCTTGACTTTAACGTATTTAAATGTATCAACCTTTGCCTTTTATGATTATGTGTATGTATGTATTATTTGGGTATCTTTACATGTCAGAAAGATTTTTATCATTACTTTCCTCTACAGGGTTAGAGTTCCGCTTTTGACTTTTAGTGTCTCTTAATCTACTTGGAATTGATTTGGGATTCCAGAATCTAGGTTTCTCGTTTAGTCCTTTTCTACACAGGTGGTCAACTGTCCAATTCCATTACCTGAACATGGTTTTATATTGAACGTAGATGTCCCATGGATTTGTAATGCCGTCTCTCATATACATCAAGCTCCCATATGTGTGTGGGTTTGTTTCTAGGCTTTTTCTTGCGTTCCATCACCATGTCTGTATCTCCCACCTGTATGAAATCTTGCTAATACAAGAAGTCTACCGTTTTATTTTTATTCAAAATTGTCTTAGCTATTCTTGGCCCTTTACTCTGCCATATGAATTTTAGGTTCCAACTGTTAAGTTCCCAGAAAAATCTTGTTAAGATGTAAACGGGAATTGCACCAAAAAGACTATTAATTTAGGGAAGAAATGACATCTTTATAACACTGTGTTCCCTAATCTATGAACAGGGTCTCTCTCTCTCTCTCTCTCTCTCTCCATTTTTTTGGGTCCACTTTTCTTTTTCAATAATTTTTAAAAACTTTCTCTTATGCATCTTGTTAGACTGACTCAAAAACATACTAATTTATGCTGCTATTACTGACAGTATCTTCTAAAAATTACATTTTCTGTTGTTAATGTATACATAAGAAAGACTTTGGTATACTGATCGTGATTCTAGACACATTGCTGAAATCTTTTAAATTCTAATTAGGCTATTTGTAGCTTCTCTTATTTTATGTAAACAGTCACACTACAAGCTAGTAACTGTTTCTTCTTTCCAGCCCCTATTTCATTTATTTTTCTTACGGTTTTGACTAGAATCTTCAGAGAAATGATGAATAGAAGTGGCAAGAGTAGAAATCCTGGCCTCATTTCCACCTTTAAAGGAAACACTTCACTATTAAATACAGTATATGTCAAAGGTTTCTAAAAGAAACCCCTCACCAAGTTAAGGAAGTACTCTTCTGTTTCAAGTATGCAAACAGATTATAAACAAGTGTTACATTTTAATGAATGCTTTTATCTGCAACTTAAATTTTTTCCTTTAATCTGTTGACGTGAACTATGTTGATTTTTTTCATGCGGACTCATATTTCCACTTGGATAAACTTAATATGATCAATCATGATTTTTTAAAACTACATTGCTGATTTATGTTTGCTAAATTTTATTCAGACCTTTCAGTATCTACTTGTAAGTGAGATAAGAAAATGATCAGCCATGATCACACTCTCCCTGACTATATACACTCCTTGACTGGTAGGATGAAGTCATCCTAGTATCATAAAATGAATCTGTGCAGACACGTATTTTCTAGAACATATGTAAGAAATTAGCTTTTATTTTTCTTAGAAGCTTGACAGACCTTGACCAAAAAGACCACCTGAATTCACCAAGTTTTTGTTTGGTTTTGTATCTGGTTGAGCTGTCTTAAATGCTTCATCACAGTTTTAATGATGGCCAGTCTAGGTTTTTTATTTCTACTGAGTTGGTTTTGGTAAGATGTGTTACTCTAGGAAATTACTCCTTTGATAATTGGTTTTTAATATTTCTGGCACAGTATTATTTTGTGATTTGTTCAATTTTTAACTTACTTACAGTTATGTTTCTTTCACTACAAATGTTTTTGTGTGTTTGCCGCCTTCTCTTTTTAACCAATCTTACCATAGCTGTATTGCATTGATGTTTTCAAAGAACCGGTATTTGGTTTTGTAGACTGTGTCTAAATAATTTGTTTTCCATTTCAGTAATTTCTACATGTATTTTTTTTTTTTTTAAATAATTTCTCCCTCTGCTTTCTTTGGGTTTACTCAGTTTGATTTTTCCAACTTCTTCAGTTGGAATCTTAGCTCAGAATTTTTATTCTTCTTTTCTGAGATAAGCATTTAAGAATATAAATTTCTGCAACATACTCCTAAATTATGTTCATGCCCTTCCCACTACCACCAATCCAATCCATTAGCTAATCTCATTTTCTTTCTAAAATAGATCTCAGATTCACCCACTTTCCCCCATCTTCTTGTGAAGATGTACTAGCTCTCTACAGCCCTAAGACTTCTATATCCAAGTGTCTAGTGCATTATCTCTACACCTACACATTCCACAACATGTCCAAAACTGAACTCATCTGCTTTCCTGCCAATGTAACTTTCCCCCCTGTATCCCCATCTCAATACAGATCTCTGGAAAACATTCTAGACTACTTGGCCTTCCCGCCATATCCAAGCAATTACTAAGTGCTAAAGATTCTATTTCTTTAATATCTCTTCCTTCCTCTTCTTTTCCATACTCCTTGGCACCGGCCCTTAGTTCAAGCCCTCATCATCGTTTTCTTATAACTATCACTGAGAATCACACCTGGATCTGCATCAAATAATCCATCCTTCACATGCTGTGAGAGTGATTTTTCCAAATGCAAACCTGGTCATGTTACCACTTAAATCTCTCAGAGCTCCGATGACCAAAGGATAAAAAGTCCAAGCTCTTTAGAATGGCAGTCCACCATAAGCTAGGTCTTGCCTACTTCTCAACGATCTAACTGCTTGC
Organism: Panthera pardus; assembly: GCF_024362965.1. Lineage (NCBI taxonomy): Eukaryota > Metazoa > Chordata > Mammalia > Carnivora > Felidae > Panthera > Panthera pardus. Next base: position 994,913 of record NW_026526969.1, on the reverse strand, counting down.
AATTCCCAGGACATATTAGACAATATTATAGCTTCAAGCCTTTGAGTCCACTGGTCCTCCTGACCTTCATGAACCACCTTCCACTAGTTCACCTGCCTCTTCCAAGACTCAGCTCATGGGTTACCTCCTCTATGGAACCTTTCCTGGCCCTTCCCCCCACCCAGCCCCTCAGGAAGAAGTGACTAATTTCATTTATATCCCCTCACTATACTCTGCAAACTTCTCATATAGAAACTGAAACACCTCACTGCAACTGTGTGTATATACATCTATCTTCCGAACCAATCCGTAAGCCCCTCAACGGCAGATACAATGTCTTACTTGTCTCTGCATAATCAATATCCAGACACAAAATAGTCTATGTTTTAAAATGCACAAGTTCATTAAATGAATTCATCGAATAAATCCAGACTTAAGACATAAACTAAAATAATAATCTAGAAAGTGATTATAACAAGATTGCTGGACACAAGGCCAATATACAGAGGTCAACTGCATTCCTATATAACAGTAAGAACAAGCTGAATTTGAAATTATAAACACAATACTTATATTAGACCCCCCAAAATTAAACACTTAGGTATAAATCTAACAAATATGTACAATACGAGGAAAACTATAAAACTCTCATGAACAAAATTAAAGAACCGAATGGAGATATTCCACATCTGTGGACAGAAAAACTCAGTATGTCAAGGTGTCAGTTCTTCCCAACGTGACTTATACATTCAACGCAATCCCAATAAAAAATCCCAGCAAGTTATTTTGTGGGTATCAACAAACTTTTCTAAAGTTTCTATGGAAGATAAAAGAACCAAAATAGACAATACTAAAGCAAAAAAACAAAACTGGAAGACTAACTCTACTTGACTTTAAGTCTTACTATAAAGCTACTGTCAGTAATCAAGACCCTAGAGTATTGGTCAACGGAACAAAACAGAGAGCTCAGAAACAGACCCACCTACATGTAGGCAACTGATCTTTACAAAAGCAATACAATGAAGCAAAGCCACATCTCTTTAACAAATAGTGCTGGAACAACTGAACATCCACATACAAAAAAATGAACCTAGGGGAGCCTGGCTGGCTCAGTCAGAAGAGCATGCGGCTCTTGATCTCCAGGTTGTGAGTTCGAGTTCCACAGTGGGTGCAGAGATGACTTAAAAATAAAATCTTAAAAAAAAAAAAAAGACTCTAGACACAAACCTTATATCCTTCACAAAAGTGAACTCAAAATGGATCACACATGAATGTAAAAGCAAAACTATAAAACTCCTAGAAGATAACATATAAGCAAATACAGATGACCTGGAGTTTGGTGATGACTTTTTAAATATGACACGAAAGGCAACCATCCATGAAAGGAAGAACTGATAAATTGGATTTCATTAATGCTCAACATCACTGATCATCAGAGAAATAAAAACTACAATGAGATATCACCTCACACCTTTCAGAATGGCTAAAATCAAGTAACTTAATAAAAGTTATTAAAAATATTAAATAAATAAATATTTTTTAAAAGGGGGTGGTGCCTGGGTGGCTCAGTTAGTTAAGCATCCAACTCTTGATTTTGGCTCAGGTCATCTCACGGTTTGTGGGTTTGAGCCCCATGTCAGGCTCTGACAGCATGGTGCCTGCTTGGGATTCTCTCTCTCCCCTCTCTCTGCCTCTCCTGCACTCGTGCGTGCATGGTCTCTCTCAAAATAAATACACTTAATGAAAATTATTTTGAGAATGGCTAAAACCAAAAACACAAGAAACAACAGGTGTTGGCAAGGATGTGGATAAACAGGAACCACACTGTTCTTGCACTGTTGGTGGCAATGCAAAACGGTACGGAGGTTCCTCAAAAAGTTAAAAAATAGAACTACCCTATAATCCAGCAATTGCACTATGAGGTATTTAGCCAAATGATACAAAAATAATGATTCAAAAGGATACATGTACCCCAATATTTATAGCCGCATTACCTACAACAGCCAAACTATGGAAACAGCCGAAGTTTCCATAAACTGATGAATGGAAAAAGAAGTAGCATATACATACGAGGAATATTCCTCAGGGGTGCCTGGGTGGCTCAGTTAAGCATCTGACTCTTGATTTTGGCTTAGGTCATGATCTCATGGTTCTTGGGATTGAGCTCTGTGTCAGACTCCTTACAGGAGTAAGACATGGCAGAGCATGCTTTGGATTCTCTCTCTTAATAAATAATAAGTAAACCTAAAAAAAAAAATTTTTTTTTTTTGAGAGAGATACAGAGTGCAAGTGGGGGAAGTAGAGAGACAGAGATGGAGACACAGAATCCAAAGCAGTCTCCCGGCTCTGAACTGGTCAGCACAGAGCCTGACGCGGGACTCGAACTCACAGACGGTGAGATCATGGCCTGAGCCGAAGTCGGACACTTAACTGACTGAGCCACCCAGGTGCCCCAATAAATAAACTTTTTTTTAAAAAATGGAATATTACTCAGTCACAAAAAATAACGAAATTTTGCCATTAGTAAAAGCACAGATGAAGCTAGAGTATCACGCTAAATGAAATCAATCAGAGAAAGACAAATACCGTATGACTTCACTCCAATGTGGAATTTAAGAAACAAAACAAACAAGCAAAGGGGACAAAGACCAAGAAACAGAACTCTTTAAAAAAAAATTTTTTTTAATGTTTATTTATTTGAGAGAGAGGGAGAGAGAGCACAAGTGGGGAAGGGGTAGAGAGAGAGGGAGACACAGAATCCAAAACAGGCTCCAGGCTCTGAGGTGTCACCACAGAGCTAGACGTGGGGCTCGAACCAACGGACTGTGAGATCATGACCTGAGCTGAAGTTGGACGCTTAACCGACTGAGCCACCAAGGCGCTCTAAGAAACAGACTCTTAATTATTAAGAACAAACTGATGGTTACCAGAGGGGAGGTGGGTGGGAGGACGGGTAAAATTAGGTGATAGATATAAAGGTGGGAACTTGTTATGATGGGCACCAGGTGTTGTACGGAAGTGTTGAATCACTAAATTGTACACCTGAAACTAACATTACACTACATGTTAACTAACTAGAATTTAAATAAAAACTTTAAAAAAAAACTAGGTTTCATTAAAATTAAGGATTTCTGCTCTATGAAAGACACTGTTACCAGAATGAGAACACAAGCACAGACTGGGAGAAAATACTGCAAAAGACATATCTGATACAGGACTGTTATCCAAAATATACAAAGAACTCTTAAAATAAGAAGAAAACAGCACAATTTAAAAACTGGCCAAGGATCTTAACAGACAGACATACCTCAAAAAGGAAGACATACAGATGGCAAATAAGCATACAAAAAGATGCCCCACATCACAGGTCATCAGGAAATCCAAATTAAAACAACAATGAAATACCACTACCCTTCCTAGAAGGCCCAAAACCCAGAACACTGACAATGCCAAACACGGGCAAGAATGCAGAGCAACAGAAACTCTCATTCATTGCTGGCAGGAATGCAAAACGGTACAGCCACTTCAGTAGTTTGGTGGTTTCCTACAAAACTAAAACACACTCTTAACCACAATATCCAGCAAGTGCACTGCTTGGTACTCGCCCAAAGTAGTTCAAAACTTAGGTCACATAAAACTCTACACATGGAGGTTCACAACAGCATTATTCATACTTGCCACAATTTGGAAGCAACCCAGATAGATACCTTTCAGTAGGGCAATGGATAAACTGTGGTATATCCAGACAGTGGAATATATTATTCAGTACTGAAAAAGAAATGAGCTATCAAGCCATGAAAGCCAAGGGGGAAACTTAAATGCATATTACTACATGAAAGACGTCAATCTGAAAAGGCCACAAACCCTATGATTCCAATGATATGATATTCTGGAAAAGGCAAAAGTATGGAGCCAGTAAAAGGATCAGAGGCTGCAGGAGGGAGGGAGGGAGGGATGAACAGATGGAGCACAGAGGATTTTTAGGTCAGTGAAAATACTCTGTATGATCATGGACTCTGAATGACAGTGATGGAGGTTCACCAATTATAACAAATGTATCATTCTGGTGGGGGATGCTGAAGGGGGGAGGCTATGCATGTGTGTGGGACAGTGTTATACAGGAAATCTCTGTACCTTCCTCTCAATTTTGCTGTGACCCTAAAACTGCCTTTAAAAACTTGAGTCTTTTTTTTAAAACATAAAAACAAAAAATGACATTAGTTAGGTTAAGAATCCTAAGATTGAGAAACAAAAACATCAACAGTAAATGAGAGTTCCATAAGTTTATTTAAAGTTATAATAAGCTCTTATATATGTTTATACAGTTTATTAAGAGAAAGACAAAATCTGAATCACATATAAAAATAAATAGGAACCATTCACCACCTGGAACTACAATGATAAAACATCTAGAAAAGTACAAAAATCTAAAATAAGTTCACTTCTAGAGAAAACTAACAGTCATTAAAACCACGTCACACCAGAATGTAAACATCTATATATCAACATAAATACCTACAAATCAGCAAATATCAATATAGCTAATTTAATCAGAGAAAGTTCCAGGGGAGGCCAACTGTATTCACTTAAAAGTGAAAGACTTTCTTTTTTAATAAAACAATTAAAAGTCAAATATTTCACAAACTTGAAATTCCTTTCCTACCGTTCACTAGCATTTTCAAATAATTAACAAAAGGTAAACAAATGTATTTCCTCTGGAAAGAATTAAAACAACATTTCTATGATCTTTACCATAGTAAATATCACTTTTAATTAAAGAATAGGTTAAGTTCTGTATGGGGTTAAGAAACGTACATAGAGAGAAAGCACACTATCTGGCCCCTTTTCCTAAATTCATCCCAAGTCCAATTAGAGGCTTTCACAAGGATAAAGAGAGAAACCACCAGGGCTGTAAGGCTGCCTCTTGGGAAAAGTCTAGGGATTTAAGGTACGCAGAACACAGCCAAAATGCAGTTACATGTGAGAGTATGTGACTGAAGTTCATTGACGGAGTACCTAGAGCTCTGAGACCAACTGAATGACAACACTAAACATCGGGTGGCAATTTAAGTAGGCAAAAGGCAATACCAAGATTATACTGGAGTTACCTCGAGCAACCCACAAGTTAGGAGAAACACCAGAGTTACTTTAAAAGAAGAGAAGAGGAAAAGAGCTGTTAAACTTTCTAGAGACGAACTTGGCCACACGTATCAACAGCATTACAACCCAACATACTCTTTTTTTTTTTTTTTTAATTTTTTTTTTTTTCAACGTTTATTTTATTTTTGGGACAGAGAGAGACAGAGCATGAATGGGGGAGGGACAGAGAGAGAGGGAGACACAGAATCGGAAACAGGCTCCAGGCTCCGAGCCATCAGCCCAGAGCCCGACGCGGGGCTCGAACTCGCGGACCGTGAGATCGTGACCTGGCTGAAGTCGGACGCTTAACCGACTGCGCCACCCAGGCGCCCCACAACCCAACATACTCTTATCTGTGCTGTTCAACTTCTAAAAACTTCACCTGAGAAAACAATACTGAAAACAAAGATTTAACTACTAAGACAGTTATCTCAGGAGTGTTTAAAATAGTAAAAAACGAAAAACTAGATACCCAACAACAGCAGAGAAATGGTTACAGCATGATATATCCCCAGCAGAAACACTATGGTAATTAAACACACAGCAGCTAAAATAACATACACAGAATGAGGCTATTCAGGTTTTTTAAGTATGAGAGTTGGTGCACACAAGTACCCATCCGGGAAAAAAAGACAAATAACATGCCCTCAAATGTAAACAATGGTGGTTCCCTCTAGCCACCTAGGGTAGGCTAGGCAATCTAGGGTAATCCCTCAGATTACATAGATCTTTTTTCTTTTTAAAAAAATTTCCATCATGAATATATATTCCTTTTGTAATACTTTCTAACAATAAAATTTATAAATGTAAATAATCTTCAATAGATCCTGCTGGTCTCGTGGCCAAAATAAAACTTCCTTAAATCTTAATTCTCTTCATTTTCTTCATTAATAAAGGTGAGAAATAGGAGAAAAAACCCCCAGAACTTTCTTAAACCAAACTAGGAAAAAAAAAAAAAAACAGAAAGCAGGACAGTCCTCTAGCATGTCCTGGTGCTAAAGAAAGGCAAAGCTTAACTTGCAGTCATCTGTACTCAGAGGGATCTGTGAGAAACAAGAATAGCAAACAATATTTAGGTGAGGCTCCTGCAGACAACCCAGTACTGTGTGCTCCCGGGGCAGGTGGGCACAGAAGTTCTCCAGACAGGCATGGGCCCCTCCATTAGGGCAGAGGTTGAGAGGCCAGTGGAGGCCACAGAGGGGAGGAAGTGACCATGAGCCAAAAAGGTGCCCAGGATGGTGAGGTATCCTGCAAGTGTTTCAAGAAGGAAGAGGTACTGAGAAGTGAGTAAGTATTACGATTAAGAAAAGAAAGGATCTCTGAGCCTCTCTGCGCTTTAAAAAATACTCCAGTGAAACTAAGCTTGCGTAATGCTCCACCTGGCAAGATCACCGGTGACCTCTAAAACCACACTCTGGCAGGGGGAAAGCAAATGGTGAGGAGAGAAGAACAAGGATGAGGAGACAGACAACAGGTGAACACCACGCCTCAAATGAAAGGGACAAGAGACAGTGGGTAAGAAGTGAGGAAACTGACACATTTGTAACCAGAGAAAAGCGCCACTAAAAGAGGAAGGCTGCCCAAGGGGCCAGTGACAGCTGAAATATGCAATTTTGTAATTGATTATAGTATCTTATTAGAAAGGAAATTAACACTGACCATGCCAGATAAGGAGCCTTTCACAGGGTCTCCCTTTCTCCCAGTACACCACATAGCTACTTGCCCAAGTTTAAAACTACAATCTAAAACTCGAATTTAAGATCTGCCAAACCACTACCTGTGACCCAGACCAAAAAGTTCACTTTACGTGAACAACAAAACCACCGTTCATTTTAAACTAGATTTTTGACCTCAGGCCAAATGGGAAATTCCTTAAAACTCTCCTATAAAGTCATGTCCTTCTCAAAGTTTGAAAGTGACTAGGAGGTGGGGGCTGGGGGCAATGCCAGGGGAGGCTTGGAGAGCCTGCTGTGTGTGCCCACCCCAGGAAATACACCGCTCTTGTGCTAAAAGAATATCAGGAACTCACCTCCATGTGGGAGAGGGGCCCACTTGGTTTATTGTGGGTTTTTTGTTTTGTTTTTAATGTTTATTTATTTTTGAGAAAGAGAGAGAGAGCATGCACGGGAGGGACAGAGAGAAAGGGAGACAAGGGATCTGAAGCAGGCTCCATGATGAGCTATCAGCACAGAGCCCGATGCCGGCTCAAACTCCCAAACCGTTAAACCGTGATCTGAGCCAAAGTCGAATGCTTAACTGACTGAGCCATCCAGGTGCCCCAGGGCTCACTTTGAATGTAAAAATTTTAAAAATATCCTGAACCTAATAAAAAGCACTAATGGATGTGAAACTAGATTATCCAACACTTAGCAGAGATGAGGGCACCTGCTAATATCAAAGAAACCTGTGCAATCTCAAGCACGCAGCCACCATCCTTCCTCCCCCACCATGAAGCAGAACAGACCCTCAGAGAGGCAAATTAGTAGTGACGAAGACGGGAAAACTTCCAGGTCTCCAGTGAGGTCTCAGTTGGTAAAGCCAAGCCACAACTGCAGTCCTTAACTCCCCTCCCTGCAATATGTGACACAGACACAATGTCTTCCACCTCCAGGACATCAATCACCGGGCTTTCCTTTTGCTTAACTGGCCACCCCTTCCTTCTCCCTCTTCTTCAAGAGCTGCTTCTCCCCCTGAGCTCACGGCTGGGCCTCTGCTCAAGGCACACACACTTATTCCCTGCAATTTTCTGTATCTATCCCCGTGCCCAGACCCAAACATCCACATACAGGAGCTCTGTACTTAGCTGACCCACAGGCACCTTGAGCCAAGGTCAAAACTTCTCCAAAGTCACCAAAGCCGCTCCTCCTCATAATGAAAGACACAGCCATCTAGCCAGTGACCACTGCCAGCCATTCTTGAGTCTCTCTCTCTCTCTCCTATAAACAGCTATCAGTTACCAGTCAAGCAGTTCCCACCTTGTAAATGTCTCTAACAAGAGGCTGTCCTCCTCCACACACACCCCCCCCCCGCCCCCCCATACTGCCTTCTTCAGCCAAACTGAAAGCCAGATGTATCCTGTTCATGTTGCCTCTTGTTTCCATGATGTTTCTGCAGTTGCTTAACAAGAACATCTAACATAACTGCTCACTCTTTACGAAAGAGGCACCCTGAGGCACCCTGTTTAGGAGTTTTGCGTGTATTGTATATGATCCTCACAATATCTGTATTTCGCAGAGGGGTAAATTAAGGCATAAGAAGTCAGCTAACTTGCCCAAGGTCATACAATAGTAAATGAACCTGGATTCAAATCCAGTCAGCCTCCAGAACTGGTGCGTCAACCAGGAAGCAGACTACTGCCTCCCAATAAATGTTACGGGTTCAGATTAAGAGTCAACCCGAGTCAACCCCACCAAATGAGATGAAAACCGAAGAGTATCCATACAATTTTACAATTAAGACATCAGTAGTTTTGTAAGTGAAACCCCTTTAAGATGATGTGATAAAGGCAGAAACCAGATGCCAAAGGGCTAAGGAGAGAGTATCATTTTTAACAGCTACTACTTAAAACATGCCCTGTGCCAGGCACCATGCCAAGTACATACACCATACTTTTTAATCCTCACAACGCTGCCAGGTAAATGTTACTATCCTCATTTTACAGATGAGGAAACTGAATCAAAAGAGGTTAAGTAATCTGTGCTAGGTAATAAGTGGCAAGAGAGAGATTCTGACTTAATTCTTCTCACTCAAAAAGCTGTGTCATCAATCACAATACCAGGGTTGATAAGTAGGTTTCAAGTCTAATGCCAAGCTGAAAAGAAACAAAATTTTCTTAGGCCATGGCTATATAAGGTGTTATCTTAGTCATAAAAGCACAAGACTGATTTTTTTTGAAGTTTAAAATGGTTAACTTATTTTCCCCCTCTTTAAGCAAGGCAATTCATAGCTCACAACTCTCATCAATCAGAATATAAAGCAAAGATGAGTAGAATCTTCTCTCGATGGTTTCCTGTTTCTCAAGCTAATACATTTCATAGTGCAGAAAAGACTTTCACAATAACTCACAACAAGTTTAAATGATCAAGATAAATTACAACAGGAAGCATAAAGTTTTAATGCATTTTAGGCAACACCAGTACTCGAATAAAGACAAAAAGGAACAACATGGGCTGACATAATTACGTTTGTAACCAGACTTAGTTCCAAAATTCAGACTCTAGCTGTATTTCTACTCACTTATAATTAACAAACGCATGGCTCCATTTTCAAAGGCATAATATAAAATCATGGTAACTTCCAACATGCCTCCCTCTCCTTTTAAAAAAATTAATTCACCATAGTTCCAAAACGGAAAATAACTTATCTTTGTTCTTTAGTTTTTTTTTTTTAATTATTGAGCATCTTAGAAACCAAATTTAAAAGTATCCCCACATTAAAGTTTAATGACTTGGAGTTTAATTAACAGATATTTAAAAAAACAGATCATGAGTGATGACAAGATTAAATCAACACTAAAAGTTCAATATGAAATTGTAACATCCAAACTCAGTGTAAAGACTGGCAGATGTTGTGAAAACAGCACTTTTAACCAAACAGCGTAAAGGTCCAACCAAATGACCATAATTCATAGACAGTCATCACCAAAGGTTGATGTACACTCCCAGGACTACATTTAGGTATGGAATTACACACAGAGAGAACTACAGACCTCTTGTCAAATTTATTCAATCTGTACCAGGGAAGGAGAATTTAAAGATTTCCATATTTATCAAAATGAATCCAAAATGGAAAATCAATTTGCTAAAAACTCTTATCTTTCCTCCATTCCTTTTTTTTAAGTCACTATGATACTGGGCTCTTTTTTTTTTTTTCTTTGAGTTTTTACTTAAATTCCAGTTAGTTAACATACAGTGTAATATTAGTTTCAAGAGTACACTACACTGTGATTCGACACTTCCATATAACACCCAGTGCTCCTCACAAGCGCACTCCTTAATCCCCATCACCTACTTCACCCAGCCCCTACCCACCTCTCTTCTAGTAACCATCAGTTGTTCTCTATTAATTAAGAGTCCATTTCAGGGGTGCCTGGGTGGTCAGTTACACGTCTGACTTCCGCTCAGGTCATGATCTCAGTTTGTGAATTCCAGCCAGGCATCAGGCTCTGTGCTGACAGCTCAGAGCCTCAAGCTTATTTCGGATTCTTTGTCTCCCCCTCTCAGCCCCTCCCCCGTTCGTGCTCCGTCTCTCTCTCTCTCTCAAAAATAAACAAACATTAAAAGAAAAAATTAAAAAAAGAAAAGAGTCCATTTCTTGGTTTGCTCTTTTTTCTTATGATCATTTGTTTTGTTTCCTAAATTCCACATAACCTTTTTCATTTTAATTAAAATGTCATAGTAAAATACTTTTATAAAGGCTGTCTTACATGGCAATGGGATTCTGCAGCATGTTACTGACAAAAAACATCCCGCAGACTGGCCATCCCTGTACTATGTCATGCTGTGTCTCCTGTAAAGGCCACTCTTTTTCAGACGCATGTCTATAACAAGGAGACAGAGCAGTGGCTAGAAAGGGAAGAAGAGTCTAAAAGAAATACCAAAAAGTTAAGATGGTGCAATCCTGAGAGTGTTTAACGAAAGACTAAGGTTGAAGCCAGTGAGGTCCTGAGACTAGTCATAATGTTGCAGAGCAATTACATGGCATCCTATTTGAATGGCTTCAAAGGTCTTCCACAATACTGTGTAAGAGAAACCAGCCACATCTCGGTGAACTAGACGTCAGTAAAAACACCCAGGGGATGTCTGGGTGGCTCAGCTGGTTGAGCGTCCAACTTCAGCTCAGGTCATGATCTTGTGGTTCATGAATTCAAGCCCTGCGTCAGGCTCTGTGCTGACAGCTCGGAGCCTGGAGCCTGCTTTGGATTCTGTCTCCCTCTCAAAAATAAACAAACACTGGGGCACCTGGGTGGCTCAGTCCCTTGAGCGCCTGACTTTGCCTTAGGTCATGATCTTTCGGTTCACGAGTTTGAGCCCTCTGTCGGGCTCTGTGCTGACAGCTCGGAGCCTGGAGCCTGCTTGGAATTCTGTGTCTCCCTCTCTTTCTGCCCCTCCCCTGCTCGCGCTCTCTCTCTCAAAAATAAACAAACATTAAAAATAATAATAAATAGATATGTAAACATTTAAAAATTAAAACAAAACACTCAGGAATTGGCTTAAAAGCCTGCCATTCATCAATTGGCAGTAGCCAGAGTGGCAAAGATCATACTAGAGCCGAGTTCCCACAAACTAAACACAGGCACAGAAACAACGTGCAGACACTAAATTTAATTTCCTGACTGTTAATACCAGACAGGAATCACAATCAGCATCTTTTTCATTGTCCTTAAAATAAGTTAAGCACTGCTTTGTGTCATTGTCTGAGTAACAGAACAAAAGAAACCCACCAAATGAAAACAATTCTTTAGAACTCAGAAACCTACCAGAAGCCAGACTGGGTAGCCAGTGCTTTTTCTGTCTTAGAAAAGCATTTAACCCTTCTTACCGACTGCCTCTGCCACTGCTTCCAGGTTTCTACTGCCCAGCTACCTAGCCTGAGTGCTGTTCCAACACCTGGCCCTAGCTTTTTCATTTCCCAGTTAATTCTGACCCAAATGCTCAAGATCTTTTGAGGTCCACCTCAAGGGTCACTTCCTTTATGAAGCCTAACCATAACAAAAACCTCTGATAGTTATCTCCACGTGGCCATTCAGTCCTGCCACTTTTATGAGCCTACTGCTTTCTCTAAGTACATTCCCTGCGGGCAGAAACTGTATTTGCACTTAGGTCTTGTCTCTCTTCAGTGCAACAGCTGCCAGCTGCCCTAACACAGGGAGGCTCAATCAGCATTTGGGGATCTCAGTACCCAGACGTGGGTGGCAGGCAGTCCGGCTTCCAGTCCTCCCACCTCAATTAGGCCACAGAAATTCTTCCTCCACCTTTACTAGGAAGTCAGCACACTGCCTCCTTATCCCAGGGAGTAAAGAGCTTGCAGTCATCAAGTATATCTTAGCTGCACAACGGTCTATTTCCTTTCCTTAAATCAGGAAACTGGAAGGTGTTCTTACCCTTCAAGCAATTTCATCTACACACAGGATACAAATGCTCAGACCCCAAACTAACCAGAGAGCTATCGGGACAAAAAAAGTTATTAAATATCCATCTTGAAATTAATCAAATTCCAGCCTTGGAATTTTTCCTCCCACTGCCTCCCACAGAGGCTCACCTTTGAGGCAGGAAAGTAGCAGTTCAGGAGCAGCCACAATCTTCCCTGCTTTAAAGCAAGCTGCAAAGAAGCTCCCCATTCATCGCTGAACGAGGGCTGTAATCTGCTAGTTGAGAACTAAACTACAGGCATCGTATTCTTCAACAAAGGCCCCCTCACCAGCTGTCCCCCGGTTATGGTGTTCACACAGTTCAAAACAGCACAATAGGCTTGGTTTTATTTCTAATGCTGTTTAACAAGAGAAACAGAACTACTTGCCTCTAAATTACCCTGCAGCCACTCCTCGATTTATTTTATTAAAATATGAGTGAAGACGATTATGCACCCCATCTCTGGGTATTTACCAAGCCTGACACATAATATACCACTATTTCAAGTGTCTGCACATAGGTTAAGTCTATCCCATCTTCTTCCTGAGGTGTACATGATTTGCAAATAGAGAAGTAACGCAAACACGACCCAAAGTCAAAAATGGCAAACTACCAAAATGTTCCCCGTGCCAAATCCAAATTATCCAGGCCTCAGGTCCGAACGGGGGACGTCCCGCCATCTCGAGGGCGGCAGGGCACCCCGGCTCCAGGCATGCGGGTGGACCAACCCGGGGGGGGGGGGGCGGGTAAACAGGCCCACGCCAGCGGCGCAGGCCAGACTTGGGCTAAGGCGGAGCGACCCCCACCGCCAGCTGGGGCGGGGGCTGCAGCCCCGAGAGGCGGTGAAGACACCCGGCCGGAAGGGCCGCTCCCGACCAGCACGGCGCCCTCCCGACCCCGCGCTCAGCCCCGGCTGAGCCCCGACCCCGGCCCGCCCTACCCCGGCTCACCCCGCCCCGGTGGGCAGCGGCGCGCCCCGGGCCCGGCCGGGCCAGCTGCTCGGCGGACGCCCGCGGCCGCTCAGAGATCACTCGCGGCGGCGCGCGGCGGGCCGGGGGCCGCTCGGCACCATCCTCCCCGCCGCGCCGGGGGCGGCCTCGGGCTCCACGGGGCCCAGGCGAGGACCAGAGGCCAGTCCGGCTCACGCCGCCGCGACACAGACTCGTCTCAGGGTCCGGCAGCCGTGGTTTCCGGGTAGAAAAAAACGCCACCGCCAACGCTGCCGTGACCTCCGACACCTGGCGTCCGACGGCGGCGCGGCCGGGACAAGATTCCTCAGTCGCGAGCTGCGGAGACCACGCCCCCTGGCTGGGCTACGTGGGGGCTTGCGTGCGAGTACCGGGGCTGCGTGCGTGCTGACACGGCGCGCGGGGCCTGCCTTTCTGTGTCTGTGTTTGAGCGGGGTGTGGTGAGGCTGGCATCGTGGTGAGTGCGCGTGCCTAGTGCACGTGGGTGGACCTGCGTGTCAGTGCGTTCTGTAAAGACCGTGTGTGCTGTGCGTTTGTGGGTCCGTGTGCGTGTTCAGTGCTGTGTGTGATGGTTAGGAGTATAACGTGTGTGCATACGTAGGTGTGTAGTGTGTGTGTGTGCCCGTGCATTAATCACTGCCCATGAAAGTATAATTTTAATACAATCCCTTTGTAAGGTAATTTGGCATCGTCCAGGAAACTTGAAGATGTGCCTTCTTTCTGGAGAATATATTACCCCGGAGAAACAGTTGCACATCTGCGCAAGTAGACAGAATAAAGAATGTTTATAGCACCGTTATTTGTAGTCACTAAGAATTGAAGAGAAAACAAACCTCCATACAGTCAAACGTAAAAATAGGCAGTATATTCTTATATAAACAATTTCGACAGCGAAGATTATCCAGAACAGCTTGACAACATCCGGGCTCACCCTAAGGGCATAACATGCTGGGGGGGGAGGGCGGGGGGCAAGCCACGAAACGATACATTGCAGCATAATTCCATTATATAAAATCCCCCAAACATGCTAATCAACGCATTGTTTAGAGATGCATACGTGACTGGTGGAATTCAGAAAAAAAAACGAAAAACAAAAAACAGGAAGAGATGCACAAACTTCATGTTAAGTGGTAAGAGGATAGAATGGGGGAGGAGCACACAGGCTACTTCAAGGTACCTTGAGCAAGTCACAAGCGCTCTGAGCCTCCTGTACTTGGTTTCTGAGGTGGGGGTGATAACATCAGCTTGTTCCAGTTCGTTAAATTCCTCCACTCTGTAAAACTGTAAAGCACTATCCAAAGATAAGTTATGTGCTTTGAGAGCTAACCACGGTAGGACCTGAGCTGTTTGTCAAAGTTCCTGCAGGGCACTGACCCCTGGTCGGTATGACACACACCGATTCAATAGTATTATTTTATGGGTTCAAGGAGCTTCAGAGTAGTTTATGTCAGCTTATCAGCATTATTTGTTGATAATAGACAAAGGGCTCTGCATTTGGGGCTAGTTACAAGCAGGGATATGCCTATGCTGTGTGACCAGAAAAAACATTAGAAAAGAAACCAGCAGACTCAATTTTGGGCTCCCTGCTCTAAAGCGTTCCATGCACATGTTGGTGGTTCCTGCCCCAGGAGTGAAAGCGCCATCTGTTTGGGCTCTTACAGAAGAAGGATAATAGAACCTTGCACCTGGCCTTTCCAGCCCTTACTTAAATATTATTGGTGTATTGTATTTTTTGTCCTGTAATAAACTGTAGATTTGTTAGGATCTATGAGTTTTCTTTAGCAACCAAAGCCTGTTAAACCATTTCAGCAGCTGGTGTCAGATGTAGGATTTACTGAAAAAACCCTGACTCATTCTTAGCTCAAAATATGGCTAAGGCATTACTAGAAAAAAAAAAGGGGGGGGGGTGATTCTGATAAAAAAGATGAAAATGAACAAGTTACTCTTGGTTTGAAGTAGCACAGACTTTGAAATTAGATACTAGTAGTAAAACATTCCAGTGAAATCTGGAACTGAAAGAATCTGAACCTCAGGAGCTAGAAAAATGGACCAGCAGGGAACTGCAAACTGATACCAGGTCAGCTAAAAATTCAGATCTGTGGTTGCTGCTTTGAGCATCAGCAAAATGAAAGTTAAGTTCAGAATCTCCTTGGGGTGAGCTGTGTCCTCTCTGGTTGGCACCATATGTTTGATGAGTCAGCTAATTCTGTGAGACTTAGGACAACAAAGAAAATAATTCAAGTTGGGCAAGATGACAGGGAGGGCAAGAAACTAGGGAAATAAGGGATTATTCAGTGAGGGAACTGAATAATTTTCCAGGTCATTACAGACATCATCCTGATAAACCTTTGTTAAAATGATTCCTGAGAATTTTAGAGAATTTTAGAATGAGGAGCAGTGTCTCTGCTTTGAACACTTCTGACTGAAGGGGAATATTTTGGTCCACCAACTATTGGCTAATACCTTTGTGGGGATGGTTCATAGGGAAGCCCCCAGGTTTCTAGAATGGATTAAGAAAAGGATCCATCATGCTTATCCAGAGAAAGACAATGTCACTTCCCCTCCGTTGTCAACCAATACTAAAGTTGCAAAAACACTGCAGGCGTAGGCAGTATTGAACTATCTATATAATGACAGAATCGAGCTCCCTAATGGGATGCCCCTCACCCAGGCTACGACCAACACTGTAACTCAAGGCGTCCCGCCAGCACTAGCACCACGTATGACTTTGATATTGAGACCACAGGAGAACGTAAAAGAGGCAACCTCAAATCCTTTATCCCAGCTACCACACGGAGGATTAAAAAAAAACAAACTGGCACAGCCACTTTGGAAAACAAACTGGCAGTTCCTCAAAAAGCGAAACAGGGAGTTAACATTTTAGCCCAGCAATTCCATGTCCAGAGACCCGAGAGGATTAAAGCATGTCAACACAAAAATAGTCAAAAAAATGGAAACAGCCCAGATGTTCATCAATTGATGAATGGATAAACAAAATGTGGTACATCCATACCGTGGAACATTATTCACCCGTAAAGGGGAATGAAGCTTCAAAGCGTGATAAATGAAAGAAGCCTGTCACGAAAGGCCACATATTCTATGATTCCATTTGATATGAAGTGTCCAGAAGAGGCAAATCCATGGAGACGGAAAGTGAATTCGTGGTTGCCAAAGGTGGGAGGTGGTAACTAAAGGGGAACAGGGTTTCTTTTGGGGCCAAGAAAAACACTTGAAAATTGACTCGGTGAATGCACTGAAAACCATTGAATTATACACTTTAATTGTGTGAATTACATGGTATATGAATTACATCTCAGTAAAGATGTTTTCAAAAAAGTTAGAACTTTACAAAAGAAAGGAAGTCAACACAAGAAAGGGACTAACAATTCAGCCTCTAATCATGTGGGAATCTTTAGACAGCTAGTTGTAAAAGTCAAAAAAGAAAGAAATTGAGAGAGAAAGTGCCACCAAAACCTTTATGAAAATCTGGAGATCCCACATCTAAGTCTCCTCAAAGCCCCTCGGATGGAAAATCCAAAGGTTTGGGGAAATTCCAGAAAGAAATATGGTTCCAGTGAGCCTACAGCATTAGATTCTAAAATACTCTTAATAGAAAGGTAGTAGTTCTTTGTCCAATACCTGCAAGTTTTCCTTAAGATGGATATTATTTTGAGGTGCCTGGGTGGCTCAGTCAGTTGAGCATCCAGCTCTTGGTTTCAGCTCAGGTCATGATCTCACAGTTCGTGAGTTTGAGCCCCGCATCAGGCTCTGTGCTGTAAGTGTAGAGCCCACTTGGGATTCTCTCCCCGCTCTCTCTGAGAAGAGAGAAGAGAGTTCTCTTCTCTCAAAATAAACAAACTTTAAAAAAAGTCATCATGGAGGAAGAAGACAAAAACGCCAGGGCCTCTTGACTCAACTCCCAGTGGGGTTCCCAAGGTCTTTTACCAACAATGGGGGGTGAAATGGCCAGAGGTGGAGAAGTAACTCTTCTAGATCTCCTGGGCGTGGAGCACATTTACAGTGTTGCCTCGGCCTGCTAACAAGCCCCATAGGGGCAATAGAATTAATCCAGGGGGCTATGGGGACGCTACTGTAAAAGGGACCAGAATTAAAGTCTGGTCAAAAGTTGGAATATGTGATTTATAAATGTATGCTGTGATGGTGTCTCCCTTACCTGCCATGCTTTTGTGGTGGAGTCAGGGCAGGGGGGAGGGGAGGTGGCAGAGGAATTCACACAGGGGCCTTCCCCGCTGCACTCTGTTTTCTCTTTCAACATTGAACCTGCACTAAAACTTCAGGTAAGGGCTCCAGAGGCTGGGACTATTCCACAACAAGATACCATGTCCGGAAATTTGGACCTAACGGCAGGATTTCAAAGGGATCGATAGGACTGACGGTCACTTCCCCGCACCCCACAGCGGTGGAGCTGGCTGCTGAGATGTTTTGTTGCCCAGTGGATGGGCCAGATGCACTTCTCTGCACGTATCCAATCAGACCCTCGAGGTGAACTGAAGAGAAGGCTCCTGCCCATCTCCTGTTGCTGCCAGCAGTATATTTGCACGGTAGGGAACCACAGGGCCTTCTTTAGAGAGAAAAGACTGGCTTAAAATTGATGATATATGGAAGAAGATGCAATTGCTCCCAGGGGAAAGGGAGCCAATAGCTTGTTAAAGGGAAAGTCTAACCAAATCTCCATGGCTGGTTGAGAAGCTTAGAGGAAGGGAATAAATATGGTCTCTTAGCTTTGACTCTGAAGGTCCTGGGGGCAAAGAACTGTGTCAAAAGCTCCTCTTTTTTGAAGAGCCAACAAGTGACCTGACCACTACGGACAACCGTTTGGCGGACCCTCAGAAGGTTAGACATAGAATCACCATATGGCCCGTCAATTCTAATCCTAGGTGTACATCGCGAAGAACAAAAAGCAGGAGTTAAAACCGATGCGTACCCACCGATGTTCATCACCCCATTATCTGTAATAGTCAGAAGGTGGAAACAACCCAGATGGTCACCAACAGATTAATAGGCAAACAAATTGGCCTACACATACGAAAGAATATCACCTTGCAAAGGAAGGGCACTCTGACACGTGCTGCAACATTATGTGAAATGAAAACATTATGATAAATGAAACAAACCAGACACAAGGAACAAATGTTACATGATTTAACTTACATGAAGCAGCAAAGTCATGGAGACAGAAAGTAGAAAAGAGGTCATGGGGGGGGGCACGGGAAGCAGGGAATGGGGAGCTATTGTTTCATTGTATAGAGTTTCTATTAGTTCTGGAAACAGGCAGTGGTGACGGTTGCGTGACATTGCGAATGCACTCAATCCCACTGAACTGGACACCCTAAAAGTGTCGGTGTGAGTTGGAAACATTTCACCGCGTTAAGAAAAAAAAACCACGCGAGTGGACAACGTCCAACCTAATGACCTTCTGCGCGTGGTCTGTGTCCTCACAACCGATGACCAGGTGTGAGGTCTGTGTGACCACAAGGCAGCAATTGCAACGGGACTGTCTTTGGGTCTGCATTTGACGTTTGCTCAGGAAATACTAGAGACAAGGCCTCTGACTTATACTGCTATGAGAAGCAATTATGGTACATGAGAAAAGGTAGATTTTGTTGGAAGGGACGACATCATAAAAAATTGGTTGATTGTAGTTTAATCAGTCAACAGAAGTATGCCACAAAGCACAGATAGCCAGTGATCAGGGAGGAACAGGATTGTCAAGTATGAAACATTTGTGCTCATGTTATTTATTAGTGGATGGATCAGCTCTCTGTTCAAATGGATGCCAACCCCCCAGATGACTGCAAACATTTGAAATCCGTGTGCACATTTGGATCTTCTATGTGAACGGAGCACCTGTTCCAAGGTGTTCTGTGCGAGTGTAGGTGGTTCCTGAACCAAGAGAGGGGTGGGTAATAGGACCTTGCACGCAGACGTCCCAGACCCTTAGGGTGAGACAGCCTTTGGCTGTGATTTCCTTATTTCCATGCTGTTGCTACCTAGTACCCTTTCCAGGAATGGACTGTAGATAGGTAAGCACTGCCATTTTGAGTCCTGTCATTTTGGGTCTTGAGCAAGTCAATCCTGTTTGACTACCACCATAGGTAGAGTTTTGCTGCACTAATGATCACTGGGTCTCCTGATGGGGTGCACTGAGAAGGACACATCACCTCTTTGGCATTCCTGCCAAAATGCTAAAACCTGAATACAATCCTCAGGACGTGATCAAGCAAATCCAGGATGAGTGACATTCTGAAAATACCTATCCCACACTCTTCAAGTACATCAATGTCATGAAAACAAGAAAGACATGTATACCAAATTCATGTATACCAAATCATCATGATGTACACTTTCAATATCTCATAATTTTATTTGCCAATTTTACCTTAATAAGCTGAGGAAAAAAGAAATAAACCTGGGCAATTGTTCTAGATTAAAGACCACTAAAGACACATGACCACTAAAAGCAATCCTGCACAGGAACCTGGATTGGGAAAATTTGGATATGGTCTACTGACTGCATCAATGTTAAATTCCTGTGGTTACGTAAAAGATTGTCCTTATTCTTAGGAGATATATACTATATTTAGATATATACTAAATAGAGGTATTGAATTATGATATCCGCACCTGAGAGAGAGAGAGGAAGCAAATGTGACAAAATGTTAAGTATTGAATCAAGGAGAAGGGCATACAAATGTTCATTATAGTATTCTTTCAGTATTTCTGTAGATTTGACACTTCTCAAAATAAAAATTTAGAAGAAAAAATAACAATCACTGTGATACATTAGGCCAGAAGTCAGCAAACCTTTCTGCAAAAAATATATATATTTTAAGCTTTATGGACCATACGGTGTCTGTCGCAACTATTCATCTCTGCCACGTACTGTGAAAGACACAGAATGAAGGGGAGTGGCTGTAGTCTAATAAAATCTTATTTACAAAAGCAAGTGCTGGGCCAGATTTGGCTGCAGGCCATAGTTTCTGACCTCTGCTTCAGGCTGTGGTAAACTCAGGGCAATTCTGCTGCCTCCTACAGTCAACTAGAAATTCATGGCTGCTCAGGAATTGACAGCATGTGTTAAAATGTGAATCAAATATTGTCGCTTGAGATGCTATTATCCTAATCTCCCAACAACTGATGACCTAACAGCCACGCCCCACTGAAAACATCCTCTCCTCTTTTTCATCTTGACCCTAATAAAAACTCTTCAAATCTCAGGGTGCCTGGGTGGCTCAATGTGTTAAGCGACCGACTCTTGATTTCAGCTCAGGTCATGATCTCGTGGTTTGTGGGATCGAGCCCCACATCGGGCTCTGTGCTGTCAGCGCAGACAGTGGAGAGCCTGCTTGGGTTTCTCTCTCTCCCTTTCACTGTCCCTCCCCTGCTCACCCTCTCTCTGTGTCTCTCAAAATAAATACATTTAAAAAAAGAGAAATGGGAACTCTGTGGGAATGTAAAATGGCACAGCCGCAATGGAAAGTAGTATGGCATTTCCTCAAAATATTAAAAATAGAACTGTAGAATTACCATATGATCCAGCACTTCTGGGTTTATTATCCAAAAGAATTAGAAGTCAGGATCTTGAAGAGATATCTGGACCCCTGTGTTCATTGTACCATTGTTCATGATCGCTAAGACACGGAAATAACCTAAATGGCCATCGACAGATGAATGGATAAAGAAAATGTATACTCATACAGTGGAATGCTACTTGGCCAAAAAAAAAAAAAAAAAAAAAAAAAGTAAGGAAATTCCGCAAAATGGGATAACATGGATGGACCTTAGGACATAAGGCATTATTCCACTTACATGAGGTATCTAAAATAGCCAATTTCATAACATCAAAGATTGGGATGGGGGTTACCAGGGGCTGGGGTGGGGGCGTACTGTTATTAATTAACAGTCCAAAAATTTCAGTTAAGGTTCTAGATACCTGCTGTGCAGCACTGTACTTAGAGTCAACAATAACACACACTCCAATATTTGTGAAGAGGATAGATTTTACGTTAAGTGTTGTCACCACACTAAAAAGTAAAAGAAAGAAAAAGAGTGGGGCCCTGGAGCTAGTCTTCCCCGGGTTCGAATGCTGGCTCCCCGCTTCAGCTCTGTGATCTTGTGCAATGCCCAGGCATCTCCACGCACCAGCTTCTCTTTGTGCCTCAGGACAATTAGCACGACTGACCTGCAGGCTACCGGAGAAGAGTAAACAAGTTCTTCCATGTCAGGCACTTAGCACAGTGCCTGGCATGTACCGAGCGCTAATTAATGCTACCTGTTAGTATTCCTACTAAATTCGGTTTCTTAGACACAGTCAAGAGGTAATACATCTTTAAATGCTCACTTAGCACAGTACCTAAGGGCTAAATACATGTAAGATGTTGCAATTGTTCCACTAGGCAGTTAAACAGGCATTTGTTGCCTGTCACTTTCATTGTATCTTACTCTCAGCTAAGTCTTGAGCCATTTAACTTGTCATGTTTTTGCACCTTCCCATTTCTCCTGGATTGGGAATAAGCTGAAGGCAGAGTCCAGGACGTGTGAATTTTTGCAGCCCCTCCAGCACCACGCTATGTAGCCCGGGCTGGAGTATATACAGGGCATAGTTTTAATACAGTCTTGAAAAGAAGAATCTTGGGGCGCCCGGGGGGCTCAGTCGGTTAAGCACCCGACTTCGGTTCAGGTCATGATCTCACGGTTCATGGGTTCCAGCCCCGCAGTGGGCTCTGTGCTGAGAGCTCGGAGCCTGGACTCTGCTTTGTCCCCTTCTCTCTCTGCCCCTCCCCTGCTCGTGCTCTGTCTCTCTCTGTCTCTCAAAAAATAAATGAATGTTGAAAAAAAATTTTAAAGGAAGAATCTTCAGTAGACCACCTAATCCAGCACGCTACTGATTGACTCGTCTAAATAAAGTTTACTTATTTTGAAAGAGACAGAGATAGTGCAGGGGGGCGGGGCAGAGAGAGAGAGAGATTGAGAGGGAGAGAGAGCAGGCTCCACGCTGCCAGGGCCGAGCCTGAGGCAAGGCTTGAACCCAAGAAACCCCGAGATCCTGACCTGAACTGAAACCAAGAGACGGGCATTCAACCGGCTGAGCCACCCAGGCGTCCTCATCTCCACACTTTTAAAAAGACAGAGCTTTCAGAATGAGTCACTATGACTTATGAGATGATAAGAGAAACTCCTCACTTGACAGTGACCGTGTCCATCCACCCCCTCTGACTTTTCAAAATCGGGAGGAAACGACCAGACTCCTTCCCCTCCCAGACCTGTCCTGCGCTCCGCAGCAGGGACCATCAGAATTCCAGGTGAATTCTGACCATGGACTCAGAGCTCAGGCGAGATGCCTCCGTGTTTGAGAATGCTTACCAATCTTCCAGCTGCCACCCCAAGTCCAAGAAACTCGATTTCTTTCAGCTTCACTGACTTTTTATTACGGGAGTAGCACTTTTCTTCTGGCAGTGAAACCATTCAGCGGGTGTGTACTTCCATAGAGGGAATTTAAACCAGACACCTAGCCCTGCAAACAGCTCGTTATTCTTTTAAGGAGGAGGAGGCCTCAGAACCTTCCAGGAGGATGATTCTACCCCAGAGGTGGCATTCTATATTGGCAACCGCAGAGGGGTTGCCTGGGAAACCCTGTTTAGACATCAGCTGCGTCACTTTTAAGACAAACTTCTCCCTTTAAGAGCTAATGTGCACGATTACAATTCTGTGTCGTGTGGTGGTTTGGACAGCGTTTGTTTTTATGCTCTTAGAATAATTTTTCCATTTTTCTGATTACAAAACAACCATTGTATTGTATACAGTTAGGAAACTTTAGGAAATATTAAAAAGGAAATTAAAACCATCTGTAATAACCAAACCCAATGGTAACTACCGTTAAGATTTTGCTGTATTTCTGGAGCAGCTGGGTGGCTCCGTTGGTTAAGCGTTGGCTTCTTGGTTTCAGCTCAGGTCATGATCTCACGGTTCGTGAGTTCAAGCCCCCAGTCGGGCTCTGTGCTGACAGTGAGGAGCCTGCTTGAGATTCTCTGTCTCCCTCTCTCTCTCTCTCTCTCTCTGCCCCTCCCCTGCTTGTGTGTGTGCGTGTACTCTCTCTCTCTCTCTCAAAATAAATAAGTAAACTCAAAAAAAGAAAGAAGAAAGATTTTGCTGTATTTTTTTTCCTTTTTTTCCAGCATTGCATGGAATTTTAAAACAAATTCGGAACTATGCCTCACATCATGCTAGGATAGTTTTCTACATAATTATTATTTGATTTAAACATCCCCCTCTACACAATTTAAACACTGAAAAATTTTAACTTCTGTAGTCCTTATTTTTAATGTAAATTTTTATTGTGTTTCTTATGATTTTTTTTTAGCATAGCTTTCCAGAAATGGGATTACTGTGCCAAAAAGTAAAAAATATATATATTTTTTTATTTAAAAATTTTTTAATGTTTATTCATTTTTGAAAGACAGAGAGAGACAGAGCACAAGCAAGGGTGGGGTGGAGAGAGAGGGGGACACAGAATCTGAAACAGGCTCCAGGCTCTGAGCTGTCAGCACAGAGCCCAACTGCGGGGCTTGAACTCACAAACCTTGAGATCATGACCTGAGCCTAAGCCGGAGGCTCAACCGACTGAGCCACCCAGGCGCCCGTATATTTTTTCATTTTAGAGGGAAAGAGAGTAGGCAAGCAGGGTAGAGGGGCAGAAGGAAAAAGAGAGAAGCTTAAACAGGCTCCACACTCAGCGTGGAGCCTGATGAGGGGATCAATCCCACAACCCTGGGATTATGAGCCAAAATCAAGAGTTGGTCGCTCAATCTATGGAGCCATCCAGGCGCCCAAAAGTAAAAAGAGTTTTAAGGCTCTGACACATCGTGCTGATTGGCCATCTGGAAATTTTATAATCTGTGCTTCCATCAGTGAGGCACATTTCTCTGTACATTCATAGTCCTAAAACGTTATAAAATTTCACCTTTGCCAATTTGACAGGCAAAAAAATACGTTATTAAATTATTTTACATCTCTGATTACTAACGGGGTTGAAATTTTCATCTGTTGCTGTCTATTGGTGAGTCTAAATGGTGAATTGTTTGTTCATGTCCTTTGTGCATTTAAAACAATGTTTATTTATTTTTGAGAGAGTGCAAGCGGGGAGGGGGAGAGAAAGGGGGGTAGTGGATCCCAAGTGGGGTCTGAGCTAACAGCAGCGAGCCCAGTGCGGGGCTCACACTCACGATCCACGAGATCATGATCTGAGCCGAAGTCAAACACTCAACCGACTGAGCCACCCAGCCACCCGCGTTTGTGAATTTTTAAATGGTTAAAATGTTTTAAAGTTTCTTATTTGAAAAAGTACTTCCGTTTTCTTTCATATTTGTATTGGTAATTTGTCTTTCTTCTTCCCCCACCCCCAACTTTATTGTGATAGAATTGACATATAACATTGGTAAGCTTAAGGTGTACAACATGATTTAATACACACTTATGTTGGGGCGCCTGGGTGGCTCGGTCGGTTGGGTGTCTGACTTCGGCTCAGGTCATGATCTCGCGGTCCGTGAGTTCGAGCCCCGCGTCGGGCTCTGTGCTGACCGCTCAGAGCCTGGAGCCTGTTTCGGATTCTGTGTCTCCCTCTTTCTCTGACCCTCCCCTGTTCATGCTCTGTCTCTCTCTGTCTCAAAAATAAATAAACATTAAAAAAAATTAGGGGCGCCTGGGTGGCGCAGTCGGTTGAGCGTCCGACTTCAGCCAGGTCACGATCTCGCGGTCCGTGAGTTCGAGCCCCGCGTTGGGCTCTGGGCTGATGGCTCGGAGCCTGGAGCCTGTTTCCGATTCTGTGTCTCCCTCTCTCTCTGCCCCTCCCCCGTTCATGCTCTGTCTCTCTCTGTCCCAAAAATAAATAAAAAACGTTGAAAAAAAAAAATTAAAAAAAAAATTAAAAAAAATACACACTTATGTTGCAAAATGATTACCACAAAATGGTTAGTTAATACATCCATGGTCTCACACAATTACCTTTTTAATTTAATTTTTTTTTTTTTTTGGTGAGAACATTTAAGATTTTAATTTAATTTAATTTAATTTTATTTTATTTTATTTTATTTTATTAATTTGAGAGAGAGAGAGCACACGCAAGCAAGGGAGAGGGGCAGAGGGAGAGAAACAGAGAATCTTAAGCAGGCTCCAGGCTCAGTGTGGAAGCCAATGTGGGGCTCGATCCCGTGACCCAGGGATCATGACTTGAGCCCATATTGAGTCGGATGCTCAACTGCCTAAGTGACCCAGGAGCCTCTAAGATCTACTTTCTTAGCAATTTTCAAGTAGGTAATACAGTAATTATTAACTATAGTCACCATGCTGTGCATTAGACCCTCAGAACTTCACTCCTCTTGTAAGTGGAAGTTTGTACCCTTTGACCAACATGTCCCCATTTCCTACCCCTCAGCCCCCGGCAACCACAGTTTTGCCTTCCGTTTCCATGAGTTCAGCCTTTTTAGATTCCACATACAGATTCCACAAGTGAAATCGTACAGTATTTGTCTTTCTCTGATTTATTTCGTTTAGCATTAATGCCCATCCATGTTGTCAGGATTTCCCTCTTTCCTATGGCTGAATTTTACATTTCTGTATCTATTCTCTGTCAGCCGTCACAGGTTGTTTCCAAACTTTGGCTACTGTGAATAATGCTTCAGCGGACATGGGGGTACAGATACCTCTTTGAGATCCTGTGATTTCATCTCCTTCCACGTCTATACACAGAAGTGGGATTGCGGGATCGAATAGTAACTGCATTTTTAATTTTTGAGGAAGCTCCACAGTGTTTTCCACAGTGACTGCACCAGTTTAAATTCCCACCAACGGTGCACGAAGGTTCTCTTTTCTCCACATACTTACTAATGCTGTTGTCTCTCATCTTTTTTTTACAATCATCCCCACAGGTGTGGGGGTGATATCTCACTGAAGTCTTGATTTGCATTTCCCTGATGATTACTGATGTTGCGCATATTTTCATATATCTATTGGTCATTTGTATGTCTCCTTTGGAAAAATGTCTATTCAGGGTTTCTGCCC
Source organism: Panthera pardus (assembly GCF_024362965.1). Classification (NCBI taxonomy): domain Eukaryota; kingdom Metazoa; phylum Chordata; class Mammalia; order Carnivora; family Felidae; genus Panthera; species Panthera pardus. The sequence continues at coordinate 968,620 of NW_026526969.1, read as the reverse complement.
ATTTTTAAATCAGATTATTTGAGTTTTGTTTTTGTTTTTGCTGTTGGGTTGTAGGAGTATCTTATATATATTGGCTATTAGCTAGCACCTTATTAGATATATAGTTTCCAAATATTTTTTCCCTTTCCATAGGTTAGTTTTCATTGGCTTGATGGTTTCCTTTGCTGCACAGAAGGGTTTTTTTTTTTTTTTGCTTTTAATTTTTAGTGAGAAATAATGAACATATTATGTTGTATTAGTTTTAGGTGCATAATATAATGATTTTATAAATGTGTATGTTGTGAAATGATTACCACAATGGGTTTAGTTAACATCCATCACCACACATAGTTACAATTTATTTTCCTTTTTTGATGAGAACCTTAAAGATTTACTTTCTTAGCAAATTTCAAATATACAATATGGTATTGTTAATTATAGTCACCATGTTGTACGATACATCCCCAAGACTTACCTATCTTATAACTGGAAGTTTGTGCCTTTGACCACCTTTGCCCATTTCTCCCACCAACCTCCCTCCCCACCCGGCCCGTGGCAACCACCAATCTGTCATCTGTATCTAGGAGTTGATTTTTCTTTAAAATATTCTACATATAAGTGAGATCATACAATATTTGGCTCTCTTCGTCTGATTTATTTCAGTTAGAATAATGCCTTCAAGATCCGTCCGTGTTGTTGAAAATGGCAGGATTCTATTTATGGCTAAATAATTTTTCTCTCTCTCTCAGAGACTGAGAGAGAGAGAGGGAGAGAGGCGCCGGGGTGGCTCAGTTAAGCATCTGACTTCAGCTCAGGTCATGATCTCATGGTTTGGGAGTTTGAGCCCCGCATTGGGCTCCGCACTGATGGTGCAGAGCCTGCCTGGGATTTTCTCTCTGACCTCCCCGCCTTTTCAAAATAAATATATAAAACTTAAAAAGAGAGAGAGAGCGTGCACACACAAGTGGGGAGAGGGGCAGAGAGAGAGAGAGAGAGAGAGAGAGAGGGAGAAAATCCCAAGCAGGCTCCACACTCAGCATGGAGCCCAATGCGTGCTCGATCCCACAACCCTGGGATCATGACCTGAGCTGAAATCAAGAGTCAGATGCTCAACTGACTGAACCATGCAAGCGCCCTGAAAGTGTTTTCAAGTCCCCTACTATTGTTGCATTGTTGGCAATGTCTCCCTTCAGATCTGTTAGTATTTGCTTAATATATTTAGATGTTCTGATGTTGGATGCATATATACATATATACATATATATGCGTATTACATATTATATATTGTTATATTCTTGTGAATTTACCTCTTTATCATTATATAATGAATTTTTTTGTCTCTTGTTACTTAAAGTCTATTTTGTATGATATAAGTCTCTATTTTGGTTTCTATTTGCATGAAATATCTGTTCCCATCCTTTCACTTTGAGTCTATGTGTGTTCTTCAAACTGAATCGAGTCATTTGTAGGCAGCACCTTCTTTTTATCCAGAAAGCCACTCTATGCCTTGAGTTGGAGGATATAATCCATTTACATTTAATAGTGTTTATATTTAATTGATGTTATACATAGAATGAACTTCCCCAACTTAACCACCTTTATGGAATATGCATTCTGCAAATGAAAACATTTTAAGAACAACAAAAGGTAAAGGGAATATTTACATATATTTTACACTGGTTGTTTTACCATTTTATATTTTTATATTTGTCTCTCTTTTAAAATTTTTTTTTAATGTTTATTTATTTTTGAGAGAGAGAGGGAGAGAGAGAGAGCATGAGTGTGGGAGAGGCAGAGAGAGAGGGAGACACAGAATCCAAAGCAGGCTCCAGGCTCTGAGCTGTCAGTACAAAGTCCGACACAGGGCTTGGACCCATGAACCGTGAGATTATGACCTGAGCTGAAGTCGGACGCTTAACTGACTGAGCCTCCCAGGCGCTCCTTTATATTTCTCTTTAATCCATCAGGAATTATATTCATGATAGTGTGAGACGAAGTTCTACTTTAATTGTTTACCAAAAATTGGTAATACTGTAGTGTACCATTGGGGAGTGGAAAGAAATGACTTGTGACAAGGAGGAGAGTGCAAATCAGCCAGCTGGGAGTTGTACATCTCCTTCCTCGGTCATTCTTAGACTTCGTTCTACCACTGAGACATCTTACTGTTGAAGCTGGCTCTATTCAAGGGTGTCGCCCTGGTGATGTTTAACCATCACCAACAGACAGCACAAGATCAAGATCTACCATCACAAAGCAACTCCCTCGGGCTGCCTTCCGCTCCTGTCCCTCACCACTAGCAGCCACTAATTTTCCCCCATGTCCATAATTTTCTCATTTCAACCATGCTATGTAAATGGAATCATACAGCATGTAACTTTTTGAGCCTGGATTGCTTTTCACTCCAACTGTTGCAGGTATTAACATGCGGAGTAGTGTTCCATTGTACGTATGTGCCACAGTGAGTTTAACCTGTGAAAGAACATAAGGAACGTCGCTGGCTTGAAGTTATTCGAAATAAAGCTGCTTTTAACGTTTGTGCACAGGCTTTTGTATGTTCAGGAGTTTTCATTTCTCTGGAATAAATGCCCCGGGGTGCTATCGCTGGTTTGGAAGGTAAGTATATGTTTTACAAGAAACTGCCAAACTATTTTCCAGAGTGGCTGTAGCATTCTACACTTTCTCTTTTCTGATTCCATGTTTTCTTTTTCTTGGGTTCATTTTCCCTTGTTTATCAAGTATAGTTCCTTTCACTTCTTTTTAATTTTAAAAATTTTTTAAATTGTGGTAAAATACACTTCACAAAATGTGCCACGTTAGCCACTGTAAGTGTGCAATTCAGTGGCAGTAATTATATTCACGATGTTATGCAACTATCACCACTATCCATTTCCTGAACTTTCCTATCATCCCAAACCGAAACACTGTATCGATAAACACTAACAGTCCATTCCTCCTCCCGCTTAACTCTTGGTACCTTCTGTTCTGATTTCTGTCTCTGTATCTTTGCTTATTCTAGTTACCAGACATAAACGGAATCATACAGTAGTTGACCTTTCGTCTTGGTCTGTTTCACTCGGCAGAATGTTTTCAAAGTTTATCCATGCGTTGCGTATCAGAATTTCATTCCTTTTTAAGGCTGAATCTTTTCCACTACAGGGATACCCCGATTTTTTTAACCCATCCATCTGTTGATGGCCATCTGAGTTGTATCAACCTTTTGGCTGTTGTGAATAATGCTCCTCTGAGCCTTGGTGTGTAAACATCAAACTAAATCGTGTCCCCACAAAAATTCCTATGTTGAAGTCTTCACCCCTAGCACCTCAGAATGTGACTCTAGTTAGGGACAGGATCTTTACAGGTGTAATCAATCTTAAATAAGGTCCTTAGGGGGCGCCTGGGTGGCTCAGTCGGTTGAGCGTCCGACTTCGGCTCAGGTCACGATCTCACGGTCCATGAGTTCGAGCCCCGCGTCGGGCTCTGTGCTGACAGCTCAGAGCCTGGAGCCTGTTTCGGATTCTGTGTCTCCCTCTCTCTGACCCTCCCCTGTTCATGCTCTGTCTCTCTCTGTCTGAAAAATAAATAAAATGTTAAAAAAAAAAATTAAAAAAAAAAAAATAAGGTCCTTAGGATGGACCCTAATCCAGTATGACTGGTGTACTTATAAGAGGAGGGAATTTGGACGTAGACATATACAGAAGGCAGATGATGTGAAGACACGGGAAGAAGATGGCCACCCACAAACCAAGGAGATGCCTCAGGTCCAACCCTACTGACGCCATAACCTCACATTTCTGGCCTCCAGAATTGTACGAAAATGGCCTTCTGTTGTTTAAGCTACCCAGCTTTTGGTACTGGTTAGGTCAGCCCTAATAATATAGCAAGTATCTGTTTGAATCCGTACTTTCAGTTCTTTTGGGTACTATATCTAGAAATGGAGTTGCTGGATCATTTAGTAATCCTAGGTTTCACTCCTTGAGGAACCACCGAAATGTTCTCCACGATGATGGCACCATTTTATATTCCCAACAGCAATGCACCAGGGTTCCAATTTCATCACACCCTCATCGTCACTTGTTATCTTCTGCTTTTCTGACAAAAACCATCCTGACTGCTGTGAATTGGTACCTCCCTGTGATTTTGATTTGCTTTTTTTCTGATGACTATTGGTGTTGAACATCTTTTCATGTGCTTATGGGCAGTTGTGTATTTTCTTTGGAGATGTCTATTTAAGCCCATTTTTGAATTGGGTTGCTTTTTCTTTTTTTTTAATGTTTATTTTTCAGAGAGAGGGAGACAGAAAGAGACAGAGCACGAGTGGAGGAAGGGCAGAGAGGGAAACACAGAATCCGAAGCAGGCTCCGGTCTCCGAGCTGTCAGCACAGAGCTTGATGTGGGACTCAAACTCATGAACCATGATATCATGACCTAAGCCAAATTCGGATGCTTAATCAACTGAGCCACCCAGGATCCCCCGCTTGGGTCTTTTTTTTTTTTTAATTGTTGTTGAATTGAAGGAGTACTTTATATATTCTGGATATCTAACCCTTATCAGGTATATGATTTGCAAATATATTCTCTTGTAAAATAGTGATTTCTAGGAGCTTGGGGGAAGAAGGAATGGGCAATGACGCTCAAAGTATACACAATTTCAATTATACAAGATAAATAATTTCCGGAGGTCTACTATACAACACAATGCCTATAGCTAACAGTACTATATTATACATTTAAATTTTTCTGGAAGGGTAGATCTTAAGTGTTCTTAACACCATTACTCCCCACCATGAAAATTAATAATAATAAAGAAGATAGGAGGAAACTTTGAGAGGTGATGGATATGTCTATGGTCTGGATGTTGGTGATGGTTTCACAGATGTATACTTAAACTCATCAAGTTGCACATTAAATATGTACACCTTAAATTTTTTCCCCTCCCTTTCTGTGGGTTGTCTTTTCACTCTCTTATTACTGTCCTTTGAGGCACAAAAGGTTTAAATTTTGATGAAGTCCCATTGATCCATTGTTTCTTTTGTTGACTGTGCTTTTGGTGTCATATCCAAGAAATCATTGCCAAACCTAATGTCGTGGGGATTTCCCCCTCCTTTTTCTTATACGTTTTATAGCTTTAGCTCTTATGTTTAAGTCTTTGATCCTTTGAATTGTTTATGGTGTAAGGTCCAACTTCATTCTTTCGCACAAGGTTATCTAATTTTCCTAACACCATTTATTGAAAATATTGCCCTTTCTCCCACTGAATGGCCTTGCATGTATCTTCTATGGTTAAGTTTCTGTTCAAGTCTTGTGTCCATTGTCTAAATGAATTCTTTTTTAACTGTTGAGTTCAGGGGCACCTGGGTGGCTCAGGTTAGGAATCTGACTCTGGCTCAGGTCATGATCTCATGGTTCATGGGTTTGAGCCCCACATTGGACTCTTGTGCTGACAGTACAGATTCTGTCTCCCTCTCTCTCTGCCCTGCCCCCCACTCATGCTTTGTCTCTATCAAAAACAAATAAACATTAAAAAAATTTTAACTGAAAAAAAAATTTTAACTGTTGGGGCGCCTGGGTGGCTCAGGTCATGATCTCATGGTTTGTGAGTTCGAGCCCCACGTCGGGCTCTGGGATGACAGCTCAGAGCCTGGAGCCTCCTTCGGATTCTGTGTCTCCCTCTGCCCCTCTGCTGCTTACACTCTGTCTCTCACATTGTCTCAAAAATAAATAAACATTTAAAAAAATTTTTTAACTGTTGAGTTCAGACTATTCTTTATATATCATGGATATCAATTGTTGGTTGGACATGTAATTTGCAATTTTTTTTTCAGTCTCTAGCTTGTCCTTTTATTAACAGGATCTTTCATAGAACAAAAGTTTTAAATTTGGACTCAGTCCAATTTATCAGTTTTTTTTTAAAAACATGTTTTTGAGAGAGAGAGAGAAGCAAGTGGGGGAGAGGGGCAGAGGGAGAGAGAGAAAGAATCTCAAGCAGGCTCCATGCTCAGTGTGGAGCCCAGCATGGGGCTTGATCCCCTCCCATGGATCAGGACCTGAGCCGAAATTAGGAGATGCTCAACCGAGCCACCTAGGTGCCCCTGCTTTTTACCCCCCCGGTTATTGTAGTTTTCAGTTCTGACATTTCTATTTGGTTCTTCCTTATACCTTTGCTTTGCTGGGACTTTCTACATCTTCATTTGTTTTAAGCATGTTCATTTTAGCTCACTGATGCATTTTTATGATGGTGTCTTAAAATTTCTCGTTAGATAATATCTTGAATAGAAGTGGTGAGGGTGGGCATCCTTGTCTTGCTCCTGGTCTTAGAGGAAGAGCATTCAGTCTTTAACCATTATGATGTTAGCTGTGGGTTTTCTTATATGCCTTTGATTATATTCTTGTTTTCTTCTATTCCTACTTTATTTTTTCAAGAAGTGTATTTAAGTGCTTTTTCTGCTTCAGTTGAGATGATCATATGGTGTTTGATCCCTTTATTCTGTTAATGTATTGCATTGATTGGTTTTTGTAGTTGAACCATTTTTGCATTCCAGGAATCAATCCCACTTGGTCATGGTGTATAACCCCTTTAATGTGTTATAGATGGCTACTTAGTTACTTTTGATGGCTAATATTTTGTTGAGAGTTTTTACATTTATGTTCACCAGGGAAATTGGTCTATAGTTTTCTTTTCTCAGACTATCCTCAGGAAATGCTGGACTCATAAGAAGTATTCCCTCTTCTTCAATTTTTTAGAAGAGCTTCAGAAAGATTGATGTCAGTTCTTTAAATGGTAGAACTCGCCAGTGAAGCCATTTGGTCCTGGACTAAAATTATTTTTTTTGATTTAAATTTTAGTTAATATACAGCACAATATTGGTTTCAGAAGTAGACTTCAGTGATTCGCCACTTACATACAACACCCAGTGCTCATCACAAGTGCCCTCCTTAATGCCCATCACCCATTTAACCCATCTCCCACCTGCTTCCCTCTGTCAATCCTCAGCTTGATCTCTATCATTAAGAGTCTCTTGTGGTTTGTTTCCCTTTCTTCTCCCCTCGGCCCCTTTCCATATGTTCATCTGTTTTGTTTCTTAAATTCCACATATGAGTGAGATTTTTAAAGTTGTATTTTCCAGGGCACCTGGGTGGCTCAGTCGGTTGAGCGTCTGACTTCGGTTCAGGTCATGATCTCGCAGTTCGTGGGTTCGAGCCCCGTGTCGGGCTCTGTGTTGACAGCTCAGAGCCTGGAGCCTGTTTCAGATTCTGTGTCTCCCTCTCTCTCTACCCCTCCCCTGCTCGCACTCTGTCTCTCTCAAAAATAAACATTAAAAACTTTTTTTAAAAATTATATTCCCCCCCCCCTACTTTTACTAGCTATCATTTTACTGTGAAGGCTTTCCATCAACTGGGTGTCACTATAGTTCTTCCTCAAAATTGGTTGGTATAATGGTAACCTCCAATATGTGTGGGTTTATCCTGAGAGAGAAAGAGAGTGCAAGCTGGGGTGAGGGGTAGAGAGAGGAGAGAGAAAGAATCCCAAGCAAGCTCCACACCATCAGCGTGTAGCCTGACATGGGGCCTGAACTCATAAACCACGAGATCGTGACCTAAACCAAAACCAAGAGTTGGACGCTGAACAGACTGAGCCATCCAGGCATGTGTTTTTTGTTTTTTTTTTAATGACATATTGATTCAATGTTTTTCACAACTCCTCATTTTATTCAGACTGCCCCCAAACTGTCCAATGGGACCCCTTCCATCTGACTCCAATGTCCTATTGCGATATACCCATTAGTCTTAAAGTACTTTCTTGCTTTCAGACCAAAAAGATACTTTTCACTCATTTTTTAACTTACCTAGCTGTAGATCCAGCCTTTTCTCCACGGAACATGCTGGATAAAGGGTGAGTGACGCCTGTTCCCACTCCCCAACTGGCCAAGATGCGGCTGTCAGCCAGCAAGCCATCAAATGCGCCATCATGTCCTGGTCCAATGCCCCATGCATGCATACCCAGCTGTGACCATTCCTGAGCGCCCAGGCCCCAGCTACAGTGGTCACAGAGTGGAAGCGGTAAGACCAAGATCTCATCCAGGAGGGTGGTGGGAGGCAGGACTATGCATGAACCGAGGCTCTAAGCCGCACCGTGAATGCTCCATTGTCCCCTCAGACTTCACTCAAAAACATGAATCCAAAGACAACATTATTAAGAATATCCAAGATGGCAGAGACAGAACATTAAAGCCCCAGAGCAGGGAACTTCTGAGCACAGGTCCGAGTATGTCTTCTGTTTCTCAATTTTGTATTTTTTTCCATATAAATCCTAAAAGCTCTTGCTGTTTGATTTATAGGTCTCTATAGTGAACACAATTTTCCCATTGTATTTGCTAACTGGACAGTTATGAGATATAGAAATATCATTTTGTACTGTTGCTTTTGATGGCTACTTCTCATGTCATATCTCACCATTTTAGTGAAATGTAATGTTTCCGTATCAGTTCTCTTGGGCTTTCTAAGTAGAAAAAAGCACCTATAAATAGCTATCACTTGAGCACTTAGCACTGCTAGGTACTGTTGTATGTCATCTAATCCCCAGAAGCCCTTGAAGCTGGTGTGATCGTCACACCCGATTCACAGATTGGGTATGTGAAAGAGCAGAGACTTGCCCAAGGCCAAAGAACTAATGTCTACGTGTTAGCCAAAATTTCAGAGCCAACCGCAAGCCTCAACCACGAGGCTAGAACATTTCTACATAGGTTAGGTTAAGCCCCCTTCATTTCTGTTTGAAGACTGAGTACCTGGGGTAATACTTTCAGAAAAGCGCTAATGGTAGTGACAGCAAACATCTTTCTCTTGTTCTTGATTCTAACTGGAATGTCCAATGCTTCATTTTTAAGTATGATACTGACGGTTGTGGCTTAAAACGGAAACCTTTGCAACATGAGGATATTAGTAATGTATCTTTTCCTAAAATAAAGAACTAAAACTCAATCTAGCTGAAAGAGGGATGGGTCACGAGACCCTGTTAATATGGGTTTCCGTTCCAAAGGTTTATTCCAATCACGTTTATAGTACATAAAATAGCGATACTCTCTTGTTGAGAAAACAGAAAATGTGGCCACAGGGTTGATGCCAACTTAAATATAAGCCTCTACCTAAGGCAAGATTTCCTATCTACAGAATTCAACTAATATGAGACACGTACAAAGAAATCAATTCAACAACTTCCCTTAAAGATACGCAAGAAATCAAAAGAAGACAGTTTTTGTGGGAGGCTGATATGCACATTTTATTTAACAAACATAATGTACAAGACTAAAAGAACTGTATATATTCCCAGGAGAATTCAGAGTGTGTATACCTGGATTAGCACCTAGAAAGTACATAGAAAAGAACAACGGAAAAGGGGGAAAGCTTTCTGCAAAAATCACTTGGGCTCGGGTTCCTAAGTGCAGATTCTCACTGGCATCGGACAGTAACTCCTCGCACTCCACATGAGCTCCGTGATCGGCTGACTCGGTCAACTGCTTCACGCCTTTAGCGCTTCGTGACAACAGGTACGTCAACCGCATGGCTCTTACGGGGAAATTTAAGTAAAGGATACAGAGTTTTATACTCACCCTAGTTTTATTCCAAAATTACTGCGCTACAAATCTGTGTGGTACACTGTTAGGAAGATACTGAGATACTGCTTGTGTCATGTGACCTTGTTTCAGAACGATGCCCTGGAATTATGCACAATTTCACAGGTACGCTGATAATCTATAGAAATCACTGACTGGAAGGAGGATCACACGTGGCGTATTTAGGTTATGAAGGGTTCCGTTAGGATTAAAACGGTTCCACACTGCCAGTGGCTGTAAAGCCTCAGTATCACTTGACCGCACTGTGCATTTAATACAATGTTCTTTGGTTACATCATATTAACCACAAGGAGGACAGCTTCCTTGTCTACACAATAGATTAGTGGTTCTCAACTGAGGGCGAATTTGCGCCCACTCCACCCTGGAAACATTCGGCGATGTCTGGAGGAGATTTTTCACGACTGTGGGGGTTGCCACTAGTGTCTAGTGGGTATCGAGGCCAGGAATACTGCTAAACGTCCTGTAATGCACAGGGAAGCCCTCATAACAAAAAGTCCTCAGGCCCCAAATGTCAGTAGCACTGAGGTGGAGAAACCCTGAAAGAGGTTTATATGACATGCGTCTGGGTTGCCCATAGAGTCAAAGGTCTGCTGCAGACGGAGGCAGAAAGAAGGGTGCTACAGCTCTGAGGAGTTCCCCATCGGCTCTCGCCAGTGGAGGCCCGTTCACTCCTGTCTTCTGATCTAGACCCAGGACCAGCTCCTTTACGAAGACCTCTATAAATACCTCCTGAATGAGTGGAGGACGACGGTGCAAGAGGCGTGGTTCAAAGTCTTCAAATGACTATCTTGAACAGTAACTTTATACGACCTAAAAATTATTCTGAACCTCAATGGTGTCACAGTCTCTGACTGATTATACAGAACCTCAAAGTTAGGCTACCATATTGTTAAAGACGGAGTCAATATCTTCAGGGGAGTATGTCTAACGTTTCTAGATTCATTCAAGTGGGGCAAACCAAATAAAATGGTGTTAAAGGCAAACATTCAATATACTTCATTTTAAACTAAAAAAATTAACGCATGAAACGCCATGCACAGCAGACACCATTCCTTTTTTTTTTTTTACATATTTACAATTTTACACATTTACTTATCAATATATCTTCTATCTTTACAATTATAAAATTATTTCAAACTGTAGAAGAGTGGTACCATACATTTTGTAGCATTCATTTGTTTTATCCTTTAAAGGCAATTATTTACCCAAATCCAAACCACAGTGAATGCCACAGAGGAAGCACGTAGGAAAACCATGGACAAAAAACAGATTTAGACAAAACTTTCACATAAGCCTTAAATGAATCTATTTCAGTAACTCAAATAAATAGTATTTTATTATTTACTAAGCTTCCCCTGCCAGGAAAAACAAAACAAAACAAAACAAACAGAACAATCCCCACAAACTGTACCTTTAAAAACGCTCTGGCATTTATAAGCATTAAGTTATAGTCTAGATCCCAATCATGGACTGTAGTAAGGGCTAGCTACAATTTAGGCTCAAATAAATACTACCCATGTAAATATTTATCATCCTGCATAAACTTGAGGTTGCAATGGTGGAGGCAGTTTATCATTTTCAACATTTTCAGAGTCAATAGCTGCTAAAGACTGATTCGGGGGCTTAATTTCGAGTGGATACTTCTCAACAATGTCTTGAACCTCTTTTGCAATTCCATCTGTCCACTCTATGAGGTCTTTTTCAAGTTTCTTGGCTTCACTCATGATCCTTTCTTGCCGTTCATTCAACTGAGACAGAAGATCCAAGTTCTTATACATTTGCTTAACCCCTAAGCAAGCATCAGGAGACCAATTCTCAGATTCTTGCTTCCTGGGAGAAGTCTGGCCGGACATGTATCGATCAAAATCTTCCTGACTTAAATTCAAAGACTGAGCATCTAACTTCTCAATGAAAGCCACAGCACAGCACTAGAAAAAACCAGAAGGTTATTTACTATAGCCATAAGGGGAAAGGTACAAATATTCAAATACATCTTTTTAAATCCTTTTATTATGGTGAATTTAAAACAGAATCAAAAGTAGGAAAAAACAGGTAATGACCCACCATGGACTTCAGCTTCAAAAATTACCAACTCAGAGGCACTTGGGTGGCTCAGTCGCTTGAGCCTCAACTTTAGCTCAGGTGACGATCTCACAGTTTGTGAGTCTAAGCCCTACGTTGGGCTCCCTGCTGTCAGTGCAGAGCCTGCTTCAGATCCTCTGTCCCTCTCTCTCTGCCCCTTCCCTGCTTGAACTCTTTCAAAAATAAATAAACCAAACAAAACAAAATTAACAACTCACAGCAAGTCTGTTTTTCTTTCTCTTTCTTTCTTTTCCTTCCTTCCTTCCTTCCTTCCTTCCTTCCTTCCTTCCTTCCTTCCTCCCTCCCCCCCTCCCTTCCTTTCTTTTATTGACTCATTTATTTTGAGGGAGAGAGAGTGTGAGCACACCCAAGCAGGGGAGAGGCAGAAAGAGAGAGAATCTTAAGCAGGCTCCATGCCCAGCACAGAGCCCGATGTGGGGCTTGACCTCACAACCATGTCATGACCTGAGCCAAAATCGAGAGCTGGATGCTTACCTGAGCCACCCAGGCATCCCAATCATGTTTCCTTATACTCCCACCTGAAATAATACATTTCTTCCTTAGGAAAAAAAAAAAAAAAAAGAATTGCATTGCCAACTCCCATTGGGCCTGTGAGAAATTCAGTCCTCTCCTTGGGTTGTTCAAAGGTCTAGGGGTCTTATACGGAGTGAAATGTTGGGGGAGGCACCTTCAGTGTTTGTTCCACACTGGCTACAGAGTTTCCCGTGGACAAAAACTGAATGATTCCTCAAACTCGGAGACTCTCTGCTTCCCTGCCATGTTGCAGGGAAGAGGAACCACTGTTGGGACTGGGAGCTCTAGGGGCAAGTGACTGGGGAACATGTCCCGTAAAGCCATTCCCCTTTGAGGTCCTGCCAGCCCCACAATGCTCACTCAGGGCTTGGCCAGCTACTGGGCACATCAGCAGGTACTGGAGTGGCACACAGACCTCTGGTCCTCTAAGGACCTTTGGTGCTTTAACGTCAAGTGGTTGAAAGAACAGGCTTTGAAATCAAGCAACCTGAGTTGTCACCTCCGTCATATGTTGGCCAGGAGTTTCTGTGAGCCTGGGGAAAGTTACCTACTGTCTCTGGGGTTCCTGTATCTGTAAAACGGGAAATACCACCCAGATTTATTGTGAGAATGAAGCAATCCAGCACGTGTAACGTGCTTAGCTCACAGGTCGGCAGTAAGAAATGAACAAGCGGGAGCAATTATTAGTACAGAATCCTTGGGCAAATGGTCAGTGAAGCAGACATCTGTTGGCTATACTTTCTCATATTGATTTAATTTGACAAAGAAAATGAATTTTCGCATTTTCTTAAAAAACTATTTTCACAAGAAAGACATGCAATATAAACAGAGGGAAACGGGCAGCTCTCAGAATTTCTTCTGAGAACTCATTCCCAGGATCCAACATTATTACACATTAAAAAGGGAATCATCTTTTTGAGGAATATTTAGCAAATCTACTACAACGGACTCATCTGACAAGAATGGGCCCATCTGACCCTGCCATACAGGTGCCCACGGTGTCCGTGGATGTGCTGCAGTCCCCGGAGAGAGGAGGAATCTAAGAGGATTCTAACATTCCTGGCATGGATGGATGCTGTTGCCCCAAGTGGAAACAGCGTATATGAGAAAGGAGAAAACCATTTGGTGGGGAAGTAGGTTTAGTTTTGAAAAAATTAAATTTGAGGCCCAATAAATAGCCAGAAGTGGAGCTCAGCAGGAGGGCAAGCAGGTGACGTGTGTGTGTCATCACTGTGCAGATGACAGCAGAGCGGCGACCAGAGCAGACAGCCTAGGGAGAGAGATGCATAGAGGACAGCACCCCACGGAAAAACCCAACTTGAGAAGACACAAAGCTCACAAGGAGACAAGTAAGGAGTGGAACTCTGAAATCCAAAGGCAGGAAGTTCTAGAACAAAGGAGTTACCAAGAATGTTAAAGAAGTAAGATGAAGGCTGACAGTTTTCATGGGATTTGACTTCTGCCGGAGCAGTTTCACTGGAGCAGAGGGATCAGAAGCCGGACTGAATCAGCAAGAGGACGGAGACATAAGGTGCTAACAGGGCTGTAGGTCAAGGTGCTGGGAAGCTGCAGGGAAAAGGGGAGCCAGCAGCCTCCACTGCTGACCACCAGGACGACCCTCAAACACCTCCCAGCCCTGCTCATTTCTCTACTACCAGCCACGTCTCCATCTTCATAATTCTCAGGGATTTTCCACACTTTCTCATGTTCTCTAGATGAAGAACTAAATCCAAAAGGCTCTTCCTGGCAGTCAAGTGCATGTTTTCACTTATGTTAAGAAATGCTTACTTCAGCTACTTAAACTTTTGGGGGAGTATAGTTAAACCACCATGTGGCTGGGAGGATGAAAACTACTGCAAATAATGGAACAAGCATCATTTTGAAAAAGGGCATTCCCAGGACGGGCTAAATGGGTGATGGGTATAAGGAGTGCACTTGGATGAGCACGGGGTGTTGTACGTGATGAATCACTGAATTCTACATCTAAAACTAGTATTACGGTGCATGTTAACTAACTGGAATTTCATAAGAGCTTGCAAAAAGGAAAAGAGCATTCCCAGCTCCCCGCAAACCACATCCCCAGATGCTACCACAACAGTCATGAGCGGCTGGATGCCATGGCTGAGGGTGAGGTTAACCGGGGCAGGTCCAGGTTTTGCAGCACTGGAAATTTATACACTTTTGGGAACCCACTTAAAGGAAAACAAAATACAGAATCAGGAACAAAAGGGAATACATATTTAGCATTTAAAAATAAATCACAACAAATTTCTGGAAGCTTGGGAGATTCAAGCTTGTCTTTTTAGATTCAATTGTCTTTTTAGACAATTTACTAGAAACGCTGCCTTATGTAACCTGGTTTCCTCTCCCTATCACCCTGTACAACTTCCTACCCAGGAAAGAAGGCACATAAGGTATCCTGAGGCTCAAATCCATTAGTAAATCTAGTCTCAAGCAAACAAACAAAAGTTAAGTGGTCAGTAAAAGGAAGTATTCAGCCTTACAACTTAGATACACATATTTTAATGCCATCTTGCCTAGAATCAATCAGCACGGTTAACAACAGTCGAAAATCATTTCACGTCCTCTAGACTGACCCTTGCCTAAAATCTCAGGATTCAGTTCTAAGAGATCATTTATAGAAATAAAGCAAAAAATAATTCTTAAGTCTTTCAATAAAGAAGTCAAAGTTCATGATCTGATTTATTCATGGTTGAAACAACCCAACTAAGTGAATGGCCCTTTGAACCAGGACCTGGGGAAGTGATGGCCAACAGCACCAGACACTCCTCCACGTGACTATCGTGTCTTCTGTAAGAGGATCACAATCTCTGGTCAAGTACTGAGAGGTGGGGTGTTTGCCCGGCCCAGTCACGTGTGCTGTGTGACAGCAAGCAAGCCTCTTTAGCTTTACTGATTCCTCAACTCACGGGCAGTAAACTGTCCCAGGCCTGTGAGTGATGTGTCACATCCCTAAAATAAATACCTTCACGGTTCCTCTCTGTAACTCCAGGAAATCAAATCCTTACCAGATTGGTGAAATAGTAGCCATCCTCTCCAGTCATCAATCGGCTTGGGTTGCAGAAGCGGGTGATATACTGGATATTGGACTGAAGGCGTGGGGGGTTGCCCTTCAAAACAATGTAGATGAGAGTGGGTAAAAAGTCATCGGCTGACGCTGGCTCGTTCTTGGTGATCTTAATGGCATTGAAGATGTGCTTGCTACACTTGGTGATGCAGGCCAACTTATCTCGAGGTACACGCTTAGAATCCATTTCAATGATATCTATAAAGCAGAAAAGACACTGCTTCCAATGAGAAAATGATTACATAAAAGAAGTATTAGAATAATCATTTTTTAGTCTATCAAATTACAGAGGTTAACCCTTTCTCCACCAGGTAACTTAGTATATAAAAAACTTTGACCACAGAAACTGTAAACACTAGCTCATCATTACAGAATGTGTAACCAGGCACAGAACCACAGACCAGGCATTATATGCATTATTTCTGTGCTCCACAAGCCTATTTCTTTTCCATCCTCAGATTGTACAATGGATACTACTTGTAGGAAGGGAACTGAGGGTCAGAGAAGTTCCATAATTTGCCCAAAATTATATAGACAGCCAGTGACAGAGGGCAGATTCAAGTCTGATTCTCTAACGCATGCCTTTAATCACAATGGTGAACTGCTTATGAGCTCCTTGGAGAATTAAGAGCGTTTTTCCTGCTTCTGTTCCTCTAATACACTGTAAAAGTCAGTTTAGGAAGCCTACTGCTTTTTAGAAAGGTGGGTACTATACAAAGCACCATTGTATTGGATATAAAAATACAGCTGCTAAAATCTATCACATGTATAGTCCATAGCGGCCAGTCCCCACGGCATATAAATCTCCACCAGCTACAAACACCTACAGCACTTTTATGACATTTATAACCTACTAGTTAGCACAGGGGATAAAGCAAGGGTATACATTTACTCTCATTCATTCCCTTCAGAGAAAAATTACTTCACTGCCCCAAACTACCACTAAGTGCCAGGCTCTTGCAAATGGACACTCTGTGCCACAAAGACCGGGAGGTGGGGAGGAGTTCAGCACCACTAGAACAACAGAAGAGGAAGGAGGGAGTGCGCCTCTGGATAGGCATTTCTGCCTGCCATCTGGAGCAGCGTGAAAGAAGAGAGCTGAGGCAGGTTAATTTGAAAGCAATTTCTGGTCAACAGCAGCAACAAAAGGTTCTGATTTAGGTGGGGTGATGGCGCATGTCACGGTTCTTTCTGCTCCCAGCTCTCATCCCGGAGGTCGGTTACTGGGAGGAATCCTCACGGACCACCAGCCATGGAAGACTAATGTATGGGACAGAAACACCCGACAGTGCAGAGGCTGTATTTTAACTTCTTAACGCTTCTAGTCCCTGTACATACATGTCTATTGTATGCTTTTGCTTATTTTATGGTTTAGTTCCTTTACTCTTTCAATGATGGGTTGTAATTATTGTTACTATGTCTCAAACTATTTTCTTTTTCTATTTGAGTAGAATGTATGTAAAAAAGATCTGGGGCAGGGGGGTGCCTGGGTGGCTCAGTTAAGCGTCTGACTTTGGCTCCATGATTTGTGGGTTTGAGCCCTGCATCAGGCTTTGTGCTGACAGCTCAGAGCCTGGAGCCTGCTTCAGATTCTGTGTTCCCCCCCCCCCCTCTCTGCTCCTCCCCCCTCCTCTCTCTCAAGAAAAAACATTGAGAAAAAAAAATTTTTTGAGACTTTTTAAAAACTGTTTTTACTACTGTTTTTATCTTGTTTAGCTTTCTACCTTTATTGTTGGCTTTTATTTTTTATTTTAAACCTTTCTCTCATTTTAAACCACTGTCTCATTATTTATTCTTTAAGTCTTGTTTAAAAAAAGTTTTAAAGTTTATTTATTTCTGGGAGAGAGAGAGAGAGAGAGAGAATTCGTGTGTACGTGAGCATGCAAACAGGGGAGGGGCAGAGAGAGGGAGACACAGAAACCGAGGTAGGTTCCAGCCTCAGAGCTGTCAGCACAGAGCCTGACACAGGGCTGGAACCGGTGAACTGTGAGATCATGACTGAGGCGAAGTCAGACACTTAGCTGACCGAGCCACCCAGGTGGTCCTATTCTTTTTTTTTTTTTTTTTTAAATTTTTTTTTCAACGTTTTTTATTTATTTTTGGGACAGAGAGAGACAGAGCATGAACGGGGGAGGGGCAGAGAGAGAGGGAGACACAGAATCCGAAACAGGCTCCAGGCTCCGAGCCATCAGCCCAGAGCCTGACGCGGGGCTCGAACTCACGGACCGCGAGATCGTGACCTGGCTGAAGTCGGACGCTTAACCGACTGCGCCACCCAGGCGCCCCCAGGTGGTCCTATTCTTTAAGTTTTTGTTTTTTTTTTAATGTTTATTTATTTTTGAGAGAGAGAGAGAGAGAGACAGAGCGTGAGAGGGCGAGGAGGAGAGACAGGGAGATACAGAATCCGAAGCAGGCTTCAGGCTCTGAGCTGTCAGCACAGAGTCCGACGTGGGGCTCGAACCCACAAACCGTGAGATCATGACCTGAGCCGAAGTTAGATGTTCTACTGACTGAGCCAAATGGGGCATCTGGCTGGCTCAGTTGGAGGAGCATGGGACTCCTGATCTTGGCGACATGAATTTGAGCCCCATGTGGGATGCAGAGATTACTTAAAACTTAAAAAAAAAAAAATAAAAGTGAATTACTTTTTATCTGGATGCATGTGTAGCTGCCACTGCCAAGAGGGAGGGCCAAGAGTGTAAAAAGAGAAGGGAAGGGAAAAGAAAAAAAAGAGGGAAGGGGGTATAGATTTCCGTCACACTCTTTGTCCTGCAGCAACCCCTCCTCTAGAATCCTTTAGTCTGAAGGAAGTTTTCTGGGGGGAACTCTTTTGGACCCCCCCCCCCCCCTTTTGTAGCTAGTTCCATGATTTGCACTGCTCTAAAGCCTAAAGGAGGAGATCTGGGAGGAAATAACAACAGGAAACTCACCACCATATTAATTCTTTGAGCAATGATTTCCTGCCCTAATCTGTCTGCTCTTATTTACTTTTCAGAATCCTCAGATAACTGCTTTGTGTCTGCCATCCAGGGCTTTTACTTGTAGTCAGTAGGAAGGACAGGCTGAGGGTGGGTCCTCCATCTTAGCAGAAGTCTTAGATTTATCGTTCAAGTTTTGTAAACAAAGTAGGCTGTAGCTCCAAGTCGTGATTCCTCAACCTTGGCACTAATGAGATTTTGGACTGGATAATTTTTTTTTTTTTTTGTAGGGGACTGTCCTGTCTTGCATGATGTTTAATAGCATCCGTGGCCTCACTTCTAGATGACAGATGTCAACTGAAACGGAAAATGCCTTATTCAGTATATTTATCAACAAAACTGACAGTGCTGATTGGTAGCACCTGGGACAATGTAGAGACATTTAACTGATGTCTCCATATTGAAGACCACTGTTACAGACCGTCCTCTCTGGGACTCCTGTACTTAGGCTAACAATTTCAGATTAGGAACACAGTGATCATTAGAACCTTTGGCCCTCCTAGAGGCAGAACGTATCTGTACTTGGACTGGCAAGATACGGGGGTTAAGATGAGGAAGAGTAAGAAAGCTTTTAAAATTTTATGGCCAGGGGCGCCTGGGTGGCTCAGTTGGCTGAGTGTCTGACTCTTGGTTTTGGGTCAGGTCATGATCTTATGGTTTGTGGGTTCCAACCCACATCAGGCTCTGTGCTGACAGTGTGGTGCCCACTTGGGATTCTCTCTCTCTCACTGCTCCTCCTCTCTCTCTCTCTCTCTCTCTCTCTCTCTCAGAGTAAACATTAAAAAATAAAATAAAATCTTGTGGCCAAATTTCTACTACTAAAATACCTCTTCAAACTCCAACTCAGATGACTTGAGAGAAAAAAGTTTCATCTCTCAAATTCTATTAACAAACTGTTGATGTATTAAAATCCTCTTAGTTCTATTCTTAAGCAAACAATGGTCTGGCTCCTGTAGTTTCTGGTTTTATAAGGTCTATCCTATGGCATTTCAGAAAAGAGTCCCAAACATAAACTCCTTTGAAGTACTTTAAACATAAACCAATTGGTCTTGAACTTGGTAAGAGTCTTTGGGAAAAAACACAAGTACAATGTCCATATCCAGGCTTCTCACCTTCAATCTCTTATGATGTTCCCTGAGCAAAAGGTAGGAGTGGGGGTGGGCCTTGACCCAAAGGAGTCAATTCATGAAGCCTATAACACAGCCTTGCAGAAAAGCTTTGAACAACAAAGATGACAGTATTTAGCTAGGCCAGTTAGACTCTGCAAGGGGAATTACAGAAAACAATTCATTTAATAACAGGAGTTAAAATGCAGAGAGATACAAAGAGAAGCAGAACCTGAAAGAGCGCAAGAATCATGTTAACAGCAGATATCCCAGTCCCCAGAGGGGCTGTGGAGCTAAGTTTCCGTGAGAGTGTGGCTTCCTTTCCTACCTTGATAATCTCTTAAGTAACCCCCTATTTCTTCCTGTAACATGAGTGAGTCTCTAATTCTTACAACCAAAGGAGCCTACCTAACGGTTTGCCTCCAACACTGCTAACAGCAGCTGAGCAACTAACTTTCTTTCCCAGCAGAATTTCACCAACAATCTCTAAATGGGCAAGTCTTTCCAACTCTTCTTAATTGAGGAGAAGCTGGTCAAGGTTGGATGTCTTCTCTAGTAGGAGCAATTTGTTTTGGTTCTTTGCTTTTTTAAAATTTTCATGGGCTATTTCTGCTGGGCTATTCCTATGACTAAGAAACAGAAACCTTATTAGGTGCCTGGACCTGTCCAGGATGCTGGAACCACAAATTCAGGGCACTTCATTTACTTCTTAGACAAACCAGAAAAATAATCCAAAGCACATCTCTAATTACCAATTAGAGAGACATCATTTTAATATGTAACTTCAGCTCGGGGAGTACCTTGTACCACCAACTCCCTTCCTCCCTCTAAAATTATCTTGAATATACAAATGCCATTGAGTTTTAAGAAATTAGCCTTAGCTGCATTTGACCTTGGTTTAGTTCAATGCCCAAGAAATAAGAGACCCTGGTCACAGAAAATAAAGGGGAAATGTAGTTTACCTGCTAAGGTGAATACTTCAAATTTATAAAACTAGCACTCTTGCAAAAGGCTTTTCCCACATTCCAATATACCTCTGGCAATATACCTTACTGTCTGGCTGCTCACTGACCTAAGTATGGATTTATGTTAACTTCAAGGAGAAACACCCAGATAAGAAAGCTCTCAGTTTCACTGACCTGTGATTGCTTTCACCACCATATCAGATACTTCGGAAATTTCTTCATTAACAGGGACGCAAAGCATCTGAGGTGTGACCCAGTGCAGGGCTCTACAAAGAGGGAAAGACAGTAAAAATCCCAAGAATAGACTGCAGCCATTTGTCTTGTCATGTCCTTCAGTTAAGGGGAAATATGGGACACCACTGACTAATGAGGCCATCGTAGGCTCAAGCATATCGCTGCTGAACATATTAGGGGCTGAGCTGAAGTAACTAGAATCCTTAAATGAGGCTTCTCTTCGGCACTTATCACAAGGAAAGCAGAAGACAACTTTACTGGTTGAAATGAGATTATACTGAGGCTGAAGAGAAATTTGAGGATAAAGATCTGAGAAGAATCTGCTGCTTCCTCTCTTCACTGTCCATCACCCTTAACGTCCACTTAGGCTCTGCCTTCAACTTATGAGACTGAGTAAGAGATCAACAAGTGTGTGTCGCCCTAGTCTGAATCACTGAATTTCCTGGCCACACCCTAGCTTCCCAGCAGAGACTCTGCTGCTGACCCTCACCAGTTGTCTGACAAATGCTCTCACCCTGCATGTCAGTCCAAAGCCCATCTAGCTCCTTCTGGCTCCATGTGGCACCTTTCCAATACCAAGTCCTCACTTCTGGGGTGACACTACCAAGAACAGATCTACCAATTACCAGCCCCACTGTCTGGGAACACCGTTTGGATTCCTAGGGCCCCTCCTCCAGAAACACCTGTGCACAACCAATCTCAGACCTATTCCCACATTTAGATGGCCTATTTCCTAAGTGTTTCACTGCCACCAGAATAGAGCCCTGGGGGAATAGAGCCCACTCTACTGCCCATGGAAGATTAAGCACTTTGGGAAGTGTTATCAACCCAGTGCTAGGGGGAGGATGTAATTGGAGGAACAGCTAAATAAGGAGCACCACTGGTTGTGGGGGGGGGGGGGGGGGAAATCATGACACCTTAATATGGGTATGTCCAGCTTAACTTCCTGCCTCACAAGACAGGACAAAGCAATGAGAAGTAATGAAATTTCCACCTGTTCCTTGGAAGTTTTGGAGATTTTGAAACAATCTCAAACACTGGATCTGCTTCTCATCTAAAGCTGCTGGAGTCAGAAGGATAAGCAAGAAGGTGATTTCAGGCCTTTCCTCCTAGCAATTTACCATATTCCTTGTCTTTCTGACACCACAAAGAAGCTCAGTGCTAAGGCTGGCAGGTCCCTTTGCTGTTATTTGCCCTCAAGGTTTGAAATGCAAGTGCTCTGTTCTCCCACAGTGTGTTCTTCCCATGGTAGGTAGTAAACACAAGACAAAGCAAAACAACCAACTACCGGATCCTCTTTTGAATAGCGAGATCTTTCTTCTCATCATCGGTAGTTTCTGGACAGAACACATACTTATAGAGACGAGTCATGATGTACTTTTCGATCTGATCCATTATCTTCTCAACTTTTTCCGGAGGCACTGGAATATCCAAATGGACACAAAAGCTCAAGAGAGGGATGGACAGTTTATTTTTATTTTTATTTTTTTTTCAATATATGAAATTTATTGTCAAATTGGTTTCCATACAACACCCAGTGCTCATCCAGGGATGGACAGTTTAAATTAAGAATATGTTTTCATAGTTTTTCCGACATAGCAGAAAACTAATTTACTAGTTAATACATTAAATATACCCAGAAACAAAAGTACAAGATGTTACATTAAAAAATATCCTTTAGGGGCGCCTGGGTGGCTCAGTCGGTTAAGTGTCTGACTTTGGCTCAGGTCATGATCTCACAGTTTGTGAGTTCGAGCCCCACGTCAGGCTCTGTGCTGACGGCTCAAAGCCTGGAGCCTGCTTCGGATTCTGTGTGTCTGTCTCTTTGCCCCTCCCCCACTCATGCTCTGTCTGTCTGTCTCTGTCTCAAGAATAAATAAATATTTAAAAAAAATTTTTTAAATAAAAAAATAAAAAATACCCTTTAAAAACTTAACCTCAATTTTTGGGACTGCCTCTCACAGAACTGCCAGTTCTAACCTAAGCTGCTTGGCGGGACCTAATAGGTTGTATGCCTTGCCAAGTGGGAAGACCTCAGCATGGCTCACACTATTGCTACATTAGAAAAGCACTTGAAATTCCCAAAACAGAATGACAGCAACCCACTCTTCCATTTTTTCTGAGGTTTACTATAAAACCTTGGAGATTTGGAGGTGTACAGGTGGGGCTTATTTCTCATTTATACATATATGCTAAGTATATCCTAAAACCCAACATCAATGGAAGTCAAATTCAAGAAAATCTCAAAAACCCTACAGCTCTAAGTCACTGATTCTCAATTTTTATTCCACCCCCACCCATCTGAGGAATACATAATCATGAAAAATGACTCACCATAATGGTGATTCCAAGATGGGGGTTTCATTTAGAAGCCTCCTAAATGGGTTTTAATCAACTCTGCCCCTGCCCCAATGGAATTATTAAACATTGTTCAATAAATGACCCAACTGCTGTGATTACTTTGGAATGATACACATGGTGGTATTGAAAGACACTCTAAGGATAAGACCAGCTACCAGGATGTCAGTGGAGTCATTTATAGGACAGAGTTGGCAAACCAGCCAGGCCATCAGAGAAACAGAGAAAGTTCTAAAAGACTCAAAGGTCAGACTCTGTACAACTGACCAGCAATCCCTTAATGGCTGGCTACCAAAGTATTACCTTTTCCACGAGTCTGCATTCTTTCAGTCACATTCTGGTAGAAATCCTGAGTAAACTCTGACTGTTCCTCAATGCTTAAATCCTGAAAAAAAGGGACAAAGAGGTTGCTTGGTAGCTGAAGAAAGATCACGCATAAAGCTCTAAATTTTATAAAGTTTCCAAAATCCACTCCTTAATTGGTGCTAATCTCAAAAGTACCTACCAATTACATAACCCTGTAGAAAAGTCTGTCCTGTAATGTTATTTACAACACCCCATGACCTCTTATTTCTTTTGATGTATATATGTATTCCTACATGGGTATAATGCATATGTTGATAATTTACACACTTATGTGCATTTCTATTTATCTGATCTACTTAATCATTTTTGGTGGCTTTCTCACATCTCATTATATTAAATGATGTATTTAACCAGTCTCTACCATTGTGCGTTTGGGCTCCTCTCTTTTTTTCACTATTATGTACAATTGTGTGGACTGTTTCTCTTGGGTTATTTCTTTGTGATACATTTTCAAGAGTGACATTAACAGTTCATAAATATGAACAACTTTGTATCTCTAAGTATCTACTGCTAGACTGTAATCCTCAGAAACTCCCAATGCAGAGTCATTAGCCATGTATGTGTATTTATTTCTCCAGGGCCCCTACAATAATGGTCTTCGTAATTTTTATTTGGGTTTACTCATTATGTGGTATAATATGTATACTTATTCCCTACTTTCTTTTCAAGAATAAAGTCTACATAAAATATAAACACAGTTCAGGGAGCCCAGGTGGCTCATGAGTTCACGAGTTCAAGCCCTGCATCGGGCTCTGTACTGACAGCTCAGAGCCTAGAGCCTGCTTCAGGTTCTGTGCCTCCCTCGCTCTGCCCCTCCCCTGCTCGAACTCTGTGTCTCTCTCTCTCTCTCTCTCAAAAAGAAATAAGCATTAAAAAATATAAACACAGTTTAGCACAGTTAACTAGAAGATGATAGGGACGCTTGGGTGGCTCAGTCGGTTAAGGGTCCAACTTTGACTCAGGTCATGATCTCATAGTTCATGGGTTCGAGTCCTGTGTCGGCTCTGCTTACAGCTCAGAGCCTGGAGCCTGCTTAGGATTCTGTGTCTCCCTCTCTCTCTGCCCTTACCCCTCTTGCACTCTGTCTTTCTCTCTTTCTCTCTCTCTCTCAAAATAAATAAACAAACACTTAAAAACAACTAGAAGATGATAGGAAGAAACACAAAACATGGAGAGAAACAGAATACAGAGGCAGGAACAACAGAAAACGTAGTCCTTAAAGATAGAGAAATTAGTCCAGTCAGTCCAGTTTAGTCTCTAACTAAACTTTCTAGCAATCAACACCAAGAAAAAATAGTCACATAATTGGGTGTTCAAAATATAAATGCAAACGAACCCTTCAGGTGAAATTCTGACACCAAACCCAGAAATTTCTCTCAAGGGTTCTCCTAAAGACTCACTGTAGAAGGGCATGATCATGGCCCAGGACAAATTCCACAGGACCGTTTTTCACAGCCTGCCTCTATGCAGGCCAATGACAGCATGCCGGCAAGGGCCCATAAGGCCTTGGTGAAAGCATGCAGTCCCTGTCACTGGCTTAAATCCCGAAAGACGCGTTAGGGTCCAGATCGTGTCGTTCTGCCTTTTACGATGTCCCTCCCACGTATCCTTTCCCGGTTTGGGCCTCAGCAACCCTCCCCTCGAGTATAGCTGCTCTCCCCAACTGTGACGTTTCTCACTTTTCAATCTATCCTGCACCCCACAGTCCAACTGATCATCTGAGATTCAGATCTGAGCACAGAATGAGATTAATCATCGGAGCGTCATACTTCCAATGGTTGTCCATCAGATGAATGCCGAAGCCTGCACTCAGAATCACCACCCCTTCCTCCTTCCCGCTTACCCTGCCAGGTTACCCAATTGTTCTGAGGTCTGCTTTTGGCTATTCCACCTCTCCAACACTATAAAGTTACTCTCTGCCTGCATTACTTTGACTCCTCTCCAGTCTTCCAACAGCTGTCCGAGGAAGGCTGTGTTCATACCTTACTTCTAAGAGCGGTCTTTCATTCCCTCAGTCCAAACAGCCTTATGGGCCTCACAGCACTCACAGTGCACCTGCTGCTTTCTTAACTAGGTATTTACAGAAGAGTCCTTTGGTTGAATTAAAATTGATCCCTTGTCTAAGCAAGAACTTGGTACTAAGTAAACTTTAGACGTTTTGAAATGTTGCTTTCATTTGTATTTACCACCATTTTCCAGTGCTGCCTTCCATTCTACCTTTTATTTTACGTTACACAGCTTTTAAAAAGTGAATACCACTAAACCTTTACCTGATCCTTAAGAACAATATTTAAAAAGTTCAACTGCAGCTTGAAAACTGTTTTAAATTTCTCCACAGAAATAAGTATCTCTCCAGCACAAATAAATATCCTAATCGACTTCACTAATTTACTTCTAAGTTTTTTCATGTTTAACTCTGAAATGTAAGGTGCAAGTATGAAATATGGACCGTAAGTAATCTATATACAAACTTCCCTTTGTCAGTAGCAGATAGTAAGTAAAAAGCAACACTGCTCCCTCTGTTCCCCCAGTTGCTCCTGAGAAACCGAATTTATTTCTGGAATCCCTGGTTTATTTCACTGTCCTATATTTTAATTTTTTAATTAAAATCTCACCTAGTTGTGATGTCTTTCATTTTAGGATACATTTTGAAGTCTGCTAGATTTAGAAACCTCTCCTACCAAATTCTTGTTCCCAAACCCACCACACAAAAAGATTATATATTTGCTTTTTTTTCTAGAATAAATATAACATTGTAATTTAAATTTTTCTTACCTAGATCCAAGATACTATCTTTAGTCTTTTATTTTTTAAATGTTTGTTTACTTTGAGAGAGAGAGAGAGAGAGAGAGAGAGAGAGAGGGAAAGAGGGAGGGAGAGAGAATCTCAAGCAGGCTTAGCATTATCGGTGCAGAGCCTGACATGGGACTTGACCTTACGACCATGAGATCATGACCTGAGCTGAAATCTAGAGTTGGACACTTAACTGACTGAGCCATCCAGGCGCCCCAACAATCCTTAGTCTTTTAAATCTTTGTATGAACTAACTTTCCTTATTAGACTTTTACTAATATTTAATGCTATTTATCGCTATTATATTTAAAAATTACTATTTTTTAAAGGTTTATTTTTGAGAGAGAGACACAGCGTGAGCAGGGGAAGGGCAGAGAGAGAGGGAAACACAGAATTTGAAGCAGGCTCCAGGCTCTCAGCTGTCAGCACAGAGCCCGATGCAGGGCTTGAACCCAAGAACTGTGAGATCATGATCTGAGCTGAAATCAGACGCTCAACTGACTGAGCCACTCAGGCGTCCCCCAAATTACTATTTTTTAATACTGTGCTAGGCTCTTTAGCTTTTTATCACCAGTATGTCATACTGTAACTGAACTTTATGAATTTATCTTGTTATGCCGATAAATTTACACCTCTATTAGTACACTTAGATTTTCCTGAGAAGATCATTTTTCCTAAATTTCATGGAAATTTTATTTCTATTCACTCAAAAAGCACTTGCTGTATGATCAGAATTGCTAGCCACTGTACCAGACAAGGTATTAAAAACAAAATTAATAAAATGCCCAGAAGGCATTCCATTTGAATGGGAAGATTGAACGCAAATAAGTAATCATAATATTCTATGAGAATTAAAAACCAGAAGGACAAAAAGTGCCATGGGCCACATGATAAATCCTTCACTTCTCCTTTTATTGCATCTACCTTCAACAATTCTCTCGAAATAGGTATGGGTATACTGTAGCAGTAAGTATTCTTATTTCATACTAATATCTATGTGATATAGGAACGACGTTTCTAGTAAAGCTCAACGAGACAGGATGTCTCCATGCTCTGGGGTCTGAACTTGAGCAGATCACATCTACTCTGTGAGAAAAGTCCTGATTCTACCCACCTCCTCCTGCTGCTGGAGGATGGGACTCTATCAGAGCATGCTCAGTTTGTCCAACATGTGGCTCTGCTTTCCATACTGCCGCTTCCCAACGAGACTTCAATTTTTTGCTTCCTATCTAGCCCTTGTCTATGAATGGATCAATGAAACTTATATTGTAAATATAAGCTTCATCCCTGCACTAAAGTAGATAACCAGACAAACAGATCCATGGACTGAGCAATTTTAAGTCCACTGGTAATATTTCTTCAGAAAACTAGTTTTAATACTATGCCTGGACTTTCATGTGGGTAATTATAAGCAGCAGCTACATGAAGAATGTGTCCATAAGAACATGTTTGTAAATTCTAAATACCATCAAATTAGTCCCTTCTTCTCCTATTCTTAGTTTAAATCATTTTGTAAATCTTTTCAAATCCTTTCAATAAGCAGACTATGTTTAAATTAACAAAAGGACTATCATTATGGAGTTTGTGAGATGAAACTTTTTATTACGAAGACTATAAATCTAATTTTATTTTTATAATATGGGGGCTTCACTTAACATCTTAACAGTAATATTTTAATTTTCCTTTAGCATGCTATAATTTTACTTGTTATTCTTTCAGTTTATGCACTTTCTGCAATAGATTATTCTTTTTTATCTCCTAGGTGCCTCAGACATGGTTACCTTTCATTTGCACCATATCTCAATACTTAGAACAAACCACAGTACACTGATTCTTATGATTACTAGTACTCACTTTTTAAAAAAATATTTATTTTGAGGGAGCCAGAGAGAGCGTGCGCTAGTAAGCAGGGGAGGGGCAGAGAGGGGGAGAGAGAATCCCAAGCAGGTTCCTTATTGTCAGCACAGAGCCCGACGCAGGGCTCCATCTCATGAACTGTGAGATCATGACCTAAGCCGAAATCAAGAGCCAGACGCTGAACTGACTGAGCCACCCAGGTGCCCCAGTGGTACTCACTTCTAAGTAAAAACACTGTGACCTCCTTTTCAAGGCCTAAATGGCCTGTTTTGCTAGTGGCAGTGAGTCACCTATTCCTCCCCCGGCTCCACACAATCACTGCAATTCTATGTTACTATTCAGAAAATTTCTTTTTATATTTCTATTTATATCACACAGACTTACACTACATTAGACTGTTTATTTTACAATTTACAATAACTCCCCTGCTACTCTGTCCTCTTATCTTGTTTCAGATTCTTTGTAGGACTTACCACTATGTTATATTACAAATCTGTTGATTATTTTCGCCACTAAAATGTGAGCTCCGTGAGGGGACTGTTGACCACCAATATCCTCAGTTCCTACAACAGAGCCAGGAATAGGGCTATTGCTCAATTAGTTGAATGAAGAAATAAATGTGACCATTTATCATTGCCCCTCTCTTTGTAATACTGTAAAAACACTCGGAGACAATTCTACATAGATTTCTTCTATTTCTACAGATCTTGTGAGGAGAGTCACTGATTTTGTTCTGCACTATCTTTTCAAGGATAGCTAAATAGCAAATAGCCTTGGAAGACAGAGATAGCACCTCCCTCAAGTAAAAGGGTAGACTGTTTATTGTCCAGTATAATAAAGATAACATTTCCATCTGAGGCAAAGGTCAGACAAGTTTAAAACATCCTCTTATCTAACATTACTCACTGCAAGCACAGGCATTACCTGGTCTTTGCATTACCCTGTGGGAACTGACACTCAGGGAATTGGTGCAAAGGCTAATATACTCTAGATATGGCTACTGCTGTGAGTAATAAACTGGCCTTCTTTTCTGACCCAGGGGACTCATGGCTTCTGCCAGTATCCATGGAATGATGGCAGGCTAATTTGTTAACTTGAGAGTAGCGAAAATCTCAGATCCTTCACAGTTCTTCTCAAAGGAGCTAAGCAGGTTTGTGTTGGTAAATTTTTAGGTTCTACAAAATTCCAAAATGTTTTTTCAGTTTTCTAAGAAAAATTACAGTCTACCAAAGTCTACTTTTCCTAAAGTATTTTCAAACTATTGACTGGGATCATCTTTTCTATAATGTCTGTGTGTAAAGTCATTTTATTTTTTTCCTAAAAAATTTTCCTGTTTTGTTTGAAAGTTTGACAAGTGGGTGTATTCTTTTGACTATTAATACGGAGAGGTATTCTGTATACCTTCTTAATTGTCTGGTTGAAATCTTTTTTTTTTTTTTTTCACTCTGTTTTGAAAATCTTTGCCTATTTTCTTAATCATGTTTTCTATGTAGTTCACCTGGCACATCTCATCATTAGAATTTAGAATTCCATAATCTGTTTTCTGGGTTAAGTTTCTTTTGTACTGCAGTTAACTGTTGAATTTATTTAGGTTTTAGCTTCGATGTCCATATTTTTTGTACTGCCAGTTTCTGTTGCCTTCAATAATTTTTTTAAGGAAAATAAACACATTGGTGCTTCAATCCTCTTAAATAAAAATTTAAAATTAAATATTAACATTTAAAGTAGACCAAGCATGTGGTTCTCATAGTTTGAGATAGTCCATCTTACTAGGGAATATACCCTGAGGTCACTAGTAGCTAGTTGAACACAGATTTAAACATTTCTACATTTAGATGAACAAAACAGAGCAAAAGTAATTGGTTTTTGTCAAATCCAATTACTGCCAAAATAAAGATGGTGAGAATTGTTAAGGTACATTATGTCCATTTCACATCTCTAAGGTAAAGCCAGTGGTTGATCATTTTTAGCACCTGGTTAGTTAGTAATTACAAATGAGCTCACATATGTTCTTCACAAAGGTCAGCATTAAATTTTTTTAGCAAGAAAAATGTTTATACTCTTGCCTTTCATTTACACAGTGAGATGCGAAAGAACCACAGTGCAGCGAGGCACGGCCAAGTAACCCCACAGGATCCTAGAAGACACTGTATTCATTTAAGATACTTTGATGTCACCAGAATTTCAGCAAACATAGCATTATTCATGATATTCTAGAGGACTAGCAGTGTCCAAGTGGCTTCTTCTCTAAGTATGTGAAAACTACAAAACATGGAATCCTAAAAATCAATGAACAGACTCCTGAATTAGAGTTCGTTAATTGTGTGCTTAGCCACTTGGGTTTTTCCAACAAAGTTTGGGGAAAGGTCAAAAGTACTCATGGATGAGAAAAGACAAATCAGCCTTTCAAGAGTTATAGCAGCTAGTTAGAGGCAGCTAAGCTCCTTTCACCACGCCCACCAAGGTAGGTCCTGGTGTGGGCCATCAGCTTGTACCTCGCCTTGTTAACTAGCACTGCTGTGCCCAGCTCTTTCCCCTCAACAAGAATGCAGAACAAAGCCTCACATCTGTAGGGTCAAACTTGGCTCAGTTTGAACCACAACTGGTTTCATTTGAGTAAGCCGTGATTTTTGAACATCTTCTGGATGTGGATTTCTGTCATTATGGGGCTCTTCTATAGGTTTTATAGGGTTATCATCTTTAATTTTTTTCTCTTGGAACACACATTGTGTTGCTTTCTCTAAAATGCCTACAACCTCTAGCAAGTCCTCGCAGAATTCCTAAATACCATATAATTATGCCTCCTCCACCACTTTTGGCTCCTTGGCAAAAAGTTCTCTGTATCTGCCAAATCTTGCTTTTATTCTTCCGTACACTCTTTTAGTTGCTCTTCTAATGACTCTCTCTTCCATGACTATCCTCTCTGTAGAGGAAATACCTCTCTTCCGTTCCATTTTGACCCGTGTCCTCTTCTATTCTGGGCACCGTTCTTTTCTTTTGCAGCTGTGCACAACAGGAGAGGGCCTGAG
The DNA here is from genome assembly GCF_024362965.1 of Panthera pardus. NCBI lineage: Eukaryota > Metazoa > Chordata > Mammalia > Carnivora > Felidae > Panthera > Panthera pardus. The sequence goes on along the minus strand of NW_026526969.1, from coordinate 937,622 downwards.
AGACGATGCCAAAGCTGGGAGCCAGCCTCACCCACTGAGCCATCACGGTTCCCCTTGCTAATGTCTTAAGTTTTCTCGTACATATCGCTATATTCTTCTATGATACATTCTTATTTTATTCACTCATCACTTTCAACATAATTATCAATTCAACCTTTTATCTATTTTCAGTTCTTACAACTTACAGATTCTATCAGCTCAGATGCTTTCCCACGGTCTTGTCACCTCACTTCTCATCTAACTTTAAAATTGAGTCCTGGGTTTCTCCTCTAGCCCAGCTCCCCAATTTTCTAATCATGATTAAAGCCTATTTTGTTAATTAAAATTTCCTTGCCTTGGATACAAACCTCTGCTCTCCTAACAGTAAATACACAGCAGGTCAAACTACTCCTTGCACACATATATGGTTTAGAATAGTGAAATCATTTTTAAAAGTTTATTTATTTAGGGGCACCTGGGTGGCTCAGTCAGTTAAGTGTCCGACTTTGGCTCAGGTCATGATCTCATGGTTCATGGGATCGAGCCCCACATTGGGTTCTGTGCTCACAGCATGGAGCCCACTCCCTCTCCCCCTGCTTCTCTCTCTCTCTCAAAATAAATAAACATTTAAAAAAGTTTATTTATAAAGTGTATTCATTTGTTTATAATGTTTATTTATTTATTTTGAGAGAGAGAGAGGCAGGGGGAGAGGGAGGGAGGGAGAGAAAGAGAGAGAGAGAGAGAGAGAGAGAGAGAGAGAGAGAGAGAGAGAATGTGAGTGGGGTAGGGGCAAAGACAGAGAGGGAGAGAGAAAATCCCAAGCAGGCACTATGCCGCCAGCACAGAGCCTGACATGGGGCTTGAATTCACAAACTGCAAGATCATGACCTGAACCAAAATCTACAGTTGGATGCATAACCAACCGAGCCACCCAGGCACCCCTAGAATAGTGAAGTCATTTTAAGGTATAGGAGGACACCTAGCTTTCTATTTATTCTTGGAAAGAGAAGATAAATGAAGATACAGCTATGTTGTAAACTGTAATTTTTTTCTCCTCATTCAGGTTTAGAAAAATAGTTTTTCAAGAGAGTTGACATGGGAAAAATTTTAAGTTTATATAATATAACCAATATCAGAATTTTATAGAATGAATGCTTGGGAAAAGAATGATGAAAGTAACAAAAGGTCTTACGTTTGTGCTTGACTGCTTCTTTAGTAAGGAAAAAGAATATTTGAATGACTGCTAATAAAGGAATCTTGTTTTTAAAATTGCATTGAGGGGCACCTGGGTGGCTCAGTCAGTTAAGCGCTGAGTCTTGATTTCGGCTCAGGTTGTGGTCTTGTGGTCATGAGATCAAGCTCTGCATGGGGGTCCATGCCGGGTATGGAGCCTGCTTGGGATTTTCTCTCTCCCTCTCAAAAAAATAATGCATCGAGAAATCCACAAAATTCACTTATCAAGAAGCTTTAATTCAATATCTAATAAATTAGAAGGTATGTATTTTAAGGAAGTAGAGGGTATAATAAGCTCCACTTTTAAAAATAGAGTAGGCTCCACTTTCAGAATAGGGGAGAGTGCTTCTGAGTGATTTATTAATAATTAACAATGGCAGGATTTAAACATTTGGGGCAGCAAAAGAAACTTCTTGATTTAACTGCAGTCTGTTTTGTGTTTTGAAAATGTTTTCATATAAATAAACTTATGGGAAAAAAACTTCACCAAGGAAGGGATCTTACTAAGTTAGAAAATAGGGTTTTCTAGTTATGATGGAAAAGGTTAATATTGAAAGTTGGCTCTATATAATACTTTAAAATTACCCTGGCCACATAAAAAGGCTTTGTCCGAATGACAAAAAGAAACCCATACATCCTTCATTTCATTGGTGACCCTATACATCCAGAATCCATGGCCACTCTTAGACCTATCTGAAGCTTGGCTCTTACAGTGAGATTCTTAAATTCTAGTTATTTTTGTAATGATAAGAAGTTTAAAGCACTAAACCTTATAAATTCTTCTTAGCTTCTTCTGTATATGCCAGTCCCCCATCAGTCATTTTCTTAGTAAAATTTAAATTCTTGCTATGATGACTTCTAAGAAGAGAAAAGTGGCTGATGACAACATAAATATAAATGGATTTTGTGTTAATGATGTAGCTGCCTATTTTGTTTGCAATAAAAATACCTCTTATTCTAAATAATATGAAAAGGAACTATAAGAAATATATATTTTAAGTAGCTAATAAGATTAACCAAACAGAAAAAATGACAAAATAAACCACCTTCAGAAGAGTCTGAGCAACCAACAATATTTGTTGAACAGTAAAGCATTACATTGTATTACTGCAGTGTGTATGAATTATGTAAGGACTGAATGAAATTTCACCCCAAAGAGACATCCTTTTGGGATGAGGAAATTGAAAAAAGAAAAAAAAATTCTGAGTGCAGATGAGGTGTTTTGTGATAAAGATAAAATGGCTGAAAATAAACCCAACCTTTTTAATGCAATTCTGTAAATATTTAATTTTCTAGACTTGAGCCAGATATGGAAAAGGCTGCTCACCACTGACATACACTCAGATTGGAGAAAACAGGAATGCAGTAGAAAAAGATGTGGGCAAGAGCGGTCCATTGTTCTGGACCTCAGAGATTTGGGGAAGACTGCTACTGTGGGGCACAGAAGAAAGAATCACCAGTTAATGGCAATGTCAACAGGGTGGGTTCAAACATATAGGAAATGAATTTTCATACTGTATAGGTCACTAGAATAAGATGACTTAGAAAGTCTACTTGGTGAGACTAACATTAAATTAAGTTTTTTGAGCCTTAAGTCTAAGCCTAAGTTAAGATTTTGAGTTTTGGTTACCTGAGTACAGAGGACACCTTTCACACACTTCATTACCTCAGCAACTATCCCCAACTGCACTCAATCAGATCCTCTCAAGAAATTTATATGATTAAGTGATTTGAAGCTTATTAGGTAAGATTGGTTCATTCTGGTATAAAAACTGTTTTATTTATTTAAAAGGACATTTAACTTGCAGCCAAAGGCAAAAGGGCTTCCTGGAGAAGCGCTGGACATTTCAGTTTAACAAATATCTGTTCAATATCAGGTATGTGCCAGGTATTGTGGCACATACCTGCCTAAGACTTGGACACTTAGCCACAGAACACTTAGTGCTAGTGTAGAAACAGAAAACTGTTGCACAATGGCTCTTCAAATGGAAGGAATCTGAGGCCACATTCAGTTCTCAGATACGGGTTAGTGATGCCTTGAAAACAGTTAGGCATGATGGTATTCTGCCCCAGTTAATTACTGTTTTACTTTAGTATATTGGTTTAAAAGTCAACTAAATTATTACAGAACAAGGGCACGTTACAGTTCTGAGCAAAAGAAAAATGAACAAATCAGTTCTGATGAGCTGATCAAATGAGCTTATTGTTTTTCTAAAATATAGCATTACACAGTATATATGCTATATGTACTGTAGTCTCTAGGCCAAAATAGTATGAATATCCTGTAAACATTCTGTATGGACTAAAGAAAAAATAACTACAGGGGTGCCTGTGTGGCTCAGTCAGTTAAGTGTCCAACTTCGGCCTAGGTCATGATCTTGCCGTTCCCAAGTTCAAACCCCACCCTGGGCTCTGTGCTGACAGCTCGGAGGCTGGAGCCTGCTTCAGATTCTGTCTGTCTCTCTCTCTCTCTCTGCCCCTCCCCAACTCACATTGTCTCCTTCTCTTAAAAATAAATAAACATTAGAAAAAATTTTGAAAAAAAGAATAAATAACTACAAAGGCTTAGTTTTTATTTATGGCTAAAAAAATGAAAGTTGTCTTAAATACTAAGAACAAACTGAGGGTTGATGGGGGTGGGGGAGAGGGGAAAGTGGGTGATGGGCATTGAGGAGGGCACCTATTGGGATGAGCACTGGGTGTTGTATGGAAACTAATTTGACAATAAATTATATATTAAAAAAAAATGAAAGTTGTATACCACATGACCTCTGAAGATTCCATACTAAGGAAGTCTATCACTGCTTCTAACTCAAAACATCAATGATTATGGGCGCCTGGGTGGCTCAGTTGGTTGAGCTTCAACTTCGGCTCAGGTCACGATCTCATGGTTTGAGCCCCGCATCCAGTCCTATGCTGACAGCTCAGAGCCTGGAGCCTGCTTCAGATTTTGTCTCCCTCTCTCTCTGACCCTCCCCAACTCACACTCTCTCAAAAATAAATAAATGTTACAAAAACAAAACAAAACAAAAAACCCATCAATGATATATGCTTTCATTAAATGTTACTATCTGCTTACAAATGCTTTAAATTTTTTTTTTTACCGTTTATTCATTTTTTGATAGAGACAGAGAGTGAGTGGGGGAGGGGCAGAGAGAGAGGGAGACACAGAATCTGAAGACAGGCTCCAGGCTCTGAACTGACAGCACAGAGCCCAACGCGGGGCTCGAACTCACGTACCATGAGATCATGACCTGAGCTGAAGTCGGATGCTTAACCAACTGAGCTACCCAGGCACCCCTGCTTACAAATACTCTGAGGAGAAAACAGGACTGCTTATTCTCAGTATAACTGCACACCAAAAAACAAGAGAGAAAGCTTCTTTTCTCCCTTATTAACTGAATTCAATATTTAAAAAGTATTTTGGCAGAAGCTGTTTGCTTATTAGCCTAGTGATAGTGACCACAGCTGAAATACAGCTAAGCAGTTAATCACCTTGCTGCTTTTCTTATTCTCTTTTCCTAAGACTTCCTCACTGTTCAGAAGGGACTTTTAGAGCTAATTCTGAGTTTAATGGGTGAAGAATGTTACAAATAAATTGATCGTTGTTTACAGAAATGAGTCCCTTTACAAGTAGTCTTATAAATTACTGCAATTGAGGGGCGCCTGGGTGGCTCAGTCGGTTAAGCATCCGACTTCAGCTCAGGTCACGATCTCACGGTCCATGAGTTCAAGCCCCGCGTCGGGCTCTGGGATGATGGCTCAGAGCCTGGAGCCTGCTTCCGAGTCTGTGTCTCCCTCTTTCTCTGACCCTCCCCCGTTCATGCTCTGTCTCTCTCTGTCTCAAAAATAAATAAACGTAAAAAAAAAAAAAAAATTACTGCAATTGAGATTACAGTTTAGAAATTGCAGGTTAAAGAGACACCTGTGGAAGGCACAAGTTCTAGTTCTGACACTGGCAAAATCTAACTGTGTAACCTTGACAAGTCACTCATCCTCTCAGGCTCCCACCTTCCCCATCTATAAAACAAAAGGGACTGAAACTGGATAGTTGCTAAGGTCCCTTTCAACATCTAAAGTCTGGCTTTCCCTTCTCCCACCTGATCAAGGAGAGGTATTTTATAACAAAATACAAAACAAAAACAGAAAACCCTAAAATGAACGCTATTGGCCTAACTACTGCTACCTAGAGTTCAAGGTCTACTATGTTCCCTTAGTGGTTTAAACTACATACAAGGTGACAATTTAGGAAGGCTTATTACTAAAGTACACAATACAAGTGGCTTCGATGTCAGACTTTCCATGCAAAGATGACCCAGATACCACTGAGTTGCAGTGGAAAAGTACTAACCTGGGAGTTGGGTTTTAACTTGGTTCAGTGACATCTCTTAGGTAAGTAACTTAACATCTCTGGATCCTGATTTTCCCAGGTGTAAAATGACAAAGTTATACTAGATTATCTCTAAGACCTTTCCTAAAACCAAAACTCTATGTTTCTAAGTGGTTACTCTCAACCTACCCTTTTGTAATGCATTGCTTCCAAAAACAGCTTGGTCTGCTTATAGATTTCTTGGCCTGTCTTGTGGAAGGTCTTGAGAAATTCTATGAACTCTTTAGACACTCTATCCGTTTCAATGCTGGTTTGCCGGTTTATGGAAGGACTGGGAGCTTTTGCTTCCTGAATTTCTGCTGGGAAAATTAAACATAGTAAGTTTCATTACATAGAAGATCCATGCATGGAATTACTTAAACTATGTAACTTGATTATTTAAATTATGCTTAATCAAAGTTAAACTTGAATTTAAATTCTGTTTAAATATTTGGACCACTTAAAGTAAGCTCAATCTATTTTATGACGAGGAAGTACAAGCAGATAAAACTACACGATCTAAAAGATATTCCCATTCAAATAAAAGTTGCTCTACTAATATTTTCTTAGCCAAAATATATCATACTTTGACGCATATACTTAATTATAAATACTGAAATGGCGGCACTATCTTGAACAACTTTCTCAAAGACTGCATGAATTTACAAAACTAGTCAATTAGCAAAATAACAATCAGGAGAAGCACAAAAATGTTAGGTGACTTATAAGATGTGAGACAACTCTTCCAAATCCATTCTACTTCTCAAAAAGGCAAAGGCTCATTTGTTTATGTGGAGACTAACAATTCCTGACCCATAATCCAGTTTTCAAAAAAATTTTTCAAGTCATACTGCTCTAAGTGCAAGAACGCATCCAACATAGCAATCATGACAGAGCGAACAGCAAAGAGGTAAGCAAAGTAAGTAAAACACTGTCTAATCAGTGGCCACACACCTCTTTCCCCTCTTCAAATGGGACCTTTAAAGAATAAAGATAACAGTGCTACAATAAGGTAGGCGCTCTCTGATCACATTCTAGCCTCCTGATATTCAACTGCTAATCCAATAACTGTAAGGAATTAAATGACTCATATCCCCACAGTTCCCTTTTATACATAAAAAGAAAGATCATTAGGAAGAGAAAGTATCTTCTGAAGATACTGAAATCAACTTGTTACCTGCTTACTCAGAGTAACTTCCTATCATCTTATGTTTTGAACCGTAGTACCTGAGATATATTTCAATAAAGAAGTTGCAGTAAAGTTTTCAGATAATAGAAGACTGGATTATTCAAGTGAGACAAACACATGTAGACTACCTAAAAGAATATACTATTAACTATGGTGAAGTAAAGATTCTACCTCTCTTGTATCATCACATAGCTGGTGATCAAACCAATGAGGTACTTAAATTGTTGGACTTATGTTCAAAGTAAGGGTGAAAACACCCTTTCTCCTCCCAACAGTACTATTAAGTAGTTAGCAGAACAAAGTTGCACATTATAGTTATCTTTTCAAATCAAGTATTTGTAGATCTTTCAGATTATCAGCTGCTTCCTAATTATGATTCGAACTATAGAAGCCCTAAAATCACATTAAAATAAAATTAAAAAAAAAAAAAAAAGCACACAAAAACCCCACTATATCTATGGCTAAAAATACTATCAGTCAAAAGTCAACCAACAGACTGGAAAAAATGCTTGTAAGCTTTATCACAGACAAAGAAAGGGCTACTCTCCCTAATGTAAAGTAACTCCTATAAAGAAGAAAAAAAAAAAACAGTTCAACAGGAAAATGGGTAAGGAATCCTAACATTGCACAGAAAAGAAACCTAAATGTATTTTAAACAAAGGAAACATGCTCAGTCTCACTCGTAACAAATATGCAAATCGAAACTACTATGAGATGCCATTTTAAAAATGAACAGACACAAATCTGATGTTGATGTTGATGAGGGTATGGGGTAAAAAAAAGGCATTCTCATCTGTGGAGGTGGGAATGTAAAATGATACAACTGCAATGAAATGCAATTTGGCAATAATCATCAAAATTAAAAATACATTTATCCTATGACCCAATAATTCCATTTCTCAGAAATTTTCTGATATAACCACACATGTACAAAATGAAATATATACAAGGCTATTCATTTTAGGACTGCTTATAACAGCAAGACTAAAAATGGCACAATGCACACCACTAAGGAACTAATAAATTGTGGTTTAATCCATAAAAGGGAATACTATGTAGTTTTAAAATAAAGTACTTTTCATGTACTAAAAAAAAAAGAGTTCTCAAAACATATTGCTAAAGTGAAAACAAAAAACAAAAAACGACAGTATGTGAATAAGAATATAGAACAGAGTATATATAATAAAAATATATGTGTTTAGAAATGAAGAAAAGCACCTAAGGATACACAAGAAACCAATGACAAAGGTTGTCTGAATACGGGAGAACAATGGTGGTGATGGCTGGGAACTAGATGGGTGAGGGACCATACACCTTTTATTTTGTAGCCATTTGAATGTACTACTTATTTTTTTTTAAGCAAATAAATTAATCAGGTACAATCTAACTTAGAACAAAAACTGGAAGCACCCTTTCTAAACATTTTTACCAATATGGAATACCAAAAGGTGTATTCAACAGTCTGTATGATTAGAAAAAATTCTTTAAGGAGTGCCTGGGTGTCTCAGTAGGTTAAGCACCTGACTCTTGGTTTCGACTCAGGGCATGATCTCATGGTTCATGAGTTCGAGCCCTGAATTGGGCTCTGCGCTGTCAGTGTGGGGCCTGCTTGGGATTCTCTCACCCCCCCTCTCTCTGCCCCTCCCCCGCATGCACATGTGTGCTCTCTCTCAAAATAAATAAATAAAAACTTTAAAAAGAAAAAAGAAATAAAAAGTTCTTTAACACTTAGCTTAATCCTTCACTCAATCTGATAATTCCACTTCTGGTCATGATGGGATAACAGGGGTTGGGTTCACCCTACTCCCTTAACAACTAGAAAATCAGACAAAATACACGAAATAATGCTTTTCAGACATCGGACAACAGGTGGATGGGAGGGTAACCCCTGAGAGAAGCAGACAAATATGGTAAGTCTTCCAAGTACCCCAGCTCGCTGCACAGAGAGTTTTTAGGCCATGGCAACTCAAACAGAGCCTAGCAGACCTACTGAATTTGGGAAACAGCATTTAGAGCTGAGGGAGGCCAAAGTCGCTAGAAATTGCATGGCAAAATACAGAGAGGATGGGGCTGCAGAGAAAAAATTCCAGGTAACTGCAGAGGGATTCCTGTGAGTCTTTGAGGGAGTACTGCATGTATATGTGAGAAAGTACCCAAGATTGCATAAAGAAGCAGGCAGAACAATAACAATCCCCAGAGCACACATGACTGGGAATAATTCACTTCCAAACAGCCAGGAGGAACAAAGAACATCAGCAATGGCAAATATAAAAAAACAATTTCTCATTAAAGTAAAATTTCTTTAAAAGATTATTAACTGGAGCCACCTGGGTGGCTCAGTTGGTCAAGTGACCCATTCTTGATTTCGATTCAGGTCGTGATCTCATGGTTCACGCGAAAGGGCTCCGTGGTGGGGTCTGCACTGACAGTGTGGAGCCTGATTGGGATTCTCTCTCACCTCTCTCTGCCCCTCCCCTGCGTGTGTACTCTCTCATACATACATACATACATACATACATGAATGAATGAATGAATGAATGAATGAATGTATGTCTTCCTAGCAAGGTTCCTGAAAAACTTAACTATCCTACAATCCAACAATTACATTACTAGGTATTTACCCAAAGAATACAAAAATACTAATTCAAAGGGATACATGCATCCTAATTTTTATAGCAGCATTATCTACAATAGCTAAATTATGGAAACAGGCCGAGTCTCCATCAACTGATGAATGGATAAAAAAGATACACACACACATATACATATATACATACATACACACAATGGAATATTACACAGCCACAAAACAGAATGAAATCTTGCCATCTACAATGACAAAGATGGAGCTAGAGAATATCATGCTAAGTAAAATAAGTCAGGGAAAGAAAATACCATACAATTTTATTCATATGTGGAATTTAAAAAACAAAACAAATGAGCAAAGGGAAAAAAGAGAGAGAGAGAGGCAAACCAAGAAACAGACTCTTAATTATAGAGAACACACTAATGGTTAGCAGGGGGGATGTGGGGGATGGGATGGGTTAAATAGGTGATGGGGATTAAGAAGTGCACTTGTCGTGATGAGCACCAGGTGTTGTATGGGAGCATTGAATCACTATATTGTACATCGGAAACCAATATTATTGTACTGTATGTTATCTAACTGGAGTTTAAATAAAAACTAAAAACAATAATAAAAAAAAGTCTTCCTAGCAGAATAACATATGCTTTTGAATTATATTGGCAATATTTACAGCTCTTTCAAGAATTTTCCATATTGCAGACACTGTGCTTTACTATATATTCTCATTAGTCCTTAAAAATTTAGATTCCTGAAATCATATGAAATAATAATATCTACCATTTTAAGCCACATACACACTGAGGTTAGAGAAGTTAAGTCACTTATATGCCTCAAGTCACACAAGTAGAGGAAAAGCTGAAATCTGAGACCAGATCTGCTTAATTTCCAAGCCCGGGTTCTTTACAACCACACCATAACGTCCCTACTATTATTACAGCGTCTATTTATTCCTTTTTAAGCAAATCATTGAGTAGCAATTCAGTATCTACTACATAAAGCTGCCTGCAAAGGCAGATCACACTAAATCCAGTTAAGTCTTTGATATATAAAGTAAACCTGTAAAAGCAAAATCTTCACTAAATTTGTTTGAAGAACAGGTATGAAAGAGTAAAGACAATCTGAATATGCCAGTTATCAAAAAAGGACATGATCATGTAGTAAAGATGATTAACACCATTTCTAGGACGAAAAACATTTTATATCTCAATGTTAAAAATTTTACTGAAAAATCCCATGTTTCTCAGATTATTAAAAAAAAAAAAAAATCAATAGGGGCAACTCAGCAGAATATTATAGGAACCAGAGGAGCCAACTCTGCGATTAGAGGTTCGAAACTTTCAGTCCCACCCACCCCCTGACTTCTGACTTTCAGAATGCAGAGGGGATGGACATTTTTGATCACCAACAGCCAATGATTTAATCAACCATGCCTATGAAATGAAGTTGCCATAAAAATTCCTGAAGAATTAGGTCTGGGGAGTTTCCACATTGGTGAACACAACGAGGTGCTGGCTGTATGGCACACCCAGAGAGGGCATGGCAGCTTGGTGCCCGCTCCCCTATACCCTGCCCTATGCAACTCTTCCATTTGGCTAGCCCTGTGTTGTAGTCTTTGTAATACACCATAAGCATTAATGAAGTGTTTTCCTGACTTCTGTGAGTCATTCTAGCAAATTGTCAAATCTGAGAAGAGGCCTGTGGGAATCCCCAACTTCTAGATGGTTGGTCAGGAGTATGGGTGCCCAACTCATGGGGGCTGCAGCTGGCCTCTTAGGGTGGAGACAGTCTTGTGGAACTGAGCCCTTAACCTGTGGGTTTTGTGCTGACTCTGGGTAGTGTCAAAAAAGGACTGAATTGTTGGGACACCCAGTTGGTGTCAAAGAATAAAAGACACTAAATATGCGATAATGGGGAAACAATTTCTCATAATCCTTATCAATGAAAATCAGAAAACAGGCACAATTATAAAATCAGTTCTAAATTCAACTTGGGGAATCATTACCTCAGTTTCATCTAAGTGCCACACAGGCCCTCATGATTAAAGTAGCAATTTATTAGTGATCTTTCAGATGATGTAATCAACACTATGCTTCTATTTAACTAGCATCTGGGACATCTTGGGACAGCACTGAATGCTGGAGGATTATAGTTTTATTTTTAACTTATTTTGAAATAACCTCAAATTTACAGAAAAGCTGTCAGATTGTTACAAATAATTTCTTTATACCTTTAACTCAGATTCATGAAATTGTAACCTTTTGCTACATCTCTATTATTTTTTCTAAATTTTCAGGTAGATTGTATATAGCATGCTCTGTATCTCTCTCTTTCTTTTTTAATATATGAAATTTATTGTCAAATTGGTTTCCATACAACACCAAGTGCTCATCCCAAAAGATGCCCTCTTCAATACCCATCACTCACCCTCCCCTCCCTCCCACCTCCCATGCTCTTTATCTCTTAATATGAGCGTTTCCTAACAAGGATATGCTTTTACATAACTATAGTACAGTTACTAAAAAAAGTGCGTGGGTTTTTTTCTTACATACGATCCAATGGAGGGTCACATCTTCGTTTGGCGGTCACGCATAGTCTCCCTTTAACCTCTAAGGGCTCCTAGCCTTCCTTTGTTTTTGTAATATTGACAATTTTAAAGAATAAAAAGGCAAGTCATTTTATTGAATGCCCCTCAGTTTGGGTTTCTCTCTTCTTTCCTCATGACTGGATTCAGGTTATAAATTTCAGCTTAAGTATTAACATAATTCATGGTATGTTCTTCTCAAAGGATATCTGGAGGCACATAAGGTCCATTTCCCATCATTACATAGTTGCCATTTCTCTATTTGTAATTAACAAATTAGCTGTGGGACTTAATTTGAGATCATGCTCATAATTTGTTCCTCAGAAAACTTCTCTCACCTCAGATTTAACATTCACTGGTGAAATCTGCCTGAATCAATTCTTAGTATGATGACTGCAAAATGGTGATTTCTTATCTCCATCTCTCCTTCCAAATTTACTAGTCAACATTCTATGGTAAAAAAGAGTTATCTCTTCTCTTTTATTTAATCATTTATCTATTTTATTAGTTGAAAGGACTAGTGGATTACTTTATTCAGGTATACTCCATTTATTGTCCTTACTTAATACTCAAATTTGACCAGTGGAAATCCACAGAAGATGGCTGCTGGGTCTTTTACATGTCCCCAAATTTTGGGCGGCCCCCCTGCTCCAGCTCCAGAATCAGTCTTTTCTCCAAGGAACCCTCAAGTTCACTTTAGTGAAGATTAATATTTAGAATCTAAGGTCTGGGTGGAAAAATTGGTATGTTTCTGTTCTAAAAATGGAAAAGATATTCTTCCTATGAGCACTGCCTTTAGATTAGTTTGTGAAAGACGTGTACAAGATTCTACTCAGGGCAACAACATCTAGTTGAGCTCTCAAAAAAAAGGACTTTTAAAATGTGTGAGCAAGTATTTCAACTTGGCCAACCAACTATGATTTATTGTGTAAGCTATAATACAGCTCACTCAATCTTACTTTAGAGATTTTAAAACTCTAAATAAACTTTCTGAGTCTTTACAGTCAAGCTATTCCATTAACTTTCTCTGAAGGGCAACCCAACTCTTAACAGGATATTAAATATTCTTCAAACTCCTTAGAAAGCCATATTTATGTTCTGTTTACAACCAACCTTCACTGGTTTAAGAGCTTTCTTTCATGCCACCAATGGAAGCAAGAAAAATATCAAGAGCAAAGGCATTGTGTATTAATGAAGTGAAATAAAGAATACAGAACACAAAAGGTCTATTTTAGTAGAGACTCAATAAATTAAAACCACATTTAGTAATAGGCTAACCTTATCCACATGCAAAGCCCAAATAATCAGTCTGAAATGCAAAGTTCATCTGGCAAAGTTATGTAAGCAGTCTGTGAAACAGAAGATCAAACAGAATCTTCTTTTGTAATACATACACATTAATCTTTTTTCAATACTTTGAGGTCTTTATCCCCATATGCTTTCTACAGACCAGAAACAACTAAAGATTAAAAATCTAAGGTAAGAATCTATCATGTGAAAAGAAGCTAAGAAGTATACTGGCTAAATATTTTTTTTTAATAAAATAACTTGGGATTGTTTCTTTTAAAGTACAAATCATCAGGGTGCCTGGACGGCTCAGTCGGCTAAGCGTCTGAACTCTTGATTTCGGCTCAGGTCATGATCTCACGGTTCATGGTTCGAGCCCCTCATCGGGCTCTGCACTTTCAGTGCAGATTCTCTCTCTCCCTGTCTGTTCCTCCCCAACTTGTGCGCTCTCTCGCAAAATAAATAAACTTAAAAAAAAATAATAAAGTACAAATCTTCTTTCATAAAATAATGCACATTTTACACACTCTTAGGATACAATTTTTTTAAAAGTGTCAAGGAGAGTCACTGAATGTGTAGGACTCTTAAGTTCTTCAGGAACAGAAACCTCATTAAATATCTATCCGTAGCTATACATACAGATGTAGATATACATGCACATACATATACTAGAGGTCAAGGGATATAATGGGAAAAAAAATGGAACCAGGAGACTTGAGTTCTCATATATCAACATATTACAGGACCTTGAGTAAGCTGGGCTAATATTTTATGGGCTTTCATACTGTCATTTGTAAAATGAGGCAGTTAGAGCCAATGGCTTTAGAACTTCTTTACTATTTCATCTGCTGTCATAGTTTACCATTTCACTCTATATCATAAATTCATAAGGTTAATGAGACTTTCCCAAAGCAAAAAACAAAATTTAAGCTAAATAGGAATGAATGGTTTTGATCAATACCCTTGAGCTTCTTACTAGTAGAGATTACTCAATCAGAAAAACAATGTGTATTTTTTTTTCTTTTTTAATGTTTATTTATTTCTGAGACAGAGAGAGACAGAGAATGAGAGGGGAGGGGCAGAGAAGAGAGCGAGACAGAATGTGAAGCAGGCTCCAGGCTGTGAGCTGTCAGCACAGAGCCCGACACAGGGCTCGAACTCACAAACCGTGAGATCATGACCTGAGCCAAAGTTGGTCGCTCAACCGACTGAACCACCCAGGTGCCCCAAACAATGTGTATTTTCAACTAGCTAACATTTATTGGAGACTTAGTGTGTCAGGCACTGTGCTGAACTCTTTTAATTGGATCAGCTTGTTTAATTCTGAAGACGTGCCTACAATAGGTATTACTGTCCCTCAGAATAGACAGAGCTTAAATTAGCTTGCTCAAGGTCACAACAGCTAGTAAATCACAAAGCTGAGACGCAAAAAAGGGTGACTCCAAAGTTTATGCTCTTAACCACCATACTATACTACCTCCTAATAAATAAAGCATGAGTCAAATACGTTCTTCATTTAATCTCTAATAGGTCCTGATTATTCCCATTCTAATTACAATAGAGAAAATTGCTATAGTGACAGCCGACCAAGAAACAATTTCAAATTAATCATGTGAACAGAAAGACTATTTAAAGATTTGCTTTTATTAAAGAGAAGTGCTGTGTTTTTGGTAATAAGCAACCTTTCCTTCTTTTAAAAAAAAATGTTTAATGTTTCTTTATTTTGGGGGCAGGGGAGGCAGAGAGGGAGGGAGACAGAGAATCCAAAGCAGGCTCCACACTAAGAGAACAAAGCCCAACACGGGCTTGAACTCACTAACCGTGAGATGACCTGAGCCAAAGTCAGATGCTCAACCGACTAAGCTACCCAGGCACCCCAGCAACCTTTTCTTTTAATAAAACAAACAACGCCATTAAATCTGAAAGACAAGCAAAGTTCTTTTTTTTTTTTTAAGTTTATTTATTTTGAGAGGGACAGAGAGAGCACAGAAGGGGCAGAGAGGGAGAGAAAGAGAATCCCAAGCAGGCTCCGCGCCGTCAGTGCAGAGCCCAGAGTGGGGCTCGAACACATGAACTGTGAGATTGTGACCTGAGCCAAAGTCTGAGGCTTAACCGACTAAGCCACCCAGGCACTCAAGGCCAGCAAAGATCTTAAGGTGTGATATTATTACTCATTTCCCTGCCTTTAGGCAGACAAAAAACCTCCTGACAATTACCCCAGATGGCAGGGTTTGTCCAAGAGAACATCTCTTCAGATAGCATCAGTCTTGTCTCCATCACCATTTCAAATTTACTGCATAACTCTGATTACCAACATAAAGGTTCAAAGACAAAGCTGACAACAGACATTCTTTCTTGCTTCCAGTTAGGCCACTTCAACTAGCCTGTCTGCTGACTGGTAGAACATGTGTAACTTTAGCAACAATCCTTTTGCGGGGTATACAGCATTTTAAGAAGCAGATGAAAAAGATAATGTACATACAAATCATGCACCAGAAAATGCCTTCTATGGGTTACTTTCACCCCTCCAAGCGCCTAAAGCAAACCTTCTCCTTTATATTCTCTATATATTTCTTCAAGATGCAAGCTGTCTCTCAAACTCTCAGAAAACCTCTTTCTTAGATGAATTTAAGCCTAGAAATAGTCAGTTCTGACAAGATATGGTTAAGTAAGGATATTATACAAAGCAGAATAAGCCAGAATCCAAAAATTAAAGGCATAAAAAATAAAACATCCAAAAAGATAGCCATTTGGATGGGAATAAATTTTATAAACAAAACTACCCATTTCAATTTTCTTCATTCCTCCTATAGAGTAATAAACAGGTTTCTCTAACACACAATGTCCTCCAACCAAAGAGATTTTTGGTTTCATATATTGTGTGACCCTTAAACCCAATTTTGGTTTCAAATATGGGTTGATGTCCACTGAACAACTTACAGAAATTAAAAAGCAGAGCCCACATGCACTGTGGGTCTACTCTGTATCTCATCTGAGCACAGAAGAAAAAAGGAAAATTACCCTTCTTTGATCCAACCCTGGATGAAGCACTGAAGAATTTCTTCACTGTGGTAACCTTGCGGGTCTTCTCATTGGTTTTTTTTTCTTCAAACTTGGAAAATGTAAGGGATTGGGCCCCCTGGCTGCTCTGACTGCTGGCAAAGGCCTCTTCCTCCTCCCGCTGAAGTCTGCAATTCAAGAGAGATTAAGAATGAGCCAGACATCCTCCAAGTTTTCCTTGTATCTGAAGCTATTACTCAATGAATTGCAGGGAGATCTTGAATTTTTAGAAATGGAGGCTAAACATATCAAATAGGTCTGAAGTGCCTGAATGAAACTATCCCACACACTCCTAGACTTCAAAAGGAACCTTCTCCATAGATCATATTCATTTAACAATATACTAAGGTTACATAAAAGGAACTCTAGTCCTTTTCCCTAACAAGCTCAAGGTTGAAAAGGAAAAAGATAAGTATATAATGTGATAGTTCCTACAGTAGAGTAAAACCTAATTGCTATGAGAACATAGGAAAGAACAACTTAATCTGCTAGAGGAGACAAAGACGGTTTTACAGTGGTGCTATTTACACCGGTCTTAAGAGGTGAATAGGGTTCCACTGAGTGAAAGGGCATTCCAGGAAGAGGGAACTACAAATGTGAAGGCATATGGTTTCCTTTGCAGATCAAGATCAGCGTAGTCACCGGTGTGACCAGGTGGTTAAGAAACCTTGACTACTGAGCCCATTATAATCCTAGATTTTATCATGTAGTGGGGAACCAAGAAACACTGTAAATCCAATAAATGACCATCATCAGATCTGTACTTTAAAAAAATAATGCAGGTTGCTATGTGACAACTTGAGGGGCAATAATTAAGAATATATTATACAAAGATTTAAGTGAGAAAATATAGATCTGGAAACTAAGAAAGGATGAAATTCAAGAAACTTCTTTGAGCTGGAATAAATTCTATTTATTGGTCAGATAAGTGGTGTAAAGGAGAAATTACGAATGACTCCCAAAGAAACGGGAACCCTCTTGCACTGTTGGTGGGAATGCAAATTGGTGCAGCCACTCTGGAAAACAGTGTGGAGGTTCCTCAAAAAATTAAAAATAGACCTACCCTATGACCCAGCAATAGCACTGCTAGGAATTTACCCAAGGGATACAGGAGTACTGATGCATAGGGGCACTTGTACCCCAATGTTTATAGCAGCACTCTCAACAATAGCCAAATTATGGAAAGAGCCTAAATGTCCATCAACTGATGAATGGATAAAGAAATTGTGGTTTATATACACAATGGAGTACTACGTGGCAATGAGAAAGAATGAAATATGGCCCTTTGTAGCAACATGGATGGAACTGGAGAGTGTGATGCTAAGTGAAATAAGCCATACAGAGTAAGACAGATACCATATGGTTTCACTCTTATGTGGATCCTGAGAAACTTAACAGAAACCCATGGGGGAGGGGAAGGAAAAAAAAAAAAAAAGAGGTTAGAGTGGAAGAGAGCCAAAGCATAAGAGACTCTTAAAAACTGAGAACAAACTAGGGTTGATGGGGGGTGGGAGGGAGGGGAGGGCGGGTGATGGGTATTGAGGAGGGCACCTTTTGGGATGAGCACTGGGTGTTGTATGGAAACCAATTTGACAATAAACTCCATATATTGAAAAAAAAAAAAAAAAAGAATGACTCCCAATATTTTTTAGCTAACTGAATAAAATAGTGATGTCATTAACTGATACAGAAGAAGGGTAGGAGGAAATGTTGGGATTGAGTAAATAAAAGAAAGAAATTTGACCTTGGACCAGGTCCAACGTATTTGAGGTATTTATAATAAATCTAAAGAGCTATCTATAGAACAATGGTTCTATATGTTGAGCCCAGCAGCATCACCTGGGAACTTGCTAGAAATGCAAATTCCCAGACCTCACTCCCACCCTACTAAAGTCAGAGACTCCAAAATGAGGTCCAGTGATCCCTGTTTTGATAAGTGATTCTCATGCTTGTTCAAATTTGAGAAGGAGTGCTGTAATAAAACTCAAGCAAGGTCATAAATGGAAGCAGAAAAAAAAAAAACCATGAAGTCATAGGTAGAAGTGTTAGTCTGAGAATGGAATAAGGATACACCTCTCTCCGAGACAAAATAGAAGTCAGCATCAAGATAGGAGCACATTTCGCTGTGGAGAGGGGAGAAAGCTGCTTTCTTCATGAAACAGGATCAGCTACTGAGATGTTCAGGAGTGCAGTGGGAAATCTGAGCAAATACTTAATGTTCTATATTTTCTCTTTTGGACCATAGAGTTACTGAAAGCAGTGAGTATGCATTATAATTCTCCAAGTTCACCACAGATGCTAGAAAAGTAGTCACTCAACAAATATGGATGATTAGGTATTAAAAAACTAGCAAAAGATGTCAGAGTTCAGTCTGATGTTCTTTTATGGAGAAGTTTTACTGTTTCTAGAATGTTTTGGCAAGAGATTAACATCATTCATGGCATTTTATTCATCTCTATACTCACCAGCCATTCCATCTTTTAGTTTTTATCATAATCATATTTCTGGATAATATAAACTACTTTGGACTAACAAATCTCATTTTTAAGAAACAGTTAAATTTCCAAAATGCACACGCTCTATATACAAATCAAAAAAGTTTTTACTATTATGTGTTTATCACCATGGCAGGAGCTATGCTGGATGTATTTTAAGAATGAAAAAACTGAGGGGCGTCTGGGTGGCTCAGTCTGTTGGGCGTCCAACTTTGTCTCAGGTCATGATCTCACAGTCTGAGTTTGAGCGGGGAGTTTGAGCCCCGCGTCAGGCTCTGTGCTGACAGCTCAGAGCCTGGAGCCTGCTTCAGATTCTGTGTCTCTCTCTCTCTCTCTGCCCCTCCCCTGCTCATACTCTGTCTCTGACTCAAAAATAAACAAAAATATTAAAAAAAAATTAAAAAAAAAAGAATGAAAAAAATGATGCCTGATGAGAGCCATGTGCTTGGTACATCAGCTAGACTACTGCATTTAATGTTCACCATGAAATCTGTGTATCTCCATTCTTCTTCTCTGAGAAGTCTATTTTATCTATCTAAAAGAACTCAGTCTAACACACTCTAAACACAAAATAATTACAAGACAAAGATAAAATGAAGAAATCACTGAAAGCTATTCATTAAATGTTGACTGAGAAGAAGAAGAGAAAAAATTCACTTCTAATACTAAGCTGACTTGCTGATAGCTCACAACAGGGGAGAAAAATGGATTTTGACAATGACTGAGCTATATCTCTAACTGTATCGCTGTTAAACCACCCCTAGGTAAGTCCTTTTACCGCTCTGCCAGTTCCCAATCCTCCTGAATCTGCTTCTGCCTGGCTTTGTGGTACTCTTCCCTCCAGCACTTGGAGCAGAAACCCTGCCAAGCAGGGTTGCCATAGTAACCACATCCTTTCTTGCATAGGAGCTCCGACTGATCCACGTGAATTCCACGGCGTTCAGACTTCAGGCTCATCTTCTTTCTGCTAATCAAGTATAAAAAAGAAAGTGTTGTTGCACTATCATTCTTCTATCAGCACAGGAATTGAGAACAAAAATATGAGCGAGTCCATAATCTTCAAGCTATTAGGGAGGGAAGGAAGGCTGTGAGGGAGGGAAAGAGTTTAAATACAGCAAGTTCCTGGGACACAAGGCTGCCTCAATTGGTAGAGCATGCAACTCTTGATCTTGGGTTTATGGGCTTGAACCCCACACTGGGTGCAGAGATTATTTAAAATAAAAATCTTAAAAAAAAAATAAAGCAAACAAGTTCTTGACACAGTCATCCAAAAGAAAACATTTCTTATTTCCCTCTCAATAATACATACAACACTTTAAGAAAGGACTAATATTGGACTAAAGGCCTAAATGTAACACTTGAAACTATAAAACACCTAGAAGAAACCACAGGGAAAAAACTTCATGACATTGGATTTGACAATAATTTCTTGGCTATGACACCAAAAACAGCACAAGCCACAAAAGGAAAACCAGACAAATGTGACTGTATCTAACCTAAAATGTTCTGCATGGAAAAGTAAACAGCCCACAGAGTGAGAAGGCAACCTGTATGGAATGAGAGAAAATATTTGCAAGCCATGTATCTGCTAAGGGATTAATATTCAGAATACATAAAGAATTCCTGTAGCTCAACAACAACAAAAACAAATAATCTAATGAAAAATTAGCAAAGGACTTGCATAGATAATTCTCCAAGGAAGATATACAAATAGCCAACTAACATGTGAAAAGATGCTCAACATCACTAATCAAGGAAATGCACATCGAAACCACAATGAGATACCACTTCACATCCAATAGGATGGCTATGATGAAAAAAAAAGTCAGATAATAACAAGTGTTAGCAAGGATGTGGAGAACTCTCATACAGGGCTGCCTGGAATGTAAAACAGTGCAGCTGCTTTTGGAAACAGTCTGACAGCTCCTCAAGCAATTAAACAGAGAGTTACTATATGACCCAGCAATTCCACTCCAAGGTGTGTGTGTGTGTGTGTGTGTGTGTGCATACACAAAAGAGATGAAAACATATGTCCACACAGAAACTTGTACACAAGTGTTTAAAACATTATCCATAATAGCCAAAAGGGGATGAATGATAAAGAAATTGTAGTATATCGATACAATGGAGTATTTGACCATAAAAAGGAATTAAATACTGATACATGTCACAACACGATCAACCTTGAAAACATTTTGCTAAGTGAAAGAATCCAGTCATAAAAGGCCACGTATTATATAATCCCCTTCATATGAATGTTCAGTATGGGGAAATCTACAGAGACAGAAAATAGATTACAGTTGCTTAGGACTAAGGGGGAGAGGGTGGGAATAAAGGAGATAGCTGAAGAGTATGAGGTTTCTTTTTGAGAGGATGAAAATGTTCTCAAGTTGGATGTCATGATGGTTGCCACTGAACTGTTTAACCTTTAAATGGGTGAATTCTATGGTATGTGAATTATACTTCAATAAAGTTATTTTTAAAATACATATCTTGGAGATCTTGCAGGTTGAGGCCCAGACCACACAATAATGCAAATGTCACAATAAAGTGAGTCAAATAAATTTTTTGGTTTCCCAGTGCATATATAAGTTAGGTTTACACTATACTGTAGTCCATTTAGTGTTCAATTCTAAAAATTAAAAATGCAAATTTGACACTGAGATAAGGTTACAGGTAAATTAGAATATACCAGTTTTATGGATTGGAGAGGAAGTGTGAAAAACAGCAAAGAAACAAAGTCCTAGAAATTGAAGTAGGAGCAACGTTTTTATCAGAGTTTTAGCTATAACAAAGTATAAAACTGTAGGATTTAAGCTTTATGTGGTAAATAACATGGCATTCATATGTAAAATGTTCAGTATCTGAGTGGTAGTTTTACTGATGTATACATAGTTATTTTAATTGTAGACTTACAATTGCTACATTTTATGTACTTAATAAAGTAATTAACATAAAAAATAATAAAAATTAAAATTAAAAATGCTTTATTGCTAAAAAAAATGCTTTATTGCTAAAAAATGCGAACTACCATCTGCGGTTTCAGTGAATTGTAATCACTGATCATAGATACCATAACAAATAATAATGAAAACGTTCGAAATATTGCCAGAATTACCAGATTTTTGTGACACAGAAACACGGAAGTGAGCAAATGCTGTTGGCAAAATGGCGCGGACAGATTTGCTCAATGCAGGGTTGCCACACAAACCTTCAATTTGTGAAAAAAATGCGGTATCTGTGAAGCTCAATAAAGCAAAGTGCAATAAAGCAAGGTATGCCTGTGAAACTCAACAGAGGAGGGCAGGCAGGATGGAAGTCACGGAGATTCAATATTGGCTTTGCAGGTGGAGCGACTATAAGCCAAGGAATGTGGGTGGCTTCTAGAAGCTGAGAATGACCTCGGTTCTATAACCAAAATGAACTAAATTCTGCCAGCATGAGTATGTCTGGAAGCAGATTTTCCCCACAGCCTCTAGAAAAGAGCCCAGGCTGGCTGACTCCTTTATTTTGACCTCTTGAGATCTCTAACAGAGTACCCAGCTGAGCCAGGCAGGACTTCTGCCTTAAGAATTTGGGGATAATAAATGGGTATTGTTTTAAGCTGCTAAATTTGTGGCGATTTGTTATGGCAACAACAGAAAACTAACAGGCCTCTTTTCCACATCTCTTTTTGGGAGCCTTTGCACATGTGTTCTAATGCTGCCCAGGGCTGTGTGCCCTGCTGTTCACATGGTGATTATTCTCTCCTACTGTAGGTCTTAGCTTTCACATCGCACTGTCAGGAAGACCTCCCCTGGTTACTCTCTCTAAAGTAGTACCTCCCCCAAATCCCCAACTCTCACCTCCACTCTGGCATTATTGCTCTATATCCTACCTATATTGAACAAGGCAGGGTAAGGAAAGAGTTAACCAAGCAGGCCTGAGTTGCTCAAAAATCGTGCACATTCTCAGAAAGGCCTGCTTGTGTACTGGCTCATGGTCAGCTTCTGGGAATGGAAGTCTTTATGTCTTTATGTCATAAGTGTCACTATGTTTTGTATGCTCGGGGCTTTGAACCACACTTTAGACAGTCTGCGCAAATAGTGTGATGTATGGTGAACACCTGCTTTCATTCTGGGGGATCCGGAGTCGCATTAACTGTGGTCATACTGTGAAGGCACTTGTGCCTATGTGACCAAACTTCAATAAAAACCCTGGAATTCAAGGCATAAGTGAGTTTCCTTAACGGAAAATACCTCACACGCGTTGCTACAATTTGTTGCTGGGGGATCAAATGCACCGCTGGGAGAAGACTCATGAGAAGACTCAGGCCTGGTATCCTCCAAACTCTGCTCAGTGCACTGTTTTCCTTTATTGATCCTGCTTTGTATCCTCTCACCTGGCTATAAAACATCACCAGGAGAACAGGAGTTCTATGAATCCCATCAAATTCCCAAACTTGGGGGGAGTGTTGGGGACTAAGGGTATGATTATAAAGGGGTGGCATGAGAGAGCTCTTAGTGGTTACAGAATAGTCCGGTATCTCGACCGTGACACAAAACTGCTATACACACACAAACGACAGATGTCAATTTCTTGGTTCTGAGAGTATACTATAGTTATGTAAAATGTAGCCTTTGGGGAAAACTGGGCAAAGAGTACACAGGGCCTCTCTGTATTATCTTTGCAACTTCCTGTTACTCTGTCATTTCCAATTAGAGAGGTTTAAAAAATTCCACTTAAATTTTAAATGACAACACGTATGACTGAACCACTGTATATGAGACAGTTAAACAGTGATAACTCAGGTTATTTCTAAATATGGAAAACAAAGAGAGCAAGTGAACTGCCAGAAATGCATGCCATGATTTGAAAGGCTATGTAGTGGTGATGATAGCTCTGTTTCAGTGGGGCAAAGCAGGTACAGTCAACACACCTACATTAGACATCAGAGACATGTAAACAGCATATCCCCTTCGGTTATGGAGAAACATACGGGGATCAACCGCCTGAGACTCCATTCTGTCTTTCCCGCACAGAAAGACCTCTCTCTCCCTAATCAGTGGAGCCATAATCCAGAGGCAAGCTGCCACCACCACTGCACCCAAGAGGAAGGCCAGAGGGACATATCCAGATCCTGTTTGAGCACTGCACTCAAATAAGCAGGCTTTTATTGAGCAACCTGGGCATAAAAAATGCATAATTCAATTGGCCCACTACATTAGAGAAGACAGAGTAAAAATGATCTCTACTGCTGAGACAATGGAGAGCCCTGTGAGTTCTGCCCCCAGGCTAGTATTCAATCTGGGTTGAGGTACACTAAAAAAAAGGACAGAGGAATACAAATCCCAGAGTTAGGCGTGTTCTTCCTTAAGACTCTGCATAAAGCCAGATTGATCTCATAAAATCAGCAAAAACAAAAAAACATTTTGTGGATCTGAGTAGCTTCCCACTATTTTCCTTACGAGAGTCCTACTTCCTGTTCTTGGGTTCAGTGCTATGTTCTCATAGTCCGTTCCTCTAGGCCACAATTTACAAGAAACTTCCAATCAACTCTACTAAAATGATAGACTGTCCTTTGACCTCAGTTAAGAAATAAAACTAATAGCTAAGCTTTTTTCCTGAAATTTGATTTTCTCCACTTATGGAAGTATAAGATGCTTACTCTATAAAACCTGATATATATAGACAAGTAGAAAATAAAGTATAAAGAAAGTCAAAACATCACCCAGAGACACTCACTATATTCTTGTAGTGCTTTCTCTACTCATCACTCATTTATTTAACAAATAATTATACACTGATTTACACTCTATGACAGGCACTTTACAAAAGTAAAAGTAAAGTTTCCGTCATTTTGGCACCTGCTATGTAGTATATGGGAGATATAACTATATATCTAGAAGGCCTGAAAGAAGAATTTAAAACACTATGAACAATGAGGAAATAATTAATTTTAGAATTACAAAATCACATAAAAATTTGTATTTATGTAAAACAAGCTAAATATGTGTAAATGAAATCTATGGAACTCTTACAATAGTCTAACAATAACAAGTTTGTAAATATAAAAAGATCCCATTCACAATAGTATCAAAATGTAAAACCACCCAGGAAATACTTTAATAGTAAAATTACGTGATTTACAATAAATATTGAGAACTAAAGAAAGCTAAAGTAGTTGGTAAGGTAAGGCATACCAATTTTTACTGAGGAAATTAAATATATAAATGGCAAATGTTTAAAACATTTCAAGTTTACTACAAATGACAATAAAATCTCAAAAGATGTTTTTTTAAAGTTTATTTTATTTAATTCTTTTGGGAGAGAGAGAGTGTGCAAGCACACAGGGGAGGGGCAGAGAGAGCGGTAGAGAGGAATCCCAAGCAGGCTCCGCACTGTCAGCACAGAGCCCTATGCGGGGCTCCAACTCATGAACCATGAGATCATGACCTGAGCCAAAATCAAGAGTCAGACACTTAACTGACTTAATCGCACCTTACGAAACTTTTAAAGGACTAAGGGCTATTTAAGCTTAAAAACTGAAGCAAAATTTTAAAAAGAAAAAGATTCAAATACACAAATTTAAACTTCTATCTAGTTTTTAAAAGGCCCACTTAGAAAATGGAAAGGCAAGGGCACCTGGGTGGCTCAGTCTGTTAAGCGTCCAACTCTTGATTTTAGCTTAGGTCATGGCCTCACAGTTCGTGAGATTGAGCCTGACACTGGGCTCTGTGCTGACAGCGCAGAGCCTGCTTGCGATTCTCTTTTCCTTCTCTCCCTCTCTCTCTCTCGAAATAAATATTTAAAAAAAGAAAATAGGCAAATATTTTAAGAAAATAGGACAATGAAGTATTTTATCATATTTAAAATTATATGAATAAAAAGAAACTGTAAATCTCTGATATGCAGGATAAGGATACGAGTAGACCAATCACAAAACATGAAAAGCTTCTGAGAAATAGAAACAGAATGTCAAAGGGCTTCTGCATTTTATTTTTATTTATTTTTATTAAAGTTTATTTATTTTTGAGAAAGAGAGAGAGAGAGAGACAGAGAGAATCCCACGCAGGCTCCACGTTCAGCATGGAGCCTGATGTGGGGCTTGATCCCACACCGTGAGGTTGAAATCAAGAGTTTAATGCTCAACCAACTGAGCCACCCAGGAGCCTGTGAAGATTTCTGCATTTAAAATTTTGATATATACTACCAAAGTGGCTTCACAAAATGACTGTGTCTATCTACATTCCCACCTATTGTGTATTAGAGAATCTACTTTCCTGGAAACTCATAAATAAATACTATATTACTAATCTTTATTTTGTCCATCTGAAAGGCAAAAAAATAAATCATTTCTTGTTTTAATATGCGCTTCCTAAACCATGTTTAATATTTACTGGTCATTAGCATATCTTCTTTGAAGAATTTAACCATTTGTGTTTTTTGCTCATTTTTCTGTGTCATCTTTTTTCCTTTATTTTCAGTCGAAGTATAGTTGACATATAATCTTTTTTTTCTCTTTATAAGTGCTCTTTTTATGTCGTCTTTTAGTCCGTCACTTTATGTTATGAAGACACCACTGTTTTAATCAAAGAGTTAATATTTCAAATCTATATCCAAGTTTCACTAACTTTCGTATCATTAAATACATTGCTTCCAAAATGAATGTAAATACCACACAGAGAAGCAGTGGCACAGTTCCAATGTTAAATACAACAAAACAAAGCATCCAAACACTAGCCTGCCCAAATAATTCCAAGTGGTAATCAAACCCATGAAATATAATGTAGAGTTTATACTGCTGGAATGAGCAAAGCCGGCAGAGCAGCATTCTTACAGAATGAGCTCTTGACAACAATCTTCTATTGTATTAAGTCGCACCCTCTCCAGATAAGTGAAATTATGATTCCAATCTGAGCATGCCACTGCCCAGGCTAACAACTCAAACTTGCACACCAAATAAACTGGCTGCTCTGGTCTACTTCCTTCTATGCTCCATCCTCTCTTCCATGGCAGCAGCCAATTCCCCAAAAGGTGAGTTTACTCGATAAGTAAATGACCAAACATTCTCTGGCTTAACTCTACTCAAACTAGCAACAAACTGCAACACATAACATGCTTTCAACCACTAACAGCTTTGTTTTTTCTCAAAGTTCGATCTCAGTTTAGCTTTGCTGCAGCCATTTCACCCTCAGCCATTTGCTGTGGCTGAGCAAAGTGATACACACACATATATCATAAGAGAAATACAAAAAGCAACTAACTGCCTGGATGGAAAATGCATTTATTCAGATTTATTAGCCAGCGCAATGAATTATATATCTGTATTATGTTCTAAGCCTCCGAGAAGTGTCTTGTGTGTAATAAAAATTTAATCCAATTAATCTGCAGAAATTTTCAAAAGCTAAAACCATACTGTCTGTTGTGGGTTAAATTGTGTCCCCAAAAAAGGTTGAATTCAATACTGTGAATGAAACCTGATTTGGAAATAAGCAGATGTAATTACAGAATAAGATCATACTGATTTAGGGTGGTCCCTAAATCCAATAACTGGTGTCCTTACAAAAAGGCCCTGAAAGACACACACACATACACACAGAGGCCACATGGCCTCAGAGGCAGAGATCGCAGTGATGTGGCTGCAAGCCAAGGAACTATAAGACAACCAGCCAGCATCTCCAGCCTTCAGAGACAACACGGCCCTGCTGACACCTTGGTTTTAGATTTCTAGCCTCCAGAATGATGAGAGAATAAATTTTTGTTGTTTTAAGCCACCCCATTTGTTTATAGCAGTCCTAGGAAACTATAAAAATCATCCAGTAAGAATTGTAAACTGTAATCGTAAACAAATAATTGAAAGAAATGAGGTTTCCACAAGTTAACAGAGAACTATGGGTTCACAGCATCACTTGCTCTTTATCAACTGGATAATCACATCTCCCTCCCAGTTCATGAGAACAGTCCTGGCTTATGCCTGTTGTCCTAGCGAAAAGGCATCCATTTGATTCTCAAAAGTCATCTGCTCTGGATAATAAATTACACTGTCATCTTATTTATGAACAAGCCTAGAAAACCCTCCTGTAGTCCACCTTCAAATTCCATCCTGTTCAAATAGCATCTGACTCCCTTTTGCCCACTGACAGATTAATTCTATCCCTCTGGTTCTTACAGCATTTTATATATATAGCTATTATAATACACTCTATTACAATAACTTGCTTATGTGGCCATTCCACATACACAGACACAGCATAGCACTGTTCTGCCAGGAACAGAGTGAATAATCCATACATAGTTCCTAAATTTATTAAATTATTTATTCAGAAGACCAACAAAGTACCTGCATAGACCATTTTCTTTCACTTCTGTCCCATGTACACTCTCCAGGGCCCACTGCAGGTAAGAGTCGAAAATTAAACAGCAAAATGACTAACTTACAAAGCAGGTGTTCTCAAATCTTAGCATGCATCAGTAGCACCTGGAGGACTTGTTAAGGCACAGAGTACTTCCTGGCTCCCGACCCCCAGTTTCTGATTCAGGAGGTCAGGGGTAGGGCCAGAGAATCTACATTCCTAAGAAGTTCCCAGGTGATGTGGCTAAGGATTACTCTTGGAGAACCACTGTGATAAAGTAAGCATAACAATTATTAATAGATTAATTTCTTCTCGTGATTTCATTACTAGTGGGAGGATTTATTTTCTGAATACGATGGAGTAGCTTGTGGCAGACCAACACTCCTACTGAGAATGAAAAAAGCTAGATACATTTTTTTAAATCAATGTTTAAAGGCATCAAAAAACAGATGAAGCAATCAAGACTAGAAGCCTCTGGATTCTGGAAAAAGAGACGAATGGTAGAGAAACAAAGTGACATTCTGTGGCCACTTTCTCACCAAGTACGTTTGCTGATTTTGGGGCAAAAGGCTGAGAATCCAGACTACAGACAGAGGAACCATGAGAGCTTTTGGAAGAGATGAAACAAAGGCAAGAATCAAGGAGCCAAAATCCCAGGGAAAGTGGAGAGTCAAAGAGCCAGAAAGGTCTAACACAAGGCTGGTTTTTCCCTAAGGACATTTACCAAGTTCTGCAGCTGCACAGAGAGGACTTCAAAACAAAACTGAAAACGTCTGAAAATCAAAAGTGGAATTTTCAGGGGAGCCCAGCTGGCTCAGTTGGTAGAGCATGCAACTCTTGATTTGGGGTCGTAAGTTCGAGCCCCACGTTGG
The DNA here is from genome assembly GCF_024362965.1 of Panthera pardus. Taxonomy (NCBI): domain Eukaryota; kingdom Metazoa; phylum Chordata; class Mammalia; order Carnivora; family Felidae; genus Panthera; species Panthera pardus. Next base: position 908,635 of record NW_026526969.1, on the reverse strand, counting down.
GTGTAGAGATTACTTAAAAATAAAATCTTTAAAGAAAAAAAAGAGTGGAATTTTCAGTAATCTCACTGTTCTCAAGAGACAAAGATTACAGCATAGAAACCATCAGGGGAAGAGATGCCTGTGAATTCACTAAACTATCAGTTGGAAGCCCCAGATGGTAGTGGTAAAGGCAAACCAGAAGGAAACCTAGCCTTATCAACCCATCAACCCAATCTCAACCATTAGCTCAGTCCCTAAAAGGATTAGATGATAAGTCCCTACTCTACCTGGCTAGTAAAAGGGAGGAGACATTTCCTCTCTAAAACAATAGTACCGAGGTGCCTGGGTGGCTCAGTTGGCTAAGTGACCAGCTCTTGATTTCTGTACCAATGGCACACAGCCTGCTTGGGATGTGCTCTCTCTCTCTCTCAAAAATAAGTAAATAACCTTAAAAAAAAAAAAAGAACAGCATCATCTGGAGCTTCATTTTATTCACAACACCCAGCATTTACCTAACTAAAAGCCAAAAAGAAAAAAACAGATGCTCAGATGATCCAGACAATGGAGTTAACAGAAAGACTTTTTATTTGATTTTAATTTTTTAGAGACAGAAAGAAAGAAATCCCAGGAGGGGGAGGGGAGAGAGGGAGAGAAGGAAAGAGGAACAAGGAGAGAGGGAGACAGGGAGACAGGAAAAGAGGGAGAGAGGGAGAGATGCAGAGAGAGAGAGGGAGCAAGGGAGAAGCAGGGCACAAGCTTACCTGATGCAGGACTCAAACTCATGAACCATGAGATCATGACCTGAGCTGAAGCTGGATGTTTAACCGACTGAGCCAACCCAGGCGCCCCAAAAGAAAGACTTGTAGGAGCACCTGCGTTGGCTCAGTTGGCTAAGTGTCCAACTTCAGTTCAGGTCATGATCTCACTGTTTGTGAGTTCAAGTCCTGCATAGGGCTCTGTGCTGACAGCTCAGAGCCTGGAGCCTGTTTCAGATTCTGTCTCTGTCTCTCTCTAGCTCTCCCCCTCTCCGCTCATGCTCTGTCTCTCTCTCTCTCTGTCTCTCTCGCTCTCTCTCAAAAAATAAAATAAACAATAAAAAAAAGAAAGACTTTTAAATAATGATAGCTATTTAAATTCCCTATTTAAAAATATAGGTAAAAAATAAATTTAAAATAGGTGAAAAAAGGAGGGTAAGAACATACTTTAAAAATGAAGAATTTCAACTGAGAATTGTAATCTATAAGAATTGAACTGAAATGCTAGATCTGAAAAGTATAATAACTAAAATTAAAAATTCAAAAGGTAGATTTAACAACAGACCAGGCCTAGCAGATGAGAGGATTAGAAACTGGAACCCAAGTCAATAAAATACATCCATACAGAAGCAGAGAGAAAAACTACTAGGAAACACAGGGGCAGGAGGAGGGCAGTGTAAAGAGAATGAGGAACACTGTGGAAAAGTCTACCAAATATGTAACTGGAGTCCCTCAAAAGAAGAGGAAAGAATGAGTAAGACAGAACCAATATTAAAAGCAAGAACCAGGGCACCTGGGTGGCTCAGTCAGTCGACTGTCCAATTCTTGATTTCGGCTCAGGTCATGATCTCATGGGTTCAAGAATCAAGCCCCTCGTCAGGCTCTGTGCTGAGTGTGGAGCCTGCTTAAGATTCTCTCTCCCCCTCTGCCCTTCTCGTCTGCTCCCACATGTGCTCTCTCTCTTTAAAACAAAATTAAAAAAATAAATAAAAGGAAAGAATGAGAATTTCAAAATTGATGAAAAGACAACCCACAAATCCAAGAAATTCTGGGAACCTAAAAGCAGAAAGACACACACACACACACACACACACACACACACACACACACACAGATATAGCATACTTAAAATGTTGATAATCAAAAACAAAGAGAAACTTTTTAAAGTAACCAGTGGGAAAGAAGCACATTGCTTTCATAGGTGCAACAATAAAACTAACAGCTAAATTCTCAAAGAAACCATAAAAGCCATAAGACAACAGAATGACCTCTTAAAAGTGCTGTAAAAAGAAAATGCCCACCTAGAATGTGGTGCTCAGTGACTATTTCCTTTAAAAATAAAGGCAGAATAAGACATTTACAGACAAACAAAAACTGAAACAATTCATTATGGGCCCACTTGCATTAGAAGAAATACCAGAGGGAACTCTTCAAATGGGAAGAAAAATTAGCCTATCCCAAAGAGAAACACAGAAATACATACAGGAAGGGACGAAGAGTAATGGAAACAGTAAATATGTAAGTAAATCCACACAAATACTGATTATATAATGCAACAAAGCAGGAAAACGCCAAACTGAGTTAGTACCTAAAGCTCTAGCATTACTGGAGAAGTGATAAAAGTTATAATTTGTATTAGACTGCAGTAAGTCAAGGGTATATATTACAATTGCTAGTATAATCACAAAAAGAATAGCGAAAGAATGTGTAACTAAGCAATTACTATAGGGAAAATATTAAATAATTAAATAATAAATAATCCAAGAGGGGCGCCTGGGTGGCTCAGTCGGTTGAGCCTCCGACTTTGGCTCAGGTCATGATCTCACTGTTCGTGAGTTCGAGCCTTCCGTCGGGCTCTGTGCTGACAGCTCAGAGCCTGGAGCCTGCTTTGGATTCTGTGTCTCCCTTTCTCATCTGCTCCTCCCCTGCTTGCACTCTGTCTCTCTCTCTCTCTCTCTCTCAAAAATAAATAAGCATTAAAAAAATTTAAAAAAAAAATAATCCAAGAGATGGCAAGAAAAAAGGAAAAGGGAACAAAACTGGTGAGTCAAAAAGAAAACTTACCAAAAGATGGCAGATCTAACACGAAATATAGTGACAATCGCATTACATGAAAATGGACTAAATATGATAATTTAAATACTAAAAGAGACTAAAGAAAAAAAACCTAAATTCAATCATCACGATGCTTTCAAGGACAAAATTAAAAAAAACAGAAATTATAAGGATGGAAGAATATACAGCATGCAACATTTACCAAAAGAAAGCTAGTAAAGCTATACTGATATACAAAGTGGACTTGAAGGCAAAAAGCACTACTAATGATTAAAAGATAACAGTGCTAATCCACCAAGAAAATTCTAATGTAAGCAAAGTGGTTAGACATTAGTAATCACTGGGAGCTAAGAAGCATCCTCTTACCAACGACCTTGAAGGCCAATGCAAAACAACTGCTGCAACCAACTCTTTTTAGAAAAATCTATGGCAGCTCAAAGGGTAGAACTACACATTAATATAGAGCATAAATACCAGACTTCTTGGCAATACGATAAAACTCAAACAGGGGCCCCTGGGTGGCTCAGTCGGTTGAGGATCCAACTTTGGCTCAGGTTGTGATCTCGTGGGTTCAAGCCCCACACCAGGCTCGCTGCTGTCAGTGCAGAGCCTGCTTCAGATTCTCTGTCCCCCTCTCTCTTTGCCCCTTCCCCACCTGCGCACGCTCGCTCGCACATTCTCTCTCCAAAAAAATGAAAAACAAACCTCATGCATATACCTTATGTGAATTCTGAAATGCTTAAACTAGTAAACAGTTTTTTTAACACAAAATAAAAGGTAGACAGTTTTACAAACAAACATTAATAAAGATCAGAAGATATTCTGGGGTAATAAAATGTTTACTAGACTGAGTAGTTTGATAAGGTTCATATCTATAAAATTCATATCTATAAAAACTAGACTTCCTGAAATTAAACCCTCAGAAAAAGGAAAAAACAAAACTTAAAAAAAAAAAAAAACACCTCAGATTCTTCTTCTCCAAATATAGCTCAAGTGTTGATTGAAGCATGAAACTGAAATCTTTGCATTATACTTACCTAAATGGCAGACTCACCATCATAACAATTAGTGGTTTTGTTTGGGGCTGGAACTGGCTAGGCCTAGAATCCAACCTCCTGATTAGCTTTTCTGTTAGAATCTAAGAACTTTAAACTTCAAAAGATCTCAGCTTATTTCTCAAGCCCTATTTTATTTACATATAAATAAAATAGTAAGCTGAGATTTTTATTTTCTAACTTATTTATTCAATTACTAGACCAAAGTACTAGAAAGACAATAATTTTCTTCCCTCTCCTCCCTCCCTCTCTCTTTCTTTTTTGGTAGCCCATACAGGGATTGACAAGATCTTCTTCAAAGAAATAGCCCATAACTTCTTATGGGTAACAACAAAAAGTATCTGCAATTTTGTTCTCAAGTATGTCCAAGAACAAAAGTAGGCTCTTTGGAGAAAGTTGTGTCCACATATAGTTGATATTCAAAGAACATCAGCAGTTAGCACAAGGTATGAAAACACTTTGCCATCTGATTATTCCTCATAAGTGATACTTAAGATGTGTCCACCCATGACTACACAACATTCAAAGCCCTAGAGTAATAATAACATCTATATACACTTACCACACCACGAGAACAACTGCAATGGCTAATTAATTAATATAAAGATATAATCCATCTTGCTAAGTAGAAGCCAAGGATATTACTTCCGGAGACACTAATTATAATGGATTTTAGACATTTTATTTCATCAGCCTACAGTTTTATTTTTTCTTTTCACATTTTTTATTTGCATTCTTCTCATAATATCCTATTCAAAACTGTGGTCACTAGCCCAACTTATTTTTCAGGAACATGTTTAAAAAACAATGTCAAAAGTGATATGGAAATGCAATTAAGGAACCATTAAGTTACATAACTACATTTAGGCAACAACAGTTCCACCCATTGTTTACTGATGAAAGGTGAATAAGGATGTTCTCTATTCTCTAGTTTCAGAGGCTAGGTCACAATTTACAATATACTATAGGAACTGTATTCTAATACTTCAAACAAAACAAAACAATCTGGAATTACCTGAAACAGCTACATATGAAAATGCACAATAAATGATGGTTTACTTATCTGTACAACTCTAATGCAATACAATTCCTAACAGAACAAAATGAGAGTTAAGAACACATACACCTAGTAATGGCATTACAAAACTATAACCTAAGTTCATCTCAAATCACAGCAGTGAGATCACCAGCTTAAGCTTTACTCTAAAATTTAAATACAAATCTCTTTTCCTAGAATGGTCCACTATCTTTATAAATATCATTGTGACTTTCCTGATCTTGAGATAAATTCAAAGCAGACACAAAGAAAAAATATATGCATTTGAGATGCAAACAAACACATAAAATAATATCGCCACTCTGCCAATCCCGATTGATGCTTAGAAGACTCCCCACTCCCCAGCTTTACAAAGTACAGCCAAATGACTTGAAGTTGTACCTCCCTGACCATTATTTGGATAGGAAGATCCTGTGAAAGGCCTTTTTGTAATGGTGGGTTCCAATACTTGCCAATATGCTTACCTCTATTAACTGTATATGTCTGTTCCCACCTTGGGAGCTCATGGTCCAGTCTGCTGCAGGTTAATATAAAGTCATGGTTAGGTGCAGACCACTGAGTTGGTCGGACTACCTGAGTTCAAATCTCCATCACCTCTTGTATGACCTGAAACAAGTTACTACTCTGAACCACATTTCTTTGTATTTTTAAGAAGGAGGGTGAAGGGAAAGGACAACATTGAGATAATGCATGTCAAGGGCTTATTACTTGCACAGTGCCTGGCCCATGCTAGCACTTGATAAATTTGAACTCTATGCTGGAGCTAACACCCCAAATCTACTTCCAGAAATGAATCTTAGGTCTGTGTCTGGTATTCCCTAAGTCCATCTGTATGTGGAGGTGAGGCGACTTTCATTTAAGTATTCGTCCTTGTCAGACTCCTCCATTTTCACACTCCCCATGAAAAATATGGTTCTGTGATTAGACAACATAAAACGACAACATAAAAAATAAATGTACTTGTGGGACTTGTCAGGAAGCACAAACTCAAATCCCTGATTTGCTGATAACTTTATAACAAAAAGCTCCATTGAGAAACAAAATATTTATGGAAGAGAACCTAAAGAATGTACAGTCCCCATCTACTTATCTAGAGCATCTAAAACAGATCCTTAAATTAAATCACTGTAGAAATCTACATACTTAGATCACATTATTTTGCCAGCACCAGAACTGCTTTTACTGAATTATGTTTTGTCATCAACCTACACAATGAGGCAACAAAGAATTTTAATTAAAAAACAAAGTAAAACGAGGGCGCCTGGGTGGCTCAGTCAGTTAAGCATCTGACTTCGGCTCAGGTCATGATCTTGTGGTTCCTGAGTTCAAGCCCCATATTGGGCTCTGTGCTGACGGTTCAGAGCCTGGAGCCTGCTTTGGATCCTGTGTCTCCCTCTCTGCCTCGCTCCCACTCGCGCTCTGTGTCTGTCTGTCTCTGTCTCTCAAAAATAAGACATTAAAAAAAAATTAAAAAAAAAAAGTAAAACACAATTCAGCCCTTTGAAATGCATGCTGTTATTTACTTAAGGATGTAGCTAAGAAATCTGTCAATACAAGGAGTCTGGGAATCCAAAGAGAAACTGGTCTTTTATCTTATGATCATTGAATTATACAACTGATTATATCGCTTTCTGAATAGGCTACTAAAAGGCAGAGTCAAATTTGTAGCCCTCTAACAAATACTTAAGATTTCAGTCCAAGTACCTTGTGCACATATCTCATTCCATCTCAATGAAGATCTTACAGACCTCAGTTTTCATCTTAATTTTTCTCCCTCCGTGCTAAATTCATCAGCTCCTTATTTCTGTATGTTCTCAATAACATGTTGTATCTTTGTAAGTAATTATGAATCCTTTCTGGAACATGATGTGATATAAGTAAATGACATGCTCCATTTAAAAAACATTACAGCACAATAAGATACTTTCTTCCAGTAATAAGCATTTTATGAGTTCAATTTCTAAAGGCATTACCTTTTTTTTTGTGCTCCAAAAAAGAAAGAAAGAAAGAAAGAAAGAAAGAAAGAAAGAAAGAAAGAAAGAAAGAAAGAAAGAAATATTGCAAATACTGTGTCTAAAATTAGGAAATTCTAACAACAGGAACTACAAAAATAAAACTTTCATTATGTATTTTTAACTTTGAAGCACACAGAAAATTACAAATATATCTCATGTAAAAATCCCCCCAAAGTCATGTTTAATTTTAAAACACAGACCAAATCACCATAAATGCAATTTCAATGATTTATTCTGAATAAAGGGAACTAGAGAGATTAGCTTCAAAGATGATTCAAAAGGAGGAGCTTCAATTCCTTCTGTGCTGCCCTGTGCCTGGCACAGAGGATGCTGCCAACCATACCTTAAGGTGAGACCACACAGAATTCAGGGCCCCAAAGACTCCTGCTACACTCCTGCTTTAGGCATTGTGCTACAGCCCTCTTTCAGGGATTTTAGCAATCTCCTTGATGTCATCTGAGGAAAATAAAAAGCTTAAGACTCTTAGTGTGTGCAATTTAACCCATTCATGAACTCATACTCTGATCATAACTTCTGACTTCTAACCACGTACTTATCTAACTGATGATAATTACAGTTCTTTGCCCTCCTAGTGACCATAAACAAGGAAGCTATGCTACCAGAAACATGAAAAAAGGTTCTACTGTACAATAAAAATTATACTTTCTACCCCACCAATAGGAACTTCATCAAACACAGGAATCTCACAGGGTAACTTGGAAGCCGCATCATAAGAGTACAGCTTTTTCTTAAAAGCATTTTAGGAGCTTTATTCAAATATCAAGCAAATAAAATATAAGTTACATAATATCAAGTGGGATGAAGGTAAGTCCACTGTTGTTTCTCCTAAGTGTTTATCCAATGATACTCTAAATTATTTCCAATCATAACAGTCATATGAAATATACATAATGTTTCGACGACGCTTTATGACAAAAATAAGCATTTAATAAGACTTTCAAAATGTTTGACTTCTACTGTGAAACTCTTGCTTTTAGTGTGAGAACTTTATTTACGGGTTAAGAAAGCCACTTAACAGCATTTGTATTCTGAATCACAGAATAGACAGGTGTGTCACATAGCTTTCTTCTCCATTTTAGGGATAAGTCATCTCTGCTACAGATGTATACTTTGCAAACAATAAAAACACACGTGCCAAAAATTAAATTCATAGTCAAGATGAAATTCTGTCTCCAAAGATTGACACAAGTAAATGAAACAAGATCTTAGTTCTTCTCTATGTAGATATTAAAATAAGTACTGATCATTTTTTTTCCCACTGGAAACCAACATCAGAAATCAATGAATTCTCATCAAGTTAACAAGTACTCATAGAACACTTGTGAATGCCCAGCTCGGACTGAGAATGCAAACAGATAGAAGGAGAATTCCTGTTTATAGAAGCTTACAAATTAGCAGGGTCGGACACTTTTTACACAATGAAACAACTAGCAAATGAGCATACAACTCAGTTCAAACATTTAATGAGCACATAATCAAGCACCACATTGGGCCCACACAGTCTTCATCAGCCAAATAGCAGCAGTCTGTGTGTGTGTGTGTGTGTGTGTGTGTGTGTGTAAGATCTACCTAAAATTCCATTTTAATCATGAAAAGACCCTCCTTAAAACCCTTCCTCGGTTTTGTCGTTATCAGCTCCTGAATCTCTGCCCTGCACTTTACTTTTCAAAAACCATCTCCTAGTAGTTAGTTATTGGCCTATTCTCCTGTTACTTGTCCCACCCCCACATTCCAACCAATCCCTAAAATTCCCACCCAACCTTGTTAGTTTCAAAGTTATCGTGCTTCAAGATACTTCCATAAAGTATTCCCTGATTATCTTTCTTCACCCTCCATACCCTGCAGTGTCCCTCCTCACGCTCTGTCTTAGCTCTATTTACCACACCGTATTGAAAGTATCTTTATTGTCCCTCTCTAACTTCTAGAGAGAAGAAACATGATTGCTTGGAAGATCGGTGAAATTTCAAATCCTGAACTCGGTTTAATCTTCCGCACAACAACCAGTAACTCTTACAAAGTAACATTATTTGTCATTAAATGGACTAACAATACAATCAAATCTTACCCGTCCGGCAAACTTTCTTGTTTTAACTATTTTACATTAACAGGCTTTTTTAAAAAGCAGTTTCAAGTTTACAGAAAAAAAAAAGTACAACTATTTTTTAATCTCACAAACAAAAGTAAAAGTCTTCATATTCAAAAAACGACTCCCCTGGTGATGCTGTCAACTCGTCTTGACAATTTTCACATCTAATCTAAAGGGTAAAAGGAGCCCATCAGAGCCCACTGACACACTTCCCAACGACAGGACTTGGTCACCAGCGCTGAGGCACCACCAGATGTCTATGACCTACTCTCTAAAGCAGCTGAGTCCCTCCCTCCCCGTGACTAAACTTCCGTGATGGGCATCACCTCTGCTCTCCTCTAAACCAGTTCTGCTCCTAACTCCAGGCCCACAACTTCCCCCTCAACCACGGCGCGAGAGTTAGGACCGGTGTTCAAGTCCCCGCATCACCAAGGACTGCACCCTCCCGGCTCCGGGACCTTTCCTCCCCAAGAACGACGCGGGTTCTTGAAGCCCCGGAGCCCCTGCCAAGGCCGGGCTGCTCTCTGGGTCTGAGCCGCCAACCCGGACGGACCCCCGAGGGACCCAGGGCACGAGCCGACGGGCCGCCACCACAGGTGTCCCCTCCAACTGCACGGGCTGGACAGTGAAGAGGAAGCCGGCCAAAAGGAGGCCATCCCGCGAGGGGTGGACGGGTGGCAGGAGGCGGCCAGGAAATGACAACTCCCGTCGGAGTTGGGCCGGGCCGTACAGAACTTGGCGACGAACGCTTGAAAGGGGGAGGCTCAGCACGACGAGGACTAAGGCGGCCGGCGACCGCCTGGGGCCGGTCAGGGCCGCGCCGCGGGGCCCCGGGCTGGGACCGACGGCGGCTGGAAGCACCGAAGCGAAACGGCCCCGGCCGGGTAGACGGCACGGGCGAATGACCCAGCAGCCTCCGCCCGGACGGCGCCGCCGCCCCGCCGCCCAGAGCCGAGATCCTGGGCCCCCGTCCTTCTGCTCCGTACCTGGCCTGCGGCTCCACTGGCGTCGGGCCGCCGCTCTCCGCGGGTAGCTCGAGTGGGTCCCGGCTCCGCCAGTCCACAACCCGCCCTCTCGCCGGCCCTCCCTCCCTCACGCCCCGCCCCCGGCGCCGCGAGCGCTCGTCACGCACGCACAGACGTCATTTCCGGGTCCTGGGGCGCGGAGTGGGAGGGTGCTGTTGCGGGTCCTCTCGGAATCCGCGCTGGGTGGCGCGAGCCGGAGGCGGGGGTGACTGACAGCACCCGCAGTGTCGGAGGTCTAGGAGAAGAGGGCGGCCTCCAGGCTAGCCCTGCAGTGCCGACCTGCAGCGTTCAGGAGCCGACGGAGCAGCCGGTGTGCCCTGTCTTCTTCAGAGCCTGCTTCCTGCGGTGCTGTCGGGCCCTGGGCCACTGTAGCAGCACGGAATGGGAGACGGAGGCCGCTTGAAAAGCCAATGAATCCTACCTATCACATTACGGATGTCAGGAATTTTAGTGTTCGAATTAAAGGACCTTAAAGAGATTGGTTGACCTAAAAGCCGTTTTTACAGCTAAACATAATTGAGACCCACGAGGTTAAATAATCGTTAGCTAGTATTAATGGTCGAGTCTTAAACGGAATCCAGTTCCCGTGATTACCATTTCAGGCATGTTGGAAACAGCAGCTGCCTCTGTATCCTGGGTGCCATCCACGGCATAAAGTGCCGCCACAACAGAGAAAAAACGAAACTATACTGGATCTGGAAGGTAGACCTGAGTTGAAATCCCAGCTTTGCTAACAGCTGCCTCTGTGATCTTGGACAGGTTGCCTAATTTCTGTCTCTTTTCCTCATTTGCAAAATAGAAATTGATTCATTCCTCAAATTCTTCTAAATGCTTAGAGATAGCAGAACATGCCATCCAAAAACGTACCTCTTTGGCATAAGGATTATTTTGAGAAAGTGGATGCCAGAGAAGCTCTGAAAATGAATACCCTTTTGTAAGGGAAATGTACATTTATAAAGGAAATCTCCATTTGTAAAGATGTCTCCTTCCCCGTACCTAGAAGAGGATGGCTAAATCACAAGGGACTCATCAATGGAGAAGACACTAACTTAAATCTGCGTAGCAAACCTTAAGCTTGTTTGCATTTCTTTCCCAGATCACTTCCCATAACTGATCCTCCAGCTAGCTACCCACCTTACCCCAACACACACCTTTCTTTCGTCTACATGATAATGCATTTAAGTTGGCATTCTAAATCTTGTCCCGTTATCTCTCATGTATATTTGAGGTATATGTATTAATAAATTTCAATGTGCTTCTCTCTTGTTCATCTGTTTTTTACCTCAGAGGTCTCAGCCAAGAACTCAGAAGGGTAGAGAGACAATTTTTTTCCTCCTCTACACCTAATGTGTGCTAGGCTGAGGATAGAGAGCATAAAATGCATAAAGTGGTACCTGGGTGGCTCAGTCGGTTAAGTGACCGACTTCGGCTCAGGTCATGATCTCATGGTTTGTGAGTTTGAGCCCTGTTGGGCTCTGTGTTAACAGCTCAGAGCCTGGAGCCTCCTTCAGATTCTGTGTCTCCCCCTCTCTGCCCCTCCCCAACTGGTGCTGTCTCTATCTCTCACAACTAAACTTAAAAAAATTTTTTTTTTAATTTTTTTTTAACGTTTATTCATTTTTGAGACAGAGAGAGCATGAATGGGGGAAGGTCAGAGAGAGAGAGGGAGACACAGAATCTGAAACAGGCTCCAGGCTCTCAGCTGTCAGCACAGAGCCTGACGCGGGGCTTGAACTCACGGACCTCGAGATCATGACCTGAGCTGAAGTCGGACGCCCAACCGACTGAGCCACCCAGGCGCCCCCCCCCCCAAAAAAAATTTTTTAATAAAAAAAATAAAACACATAAAACAAAAGTATGCTGAGAAGCTTACATTCTAGAGGAGAGGGAGGAGCCAATAAACAAGTTATTTACAGTAGTACTTAAGATGGTGATAATTGCTATGAATAAAAAATTAAAACTTATGCAAGGAAGAGGCACAGAAAATGCAATCTAAAAGTTTGCAGTTTTAGAGTGGAGAGGAAAGCCCTGGCTGAGACAGTACCCTGAACAAAGGGCAAAGGAGCTAGCTATGCTGGTATGCAAATATTTGGGCAAGTGTGCTAGGTACTGGGAACAAGTGCAAGGGCCCTCTTGACACCTCTAACCAAGTAGCTGTAGCAGATTGAACTAGGGGGAGGAAGAAGAGATCAAAAGGTAATGGACACAGTAAGTAAGGGGCTAACCCCTAGGTCAATGTTGAAAGGGACTAGCAAAAGTGAGGACACTGGTAGGTCTGACTCATTGGGGTCATTAGTGGGACAAACTACCACACACCTTCTTCCTCTGAGAGAAGGTGGGGTGGAGGCTACTGGAAGGGGCACCAAAGTTATATTTAACCGAAGAAGCAATGCTTTAGTTTGAATTTAGTGGTTTAGTTCTTGATAGGCATATGGATATTCATTGTATTACTTTTTATTTCAATTTATGTGTATTTTGTGTTTGAATTTATGAAACTCTGTCCCATTGGAAACAGTGAAGATAAAAGAGGGCTAAAAACTCATCTTGGGGTAGGTCAAAAGGAAAAGAGCAAAAGAAGAGTGGGGAAAAAAATAGAAGCAAGAGGAAAACTGCAAAAGAGGAGTAATGTGGAAGCTAAGAGGAGAGATAGAAAGCAAAGGGATTAATGGAAAGAGATTCCACAGAAGGGTCGGGTAAGATGAATCTACCCCCCCAAAAATGAAAACATACTAATAAAAGTGGTGAGAGGTGCATGGGTGGCTCAGTCAGCTAAGCGTCCAGCTCAGGTCATGATCTCATGATTTGTGAGTTTGAGCCCCACATTGGGCTCTCTGCTGTCAGCACAGAGCCTGCTTTGGATCTTCTGTCCCCTTCTCTCTGCTCCCTCCCCTCCGTCCCCGCTGCTTGTTTTTTCTCTCTCTCTCTCAAAAAAAAAAAAAAAAAAAAAAAAAAAAAAAAAGTGGTAAAAGCAGGCATCCTTGTCTTGTTCTTGATCTTAAATGGAAAATTTTTCAATCTTTCATCATTGAGTATGTTAACTGTGGGTTTTTCATATATGGCCTTTATCATGTTGAGGAAGTTCCCTGCTATTCTTAGTTTACTGGGTGTTTTTTATCATGAAAGGGTATTATAGTCTTTAAGATTTAATTTTTTTGAACATTTTTTAAAGTTTATTTCTTTATCTGCTTTGAGTGGGGGGCAGAGAGAGGAAGAGAAAGAATCTCAAGCAGACTCTGTGCTGTCAGCATGGAGCCTAATTTGGGGTTCAGTCTCATGAACCTGTGAGATCATGACCTGAGCCGAAATCAAGAGTCAGACACTTAACCAACTGAGCCACCCAGATGCCCCTATTTTTTTTTTATTGTGAAATATAGATAACATAAAATTTAAAGGCAGAAAAATGAATTTGGGTCCTTACCTAACATATATATGAAAATTAACTAAAAATTGATCAAACACCTACATGTAAGATATAAAATTTAGAAGAAAACACAGTTGAAAAGCTTCATAACCCTGTATTTGGCAATAATTTTTTAGATATGACACCAAAGGCACAGGTAATAAAAGAAAAAAATAAACAAATTGGACTTACCAAAATTTAAAACTTTCATGCATCAAAGGCCAGTCAACAGAATATAAAGTAACTCACTATTTGCAAATGACTTACCTGATAAGGGATTCTTATACAGAATATATAAAGAACTCCTAAAACTCAACAACAACCCAGTTTACATGAGATGTCTTTCTATTTATTTATCTTTTCTTTCTTTCAGCAATGTTTTATAGTTTTCATTGTACAAGTCTTTCACCTCCTTAAATAAATTAATTCCTAAGTATTTTATTCCTTTTAATGTTATTATAAATGGAACTGTTTTCTTAATTTCTTTTGGGTTGCTTATTGTTAATGTACAGTAATGCAACTGATTTCTGTGTGTTGATTTTGTACTACTACATTGCTCAATTTATTTTTTCTAATAGTTTTTTTTCCCTGTCAATCCTAACATACATCGGTGTATATAGGGTTTTCTACATACAAAATCGTATCTTCAGACAGAAATAATTTTACTTTTTCCTTTCCTATTTGGATGCCTTTTATTTCTTTTTCTTGCCTAGTTGCTCTAGCTAGAATTTCCAATACTATATTGAATAGAATTGGAAAAAAAACAGGCATCTTTGTCTTATTCCTGATTTTAGTGGCAATGCTTTCTGTCTTTTACCATTGAGTGGAATGTTAGCTGTGGGCTTTTCGTATGTGGCTTTCTTATACTGAGTTAGTTTCACTCTATTCCTAGTCTGCTGAGTGTTTTATCATAAAAGGGTGTTGCATTGTGTCACAAGATTTTCTATATCAATTGAGAAAATAAGATAGTTTTTTCCCCCTTTATTCTCTTAAGACCATTGTTGTATTCCAGGAATATATCCCACTTGGCCACTGTATATAATCCTTTTAATATGCTGTGGAACTCAGTTTGTTAAATTTGTTGAGAATTTTTATATCAATATTCATAAGGGGTATTGGTCAATAGTTTTCTTTTCCTATAGTCTGGCTCCATATCAGGGCAATGAATGAGTTGGAGTGAGTTAGAAAGCACTGCCTTCACTTTTGAGTTTTTGGAAAAGTTTGAGAAGGATTGTTATTACTTCTTTAAATGCTTGGTAGAATTCACCAGCAAAACCATCAAGTCCAGGGCTTTTCTTTCTCGGGCGGTTTTTGATTACTAATTCAACCTCCTCCTTAGTTATAGATTTGGATTTTCTGTTTGTGATTCAGATTTGGTAGGTTTTATATTTATGAAAATTAGTCCATTTCATTTGGTTATTTAATTTGTTGGTGTACATATGTTCACAGTATTCTCTTATAATCCTTTTCATCTATGTAAAGCCAGTAGTAATATCCCCTCTTTCATTTCTGATTTTGGCATTTTGAACGTTCTCTTTTTACACTGACAGTAGCTAAATATTTGTCAGCTTTTCTGATCTTTTAAAAAAACAAATTTTGGTTTTGTTGAGTTTCTATACTCTGTTGTTATCTTATTCATTATTTCACTTATCTCCACTCTAATATTTATTTCCTACTTCTGCTAACTTTGGTTTAGTGTGTGCCTCTTTTTCCAATTCCTTTAAAGTGTATGATTAGGTAATTAATTAGAGACTTTTTAAAATGCAGATGTCTACAGATATAAATTTCACTTTGGGCACTGCTTTCAGTAGATTCCTTAGGTTTTATATGTTGTGTTTTCATTTTCATTTGTCTCAAAGTATTTTCTGATATCCTTTGTCATTTCTTTTTTGACCATTGGTTATTTGAGAGCATTTAAAAATCTTTTTCACGATTTTGTGAGTTTTCCTTCTGTTACTGATTTCTAGTTTTGTTCCATGGTGATCATAAAAGATATTTTATATGATTTTTCAAAATTTATTAAGACTTGTTTTCTGGCAAAAAAAAATGTTCTTCTCTGGACAGTGCTCTACGTGCATTTGAGAAGAATGTATATTCTATTATTGTTGGGTGAAGTGTTCTATATATGTCTGTTAGGTATACTTGGATTGTAATATATTGTTCAAGTACTTTCTTTACTTATTGATCTTGTCTCTGGTTGCTCTATCCATTATTAAAAGTGGGATACTGAAGTCTTCAACTATTATTGTAGAACTGTCAATAATTTCTCGTTTAATTCTGTCCTTTTTGTTTCATATATGTACTTGGTGCTCTGACATTAGATGCATATATGCTTATAATTGTTATGTCATTTTGTTGGATTAAATATTTTTCTGTATATAATGTCCTTCTTGTCTCTTGTACCTTTTTTTCTAATGTAAAATCTATTCTAATAGTATAGCCTCCCCAAACTCTCCTTTGGTTACTCTTTGCATGGAATACATTTTTCCATCCTTTTACTTTCAACCTCTTTGTCTTTGGATCTAAAGTGAGTCTCTTATAGACAGCATATAGAGTTTTTAAGAAAACAGGTTCTGCCAATCTCTTTTAATTGGAGAGTTAAATCCATTTACATTTGAAGTAATTACTAATAAAGAATGACTTCTGCCACTTTGCCACTTGTTTTCTGTATGTCATACATATTGTTTTGTTCCTCAATTCTTTCATTACTGCATTTTTGGTATTTAGTTGTTTTTCTGTAGCCTACCATTTTGATTCTCTTCCTTTCTGTATATTTTAAAATTTATTTTCTTAGTGGTTAGCTTTGGGATTACAATTTAACATCTTAAATTTATAACAACTTAGTTTGAATAATACCAACTTATTTAAAATAGTATATATTCTGTACCTATACATCTCTGTCCCTTTCATTTTATTGTTATTGTCCCAGATTTCATCTTTATAAATTGTACACCTATTAACACAGGTTTATAATTAATGTTTTATGTATATGCCTTTTAAATCATATAGGGGGAAAAAGGAGCAATTACAAACCCAAAGCGCAATAATACTGGCTTTTACATCTACCTGGGCATTTACCTTTCCCAGTGTTCTTTATTTCTTCATGTAGCTTCAACTTACTGTCTAGTGTCATTTGCTTTACAATCTGAAGGATTCCTTTAGTCATTTTTTAAATGTTTATTTAATTTT
The DNA here is from genome assembly GCF_024362965.1 of Panthera pardus. Lineage (NCBI taxonomy): Eukaryota > Metazoa > Chordata > Mammalia > Carnivora > Felidae > Panthera > Panthera pardus. The sequence goes on along the minus strand of NW_026526969.1, from coordinate 891,998 downwards.
TGAGAGAGTATGAGCAGGGAGAGGCAAAGAGAGAGGGAGAGAGAGAAATCCAAACAGGCTCTGCACTGTCAGCAGAGAGCCCCATGCAGGACTCAATCTCATGACTGTGAAATTGTAACCTGAGCCAAAATCAACAGTTGGACACTTAACTGACTGAGCCACCAGGCGCTCCTCCATTTCTTATAGTGCAGGTCTACCAGTAATGAACTCCCTTGGCTTTTGTTTATTTGGGGATGAATTTCTCCCTCATTCTTGAAGAATAGTTTTGCCAGATATAGAATTCATGGTTGACAAGTTTCTCTTTCAACACTTCAAATATGTCATCCCACTTCTTTCTGGCCTCCATAGTTTCTGACAGGAAATCAGTTATATTCTTACGGGGGATCCTTTATATGTGATGAGTTTGTTTTCTCTTGCTGCTTTCAACATTCTTTTTCTTTGGCTTTCTACAGTTTGATTGTAATGTGTCTTGGTGAGGATCACTTTGAATTTACCTTACTTGGAATTCTTTAAGCTTCTTGAATTTGTATATTTGCCTCATTTCCTTGATCTTATCATTTGTTCAATCTCTACACACACACACACACACACACACACACACACAGTTTTCCTGAAGAATGTGAGACTAAGTTGCAGACATCATGCTTCTTGACTTTACATATTTCAGTGTGTATTTCCTAAGAAGAAATATATCTTCTTAGAAACCAAAGCAAAATCATTAAAATCAGGAAAATTAACATCTGATAAGTTAACATTGATAAAATACTACTTAATCTATAGCCCTTACTCGGTTTTCATCAATTGTCCCAAGAATCACTTTTATAGCTATAGTTTTTCCTGGTTGATCATTTAATTGTCATTTATCTTTAGTCTTCTTTAATCTGGAATAGTTCTTCCATTTTTATTCGTCTTTCATGCTCTCGACATTTTTGAAAAGTGTAAGACAGTCATTCTGAAGAATGTCCTTCAATTTGGGTTTGTCCAATGTTTTCTCATGATTAGATTCAAGTTATTCATTTTGGCAGAGAAATCATATAAATAATGTGTCTTTATCAGGACCGGTCCTTTGTTTAATGTTGACTTTGGTTACATGATCAATGAGGAATCTTTCAGGTGTCTGCACTGTAAAGTTACCATTTTTACCTTTGAAATTAGTAACTTGTAGGGAGATATTTTAAGACTATGTTAAAACCTGTTTTTCTTCCAAAGTTCATCCATCAGTTTTAGAATCCATTGATAACATGTTTTTTAATGTTTATTTATTTTTGAGAGAGAGAGAGAGCGAGCGAGCAGGGGAGGGGTAGAGAGAGAGGGAGACACAGAATCTGAAGCAGGCTCCAGGCTCTGAGCTGTCAGCACAGAGAGCCCAATGCGGGACTCAAACCCAAGAACTGGGAGATCATGACCTGAGCTGAATTCGGACACTCAACCGACTGAGCCACCCAGGTGCCCCTGCCATCATCAGTTATAATTATGATGGTTGTTAAATGTAGATTTTCTACCCCATCATTTCCTCTATATTTATTAGCTGACGTTTTACTCTAAGAACTTTCCTTGGGGCACCTGGGTGGCTCAGTTCATTAAGCATTTGAGTTCGGTTAAGGTCATGATTCCGCAGTTCATGAGTTCGAGCCCCACATCCGGCTCTCTGTCAGCACAGAGCATGCTTTGGATCCTTTGCCCTGCGCCCCTTTTCTGCCTCTCCCCTGCTTCCGGTCTCATCTCTCTCTCAAAATAAATAAATAAACATTGAAAAAAGAACTTTCCTGTCTACTTCGTTTATATATTTATTTGTGTCAACATAAATTCATGGATTCTCATTTTATTCAGTGGGTTATAAGCCATCTCAGTTGGCCTTTGAACAATGTGATTGATGGTTAGAGGTACTGACCTACTGTTGAAACTCTGCATATAATTTTTGACTCCCCAAAAACTGAACTACTAAAAGCTTACTGTTGACGGGAAGCCTTACTGATAACATACATAGGTGTTAATATATATTATGTTTTATGTATTACATACAGTATTCTTACAATATAATAATGAGTATAGTAATAGTGTAGAGTGATGTTGAGCATCTTTTCATGTGTCTGCTGGCTACTTGGATGTCTTCTTTGGAGAAATGTCTGTTCATTTCTTCTGCCCATTTTTTGTTTTCTGGGATTATTTGTTTTTTGGGTGTTGATTTGTATAAGTTCTTTATATATTTTGGATACTAACCCTTTATTGCATATGTCATTTACAAATATCTTCTCCCATTCAGTACATTGCCTTTTAGTTTTGTTGATTGTGTTCTTTGCTGTGTAGAAGCTTTTCATTTTGATGTAGTCTACACCAGATTTTTTTTTTCTCGAGAATCACACAACACAGAAAGCTTTATTCATCCATACCATTCCAGAGAAAGGCAGGCTCACTTTAGTATGCTGTCATCTTGGGCTTCTGCCAGTTCTCTCTCAATGTGTTTCCATTCATCCTGCTTCTTTTTCTCCTCAGCTGCTATCCTCCTTTCCTCTTCTGCCTGAAACTTCTGTAGCACTTGGCTCTGTAGGCCACACCAAGGAATAGAGCAGAGCAGGGGCTGTACTTGATGAGCAGTGACCTGCACTGGCAGCACCATTTTGTCCATAACCTTAACCAGATTTTTGTGACAGTATTGTATATGTGCTTGCTGAAGCGAGCACGTGACAGTTTTGTAAATGTATTTTCTCCTCCTTATGGTTTTCTTAAATAACGTTTTCTTTTCTCTAGTTTGCTTTATTGTAAGAAAACAGTATATAGTATAGATAACATACACAACATGTGCATTGACTCTTTATGTTGTTAATAAGGCTTCCAGTCAACAGTAGGCTATTAGTTAAGTTTTGAGGGAGTCAAAATTTACATGTGGATTTTCTTCTGCACAGGGAGTTGGTGACCTAACTCCTGCATTGATCAAGCATCAACTGTACTATCAAATTTTAAAGGGGGGGGGGGGGAGGCGGAGCTCTATATGTAATGAAATGGACAGATCTCCAAAAGACAGTGTTAAATGAGAACAGTAGGGTGATGGAACATGTGGTATGCTACTTTTAGATTTAAATATAGATATATAGGGGTTCCTGGGTGTCTCAGTTGGTTGAGTGTCCAACTCTTGATTTTGGCTCAGGTCATGAACCCAGGGTTGTGGGACTGAGCCCTGTGTCAGGCTTCACACTGAATGGAGCCTGCTTAGGATTGTCTTTCTCCCCCCCTCTGCCCTTCTCTCCTGCTTGCATTCTCTCTCTCTAAAAATAAAAGACAGACAGACAGATAGGTAGATACTCTCCTAGGATGTGTATCACTTTCTAGAATATAAATAAATAAATAAGTAAATTCTAGAAAAAAATATTCGTATAGATAGAGGGAGAAAGAGAAGAAGAGAGATACGTGTACACTAGAATAGATATAGTATATATAGGAAGAATTATTTTAAAGAATTGGGTCATGTGATTGTGCAGGCTTGGTGAATCCAAAATCTGATGGCGGAGAGAGAGACAGAGAGAGAGAGAGAGAGAGAGAGAGAGAGAGAGAGAGAGAGAATCCCAAGAAGTCTCTGCACCATCAGCACAGAGTCCAATGCAGGACTTCACCCCATGAACCGTGATATCGTGACCTGAGCCAAAATCAAGAGTTGGACACTTAACCAACTGAGCTACCCAGGCACCCCTGGAAGTGTACTGTAGATGGCATAGTCAGAGAAGGTCTCACTGAATATGTGACAACTGAGGTGGAACATAAAATGGAAAAATGAGCCAGCCCATGAGAAGCGCTGGGGAAAAGGCATTCCAAGGAGATGAAATGCCAATCACAAAAACCTGAGGTAGGAACTGAAGGAAGTCCAGAGCAGAAGACAGGAAAAAAGGAGTAGTGTGGAGTGATGAAGCTGGGGGTACACAGGAACCAGATCAAACATGGAAAGACCATTCTAAAAGCAAAGGGTTTTAAGTAGGCATGTTGCAGGTCTAATTAACCCTTTCAAGACTATCTTGGAAAATAGGTTGGAGGAGGTATAATCAGGGGCCATATTAAGCCAAGAAGTCTTTGTAGTAATGCAGGATGAGAGATGATGGTGATTCAGACAAGTGAATTTGTCATGTTTTCAAGATAATCTTGAAGATGGATTCAAGACTTGGCAATGGATTGCAGTACAAGGTGAGGTAAGGAGCGGAGTTCAAGATGACTCTTACGTTGGGGTGCCGGGGTGGCTCAGTGGGTTAAGCCTCCAACTTTGGCTCAGGTCATGATCTTGTGGTTTGTGAGTTCAAGCCCTGCATCGGACTCTCTGCTGACAGCTCAGAGCCTGGAGCCTGCTTTAGATTCTGTGTCTCTCTCTCTCTCTCTGCCCCTTCCCACTCACACTCTCTGTCTCAAAAATAAACATTAAACAACAACAAAAAAAGATGGTTCTCAGGTTTTTGTTGACTGAGTGGATGGTGGTACCATTTCCTGAGATAGAGAAGATGGAATGAAGATGTTTGGGATGGGAAGAGGAAGTAAAGAATTCCACTTGGCTATATTAAGCTTGAGATGGCTAATAGGTATTGAAGTAGCAATATTTAGCAGGTTATTGGGTATATAATTCAGCAGGTTATTGGATATATAATTCGAGGCTGAGGAAAGAGGCCTGAGTGAGTATAAATTTGGGAGTCATCAGTGTATATAGATAGGCCAGTTACTGACTGCCTCTCAGCTCCATATTCATCCTTCATTGCTTCTGCAAAAATTGGGTTGGGACCTTTGAATATTTTTTCCTTTGCCAACTAATGTGATATTAAACTTTGTTAGTAGAGGACATTGGTGAGATGTTGCCAAGAAGAAAGGCATTTTCCTTTCCGGTTCTGGTGTGATTGCTCCCAGCCCCGCCTCTCCAGCACCCAGCTCCTGCAGTGCATGGTAGTCAACGGCACAAAAAGGCCAGCAGCTTTCCCCAGCACTCGCCTCGGGTGGTTTTTTCGTGGAGTGCTTCTGGCAGAACACCTCTCTGAACAGATTTTGCCAGCACCCTAGAGGGTGGATTTCCAGCAAGTTCCACTAGCATAGCACCCCAGTGACTTCTCTACCATTCAGTGAGCCATGGCTATGCCCTCTCCAAAAAGGTCTGGATATCAGCTCTGGGAGGAGTGTTCTCTATGTCAGCTCTGGGGGTAGTGGCTGCTCCTACGTGTGCTATTCCTATATTCTTTATAGTTCGCTACTGCCAATCCCTCGTTACTCCAATCCTATTATAATTAATAGTTATTTATATTAAAGATATAAATTGTTCAGATAACTGCATGTTTTTTTTCTCTTGGCTAATACAAATGACTCATTGCACTTCAGGCAAGATCATGCAAGGAGGAGACAGCCTAGACCGATGTGTCAAATATAAGGTGCCAAGAATTCTCTATGTTATTTTCCATTTTCAATGGGTGGGATATAAAGGCACAAGGGATAGCAACAGGATGGAGCAGAAGCACCTGTGTTCAGTTTCCTCTCCTGTCACCCTAGTCAGCCATCGTAAGGGGAGACAGTCCCTTTTTGTGTCCACTTTGGCAGGCGCTGGGTTTTGGCTGGCTTCTGCTGCATGTGGGTACCTACCTGCAGCTTGCAATGGCTTCTCAGTCAGCTGCAACCAGAGCCGGAATTGCTCTGCTGGCCTCTTTCTTGTGGTCTTGCAAATGGAGCACCTTCTGAAGTCAAGATGTTTGAAAAACATGGCCTGCCCACTCTGTGTGGACAAAGCTCCCAGTTTCACCTTGACTACTCCAGGCTCCTGCAGACAGACATCCCTTAAGGGGTTCTTTCACACGCCATCTCTAGACCTTGAATCCGTTGGTTATATTGCAACTCTCACACCTACAAAGGTTGTTGGCCTGCCAATACCAGCATCATGGAGATACAGAAACAAGGGACAGAGGCTACCCATGCTTGTGCCTCCTTCTGACCCCTACCAAGGCACTGAAGTGTGTCTTGGTGGTATAAGACCAGGATAGGAGAAAAGGGTTTTTAGCTATTGGAATTCTGGGTCCTTAGTGAGGATCAGGTGAAGCTCCTTCCTAAAAAGACAGGATGATCAAGTGAGGAAGTTGAGGATCATGAATGAATGGTTACTGCCTATAAATCCCAGAAATCCTGGGGCAAAGTTGAGTATCTGGAGAGCCTTCCAACTAAAAAACTTTACTTTCTTGTACATTATCATGAGGATACTTTGGTTGGGCTATCTGGAAATTCTGCCTCTGGATCTCAATCCACAAATCTAGGTTGTCCCAGGGGGTGCTGCTGCTATAAAGCAGTCAGGATTGCCATCCCAGCAGGGAACAGCACTGACAGGGTTCAAAATCAGACAATAAACCCCATCTCAGTGGAACCCTCTAGGCTAAAGGTCCAGCCTATGTAAGTGGAATCCTCTAGGCTAAGTGGTCCAGTCTATGTAGTCATTCCTGCGGGTGACTACAGAGTGGATTCCTCAATGTCCTCAATCCTCAGAGAGGATTCCTCTGCCTCTCTGAACCAACGGAAGTTTCCAAATAGAGCTGCATTTGGAAGTATAAAATTAAGCATCTGGGTGGAACATTGTCTGAATATGTCTGGGGGCAGATACATTCTGCCTTGACTTTTGGGAGCACCAAGTGAATAATGCCTCCTCATTTCGGCCAATAGGGATGTGGTCAGCTCACCAGGGAAGTCCGTATCTTTGTTAGGAAGTTCCTGGTGAACATAGTTTCCAGGAAGAGTATTTTGCTTATCCCTTCCAAGGGTAGAGGAGGGTGAAACTAACTTATCTGTTCAGTGGGGTCCTGCAAGTACACTCTGCTGCCACTGTGGAAATAGATACAGAGCTCCAAGACAAGGGCTGAAAAAAGGCTCTTTCAATCCTACCAAGCCAGGTGAAAAAGCTGAACTGGAAAGTCAGGGACCTCAGTGCAAAGAGCACCTAACTGACTGAGAAGTTGGGGGGCAGTGCTGGACAAAGCATCACTGCCAGGGCTGGCTACCAAATGCTGGATGAGGCAGGGCCAGAAGTAGGCAACCAGCTTTAAAATGCCAAAGACAGGACAGTCGTGAGCTGGGGGAGGGGTGGTGATGGTGGAGGGGGTGGAGAGATGGAGATGACATTGTAAGAGTAGGGACAGTAGGCACCCATGACACGTACACACAAAGATGGGTCCCTGGGGCAGAGTAAGCGGAGGCAGAGCTGAAGATAAGGATGTAATGTTGAAAAACACACTAAAAAAGGAATTTATAGGGATTTAAACCTACTCATGATAACATTCTAGGGACTTAAACCTACTCAGGATACCATCCAATCCCCTTACAAAAATAACAAAAGTATAAAGATTTCAACTAAATTCTTAACTTATAAATTTCTTTTAACGGAGGTCAAGCTCCAAGTTTTGTGGTGCTTTTGGGGTTCTATTTCTTAATTTTATTAATAAAGGAGAGAAGTATGTATACATCTATTCCAAAGATCTACTGGAGCTAGGCCATCTGCCAAGGTCACATAATATAGGAAAAAAAAACCAAAAACAGGGTCTATAATACATTAAGAGAATCTTCTAAAAGTCATGGTTTGTGGAAGGGTGATTCAGTTTGCTACTGAGATCACAGAAGGGTGAGAAAGGTGCATCACAATCTGATTATAGGCCCCTTTTATGAAGTATTTCTGGATGGTTCAAGATGGTTCAACTCAGCCTTCTTACAGTTGTGTTGGATTTTTTTCCTGGTGCACAACAGTTCTGTTTCCACTTGGTTCCAGGTGGTTGGAGGTGGTAGAATCCCAGGATCTTCAGATTATGTCAATGCTCAGGAAGAACAAGTGTGTGACGGAAGAAGTCCTTAGCAATCGGGAATGGGGCTGCCTCGTTTCTAAGGCTCAACTGACTGTTACTGTGTGTTATATGCTGGGAAGGGAGCTTTGTGGAGGGGGAGGTAAAAGCTTGGACATCAGATCTACGACTTTTGTAATAACACTATCAGTTTTTCCTTATATTTAGACTTTAGAAGAAGATATTCATCTAAGGGAGAAATGAGATGCCTAATGTTCACAGCTAGTAAGATCATTGTAGAAACGACTGGAGAAGGGAAAAAAGGCACATAATTACCCTTGCTCAGAACAAGATGCTCATTGGCATCCTATTCATATAGGCACTTTATTTTAAAGTTATGTTAGAAATAAAGTTTAAAATTATGTTTAAAAAATAGAGAACGGTATAAAGTACATGAAAGGAAAAACAAAATGGTAAGGAGTCAAAGGACAGGAAGTTAAAGGTAAGTGAACACAAGCTTGAGCAAAATGCTAGAAGTTAAGCAAATCAAAATGAAAGGTAACCAAAGCTAGCTACGAGATCATCTTCAAAATGATGACAAAGGAACAAATAGGCAGAACTGAGACCCAGATCTAAGGGTCGTAAGTCCCAAGCCAGGCACACAGCATCCCCCGAGCCACACTAAAGAGCCTCACATTCAATTATTCTCTTGATGCCAGGGGTCCCTGAAGGAGGGCCGCGGCCTCAGGCACACTCCCCACATGATCAGGCTGCATCTGTGTGGTTAGGCCAGGAGGCTGCAAGAGTCTGATTAACTCAAGCTGTCCCGGATCATCCTGCCATACCCAGGATCCAGCCAGAGAGCCACTACTGACCTCCACTCATTGCCCATGAGCAGGGTCCTCCTCCATCTAGCAAACATGTGCCCCTTACTAAGAAGGGAGGCACACTGGGGACCCCAGCTAGCTCCTTAATACTCAGGGACTACTTAAGACCTACGCATCCAAGGAAGTTTTCTAATATGACTTCTAGAGTATCTGCTTTTAAAATCTGCACAGACTGAAGCAGGGTGAAGCCCTAGGGAGTCTCAGAGGTGGGACACTGAGCTCTGTTGTCAGTGTCCCACTGACAAGAAGGGAGGGCTCTGTTGAACACCCGTGAGGATTTCCGAAAAGGGCCCTGGGTTTGAATCCTGACTTGGCCATTTACTAGCTATCTGCCCTTGAGGCAATTATGTCTCCATGAGCTTCAGTTTCCAACTTATTAAGTATTATTAGTGTATCATTACTATGTGATTGTGTGCACAGTAATTAGGTCAGGGAATACATTTGGCACAGGTAATGCAGCAGTGCTTTTGTTTAAAAGTCAGAATAATCAGAGATTTAAGGAAGCAGTTGGAGGGTGGCATAGCTACCCAGCATGTCAGAACTCACCTTTCCGTGAAAGTGATTCCATTAAGTGACTCCACGGGGCATCCCGATGAGGACACTCATTAGCCAGGAAGGTGTCAAACTCTGCTTTCAGAGGAAGGGCAACTTATACCCATTTTCCTCAAGTAAGGGTCTCGACCACTAAGGCTTACATAAGCTTAGAGCCATTTATCTCGCCCTTGAAAGAAGTGGTGACATGATAGGAGGGATTTCTTTCAGAACCACCTGACATGGCTGTTAGCCACACAGTGACCGTGCCACTGTGGTATCTTCTTCCCCTGAAGACCTCTCAACACAAGAGGGCAAAGCCTAGGCTGGGTGGGCACACTCCTACCTGGAACAGAGACAAGGCTACAGTTACTGCAGAAGGGGTTCATGGTGCCCATCTCCCTCTAACTTCAAGTCAGGGCAGAAGTTCAGGGGCTGGTCTCAGGAGAGAGCCTCTTTTATTTAGCTGAGTATTTAAAAATATAACACATTTTAAGCAGAAATCGAGACACAGTCTGTGATTTGCTCGCACAGTGGGGGGCAGAGGAGGGATGAGAGTAAGTCTCTAAAAAAGAAAGGCACAGCACCCAGGTTCTAATTCTTTACTTTAATGCCACGTGAGGGTACTGAGGCTCCATGCACCAAAGCGCTCACAGACAGGGAGTGAACGAACATAGGAAATGTTATACCATGTACACGAACCCAACACCGTACAGAAGGAAGACAATGGACCCAGGTGACCTCCCATACTCCAGAGGCAACCTGTTCCTCTACCCAGTCTTTGTTCCCTCCTCCTCAACCCCTGCCCACCCACCCTTCTCCCAATTAACATATGTATACATGTATGATTCTTCCAGAATTCCAAAAAGTGCCTCTCCCACCCCAGTCTCTCACACTCTGGCTTCTGATGAATAGAGCCTCCCTCTTTTAAGGATCACAAGGCAGCCACTACCTTCATGAAAGAGTCGCAGCAAAATGGTGCCCAAGAAAGCTTAATCACTTAGAATCAAATATGGACAGAAGGTATGCAGAAGGATATTTGAAATTCTAACTGGGATCAGTGTGAGTAGTTTTCGTTTTTTTGTTGTTGTTGTCATTTGTCTTAACCTCTTCAAAATCCAGCTGAGGCCAAGACTGCACACTGAGGCTCACCCCACTTTGTGGTTTGGAAATGTCATTCTTCCTAGTCTTCCAACAAGCAACCCAGAACAGGAAGATAAGGTCACCTGACCAGCCTGAGGCACAAGGTTCAGACAGCTCCCAGAATATCCTCAGCCCCAGGAAGAAAGAATAGAAACTTTCAGAGCACAGTTGACTCCTTGCCACGTGATAAGCACTGGACAGCCTTGTGAATTAACCGAAGGTAGAATAAGGGTGGTGACGAGTCCTGTATTTCTTCTATTTAGAGTGCTACCCAAAGAATTCCCCCTTCTGGGATGGTGTGATGTGTTTCATTGCGGTTTTGCTTCAATCTTTTTTGTGCCATTAGTTAACTTTTTCATTTTTATTGAATTTTGTTATGGCTGCTATTGCACCCCACGATCCTGTATCCTAAGACTTTCACCTTCCCAACCAGTGAGCATGACACCTGGGAGAAAAGGTGCCCACAAACACAATGGAAGCTCCAAAGGCAGGCACTTTGGTTTGACCCATCAACACGATGCACAAGAATGCTATGAAAATATACTCCCTTTTGATTGGGAAGAAGTGTTCATCCTTTGGGGCCCTCCTTCCTAACCCAACCGTTCTTATGCTCTAGAGTTGACCAGTTAGAGTTGAGAAAGGATACAACTGGGAGAAGTCTCTTCCTCAGATATGACCTTTATTTGGAGGCCATTACCACCAACCACCACATCCAAAAGCACTTTTCAGCCTGGCCTTGGCTTCTCATCAGAGAATGGTCAAATTGGGCCACTGAATTCTTTTACTTTGTTTAGAAAGAGCTCTAAGCTGGCTGCCAGTATCCCTGCGCTGCCTGGTCTACTGGCCCAGCGCCTTGTCTCCCCCACAATGGCACAGAACACACCACTGTGAGAACACAGGGGCAGAGCGGATCCAAAGGGGTGTCTCTAGCAAGAGGCACAAGGACAGTGTCCTTGTGCAGCATCTCTGCGGCTCCAAGCTTGTCTTCAGGGATTGTTTTTGAGCAAACCAATCACTCCATCCTACGTGCATGGACTCTAAATAACCAAGTACTGTGATACTCTGTGACGAGGGTGGGGGAGAGACAGGGCCAAGGCCAGATTCCTGAAAGCACTAGGATTAATTGTCTGCTTTCTACTCATACTGCCTTTCTCCTGAATAGCTTGCCTCAGTGTCTGTCTAAAAATGAATCTGTATTAGGCAGTAACACCAACTGGAGCAACTTAAATGAAAGACTTCTGTTAGAACAAGACAAGAGGCATGCTGTTGGACTAAGTTTCAAGCAGGGAAATCAACTCCAGAAAAGTGATGATTCATCTGTGGATGAGAACAATAGAAGGGATGCATACCTTGGAACCTGAACAACTGACTGTATACTTTCCTCTTAGATCGCATTCTATACCTCCGTTCCACCATATAAGAACACAACGTAGGAGTGCAAAACCATGCCCTGGAATCCCTGTTGCCACAGAGGGCCAGGAGGTCACTGCCCTATGAAGGAGTTCTGCCAAGGTCCTAAGGCTTGGCCTTCTCTTCCTTAGAAGGATACAGACATCTTTAGCTACCCCTTCCCTGCATCACCAACCATTGGTCTCACAGGACTGAGACCAATGAGGCTGTCCTCACTAGTGTTTTATATACAAAAAATCTCTCTACAAAACACCCAGGAACAATCAAGCACAATCACGATCACATGGAGAAGTCTCTAATGCAGCACAGAAATGCTATGTTCCGATTACTGGTGCTGCATGGCTCTTCCTTTAGGGGATGTGTGTCCACATCCGACTGACCACCCTCGTCTGCACATGGAGCAAGAAGGAAATGCAGTGGGAACAGAGCCCTGTGAATCTTTTTCTGTCTCTGAAATGGGGACAGTAAAACACGATGGAAGTGCTGCTATCTTCCTACAGCTCCCGGGATAGCTGTGCCTCCCACCCAACCCTTTCTTTGCCTCCTCAGAACAGACACTCTCCTAGGAGAACATTAGCAGGATAAAGCAATAGGGTTAAAAACACAGGGGGTTTCTATCTAAGGAGGTTCACCACAAATTGGATGCTAACACATGAAATGGCAGCCAAAGAGGTATTCTGAGCCTCTAGAAAGGATGTTACATCTCAAAGATAACAGAAGATCTATGCAACTTGTCTGCTCGATTCAGGGAAATCTTCAAAAGGAACCTCTGAAATCTGCATTACAGCCCTGAGAAGATAACCCTTCAAGCAAGGAAGGTTGGTGGAAGGTAGGAGAAGCCAAGGCCCTAAGGCAGGGCTGTAAACATTGTGCTTTTCTAAGGCCAACCTGGTACATGGCTTTGGCAACTATGGTTACATCTCCAAAAAGTGGTGAAGAATATGTTCCAGGAGGAAGAGTCTTTCCACATCCTAAAACAAAGCATGGAACTATCCCTGGGGGAAGAGGGAGAGAAGATGCTTCTTCTTCAGCCAGGGGCTGTGGGGCGGCTACCTGGGTAAACCCCCCATCATATTCTGTGTTCATACCTATACACTAGGCACAAGGAAGGGATACGTGAACAGGGTTGAGGAAGTGATTATGCCTACAACAGTTTGGTAACGTGGCTCTAAAAAGGGCAGAAACTCTCTTGCAAGAACAAGAGTGACAAAACCTCTCTGGACTTTCTGGTCAAGCCCTAGCTACCCAGACCCCTAAGCCTCAGGCAGAGACTGCTGTGCCTTGAGGAGAGGTCAGGTGAATCCAGGCACCAGGTCCCTGTGGGCCACAGGCCCTGAGCCTGACCCCGAGGTACAGCTGGGAGACCTCTGTCCCCTTGGAGCTGTGCCTCAGGACTTGGTCCTCACCTCAGCAGGTCTGGGGCAGTCAGTATCCCTTCCAGGGATCTTACTCCCAGCGCCACTAAGGGGAACGGACACCCTCCCTGATAGGACTCTGTTCCCTACCCGGGCTACTCACCACCATGTGATCTTGAACTCATAGATGGGGCGCTTGCAGTAGTAGTGGTTGATGAGGTGCTTGTCACACACCCCGATGCACTGATGGTCCACAGTGAGGCCCTGGGCTGAGAGGTCCGTGACCAGGCAGTGCAGTAGGTCATAAACATCAGCCACAGCCTCCCAGGGCCCAAAAGATACATCCACTTCGCAGTGGTGCTCAAAGAGCTGCCCATCACTCTCACTCCGCTCGAAGCGCAGGGAGTTGAGAAGCGGACACTCATAGGGGGTGATGGGCATCTCCTCCTTGAAGACACAGACCTTGAGCTTGGCAAAACGGGCCTTCCGCTGTACTGCACGCAGCCGGGCAATCTCCACAATCCGCTCCAAGTGGTCTAGGGGGGTGAACACAGCACCCATCACTGGGACAGGGGTCAGGAGGTCGGGGGGCAGTGGGCAAGGCAGCGTCAGGGCACAAAGAGAGAGCCCCGGTGAAGGCATGATCCAACAGGGAAGAGGCAGATCCTGGGGAAGGGACTCTGGGCCTGTGAAAGGCACAAACTTAAACAGGGATCATGGATCTCCAAGGCAAAAGAAACCAAAAGGATAGAATGAGGATAATCCTTTTGAAATGTGATCTGATGATGTCACAGGAAAAGTGGGCCCTATGGAACCTGAATCTTCCCAGTTTGACTGGGAGGGGAGAGCAGAAGGGGAAGCAGAAATCTCTCTGATCCTGAGTAATACAGATACATCTTAGACCCACCTCTCCTGGTGACGACCTATGCACACACAGATGCCTCGCGACCCTCCTTTCCCACACCTCAATCACCCTGGGCAGTTGACACCTCACCTTTGTAGTAAGGCATGAGTCCCAGAAACGCCTGGCGCACTTTCTCCCCCTTCAGAGGCTGCATGTTCTCTAGCTGCTCCAGGAGGGGCCCGATGGCATAGTACTGAGCCTCTTTGTACACAGCCCGTACACGCTCCCGGGGTGGCAGGTCCCCTGAGCGCAGGAAATTCAGCACATCTCTGAGCAGGAAGGAAAGAGGGTTGGTGAGAAGGAGCTAATGGATCTGGGCAGTGTCACATAGTGGTTAGAGCACAGAGTCTGGAACCAGACTACTAGCTGTGTGACCTTGGAGAGGTGAACTTAACCTCTCTGTGCCTTGATTTTCCCATCTGTAAAATGAGGGAAAATTTAAAAACTACCTTGTAATGGTATAAAGGGATTAAATGATTAAAAAGTGCTTAGAAAATACCTGGCACAAGGTAAGTCCTCAATAAGCATTAACAGCTGTTATTATCAGTATCATCATTATTACATTTATAATTATCATTAGGTATATTTATTTTATTAGGTATTGTTATTTTTGGGTATATATAGGAATAATGGAAACATACATATTCTAGGCTCCTTAAGACATATATATTTAAATTGAGGTCTAATTAATATGCAACAAATGTGCAAATCTTTTTTTTTCAAATGTACAAACCTTAATTGTATAGTTTTATTATAACCACCACCTAGACCAAGATACAGAACATTTCAATCTCCTCAAAGTTTCCCTCTGCCCCTTCTCATTCAATCCCAGAATTCTATCAACAAAGATTAGTTTTGCCTCATCTTAAAACTCATGTAAGTGGCTGGATCTACTATAATTGATTTAACCCATTCTCCTGCTGATGGACAGTTGAGTTGTCTCCAGTTTAGGGCTCTTATGAGTAAAGCTGTGATGAGCATTCCCGTATAAGACTTTCTGTGGACACATGCACCAACTTCTCTTGGCTACGTATTAGGAGAATTGTTCAGTCATAAGGTGAAGCGCATGCTTAACAAAATGGTTGTAGCATTTTATGTTTCCGCTAGCAATGTAGTAGCCTTCCCCATTTTCTGTATTTCTTTGCCATTCATCTTATTTTGTAGCTATATGGACAGCAAATGCTACCCTGAACACCTGGACAAATTGGTTTCTCGAATGAATAAAATCACATACTGCATTTTCTTAAAATAAAAATTCAGTTCTTTTAATTCCATCTTCAGATTCTTTGGTGCTAAGAATAATCATAATCAGATCCATCGCCAGTTAAGTGTGGCAAGGTCTTTACTTCTGTAAAGATATGTGAGCAAACCCCAAGATCAAGATGTTGCCTCAATAGTTTGTCTATGACCATGATGTAACGGCAGTTAACACCCACTAAGTATTAGTCTGGGTCAGCTACTATTCGTGTGTTACCCCATTTAATCCCTTCAATGACATTTAAGTGCCATCTTAGGTCCATTTTTAAATGAAGAAAAAGAGGGGCTCAGAGAGGTTAAAGAATACCCTTACTCAAGGAGCTACAGCTAGCAGAGGCCCAGATGCAGTCATGGTTGACTCCAAGTCCACACCCACAGTGGTCCAGACTCTAGTCCAAAGTGTTATTCACTGATCACAGTAGGAAACTGCCCCAGGTGGTGACCCAAGCAGCCTCCCTGGTGGGTGCCAGGGACACATGAGCTGCCCCAGCAGAGAAATGTACCTGATCAAATGCCCTGAGCCCCTATTTTATTTTCTCTGAGTCTTTAAGCAACTTCATCTGCTGATGATGAATCACAGACCATTGGGGTCTAGCAGCCTGAGGATAAATGCCACAATATCCTGCTTTCTGCCACACCCTGGCCCAGCTCTGACCCTCTCCAGCTATGGCCACCTGGGCATGGGCACATCAGCTTAGAGCCAAAGCCTGTTCCTCCTCCCCACAACCCCTTCCCAAATTAGTCCTCTAGGATCTTAAGCAAACCTTGGTCTGCTCTGAAAAACATGACCCCAGGGCAAGGCCCAGCTAAGAGTGCTGTGGGAGTTGCCAGCTGGGGCCAGCACTTTCCTCCCCCAAACAGCCTGCAAACAAAAATCTTTTTATAGCTCTGCAGAGCGATGTGACACTTTGTTTTCTCAGCATTGGAGGCAGCTGACAGCCCAATGGGGAAACCCAGATGCTTCAAAGCAAATTGCATGACCAGAGGCTCCTTTCTGAGGATAAAAATGACCTTTCTCCCAGTGCAGGCGATCCTACTTGGGAGGCCAGCACAGATACGTAATGGTTGGAGACTTTCTGACTCCTTAGCCAATGTGTTGAAGGTCAAGAATCATGTTAGTTCTGTTGTCATCTCCAAAGTTAGACTGAAGGGGCAAAGAGCTTCAGCCACATGCTCTGGAAGGACCCGGTGAGGGGTCACACCAAGGCTCTTTACGTAATCGGCATGGCAGGCCTGTGAGGCAGCTGTAATTATTTCTCATTTCACAAGCAAGGAAACTAAAACATAAAGTCTTTAAATTGTTTATGTGTTAAGGTATCAGAAGTCCTTCCTTGGGAAGGGCTATTTTCTTTTTTGAGATTGTGTCTTTCTGTGTTTTAGCGTTAAAATGACAGTCACAATTGAAGGTGTTTGTTTTTTTCTAAAGGCTTTTCTTGGCAAAATTAAAAGATGGCAATCATATGTTGGCCCTTCCTTCACCTTTTTTGTTCATTTGTTTTAAACCATCAAAGAAAGTCTGAGAACCACGGTCATACACCATGTCCCTCCCTAATGGCAATGTGGAGACCCAGAATCTGAATCTGAGGATATTCGCCAAGAAGTTGTTTTGGGGCTCCCCTGCCTATAGGTGGCATCACACCTATTCCATACAGATGACAACTTCCTGGTCTCCAATTTCATCACATCCAGCCAGTGTGTGGCACCTGGGCTCTCTCTGGCTGTCCTTGTCTCCTCTGGGAAAGATACTATGGCTTTTGATCTAATTCAATAAGCACATTTATTAAATTCCATCAGTACATTTGCTATTTTCTTTTCTGGGTATTAATGGAAGATACCAAAGCCCCATATTGAAGCCCAGGTCCTACTTACTAGAACTATAAGGTTGATCATAGAGGGAGAAACATACCCAAAGTGGGTGCCATCCCGGTCAATAAAGTACCGGCCCTCGGAGTCTGTGGGAATGAAATGTCGCCCGCTGAACATGGCCGCCAGCATCGTGTCTTCATAGCGCCGCAGGGTAGACAGGCGTGTGGTGAAGTGAGCCCCTCCAATGTTAAGGGGAACAACCTCAGGAAACTGGAAAGGAACCACCGGCACTTTCAGCCAGGCATTGGGGAATGAGAACAGAGGCTGCTCTGATTGTGGTCTTCTGGGGTCTTATTAGTGCTACACCATTCAGTCACCCAACGCTAAAATCCAGGAGTCTTTCTGAATGTTCTTCTCTCTCCTCTCTTTCCTCACACTCATCAGTTGCCAAGTCCCACCTACTCCCCCCCCCACCCACAGCCATTAAATCAGGCCTTCCCACCCCAATTCTGCTATCGCTCTTCTGGAGTTCAAAGCCGTCATTGTCCTCCTTTCCACTTCCTGAATTTGTCACTTTTATGCCCTTGCTCATGCTGTCTTCTCTGTCCAGAATGTTCTTTCCACTCTCCCTTTGTCCATCTAGCAAATGCATTTGCCCCGTGTGTGATGTATGTTGTTCACTGCACAAGGACACCGATCTGAGAGTGATCTGCTAGCCCAGCTGTGTGTCCTTTCTCTAATACACACCAAGGCACCATATAGGTTAGCAGCATCCGCGCATTCTAAAAGTTTCTCTTCAGGGCGCCTGGGTGGCTCAGTCGGTTAGGTAGCTGACTTGATTTCAGCTCAGGTCATGATCCCAGGGTTGTGAGATGGAGTCCTACGCTGGGCTCCATGCTGAGTGTGGAGCCTGCTGAAGATTCTCTCTCCCTCTGCCCGTCCCAAGTTGTGTGCACATGCGCACACTCTCTCTTTCTTAAAAAATAAAATAAAAGCTTCTCTTTAAGTTTCCCAATTCTGTAAGCATTTCTGCTCTACTGTTCCTCACATGCACCCAAGACAGAGTTAACTGAACATTCCCTCCATCGTGCCTTCACCATGGACCACACACCCTCCTCGCCTAGCACGGTACACCAGCAGTTATTTTCCTCTGTCAGCTCTCCCTTCTAGACCTCAAGCTTCCTGAGGGCAGGGACGGCATCTTGTTCACTAATCATGAGGCCACCCGCAGCAGGGCTCATAGGTGTTTGTGGGACAATTCCAGGCATCCACTCCTCATTCTTTGTACCTCACTGCTTCTTTCTTAATCTGTAGAGTGAGATCAGTCCTCCGTCCAGCTAAGGTTCCGGAGGCTAGGGCAGGGGGAAGAACAGGGAATGATGGTGTAGATTTGCCAGGAGAAGTTCTAGGGTCTCCCTAAAATACTCAGGACCTTTTTTGGGGGAGGTGGAGAGTGGGAATATCTTTCACTGCTTGTGGTTTTAAAGAAATGAAGCCAGTTCTCTCTAATTTTCCCACAACCTCCAGATTGACTAAAATTTTGTACGAGTGCATACTTTTCAATATTACATCTCTAAGGCTCCAGTGTATGTTTATCCAGATAGTCCTTTCCCCCAGCCTTCCAGTTTTTTTTCGTACATTTTTTTAGGTGTAGTTGACACACGTTACATTAGTTTTGGGTGTATGACACCGTGATTTGTTAAGTCTTTACACGGTATGCTTACAAGTGTAGCTACCACCTGCCACCATTTATTACTGTTATGATTTCACTGACTGTATTCCTTATGTTGTACTTTTTATCCCCGTGACTTATTTATTCCATAACTGGAAGCAAATACCTCCCACTCCCCTTCACCCATTTTGCCCATCCCTCCACCCTTCCTGCCCTCTGGCAACCACCAGCTGTGCTCCGTATTTATGGGTCTATTTATGCTTTGGTTTTTTTGGTTGTTTTTTAGATTTCACATATAAGTAAAATAATATCAACTTTTTAAAAGTTCTTTGTGAACTAAAGTAGGATAAAAATACATGAAATCAAAGTTACCCAGAGCCTAGTGCAGTGCCTGGCAAGCAGCAAAGACCCAAGTGTGCATTAAATGAATGAGTGAATGAATGAAATAGAAAGGTTATGTACAGTTCTTCTGTGCGTATGCACTGTTACTCCTCTGCAACCAAAGGATAACAAATGCCTTCTACTTAGTCTATAGCTCCAATAAAACTATTCTAGGTGCATAGCAAGGACTCAAATATTTTGAGATACGAATGCTTTACATTTCTGGAGCTCTTTACACCTTTTCCAAGGATATCTTCATACCAATCCAAGTGTCTGCTCCACAGTAGAGCTGAAAAGACTGAGGCACAGAGGCAAAAGCAACCAAAAACTGTTCTGGATCTCACATGGAACAATGTATCTGGGGGGGAGCTGGCCTACAGTCTCTGGGTGTTGCCTCTTTGTCTCAAACCCCATTGTTTCCCCAATGACAGTGCATGAAAAGTAAGCACCACAGTGTTTCTAACGGCTCCACCCCGCCCCCAAATGCAAAGAGTACTTCTAGAGTTGTGCTCATTGTTGTGTTTCATGATGTCGAAGGCACAGGCTTCTAATCCCCAGGGGACGAGCCACCCCCAGCCCAGCCCTGCCCCTCTGGAGCTGTCCATTCTCCTAGGATTCCTCCACACCCCACAGGCCCCCACATCCAGCACTACCTTAGCTCCTACCTTCTGTCTCCCTCTTCAGCTCCCAGCAGTGCCCCACCTTCCCTCCTCTTTCCCCTTCTCTTGAGTGACATTTCAGCTCTAAATGTGATACTGTTATCACATCAAGACCAGTGGGAAGGAAAGCCATGGAGGTGTCAGGTGAGTGTGGACACATCTATTAATTAGCCTGCTTCTTATCTGCACAGAGTCCCTGACCCCACTTTCTGGGCAGCTAGAGGTTGGGTCTGGGCAACCACGAAGGCCTCCTCCCTGATTTTCTAGAAGACACTCTCATCTCTTGGGGCTCCAAGGTTCCCTTCCCACAGACTACCCTCCCTCCTCTAGTTGTTAAGGATGGGACTTAGGGGTGGGAGTAAACCAACCTTGCGGTGAGTGAACACTGAAAGAGGGGGGCGTGGGGTGGGGAGATCAGGTGCCCCCCGGGGACAGGAAGACACACCTGTGCCTTTTACGGGAGGATGAGTGGGCTGGGCAGCTCGGCTCTTCTGGCGCCGCCCTCAGCCCGCCCCGCCCCCCCCCCCCCCCCCCCCCCCCGACCCCAGCCTCGGCGCTGCTCACACCCCAAGGTCAGTTCTGCCGGGCACCTGCTTCTCCCTCTGCGCCCCTTCCCACGCCCCACCCCCCCGGGTACCTCCTGGGGCAGCAGGGGCAGCGCGTGCCCCGCCTGCGTGGCCGTCGGGGTGGCCGGCTCCAGAAAGTCGTCTTCGGCGTCGGAGCTGGACATGGCACCGTCCGGGCGACGGCTGTCTGGCTCCCGCCCCGTGACTACCACCATCCCTCTGGCTCTGGACAGTGGGCGCGGCTTCGGGCGGGCGGGAGGCGGCGGCCCCGGGCACTAGCGCCGAGCAGCGCCCGGCATGACGCGGCGCGGCCGACGGGCGGGCCCGGGGGCGGGGTGGGGGGGGTGGAGAGCGCAGCGCGCGAGAGCCGGAGGGCGGCCACTCCCTCAGCGTCAACGGGCTCACGGACCACCGAGCGGACCGCAGGGCCACCGGCCCGACCCGGCCGCCTCCCGCTATTGGCCGAGGCTCCTCTTGCTCCGCCCCTGATTGGCAGGAGGCTTGTCCAGTCCAAGAGCAGGCAACGCGTTGAGTCTGCGCCCGAGTGGCCACTGGGAGCCGGACCTGCTTGCCTGCCCTGCTCTGATTGGTCCTCAGGCCAGCGGGCGCGCCCCTTCCATTCGCTATCCGTCCGGCGCACAGGGCGGCGCGCGAGATCGCCACATCTACGCGGACCCTCCTCGTTGGCTCGGAGGGTGGCTCCCGCATTGGAGTCGACGCCTAGTAACTAGACAGGAGGCAGGGCTCTCGAACTAGCTGTTCGATCTTCAGGGCATTGGGTCCTGTGTCTCCTTGGGCGTCGAAGGCCGGGGAAATCCGTAGGAGGGGAGGACCAGGTCACCTCAGTGGAGGTGGCGGGAGGACGTCTTGAGGATGCGGAGCGTGTGGCGGGAGGACGGCTGAGGTCGCTGAGGTTGTGAGAGAGGAGGGGCAGCATTGCGATCGGGCGACCCTCCACAGGCCACAAGGGCAAAACCTGGGTTTCCAGTCCTTCCTGATGGACTCATGCAGGAACCCGAAAAGAAGAAACCTCAAAATAAGAGCACCTGAGTTCAGTTAAAAATGACAGTGACTCTCCATCCTCTACGTGCCAGTTCCTCCGCGGATGGACACAGGCCCCACCCAAAGAAGCTGACATACTGTCTGCAGCCTCAGGCTGTGTCCCCTGGGAGGGGCTGGGTCAGCTCAGGGACTGACTCTCCTAGGCATCACGCTCTGAGCTCTTTCAAACCATTTTGACACCCAGTTCCTCATCTGATCCTACTGTTGTGACAGAAAAGGCAACTGAGACCTAGAAGACTGGAACAGCTTCAGAGAAGTGGGCAATGAGCTAGAGGCACACACAGCACTTCCTCTGTTGGACCAATCACACTCCCAGGTGGAGAAGTGCTCCAGGTCAGTGTTTTCTCCCACATCAGTTGCATCGAAATCACCGGAGGGCGACCTTGTTAAAATACAGAGTCCCAGTCCTACCTCCAGAGAATCTGATTTGGTCTGTCTGGAGGGAAGCCCTCACGTTCGCACTGCTGACAAACTCCCAAGTTATCCTGATGCTGCAGGTGCATGAACCACTCTTGGAGTAGCACTGCCCTAAAGAGGGCCCCTTGAGCCTTTCTCTTATCCATCACTACTCTCTCCAGCCCTTCCCAAGGACATGTATAACAAAATTTCCTCTTTCTGTCCCATGACAATTAGGACGTTTCAGCTGTAACAGAAACTGCGACCAAACTTGGCTTAAATGAGGATTTTATTATCTTACCTACCAAGAAGTCTGAGCAGATCCTGGGTCGATTCACTCAACATGGAGTTACCTGGACCAGCTTCCTTCCATTTCTCCACCCTCCCAGGCGGCCTCTCCTCACCCTAGGAATCCATGTGAGAAAACCACAGAATTGAGTCAGGAAGACAGTTTTTCCAACTCCTTAAGGAAAGCCTGTATAAAGAGAATGAGAAGGGGGACCCAGAGGCTCAGGAGGTAGGGAAATCCACGTGTAACTAGTTTTACATTGCATCCTGAATGTGTTGGAGTTTTCATTTTCCATTTGTGCTGAGGATTTCCTTTAGTAATACGGTTTCCCAGTTATTTCTGTTTGCACATTTGGTGGGGCGGGGCGGGGGAGGGGGGGTTGGATCCAAGGTCAGCAGCCTGGAATGAAGACTTGCTGAATGAGTGGGAAGGGGTTGGAACAGGCTTTCTGGGAAAGCAGGGCACTTTCCTGGCAGCAGCTATTCCCACCCAACAGTGGAATGACTTCCAGGCCAGTTCACATGAAGGCTGCAGGGAAGGGTCAGTGAGCCTTTAAGAGAGGATGGGATGAGTAGCACATACTCATGCAGAGGTGGGGGCTGTTGTCAGAATACAGGCCGGTATCCTCTGGGATCACTTCTCCAAGAGTTAACCAAACAGGCCTGAGATCAAGCCCTGAGATTAGTAACTGGATTCTATTCTCCATGTCTCCCTAACAAAAAGAACTGAATGCTGGCAAATCTCCAGAGTACTGATTCAGCTACTGAATTTTCCCTCCTGATTCTAACTTACTGAATAATTTAACAACCAGAAAGGAAATGAAAACAGAAGCAAAAGCATCCATCTTCTTTTCCATATCACCTTTTCAGTTTTCATTTTGATTTAAATGTTTTAGACACGTAAACAATTATAGAGAATACTTAGCTCCCTGCTCATGAAATGCAATATCACAAACACAATTGTATCTGCACATGCCTCCCTAATTTCATCCCCCCCTCTCCTATATATGGTATGTATCATTCCA
This sequence comes from Panthera pardus, assembly GCF_024362965.1. Classification (NCBI taxonomy): domain Eukaryota; kingdom Metazoa; phylum Chordata; class Mammalia; order Carnivora; family Felidae; genus Panthera; species Panthera pardus. The sequence goes on along the minus strand of NW_026526969.1, from coordinate 868,893 downwards.
TGCATGTTTTCTCTATAGTTAGGATATATGATACAGCAAAGTGCAAAACTATATATGTACGGTTTGAAGAATAATTATAAAGGAGCTACCCATAAAACCACTCCTCAGTCAAGAACTAGAATATTACCAGTCCCCACATACTCCAAGGGTCCTCCCTGCTGAAGACAACCTCCATTCTCCCAGAGGTCACCAGCATCTTGACTTTTCTGACAGTCATTTCCTTGTTTTCCAAGTTTAACTACCCCTGTCTACACCACTGAGCAATGCAGCTTAATTTTTGTTTTTAGACTAAATAAAGGCAGCGTTATCCATGCCACTGATGAGTATTTAATTATTTCCTACTGTTGTATCAATCAGTGCTGCTACAAATCTTATTTTAATGTCTCTTGCTGCTCTGAACATTTCATATCAAATCATGTCAATCCTCCATTTAAAGCTCTTTAAAGGTATTCTTGTTTCAGAGAGGAGTGAAGAAAAAAAGCGTGGTTCTGAGTGAAGTGAAGGGAAAATGGGAAGAAAGAAAGAGAAAAGAGTGGGGGGGGGGGAAAGTGGAAATACTCTGTGGAGGCGTTTTGCTAGTGCCCAGAAGTCTTCCACCTTCCAAGTTTTAACTCCAATAAATTGATCTTTGATCTCTAGATTCTATCTTTCTCCCAAAACTGGTTTATTTGCTTTTCTACTTCCTTAAGACTGATGGTCCCTTGCCCTCTCACCCTTTTTTCTCAGGTAGCTAATAAAATCACTTGATTTTATTTTCTCCCCTATCCTACCATGACCCCATGTATCCATCTAAACATCTCCCTAGGGAATGTCTTCCTGTGTTCCCTTGCCAGCACCTGACCAAGGGACAAAACCCATGAGATTAACCCATCAGCCTTCTGTGCTCTATCTCTGGATAAGTGCCATCACCATATGAATTTAGATACCACTATAAATGCATGATTAACTCATGCAGTGCCACTGGGCCATCTGTCCATGTGTTTCTTCTAGTCAGCTCTTTCCTTTCTTATTTTTAATGTTTACTCATTTTGAGAGAGAGCAAGAGAGAGCGAGCGCATGAACAGGGGAGGGGTAGAGAGAGAGAGTGAGAGAGAAAAACCCAAACAGGCTCCATGCTATCAGTGCAGAGCCTGACGTGGGGCTCGAACTCTCAACCACGAGATCATGGCCTGAGCCAAAATCGAGTTGGACGCTTAACTGACAGAGCTACCCAGGCACCCCTCTTTTTTCTTTAGTTGAGATATAATTGACATATAACATTATATTAGTTTTGGGTGTACAACATAATGATTCAATGTTTGTATAAATTGCAAAAAAGATTACCACAATAAATCCAGTCAATATCCAAGTCAGCTTCCTTTTCTATTTCCAAACTTACTGTTTCCAAGGCCCCTCTGCACTCCAAGATATCTCCTCTCCTTCCAGCAAATGGAAACTTGGCTTTTATTGCATAGAGTAATGCAGCTATCAGGCATGAAGAACTTCCTCAACTTCCTACCATCTCACCCTCAACTTAACCATCTCCTCTGGGTTTGAGGCTAAATCTCCCCAAGGAGGCTCTAACTTGTACTTGCTCTATAAGTTAACCCTTCTCTCTCCTGAATTTTTGGTTTCTTCCTCTGTATGGTTTTCTTGGCTGCAGCCTATATTATGTGCCAGTTTCTCCCATCATAATAAATAAAAATTCTTCTTCAATCTTGCATCCTTCTCTAGGTAGCACACCTTCTTTCTCTGTCCCATGGTAGCGAGTATTCTCACAAGTGTCCATACTGTTTCCTCTATTTCCTTCTTATCCCCATTGCAGAGTAGGTTTCACACCCATCACTGAAACTGCTCTCCCCAGGATCAGCATGGCTTTCTAACTGCCAAGCCCAACCATCTGTCCTTCTTGAACTCTCTAGATCATACCACAGTGGAGTCTCTTAAAACCCCCTTCTCCTTTGAATTCCATGAGCCTTTCCTGTCCTGTCCTGTCCTTTCCTTTCCTTTCCATCTCTTTCCCGTCTCTTTTGCAGGGTTCATTCACCATCTTACCTCTTCAGAGCCATTGGATCCCAGAATTAGCCCTTGGCTTGCTTCTTTCCTATTCTACATATACTCTCAAGGTATGGCTTCAACCATGGTTTCAACCACAGTCTATATGTTAAAGATTCCCAAATTTAAATTTCCAACACCAACATTTATACCCTTATTGTACATAAAACTGACTACTTGACATCTCTAACTGGATGTCCCTAAGGGTGCTTCGAATTTACCATGTTAAAAACCTAACTCAGCATTTTTCCACCAAGTGTTTCCATCCTTCCTTATTTCCCCCAATTCTCTCTACTCCTTGTTTAATGTTTATTTATTTTGAGGGAGAGAGATAGAGAGTGAGCAGAGGAGGGACAGAGAGAGGGGAGGGAGGGAGGGAGGGAGAGAGAGAGAGAGAGAGAGAGAGAGAGAGAGAGAGAGAGAATGAATCCCAAGCAGGCTCCGCAGCTGTCAGTGCAGAGCCTGACATGGGGGTTGAATCCACGAACTGTGAGATCATGACCTGAACTGAAACCAAGAGTCAGACAACCAACCAAGTCATCCAGGTGCCCCACAACTCCTTGTTTCTTATCCACTGGCACAAAGGGAGAAACATCATGACTGAGAGGATGAAGTTAGATGGTTGGCCTTCCCTTGCTCTCCTGGCCTTGAGGAGGAGGTTGTTTGCCAAGAGCTTCCCACGGCACAAAAGCTTGGCTAATGGCCCACTTGCTCTCACCCCAGCTCAGCTCTCCCCAAGCCTCTGGTGTACCCTGTTGATTAACCACTGCTATTTCTTAGCCTGGACTTCTCTTCCTATCATCTGCTTTGGTAAAAGTGACTGATGTTTAGATTGTCTTTCTCACCTCTTTTCTGATCCCTTTTAAGTGTGGCTCACTGAATGCTAGAAGCTTAAAATCTAAAAGCTACTTTCCCCAGAGTACCTTGTATCCTGGATTCCACGAGTGACCTAACTTTCACCAAGCAGATCAAAGCACTTGAGGTTTGGAGGAGGAAAAGTGAACACTGAGTCAGAAGCCATGATTCTTGCTCTTTTGGGAGGCAAGCTTAAATGTGGAAGCATTAAAACTTTTCCTTTTTGCTGTGGCTGTAGCAGACTTCCCAATATCTACCTTCCTGGAAGTCAAAAAGCAGGGTGGGGGCGTCCATTTTGGTGTCTTAGTACTCCCTGTAATATCTACAAGGTCCAGTACAATGCATGACACATAGTAGGGACTCAATAGATGAATGCTGAAAGGAATTTGTGCTGTGATCACATTCAAACTATTACCTCTCCATATATTTCTTCCTCTTGTCTTTTATTGGTATTAGTAGTATACAGGGGCATGAATTGCTATTATTAATATCAAAGAGGTAGGGAATTCCAGAATGCCATCACTCTTGGCTAGTGGGAAGGAGCTCCCCTCATGTTGTGAGAAGGCCTAGGAGTCTTATCCAGAGTGAACATTAAGGGAATGCTCTTTGGTTTGGGGTGTATACTGGTAACCATGGACATCTTCACTGCAAGAGGACATGGGCCCTGAAATGCTCTCACCTCAAGCTCCTTGCATGTAGGCTTTTGGTGAATTTGTTTTATATTTTCAATTATTAATTATAAAACAAAAATAACATATGAAACAGATACAGAAATAACATGAGAATTCCACGGTGTTTTATGAATGTGGTTTGAGGGCCCATCGTTGTCCTACCTACTATTGCATATTACTTTCTCACCCCTTATGTCTCTAAATGAGGCTGGTTCCAGTCACTTCTGAAGCATTATGGTCAAATCCCATGGGTGGGTGAGTATATTGGAGCCACATTCCCAATTCTCCCTCCCACCTCATGCCCAGTTTGTGTGGCATTTTCTTTTTTTTTTTTTCTTTTAATGCTCATTTATTTTGAGAAAGAGAGAGAGAGAGAGAAAGGGGGGGAGGGGCAGAGAGAGAGAGAGAGGGAAACAGAGAATCCACACTGTCAGGGCAGAGCCCGACTTAGGGCTTGATCTCATGAACCTTGAGATCATGACCTGAGCTGACATCAGAGTCCAGTGCTTAATCGACTGAGCCACCAGGTGCCCCTGTGTGGCATTTTCATCGGTCTATCATTTCAGGCTCAAGCACTTCCCAGCTTAAATATGTCACCTCAACATGATTCCACCAAATGGAAAAAGAATTTAGCTGGAAATATAATCCCCTGCACCCTAAGAAAATGTACTGTTTCCTAATGTGCCCTTCTCTTTGGGCCTCTCCACCACCATTCCACAGTCTTTGTCCTTCTAGGCGTCCCCACCCACTCAGAGAGTTTGTTGGGGTTGAGGCTGGGAAGGGCCTGTTGTTTCTCCGAGGCAGGAAAAGGGTATCAGGGAAAAACAACTTGCCATTTGGGGACTTTCTAGCTCTGATGATTATTCTGACATTTGTGTGGAATTGCCAGCTGAGAGTCCTTTTGGTTAGCTAGAGACATTAAGGTGTAGTGAAATATTTAAATATCTGGAGGCAGGATAGGATTTAAATTATCTGTAAGAGCAGGGGTTTGCATACTTCTCTGTAAAGGGACAGGTAGGAACCATTTTCAGCTTAGCAGGCCATATAGTTTGTCTCTACTCTACCTGCAGCTGTAGAGAGCAAGCAGCCATAGGTAAGACACATACGGTAGGTGTCGCCAGATTTGGCTCACTGGCTATAGTTTGCCAAACCCTGTATAAGAGAAATAAATCCATCCTAACTGCATTGTGATCTTTTCATATGTGCTCCATATAAATGTCCTAATAGCTCATTTCTGCTTCATTTCTGATTCAAGTCTCAATGATTCATTTGTGAAGAACAATTGATAGCCAAGAGTCAGAGCATCAAGATTACTAACTTTTCATCAGAAGAACTGGATAAATAATGAGACTCACTAGAAGAGAAACTGAAGGTCAGTGTTAAGTGTAACCAGATGTGTAGCTTTGGGTAAGTCACCACTTACATCTCGCTACTCGAGATCCCAGTTTTTTTAACTGTAGGATTACGGGGTTCCATCTCTTGATTTCTTTTAAAAAACAGTGTTTTGGGGGGGTCCCCTTGTGATGGCAGTGGCATGAGAGCAGAGTGGGAGGTGCGGCAGCTAGAGTCACCGCAGGACAGGCATTTAGAAAGTTTCTTCCCCTCCTTGAGTTTTAGTTGCAAGGAGTGTAGCCAAAACTGTAACCAAAAGGAGGCATTATGCTTCCAGAAAAATCTCAAGGAAAAGCACTGCAGGCAACAGTAGTAGCTATTGGATCAGGCTCTACAGGGAAGGGTGGAGAGATTCAACTAGTTAGCCTGGAAGTTGGAGATAAAGTTCTTCTCCCAGAATATGGAAGCACCAAACTAGTTCTGGACCACAAGGATGATTTCTCATTTAGAGATGGTGACCTTCTTGGAAAGTATGTAGACTAAAATAAATAAATCACTAGTGACATGGCATCACACGAAGCTGCCCATTCCACTGAGGTTCTGAAATCTTTCCTGTAAATGTTCTCCATGTCTCTTTTATAAGAAGCTAATAATATCCAAGAACGTAGTAATAAATAAAATAACTCACTATTGTTTCTTATTTTACAAAAATAATTCCTATTGATTGTGTTTAGAAAAGAGAGTTAAGAAGAAAGAAGAAAACAAGAATCCCCACACTTCCACTACCAAGAGAGAACTGCGAACTGAGAACACTGAACATTTTGGCACACGTCCTTTCAGATGTCTATCGGTTTAGCTATTCTATTTAGTTTCCTATTTGTCCTTTAGATGATAAAGATGGGATCATAATAAACAGCTTTGTGATATGAAGTTTTCACTTAATGTAACATGAACATTTTTCTGTGTTAAGTCTTCTTCTACAATACCATATATATTAGCTGAGTTCTATTTTGTGGATGTACCATAATTCATTTAGCCCATACCCCTTTTGCTAGATTGCTTCAACTTTTTTGTTTTCACAAACTATATCGCAATGAGCAGTTTTGTAGAGAAAGCTTCGCACACATGCAAAGCACACATGCATGATACATATTTTCCTTATTTTTTTTTCAACTTGAAAACTTTTTTGAACGTTCAGCAGTCATTCCATGTTTGGCCAATAGAGGGCATTTTAGGCTTTCTCAGGGTAAGGCCTTAAAAGCCATTTCTACAATATGGAAGAACAAAAACAGTGGTTTTATTGTGAAAATGATTCAATTTTGGATCTTTGGAAATAACCAACCCCAAAGGAAGAATCAAAGTCATTTATTTTTATCTCTAACAAAACTACTTTGTCTCTCAGATACACACCCACCCAATATTCGAACAATGAACTGCTTTGTTAGGATTTAAACCTAAAATGAATAAAATTACCTCTTTTGCCCAATTCAGAATAATTAAGGAAGGAGTGCTCTGCTTTACACAAAGACCTAAAGTCCCTGCAGAAGACTGCAGTGGAGACTGACAAGCAGGAAAGGGAACTCAATGCTGAAAATACTGACCTTGCCAGAGAAAAGCCCAGACAGCCTTTCTTGTATTCCTTTCGAAATACAAATCTGGGGATAACACTTGAGTGGTGTCTTTCCTAGACCAATACTTATCTATCACCTACTAGCCAGGTTTTGGTAGGCAATATTGTATATATTTTGTTAGAACCTGAAATAATTGTTTTATTTGCGTTTTTCTTGATTTTTACCAAGACCATAAATTCCCAAGGGCAGTAATCTGCCTATACTTCCTGGCACACTACCCAATTATACCTAGCAAATTACTAAGTACAAGGGAGGTCCTTAAAACAGTTGCAACTCAATGTTAATGGCAAGTTTCTATTCTAGTATAAAGATGATTATTGAGATGCAGAGTAGTGGTTGGGGTGTAGACTCTGGAGCCAGGTTGTCTATGTTTGTATCCTGTCACTAGCTGTACTAGGTACTTTTACCTCCCCCCCCCCCCCCCCCCACTCCCTGAGCCAATGTTTGTAAAATGTAGGTAGTAATAGTAACTCAGATGGTAATTATGAAAATTAAAGAAGTTTAAACATGTAAAATGGCTAGCATGGGGCCTGGACCACACCAAGCTCTTGATAAGTATTACTAGACTGATTACTTAAGTGATTACTAAGGTTTTCTTCCCGTCTTTTTAAAATTCTATGATTCTCCATGGCCGATGCTCTCTCCAAGCTCCTCCCGTGGCCACTGAGGACACTAGCCTCTCTCTGGCTTTGCGGGTTCACTTGCTGTCTGTGGCCAATGGCTCTGCTTCCTCCAGGAAGCTCTCTGACAGTCACAGGCCACACGTCTACCTGGTCCCTTACTGTTACCTCCTTTCAAATTTTACTCCAGCCAGCTTTCATTCGTTCGACAGGAGTTCCATTTGATGTCACCAAATCACAACATTTCACAAAGTCATCTTCATAGATGTGATCTAAGAAACAGAAATGCTTTTCTTCACAGGGCTCAAAAGAAATGTGCTCGGGCCAGAAAGAAAGCAAGCTTTGTGGAAGAAGGAACGTCAATAGGGATGGAAACAGCACAGCATCTGTTTCTTCAGGCCAGTGTGCCGTGGTTGCCTCTTTCCCGAGTCAGCTATTTTGTGCAGCGGTTCTCTGCCCTTTTCCTTTTCCAATACACTCCCGCTTGTAACAAGGGAGTCTCCAGGGGAGGGCAGGTGTGGGGAAGAAAAATCACATCTCCTTTGGGGCAAGTACTAGAGTCAGGCTGGGTTAGAGTTGAAAAATGTCCTCCTCTCCCATTCTGATAGGCTCTAGAGGAGTATGTGGCCTCCTCCCTACAAAGGTAATGACATAAGACTAACGCAGGAACTAAGCAAAAAACAAAAAAAATATTATGTTAAGCTGAGGTTGACTTTGTTACTATTTGGAGGTTGGAGCAGTTGAGTAATGAGAAATGGCACTGAAGACAGCTGAGCCCTTAATGAGGCTGGGATTTTCCAGGGAGAGGGGAGAGGGTTTACAGGCATCTGGGAGAAGCAGAAAGTGAAGAAGTGTAAGGAGACAGAGACAGGCAGGAGGCGAACCGTACTCAAGAAAGTAGTGAGGCCACACAGTGGAGGCAGAACAGTTTAGATGTAACGTGTTAAGCATTAGAGAATCAAAGAAGGCTTTTGAACAAAGGAGTGCTTGAAGGCACACTGCCGAACAAAAGATTGATATGGCAGCAGTATTTATTGTCTTGTTCTTTTAATTTTTTAATGTTTATTTATTTTCCGGGGGGGGGGGGGGAGGGAGGACTGTGAACGGGGGAGGGGCAGACAGAGAGGGAGACACAGAATCCTAAGCAGGCTCCAGGCTCTGAGCTGTCAGCACAGAGTCCGACGCAGGGCTTGAACCCACGGACCATGAGATCATGACCTGAGCCAGAGTCCGACGCTCGACTGACTGAGCCACCCAGGTGCCCCAAGCAGCAGTATTCATTTTCAGTTGAAGGGGACAGGTCTGAGGGGAGTGGACTGGAGAGAAGGATGTTCAGGCCAGGCTTGGGCCGAGGTGCCAGGCCACCACTGTGGCACCAGCTAAGGGGCCTTGTCTGGGGGACACCACCTGGCTGAGTCTGTTTTCTCATCTGTAAAATGATATGCCAGAGGTTTCTGAGAGAATTAATCATTTACCGAATATTTTCCTGGGCTCCTGGAATGTGCCAGGCAATTTGCTAGATGTCAGAGATACAAAAATGGACAAGAAAACACATAGTCTTTGTCTTCCAGGAACTTACCATCTAGTATATGAGACTGAGAATAATAATTTAAAAAACAGTCAACAGACTAAAAACTGCAAAGTCTGATAAGGTGATACTAAAAAGAAGAGAGTCAAGAAGGGCATCTACTTTTTAGTTCAAGGGGCCAGGAAAAGTCTCTCTGAGGAAATAGAATTTACTGAGATCACAGAACTGAGAAGGAGGCATTCCGGCATAGAGCAAAGGGAAGAATATTCCAGAGAGAGGAATAATATGTGCAGAGGCAGGAAAAGCTTGGTGTGCTTCTGTGAGATCCAAAGAACCCTAGAGAACAAGGAGCGAGGTAGGTGAGGTGGGGGGATGGCCTGCAATGAGATGGAGAGGGGCAGTGGCTGGATCATGGCAAGAACTTGGGTTCTATTCTAAATGAGAGGGTGAGTGGGGAGGGTCCAATCTATATGTATATTGTCAAACCGTTACTCTGCCATGTGCTAAACAGCATTTGAGGGGGGCAACGTAGGAATGGGGATATTGTTTAGGAGGCTCTCTATTGCAACAGTCTAAGTGACAGGTGGTGCTGTCTTACATTAGGATGGGGGCAGTGGAGCTGAAGGAAAGCAGATGGATTCAAGAAATATTTTGAAGGTAGAATCAAAGATCTTATATGTGGGGGGACAAAAGGAAGGAAAAGACTCTTAGGTCTCTGGCTTGAGTGACTAGGTAGAAAATATTATTTACTGATGGATAAGACCAGAGGATGCAGATTTTCAGGCGAGGGATAAGAAAACACATAAAACACCTTGTTCAGTGCCTCACACATAGAAGACGCTCAATAAATAGAGATTACTATTATTATCTGGTCATTCTGTATTGTATAACACTGGCTTCTAGAAAACAGCTGGTAACAGTAACTTCTCTGTCCTTAAATACAGCATAGAGGCATAGAAATAGAACAGGACTCTAGGACAAATGATAGCAGGTCTTTATGAAATCAATTACAGCAAAATCTTCATTAAGACGTTATGATATGTGTCGGGGCACCTGGGTGGCTCAGTCAGTTGAGAATCTGACTTCGGCTCAGGTCATGATCTCATGGTTCGTGAGTTCGAGCCCTGCATCGGGCTCTGTGCTGACAGCTCAGGGCCTGGAGCCTGCTTCGGATTCTGTGTCTCCCTCTCTGCTCTTCCCCTGCTCACAGTCTGTCTCTCTCTCAAAAATAAATAAATATTAAAAAAAATTTTTTAATAAAAAAAAGATGTTATGATACATGTCAATTAATCTTCAACAAAGGAAGAAAGAATATGCAATAGGAAAAAGTCTCGTTCAACAAATGGTGATGGGAAAACTGGACAGCCACATGCAAAAGAATGAAACTGGGTCACCTCACACCATACACAAAAATAAACGCAAACTGCTTTAAAGACCTAAATGTGAGACCTGAAACCATAAAACTCCTAGACGAGAACACAGGCAGTGATTTCTCCGACATGAGTCATAGCAACATTTTTCTACATATGTCTCCTGAGGTAAGGGAAATAAAAGCAAAAATAAACTATTGGGACTTCATCAAAATAAAAAGCATCTGCACAGTGAAGGAAACGATCAACAAAACTAAAAGACAACCTACTGAACGGGAGAAGACATTTGCAAATGACATGTCTGATAAAGGTGTAGTATCCAAAATATATAAAGAACTGATACACCTCAACACCCAAAAACCAAATAATCCAATTAAAAACGGGCAGAAGACATGAACAGACATTTCTCCAAAGAAGACATTCAGATGGCCAACAGATACATGAAAAGATGGTCAATATCACTCATTATCAGGGAAATGCAAATCAAAGCTGTGATGAGATTTCACCTCACATCTATGTGTCAGGATGGCTAACACTAACAACACAAGAAACAACAGGTGTTGGCGAGGATGTGGAGAAAGGGGAACCCTCTTGCGCTGCTGGTGAGAATGCAAACTACTGCAGCCTCTGCAGAATTTATTGCAGCGTTACTTATAAGCTACGGCCAAATTATGGAAACAGCCCAAGTGTTCATCAATTAATGAATGGATAGAGACGTGGTATCCATATACACACAGAGGTACACACACACACATTGGAATATTTTTCAGAAATATAAAAGAATCATCTGCCATTTGCAACAACAAGGATGGAGCTGGAGAGTAACTGGGTCATAAAAAGACAAATACCATGTGATTTCACTCATATGTGGAATTTAAGAAACAAATAAGCAAAGGAAAAAAAGAGAGAGAGAGACAAACCGAGAAACAGACTCCTAACTATAGACAACAAACTGCTGGTTACCAAAGGGGACGTGGGTGGGGGGATGGGTGAGATAGGTAAGAGTACACTAATGAGCACTGAGTAACATACAGAATTGTCAAATCACTGTATTATACACCTGAAACGAATATAACACTGTATGTTAAGTCTACTGGAATTAAAATTAAAAACTTCATTGAAAAAAGTTTTGATGCATAGGAGGGATTATCTACAATACAGCCAACTGAAGAAACGTTGGCTTCTCTGATAAGGGCTTCCTGCTTCTCTGAAATCACAGTAATGAAAACATGTAAACCACCAGAATGCTTCACACATTTAAAGCTTTTATTTTGAAAAATAAAATACAAAAGTCATTAAGTTGTAAATGTATACGGTAATTCCTCAACTTCTCAAAAACAATACAATGAATTATTTAAATAATTAAGATATTTAATATTATCCACATCAATACATTTAAACAGGAAGCGTTCTACAAAACATTAGAACATGTACAGACAACCTATTCCAAGATGAAACTGCCCAATTTTTGCTTATAGAATCCCATTCTAAAACCCTCCCCTTGAAACAAAAGTTTGGAATCTGGTAAGAAAAGACGAGGACCAGAGCAGTTTTAACAGAAAGCACACGTTCCCTCTGGACTTCGTATCCACAGGGTTGTGCACGTAATTAGGATCAAGAGCACTGTACTCAGGGAGCAGATCACTCAGGAAGGCCCAAATGTGTACCGACTTCCCACCCTCTCGGTGGGGAGAGCCTGGCAAGTGAACAGGAGATGCGGGCCATGGTACATACGCTCCACTGATCTCAGCAGGGGACGGCCAGTCCTAGAAAATTCCCTTCTGTTGAAAAGGCAGCAGTCTCCCCTAGGGCAAACAAATAGAATCTGGTTATAGGTGTGGAGTCACGCTTTGCTCTCCCCTGCACCACACTGCCTCCTTCCCAGTTGTGGTCCTGGTGTGAGCCAGGTAGACAGGGAGGAGGACAGATAACTACAAGAACAGCTGCCTCAGAAGGACGACCAAAGAGGCACACTCTCCCTCAGTCTGCGATGCTTTTAGATGCCTGCCAGTAGCTTGGGTACGCGAAACAAGCAGACGGCAGCCAAAGCAAGGGCTGCTCCTGCCCATTTCTAAGTGACTGCAACTGTCATCTGCAATTGAAGCTACTGCGGGGCCACTGGTAGGGATGCATGTTCAGGGTCCAACATGCTGACTCTTCGTTGTAAGAAAGTGGAGACCAACGTTCTTTAAAGGAAGTTTAGAGAACACAGTGACTGTCATATTCAAATGCCAAAAGGTTTCAAAAGACAAGAAGAAAGACTATCATCTGTTCTGAGATGCTTTGTCTTCCTCGCTTCTTCTGAGTCCTTCTCTCATTGTATATGGGCACCTACAGGCCGCACTGAGCAATGCAAGGATGAAATGATGCTGTGGAGGCAACTCGAAGGCTGAAGTCAACAGACATTGTATTCTGTCTTGTAAAACAGCTGGTCAATAAACGAATCCCTGTGTGTGTATTTCAGGGAGGGAATTTATAGATTTTAAAGTATCTTGGATCAACAAAATTATCCGAGGCTTGATAACTGCAGTTATACAAGTCCATAGAGTATATGTCTAACATTTAGCATTTGCTCCTCAGGAAGAAGGCATTCATAAATCCTGAAACTCATTAATATTACTAGCTCGCTGCCATCCATGATTTTGACATGGCTTAGCAGTGTTCATGTGCTTTTTGTCTATTATCCACTAACACCTGGCAAGTCATAAAAATCTCTTATTCAAATTATTCAATCTCAATTATTTCATCAGTACAACAGGAATAATACCACCTACTTGCCAGAGTGGTTTGAAACCTGAAAGAATGTATCATATTATATAAATTATATAGTATATGTCATATAATATGTCATTTCTATATTACATATATAAAATGCTTGATACTTTTTTTAAATTTTTTTTTTAACGTTTTATTTATTTTTGAGACAGAGAGAGACAGAGCATGAATGGGGGAGGGGCAGAGAGAGAGGGAGACACAGAATCGGAAGCAGGCTCCAGGCTCTGAGCCATCAGGCCAGAGCCCGATGCGGGGCTCGAACTCACGGACCGCGAGATCGTGACCTGAGCCGAAGTCGGCTGCCCAACCGACTGAGCCACCCAGTCGCCCCAAAATGCTTGATACTTTATGCCTGGTATAGAGTATGCACTCAACCCACTGTTATTATATAAATAAAAATAAAACAACAAGTAAGACTGTAAGAAAAAAATCACATTTTTAAAAAAGTTTTTCACGTTCCAAATGAAAGCACCACAGGGTGGTGGAAGAAGCCTTGGCTTTCACCTTCCTGTGATGTGACTTTGACAAACAACCTGCTCTCTCTCTAGGATCAGTTTCCTTATCTGCAAATAGGTGATTGGGGTTAATGGTCTCCAGATCCCTTTCATATTAAAAGAAAATGTTATTTTTATCATCTTAAGCCCCTCCTTTTATTAAAAATAACGGCTAACACTATTTGAGCGCTTACTAGGTGCCAAGCTTTTTGTAGACATTATTGTGGTTAATTCTTACTACTACTCTCTTATGTATTAATAATCTTATTTATTAGTCCTCATTTTACAGATGAGGAAGGTAAGACACAGAGAAGCAATTTGCTCAATGCCACAGAACCAAGATTCCAACCCAGGCCGACTGACTCCAGAGCTGTGCTCTCCACCCACCCCAGCCACACCTCCTCCTAAGAGAGCTTAAGCAGGGAAACCCAAAGACCCAGGAATGTCCCCCAACCCTCACCTCATATATGTAAGAGGTTCCTGGCTCTGCTACTCCACTTCCTCAGTCTGTCAAAGGAAGCAAAAGATGTTTTAAAGTCCTTGAAGTTGGTCAGCATGAAAAGTGACTGCTCCCACTGAAATATCAGGTGTAGTTTGCAGGCTCTGATCACAGATTTTCTAATGAACTCAGTCTGCAACTGTTGTATAATAAAGAATTTGACTGGCCTTTGTCCCTGGTTGCTGGTAGGGAGGCTAAATTCTTGGATTTTCCCAGGTAACAGGAATGTCTTTGTTAATTCAGGAGCTCCTTGGATCATACTTGAGTTATGCTGAGACGACATAACTCAGGATGGAAGCTGGTCACAGAAGGACCAAACCTTTCACCAGAGAGCTGGGACTCTGAGCCAGCCCAACCCCTGGGTAGCGGACATTGACTGGGATTGAATTCAATCACATGACCAATGATTCAATCAACCACATCTATGTAATGAGATATCGATAAAAACTCTGGATGCTAAAGACCAGTGGAGCTTCCTGTTTGGTGAACACATGGACATGCTGTTGGGAAGGAGAAGTACCCAGACTCCACGGCGAATGGGCAGAGAGCTCTGTGTTTGAGATCCTCCCAGGCCTGGTCTTACGTGTCTCTTCATTTGGCTGATCTTGATTTGTATCCTTTAAAATCAAACTATATTTGCAAATACAGTGCTTTGCAGAGTTCTGTGAGCCTTTTTAGCTGAATAGCAAACCTGAGGGTTCTGTGGGTTTCAGTTTTATCATTTATGATTAGTTAAGTCAAAGTCTTTTACAGCCCTTTTTCTAAGTATGTGTGTATGATGCATTAAACTAACCAGAATAAGGTGAGTGAAATGCCTGTAAGCCTTTTGTGCAGTTTTTTTTTTTTTTAACTGATTTGTAGGAACCCTCCATATTCTACAGAGGAGTCCTTTGCTTCAATTATTTTATCCCACTTAAGGCATACTTTTTTGCTCTTTTTATGATGCTTTTTAATAATAAGTAAATATGATCAATTTTAATGGAGTCCAAGTTATCCATTTTAAAATTAATGATTAGTGTTTTCTATGATTTAAGAAATCCTTCCCTCTTAAGGTCATGAAGATGTTCTCCTTTATTGTCTCCTAAAACTTTACTTTTTGCCTGTCACATTTAGGTCTATAATCTGTCTGGAAATGATTTTTGAGTATGCTGTGAAGCAGAGGTATCCCTTTTAGCCTCAAATTCCCTTTCTTGACTCCTTCAAACTTTTTATGCAAAACAGTCTTTGGATTTGACATTCTTTTAAGACTTGCCTCTTGGATTATTCTCTGGCTCTAAATGCCACAGCCTGCAAGTGAGTGATGGCCTATTCATGAATCCATCCAGGTTTCTGGGACATCATGCCCAGCCTAGGCTCAGGGCCCTGTGCTCCCTTGTCTGCAAAAGTTGGTCACAGTCTTTTGGGGAGATCAGAAGTTCCTTGAGAAAATTTTTTTTTTCCTCTGACTCTTAAGGACTTTTCCAACTTCTCCCCATAACAGAAATTTAGTAAACATCTGTTGAATAAATAAAATGAATGCATGGGTGGATTAAAACTAAATAGATGCTAATAAGAACATGCCTTGAAAGTAGTTTGAAATTCTCAAGTAAAAGGTATCAACTATTCATGGCTGACTGTTATTAGACGAGGATTTCTTTCTTGTCTAAGACAGCTTTCTTAGAGAGCCCAGCCCATTCGCTCCAGGCTTGCTCTGGGCGACACGACTTCACACAGTCTGTGAGGTGGTATGGTTCCCTCATCAACCCATATCTGGAAAGATATTAGAAACTAAGTTCAGTGCTGAGTCTTCATTTCCTAATTCCAAGCTAATTACTGAGAGCAGAAGCCTGGAGGCAACACATATTATCACTAGGCTAGAAAGGGAAGTCTTCTGCTGGGCTCATGAGGGAGTTAACAATTTTTCCCCCACCACGATATAGGAAGGCAGATGATGTTCAGATGCAGGATACTCTGGGTTACTTCAGGTACATTGTGTCAGCTGCAACCATGCCTGTTTCTCTTCAACTCAAGAAATGATACTGAAACCCAACTAGGTGAGGGCATGACATTACAAGGATAACTCTGGATCTGTTTTATTAATCTTTTAAAAAGGAAAAGTTCGAATCTTCAAATTCTCACCATCCTTTCCCAACTTGGGGGCTTTGTAGTTGAGGGCTGATGGATGTGTATATAACGAATCCACAAATCTTCAATAAGACAAGTTAAAAGGCATGGATGTATATAAGAACAGAGTAGATTTTTATTTCAAGTTAGATATCAGAAGGCTGGAGCAGATTCACCAAGGCAGGCTCCTTATATGTGGAATACTATATAGCTTGTAAGTGACCTCAAGCATTTGGATTTTAGTTATCAATAAAGCATTTCCCTAATTTTGGAAGACACTGAGCTATCTGAAAGTAAGACTGTGTTAAAAAGTAAGACTGTTAAAACCAACAATTATCAGAGGCCACTCTTTCTATGACCAGCACAGCACTCTTTAAAAAGATCACTTCAACACAAGAGCTCATCTATCACATTAAGAAGAGGAAGCAGATACAGTACCTGAGGTTTTTCTTTAAGGAATTCAGGTAGCTGAAATTCTCCTTTATAGACCTGGAAAAACAAAGCCAAGTGTGAGTTTAAGGAAACAGATACTGTCATCCTCACTTCAGGATGCTGGCAGTGCTTGATGGTGGATGAATTTACTGCTTCAGTCCTGGTCAGTTTTAGAATGGGAGGAAGCCTGTCAGTTCAAAACCAGCTAGCATTGAAGGACTAACTGAAATTCCCATGTACTCTGGCCCCACCTGTTCTACATTTTGCCTGAGTGCTGGCTGGGAGAGGGAGGGCTCAGAGTATCCGAACAAGAAAATAAGCACCCAACATTCCAAGCTCCAATCATTTTAGCTGAGAGAGAAAGCAAGCCCTGGGCCATCTCTCTCAAGCAACCAACACAGAATTCACACACCTTAAGAACAGACTCCTCCTGATTTCCTTTTGAAATCTCCACCCTTACAAACTCTAGATTTATTCCAAATTTGCTTTTCTTAATGTACCCTATACCCTCATAATATTTTGAATATTAGATGATTCTGAAATCATACACTTTTAACCTCAAAAATCTCAATTAAAAACTTAACTCTTATCAATATATAAAATTACGTGTATGGAAATAATTTTAAAAAAAGACAAGCTCCTGGGTGGCTCAGTCAATTAGGCATCTAACTTCAGCTCAGGTCATGATCTCATGGTTCATGGGTTTGAGCCCCACACTGGGCTCTGTGCTGACAGCTCAGAGCCTGGAGCCTGCTTTGGATTCTGTGTCTCCCTCTCTCTCTGCCCCTCCCCCACTACTACTTTGTCTCTGTCTCTCTCAAAAATAAACATTAAAGGGGCGCCTGGGTGGCTCCGTCCGTTGAGTGTCCACCTTAGGCTCAGGTCATGATCTCACGGTTCATGGGTTCGAGCTCTGTGTTAGGTTCTGTGCTGACGCTCAAAGCCTAGAGCCTGCTTTGGATTCTGTGTCTCCCTCTCTCTCTCTCTCTCTCTCTCTGCCCCTTCCCCGCTTGTGCTCTTTGTCTCTCAAAAATAGACGTTAAAAAAAATTAAAAATAAATAAACATTAAAAAATAAAAATAAAAAACAGTATCATTTATAACAATATCAAAAAACTCCCTAAATACCTAAGAATAAATCTAAACAAAGATGTATAAGATCTTTACACAGAAAACTATAAAACATTATTGAGAGAAATTAACAACCAAATAAATAGAAATAGCATTCTCAGGGACTGGAAGATTCAATATAGTAAAGATGTTCATTCTCCTCAACAAAGGAATTCCGACTAAAATTCTAGCATACTATTTTGGGTGGAGGGGGCAGGGGTAATTTCAAACTGATTATAAAAGTTCTAAGGAAATGCATAGGGCCAAAAATAATCAAAGTAATCTTGAAAAGAACAAAGTAGGGGACTTATTCTAGTTATTAAGATGCTATATTATACAGCTATAAATAAGCCAATTATACAGCTAACACACACACATATACAGCTATAATTATTATATATATTCTATTCTATATATATATATAATTAAGTTAAAGGCAGGCTTTGGTACAAGTACAGACAAATATATTGATGGAACAGAATGAAGAACGCAGAAACAGACCCCTGTATACAAATACTTGGTTTATGACAAAGGTGGCATTGCAAGCAATGCAATTAGAATGAATAAATAAATAAATGTAGTATATAATGATACACTGAGTAGCAATTAAGAAAAATTAACTACTGCTATGACAATAACATCAATGGTTCCCAACACATAATGACAAGGGGGATAAAAGCCAGATGCCTAAAAATGATATACATGTCTCCATTTAAAATACAGTAAAACCTTGGTTTGTGAGCATAATTCATTCCGGAAACATGCTTGTAATCCAAAGTGCTTGTATATCAAAGCAAATTTCCCCATAAGAAATAATGGAAACTCATATGATTTGTTCTACAACCCCAAAATATTCATATAAAAATGATTATAATACGGTAATATAATACAAAATAATAAAGAAAATACAAAATATAAAGAAAAATAAACAAATTAACCTGAGCTTACCTTTGAAAACCTTCGTGGCTGGTGTGAGGGAGACAAGGGAGAGGGGGGTTATTGTGTAGGACGACTTTCACTATCACTAATGGAATCACTGCTGTCTCTTGGGTCAATGGAATCTTTTTCTGCACGGGGGCCACTGTATATGCTCGCACGGATGTTGACTACAGTACAGTACCAAGCTCTTGTCATGGACTGTATTTAATGTAACTGGAAAGGGTCTAGATCTGCAGGCAGCCTGACTTAGAATGAAGCCAAAGCATTCCTACGCCTGCTCTTGTCTGGAAAAGCAAATGACTGTCCACAGGTGCTTTGAAGTGGCAAAAAATACACTAGTGCCAGTTGTGGGCACCTTCCAATGTTCTGAAACATCACTGATTTCTGCCAAACTCTGCAGCCTGAGACTGAGCATCTGAGCATGGGAGATGATCACCCACAATCCCACAGTGACAGTGAGAGAGAGAGAAGAACCACTGGCTCAGTTGTGATCATGTGATGTTTGCAAGACATCGCTCGTTTATCAAGTTAAAATTTATTAGAAATGTTTGCTCATCTTGTGGAACACTTGCAGAACAAGTTACTCGCAATCCAAGGTTTTACTGTATTTTAAAGTTTGTAAAAAGGCGGAAACAGTTTCGTGATGTTAGGAATCAGGATACTGTTCACTCTGGGGAGGAGGGAGGGAGGGAGGGAGATGAAAAAGGCTTCCAGGGTGCTGGGAATTTTCTGTCTTGATATTATGAGTAGCAACTATGAAGCTACGTTCATTTTGTGATCATTTATAGAGTTATGATTTGTGCACTTTTCTCTGTGTATGTTATATTTCAAGAATAAAATTGAACAAATTAAGTCAGTAACTTATTGCTAAAAACCTACTGCTAACACACACACATGTACACAGTCTTTAAATATAAAGATGTTTGTTTCAACACTGCAATAGCAAAACAAAACAAAACAAAACAAAACCTGGGAGCTATTAGTGTCAATCAAAAGTAAAGAAGGTCTCCAGTAGCCAAAGTTAGGTAATTGCTGAACTTGACAAAGTATGGCAAGAAACTACAGATGGTTCTTAGGAAGAGAGTCACTGAGTAGCCCCTCAGAACACAAAGAAATCTTCTAAATGGTGAATCCTAAAGCTCACAGACCTAAAGGATTTTTACTTGGTGAGGACTGATCCACTTCTAAAAGTAGTAGCATTCCCTCTGAAATTCAGAGAATCAATGTACTTTTTGCCTCTTCTCTGCAATGTCTAAAACCTGCTTCATTCTTTGGGGTTTCTGCTACAGTCCTAAGAAGCCTAAAATAAAACAGAGATATCAGGGGTGCTTGGGTGGCTCAGTCAGTTAAGTGTCTGACTCTTGATTTCAGCTTAGATCATGGTCTCACGGTTCCTGGGTTTGAGCCTCAAGTCAAGTTGGGCTCTGTGCTGGTGGCGAGGAATCTGCTTGGGATTCTCTCTCTCTCCCTCTGCCCCTCTCCTGCTCATGCACTCTCTCTCTCTTTTTCTCTTTCAAAAATAAACATTAAAAAAATTAAAACAGAAATATCAGACATTTGGATAAGCTATTTCCTCAGAGATGCATCACAATGGAAGATACAGCGGGTGCCAGATAACAACACTGCATCTACCAGGACTGTTTCAAAAGCTACCATCGCCTCTTTCGTACCCTCAAATGGTCCCAGGTCACAGGATGGGTGGGCAGGGGCCGTCGGGCCTAGCTGCTCCCTGAAGTATCTGCATGTAAGAGTCCTGTTTGTTCTACCCTAACACCACAGTCCATAGATTGTTCCAGCTTCCTGCACCATGTCCCTCCCACCCCATTTTAGTGAGATGTAACTGACTATAACATTGTATTACTGTTCCAGATTTCTGATGTAGGAAGTGTTTAAGCCCCTGGAGCTGTGTGTAGCATGTTAATGCTGACTTCCACGCAAGCACCCACTATATCTAGCACAGGGGCTCAGGCCAATAGGATGGGGTTTTTTCTTTGTTTGTTTGCTTTTGTTTTTGTTTTTTACCAGATTCCCAGGTGTCTTTCCTTCTTCCTCTATTCATGGAACTGTGTCCCACAAACTCCCTGGGGCATAAGCTACTCAGGCTTAGGGTCTGTGCCCTGGCTGCTTTACTGAACCAGAACAAGTCTGATTTGCCCCAGTCCCTCTTCCAGTTAGTGGGTTAGGTCCCCAAGAAACTTTTGTTATATTCTTCATATCCTCTGACTCAGAAACTGACTCTCCTCTCTTTTAGCTAGCCTCCTCTGCTAGAATTCAAGCAGGAGGTTCACTGAAAGCCCAGGGGGTATATAGCTAGTCAGTGGCAGAGTGAGGCTCAGAGGGCCCTACCCAGCACTGTCTCATTATAATATGCTGTTTGTATTTTATTACCACTAGCAAATCTTATGGTTGAATCTTCCCTTCCCTTTTTAGTTCACTGTAAAAACCAGCAAGGCATGACAGAAAACAGGAGTGGGAACATCAAGTATTATAGGTGTCTTCCAGGAACTGACAGTTCCAGAAAGGTAAGGCTTGCATGAAAGGAGAAAAAACACCCCTGAATATATGATGTCACAAATGTAATAAAAAACCAAAAAGCGGTCAGGATAAGACATCAGATAAAAGGCTCAATCAAAAAGTTACGTGGGAAGATGCCTCCTTTGATTATCCTTCAGGGAACAAATGCTTCAAAAGACAGAAACTTTAGTGCTGACAAAAAGAACACTTTTACTGACAAAGTAATTCCATTTAGTGCAGAAATGAAGCACCACATTGCTTATAAAAACAGAAAAGTTAGGAATGGAATTTCCTTTGGTTAAATGAATGGTGTTTCTGGACATACTATTCTCTGGTACTAACAGAGTGAGGACTGCACTTGACAGCAATGAGCTAGGCACTCAGATCCAAACAATCCTACAGAACCCTCACACCTCAAGCCCTGAAGGAATGATGAGGAGACAAAAGTAGGCTCCTGATTTGCAGGGTGCACTGGAAATAAAATACTAAGAACAGCAGGTAAACATTATTGTCTCAGGTTAATGTTAAGTAAGTGCTTCATATGTATGATCTCACTGAATCCCACAATCTCTTGAGGGAGGTATTATTTACTCCCTTTTTACAGATGAAGCAATTAAGGCACAGAGAAATTAAGTATTTTGTCCAATGTAGTGAAATGAGAAGCTAATAGGTACCATGATTCACTTCCATTTTAAAAGGATCTTCGTAGGCCACCTGGGTGGCTCAGTTGGTTGAGTGTCTCTTGATTTCAGTTCAGGTCATAATCCCAGGGTCATGGGATCAAGCCCAGAGTTGGGAGCTCCATGCTCAGCATGGAGCCTGCTTAAGAGTCTCTTTCTCCCTCTGCCCCTTTCGAAACCCTGCTTGCACGCTGTCTCTAAAATAAAAATAAAATGAAACAAAGTAAAAGAATCATCCTAATTGCTCTGTTTACATTGTCAAGGGCCAAGGATAGAAGTATGGAGGTTACAGTAGTAATCCAGACAGGAGAGGATGACAAGGAGGTGGTGAGAAGTGGTGGGTGTGTGGATTTTTATTTTTCTAATTATGTCTAATTACACAGACTCGATGTAGGGTGTGAGAGAGCAGAGCGGAGTCAAGGATAATTCCAAGGTTTTTGGCCTAAGTAACTACCAACGGGAAATATGGAGTTGCCATTAACACAGCTGAGAAATGTTCTGACTACAGAATATTTTCAGGGGGAAGATCAGTAGGTTCAGTTTTGGATATATTAAGCTTGACATGTCTATTAGACAATAAACGAAAATGTCAAGTCACCCACTGGATATATAGCCTGGAGTTCATAGAAGTCTGGGTTGGGATATATAAATTTGAGAATTATCAACTTACAGATGGCATTTAAAGCCTTCATACCTGATATGCTAGCCTGGGGCTCAGGGTAGAGAAAGAACAGCAGAGGACTTAAGACTGAGATATGGGGGCATTCTAACATTCAGAGGTCAGGAAGAAGAAGAAGAACCAGCAAATAAGACTGTGAAGAAGCAACCAATGACACAGAAGGAAAACTTAAAAAGTGATGTCCTTAAAACCAAGTGAAGGAAACCTATCAAGGAGGAAGTAATCAATTGCATCAAAAGATGCTGGGAGTTCCGATGGTAATTGACTACTCGATAGAGCAACATGAAAGTCACCATCAACTTCACAAGAACGAATAGAATAGTAGCTGTAAAATTCTGAATGAAGTGGATGTAAGACAGAGAATGAAGAGGAACCGGAAACGGAGTACAGAAAATTTCAGTTTTGATGTAAAGGGAACCAAAGAAAGGAATGGCAGTGGCAGGGCAACTGGAATCAAGAAGTATGTTGTGTATGTGTGTGTGTGTTAAGATAGAAGAACTAAGGGCATATTTGTTTGTTGATGGCAAAGATCCCACTAGAGAGCAAAATCTGATGATGTAGAATATATGAGGAGATGGACTTGAATGCCAAAGGGGAGGAAATGCCTTCAGATTGGATCACGGATGTAAACTTCTGTTACGCAGACTTTCTACTATGAGAGATGAGGATATCAGACCAGTAATACTTCCTTTCCTCTAGTCTCTCAAAAATTACATAATAAGTTTTGGTTAAAGTCACATTCTGTAAGTTTCCATTATTGTGACACTATAAATATCACCTACTTACATTTTCTTACACAAATTTGTTGTTGTCTTAGAGTTAGTAATAACCTCATCTTTTTCTTAATTAGTAGACTCTATAGTTTTTAGAGCAGCTTTAGCTTTATAGAAAAACTAGCAGAAAGTAAAGTCCCCATATATGTCCTCTCTCCCCCACAGCTCCCCCTATTAAAATCTTGCATTACTGTGGTACGTGTTATAGTTAATGAACTAGGAATGATACCCTGTTATTAATTAAAGTCTTTAGTTTGCACTAGGGTTCGGTCTTTGTGTTGTAGTTTCTATGGGTTTTGATGATTCCATAATGACACATATCCACTATTACAGTAGATACAGAATAGTTCCATTATCATACCCCCTGCCCCGCTCCACTTATTTACTGCCCCTACCTTCATGCAATCTTTTTACTGTCCCAGTTTTGCCTTTTTCAGAACATTATAGACTTGGAATCACATAGTATGTAGTCTTGTCACATTGACTTCATTTAGCAACATGCATTTAAGTTTCTTCTATGTCTTTTTGTGGCTTGATAACTCATTTATTTTAATCACTAAATAATGTTCCATTGTCTGGACATACAGTAGTTTATTTATCCATTCTCCTACTGAAGGCCATCTTGGTTGCTCACAAGTTTTGGCAATTATGAATAAAATTGTTAGAAACATTGTGTATAGGTTTTGTGTGAACAGAAGTTTTCAACTCATTTGGATAAATACCAAGGAATGCAACAGCTGAGTGATACAGTAAGAATATGGTTAGTTTTATAAGAAACTGCCAAGCTGGGGGTGCCTGGGTGGCTCAGCTGGTTAAGCAGCCGACTCTTGATTCTGGCTCAGGTCATGATCTCACAGTTCATGATATTGAGTCCAGCACTGGGCCCTGTGCTGACAGTGTGGAGCCTGCTTGAGATTCTCTCTCCTTCTCTCTGCCCCTCCCTTGCTCTCTCTCTCTCAAACTAAATAAACAAACATTTTAGGGGATGCCTAGGTGGTTCAGTCAGTTAAGGGTCTGACTCGATTTCGGCTCAGGTCACGATCTTGAGGTTTGTGAGATTGAGCCCCGCACCCGGCTCTGTCTTGACAAGGTGGAGCCTGCTTGGGATTCTCCCTCTCCTCCCTGCTTCCCCCAACTCTCTCTCAAAATAAATAAATAAACATTAAAAAAAAAACTTGCCAAGCTATCTTCCAAGTGGCTGTACCATTTTGCACTCTTACCAGCAATGCATGAGAGTTCCTGTTGCTCTGCATTCTCATAATCTTAGGGTGTTGTCAGTGTTCTGGATTCTGGCCATTCTAGTAGGTGTATAGCGGTATCCTGTTTTAATTTGCATTTCCCTAAGGACATACAATGTTTTCATATGCTCAGTTGTGTCAGTGATATATTTTCTGTGTCAAATTGTCCATTCAGATCTTTTGCCCATTTTTTTTATTAAAAATTTTTTTTTAACATTTATTCACCTTTGAGAGAGAGACAGAGCATGAATGGGGGAGGGGCAGAGATAGAGAGAGACACACACACAGAATCCGAAGCAGGCTCTAGGCTCCGAGCTGGCAGCACAGAGCTCGAGTCAGGTTTTGAACCCACAAACCATGAGATCATGACCTGAGCCAAAGTCAGACATTTAACCGACTGAGCCACCCAGACACCCCTTTTGCCTATTTCTTAATTGAATTGTTTCTAAAATTTAAGAATTTGCTTATTTTGTACGTCAGTCCTTTATCAGATGTGTTTTGCAAAAATGTTCTTCCAATCTGTGGCTTTTCTTTTTCTTCTCTTAACAGTGTCTTTTACTTTGTCTGAAAGCTCCTCCAGCTGTCTTTTATTTGTGCTATCATGGTATATCTTTTATTTATCCCTTTGCTTTCAATCTATCTGTGTCTTTATATCTACAATTTCTTGTTAAAAGAAAACTGGGGCGCCTGGGTGGCTCAGTCTGTTAAGCATCCAACTCTTGATTTTGGCTCAGGTCATGATCTCATGGTCATTGAGTTCGAGCCTCTGCATCAGACTCTGCACTCTCTCCCCCTCTCTCTCTGTCCCTCCTGTGTGCTCTCTCTCTCTCTCAAAAAGTAAATAAAATAAACTTAAAAAAGAAAACTATTTTCTCTACTCACAGTCCTTCTGATACCATTGTAGGGTTTTTCTTCACACCAAGAAATCCTCACTTTCAAGAGTTAGCACAGATCTCCACACGTTAAGGATGCAAGTCCAGGCCTCCTGTGTAGTGTTTCCCACAATCCCCTCCTCAGGTTCAATAATTTGCTCAAATAATACCCAGAACTCAGAGAAACACTTCACTCATGATTACTGGTTTATTATAAAGGATACAAACAGCCAGATGAAGAGGAATGTAGGATGAGGTCTGGAAGGGTCTTGAGGGCAAAAAGTTCTGTCTCTGTGGAGTATGGGGTATACCACTCTTCCAGTCCATGGGTGTGTTCACTAACCTGGGAGCTCTCTAGACTCCTTTGTTTTCTTTTAGGGTTTTAATGGAAGTTCCATTATTTAGGCACAACTGATTAAATCATTGGCCAGTGGTTGATCAACTCAGTCCCCAGCCCCTCTTTCCTCGCTGCATCTAGAGAAGGTAGGGCTGGAAATTCCAAGCCTCTAAGCACATGGTTGGTTCCTCTGGCAACCAGCTCCCATCTTGAAGCTATCTAAGGGCCCATAAAGTAACTCAATAATCTAAACTCAGTTGTGCTTGGGGCGCCTGGGTGGCTGAGTTGGTTAAGTGTCCAACTTTGGCCCAGGTCACGATCTCACAGTTCGTGAGTTTGAGCCCTGCTTCGGGCTCTGTGCTGACAGCTCGGAGCCTGGTGCCTGCTTCAGATTTTGTGTCTCCCTCTCTCTCTGCCCCTGCCCCACTTGTGCTCTGTCTCTCTCTCAAAAAAATAAACATTAAAAAAAAATTCTTTAGACTCAGTTGTGCTTGAAAAGGGCTTACTATGAATAACAAAAGATGCTCCTTTCACCCTTATCACTCAGAAACTACAAGGGTTTTAAGAGCTCTGTTCTAGGAGCTGGGGACTGAATATATAGTTCTTGTATCACAGTATCATACCTGCAGTAACTTATATGTAGATAACACACTTGTAGATAACATATAGTTGGGTTTTGTGTTTAATGCACTCTGGAAGTATCTGTCTCCTAATTTAGACCATCCATATATATATATAATATATATTATATATTTTGTATATATTTTGTATATATATATTTTATATAATATATAATATATATAATATATATTTTATATGATATATATAATATATATTATATATTTTATAATAAATATATATAACATATATATATTTTTTAAAGTAATCTCTACACCCAACATGGGGCTCGAACTTACAAACTTACAACCCTGAGATCAAGAGTCGCACACTCCACTGAGTTACCCAGGTGCCCCTAGCCCATTCACATTTAATGTGATTACTGACACAATTGGTTTAATATCTATGATATTTGCAACTATTTTCTTTTTGCTGCCCTTGGACTTTCTCGCTTCTACTCTTTTTTACCTTCTCTAGTTTTAATTCAGCATTTTATGTGATTCCATTTTCTCTCCTCTCTAAGCATGTCAATTATACTTCTTTTTAAAATGTCTTCAGGGGCACTGGGGTGGCTCAGTCGCTTAAGTGTCTGACTTCAGCTCAGGTGATGATCTCGCGGTTTGTGAGTTCAAGCCCCACATCGGGCTCTGTGCTGACAGCTCAGACAGAGCCTGCAGCCTGCTTCAGATTCTGTGTCTCCCTCGCTCTCTGCCCCTCCCCCACTCACACTCTGTCTCTGTCTCTCAAAAATGAATAAATGTTAAAATAAAATGTCTTCAGTGGTTATCCGAGAGCTTGCAATATACATTTACAACTAATCTAAGTCTACTTTCAAATGACACTGTAATAACTCACAAGTAGTGTAAATAAATAAGATTACTTCCAGTTCCTCCCTCCCCACCCCTTGTACATTCCTGTCATTCATTTCACTTATCTAGAAGTTATAATCACTGACTATATTGTTGCTATTATTTTAAATAAAATGTTATCTGCTAGGTCAATTAATGAGAAAAATTAAAGATATTATTTTACCTCCATTTATTCCTTATCTAACGTTTCTTCTCTTCCTTTATGCACCTGAGTTTTTCTTTTTTAGAGAGAGAGAGAGAGAGAGAGAGAATGTGAGCGGGGGAGCTGGCAGAGGGAGAGAGAGAGGGAGAGAGGGAATCTCAAGCAGGCTCCATGCTCAGCACAGAACCCTATGTAGGGCTCGATCCTGAGCTGGAATCAAGAGTCAGATGCTCTATCGATTGAGCCATGCAGGTGCCTCTAGATCTGAATTTCTGACCTATATTATTTTCCTTCTCTCTGAAGAGCTTATCATCTCTCACAAAGCAGGCCATTGGTGACAAAGTCCCTCAATTTTGTCTGAGAAAGTATTACTCCTTCAGAGGATAATTTTGCTGGTTGCAGACCTGAGGTTGGTGGACTTTTTTCTTTCAATACTTAAATTTTTTTTAATGTTTTTATTTATTTTTGAGACAGAGAGAGACAGAGCATGAGCAGGGGAGGGGAAGAGAGAGAGGGAGACACAGAATCCGAAGCAGGCTCCAGGCTCTGAGCTGTCAGCACAGAGCCCGACGCGGGGCTCGAACTCACAGAGTGTGAGATCATGACCTGAGCTGAAGTCGGACACCCAACCGACTGAGCCACCCAGGCACCCTCAACACTTTAAATATTTCACTCCACTCTCTTCTTGCTTGTATGGCTTCTGTGGAGAAATCCAATATTATCCTTGTTACTCTACAGGTAAGGTGCTTTTGTCTTCTGGGTTCTTTCAAGATTTTGTTTTCGATTTCCCATAATTTGACTATGATAATGCCTACGTGTAGATTTTTTGGCCTTTATCCTGCTTGGTGTTTTCTGAGCTTTCTGGATCTATGGTTTGATGTCTGTTATTAATTTTGGAAAATTCACAGCCATCACTACTTTAAATGTTTCTTTTGTTCCTTTTCTTTCTTTGCCTCCTGGCATTCCTATTATACATATATTACGTCTTTTATAACTGCCCCACAGTTCTTCGATAGTCTGTTCTCTTTCATTCATTTTTCTCTTTAAATGTCAGTTTTGCAAGCTGATTCTTTTTCATTACTGGGCTGTGTCCTGTCTACAATAAGTCATCAAAAGCATTCTTCATTTCTGTTACAGTGGCTTTGACTTCTAGCATTTCCTTTAGATTCTTACTTAGTTTCTATCTGTGCCTGCATCCAGGTATTCTTGTATGTTATCAACTTTTCCCATCAAAATCCTTAGCACGTTCATCATAGTTACTTTAAATTCCTCGTATGATAATTCCAAAATCTCTGGCATGTATGAATCCAGTTTGAATGCTTTCTATGGTCTCTTCCACTGTGTTTTTGACTTTTAGCACACGTTGTCACCTTTTGGTTAAAAGTGGACATGATGTGGGGCGCCTGGGTGGCGCAGTCGGTTAAGCGTCCGACTTCAGCCAGGTCACGATCTCGCGGTCCGTGAGTTCGAGCCCCGCATCGGGCTCTGGGCTGATGGCTCGGAGCCTGGAGCCTGTTTCCGATTCTGTGTCTCCCTCTCTCTCTGCCCCTCCCCCGTTCATGCTCTGTCTCTCTCTGTCCCAAAAATAAATAAAAAACGTTGAAAAAAATTAATTAAAAAGTGGACATGATGTACTGGGTAAAAGGGACTGTGGTAAATATGCCTTCAGTGTGAGGATTTACACTTACCTGGCTAGGAATCAGCCTATGTTTACTGTTTGTTGAAGGGGTACCTATCAGAGGCTAAAATTTCTTCACGTGTCCTTGTTTTTGAACTTCTTGTTGTTTTGAGGTTTCCCTAGAGACTTCCTTTAAAAACAGACTCTGAGCATTGTAGCTCTTTTAGTAGTAATCCACTGTCATTATACAAGGTATTGACTGGTGTGGTGGTAGGGTGTGTGTGTTTGCGGGGTGGAGGAGACTATTCTATAACCCCATAGTTTCCATCGAAGTATTTTAGTGAGTCTGTGTGCCTGGGCTGGAACCTGCACAAGGGCTTCTCAGCTTCCCCTCCCACCCCTTTAGGTAAGACAGAAAAACTAGAGGGGGTTGGAGCTGGGTATTTCCTTTCCCCTAAGTGGCTTAGACTTTGGTAAAATAGTTTACTTTGAGGGCAAGCCGTTGTTAGAGAGTATCCCCCAAGCATATTTTAAGATGGTTACTTTTCCCTTCCCTCTGTCAGAGCGCCAGGGGATTTTTCTCTTATCTTTACCCTGTGGGGCTATGGAGGAAAAATTCACTAAGCCTCTGGCAATTCATCATTTACAGTTTATGTATTCCTAGCAGTACTGTCTTTAGTGGGAGACTTGTGCTTTTGGTAATCTATGATTCTTGGCATTTATGTCTCCCTCTTCCATTTTTTTCCCCTTTCACAAAATATCCTTTCTGAAACACTTGGTTTACTTCCATCTGGACTACTTGTTCTCTAGGTCTCCTGCTCAGGTGCTATCTTGGAATTTTCCTTTGCTGTCATCTGGTATATTCTCCATACCTCTCTGGTTTTCATTCCCATTCCCTTGCCCAGGTCTTCCCTTTACTTGGTTAATCCTTCATCTTTGGTGGAGTATACCCCTCAGTATGCCTCCTGAAAAGGCATATATAAGCAAATCTTTTGTGATATTGCATGTCTGCACATGTCTTTAAGATTTTATTTTTGAGTAATCTTTACACCCAGCGTGGGGATCTAACTCACAACCCCAAGATCCAGAGTCACAAGCTCCACTGACTGAGCCAGCCAGATGTCCCTGAAAATACCTTTATTTTATCTTAATACTTGATTGAAAGTTTATCTGGTTATATAATTACAGATAAATAATTTTCTCTTTGAAATTATGGCATTGCTTCACTGTCTTCTAGCTTCCCACGTTTGGGTTGACAAGGCTTATATTCTTTTTTCTTTTCTTTCTTTTCTTTTTTAACATTTATTCATTTTTGAGAGAGTGTGAGCAGAGGAGGGGCAGAAAGAGAGGGAGACACAGAATCTGAAGCAGTCTCCAGGCTCTGAGCTGTCAGCACAGAGCCCGACGCGGGGCTGGAACCCATGAACCATGAGTCATGACCTGGGCTGAAGCTGGACACTTAACCAACTGAACCACCCAGGTGCCCCTCTTTTTTCTTTTCTTTAAAGTTTTTTAGTGTTTATTTTAGAGAGAAACACAGAGCATACGTGGGGAGGGGCAGAGAGAGAGCGAGACAGAATCCAAAGCAGGTTCCAGGCTGTCAGCACAGAGCCTGATGCAAGACTTCAACTCATAAACCACAAGTTCACGACCTGAGCTGAAGTCAGAGGCTTAACTGACGGAGCCACCCAGGCGCCCGCAAGGCTGATACCTTCTAATTCCTGGTCCTTTCTATGTGACCTTTGTTTTCACACTAGAAGCTTTAAGAATTTTCTTTTTATCCCTAGTGTTCTATAACTTTATGATAATGTGCCTGGATGAGGCTCATTTTCTTCACTCAGTGGTACTGGAGATGCATGTGCTTCTGTTCCTGGAAATGTCCTTTTATTACAACTTTAATAATTTCCTCCTCATCACTCTTTCTCTTTTGCTCCAATTAGTCAAATGTTGGACCACCTGAATAAAGCCTCTAATTTTTTTTTTCTCTCCAAGACATCTGCTGGTCCTTTTACTTTACTTTCTAAGAGATTTTCTCAACTTTGTTTTTCTAATTCTTTTACTGATTTTAAATTTCAGCTTTCATATTTTTAGTTTCCAAAATTTTAAATTCTCTGTTCCTGTTGTTTTTTAAAAACCCCCATCTTGTTCTTGTTTCTTCATCTTATTTCTACAAGAACATTAATTATAGTCCATTTACATTTTCTTTTTCTCATTACATTGTTTTTATTTCCTCTGAGATCCCTTTTTCTCTTTCTTTTGGTCTCTCTCTTTCATGTTAGAGAAATTCTGCAAACATCCAGTGCATTTCTCTCTTTCATGTTAGAGAAGTTCTGCAAACATCCAGAACAAAAAGTTGACGGGAGGGGTGCCTGGGGTGGCTCAGTTGGTTGGGCGTCTGACTTCAGCTCAGGTCATGATCTCACAGTCTGTGAGTTCGAGCCCCGCGTCAGGGTCTGTGCTGATGGCTCGGAGCCTGGAGCCTGCTTCGGATTCTGTGTCTCCCTCTCTCTCTGCCCCTCCCTCACTCATGTTCTGTCTCTCTGTCAAAAATAAACACTAAAAAAAAATTAAAAAAAAAAAACAACAAAAAGTTGACTGGAGTTCTGTATATGAAGATGTACTTCCTTAGCTGGCTTTTTTTTGGTCAGTGTTCTCCATGTATGATGGTACACCCATAGTATGCACATTCTCTGAAGTCCAGGTAAGTATCTTATGGCTGGAGGCTGCAAACTAGTATTTATGGAATTGCTGAATAGAGGAACACATCACTACTGGAAAAGAATTTTTTTTTTTAATTTTTAAAGTTTATTTATTTATTTTGAGAGAGAGAGAGGCAGAAAGAGAATCCCAAGCAGGGAAACAGGAGGGTCAGGAAATTGGCCGAAGTACAAGCAATACACAATTCTTATTATTTGCCCTCAGGTCACTTTCAGCTTTCTTCTTTTTGTTTTTGTTTTTTTTTTTAATTTTTTTAACGTTTATTTATTTTTGAGACAGAGAGAGACAGAGCATGAACAGGGGAGGGTCAGAGAGAGGGAGACACAGAATCTGAAACAGGCTCCAGGCTCTGAGCTGTCAGCACAGAGCTAGACGTGGGGCTCGAACTCACGGACCGTGAGATCATGACCTGAGCCGAAGTTGGACGCTTAACCGACTGAGCCACCCAGGCACCCCACTTTCAGCTTTCTCATAAAATTAATTAGGAACTGAACATCTAAGCCTAATATGACAGCCTCACATATGTGTGTGTGTGTGTGTGTGTGTATATACATACATATATATATATATATATATATATATATATATATATATATAATATAACAATTTACAATTAAGGTGTAAGCAAAAGTCTGTGAGCAGCTAGCAGCAGTTAAGGCTTGCAGACTGCAGATTCAACCCTCCACAGGTCCCTTTTCCTTCACACACAGTTTTATTCAACCTAAGTTATTTGGTTTCAACCTATAGCGGTTAGATACAGCAAACAGGCAGGCAATGCTGGGAAGTGACAAATAAAAGAAGACAAATTATAAAAAGGCAGACAGGAGGATGCCTGGGTGGCTCAGTCGATTAAGTGTCCGACTTCAGCTCAGGTCATGATCTCACGGTGAGTTCGAGCCCAACATCGGGCTCTCTGCTCTCGGCACAGAACTGGCTTCAGATCCATGTCTCCTTGTTCTCTCTGCGTCTTCCCAACTCATGCGCACCTACTAGGTCTCTCAAAAATAAACATTAAGTAAATAAATAAAGGCAGACAGAAAGCCTTGAGTCCTTTAAGAAAGGGATCAACAATTCTATATCCTATGGAGAAGGCCAGCATTTTCTCTTTACAACACATACAATGATTTTTTATGAAATAAAATTTCATATTATCATCAGTAATTTCTTTAAGCAGGTAAGGAAGTATGTGATCAAAAAGAGAAGGACTTCTACACCAAACTGTTAATTAAGATTTGGTCTGTAATGGGACAGATCTATCTAGAAACTTGCCTTTCTAGAATGACTGGCTCTTCAAAGATTTCATTCAGATAGTCAAGTTTTTACAAGTTATAAGAGAAACTCTCTATGAAGCCAAATTCTTTTAAAAAAAAATTTTTTTTAATGTTTATTTATTTTTGAGACAGAGAGAACATGAATGGGGGAGGGGCAGAGAGAGAGGGAGACACAGAATCGGAAGCAGGCTCCAGGCTCCGAGCCGTCAGCCCAGAGCCCGACGCGGGGCTCGAACCCACGGACCGTGAGATCGTGACCTGAGCTGAAGTCGGACGCTCAACCGACTGAGCCACCCAGGCGCCCCTCTATGAAGCCAAATTCTGAATGTGGGTTGATCTTACGGAGAATATTAAGCTTTCTCTAAGTTGTTTTCACCCTGAAAGTGTTTGTGGCACATTCTGAGACACACATGCCTTGTTATCTGTGTTAAGCAACCTCTGAGGCTGAGCTCCTATGTTCCCTGCCTGGTATTCATGACTTGTGGAATCCCCTTCCTTTAAGTGTGAACTAGACCCAGTGACTTGCTTCTAACAACTAGAATATGGCAAAAATGATGGCATGTTATTTCTGAGATTAGGTAAAAAAAAAGTCTGTTTCTTCTGTCTTGGGGAATCTTGCTCTCTGCTTCCTTGCTCTGAGGAAAGCCAGCTGCATGTCGTGAATAGGCTTACGCCAAGGTCTCTGTGCCAAAGAACAGATATCCCCAACCGATTTGGAGACCTGTGGCCTGCCAACAGTGACAGGAGTGAGTTTGGAAAGGGAACCTCTTCTCCTTGAGCCTTGAGAGGACTGCCACCCTGGCTGACAGTGTTGACTACAACCTCATGATGAGCCTAGACCAGAGGCATCTAGTTAAAATGCACCTGGATTCCTGATCCTCAGAAACTGTGAGAGAATATGTTTGCTGTCTTGAGTGCCTAACTACCCTAAATTTTAAAGTGCCAGAGATAACTAACAGATTCTGGTGTCACGAGTGGGGTTCTATTATCACGAATACTTAAAATGTGGTAGCAGTTTTGTAACTGGGCAGTAGGAGGTAGCTATAAGGACTGTAAGGAGAGCAGTGATAAAAGCCTAAATTGCCATGAATTGAAATTGACAGATTTTGGACTTTGAGGAGGCTCCCCGTGAGGTTTTAAGGAGGGTAGGAACATCTGATTAGAAACTGGAGGCAGGGGGATCTTTGTTATGTAGAAACAAAGTTCAGTAACCCTGTCACTTGCAGTTATACACAAAGTAGAAAATGAGCCAAATGAACTGGGTGGTCCAGTAAGGGGATTTCCAAGCAAAACACTGAAGGTGTCATGGAATTTCTTCTTGATGATTATAGTAAAATATAGCAAGAGGAGAGAGAAATTGAGGAAAGGATTGTTTAAAAAAAAAAAAAAAAAAAAAAGCCAGGACTTTATGGCTTTGAAACTGGGTGTGAAAATTCTTAGCCTTGCCATCTTCAATGACAGCAGTTATGGCACTGTCACATTTCTCTCACTGATTATCACCTTCTCTGCTTTTAACTCTCTTGACTCCCTCTTACAAGGACCCTTGTGATTACATTGAGCCCATCAGATAATACAGGATACATTTTTAATTCCTTAATTACATCTGCAAAGTCCCCTTTGCCATGTAAGGTAACATAGTCACAGATTTCATGGATTAAGACATGGAAATCTTTAGGGGGCCATTCGTTATTCAGGCTACAAGTAAGCAATAGATAATACTTAGAATTTCTACAGTTTATAAATGGGAACACAAAGGTGAACAAGGTGCTATAGAAAGACAGTTGTATAGCCCTTACACACAAACAAAAAGCCCATACATGTGTCTTTAAATTTTAAAACAGTAGGTTATATAGTGGAATGCTCTTACTCTTAGAGGGGTATGCTGAAGCACAATATCTGTAATTTTCAAATAAGTCAACAGCAGCAGCAGCACCAGCAGAAGAAAATGCATGTATGTGTAATGTACATGGAGAGGACAGATGAAGCAAATATGGCAAAATTTTAACTAATGAAGCTACATTAAAGGTATAAGATGTTCTTCAAATTCTTCTGTAAGTAAGAAAAAGTTGGGGAAAATCAGGGGCTCAAAACAATGTTCAACACAACAAATATATTAACCTTACAAAGCTCAGTGGAGCATAAGAAATATACAGTCTGTGTATGGGGCTGAAACTGAGGATTCCACTGAGGGGTTGGCAACCCACTCTGTAAAAGCCAGCAAGTAAACATTTTAGGCTTTGTAGGCTATGCAGTCACTTTCCTAACTACTCGATTCTGTTGCTGTAGTGCAGAAATAGATGTAGACAATATATAAATAAACAAGCATAGTGAGTTCTAATAAAAGTTTATCTACAAAGGCAGATAGCGGGCCAGATTTGCCCTGCAGGCTGTAAAGTGCCAACCAATCTCTGCTTTAACTCAAAACCTTCTTTCAAATGTAAATTAAAAATATAAAATTTTTTTTAAAAAAGAAAAAAAACCCTTCTTTCAAAATAAGAGAATTTAAACAATCTCCAAAAACATGTAATAATGACCATATTATGTGCCAAGTAAGCACTGTAGTAGGCAGTGCACACTTTGTGTTGCTTCTGTTCATCATTTTCTTCTCAGTGTGTGTGTGTGTGTGTGTGTGTGTGTGAGAGAGAGAGAGAGAGAGAGAGAGAGAGAGAGTGAGTGCGTGCGTGTACGCACAAAGAAAGTTTAGTCTCACCACCCCTGGTTGTGAATTCAAATTTCACTATAAACTCAAATCTAACTTATTCCTCCTTCTTTCTAAAGTAAACCCACTGTAAACTCTATAATATAATCCATCCTTCCTTTTTTTCTTCTTTCTTTCCATCCTCCTTCTAAATCTACTCAAATGTGCAAAATTAATCACAATCCTTCCTTCATGACAAACTTTCATCATTGGTCTATGCTTTGCCTTCTATTATTTATTTCGTAAAGTAATTCATTGTTTTTAATAATGTAATAAGCATCCCTCTTGAGAAATTTCACATTCAGAGAAAACACAACTCCAGCCAGATATGATAATACAGGAAGGAATCTAGATTTTGAAATTTATATCTTTAATCCCACTGGGCTCTGGTGCCTCATTAGAGACTTATTATCTCTAAAACACAAATATAAAACAGTTGATAACATGTATGTTTACATATTCTCATTTGTCTTAAAATATTTTGGCAGTTTGGAAAATCTCAGACTGGATTCTTGGAGAGTTCAATAGTCTTGTGCTGCCTAGAAACAACTAGATAAATGTTATTAATATTTTCTATATCAAGAAAAAAATTAATCACCTCAAAGCATGATCTTCTACTCCAACAATGTTTTTAAGAAAAAGAAATGTTTCAGAGTGCCTGGATTGCTTAGTTGGTTAAGCATTTGACTCTTGATTTTGGCTCAGGTCATCATCCCACAGTTCATGAGATCAAGCCCTGCATCAGGTTCTGCACACACAGCCTGCTTGGGATTCTCTCTCCACCACCCCCTCCCCCCCCCCCCCACCTCTCCCCATGCTGGCTCTCTCTCTCTCTCTCTTAAAATAGACACTAAAAAAAAGAACTGTTTCAGTATATTGACTTAACTGAAGTTTGATAAGATGGATTGGAATGTGAATTGAATTGGGAAAGCGTAGTAACTGTAAAATAGGAACCCACTTCCATTATACAAAGCTGTATAAATACAGCAAATTTAGCATTAAGGCTTTGATTTCCTGGGGGAAAATTTTTAGCTTGCAGATTGCTTAAGAAATTGTATCATTTCACTATAGGACACCTATCAGGCAAAGATGCTAATCATTTCCATTCAAAGGTAATGGTACCAACCAAGTTTTCAGGGACACTGAATGATAATTAATGCATACAAGTACAGTCAACACTGTGCCTCCATGGCACCCTAAATGCCCTACTTTTATGACAGTTATCACACTGAATTACAGCTAATTACAAATCCATCTTCACCATACTTCTTAGGAGAGGGACAGAGTCAATCATCCTTATATCCTGGATACAGGTACAAATGGATAGTTGGATGAAAAAGTAATAAATAAATGAGATCCTTTCATAGTGGTCTCCATTTTTACAGATGAGGGACTTAGAATAGTTTCTGAGGCCAACTTACAGTTGAGATTGAACACAGAGAGGTAGAAAAAATAACTCTAATGGGACCTTCCTGATTTGAACCTGCTGAACCATCAAGGCTACGTATTATTACTTGATAGAAGACTGTCATTCATTGTGTCATCCTATTCAATCCTACTCTTTGAAATAAAAGAATTTAAGCATCTAACATTACGATTTGATAAAAAAATTAGATAGCTTAATAACAACAGTATTCTCTTTTGCTCAATTACATTTTAAAATGTTCATAAAGGAACACATTTGGTGACAGGTAGCAAAGGGAAAAAATGGTAGAAAATCTAAGAAATTCTCCCTGGTCCCAATATTAGCAATGCTTCAATAAGAGAAAGATGAGAGTACATCTTCCAAAACTTCTAATCACAATATTTTTTTCTTGCCTGGAAGACCATTCGAGAAAAAAATCAAATTACAGATATAAGAGCTTTGCCTCATTTTCCTTTTTTATTTTTTTATTATTTATTTATTTATTTTTTATTTTTTTATTAAAAAAAATTTTTTTTTAACGTTTATTTATTTTTGAGACAGAGAGAGACAGAGTATGAACAGGGGAGGGGCAGAGAGAGAGGGAGACACAGAATCTGAAACAGGCTCCAGGCTCTGAGCTGTCAGCACAGAGCCCGACGCAGGGCTTGAACTCACGGACCGTGAGATCATGACCTGAGCCGAAGTCGGACGCTCAACTGACCAAGCCACCCGGGCGCCCCTATTTTTTTATTTTTTAATGTTTATTTATTTTTGAAAGAGAGAGAGAGAGAGAGAGTTAGTGAGAGAGGGAGACACAGAATCGGAAGCAGGCTCCAGGCTCTGAGCTGTCCCGCAGAGCCCGATGCAGGGCTCGAACTCATGAACTGCAAGGTCTTGACCTGAGCTGAAGTGGGACGCTCAACTGACTGAGCCACCCATGCGCCTGCCCCCTTCTTTTTTTTTTTTTTTTAAATGGTCATGATAAAAAAGGAAAGCTAAGCTAGGACAATGATATTCTCTAGAGAGAAGAAGCACCCTATAAAGAAAATGGGAGATTAAGAATAAGGCAGTATGGCACACCTTCACTCTGTTAAGATGTTCAGTTAAACTAGATTTAAGAGTAAGATATCACTGTTGTGGCAGAAAGATAAGGTTCAAAGTTTCCTTAAAGCCAAAGGTAAAATCTGGTTTAATTAAATGGAGATCGAGAACTGCTGAGTTCAGTGAAAAGGAGTCCAAACCTTGTGTGTGTGCGTGCATGTGATGTGCACAATTTTCTCCCCAAGTCTCCATTTAGAGGTATTTGTACTCTTTTTGGCTGCCGGATCTGAATCTCTTTTCTACATCTGGGAAATGCCTTACCTCATGAGACTTGTTGGGAGATAAATCTTCTCTATAGGTGAAGCTAACAGACACTTGCCCTTGCTTCATTATCTCTTTCAGCATAATTATTAATATTTTTTTAAGTAGGCTGTGCATCCAACGTGAGGCTTGAACTCATGACAAGAGCTGCATGCTCCATCAACTGAGCCAGCTAGGTACCCCATTCATAATAATCTTTAAAAGGGGATTACTTCATTAATTAAAAAATACTCATGGCTATATGCTGGTCAAATTTTCCTCTGGTGTGGATTCCTTTTTGATGTATTACTCATTATGGAAAGAGGGGAGTTGTTCATATGTCAAATATTTACAAGAGATTCACATTAGGGAAGGTCCAGGGCCTTATGACACAGGTTGTACATGAGAATTGGGTTTTTTTACCTTCATTTCTCAACAACTAACCAAGATCCACACTGTAGGGCTGCTTTCATTGCTGACTTTCCTTCAACCTACTTCACAACAGACAGTATTGTACGGAAATAGCTTATAGTCTGTGTTCAGTCTCCACCTTCCCTGCTTCATGACATTTCCTGTCAAGTCCTGACTAGGGAAGTACTGGCCCTTGGTTGTGTACTGTTCTTGTTACAGAAAAGGGACTGCTGGTTTTGCCCTCAGAGCTTCCAATTCTGTGGAAACACGTGTTCTTGCCGAAAGTGTCCACACCGAGTGTCCCCCTCACCTTTACTTGACCTTCACTGCATCTGTTGATCATCTTCAACGTCTTTTCCCAATGTGTCCCTCTCATTTCTATTTGCTCTCCCTTGCATTTGTTGCTCTTCCTCTGTGTCTTCTTAGTTGGGGCAGTGGATTCCTTCAAGTGTCAAACCAAGCACCTATGTCTCCATTTCTTGTTATGGTTATTATTTTTAGATGATTCCAAGATGAGGAGAAAATGGCTATCTTTTCAGCCTTTAAAAGCTGAACTCTTTTCTTTGAGGAAGACATAGTGGTAGCTACTGCAGAGCTCTGAGTGCCTGGCTCTTGCCTCCCCCCTGTTTTCTCCCAGGAACCAGTTGGTCAGGAAGCTGTGTCACAGCCATGGCTTCTAAGGACATGGGAAGATACCCGTGGAAACGGAGGTGGTGATTCACAGAATTAGAATCACTCTAACCAGCTGCTAATGGAAAATCTCTGGAGAACATATGAGTCAACTTGATCAGAGGTGCAAAGGAAAAGAATCTCAAAGTGAAAGGATCAGTTTGGAAGTCTTCCAAGACTCTGAGAATCACTACAAGAAAACCTCTTCCGGTGAAGGTACTAAGACTTGGGATTGTTTTCAGATGAGGA
Organism: Panthera pardus; assembly: GCF_024362965.1. Lineage (NCBI taxonomy): Eukaryota > Metazoa > Chordata > Mammalia > Carnivora > Felidae > Panthera > Panthera pardus. The sequence goes on along the minus strand of NW_026526969.1, from coordinate 829,399 downwards.
TCTATAAGTGACTCACTGATCTGTACAGTCCTTCTGAGACTGTTAAATAGATTGATTCCATCAGTACGGAACGAGGAATCAAGGCTGAAACCACCAAGGCACGTGCTTAATCAAGTCAACCTTTTTAATAAATTATCAGTTGTTAAAAAAACTCTGAAATACAGATATCTTTTTTCCCCAATTTTAAGTAGACTTTAATTAAAGTATAACATATCAAGGGAAATGTGCAAATTATGGCTGAACAGCTCTTGACATTTTATAGAATGAACACAGATTGAGAAACAGAAAATGACTCAGCAGCTCCTCTTGTGCCACCTCTAGTCATAATGTGTCTCTCTCCCCCAGTAAGAGTAACTTTGAATTTTATGGAAATGGAATCATAGCCCAGCCCCTGATAAACTCTGTTACTTTCTATTTCTATGAATTTGCCTGTCCCATCCATCTCATAAGTAGAATCATATAATATTTGTTCTTTTTTTTTTTTTTTAATTTTTTTTTTAACATTTATTTATTTTTGAGACAGAGAGAGACAGAGCATGAACGGGGGAGAGTCAGAGAGAGGGAGACACAGAATCTGAAACAGGCTCCAGGCTCTGAGCTGTCAGCACAGAGCCTGACTCGGAGCTTGAACTCACTGACCGTGAGATCAAGACCTGAGCTGAAGTTGGCCGCTTAACCGACTGAGCCACCCAGGCGCCCCCATATAATATTTGTTCTTTTGTGTCTGGCTGATTTCCCTTAGCATAATGGTTTCAATTTTTATCCAAGTTGTAGCAGGTATCAGAATTTCATTCATTTTTAAGGCTGAATAATATTCCATTGTATGTATACATCACCTATTTATCTATTCATCCATTAATGGACATATAGGTGTTTCCACCTTTTGGCTACTGCGAATAATGCTGCTTTGAACATTGGTGTATAAATATCTGTTTTGAGTCGTTGCTTTCAATTCTTCTGGGTATATACCTAGAAGTGGTGGGGCGCCTGGGTGGCGCAGTCGGTTAAGCGTCCGACTTCAGCCAGGTCACGATCTCGCGGTCCGTGAGTTCGAGCCCCGCGTCAGGCTCTGGGCTGATGGCTCAGAGCCTGGAGCCTGTTTCCGATTCTGTGTCTCCCTCTCTCTCTGCTCCTCCCCCGTTCATGCTCTGTCTCTCTCTGTCCCAAAAATAAATAAAAAACGTTGAAAAAAAAATAAAAAAAAAATAAAAAAAAGAAGTGGAATTCTGGGTTACGTGGTAATTCTATGTTTAACTTTTTGAGGAACTTCAAAAGTGGCTGGATCATTTTACATTCCCATCAGCAATGCACCAGGTTTATAATTTCTCCACATCCTTACTAACACCTGTAATTTCTTTTCCTTTTCCTTTTTGTAATAGCCATCCTAATGAAAGTGAAGGGGTTCCTTGTTGTGGTTTTGATTTGCATTTCCCTAATGACTAGTGATATTGAACAGTCTGTTATAATTATTTTTAATTTCTGCATATTATGATATTTTGGCACCATAACAACAACAACAACAACAACAACAACAACAACAAGCAAAAAATCCGCCCCCAAAACAACTTTCTGTCTGGAAAGAGATTGCCCCTCCAGGACTAGCTAGTTCTTACAGACAGGAAAGGGCCGAGCCCGAAGCATGTCTCTGATATACAAACTAGTCAATCCAGGGCCATGTCTCCTCTATCTGGTCCTGGTGCGTCAAAAGACACTATTCCTCTGCCTTAATCCTCCTGGGGCAGGTGCCAGGTAAGTGGGACCACCCCAAGGCCCAAATACCACTGAAATAAGTTAAACTAGCTAATCCTAAACTGTTCACCCTGCCCTTTCTTGCCTTTCATTTACAAACCTCAATAAAGGCTCTGGCCTAACCCTCCCCCCCTCTAGTCTCCTAACCACCCTGGTAGCTTTTCCACAAGGCCCTGCATGGGATGCCATGCCTTCTCTCTCTAGGACCTGTAAGCACCTGTAATACACCTAGTTTTCCCCCGAGCCTCTCCTCAGGCTTCTCTTCTGGACACAGCTGATTGTCTCATAAAAGAATTCAAAGCAAGCATCTTTTCATATGCTTATTGGCCATTTGGGTTAATCTTCTTTGGAGAAATACCTATTAAGGCCTTTGTCCATTTTATGTTTAATTTTTTGAGGAAATCCCAGTCAGACTGTTTTCCAAAGTGACTGCACCATTTTACATTCCCACCAGCAGTGTATGAGGATACTAATATCTCCACATACTTGGAAACACATTATTAAATATTTTTTTGTTTTTATTGTGGTAAAATATATATAATAACATTTCCCATTTTAATTCCAGTGTAGTTAACATACAGTGTTATATTAGTTTCAGGTGAACACTGTAAGTGATTCACCAGTTCCATACCATTTCAACCATTTTAAAGTATATAGTTTAATGGCATTAAGCGCATTCACACTGTTGTGCAACCATTACCACTATCCATTTCAAGAACTTTCCGTCCTTCCTCCAGCCCCTGATAACCACTGTTCTATTTTAGTCTCTATATATTTGACTATCCTAGGTACCCCAAATAAATAGAATCATACAATATTTGTTCTTTTTGTCTGGCTATTTCACTTAGCATAATGTCTGTCTTCAAGGTGGTAGCATGTATCAAATTTTATTCCATTTTAAGGAATTTCATTCCACTGTATGTATATAGCACATTTTATCTATCTGTTCATCTGCTGATGGACAATAAGTTGCTGTTCACACCTTTTGGCTCTTGTGCATAATGCTGCTATGAACACTGGCATACAGATATGAGTACCTGCTTTCATTTGTGTATATACCCACAAAGAAAATTCCTGGATCACATGATAATTCCATGTTTAATATTTTGGAGAACTACCATACTGTTTCCCATATATTTTCATTGCAGGTATCCTAGTGGATGTGAAGTAGTATCTAATTGTGCTTTTGATTTGCATCTCCTGAATGATTAATGATATCAAGCATCTTTTTTTTTTTTAATTTTTTTTTTAACATTTATTTATTTTTGAGACAGAGAGAGACAGAGCATGAACGGGGGAGGGTCAGAGAGAGGGAGACACAGAATCTGAAACAGGCTCCAGGCTCTGAGCTGTCGGCACAGAGCCTGACGCGGGGCTCGAACTCACGGACCGCGAGATCATGACCTGAGCCGAAGTCGGCAGCTTAACCGACTGAGCCACCCAGGAGCCCCATCAAGCATCTTTTCATGTGCTTTTTAGCTACTTCTGTATCTTTTTAGGGAAATGTCCACTCATAATCTTTGCCCATATATATATATATATATATTAAATTATTTTTGAGAGAGAAAGAGATAGAGAGAGAGACAGGGAGCAGGGGCGGTGCAGAGAAGGAGACAGAGAATCTGAAGCAGGCTTGGCATGGTCAGCGCAAAGCCCAATGTGGGGCTCGAACCCATGAACTGCAAGATCATGACCTGAGCTGAAGATAGACCTTAACCAATTGAGCCACCCAGGCGCCCCTCTTTGCCCATTTTTAAACTGAGTGATGTGAATTCTTATTATTGAATCATAGAGTTCTTTATATATTCTAGATACTAATATCTAGATACCATTCTGTGTGTTGTCTTTTCACTCTTTTGATGATATCATTTATAGCACAAAAGTTTATAATTTCAATGTAGTCCAATTTTCCTATTTTTTCTTTTGTTTTCCTTACGCTTTTGCTGTCGTATCTATAAAACTAGTGTCAAATCTAAGGCCATAAATATTTATTCCTATGTTTTCCTCTATGAGTTTTATAGGCTTAGCTCTTATATTTAGGTCTGTAACTCATTTTGAGTTAATTTCTGTGTTATGATATTAAAGAAGGGATCGGGGCGCCTGGGTGGCTCAGTCAGTTGAGCATCCAGCTTCAGATCGGGTCATGATCTTATGGCCTGTGCATTCAAGCCTGGCGTCGGACTCTGTGCTGACAGCTCAGAGCCTGGAACCTGCTTAGGATTCTGTGTCTCCATTGCTCTCTGGCTCTCCCCTGTTCATGCTCTGTCTCTCTCTCTCTCAAAAACAATTAAACATTATAAAAATTAAATTAAAAAAAAGAGAATGGATCCAACTTCAATCTTTGCATGTTGGCATCCAGTTGTCCCAGCACAATTTGTTGAAAAGACCATTGAATTGTCCTGGCATTCTTTTTGAAAAACAATTAACCGTTCATTAACCATAAATGGCAGGACCTATTTACGGACTCTCATGTCACCTTACACCCTTTTAATAAGTTATCTTTCTGCTTAAATCAGCCTGAGTTGGTTCCTGTTGCTTGAAACTAAGACTATCATATCAGGAATGAGAAACTGTAATATAAAGTTAAGATCTCTGAGGATCATCAGAGAGTAGTAGGGACCCCACAAGATCAAACAGGGAATTTGAGAATTCTTATAGTGGTTTCAGTCCCTTTAGCTTAAATTATCAAATACTGTACCTTTGGGACACTGATCATGGGCCTATGGAGGCCATATACAATGTTAGGGAAAACTGTAAGTTAAAGTCCAGATGTTGGTATATGTTAACTAAACTTTTTAGCCTTCAATAAATCCTATAATCAAGAAATTTTTGAAAGTAAATACAGCTCTGTTAAGAGCAAACTGAAACTGACTGAGGGTACACTAATTTGTGCATTTTTAGGATTGAAAAAGTCAAATTCTGATATCAAGCTAAAGTAAGTGTATGCAGAGACAGTGAGGTGGAAGACTTGATAGGAGATAAAACTGAGCAAAGGAAAAAAAAAAGCCTCATGTAGGCCTTTCGAGGTACTGTTAAGAATTCTCCAATAAACAAAGAGAGAAGCCTGGGGACAAAGACTAAATTATGAGTTATGCTTTTTCAACCTGAGGCCGTTACTTATTTTTTTTAAATAATTGTTCACAGAATTCTTTGATTTTTAAAAACCATTGTGTATATGTTTTTATTATTTTTTAATGTTTATTTTTGAGGGTGGGGGAGGGGCAGAGAGACAGTGAGACAGAAAATCTGAAGTGGTTCCGGGCTGAGAGTCACAGAACCATGAGATCAACACTTGACCTGAAGTCAGATGTTTAACTGACTGAGTCATCCAGGTGCCCCCTGAAGCTATTTTTAAAAAACTGTCTCAGAGCCAAGGGGATGGACAGGAATTTCCATGACAAAGAGACTAGACCAGAACTGTCCACCTAGTGACTAGAAGCAGAGGCTGGAGGTTGACTCATCTAATCTCTCTGATTCACTGGCTCTACTCCACCCACATGTAATACCTCAGACAAAATAGGTGTTCTCCTGCCTGAAAGCCTTTGCACAGACTACTCCCTCTACCTTGTACAGGTTTGCCCCCAGGTATCTGGATGGAAATTCCCTTACGACCTTGATGTCTTTGCTTAGACACATTTTTTTTTTTTAATAAGAGTTGCTCGGATTCCTCTGTGTGTAACGGTAACCTGTTTCCTCACCATTCAACTCTCTCAATCCCCCTAACCTTGCTCTATTTTTCCCAAAGAAGTTATCATCTAATAATATATAGTTTCCTTATTTGCTATAATCATTACTATTTTCTGGGGAAAAAAAGCAAAGATTTTTGTCAGTTTTGCTTCCCAATGTTCTCAAAAATTTCTATTGATTCAATGATTGAAATGTGCTACACTAGCTAAATTTCATATTTTGAGAAGAAAAAAATAGTGGGAGAATGAAATCATATGGTAAATGGTGGCATAGATATTATAGCATGTATATCAACCTTTTATTTCTATAAATGACAGACTTAAAAATGCTAATTCATATTTTTTTGACTATCCACTAAAAGTTTAGTCCATTGCAAAGGAAGAATTTGGCATGCTATTAAACCATCCAAATTTACCAAAGATTGACCATAATAAACTGCTAAGTATAAGAAAAGCAAATAGTTTCTCATCAGAGGTAAATTCAATGTGTACTCTTTTATATCTATAGCCAATTAGAAAATATTACTGCTTACTGTATTGGGGAAGTTTAATGTCTTCCTCTCACTTACTTGTTCAGCAAGTATTTCTTGGTTATAAGAGATATTGACCTAGGTGCTCATCACACTGTGGTGAACAAGGTCCTTGTGCTCAAGGTATTTATATTAATGTTCCTTAAAAACATCATTTCAAAGAGAGTGGCAAGCATTTGTACTGCTCACCAATATATTCAGTCCTCCTTTCCTCTGTCACATGAGAGGACTGTACTTCCTGATCTGTTGAAGTTAGACAGGACCACCTGACATCAGGCATGGCTTTTACTAGCAAACAAAGAGGAATTATGTGTGACATTTCTAAGAGGAAGCACTTAAGACTTTATGCACGGGGGCGCCTGGGTGGCTCAGTCGGTTAAGTGTCTGACTTGGGCTCAGGTCATGATCTCACGGTTCATGGGTTCAAACCCCACATCAGGGTCGTGCTGACGGCTCAGAGCCTGGAGCCTGTTTCGAATTCTGTGTCTCCCTCTCTGCCCCTCCCCAACTCGTGCTCTGTCTGAAAAGTAAAGAAACATTAAAAAAAAAATTAAAAAAAAAAAAAAGACGATGCGCGATTCTCCACGCTCAGTCTCTCTCTTCCTCTGCCACATGTTGCTATAGAGGTGCCATGAGATCAAAGAAGTCTGAATGTTGAGACAACACATGGGACATGCCTGAGAGTAGCCTAGACTCCAGAAACATTTTAAAAGTGACAAACTTGGGGCACCTGGGTGGCTCAGTTGGTTGAGTGTCCAACTTTGGCTCAGGTCATGATCTCACAGTTTGTGGGTTCGAGCCCCGCATCAGGCTCTGCACTGACAGCTCAGAGCCTGGAGCCTGCTTCAGATTCTGTGTCTCCTTCTCTCTCTGCCCCTCCCCCACTCACACTTTGTCTCACTCTGTTTCTCAAAAATAAATAAATGTAAAAAAAAAAAATTTTTTTTAAAAGTGACAAATTTATTTTGGTTAAGTCTCCTGAAGTCTGGAAGGGATATTATACAAACTTCTTTCCACTTTAATATCTACATCAGAAAAAATACTGACATATGCCAGACATCCTTTTTAATCCAGAATAAACTAACACTTCATGGTTGCTTGAAATTGACCAGAGGTTCTCAAACTGGTTTTGAGACCCTTTCAGGGATTTCATAAAGTGAACACCCAATTCTCTCTTTAGTGTTACAGTACAGCTCTCCAGAAGGTACCTGGAAAAGGTACCTGATATTGAAAACACTGAATACAAAGATATGAAAATCCATGTATCAAGTTAGATAGTGAAGAGATTTTGCAAAAATGTAAAATATTCTTCTAATTCTGTTACAGAAAGTTATTTTTCATAAAATTAGGCTATATTATGTTTATATATAATAGATTTCTTGTTATTTCTAAGTGAATTTAAAATATTTTTAAAATTTTCAGTTTTAGTTTCTAATAAAATACTGGGATATACACACAGATAATGCAAACAAAAGCTCTTTAGAGTCTGATAATTTTTAATAATTCCGGTCCTGGCATCAAAAATTTTGAGAATTATTGGACTAGACTGTGCTTCCATCAGTGAAAAGCTACTATTTTTAATCTTTATCATTCATCCCTTTCCTTCACTAGGAAATAATTACTTTCCAGATAATACCAGAGGCTTCATAATAAATATCAATATATGTCACCAAATTTCTGATCAAAAGTACTTTAAATTCAAATGTACGCTTAAAAGACATTTTAAGAATTCTGAAATTTGTATCTCTTTGAACCTAATCTGGAAAAATTATTAAACAAAGTAGAAAATGCTTTTAGGGAATACTAATCTCATGACAGTATTGAAGAGAAATTCTACAAAGTAATAATTGATTATGAGGTCACTGACCACTGGATTCTAGTTAATGGTAACTGTTTCCATACTGCAGCAACAATACTACACTGCTTTATAATTTAAGAGCTTAATTGAGATTATCTGTAATGGTTGCATAGTAATTAGGACATACAAACAGAAGATTTGGATTGTTCAAATAATTTAATTCAAATTGAATAACTCAACAATGAAGACATTTATTGATGCGCAAAGCCCTATGTTTGGCTTTACAGGTATCAATGATGATGTAAAGCAGTCATCTCTCAAACCAAATTACCAGGAAATCCATTCTAGTGTTGGCCAAATGCCAGTCAAAACAGAAAATAAACTTGATGTTTTTATGGCTAATCATTTATTTTCTAGCAACACAAAGTCTTGAAAATTAAGCTCAAGTATTTCTGTGTTTTCAAAAGAGCCTTTTACTGCTTCACTTAAAAAATTATTTTCGATGACTCCAAAAGAAGTACAATACATATTTATATAAAACTTAACAGAATTCCAATTCTGATGGTTGTAGCATACCGTTCTATATATTTTTTTTCTCCTGTCACCTGTTGCAGTCTGGGAATGGTATATAACAGAGCCTAACACAAGAAAGCACTAACGAGGAAACAAGAGGGAGAGAGGATTGAAAGGAAAAGAAAAAAAATTTAAAACCAATAATAACAGTTATACTATATGCTTGAAATATATGTTTTTAAATCTTGTTTACAGCCTCTTCTCATTCTAATCCATATGGCTATAGTGCACATATGAGCAAGTGACTGCCTTCCTGTATATCTGTCATGCCCAGTCTGAAGGCCCAAGCATGGTACACAAGGCCATTCTAACTTCATTCAACCTTACCATCCAGCTTCCCCTCCTACAACTCCTTGTCAAATCTCATCACCAAACAATCTGCCATTCCCAACATAGCTTCATGTTCTCCTACCTTTTTTCTGGCTGTTCCCTCTGACTGAATCCTTCTTTGGAGACTTGTCTTGGCTGGTGAACCTCTATTTAACTCTTAAAACTCAGGTAAAATAACAGCACCACTGTGAAGTCCAAATTGAATTCAAATTTCTAATCTTCCAGAGTACTTAGTTACCCTTTTTATAGTATCAATCACTTTACTTTTGGAATTATTTTTTTCCATGCCTCTCTCCGCAGTGATACTACCTTAATAGGAAAGACTATATTTCATTTATCCTTAGCTCATCTCATTTGGCACTTAGTGGGTAATACACTTCTGCTGAATGGAAAATTAGAGCAACAACACGATTATCTCCATAGACTCAGAAAAAGTATTAGAAAAAAATTCAAGACTTTTCATGATAAAAACACTCAGTAAACTAGAAGTAGAAGTAACATGTATCATTACTTGTAACATTAACATGATAGAGGGTATTTATGAAAACCCAACACATCATATTTAATGGTGAAAGACGGAAAGATTCCCACTGAGATCAGGAATAACACAAGGATGCCTACTTTGTTTTTTTAATGTTTTATTTATTTTTGAGAGAGCTTGAGCAGGGGAGGGGCAGAGAGAGGAGACAGAGAATCTGAAGCGGGCTCTGTACTGACAGCAGAGAGCCCAATATAGGGCTCGAACCCATAAACCGTGAGACCATGACCAGAGCCAAAGTTGGACGCTCAACCCACTGAGCCACCCAGATGCTCCAAGGATGCCTACTTTTGTGCTTTTATTCAATCTCTACGAGAAGGCTTAGCCAGAGCAATTACACAAGAAAAAGAAACAAAAGGCATCCAATTTGGAAAAGAAATATAACTCTTTCTATTTGCAGATGACATATTTCTACATGCAGAAAATCCCAAAGAATCCACATATACATAAAGTAGCTACTAGAACTAACAAACAAATTCAGCAAGTTGCAGGGTAAAAGATCAACATATGAAAATGAGTTGTGTTTAGATGCACCAGCAATGAATAATCAGAAAGGAAATTAAGAATCCATGTATAGTAGCATTAAAAAAAAAAACAAACACCTACATTAAAAAAATCTAAAAAAGAAACACCTAGGAATGAATTTAAAGGGAGTAAAAGACATGTATAGTAAAAACAACCAAACACTGATGAAAGAAATTAAAGAAGACATAATTACTTGAAAAAACATTTCATGTTCATAGATTAGAAGACTTAATATATTTTTTTAATATTTATTCTTGAGAGAGAGACAGAGTATGAGCAGGGGAGGGGCAGAGAGAGGACACACAGAATTCGAAGAAGGTTCCAGGCTCTGAGCTGTCAGCACAGAGCCGGATGCGGAGTTTGAACTCACGAGCTGTGAGATATGACCTGAGCTGAAGCTGGACGCTTAACTGACTGAGCCACCCAGAAACCCCAGAAGACTTGGTATTCTTAAATGGCACTACACCCCACAGTGATCTGCAAATTTAATGCAATCCCTATCAAAATCTCAATGGCTTTGTGTGTAGGGGTGTGTGTGTGTGTGTGTGTGTGTGTGTGTGTGTGTGTAAATGGAAGAGCCAATCATCATATTCATTTGGAATCCCAAAATATTGAATGCCTGAAAAGCCAAAATATTGAAAAAGAAAAACAAGGCTCAAGAACTCACACAGATTTCAAAACTCACTCCAAAGCTGTAAAAATCAAAACACTGGTACTAGCACAAGGACAAACATATGGACCAATGGAATGAAACTGTGGCTTGAGAAATAAACCCACCATCTACAGCCAATTGATTTTTCACGAGTGTACCAAAACCATTCAATGGGGTAAAGAACAAGCTCTCTAACAAATGGTGCTGGGCCAACTGGGTATGTAAAAAGACATGAAGTTGGAATCCTGCTTCATTACATATATGAAAATTAGCTAATAATGGATAAAAGACCAATATATATAAACTAAAATTAAAAACTATCATTAGAAAACACAGGAGTAGGGGCGCCTGGGTGGCTCAATCGTTGAGCATCCGACTTCGGCTCAGGTCATGATCTCACAGTTTGTGGGTTCGAGCCCCATGTCAGGCTCAGAGCCTGGAGCCTGCTTTGGATTCTGTGTCTCCCTCTCTCTCTGCTCCTCCCCCACTCACACTCTGTCTCTCTCTGTCTCAAAAATAAACATTAAAAAAAAAAAAAGAAAACACAGGAGTAAATCTTCATTCCTTCAGATATGGGAATGGATTCTTAGATTTGACATCAAAAGCATGAGTGACAAATGAAAAACAAACTGGATACACACAGATTAAAACCTTTGTACATCAAAAGACATTATCAAGAAAATGAAAAGACAGCCTATGGAATGGGAAAAATATTTGCAATGGTACCTCTGATAAAGGTTTGGTATCCAGAATAAAGAACTCTTGCAACTCAACAAAAAAAAAAAAAATAAAAAATGGGCAGTGGACTTGAATAGACAGTTCTCCAAAGATATACAAGTGGAAAACAAGTACATGAAGAGATATTCAAATTCATTTGTCATTAAAGAAATGCAAATCAAAACCACAATGAGGTATCACTTCACATTTGCTAGGATGGCTAGAATTTTTTAATTTTATTTTTATTAAGTAGGCTCCATGCACAGCATGGAGCTAAATGTGGGGCTTGAACTCATGACCCTGAGATTAAGACCTGAGCTGATATAAAGAGTCCGACACTTAACCAAATGCACCATCCAGGGACCCCAACAATTTTTTTTTAACGTTTATTTGTTTTTGAGAGAAAGAGACAGAGCACGAGCAGGGGAGGAGCAGAGAGAGACAAAGACACAGAATCTGAAGCAGGCTCCAGACTCAGCTGTCAGCACAGAGCCCGATGCAGGGTTCGAACCAACAAACCATGAGAACATGACCTGAGCCAAAGCTGGATGCATAACTGACTGAGCCACCCAGGAGCCCCTCAACAATGTTTTTAAAAGGGAAATAACAAGCACTGATCAGGAGGTGAAGAAATAGGAACTCTTGTGTGTTGCTGATGGGAATGTAGAATGCACAACCACTGTAGAGAAGAGTTTGACAGCTCCTCAAAAAGTTAAACATAAAATTCCCAAATTACCCAGGTATTCCATTTCTAGGTATATATCCAAGAGAAATAAAAATATATGTCTACACAGAAAACTGTACATTAATGTTCATAGCAGCATTGTTCAGAATAGCCAAAAGGTGTAAACAATCCATATGTCCATCACTGGACAAATGGATAAAGTGTGGTAGAAATGTACCCTGGGGCGGTGCCTGGGTGGCTCAGTTGGTTAAGTGTCTGATTCGATTTTGGCTCAGGTCATTATCTCACAGTTTGTGAGTTTGAGCCCCGAGTCAGGTTCCGCGCTGTCAGCGCAGAGCCTGCTTGGGATTCTCTGTCTCTCTGCCCCTCCCCTGCTCTCTCTAAAAAATAAATAAATAAACTTTAAAAAAATGTACCATGGAATATTATTAAGCTTTAAAAGGACACATGAACCGCAAAAACATACTAACAGAGACAGAAAGCAGATTAGTGGTTCCCAACGAGATGAGAGAAGGAGGAATGAGGAATGATTACTTAAAGGTTATTTTGAGGCTATATAAAATACTAAACCAGAAAGAGTTGGTAACTATAACCCTGTGAATGAACTGAATGCCACTGAATTGTACACTTTAATAATGTTAACTGTGGTCTGAGTTTCACCTCAATATTTTAAAAGGTAATTAAGAGGTTATTACGGATTCCTTTTGCCAATAAATTTGCAATATTAGAAGAAATAGACAAGCTCTTGGAAAACACAACTTAAACAAACTGATGTAAAAAGAAATATATATTTAGGGGCACCTGGGTGGCTCAGTTGGTTGAGTAAGCGACTTTGGCTCAGGTCATGATTTCACGGTTTGTGAGTTTTTGAGCCCTGCACTGGGCTCACTGTTGTCAGCACAGAGCCTGCTTCGAATTCTCTGTGCCCTCTCTCTCTGCCCCTCTCCCGCTTGCACACATGCTCTCTCAAAAATAAACATTTTTTTTTAAAGAAGAAACCGACAAGCTCTTGGGAAAACTAAACAAACTGACAGAGAAGAAATAGATATTTAGGGGCACCTGTGTGGCTCAGTTGGTTAAGCATCCAACTCTTGATCTCAGCTCAGGTTATGAGGTCACAGTTCATGAGACTGAGCCCCGCACTGGGCTCTGCACTCACACCATGGAGCCTGCTTGGGATTTTCTCTCTCCTTCTCTCTTTGCTCCTCCCTGGCTCTCATATTCATTCATTCATTCTCTCTCTCTCTCTCTCTCTCTCTCTCTCTCTCTCTCTCTCTCCCCTTCTCCCTCTCCTTCCCTCCCTCTCTTTTCTCAAAATAAAATAAACTTTAAAAAAGGAGGAATAGCCTGTTATAGAAAAATGATACATAATTTGAAATCATCCCTGTTGTAGACTGCAAAAGTGGCCTTGGTTAGTTAGAAAAGGCTTGAGAGGTCCTAGATATTTAGCTGGGCTGACTGATAGTGAAGATCTTCCCCTACATGAAGCCCATTAATAAAGAATGGGAGAGGGGCGCCTGGGTGGCGCAGTCGGTTAAGCGTCCGACTTCAGCCAGGTCACGATCTCGCGGTCCGTGAGTTCGAGCCCCACATCAGGCTCTGGGCTGATGGCTCGGAGCCTGGAGCCTGTTTCCGATTCTGTGTCTCCCTCTCTCTCTGCCCCTCCCCCGTTCATGCTCTGTCTCTCTCTGTCCCAAAAATAAATAAAAAAAATAAAAATAAAAAAAAAAAAATAAAGAATGGGAGAGGTGATTGTTTTTTCAAAATTACAAATCTCAACAAAAGACCATGAAGCATACAAATAAACAAGGAAATAAGGCCCACAAAGGAACAAAATAACATGCCTAAAGAAACCTAGATATTTACAAATCGTACATCTGATAAGGATTTAATATACAGATCATATAATGAACTTCTAGAACTTGACAATAAAAAATCAAATAACTTTATTTAAAAATAGGCAAACGACTTGGACATTTCTCCAAAGATGATATACACAGGACCAGAAAGCACATGGAAAGATTCTCAATATAGCTACATATTGGAGATATACAAATCAAAACCACAATGAGCCATAACTTCACATTCATTAGTAATCCCATTATTATTACTAGAGAAAAACAACAAGCCAGAAGATAACAGGTGTGGGCAAGGATGTGGAGAAGTTAGAACCCTTGTATACTGTAATTATGAAATAGTATGACTCAGCTATGGAAAACAGTATGGCAGTTCCTCAAAAAAATTAAAAAGAAGATTACCATATAATCCAGCAATCCTGCAGGGTCTCAAAGAGATATTTGCACCCATGTTCATAGCAGCATTATTCACAAGGTGGAAGCAACCCAAATGTCCATCAATGGATGAATGGATAAACAAAATGTCCTATGTAGATATAATGGAGTATCATCCAGTTTTTTTTAATGTTTATTTTTACTTATTATTTAAAAAAAATTTTTTTAATGTTTATTTATTTTTGAAAGAGAGAGAGAGAGAGTGCAAGCAGGGGAGGTTCAGAGAGAGAGGGAGACACAGAATCTGAAGCAGGCTCCAGGCTCTGAGCTGTCAGCATAGAGCCTGACATGGGGTTCAAACTCACAAACCATGAGATCATGACCTGAGCTGAAGTTGGACGCTTAACCGACTAAGCCACCCAGGCGCCCTTATTTTTACTTATTTTTGAGACAGAGAAAGAAAGCATGAGTGTGAAAGGGGCAGAGAGAGGGAGCAGGAGACGGAGAATCCAAAGCAGACTCTGAGCTGTCAGCGTAGAGCCAGACGTGGGGCTCGAACTCACGAATCATGACATCATGACCTGAGCCAAAGTTGGATGCTTAACCAACCAAACCATCCAGGCGCCCCCTGCCCTTTTTTAAATGTGTCATCCAGTTTTTAAAAGAAAATCCTGTTATGTGCTACAACATGGATAAATCTTGAGGACATTATGCTAAATGAAATATACTAGTCATGAAAAAGACACAACTGTATAACCTACTTATATTATGTACTTAAAGTATAGTCAAATCCAAAGATAGAAAGTGGCATGGTGGTTGCTAGGGGCTAGGGGGGAAGGGAGAAATGGGGAGTTGTTGTTTAACGGATAGAGTTTGTTCTGCAAGATGAAAAAATTCTGAGTATCTGTTTCTTAGCAATGTCAGTATACTTTTTTTAAAAATTTTTAAAAATGTTTGTTTATTTTTGAAGGAGAGAGAAACAGAGTGTGAGTGGGGGAGGGGCAGAGTGAGAGGGAGACACAGAATCCGAAGCAGGCTCCAGGCTCTTGAGCTGTCAGCACAGAGCCTAACTTGGGGTTCGAACTCACAAACTGTGAGATCGTGACCTGAGCCGCAGTCAGATGCTTAACCGACGGGGCCACCCAGGTGCCCCATGGATTTTAATTTTTTGTTAATGTTTATTTATTTTTGAGACAGAGGGAGCCAGAGCATGAGAGGGGGAGGGGCAGAGAGAGAGGGAGACACAGAATCTGAAGCAGGCTCCAGGCTCTGAGCTGTCAGCAAGGAGCCTGATGCGGGGCTCGAACCCACAAACTGTGAGATCATGACCTGAGCCGAAGTCGGATGCTCAACCGACTGAGCCACCCAGGCGCCCCAGCAATGTCAATATACTTAATACTACTGAACTGTACATTTAAAAATGTTTAAAATCATAAATTTTATGTTATGCATTTTTACCACAATAAAAAATGTCAATTCTAGGTAGGTTGTGACCTCAATTAGAAAGGTAAAGCATTAATGTTTTCAGATATAACACAGAGAATATCTTCATGGCCTTGGATTATGAAAAAGATTTATTCAATGATATAACAAAAACACTAAACTAATGGCAAAGACACCAGATTAGGGATTAAAATTGAGAACTTTCATTCTTTTTAAAAAAAAATGTTTATTTATATATGTTGAGAGAAAGTGCAAGTGGGGGGGGGGGGGGAGGCAGAGAGAGGGAGAGAGAGAGAATCCCAGGTAGGCTCCAAGCTCAGTGAGGAGCATGGCATGGGGCTTGATTCCACCATGGCCAAGATCAGGACGTGAGCTGATGTCAAGAGTCTGATGCTTAACCGACTGAGCCACCCAGGTGCCCCAAGAACTTTTATTCTTGAAAAGACTTAGAGAAAAGGCAAGTCAGGTAAGTGAGAGAGGATTTGTGAAATACATATTAAACTGTACATAAAAATATGTAGAGAATTCCTAAAGATCATTAAGGGAAAAGCAAATAATTCAGTAGGAAATAGGGTAAAAGACTTAACTAGGCATTTTATAAAACAGTGCAGTTGCAAATACCATATGGAAAAGTGTTTACTCTCATTAGTTTCTAAGTACATATGAATCTTAACCATAATGAAACATCACTGTGCATCTACAAGAAAACACTAAAATTTTAAAAGATTGATTCTAACAAATGCTGTGGGGAATAAGTTTAGGAATTCCCTGAGCCTGCACTGATGGGCTAACAAGGCACCTTTCTTTTGTTAATCAGCTCTGCTCTGGGCAGCATCACCCGCAGCACAGTGGTCTATAGCCCTATTTACCTGTTTACCTAATTTGGTCCTTCCTTCCTCTGAAAGCAGCTTTCTGCTATAGTACTAAATTGGGGGGTGCTTTCACCCTGAACACTCTGAATCATGCTTACCTAATATACCTTTGTATTGGGTGCCTTTGCCCCCCCCCTTTCTATTCTGGGGGACTTTTCCCCCCCTTACTTTATTCTGGGGGGCCTTTGTCCCCCCCCCCCCCACTCTATTCTGGGGGCCTAATCTTGTTTACCCAAGCTTGGGTGTGAGCATTCTATGGCTCTGTAATTCTTTATGCCTTGTTAGCCCATCGGTGCAGGCTCAGGGAATTCCTAAGTTTATTCCCCACAACTGGCAATGTGCAACAAGGGAAATTCTCATATATCCATTGGTGAGACAATAAACTGGTATAATCACTTTGGAAACCTCTTTGGCATTATCTCCTAAATTTAAACATACAAATACCCTTTGACCCATCACTTTTACTCTGTGAAGGAAAAGATTAACTCAGCAGGCCCAGGTTGCTCACATGGTGCATATTCCAATGAAAGGTCTGTTTTCATGACTGGCTATTGCTTGGCTCTTGGATCTGAGTTCTGAGTGCTCTGTCTATAATGTTTGTGCACAATTGGACCAGGCTGTACCAGTATGAGCAGATAGTTTATGTTAATAATTTATTTATGGTGAACACCTGCTTTTTCTCTGCGGGGTCTGGAGCATGAGAAACTGAAGCTAGTCATGCAGGCACTACATGCCTGTGACCAATCCCCAGTAAAAACCCTGGATACAAAAGCTCAAGTGAGCCCCCTGGTTGGCAACAATCCGTATGTGCTGTCACATATATTGCTAGGTGAATGAAGCATATCCTATGTCACTCCATTAGAGGGGACATTTGAAGATAGCACCTGGTTTCCTCCGGAGTTCAATCCTAAGTGCCTTTTCCCCTTGCTGATTGTACTTTGTATCCTTTTTCGGTAACCAACTGTAACTGTGAGTATAAGAATTATGGATTACTGTGAGTAGTCTTGGCAACTCCTAGCATAACTCTCAGGAATATTCTCAACAAAAATGTACATTCATTTTTACCTAAAGAAATTCACAAGGATATTTAAAAAAAATTTTTTTAACATTTATTTATTTTTGAGACAGAGAGAGACAGAGCATGAACGGGGGAGGGTCAGAGAGAGGGAGACACAGAATCTGAAACAGGCTCCAGGCTCTGAGCTTTCAGCACAGAGCCTGACGCGGGGCTCGAACTCACGGACCGTGAGATCATGACCTGAGCCGAAGTCGGACGCTTAACCGACTGAGCCACCCAGGCGCCCCAACGTTTATTTATTTTTGAGACAGAGAGAGACAGAGCATGAACGGGGGAAGGACAGAGAGAGAGGGAGACACAGAATCTGAAACAGGCTCCAGGCTCTGAGCTTTCAGCACAGAGCCTGACGCGGGGCTCCAACCCACGGACCGTGAGATCGTGACCTGAGCCGAAGTCGGCCGCTCAACTGACTGAGCCACCCAGGCGCCCCCACAAGGATATTTTATATCAATATTAAAACATTCCTAAAACTACAAACAACCAAAATGTCCAAATAGTTATATAATCAAAGTATAACATCAAATAACAAAAATGAACCACTGTGAAATCCAACATGAATCCCATAAATATTACATGAAAGAAACCAGACAAAAATGAATACTGTCAGTGCCCTCAAGCAAAAGACTACCAGAAATATAGCTGTAGTTGAACATGCCGAGTTTATTACTCATTTCAAGCAAGGACAAACCCATATCATGGGGAAATGTGGGGTGTCTCAGTAAAAGAGCACTGGAAACCATACATGATTAAGGAGTTTGCTCTGGATTGGGTGCTGCCAACAAGAAAGGATGATTCTATGACTTTATCGTACCTAGAGGAAGGCAGACAAGAAGCAAGACTAAAGCGATTATTGGTAAGAAAGCAGTAGTCACTCATATTAGACAAGAGGTGGATATTTGATATTCTGTGGTTTGCAAAGTAACCGTAATTTTCTCCATGCTTAGACAAAAGTATCAAGGGGTCTTGTCTTTTCTCAGTTCATTATGGTTAAAAAGTAATACTGTCCAATGTTGGTATTTTGTGAGATCATTTTTAAAAAAATTTTTTTAAATGTTTATTTATTTTTGAGACAGAGAGAGACACAGCATGAGCAGGGAAGGGGCAGAGAGAGAGGGAGACACAGAATGTGAAGCAGGCTCCAGGCTCTGAGCTGTCAGCACAGAGCCCGACGCGGGGCTCGAACTCACGAACTGTGAGATCATGACCTGAGCCGAAGTCGGATGCTTAACTGACGGAGCCACCCAGGCGCCCCAAGATCATTTATATCAAATAGGAGACCAGCATGTCCTAGTGGTGAGCACAAAGCCAGCTTTTAATAAACTGTTGCCTAGATGCTGTGTGTGATCAGTTCCTGTTTGTCACAGACTGATTTTTCTTTCCTCAATATGTATTGTATGACTCCATTTATATGAAACTTAAAAACAAGCAAAATCAAATCCATTATAAATTCAGGACAGAAGTTATGGTTAGAAAGGAGGAGGGAATGATTTGGAGGGGCAGGAAGGAGGCTGTTGGGGGTACACTTACTGTCTCCTTGAAAAGGAAAAGAAGCATCTCTGGGTTAAAACATGCTCCCATTTACAATTGTACCAAGAACCACAAAATACCTAGGAATAAACCTAAGCAAAGATGTAAAAGATCTGTATGCTCAAAACTATAGAAAACTTATGAAGGAAATTGAAGAAGATACAAAGAAATGGAAAACATCCCATGCTCATGGATTGGAAGAGTAAATATTGTTAAAATACCAACAGTACCCAAAGCAATCTACACATTCAATGCAATCCCAATCAAAATTGCACCAGCATTCTTCTCAAAGCTAGAACAAAGAATCCTAAAATTTGTATGGAACCACAAAATACCCCAAATACTCAAAGTAATATTGAAGAAGAAAACCAAAGCAGGAGGCGTCACAATCCCAGACTTTAGCCTCTACTACAAAGCTGTAATCATCAAGACAGTATGGTATTGGCACAAAAACAGACACATAGACCAATGGTCCAGAATTGGACCCACAAATGTATGGCCAACTAATCTTTGACAAAGTAGGAAAGAGTGACTGACCAATGGAAAAAAGACAGTCTCTTTAGTAAATGGTGCTCGGAGAACTAGACAGCAACGTGCAGAAGAATAGAACTAGATCACTTTCTTACACCATACACGAAAATAAACCCAAAATGGATGAAAGACCTAGATGTGAGATAGGAAACCATCAAAACCCAAAAGAAGAAGGCAGGCAACAACCTCTTTGACCTCACCCACAGCAATTTCTTGCTCAACACATCTTCAAAGGCAAGGGAATTAATAGCAAAAAATGAGCTATTGGGACCTCATCAAGATAAAAAGCTTCTGCACTGCAAAGGAAACAACCAACAAAACTAAAAGGCAACCAACAGAATGGAAAAAGATATTTGCAAATGACATATCGGATAAAGGGCTAGTATCCAAAATCTGTAAAGAACTTACCAAACTCAGCACCTGAAAAACAATCCAGTGAAGAGATGGGAAAAAGACATGAAAAGACATTTTTCCAAAGAAGACATCCAGATGGCCAACAGACACATGAAAAAATGCTCAATGTCACTCCTCATCAGGGAAATACAAATCAAAACCACATTGAGATACCACCTCACACCAGTCAAAGTGGCTAAAATGAACAACTCAGGAAACTACAGATGCTGGAGAGGATGTGGAGAAACAGGAACCCTCCTGCACCGTTGGTGGGAATGCAAACTGGTACAACGACTCTGGAAAACAGTGTGGAGGTTCCTCAAAAAATTAAAAATAGAACACTATGACCCAGCAATAGCACGACTAGGAATTTATCCAAAGGACAGAGGAGTGCTGATTCACAGGGGCACATGTACCCTAATGTTTACAGCAGTGCTTTCAACAATAGCCAAATTATGGAAAGAGCCTAAATGTCCATCAACTGATGAATGGAAAAATAAGATGTGGTTTATATATACAATGGAATACTACTTGGCAAGGAGAAAGAATGAAATCCTGCCATTTGCAGCAACGTGGATGGAACTGGAGAGTGTTATGGTGAGTGAAATAAGTCAGTCAGAGAAAGACAGATATCATATGCTTTCACTCATATGTGGATCTTGAGAAACTTAACAGAAGCCCATAGGGGAAGGGAAGGGGAAAAAAATAGTTACAAACAGAGAAGGAGGGAGGCAAACCATAAGAGACTCTTAAATACACAGAACAAACTGAGGGCTGATGGGGAGAAAATGGGTGATAGGCATCGAGGAGGGCACTTGTTGGGATGAGCACTGGGTATTGTATGTAAGTGATGAACCATGGGAATCTATCCCAAAAACTAAGAGCACACTTTACACACTGTATGTTAGCCAGTTTGACAATAAACTATATTAAATAAATAAATAAACAAACAAATAAATAAATAAATAGCTAGCTGAAACAAACTGGCAATAGCCTGCACAACCTTCATTCAATTATGAAACATGATCAATAGATTTTTGCTACAATATGAAGCCTTTGTACACTCTCGTCTATCAATTTATTATTTATGAGAAAGTGTCATTTGTTAAAATGCAAAATATATTAGGTGAAAAATACATGAAGGTTCACATGAAGGCCACTGATGTTTATCCAAGAGTTCAAGTCCCCAAAATGAATGTCTGAACAAAGCAACATTGAACTTCTATCAAATTCAACTACTCTGATTCAACAAAAACAAAAGAATATAGGAAAATTTGGGGATGGTATCTATGTCTCTAAGAAAGTGGACATAAACGGTTGATTAAAAAAAAGAAATCTAGGAATTTCTCAGTAGTTGAAACACCCAAGATCACTCTGATGTTTTAAAAATTACCATAAGGGCATCTGGGTGGCTAAATTGATTAAGCATCCAACTCTTGATTTTGGCTCAGGTCATGATCTTATAGTTTGTGGGTTTGAGCCCTGCATCAGGTTCTGTGCTGACAGCGCAGAGCCTGCTTGGAGTTCTCTGTCTCCTCCTTTCTCTGCGCCTCCCCTGTTTGCATGCTGTCTCTCAAAAATAAATAAATAAATAAACACTCCTTTAAAATGTCATAAAATACACATATTCAAAAAATAAGCAAGGAACAAGAGAATATTTTAATATAGCAGGCAGGTTAAAAAGAGCCAAAAATATAACTGTTAAAGTTAAAATGTATTGGGTTGGTTAAAGAGAATAGAAACAGATGAAGAGAGAATGAGAGAATTAGAAAATGAATCCAAAGAAATTACCCAGAACATAGCAGACAGACAAGACAGAAAACATGAAAGAGATGTTAAAATATTTAGAGGGCAGAATGAAACATTTTAATATTCAACTAACTGTGGAGTCCAATGACAAACTGGAGAAAATGGAAGAAACACAACTTTCAAGGAGAAATGGCTGAGAATTTTACAGAAGTATTGAAATATAGGGATTTGCCTAAAATAGGTACACAGAGCCAAATAAATAAAAGAAAAAAGCCACTGTTAGATATATTGTAGTAAAATAGTACAGTTGTGTGTATGTACATGTATCTCCCTATATATACATAGGGACACCCACCTGATAAAGATCTTAGATGCAAGTACTCAAGAAAAAGGCAAGTGGTAAACATGTACATAAACATAAATAAATATTGTCTACAGATAATAATAATGATTCTAACAAGTGGGGTTAAAAAAAAGAACTGAAATAGTCAACAGTAACAGCAAAAGCATTAAAAGGGTGGTTATCTAAGGGTAAATGTTTATGTGGAGATTTAAAATATCAAACAGCTTTACATTTTATCAGGTAGAGCTTGGACAGTAATACTTTAAGACTAACAAAAGAATATACGTCTAACTTCTAAAACAGCAGGAGGGGAAGATGGAATTTTAAAAATCAAGCAAAAAGAGAGATAGCTAGAACACAAAAGAAGTGGGGAAAATAAGAAAATACTTGAAAATAGAGTTTTAAAAAGTAAGGACAGGGGCTCCTGGGTGGCTCAGTTAGTTGAGCATCTGACTTTGGCTCAGGTCATGATCTCATGGTTTATGGGTTCAAGCCCCACTTTGGGCTTTGTGCTGCCAGTGTGGAGCCTGCTTTGGATTCTGTCTCCTTCTTTCTGTCCCTCCCCTGCTCGTGCTTTCTCTCTCTCAAAAAGAAATAAACATAATAAACATAATAAACATAATAATAATAATAATAATAATAATAAAGTAATCCTAATAAATGTAGAAAACTTGCTAGAAAAAGGATATTTGCCAGATTAAATACAATTCTAGCTACAGGCTAAGAAACCATTCAAACACAAAGACTTAGAAATGTTGAAATTTACAAAATAGAAAAAGACATACAAGGGAAGTTACAACCAAAGTCAGGGTAGCTATATAAGTACTAAAAAAAAAAAAAAAAGTCTTTTAAAGATAGGGTTGCCAAATTTAGTGAAAGTAAACAAAACCGAGGACTATGTAAGTTAAATTTGTATTTCAGATAAATGATGAATAGTTTTTAACATTACTTAGGACATACACTAAAATTTATTTGTTGTTTATCTGAAATACAAATTTAATTGGGCATTCTGTATTTTATCTGGCAACTCTACTGTAAGACAAAAAGCATTTTTAGTGACAGAATCTTTAGATTATGATAAAGTGCTCAATTTGCCAAGAAATGGTAATGATTGTAAACTTGTAAGCTCCCAATAAAGTAGCCTCAAAATAAAGCAAACTTTGACAACTTCATGAAGAAATGGACAAACCTGGGGTGCCTGGGTGGCTCAGTTGTTGAGCATCTGACTTCAGCTCAGGTCATGATCTCACAGTTTGTGGGTTCGAGCCCCACATTGGGCTCTATGCTGACAGCTCAGAGCCTGGAGCCTGCTTCGGATTCTGTTTCTCTCTCTGTCCTTCCTCTCTTTCAGAAATGGACAAACCCGTCATGGTGGACAAAACCTCTATCTTGTCTCTCTGTGCTGTCAGTGGCTGCTTTCCTCAGGAGCTACGGCACCCAAGTGCAGTTCCTCCAGGTTTTCACCACAGTGGCAAGTGGCAAGTGGCAAGGCCTCTCTGCAGGCCTACGGGTGGTAATGGCTTCTCTTTCTTTCTAGTTATTGGCCCTTTCTCATTCCTTGTTGACTCTTAACCATGGCCACATTTCAGTAAAGCAACCCTTCAATAAAATCTTGTTGACTAAACTCTTTAAAGTGTGCCATCTGTTTCCTGTCACTATCATAACAAATACAAGTAGGTGCAGAATTATGGAGAGTGTAATAGTGTTGGAAAAATCAGCATCTTGTGATTATCATAATAAAGACTGCTGTGGGCAAAAATCATCAGTGGTTGCTAAATCTAGGTTGAAAAGTCTAATGAAAAGCAAGATATTCACACAGTCTTAAAGTGTAAAGTTGCTTTAATTGAAAGGGAGAAAATAATAAATGTAGAGTGGAAACACTGGAAAAAACACCTTCACAAACAGAAAAATTAACATCCCCAAGGAAGAACAGACGAACATCATATGCCTCCAGATATGATTCCTTAAGAATGAAACAAAACCATGTATCTAGTATCCTGCTGGGAATGTACAGTCTGATTTAACCATGAGGAAACATCAGACAAACCCACAGTTAGGGACACTGTATAAAATAACTTGCCTCAATTCTTCAAAAATGTCAGTGTCATGAAAGACAGAACATATGAGGAAATGTTACAGATTAAAGGGAACTGAAACAACAACATGGAACTAAACACAATATGTTACCTTAGACCAAAACCTATACTGGTAGGGGGGAAAAACTAGAAAATACATTACTGGGACAATTGACAACACTGAAATACAGACCATAAATCAGATAAAAGCATTATGTCAAGGTGAAGGTTTCTGAATTTGAGAACTGTACCAAAGTTATGTAAGAAAATATCCTCACTCTTAAGAAACATTAAAAAAGCAAAGGGGCATGGTGTATACAATATATCGTCAAGTTATAAATGAATAAATAACATAATACAATATAGTGTGTATATGTGTGTTATTGTAAAATGAGAAAACAGAAGTAAACCTAGTAAATATATTTTATACACATACAGAGAGCGAAAGAGAGGAGGAGGAGAAGTAGTAATAGTAGGGGGAGGTTGGTGAAGGACAGAATTATGGCCAAAAGATACAAAATGACTAAATCTAGGAAAGGATATACAGGAGTTCTCTGTATTGCTCTTGCGACTTTTCTCTCTGTTTTAAATTATTTCAAAGGAAAAAGTGCTATGGATATTGCTCCATGAACACTCTTTGTTACACTTGAAAATATGATGAAAGATATTGATTCTATTTCCAGGAAAATCAATTTGCATCGACATACATAAGTTTGCATATTATTTTAGGGAGTTCAAAGATACCATAGACTATGTGCACGTTAAGAACCATTGCTCCACAAAGCATAAGAGACTGTTAAAAACTGAGAACAAACTGAGGGTTGATGGGGGGTGGGAGGGAGGGCAGGGTGGGTGATGGGTATTGAGGAGGGCACCTTTTGGGATGAGCACTGGGTGTTGTATGGAAACCAATTTGACAGTAAATTTCATATATTAAAAAATAAAAAAAAATAAAAAAAATAAAAATAAAAATAAAATAAAAAAAAAAAAAAAAAAAAAAAGAACCATTGCTCCATTATTTCTAACATCCAGTACTGCAAAAGAGAATTCTGCCATCAGCATAGTTTTTATTTTTTTGTAGGTAACCTATTATTTTCTGTCTCATTATATGTAGGTGCCCCCCCCCAATATTTGAAATTTTAGAAATACCACCAAATATGGTACCGACATGTTTTTTTCATATGTTCTTTAGAAAATGGTAAGCCCTTTTATTCTTCAGGTCATTTTCAGCCTTAGAAACTTTCTTTACAATGACAAATTTGATTGATGCTTCTGTTCCATTTCTTCTGATTTTTCCTTTGGAGATTTCTATTCACTGGTTAATTTTCAATTTTCTGTCTTTCATATGCGTACTTTTTTCTACCTATCATTTCCATCTCCGTCCTTTCAGTGTTCATTCTAGAAGAACACCCCAAGTGTGGTCTCTATGTCATTAATTTGGCTTTTTTTTTTTTTTTTTTTTTTGTAGCATCAGTTCTGCCCTTTATCACATGCTTCTTATACTCCAGATATGTTGTTTACCTGGAGCTGTGACTTGAGAATGGATACAGAAAGACAGAGCGACTACAGAAAGAGGGGAGAGATACCAGGGTTAGGATGTTCTGCAGACCAGCTAACAACTCTAACTTCTTCATTTTCTAGTCAGGGCAGCCCTTTCAGTCTGGAGTTAGAAATGGATAGTAAAGGTGAGTCCAATCCTCGGTTTGCCTTCTTTGTGGCCACTGGTAAAGCTGGGATTAAGGAAGTGACACGAGGGGTGCTTGGGTGGCTCAGTCAGTGAAGTGTCTGACTTCAGCTCAGGTCATGATCTCACAGTTCATGAGTTCCAGCCCCACATCAGGCTCTGCAATGACTGTGGGGAGCCTGCTTAGAACCCTCCATCTTCCTCTCTCTCTGCCCTCCCCTTCACACATGTTCTCTCAAAAATAAACATTAAAAAAAAAAAAAAAAAAAGGAAGTGACATAAATGTGGTCCTCAATGTAATCAATGATGAAATTATTGGAAAATTTCCCCATTCTTTAGCATAAAGCTCTTTCATATCTTTGTTCCTCTTTATTAAAGTTTTAAGGAATTTTTATTTAAAAATTGTAAACATTTTTATTCATTTATTTTTGAGGGGGTAGGGGCAGACAGAGAGAATCCCAGGCAGGCTCCATGGCATCAGTGCAGAGCCCAATGTGGGGCAAAACTCTCGAACTGTAAGACAATCATCTGAGCTGAAACCGAGAGTTGGACACAATTGACTGAGCCACCGAGGTGCCCTTCTTTATGGAATTTTAAACGATTGGAGGGGTGCCTGGGTGGCTCAGTTGGTTGAGTGACTGACTCTTGATTTTGGCTCAGGTCATGATCTCACAGTTAGTGGGTCTGAGCCTTGTGTCAGGCTCTGTGCTGACAGAGCAGAGCCTGCTTGGGATTCTCTCTCTGCCCTTCCCCCACTCATGTGTGTGCTCGCATGCTCTCTCTCTCTCAAAATAAATAAATAAATAAACTAAAAAAAAAAGGCCAGGAGGCACCTGGGTGGCTCAGTTGGTAAGCATCTGACTCTTGATTTCAGCTCGGGTCATGATTTCACGGTTCATGAGATCAAGCCCCACGAAGGGTTCTGTGCTCACAGCACAGAGCCTGCTTGGGATTCTCTCTCTCCACCCCTCCCCTGTGTGCTGTCTCTCTCTCTCTCAAAATAAATAAACATTTTAAAAAATGGTAATTGGAAAAAGCTGTTTCAGGCACTGGAAATCTGATACCGAGTTAGCCTAGAAGTGTCTTTTCCCATATTTTCCCCTGATGAGGAGCACAGGGTAAAAAAATGACTTCTAATTATTCTGGTTTATTATATTCCCATCATAGATGTGAATCGTCTAAGAGTTAGATATTATTGTTTAGTACAATCATTTCTGAATGTTTACAATATGTATTAATTGACATAAAGAGAATTGGTTTCTTTCTATAAAATTCCAAGGGAAACTGTAAATAGCTACCCAACCAAACCTCTTGGCTGCAAATGTTCTCTTTCTCAAAAGGTGGTCTCACTAATGAAGGCAGAAAGAGAAAAATGAGAGGAACGACAGAACCTGCTTCTTTTGTTTAAGAGACTAGATTCCTCACAGGCCTTCAGATAGGGTCACACCTGAAAACAACTGATGTTAAAGCTGGTTTAAATGTATTATATCAGAAATGACTTGTACACACAACAAAGGGGCTCCTTTGACATCTGATCTAGGTAAGTAAAAAACAAAGAAGATGACTCATTTTATACAGCAAAAAAGCAAATATGGATGCATGAAACTCATTACCCCCAAGAGGATTTCTGGCAGAAAACAAATTATTGGTATACACTTATGAATGACTGTGCCAAAATGGTGACAGAGAATGAGACAAGATTTGACTTTGAATGATGAGTCACAAAGAGCACAGTCTTGCTGTGGCTACTCCCTTGGGGTAGTCTCAGATTTTAGACTGACCCAGTGGACAAATTCCTGGGTTTCTAAGACCAGTTTTTACGCCTTTATTTTATTACAAATTTTTAATGTTTATTATTTATTTTTGAGAGAGAGAGAACGTGCAAGCAGGGGAGGGGCAGAGAGGGACACACAGATGCAAAGCAGGCTCCAGGCTACGAGCTGTCAGCACAGAGCCTGACAAGGGGCTCAAACTCACAAACCGTGAGACCATGACCTGAGGCAAAGTTGGATGCTTAACCGACTGAGCCACCCAGGTGCCCCCAGTTCTTATGCCTTTAAAACACAATGGAAAATTTTCTGTCATCTTATCATGATCTTATTATTATTTCTACGTCATGTCTTTTCTAAATACCTACATCTTCTTCCTGTATACAAACCCATCTTTGCTTCTTCGGAAGCAAGTAGGTGTTATGCCTAGAACACTTATTTACTTATTACCTGTTTAATAATTGAAGCCTTAAAATGATACATCTAAACGCTGACTGAAGTATTCTGAGAGATGGTAAAATGTACAACTCTGAACTTCCTCATACATTCTTCATAAAATGCCCTAAGGAAACAATTCTGCCTATTTTCAAAGTCAAGGCAAAACTCTTGGGCAGGGAGGGAAGCCAAATTAAGGAACTGAACTTAATTCTACAGTTGTTGCTTTGAAGGTCTATGAAAATTTTAAAAGAGTAAGTATTCTTTTAACTAAAACAGCTAAAATTTGAGTACAAAAAAATCAAGGAAATGAGGAATAGCTAAAGATTTATCATCCTCCAAATTCACCAAGAATAGTATTAGTTGGAATATTCCTACTATGGCCCAGAAGCCCAATTAAAGGAAAGGAGTCCAAGGGGGAATTTTTCCTGGATGTGAATTATACGATGTCTCACATAACTGTGGCAAGAGCAGAGTCGAAGATGATATTCACAGACAGCCAGAACCAGGACTTCAAATAATGCCAGACTCTCTTGGACTCCCTCTGCTTACCTCACTGGGTGGGCTTTATTCCTGCTACACACTGAAGAGTAGGAGTCCACTAGCATTAACTGCTAGTTACTGCTTAACGCTACAATAACAGAATAACTGGTTAAAAGTAGCTCAAACATATAAGAAGTCCAGAGGTGAAGTGAATGGTCATTCCTGAGCTGTGCTCAGTAGCTCAGAAATCAAGGGTCTCAGGCCCTTTCCTTGTCTTCCTTTTATCATCTTCAGGGTATCAGTGATACCTTCTCTTACAACCTCAAGACGGCTGCAGCACAGCCATGCATAATGTTCTTCCATAGCAGTGTTCAAAAAGCAGGAGGGGAAGGATGAGCTCTTTTCACAGAATTCTTTATTTTTTTTCCAGAAAATTCAATGTCTCCCAGAAAACTCTAAAAGACATCTCCTTACATAGCTTTGCCTAAGTAAAAATTGGCCACATCCTTATCCCACCTCTAAGAAAGTCTGGAAAAATTAATATCAGGAATTTTTAGTTTATTTTTTAAGAGATAGTTCCTACTACAGGAAAAGATGGAACGGGCAAGCAAAAATGTCTAACACTTCTACTAACAGTTCCTATGCCTTATATCAAGTTCCTTCTTGCTTGCAACTGTGGGTTCTACACCCTGATATCTGCTTTTCCATTTGACTATTTGCTCTGCATTAGTACTGTCTATTCAGGTTTCCAACGCATATTCCATTTATACTTTGATCTGCTTTTCAGCTCTCTCTTCAGGTTTAGTAACAAGGTCTTTAAACTGTTTTCTGGCTTGACTCATGTGCCCTGAGGACTCTGTTCCTCCTACCTGCTCGGTGACTCATAGATGCTTCAAGTATAGATGATCATATCCTATCTCACCCCTACTTTAGATTCCTACTCAGTGTAATGAACAACTCCATCGAGCTTCTTCCTACCAAGGAATGCGTTTGGTAAATAAGTTCAATTTTGGTCACCAAGTTTCAGGTCTCTGTGAGCACGTAGGTGGAAGGATTCAAATGGCAGATGGAAATATGGAGCTCGGAGCTTAGGAAAGAAAACCACTAGGAGATACCAAATTTATGATCATCAGCAAATAGGCTGTAATCGAAGCCACATAAGGGGCGCCTGGGTGGCTCAGTCAGTTAAGTGTCCGACTTTGGCTCAGGTCATGATCTCACGGTTTGTGAGTTTAAGCTCGGCATTGGGTTCTGTGCTAACAGCTCGGAGCCTGGAGCCTGCTTCAGATTCTGTCTCTCCTTCTCTCTCTGCCCCTTCCCCGCTTGTACTATGTTTCTTTCTCTCTCTCTCAAAAATAAATAAACATTAAAAAAAAAAAAAAAGCCACACGAGTGGATGAGTTTGATTAAGGAGGCCACAAAACAGAAGTCCTTAATCTGATGGGCTTCAGGGACATCTATGAATTCACTGAAATTGTGGGTAAAATTCTGTGTATCTATGTGTCGGTATTTCTAAGATAGGAATCCATACATTTCATCATGTTCTCAATTAGGTTTATAAATCTAAAAAGATAGAGGGCACTATTTACTTAAATGTGCCACAATTTTGGGATTAGAGACTATGATGGGAAAGAGTATGGAATATGTTAGTATTTAATTTCCAATTTACCCTCTGAGTCACAGCAACCACCAAGCACATGATTTTCTATTCAAAATTGGGCAATATGTCCCCAAAATATGCTGACTCAGAGACCAAAACTTCCAGGCTACACAGAACTGTATGAAAACCAGCACGTTTAGTCCTGGAGCTTTGGATTCTATATTCCTGGTCAAAATGTGAATTTCTTCCCACTCCCATCCCATAAATAAAGGGAACAATCTCCTGAGCCATCTTCTTTCTCTGGAGCCATTCTCACATCACATCTGACAATCAAAGATCACTTTCTAAGCATTACTTTAGGAAACTTCATGATCATCAATGCTGCATATAATAGCATCTGAATTTTTGCAGGCAAAAAAGCTTTGAAAAAACATAGGATTTGGATTACAAGAAGGGCTACGAAACCCAACCCCACAAAACAGGAATGCCAGCTTGTATGCATTATCATGAAGTGCTCAAAAATGCAATTATAGTTCACACTTTATCTTTTTTTGGCTCAAAATTATTTGTCACTTTAGAAATAGAGATGGGGGAGGAAGGTTTTTATCCAGTGTGAATTCAGAAACCCTTTAAAAAGCCACAGATGTGTATGAAACAAATTCTCTAGTCACATGGATTCAAACCACAGCATTCTTCCCAACCTTTCAAGCAGACCAAGGATAATGTAGCCAGTCAACTTGCATGTAGGAAAACTATAGTGTCTATTGCCTGGAAAACCTCTAAACATCATTTGTACATATTTCTGGTTTATAAAAAACATTCTGATAACATACAAAAGAGAAAGCTAGGAATTACCAATTATCAAGAGATTATCAAGGACTATGATAATGGATGCTAGATTGATGTGTACTTCATCTTTAGCAGAATGTAAACCTTTTTAAAACTTCAGAGATGGTTCATAAAAGAATGTGTACATGTAGGTAATAACTGGAAAATGTTCAGCTACATTAATCAATGAAACCTATTAAAATCAGCAAAAATCAAAAATAAAATTACCTATATTATATGGATAGTCCAAAAGATTAAAAAGAAATTATCAACATGTATCAAGCAACTTAAAAAATTTCAGATACTTGGACCTGGTTTAATTCTATTTTTTTTTAGTCTACGTTAGAAAAAGACACTAGGGGTGCCTGAGTGGCTCACTCATTTGAGTGTCCGACCCTTGATTTCTGCTCAGGTCATGATCCCAGGGTTGTGGGATCAAGCCCTGCATCAGGCTGGGCTCCATGCTGAGCATAGAGCTTGCTTGGGATTCTCTCTCTTTCTGCCTCTAACCCTCTCCCTGACTTGCATTTTCTTTGTCTCTCTAAAAAAATAAAAAACAAAACAAAAAGAGATGAAAATGTAATTTGTACCAAAAAATGTATTTTGTGCAAAGATGTTCACTATAATATAATTTGTCAAACAAAATTGTAAGCAACAAAAGGAAAATGGTGAAATGAATTATAGGACATATACTAGGGAAATATATTTTATTTGTTCATTCATTTACTGACCTACTACTGTGCTTCAGAAAGGATTTGAGGTAGCTCATCTGGTAATATATTATGTAACCATGAAAAATTATGTTTAAAAAGCAACATGCTAACGAACATTAGGAGGAAAGGGCTGGATACAAAATCGTGTGTGTGTGTGTGTGTGTGTGTGTGTGTGTGCGCGCAAAAGTAAGATTATAAAACAATGCTATCTTACATTATACAATAAGCAGGGAAGGAAGGGAAAACCATAGAAATAAGAATGGTGTGTGTATGGTTGGTAACAGAGGCGAATTTTATTCTCTTATCTTTTTAATTTTATAAGTTGTATAAGTTTACATTCTTATAATAAAATGTTTGTAGATATGAAATCATAAAAAAGGATAAAGATTATGTAAAAAGATCTGCCTGTATATATGATGGTTTATAAGAAGACAGATAGCTCTTCCTATATAGCTACTATAAACTAAAAAAGGAAAATGAAAGTATATAATCCTTAAGAGAAAAAAATCTGCATGGAAATTAACCTCATGAAATGTAAGTGTGTTTGTCAATTAAAGGTATCAAAAGAAGGACAGAATAAAGAGATGATTTAAGATTGCAGAGAGAGAAGCACACTGACACAAGCAAGAGAATACTTGAGAAAAGCAAGGAATTTTCATCTTGAAATCAAACAGCCTATCAGTGAACTTACACTAACATAGCTGTGTTGTTTAAACTGCAGTCTCAGACAAGAATGCATGTAGAGTCAGAGGGTAGAATTGTGGTTGCCAGGGGCTGGAAGGAGAGGGAATGAGTAATGACCGTGTAGTTTCAGTTTGGGAAGATGAACTTCCAGAACTTTTTTCATCTGGGTGGTGGCGGCAAGTACACAAGCAACGTGGGTATACTTAATACCGCCGAACTACACACCTATAAATTGTCAAAATGGTAAATTTAATGTTATGTATATTTTACCACAATCAAAAAAGAATACATTAAGGTCTGATTTGCAATAAATTACACTCGGAAATGTATATATTCAGATTAGCTGAGTTTTCAGCTTGTCTGAAACAATATTTTATAAAGATGTTAGCATAATTTATTAAGAGAAAAAGCTGTAATTACACTTTAATACAACTTTCAATCGCAAGGTTGCTTATTACACCTCTGTAATAATTCTTCTGATGTAGCCAGTGTTCGGTTTTCAAGTATCAAGAAATCATGCCTCATTTAAGCAAAGGTTTACAAGTAAAGTAAGCTATTAGGTTCAAAGGAAAAAAAAAATCCTAGAAGTGAGGGCACTAATAATTCTGGTATTTCCAGCACATCTGTGGTAATCGGCTATGAGAATAAATCTCCCCAACAATCAGCACCATTCCTAGAAACTGCACAAAAAAGATTAAAGAACTGTCCCCATACTTCCTGGGAAGAGCCACAGTTACCCTTAAAATGCAGGAAGAGTTCTCATGATAAAGCATTCTACAAATAGAATTTCTCAAACTTAAAATAAATTTCTGATCACAAAAAATAAGAAGCAAAATGAAAAAAAAATGCTCAGGACCCAAATTCCATATTCAGTTTTCTCAATTCATTTTAAAAACTCTCACTTACCCTTCTAGTGTTTTCAAGAATTTTGGGATCAGGTTTTCCATAGTTAGGTGGATTGGCATATGGGTCATATCCAAGTTTGGCAAGCATGGGTGCAATCACTGCCATGTCTTGTAAAACATCTGGGGGTATCTTCCCAACCCATTTTGATAGCGCTCCTACATTGACTGGCTTGATGACTTGGTCTGTAGATCTCTCCACTCTGAAAACAATACAGTATGAATAAGTATTTATTTAGAATACCAATAAATAATATTAAAAGACCAATGGAAATTCTTTTTGATAACTTTAACAATTATAAGTGTCTCAGTTATAAATCTATTGAGAAAGAAGACACTAATCGGGCTTGACACTATTTACCAGGCTTTTTTTTTAATGTTCTAAGTTTGACAGTTATTATTGGCAACTTCATATTTCTAGAAACAGGAAAAACGGTCAGCTGAAAACATCTGTACAAATTACAACATCCAGAAAAAATAAAGCTAAGATTTCTTAGGAAAACAGCCAATCAACTTACTTGAAAGGCATCAAAATTAAACAAACAAATAAATAAATAAGATGGATAGATGAATGACTAGAGGGATAAACAGATGGACAAAGAGATATGTGATAAAGCAAATACAGCAATATATTAATTATAGTTAGTAGGTGTAATTCTTTCAATTCTTTGTATGTTTGAAATTTTTCATAATAAAATATTAGGAGGAAAATAGCCAGCATAATCCACTAAGAATGCAAAATATTCATTTGTTCTATGTTTCCTTTTTTCCTTTTTTTAAAGTTTATTTTGAGAGAGAGAGAAAGAGAGCCAAGCAAGCGCAAGGGAGGGGCAGAGAAAGAGGGAGAGAAGGAGAATCCCAAGCAGGCTCCTGCAGTTAGCACAGAGCCTGACGCAGGGCTCGAACTCAGGAAATCATGAGATCATGACCTGAGCTGAAATCAAGAGTCAGATGCTTAGGGGCGCCTGGGTGGCTCAGTCGGTTAAGCGGCCGACTTCAGCTCAGGTCATGATTTCGCGGTCCGTGAGTTCGAGCCCCACGTCGGGCTCTGTGCTGACGGCTCAGAGCCTGGAGCCTGTTTCAGATTCTGTGTCTCCCTCTCTCTGACCCTCCCCCGTTCATGCTCTGTCTCTCTCTGTCTCAAAAATATTTTAAATAAACGTTAAAAAAAAAAAAAGAGTCAGATGCTTAATTGACTGAGCCACCCAGGCGCACCCCTGTTCTATTTTCTGTTGACTTCCTGAAGAACACTTTTTTATAAGGAAGGAAAAGAAGTGCTGTTTATGATTTTCAGTATTTCAGAAAAAAATGTGTTCTATCTCTTGACCTAGAGATTTACTTTGTGCTTGTAGTGGTTATACTTACATATTTGACTAAATAACTCATACTCTTAGGATAAAATAAATAAATATAAATAAAATAAATATAAAATAACACCTAGATTTAAACTGGATCTGAATTAGCAGATTTTGGCCAAATGACTGCAAAACAAAAGTGCTTAAGAGAGTTTTATAATAACTAAGTCATTCAAATTAGTATTCTAATAAAAGGTAAAAACCCCTTTTTAACAGGTACATGTTTAACATGTACATGACCTCTCACTGCAGAGAGGTCTGCATCTGATGATGAATCCTTCAAAGGGGCTCTACTCCTAAACAACAGACAAGAGAAAATAAAATGATTATTCCCTGGGATTCTGTGAGACCACTAGCTCCAAGTTTCCTTCCTGCTTCAATGATCACATTTCCTCCCTCTCTTAAAAATTTCTTCAGGACTCCACTTAACCCACTGCTCTTTCTACTCTATGCTTTTTCCCTGTATGGCTTGATACTTAATGATCTTTTCTTGACACCCTTGGGTTTTCCAGGCCAGGTCCAGTTTATAAATATTGCCCCAGCTTCAATATTAAGGGCACATCCTACTCACTCTCATAAATGTTCAAGTTTGTATGATAAATTCAAGTAATTTTAAGTAAATGATAAATATGGTCACCCTGCCCATATACCCCCCACACACCTCAAAACTAAGATGGTCTAAAACGGGACCCATCATCTTCTGCTCAAGATCTGATCCCTTTTATGTACATCTTATATTGATAAATGGCACCACCACCTATCCATAAGGCAAAGCCAGAGATCTCAGATGGGGCAGGGAGAAAGAAAGCAAGATCACTCCCAAGTTATCCAGTTCTACAGTCTTTATCTTTGAGTAAGACATCTCTCCTTCATTCCTACTGCCACTACCTCAGTTCTTATCACCATCACATCTCACCCAGATGATTACAAAACCTCCCAGTTTCCCTGCACTTAAACAGTTGGCTTCCTTGCCCAACTATCATTCCATCGAAACATAAGGAGGGTCTATGTCTTGTTAATCTATCACTGGCACCTAGCACATTAACATGTAATAGATGCTCAATTAATGTTTATTAAGTGAATGACTGAAAGCTTTTCATGGGGGGGGGGGGGAACGCCCGTAAATTTAGTTTAGACAGACATGCTCAAGAAAAGTCAAGGATCATTTTTATAAGGAGATCAACTGACACAAGATGAACTAACCAGAAAACATACAAGTGCTAAACTGCATGATATTTTCTGTGGGGGCATTAGCAATGTTAGAGAATGGGAGTCATGTCTGCAGAAATAAACATCTCCAGAAAAATAAGGCTTATAGTAAACAAAGAATAACATTTTCTATTCATCCTATGTTAGGCTTTACATGTGGTATCTAATTATAGATCCCTAAAACAACCTTAAGAGAAATATATCAGTCCCCATTTTTCAAATGTGTAAACTGAAATCCAGATAAGTGATTTATCCAGGGTCATACAGCCTGGAAAAAGTGGAGTTAGAATTTGAAGCTCTGGTTCCAAAGCTCCAATTTTTCCCAGTTTCTCTTATTGATCTTCTTAATTTTTACATTCTGTGTTTCCCTGAAAACTTTACTCTTTTGTTCCTTACTGCATAGTGTGAGCAAGTTGGTTTGCCACAATGGTAAAAATACACAAATATACTATACATATATTAGGAATATATACAATGCTTTGCTGGTAATGTTTAACAACCTGATCTCCAGGGAGGGGAAAAGCCATGATCTGTTGCATTTACTGAGGTCCATGGCATAAATACCATACCTTCCATGGCTGATTTCAAACTACCAATGTGCCTCACCAACTGCAGAGTCAAGAAGAGATGTGCAAACTGGGCTCTTGACAGTCAGGGCAAGTCAGCTGTAGCAGACCACTGGGTATCTACAGGGCCATAATCTCCTATCTCAAATTCTGAGATCTAAAAAACTCTAAAAAGTAAACAGTTTCTTGCCTTCATCTGGCAGCAAAACATGACCTGAACTGATAGGAATCTATTTATAGTCATTATTCTAGTTGGCATAAACAACCAAACTCTTTGATGAAGAAATATTAATGTGTATGATTACACAGTGCTGACACAGAATAAGCAGAGGGTATTTTATAATATTATGTACCTTATATGACCTTTCTGAGGTCCAAATGTTTCTGAGTTCTGAAACATGTGTGTGTTAAGCTCTGGAGCCACACATAGGGTCTTGTATGTCATGACTGGGGAATTGACTTTATCTTGGAAATGATGGGAATGATAGAAGAGTTTTAATCATGGGACTGACATGATTAGGTTACTGCTAGAAGCATTCAATGCTGATAATTATGGGTAAGGCAGATTGAGGGACGGGGTAATCAAGGTCAGAAAAACTAGTAAAGACGTTTAACTATATATTGGAAAACTTGAGAAATTATTAATTCAGTAGAGCAAGTGATAGAAGTAGAAGGAAAACTCGACAGATTAAAAAAAAACACTGATAAGACTTAGTGGCCAATTAGATATGGGGAAGAGGGGATGGAGTCTAGGTGAATTCAGATTAGATGTGAAGGGCAGAGTAGACAGTGTTATCACTCATTACAGTAGGTAGTATGGAGGAAAAGCATCACAATGCTGTTGCTTTGTTTTGTTTTAGGAGTATAGAACCCAGAAAAAGAGGTAAATTGATGGTAATCAGAAAGTTACCAGAAGCCTAAAGAAACACTAGCGTTCACTAAGAGACTGGAATGTAGTATATGCTCAATAAACAATAGCTATTATTGTTTTTTCATCCAGATTATAGCACTGTTCATAAGAAACATGAAAGCCATTGTTTGTCATTATGACCAAAGTAATAATTTAAAGTACAACCATCCCTTGTCTGAAAGTGACAGAACTCTAAAATGAAAGAATCTGGAAAGGTTTTTGTTATGTAACCACTGAGTCCAAAGATCCACTAGCAGCACATGCAGCTAAAGGGAAGAACTTGGGAAGGCCTACTACCTATCAGTCAGGTGTTTCTCTAGTGTTTCAGTAGTAATGACATTTTTTATTTATTGATCGTTAAAATTCAAATTAAACATCTTCTGAATACCCACTATGTGTCAGGTCAAGTGGTGGATACCAAGGATGCAAAAATGACTGACTAGATCATGGCCCTCCTCTCAAGAAGCTCAGAGTCCAGTAAGAGAGAAAAACAAATACATATGATTAATATGCAGCATAATAAATGTAATGACAAAAGCTAAAAACTATGTAAGTGATTCCAGATAACACAACTAAGCCGTTCTTCTCCTAGGGTGGGACATGAATCAGGGCAAATTGCCAAGCTGCTAAGGCAAGGGTTAGCAATGTATGGGCCACAGGCCAAATTCAGTCCCACTGCCTGTTTTTGTCTAGCCTTCAAGCTAAGAATGGTTTTTACATATTTAAATGGTTTTTAAAAACTCAAAAGAATATTTCTTAACACATGAAAATCATATGAAATTTCAATGTCATAGTTTTATTGGAACACAGCCATGCCCATTTGTTATACATTATCTATGGCTGCTCTTCAATGGCAGGTTTGAGTAGTTGAGGTGAAGACCATCTTGTTCCCCAAACCTAACATATTTAGTATTTAGCTCTTCATAGAAAAAAACTGTCAATTGTAATCTGAGACTGCATTTTAAGGGCACGTAGGGTCTGTGTGGGGGAGTCTCGGGTGCTGTCCCACATCACAGAAGGACCCCATCAACTTTTACACACAGGAGAGACCTGGTACACTTAGAAAGTGGAGAGCCAAGAATGTAGTGAAGCTGCTTGGGTGGGGAAGGTGAGAGGAAGAAAAGAAATAAAAAATAGTGTTTACTTTGCACTTACCAGGTTCAAAAGAGTATTTGTTGAGCTACAGTATAAAAAAAAAAAAATAGAATGAAATAGAAAATAAATAAAAAACGAGAAGGTGGGTATGGTCCCAATCCTCCAGGAGGTCACTGCCTCATGAGCCACACAAACTTTCTACAATTAAACTTTCAGAGTTGCTTCTTAGTTCCAAATCAGCTCTTCAGGCTCACCTGTCCTCTCTTCCCAGGGGCTCTAGCTGTTTCGTTTGCCTTTTTCTATGAGGCAGCAAGGTCCAGTGGGAGAACGCAGACCTGGAAGTTGGGCCTGTGTGATCTAGCTTTGTGATCTAAGAAAACTGATCCTCAGAGACTGAGGATAATAGCCACTAATACTCAGTTTTAAAAAACATTCTTCAAAAGCAGAGATTGGCAAACTGTGGCCCAAATTTGCTCTGCTGCCTATTTTGTAAATAAAGTTCTACTGGAACACAGCCACATCCACAAGTTTCTGTACAGTCTATGGCTGTTTTTGCTGTAAGTCAGAGCTGAATATTACAACAGAAACTGTATGGCCTGTCAAGTCAAAAATACTTGGTCCTTTACAGAAAAAGTTTGTTGATCTCTGTTCAAAAGGATACAGTTATTAGAGAGAAATGAGCTTCGTTCAGAAAGCCTGATTTTCTTTCCTAGAGAACAACAACCTGCAGGCTGCATGCAGTTCATCAAATTCCCTTCACTTCTTCAGTCTTTCTAGAAATTAACCACCACTTACGCCTAATCGTACTAGGATATAAATTAGTTACCATACCACTAGTCTCACTGGGACCTTAACACATAGTGCCTGCTAGACTGGAATTTCTCAACACCCACAGCCTGGGAACAGCGCTGCAAGGCCAGATATCTGTGAATCAGCAGATTCTCCCCCAGTCCTAGGCATCGAGGCTCACTTCCCTCTGCAGTGCTCATAGTAGAAGGCACCTGCCCTCGGGGACAACGCCAAAATCTTGAAATGACTGAGGTGAATATAATCTTCCAAAACACTCATTTTAAAAGCATGGATCTTTCTTGAACCAGGCAGGCTGCCAAACCACAGGTATGAATTATGATACACAGCAACTACTACAGGAAACCAAATTCTCTGGACTAAAGGAAGCATCAGGGCTAGAATGGACAGGCAAAAAGGAATGGGTAAGAGTATATAATCCATATGGTTAGACTTATTAGACTAAAACAAAAGATGAAATACCATTAAAAGTCATGTTTTCAAAGACCATTTCACTCTCAGCAAATGCTTAGGTTATGTCTTGTGAAAGTGGACTTAGAGGCACCTGGGTGGCTCAGTCAATTAATAGATGACTCTTGATCTCGGCTCAGGTCATGATCCATGGTCTGTGAGACCGAGTCCCATGTTGGGCTCTGCGCTGACAGTGCAGAGCCTGCTTGGGATTCTCTCTCTCCCTCTCTCCCCTTCTCCTGTTTTCTCTCTCAAAATAAGTAAACCTTAAAAAACTGTGTACACAACAGAAATGCAATTTTGTGATGTGTTATATATTCTCACAGAATCATATCAAAATGCTCACAATGACCGTGATGTGATTGTGATTTTTATATTCTTATCTAACTTTTCTGTATTCTCCAATTTTCTATAATAAGCAATGTCTTTCTTTTTCAGTCCATGGAACAGTGGGATTGCAAAGATCCATGCAGAAGTCTAATAACTATCTCAAGCTCAACACAGGTCAAACTTAACTCCTGATTTTATCCCCAAATACTATACCCATGGCCCTCCCAATTGTATCTGAAAACCACTCCATTCTTCTGGCTGTGCAGAATAAAATAAAACTGGAACTATCTTGGGGCGCCTGGGTGGTTCAGTCGGTTGAGCATCCGACTTCAGCTTAGGTCATGATCTCGCAGTTCGTGAGTTTGAGCCCCGCGTCGGGCTCTGTGCTGACAGCTCGGAGCCTGGAGCCTGCTTTAGATTCTGTGTCCCCCTCTCTCTCTGCCCCACCTCTGTCTCTCTCTGTCTTTCAAAAATGAAAAAACAGAAAAAAAATTTAATAAAAAAACCCTGGAACTGTCTTTTGACTACCCTCTTTCTCTCAAACGCCACATCTAATCCATCTGAAAATCTTATCAATTTATACTTCAAAAATATATCCAAATATGGTCATTTCTCATCAACTCCACAGCTACTCCCCTGGTCCAAGCCAACATTATCTCTTGCCTGGATTTCTACAATATTCTACTAGCTACCCTGCTTCTTCCTTCACATCCTGTGGTCTATCTACATTACATATACCAGAGAGAGTTAGATTGTGTCACTCCTCTGTTCAAAATCCTGCAGTGCCTCCCCAGGTATTCTAAGTCCAAGGCCTGAAAATGAGAGGGAGTCTGAGAAACCACAAGAATAGGTTTTTAAAACTTGTCAAATCATCCACGAAAACCAAGAAACCAGATAGCAGAGCAAAAAAACCATGAAAAACATTTAAAATAAAATTAGGTGACAAAGTTGCCCTACAGACCCCAAAATACAAGTGGTTGGAAACAATAACATAATGGTAATACCTACATGAAATGAGTGGGAGGAAGGAGAAGGTAGCAACAGGGCATCGAAAAGACATTTACAAGACTGACCCTCGAACAACATGGCATTTAGGGTTGCTGATGTCCACGCACTTGAAAATGCTTGTATAATTCTTTACTTTTGTTAAGTAATTTCTATGCCCAATGTGGAACTTGAACTCATGATTCCTGAGATAAAGAGTTACATGCTCTACCAACTGAGCCAGCCAGGCATCCCTCTTGTATAACTTTGGCGTTCCCCAAAACTGAACTACTAATAGTGTGTTGACAGGAAGAGTTACTGATGACATAAAAAGTCAATTAACACGTATTTTGTACATTATATGTAGTTAATACTGTAAAGTGATACAATAAGGTAGGCTAGAGAAAACAATGTTATTTAAAAAAATTTTTTTTAAATGTTTATTTATTTTTGACAGAAAGAGACAAGAGTGTGAACAGTGGAGGGGCAGAGAGAGAGAGAGGGAGATGCAGAATCAGAAGCTGGCTCCGGGCCCCAAGCTGTCAGCACAGAGCCGGACGCCAGGCTTGAACTCATAAACTGCGAGATCACGACCTGAGCTGAAGTCAGATGCTTAACCGACTGAACCTTCCAGGAACCCCTAGAAAACAATGTTATTTTAATAATCACAAGAAATAAAAAATGCACTATTTATGATACTGTAAGTTTATTCATCTATGAATTGTCTATCAATACCTACATCAATATCATTGTACATGATATAAAACACTGTAGATATTATACGTATTTCTAACATTAGCCATCAAAAAATGAAAATATGTACAGTCTCTAAGTCTGTGGGCATAATTTTTGGTAAAACTTAACTTTTTTTTTATGTTTATTCATTTTTGAAAGACAGAGAGAGACAGAGCACAAGCAGGGGTGGGGCAGAGAGAGAGGAGGGACACAGAATCTGAAGAAGGCTCCAGGCTCCGAGCTGTCAGCACAGAGCCTGACGTGGGGCTCAAACTCATGAATCATGAGATCATGACCTGAGCCGAAGTTGGACGTTCAACTGACTGAGCCACTCAGGCACCCCAAAACTTAACTTTTTATAATAGATTTGTATATATTTTATGACAGTAAATGATAAAAGACTAGTACCTATATATCTCATGCACATGACATACCTTACTTTTTATTTTTTTTTCAATATCTCCAGGCCACATGGTTTGTCTGAGAATTTTTCCAAGTTGTCAAAAATCTCCCAAAATTTTCCCAATATATCATTGAAGAAGTCCATGTATTAGTGGATGTGCACATTTCAAACCCACGTTACTCAAAGATCAACTGTACTTTGAAAATTACACCAGATCTATTTTAGAATATAGTTGAAGCTGGGAGGGGTGTCACCCAAATCTAAAGATGAGTACAAAGGTTAAGTTCTGAAAGGAGTCAGAGAAGGCTGGGAAACATGAACTCTTGAAACCAACCAGCCAAGGAGCCATAGCTCCTTTCCAGGACAGGGCACCGCACTAAACAGAAAGTTCTAAGAGTAGAGTCAGAATAGGGTCAGAGACAAAGGAATGAGAAGATTGAGAATATGATTGAGAATAGGGCAGAGAGCCAGGAAATATCAAAAAGTAAACCACCACATTATTTAAAATCTTCCAAAGAAAACAGAAAGAGATCTGTGAAATATATAAACATATCTTGAACTATTACTCCTTGAAAATTTCAAGAAAACTATTTTCATGTACAAATGGACAAAAAAAGTTAAGATCAAATCTCATACAAAGTTCTTATAAGAAAAAACAGAATGAGAATAACATCCCTATGGATATGAAAAACAACCAAAAAAACCAGCTCAAAAACATACTAGAATTATAACTTACCGTTTCATTTTTTAAATTTTTTATTTTTGAGAGAGGGAGCACAAGTGGGGAAGGAGCAGAGAGAGGGA
This sequence comes from Panthera pardus, assembly GCF_024362965.1. NCBI lineage: Eukaryota > Metazoa > Chordata > Mammalia > Carnivora > Felidae > Panthera > Panthera pardus. The sequence continues at coordinate 786,628 of NW_026526969.1, read as the reverse complement.
GAGAGAGGATCTAAAGTGGGCTATGTGCTGACAGCAGAGAGACTGATATGAGGCTCGAACTCACAAACTGTGAGATCATGACCTGAGCAGAAGTTGAATGCTCAATTACTGAGACACCCAGGTGCTCCTATAACTTAGTATTTTAAAACAAGCTAAAAGACATTAAGACAATGATACAAGACATGGAATAACAACATAAATCATAATTATAATAATTCAGAAATGAAGTGCTAGAACTCAGGAAAAAATCAGAAATGAAAAAAATCATTTCATAAATGAAGACTAAGCTTGAAGGAAGGCAAGAGTTATTAACTCAATACAACAGATACCCTTAAAAGAAGTTAAAAGTGAAATAGAATAATGCCTTAAAAGAGTTCAATGTTTTCCATTTTAAAATAATTTTATATCCTGGGAGCACCTGGGTGGCTCAGTTGGCTGGGTGTCCAACTTTGGCTCAGGTCATGATCTCACAGTTCGTGAGTCCAGGCCCTGTGTCAGGCTTGGTGCTGACAGCTCAGAGCCTGGAGCCTGCTTCGGATTCTGTATCTCCCTCGTCCATCTGCCTCTCCCCTGTTTGTGTGTGCTCGCTCTCTCTCTCTCCCTTGAAAATAAACATTAAAAAAAATTAAAAAATAAATAAAATGATTTTATATCCTGGGACCTTACTGAATTTATCAGTTCTAGTAGTTTTTTGGTGGAGTCTTTCAGGTTTCCTACATATAATATCATGTCATCTGCAAATAGGGAAAGATTAACTCCTTTTTAACCAATTTGGATGCCTTTTCTTTTTGTTGTCTGACTGCTGAGGCTAGGACTTCCAGTACTATGTTAAATAACAGCGGTGAGAGTGGACATTCCTGTCTTGTTCCTGACCACAGAGGAAAAGCTCTCAGTTTTTCCCCATTGAGTATAATGTTAGCTATGGGTTTTTCATATATGGCCTTTATTTGTTGTGGTATGTTCCCTCTAAAACCTACTTTGTTGAGGGTTTTTTTTTTTTATCATGACTGTATAGTGTTCTTTGTCAAATGCTTTTTCTGTGTCCATTGAAAGGATATGGTTCTTATTCTTTATTAAGTGGTGTATCACACTGATTGATTTGTGATTACTGAGCCACCCTTGCAGTCTAAGAGTAAATCCCACTTGATCTTGGCAAATGATTTTTTTAACGTATTGTTGGATTCTGTTTGCTAATATTGTATTGAGATTTTTTGCAATTATGTTCATCAGAGACATTGGCCTATAGTTCTCTTTTTAAGTGGTATCTGTATCTGGCTTTGGTATCAGAATAATGTTGGACTCAGAGAATGAACTCAGAAGTTTTCCTTCCTTTTCTATTTTTTGAAATAGTTCGAGAAGAATAGGTATGAACTTTTCTTTAAATGTTTGGCAGAGGGGTGCCTGGCTGGCTCAGTCAGAAGAGCCTGTGACTCTTGATCTTGGAGTTGTGAGTTTGAGCCCCACATTGGGTGTAGAGATTATTAAAAATAATAAATAAACTTTAAAAAATTTTTAAAAATAAGTGTTTAGTAGAATTTGCCTGTGAAGCCATCTGGTCCTGGATTTTTGTTTGTTAGGAGTTTTTTGATTACTTAATTTCTTTACTGGTTATCAGTCTACTCAAGTTTTCTATTTTTTCCTGTTTCAGATTTGGTAGTTTATATATTTCTAGGAATTTATCCATTTATCCATTTCTTCCAGGTTGTCCAATTTGTTGGCATATAGTTTTCATAATGCTGTCTTATGATTTTTTATTTAAAAATTTTTTTAACGTTTTTATTCATTTTTGAGAAAGAGCACTAGTGGGGTAGGGGCAGAAAGAGCGGGAGATACACAGAGCTGTCAGCACAGAGCCAGATGTGGGGCTCAAACCCATGAACCGTGAGATCATGACCTGAGCTGAAGTAGGATGCTTAACCGACTGAACCACCCAGGCACCCCATGATTGTTTTTATTTCTATTATTTTTCTATTATTTTTTAGTTTCTATATCATTTATTTCTACTCTAATCTTTATTATTTCCCTCCTTCTGCTGGTTTTAGGTTTTGGTTGTTTATTTGAGATTTTTCTTGCTTGTTGAAGAAGCCCTGTATTATTATAAATTTCCCTCATAGAGGCTCTTGCTGCATACCAGAGTTTTTGGACCATTGTGTTTTCATTTTCACTTGTTTCCATGTACTTCTTAATTTCTTCTTAGATTTCCTAGTTGATCCATTCATTGTTCAGTAGCATGTTATTTAACTTTCACGTATTTGTGGTCTTTCCAGATTTTTTCTCGTGGTTGACTTCTAGTTTCATAGTGTTGTGGTCAGAAATTATGCATGGTATGATTTTGATCTTCTTTAATTTGTTGAGGTTTTGTAAGCTAATATGTGATCCATTCTGGAGAATGCTGCATGTGCACTTGAAAAGAATGTGTATTCTGCTGTTTTAGGATAAAATGTTCTGAACATATCCATTAGATCCATCTGCTCCTGTGTGTCATTCAGAGCCATTGCTTCATTGTTTCGTAGTTAGGTGTCATTGTTTCGTATTTAGATGTCATTGATGTAAGTGGGGTGTTACTATTACTGTATTATTATCAATTAGTTTATGTTTGTTGTTAACTATTTTATGTATTTGGGTGCTCCTATGTTCGTTCAGTGCATAAATATTTATAACTGCTATATCGTCTCACTGGATTGTCCTCATTTTTATTATATAGTGTCCTTTGTTGTCTCTTGTTACAATCGTTTTAAAGTCTATTTTGTCTGACATAGTATTGCTACTCTGGCTTTCTTTTGACATCCATTTGCATGCTAGATGTTTCTCCATCCATTCACTTTCAATTTGCAGGTGTCTTAGTATAAAATTGGTCTCTTATAGCCAGGATATAGATGGGTCTTGTTTTTTTATCCATTCTGTTACCCTGTGTCTTTTGATTGAAGTGTTTAGTTCATTTACGTTCAAAGCAATTATTGATATATATGTATTTATTGCCATTTTATTACTTGTTTCATGGTTGTTTCTGGAGATTGTCTCTGATCCTTTCATGTCTTTCATTCTTTCATGTTTGCCGATTTTCTTTAGTGATATATTTGGATTTATTTCTCTTTATTCTTTGCATATTTGTTAGTGGTTTTTGATATATGGTTACCATTTGGTTTGTATACAGCCTCTTCTGTATATAGCAGTCTATATTAAGATGGAGGTCATTTAAGTTTGAACCTATTCTTTTCTCCTCCCTCCCCATATTTTAGGTATATGTTATTATACTTTATACCTTTTTTTGTGAATTCCTTATTTTCTACAGAAATATTCATTTTTACTGCTTTTGTGTTTCCTACCTCTGTACTGCTGCTTTTAGCCTCTCCTTTCCACTCAAAGAGTTCCTTTTAATATTTTTTGCAAAGCTGGTACTTAGTGGTCATGAACTCCTTCAGCTTTTGTCTGGGAAACTCTTTATCTCCCCTTCTATTGTGTATGATAGCATTGCTGGATAGAGTATTCTTGGCTGCAGATTTTTTCCATTTCACACTTTGAATATATCATGCCATTCCCTCTGGCTTACAAAGTTTCTACTGAAAATTCTCCTGCTAGCCTTATGGGTTTTCCCTTGTAAGTTAATGACTTCTATTGTCTTGCTGCTTTAAAGGTTTTTTTTTTAGCACTATATTTTGTGAATTTAATTACATTTTGTTTTGGTGTGGGTCTTTTGCCAACAGAATTTTCCCTGAGCCCAGGGCCGAAGTTAGCAAGCTTGGAGTGGGCAAGTACTCAGGAAAACTCTTGGGCATGGCACACTGCTAGTAGGTGAGATACAAGTGCCTCTTACTGGTGGCTCTGTGTTTATCCTGGGGGGTAAGGGAGGAAAATGGTGCCTGCCAGCTCCCTCATTTTCAGTAAAGTCCCCCAACATGTTCTGAAATCAGTATGAACAGATCTGTCTCCTGTTTGCCCCCCCCCCCCCGCTCCCCCACATTGTGTAAACTGCCTTTTTTATGTTCCCTCTCCATCCAGGCTGCTGTCTTTTTAAGGGCAGCAACTGAGCTATTGCTCACCCTCCTGGCTCACTCTGTGCTGATTCAGCAGACTTTTAAAACTCCAGGCTCCAAGTACCACTGGTTTTATAAACACATGGAATTCAGCCCCTCTGGTTTTTAAAGCCAAATATTTTAGGGATTTGTCTTCCCATGTGAGCTCCCTGGTGCAAGGGCCCATTTCTCTGCCCTCTCCATGCACACAGCTCCCACCCTCTTGCGGGCAGCCTCCCTCTGCCTTTCTGACCTTCCTAACCTTTCAGCTGCAGCTTCTTCTCTATGTTTAGCTGTGGAGTTTGTTTTGCCAGTCTTCAGATCACTCCAGTTTGTTATGCTGGATGTGGAGGGTATCTAGTTGAAAATGTGGGATAGAGTGAGCTTGGGGGTCCTTTTACCCCGCCATCTTCCCAAGCTCCTCCAAAGAAAGCATTCTTTACATTTTTTTCCCCAAGTATATGTTGACAGAGTACATGATCTAACCAAGAATAAATATTTGCTTTAAAACGGCCAACGTCAAGATGTAATCCAGTGGGACTTCAAAAGAAAAAATCCACTGAGCACCTAGGCAAAATAAGCATGTGACTTATAGTAGAAAAATAAAGTAATAAAGAATAAGAATCAAAATTAGATTATCAGACTTTACAACATCAAAACTTTTTGCCAGCGATTAAACATGCACATGGAAGAAAACTGAGCCAAGAACTTTAGATCTAGAAAAACTGACTTCATGTACAAATGACATAGAACAGCTGTTATCAAAGTTAATCAGAGAATATTATTTCTATGGACACTTTCTGAAAAAGCTACTAGAGTGCAAGTCAACAAACTTTTTCTGTAAAAGACTGGATAGCAACTATCTGAGGCTATCAAGGCACAGTCTCTGTTGCACATCCTCTTCTTCCAACCCCTGTACTAGAAAATGAGTTTCAGACAACCAAAATAGTTAGGGGGCACTGACAAAGGACTGGGATAGCCTCACCAGACAAAAGTAGTAAAATAACATTTTCTACTAAAAGAAACTAGGGCATATTAAAGAAATGGCTCATTCCTGATCTGAGCTGAGCCTGTAATATCTTCTCATACCAATAGCTAGGAAATTATGAGACACTCCCATGGTCATGGCAAAAGTCTGCAGGAGCCAATCTGAAGAAGCTTCTAGTGGGCCAGAGATGGGACAATTTGAACTTTAACAAAAATAATAATTTACAACAGATTGAAATCTCAAGTTAGTCTCTTGGAAAGATATGAAAAGGAATCGACTCATTATCTTGAAAACTACCAAATAAAGGTTAAGAATCAAGTATTTATCATGACTTTTCCCTATGTGGACCATAAACCCAGGTAACCAAATAGTAGATGGAGGGATGTATCTCCTTATAAAAATTTTTCAAATAATATATAGAAAAGAAATCAGAATTAGATTATCAAAATTTTGCAAGGTCAAACAAACATGAATCTAGGCACTGAGGATTAATGGCTGGTAAAATCACAAAAGGTAAGACAACTATGCATAACAGCCTTGCCAAATCAAATCTTGAGTATGATTAAGCCTCTGGATTCAGCTACCAATTTGTATGAAACACAGAATTAAGAATAATATGTTGGATAATCAGCAGTCCAATTGCAAAAGTTTTGCAATCAGCAAAATTCAGATTATACATAATTTTACTAGCAAATAACCTGGGCTCTTCAAAAAACAGCATATGGTAATGATAGAAATTGAGCATTGGAAATCTATAGATTAAAAGGAATTTAAATACACGCCAGATTATTTTTGATGGGTAAAACTATAGTATATAGGGATGTGTATTTGGATGATAAAACTATAAAGAAACATCAGGAAGTGATTTCTAAAAGTATCAGATTAGTGCATAGTTTTGGGGAAAGTATGAGATTTGAGATTAGGATACCTAGAAAGGCTTCTAGATGGACTGGCATAGTTCAATTTCTTGACATGGATGGTAGTTATAAGGGTGTTTGCCTTATTAAAATTCATTAAACTGATTTTTATTTTATTTAATTAATTTAGAGTGTGCACATGACAGCAGGAGAGAGGAGAGAGACAATCTCAAGCAGGTTCCACGCCCAGCACAGGGCCCAATGTGGGGGCTTGATCTCACAACCATGAGATCATGACCTGAGTGGAAATCAAGAATTGGACGCTTAACTGACTGAGACACCCAGGTGCCCCAAAACTAATTTTTTTTAATGTTTGTTTTTGAGAGACAGAGTGCGAGCAGGGGAGGGGCAGAGAGAGAGAGGGAGACAGAATCTGAAGCAGGCTCCAGGCTATGAGCTATCAGCACAGAGCCTGATGTGGGGCTCAAACCCACAAATTGTGAGCTCATGACCTGAGCTGAAGTCAGATGCTTAACCGACTAAGCCACCCAGGCGTCCCCCCAAAACTAATATTTAAATAGTCCTTACAGTGGTCGTAACCTAATCTGACTTCTACACTCTCCTACGTCCACTCTGTTTCAGCCCCACTGACTTTATTGTGATTGCTTACCTAGTCTAGGTATGCTCCTCACTGGTGTTTTTATAGTGGCTGTTTGCTCTGCCTGGAATATTCTTTCCCCAGATATCCATTTGGCTAACTCCTTCACCTCCAAGATATCCTTAAATCTCACCTTCATGAGGAATACTCTGATCACTCTATGTAATATTATAACCTGCCCCTCAAAACCCCTTGGTCCATGGGACACCTGCTGGTTCAGTCAGTAGAACATGTGACTCTTGATCTTGGGGTTCCAAGTCTGAGCACCCACAATGGGGGTAGAGATTACTTAAAAACTTTTTTTAATTTAAAAAGTCCCCTCATTATTTATCCCCTTTATCTCCTCTGATTTTTCTTTTTCCACAGCATTTATAAATGCTACTATCCTAATACACGATTTTCCTATTTAGTACAGTTTTTGTTTTTTGTTTTTTTCTCCTTCCACTAGATTGTAGGCTCCATGAGGGCAGCAATTTTTTTGTATTTTGTTCACTTGCTCTTGCTCTCTCATAGGTCTCTGCTAGAAGTATCACCTTACCAATGAGGACCTCCCTACTATTCCTATATCCCAGCTCTTGGCAACAACCTATTTTCTGCTTTATTTTTCTCTAAAGTACTCATTACCATCTGACAAACTAGGCATTTAACTTGCCTATGTTTTAATGGATTGACTCTCAAATGCTAATATAAGTTTCATGAAGAAAGGGCTTATTTTTATTTGTTTTGTATGTTTTGTTAACTGCTATAACCCTAATGCAATGGGTACTCAATGGGTACTCAACATGTTAAGTGAACAAATAGTCTTTATTATGTTTCAGTAGTTTTTTCTTATTCCTTAACAGTTTGTATTATGAATGACAATTGAATTTTACCAAGAGCCTTCCAGCATTAAATAATATGATCATTTGGTTTTAATTTATTGATGTAATGAATGATGTTAACAGATTTTTCTGATATGAACCATTCATTTTTGAAATAAAATTAGTCATAAAAACTTATCAATCTTTAATACACTGCTGAATTCTGCTTACTAATATTTTACTTATGACTTTATGATTTATGATTGTAGCATCAATATGGGAAGAAAACTCTGAGGTTTTCTTTTCTATAATTTCTACTGGGTTCTGACATTAAATCACAGTTTCATAAAGTGAACAGGGGAGTTTTCCATCTTTTTCTATGACCTAAACTAGTTTATTTTTTTTTTATTTAAAAAAAATTTTTTTTAACGTTTATTTATTTTTGAGATAGAGAGAGAGCATGAACAGGGGAGGGCCAGAGAGAGAGGGAGACACAGAATCCTAAACAGGCTCCAGGCTCTGAGCTGTCAGCACAGAGTCCGACGCGGGGCTTGAACTCACATACCGCAAGATCATGACCTGAGCCGAAGTCGGATGCTTAACCGACTGAGCCACCCAGGCGCCCCTGACCTAAACGAGTTTAAATAGCATTGGACTCATCTGTGCTCTAAAAGTTAGAAACAATTCTAACTTTTGAATCATCTGTGCCTTTTATTTATTTAAAATAAATTTGGGGGGGGGGGCACCTGGGTGGCTCAGTCGTTTAAGTGTCCAACTTCGGCTCAGGTCATGAACTTACAGTTCGTGAGTTCAAGACCTACATCAGGCTCTGTGCTGACAGCTCAGAGCCTGGAGCCTGCTTCAGATTCTGTGTCTCCCTCTCTCTCTGTTCCACCCCTGCTGGAGCTCTGCCTCTCTCTCTCTCTCTCTCTCAAAAATAAAGATTAAATTTTTTAAAAAATAATAAATTAAAAAAATTTAAAAATAAGAAAAAATTTTTTAATGTTTATTTGTGTGAGAGAGAGACAGACAGAGACAAAGCATGAGTGGGGGAGGGGCAGAGAGAGAGAGGGAGACACAGAATCTCAAGCAGGTTCCAGGCTCTGAGCTGTCAGTACTGAGCCCAACACGGGGCTCAAACTCATGAACTATGAGATCATGACCTGAGCCAAAGTCAGATCCTTAACTGACTGAGCCACCAGGCACCCCACATCTATGCCTTTTAAAATGTTTTCCTTAATCACCTTTTCAATCTCTCAGAGACTAATCAACCTATTTAAGTTCTCCATCTATCCTGAAAAATCAGCTATTATCTCTGGGCTTTCAATTTACTACAAAGATACTCTTTCATAGCATTCACATATAATTCTTTTAATTTCTTTTTTTTTTTTTATGTTTTATTTATTTTTGAGAGCAAGAGAGACAGGGAACGAGCGGGGGAGGGGCAGAGAGAGGGAGACACAATCTAAAGCAGGCTCCAGGCTCTGAGCTATCAGCACAGAGCCTGATGTGGGGCTCGAACCCACAGACTGTGATATCATGACCTGAGCTGAAGTCGGACGCTCAACCGACTGAGCCACCCCTCTTTTAATTTCTTTCACATCTGTATTATGTCTCCTTTTTCATCCTTTAGGTGATATATGTTTACTCCCTTATATACCTTCATGATATTGCAAAGGGTTTACCTTTTTATTGACCATTTCAAATAATCAATTTTCATTTTTGTTTCTCCTTTCTACTATTTTTCTCTGTTTTATTAATTTCAGCTTTTCCCTGCATTGACTTTAGGATCCAGTAGTCAATCCTTATCCACCAGGGATAAGTTCCAAGACCCTCAGTGGATGCCTGAAAACACTGACAGTACTGAACCGTGTGTGTGTGAACACACACACACTATGTTTTCTACCTATGATAAAGTTTAATTTATAAATTAGGCACAATAAGAGTTTAACAATAACTGAAAATAAAATAGAATAATTGTTACAATGTATATATATGTTATGTGAACGTGGTCTCTCTCTCAAAATATTAGATTGTACTGTATTCACCCTTCTTGCAATGATGTGAAGATGATAAAAAGCCTATGTGATGAGAAAGTGAGGTGAGTGATACAACATTGTAACCAGCATCAGGCTACAATTGACCTTCTGATGACATGCCAAAAGGATTATCTGCTTCTAGACTGTGGTTGACCAGCAAAACTGTAGGCAAGGGTGAGGGCTACTGCACTGCTTTGCGTATGATACCACTGTCCTAAATTCCCATATGATTTGGGTCTGATTGTAACCCTATTCTTTACCACTTATCAAGACAAACCAACTGATTTGTAGGCAAGAAGATCTTATTATTTAAGAACAAAGGAGGGTCTCTTTAGAAAGGGTAATGGGGCTTAAATAGCATTCAACTGGAGGTTCCATGGGTTGAAAACTAAACTATGGCTAAAGAAGAAAAGTAACTACCTAATATAGGCTTACTGCAACATGTATAATGTGTGTTAGGAATAATGCATTCCTACCCCACCCCTCACCCTCAATATATGTTCCATAAGGGCAGGATTTGTGTCTCATTTGCTGCTGTATCTCAAGTGCTTACAATGTGCTAAGGAACATAGCAGAAGGTCAATAAATATTTGTTGAATAAATGAATAAACTGGACAAATCTGTTTCTGATTTTTCAGATGAAATCAGCATTTCTAGGTTTAGAATAACAGTTAACACAAGGTCAAGAAAAAAAAAATAGACTCTCTCTCCTCCCTTGATTACCCTTCCTCTCCTCTATGTCTGGTTATGTCTCAGTCCTTAAGTTCTTTAGGTCCTAGGACATTCTGGGATGAAAGCAGCTCTGTTGTGGTTTTGTCTCTGGTTGTTTTATTTTCCCTATGCAGCAACATCTTGGTGTTTGGCCAGACTTGCATTCTTTGCAAGGAACAGATTTCGTTTCTTTTTTACAGCCTACAAGTAGTTGTGAAAACACTGACACTTTATTTCTCAAAAGTTCACTTATTTGTTCATTCTACTGTGGTCCTCCAGCATGAAATAACAGAACCAAGCTAGTTAAATGTCGGTAATAATTGCCCTTAGCCCATTCTGGATTTCAAGAATAGCATATATGACCAAATATTTAAACACTGCCTAAAATCAAATAGGGTAATCATCAGATTCATTATTAAACCTAAATTTATATTTTCACCTCAAAGGTAAATTACTTTAACATGTTATACTTTAATGAAGACCAAAAAAAAAAGACTTTTAGTACTTATAAATAATGAAACTGTGGTTGAATTTCCTTCCAGTGATTTAATTACATAGTTTTATTTATCCCTGATTTGAACAACACGGACAGAGTAATGACACATATTTCAAGATCTTAAACTATCTCACATAACATAAAGTACAAACAGAACTTCAAGAATAGCAACTTCTTTTCAGCATTTAATTAAAATTTTTATGTATATACTCATGGAACCAACATCCAGAACAAGACAGGGAACATTCTCAGCCTCTAAACTGGCTCTTTTGTGCGACATGCCAGTCAGTACCCATAAGATAAATGGTATTCTACTTATTATATAGATCAGTTTTACCTGATTTTTGACCTTTATACAAATGGAAACTTAAATTATATATTCTTTTGTGTCTAGCTTTTTTTTTTAATTTTTTTTTTTAACGTTTGTTTATTTTTGAGACAGAGAGAGACAGAGCATGAATGGGGGAGGGGCAGAGAGAAAGGGAGACACAGAACTGGAAGCAGGCTCCAGGCTCTGAGCCATCAGCCCAGAGCCCTACGCGGGGCTCGAACTCACGGTCCGTGAGATCGTGACCTGAGCTGAAGTCGGACGCTCAACTGACTGAGCCACCCAGGCGCCCCTGTGTCTAGCTTTTTATGCAAAGCCTATTTGTGAGATTCAACATTTGTGTATCAGCAGTTTGCCCTTAGCCCTTTTTCTTGCAGAGTAGTCTGTAGCTCACTGCGTGAAGATACCACATTATCTGTTCTCCTATTGATAAGCATTTGGTTTTGCTTCCAGCTGTTGGAATAGATTTGATAGGTCAGAAGGTAGGCAGGCATTGTGACAGGGAAAGATAGAATAAAATAGGCAGAGAGGGAAAGGTTAGGACCTAAGGTCCCTGGGTGGGGAAAAACACATATTTTAAAACACTGCTGGGAGCATCTGACCCAGGAGCAAACTCCCTCAGGCCTAAAGTTCCTCTTAAAAATGTAACAGACATCACCTACTCCCCTTCAGGTTCCCCTTAGGAATTTGACAAGCAAAATACCTAACTAAAATAAGTAAATCATAAAACTTACGTTATATGTGAAATGGTAGGACCATAGTCTGACTCCTCACATAATGGAATCAAGTCAATCAGGAATGGACAACCCAGCACCTAAAATTAGCAAGCCAATAAGGGTAGAACCTGAGAAGGAACGAGGGGGAAGGAACGGGGCCGAGAAAACCCCATAAAACAAAGTCCCTTGCCTACAGTTGCGGGCATTCACTTTCGAATGCCCCTTTTCTGTAAAGAGAGCTTTCATACTGTTCTTACTTTCTGATCTTATACTCTAATAAAGTTTTGCCTGCTGATTTTAGTTGTGTTGACCTCTTCATTCTTCAAAGCAGGAGACAACAAACTCTGGTTAAAAAATCCTGCAACAGCATATTTGCTATAACAAGTAGTTTTCCCAAGTGGCTATACTAGTTTACACTCCCACCAACATTAAGAATTCCAGTTGTTTCATATCCTTGCCAACACTATGTATTGTTCAACCATTTAATACTAACCATTGTGGTGCATATGTAGGTGTATCTCACTATGGTTTTAATTTGCATTTCCTATTGACTAATAATGGTAAGCCCACTCTTTTTACTTATTTTTTATGCAGAATTAGAATGGTGAAAAGATCTCACTTCATTAATCTATTAAAAAATTATATGCTGGATGAAGGAAAACAGCAGGACTCCTGAAAAGTGGAGAGAAGTGATGCAAGTGATCTTTGAAAGACTTCCTTTTTCTAAGGACCATCTTGCCAGCGCTGAGTCAACCTATGGGACTTTACCCATGTTCTTTAATTTTTATATAGATTCAAGTCCAGTGTTCTTTCATTTCATCCTGAAGCATTTGTTGTAGGCAGATCAACTGCTGACAAGTTCTCTTGCTTTTTATGTGCAAAGATTGTCTCATTTCTTCATTTCTGAAGGGCAGTTTTGGCAGATAAAGAATTCTTAGTTGAGTTCTGCCTTTCAACACTGTGAATATGCATCTCATGCATTCTGGAATCCATGGTTTCTTCTTCTTTTTTTTTCTAAATGTTTATTTATTTTTGAGAGAGAGAGAGCAAGCAGGAGGGGGTGGGGGGGACAGAGGATCTTCAGCAGGCTCTGCACTGATAACAGAGAGCCCAATGTGTGAGATCATGACCTGAGCCAAAGTCAGATGCTTAACTGACTGAGCCACCCAGGAAACCATGATTGCTAGTGAAAAGGAAGCTGTTACTCTTATTAAGAATCCCTTGTAGGCCATGAATCCTTTTCTCTTGCTGCTTTAAAGATTCTCTTTGTCTTCTGAAGTTTGACGATGATGTGTCTATGTGTGGATCTCTTTGGTTTTATCCTACTTGGGAGTTCGATGAACTTCCTGGATGAGTAGTTACATGTTTTTATTTTTTTCTGCTCATTTGGTATCTCTTCTCTTTGTAGGATTCCCATTATGTGTATGTTAATACATTTGATGGTATCCACAGGTGTGTGTGTGTGTGTGTGTGTGTGTGTGTGTGTGTGTATACAGACATACATTTTTTTTTTTCTGTTTCTCTGATTGGATAGTAGCAATTAATGTATCTATAAGTTTGCTAGTTTCTTTCTTCTTCTAGTTCAAATCTCTTGGGCCTAATGAGCGAATTTTTCATCTTATTTATTGTCAACTCCAGAATTCCCATCTGGTTTATTATAGTTCCATCTCTTTATTCTTATCCTCTATTTGGTGAAGACACTGTTCTCATACTTTGCTTTAACTTTTCTAAAAAATAATTTTTTTTAATGTTTATTTGTTTTTAAGAGAGAGACAGAGTGCAAGTGGGGTAGGAATAGAGAGAGAGGGAGACACAGAATGTGAAGCATGCCCCAGGCTCTGAGCTGTCAGTATAGAGCCTGATGCAGGACTCGAACTTACCTGAGATCATGTGAGATCATGACCTGAGCCAAAGCTGGATGCTTAACCAACTGAGCCACCCAGGCACCCAGGAATCTATGGTTTCTAAAGAAAAGGAAGCTGTTACTCTTATTAAGACTCCCTTGCAGGCCGACAGAGCCACTCAGGTGCCTCCATTTATAATTCTTGATAGGTGAGAACTTATTGCTATTTTTTGCTGTTCTGCTATTGTTTTGTTCCCCTCTTCATCTCTTCCTGTCTTTTTTTGTTATTTGATGGTTTTATGTAATGGTTTCCTTTGAGTTTTTTTCTATCTTCTAAGTATCTATGATAGGTTTTTGTTTTTTCTTGTGGTTACAAGAATTCCATAAAATTACCTTGTAGCTATTATTTTCTATTTTAGGTTGACAACAACTTAAGTTCAGTCATATACAAAAACTCTACACTCCCCTTCACGCATACTTTTTTTTTTATAGTCAGAGTTTGCATCTTTAAAAAAATATTTTAAATTGTTTATTTTGAGAGGTGGGGGGGGTGGGAGGGAGGGGTAGAGAGAGAGGGGGACAGAGGATCCAAAGCAGACTCTGTGCTGACAATAGACAGCCCAATGCAGGGCTTGAACTCATGAACCATAAGATGATAACCTGAGATGAAGTTGGACGCTTAACCAACTGAGCCACCCAGGTGCCCCAGAGTTTGCATCTTTTAATAATGTGTATCAATTAACAAGCTTTTGTGACTAGACATCATTCTACTTGTTCTTAATGTTTTCATCTTTTAACTTTTATATTATGATTAAAAGTAATGTATATACCACCATTACAATATTACATTGGTGCTGTACTTGACTATATATTTACCTTTACCCATGAGATTTATGCTTTCATATGGCTGTCTAGTTTGTTTTCATTTCAATTGAAAGAACTCCCTTAAACATTTCTTGTAAGGTAGGTCTAATGGTGATGAACTCCCTCAGTTTTTGTCTGGGAAAAACTTAATCTCTCTTTCATTTTAAAAGGTTAGTTTTGTCTGACACTGAATTCCTGGTTGGCAGTTTTTTCTTTCAGAATTTTGAATATATCATCCCACCCTTTCCTGGCATGGTAAGCTTCTGCTGAGAAATCCACTGATATTCTTATGGGGGTGCCTTGTAAGTGATGAACCACTTTTCTTTTCTTCTGATGCTTTCAAAGTTCTCTTTACCCTTTAATCTTTTTTGCTTTTACTTTTTAATTGAAATTGACATATAACATTGTATAAGTTTAAGGTATACAATGTCCTTGACTTTTGATTATTTTATTATAATATGCCTCAGTGTAGTTTTCTTTGGGTTGACCCTGATGGGACACTTCTGAGCTTCATGAATCTGGATTATCAATTTCCCTCGCATGATTTGGGAAATTTTCAGCTTTATGTCTTTAAATAAGCTTTCTGTCCCTTTCTCTCTTTCTTCTCCTTCTGGGACCCCCATAACACATATACATTTTATTTTAGTATGATGGTGTCCCATGAATCCCTTGGCTTCCTCATTCTTTATTCTCCCTTCTCTGGGTAATTTCAAATATGTCTTTGAGTTCACTTATTTTTTCTTCTGCTTAATTGAGTCTGATGTTAAAGACCTCTATTATATTATTTCACACATTATATTCTTCAGGTCCGGAATTTGACTCTTCCTTTTAGTGATTGCTATTTCTGTTGAACTTCTTGTTTTGTTCATGTACTGCTACCCTGATTTTGTTGAATTGTCTATCTATATTCTCTTGTAGCTCATCACTTTCTTAAAAACAATTATTTTTAATTCTTTGGCAATTCATAGATCTCCATTTATTTGGAGCCAGTGCCTAAAGGGTTATCGTGTTTTCTGGTGGTTTCATGTTCACTGTTGCATGACTGTCTTTGCATCTGAAGAAGCAGTCACCCCTTCCAAACTTCATGGCCTAGCTAGGGAATGATGTCCTTTATGAGGAGATGTGAAGTCATCAGTTGGGTGAGGTGTACAGCAGCTCCAAGACCAGATGTGGGGGTATGCCAGTTCTGGGGCAAATGAGGGCACCTGGTCCCATAGTTGCATGTGTGCAGCTATGGCAAGCACCTAGTTACATGGATGCACTTGAGCAGCTATGGTGGCCTCATAATCCTTTGGACATATGGATGGGTGTTCAGTGGTACCAGTGTGTGCTGGAAGCTATGCTCAAGTTTGCCATCATGGGGGGCACTGGAGTTAGGAAGTGAGAGGGGCAGCTCTAACTCATGGATGGAAGGGGAAGTACTTGGCAGCTCCACTTCCAGGGGATGTAGCACTTCTGGTATGAGGAAGCTCTAGCTGCTGGGGTCTGCATCAGCAAAGAACACAGGAGTCCTCCGTAGCAGTAACTAGAGTTGCTGAGGTCCCTCACTCTTCCTCTTTCCCAATGAGGGGAATTCAAGGCCAAGGGAATTCCTTGTTAACACCCTGCTGACCTGAAGGATGGGACAATGCAGGCAGAATGCTTTTTATCCCATTTATGCAGTCATCTCCAGTGTCTGCACTCCTTGGGTTCACTGCAGCCCCCTAACTGTAGCCCAGCATTTCCCCAGGATTATCCTTGTCTGTGATAGTTGACTTTATCATTATTTTTGTGTGGGAGTGAGGGTTAGAATCTCCTAGTCTGCCATCTTGGTGACATTATACTCCCTCATACTTTCCTTTAGTTCATTAGACATGGTTTAATTCCTTAAGGAACTATTTAAAATAGCTGATGTAAAGTTTTTGTCTACAAGTGCAATATCCAGGCTTCTTCTGAGCAGTTTCTATTGATGATTTTTCCCTTGTTTATTTGCATGCCTCATAATTTTTTGTTGAACACTGAACATATTGAATATTATACTGTAACAATTCTGCAGATCAGATTCTCTCGCTTCCAAAGTTTCTCATCACTGATGCTTATTACGTAATTGTTTGCTTAGAGACTCTTCAAAACCAATTTTGTAAAGGTATAGTCTATATTCTTTGCTGTGTATAGTCATTGATCTCTGTTCTGTTAGCTTGGACAGTTTTCTTTAAACGCATAGAACCCAAAAATCTCCCATTCATTGCAGAGGTACTCTGTGGGTTTGGGGGTATACCTTAAACACTCACTCAGTTCACAACTCTGCCTTAGCCTTCACTTCCTAGTTCCACAGACCTCCAAGATGAGCCAGAGGTGTGAGCTCAGGGCCCTCTCAGGTCTTCTCTAGGCACACACACAGTCCTGCCCAAGTGCATGGCTTTCTATATACCCAAGGACACGTTGGCATTTTCAAAGCCCCAAGGACACCTAAATCAAGGCTTCTTTTGTGTGTTGTTTGCCCCACCTGTTTTCCACTGCCTCAGGCAGCAGTAATAAAATCATTTGCTTGTAAATGTTTTTGATAAATGCTGCTCTTCCTGCTCCCGGTGGCTTTAACACTTAGCCAGTTGGGAGTCAGGAAAATAAAGACAAGAGTTTTGAGTCAGTCTTCCAGGTAGCCTCCAACCAAGGCAAAACAAATAATTACAATTCTTTGAGAACCAGGTCTGTTCTCTCAAGCACTGAGACTGAACACAGGCTCAGCTGATCTGAACAATGGGGAATGAGACTAGAGTATACTGAAATGCCACAAGCTCACTCTTCTTACTGAATTTCAGCTATTTTGCATGAATAAGTATTCCCCAAATTGTTGCAAACCTTTGGTTAATTACCAGAGTTCTGAAAAGTTGATTCTAACAGTTTTTGTCAGTTTTTCTCTTGCGTTTTTTCCCTAAGTTTATTTATTTATTTTGAGAGAGACAGAGACAGCATGAGTGGAGGAGGGGCAGAGAGACAGAGACAGAATCTTAAGCAGGCTCCTCATTGTCAGTGCAGAGCCTGAGAACACAGGGCTTGAACTCACAACCCATGAGATCGTGACCTGAGCTAAAACCAAGAGGTGGATGATGCTTAACTGACTAAGCCGCCCAGGCACCCCTTTTCTGTTGCTTTTAATGAAAGAGCTAAATTTCAGATTTCTTGGGGTGCCTGGGTGGCTCAGTCGGTTAAGCATCTGACTTGGCTCAGGTCATGATCTCATGATTCATGAGTTCAAGCCCCACTTCGGGCTCTGTGCTGACAGCTGGAGCCTAGAGCCTGCTTTGGATTCTGGGTCTCCCTCTCTCTCTGCCCCTCCCCTACTAATGCGCTCTCTCTCTCTCTCTCTCTCTCTCTCAAAAATAAACATTAAAAACATTTAGCAATTATCAGGGAATACTATGAAAAATTATATGCCAACAAACTAGACAACCTGGAAGAAATGGACAAATTTCTAAGCACTCACAGACTTCCAAAACTCAAACAGGACGAAATAGAAAACTTGAACCAACCCATAACCAGTGAAGAAATTGAATCAGTTACCAAAAATCTCCCAACAAATAAGAGTCCAGGACCAGATGGCTTCCCTGGGGAATCCTACCAGACATTTAAAGCAGAGATAATACCTATCCTTCTCAAGCTGTTCCAAAAAATAGAAAGGGAAGGAAAACTTCCAGACTCATTCTATGAAGCCAGCATTACTTTGATTCCCAAACCAGACAGAGACCCAACAAAAAAAAGAGAACTACAGGCCAATATCCCTGATGAATATGGATGCAAAATTCTCAACAAGATACTAGCAAATCAAATTCAACAGCATATAAAAAGAATTATTCACCACAATCAAGTGGGATTCATTCCTGGGCTGCAGGGCTGGTTCAACATTCACAAATCAATCAATGTGATACATCACATTAATAAAAGAAAAGAAAAGAAAAGAACCGTATGATCCTGTCAATCGATGCAGGAAAAGCATTTGACAAAATTTAGCACCCTTTCTTAATAAAAACCCTCAAGATAGTTGGGATAGAAGGAACATACTTAAACAACATAAAAGCTATTTATGAAAAGCCCACAGCTAATATCATACTCAATGCGGAAAAACTGAGAGATTTCCTCCTGAGATCAGAACACCACAGGAATGTCCACTCTCACCGCTGTTGTTTAACATTTTGTTGGAAGTTCTAGCATCAGCAATCAGACAACAAAAGGAGATCAAAGGCATCAAAATTGGCAAAGATGAAGTCAAGCTTTCACTTTTTGCAAATGACATGATAGTATACATGGAAAACCCGATAGATGCCACCAAAAGTCTTCTAGAACTGATAAATGAATTCAGCAAAGTTGCAGGATACAAAATTAATGTACAGAAATCAGTTGCATCTTATACACTAATAATGAAGCAACAGAAAGACAAATAAAGAAACTGATCCCATTCACAACTGCACCAACAATCATAAAATACCTAGGAATAAACCTAACCAAGGATGTAAAAGATCTGTATGCTGAAAACTACAGACAGCTTATAAAGGAAATTGAAGATACAAAGAAATGGAAAAACATTCCGTGCTCATGGATTCGAAAAATAACTATTGTTAAAATGTCAATACTACCCAAAGCAATCCACACATTCAATGCAATCCCAATAAAAATTGCACCAGCATTCTTCTCGAAGCTAGAACAAGCAATCCTAAAATTTGTATGGAACCACAAAAGACCCCAAATAGCCAAAGTAATATTGAAGAAGAAGACCAAAGCGGGAGGCATCACAATCCCAGACTTTAGCCTCTACTACAAAGCTGTAATCATCAAGACAGCATGGTATTGGCACAAAAACAGACACATAGACCAATGGAATAGAATAGAGACTCCAGAATTGGACCCACAAATGTATGGGCAAGTATTCTTTGACAAAGCAGGAAAGAATATCCAATGGAAAAAAGACAGTCTCTTTAACAAATGGTGCTGGGAGAACTGGACAGCAACATGCAGAAGAATTAAACTAGACCACTTTCTCACACCATTCACAAAAATAAACTCAAAATGGATAAAGGAACTCAATGTGAGACAGGAAACCATCAAAACCCTGGAGGAGAAAGCAGGGAAAAACCTCTCTGACCTCAGCCTCAGCAATTTCTTACTTGACACATCTCGAAAGGCAAGGAAATTAAAAGCAAAAATGAACTTGGGACCTCATCAAGATAAAAAGCTTCTGCACTGCAAAGGAAACAATCAACAAAACTAAACGGCAACCAACAGAATGGGAAAAGATATTTGCAAATGATATATCGGACAAAGGGCTAGTATCCAAGATCTATAAAGAACTCACCAAACTCCACACCCAAAAAACAAATAATCCAGTGAAGAAATGGGCAGAACACATGAATAGACACTTCTCTAAAGAAGACATCCGGATGGGCAACAGGCACATGAAAAGATGCTCAACGTCACTACTCATCAGGGAAATACAAATCAAAACCACACCGAGATATCACCTCACGCCAGTCAGAGTGGCTAAAATGAACAAATCAGGAGACTATAGATGCTGGAGAGGATGTGGAGAAACAGGAACCCTCTTGCACTGTTAGTGGGAATGCAACCTGGAGCAGCCGCTCTGGAAAACAGTGTGGAGGTTCCTCAGAAAATTAAATATAGATCTACCCTATGACCCAGCAATAGCACTGCTAGGAATTTACCCAGGGATACAGGAGTACTGATGCATAGGGGCACTTGTACCCCAACGTTTATAGCAGCACTCTCAACAGTAGCCAAATTATGGAAAGAGCCTAAATGTCCATCAACTGATGAATGGATAAAGAAATTGTGGTTTATATACACAATGGAATACTACTTGGCAAGGAGAAAGAATGAAATCTGGCCTTTTGTAGCAATGTGGATGGAACTGGAGAGTGTTATGCTAAGTGAAATAAGTCATCCAGAGAAAGACAGATACCATATGTTTTTCATTCTTATGTGGATCCTGAGAAATTTAACAGAAGACCATGGGGGAGGGGAAGGAAAAAAAAGAGAGGGAGACTCTTAAAAACTGAGAATAAACTGAAGGTTGATGAGGGGGTGGGAGGGAGGGGAGGGTGGGTAATGGGCACTGAGGAGGGCACCTGTGGGGATGAGCACTGAGTGTTGTATGGAAACCAATTTGACAATAAACTTCATATTAAAAAATAATTAACATCAAAAATATTAAATTTCAGATTTCTTGACTCTGCCATTTTTGCTGACATCATCTCAAAATAACAAAACTTTTAAAGCCACTTTAAAATGCATCACCCCCAGTTTCCCAATAACTCAAACATTTGTTTAGAGTTTATATTGTTGTGTGGCTATCAGGATAACTAAGACAAAATGTTTCCACTCAAGTAATATGATTTCAGTAATTTCCACATGAAATTATTAGTAATTATGACACTGGAGTAGAGTCCAGAAAGCTGCAATTTTAATAAGTGTTTCAGGTAGTTCTGATACTGGTAGTTTGGCTTGAACAAAAATTGCCTTAGGTTTTCTTGGCTTCTGAAACCTAAGACGGTATATTGACAAACATAAGCATATGTAAACATAAATGTATTACAAAGACCTAGCCTAAAACTGGGCAGTTGGGACAGGAGAGAGTACTGTAGAAAATATACTAACTGCAAGAGAGGAAGAAGGAGGCATGAAGGAACCTGCCTTTTGCATCTGTTCACAAGTATTCTTGATGCTAGTTTTGTCAATACTAGAAAAATGCCTTGAAAAGGTTCAGATGTTATTGCCTCAGAGAAACCTTCCTTGTTCTCTATCTAAATTGGCAACCCCACCTCTACCCCAGAATTTTAATTTATTTAATAACATAATAGTTTTTTAAAATACTTCCCAACCTGTGTTTCCTTGTCAGGAAGATGGTTACTCTTTCCCTGTATCACACCTGCCATTATGCCTTAAAGAAACTGGCAGAGGTAGGGCACCTGGGTGGCTCAGTCAGTTTAAGCGTCTGGCTCTTGATTTCAGCTCAGGTCATGCCTCAGGATCATGAAATCGAGCCCCACATGGGGCTAGGTGTAGAGCCTGCTTGATATTCATATCCCCCCCTCCTCCCGCCCCTCCCCTGCTTGTACGTGCACACTCTCAAAAAACATAAAATAAAATAAGAGTCGGACACTCGACCAACTAAGCCACCCAGGTGCCCCAGGGAACGGAGGGTTCTTAGCAGAATTTTACTAACTGCAAAAATACTATGAGAAAGGGGTTTGCCCTAGGGAAGGCAAAGAGATTCTACGGCTGAGGGCTGTAGGTCTTACTGTCCAAATAGGATAGCCAGACCTCTCACAGTTAATATGAGTCAAGATGGGGGCCAGTGCAGCAGGGAGAACCACTGAACCATGGTGGAGCTAGAAGGAGAGATCGTGACTTAACTGGCTGTAGAATGCAGCAGCACATATCAGCAGGACAAGCGGCAATCAGGTGGACAGGGATACCAATATCTCAGAGATCAATAAGGACTCAGAGCATAACAAGACTACACACAGTCACCTATTCTTTGTCAACATATGTAATCTAAGAAAGGTTAGGTGGTTCTCTCCCTGCATGTATACTACTAGTAATAGATGGAGTAGTGGTAGTGGTATGAATAACAATAGCTAATGTACTTTTATAGCACTTATTATATGCGAAGCATTGTCCTAAGATTTCTACATATGTTAATTCACTAAAATCTCACAACAACCATTTGAGGTAAGCACCAAAATTATCACCATTTTACAGATGAAGAAACTGAAGCATAAAGAGGTATGGCTCAAAGCCCCACAGTTAGTAAGTGGTAAAGCCAGGATATGAACCCAATTTGACAACATATGTATTAGGGGAAAATAGATGTATCAAATGTGTTTTTTTTATGTATGAAAATGACAAACACTTAATTCAGAATGAGTCCCACAGAGATTTTTCTAGTTAAAAAAAAAAAAAATCAAGGTGTTATATGCCTCTGGAACCAGGACAACATAAAAAAGTAGGAAAAGGAGAAAACAGATAGTTATCAGTTGCCCCCAACTTAAAGGTGGCCAGTGATCTATCAAATGATTGTTACAGGACAAAACTGATACACTGGGAAATACAGCAAGTTAGCACATGAATTTATAAGTATTTCATGAACTCAGAGATACAGTGGTGACTACAGGTGATCAGTCTAAGCAATATAAAAGACTTGAGATTAAAATAAAGAGCTCTTATCTTTTAAAGGATCATACTAAAATACCTATAAGTAAAATGCTTTAAAATAATCCAGTGGGAAACACTATTTGAAACAATTAAAAAAACTCCACACAACACATGACAAAACAGCTCAAATGTTGGACATCAGGAATTAAAGAGCAATGATCCCTGAGAGATGGGGAACAAATAAGGTAAGCCTTCTGATTGCCCAGATCTTCCCTTCAGAGGTTTACAGGCTGTGGTACAAGGGGAACCCAAGTGGAGCTTGGTGGATTCCCCAAATTGGCGAAATGGGAGTTTTAAGTCAGAGAAAACCTGTCTGGTTAGTTTGAAGGGCAGAGAATCAAAAAGGAGAAAGGTGCACAGAGAGAATTTGGAGATCTGCGAAGGAGAAAGAATTATCTGAAATAATAACAAGGAACTGAGTCTGGGACTCACACAGGGCTGGGAATAGTACCTGGTCCCACCACACGAAATGGAAAAACTATTTCATCAGATATTGGTAGAGTACTCAGGAAGGTCTTTGACTCAAGACTGGGGAATAATTACTCCTAGACGAAGTATTTCTTCAGACTTAACTAACAAATCAGAAAATTAAAATACAAAGATCAAGCTGCTCAAATAATTTAATAGCATCCCAGAATAAACCTAAAGAATATTTATAGAAAAACAAAAATACCCAGTACCCAACAAAGTAAAATCCATATCTGGCATCAAATCAAATATTATCAGGCATGCAAAGAAGCAGGAAAATACAACACATAAGAAAAATAATCAACCAAAACTGGCAGAGATACTAGAATAGTAACAGATAAACACATTAAAAGCTATGCAATATGCTCATGGAATAGTTATACAAGTATACAAGACATGTGTGACACTGTGATTTATAAGAAATACAGGTTTGGTCTTCACCACCCATTTTGTGAAAGAGCTCCTAAAACTCTTAGACTTTCTTAAGTAACCAGAGGAATACCGGTGTCTTTCCTTCTGTTAATGATGTGAATTTTTGAAAGCCCCTAGGTTTTCAAAGGATGGGGGCTAGTCGCCAGGGGAACCAAACGTGTGATCTGAGGGTTGGAACTTTCAATTCCACACCTCAATCTCCTAGAAGGGGAGAGAGGCTGGAGACTGATAGCCAATAATTTAATCAATCGCACCTATGTCATGAAGTCTCCATAACAGCCCAAAAGGACAGGTTCAGAGAGCTTCCAAGTTGGTGAATGCATCCATATACCTGCAGGGTGGATACCTCAAACTCCACAGGAAGAGAAGCTCTTGTGTTCAAGCCCCTTCTAGACCTCACCCTATGTATCTCTTCATCTGGGTGGTCATTTGTATCCTTTAATAACCTTTGTAATAAAGAATAAGTAAACTGGTTTCCTGAGTTCTGTGAGCGGCTCTAGCAAATTAATAGATCCAATGAGGGGAATGTGGGAACCTCCAATTTGTAGCCAGGAGCACAGGTGACAACGTAGACTTACGACTGGCACCTGAGGAGGAAGCAGTCTTGTGGGTCCAGTGATATGACACTTCCCAGAGAGACAGTGCCAGAATTGAGTGAAATTTGTGGGATACTTAATCAGTGTCCTTTGAGAACTGGAAAACTGCTTGGAGGTGTGGCAAAAACACACATAGTGGAACACAGAAGATATAAAAGGCCCAAATCAAATTGTGAATTATGAAAATTCTGAGTTGAAAAATAAACAAGATAGTTATGGCAGATCACCTATTTCTTTTTTTTTTCAACGTTTATTTATTTTTGAAGAGAGAGAGAGCAAGGGAGAGGCAGAGACAGAGGGGGACAGAGGATCCAAAGCAGGATCTGCACTGAGAGCACAGAACCCAATGCCTGTGAGATCATGACCAGAGCTGAAGTCAGACGCTTAGCTGACTGAGCCACCCAGGCGCCCCAGATTACCCAGATTTCAAACGATAAGATTAGCAAATTTAAAAGACAAAGCGATTAAACCATCCAGAATGAAACAGAGGAAAAAAATTTTTTTAAATAAAAAGAGCGCTTCTAGTTCCTGGTCAAACATGAAAGAAGCTTGGAAGTCCAAGTCCCCCTTCCATCCTAACAAGTAAAAAGCTGGACAAACTCTTCTTAGATCAAGTCACAAGGCAAACTGCTGCCCCCAAACTGGAAAGACAGACAGGCAGATACCAAGAAGCATGACTTACCGGAGCACGGACTTATAGGCAGAAACCTCTGGGGAAAGCAGTACCGGGGCAGAAAAACCTGAACCATAACAAACTGCTAGAGGCTCAGAGTAGGCAAACTTATGACTTAAAGATTCCAGGGGGCACCCCCACACTTTTGCGAGTTTTTACCATCTGGAGTACTTCCAGGTTCTCACTGTAAAAATCAGAGAAAAATCCCCTCCTGCTTCTGTCAGGGACAGGAGAAATATGCCAGAGCCTTTGGTTCTTAATGGGGCCTGCCGTCAAAAGAAACTAATTTACCAGAGCCTAACTGACCTAAGGAGAGGCAAATACTCAATTCCAGTCCTCTCCAGCCATCCTGTCCAACCTAGGAGACAGAGCATAAGGGGGGCAGAGGGGGGATGAAACTAAAAGGTACTGTGAAGTTCACAGCTAAAGGGCACCAGCTTATGAAAAGACTGAGACCTACTCCTAGGACTACAGAATGCCCCCCTCCCCCGATACCATAGCACCACATCACTAAAGAACTACTCACCAGAGTTCCCATCACCCAGCACATCATGCATGGCTTTCAACAAAAAATTATAAGGCATACTAAAAGGCAAAAACCAATTTGAAGAAACTGAACAAGCATCAGAACCAGATTTGGATATGGCAGGAATGGTGGAATTATCAGACCAGGGATTAATATGTTAAGGGTTCTGATGGGAAAAGTAGACAACATGTAAGAACAGGAAGATACTATAAAGCACACAGATATAAATTCTAAGAAAGAAAAAATGCTAGAGATCAAAAACACTGTAACAGAAGGGGACAATGCCTTTGATGGGCTCTTTAGCAGTGAACACAGCTGAGAAAAGAATCTCTGAGCTTGAAGATATGTCAATAGAAACTTCCAAAACTGAATAGAAATGAGAGAAAAAAAAAAGACTGAAAAGATAAAACAGAATATCCAAGAAACGTGGAAAGTGTAACATGCGTGTAATGGGAATACAAGGAGAAGAAAGCCAGAAAAGAATAGAAAAAATATTTGAAACATTAATAACTGAGAATTTCCCCAAATTAATCTCAGATACTATGATGGTTAATTTTATGTGTCAACTTGATTCGGCCATAGGATGCCCAGACATTAAGTCCATTACTCCGGGTATGTCTGTGACAGTGTTTTTGAATGAGGTTAACATTTGAATCAATAGAGTAAAGCAAAGTGCCCTCCCTAATGTGAGTGGCTCTCATCCAACTAATTGAAGATCTGAATAGAACAAAAAGGCTGAGTAAGAGTGAACTTCTGACCTCAGACTGGAACTTACACCATGAGCTCTTCTGGTTCACAAGCCTTCAGACTCAGACTGGAAATACATCAGTTGCTCTCCTGGGTCTCCAGCTTGCCAACTGCAGATTTTGGGACTTCTCAGCCTCCAAAATTACATGAGTCAATTCCTCAGAATAAATCTCTTTACATATATAAATAGAAATATACATATCACCATCCTATTGGTTCTGTTTCTCTGGAAAACCCTGATTAATATATACACCAAACCATGGATCCAGGAAGATCAATGGCCATCTGGCAGAATCAATGCAAAAAGGGGGGGAAAAAAACGAAAATGAAAAAGAAAAGAAAGACTATACCTAGGCATACGATATTCAGATTGCAGAAAACCAAAGGTGACGAAAAAAATCTTTGAAGAAGCCAGAGGAAACAACATCTTGCCTACAGAGAAGCAAAGATAAGAAATACCTCCAACTTCTCTTCAGAAACCATGCAGGCAAACAGAGTGGAATGAAATATTTAAAGTGCTGAGAGAGAGAAAAAAAAAATCACAAACCTGTAATTCTGTATCCTGTGAAGTTATTCTTTAAAAGTGAAGGGGAAATTAAAGACTTTCACAAACAAACAAACAAACATTAAGGGAATTTGTTGCCAGAAGACCTACCTTGCAAGAAATGTTAAAAGAGTTCTTTAGAATGGGGCAGAAACTTGGATCTACATAAAGAAAGGAAAAGGATTAGAGAAGTAATAAGTGAAAGTAAATTCAAAACTTTCATTTTTTATTCTTAAATGATCTAACAGATAAGAATTTGTTCAAAATAATAATAGCATCAATGTATTTGAGTATGTGGCTTATGTATAAGTGAAATGAATGAAAGCAATGATACAAAGGACAGAGAAAAGACAAATATTTTGTTATAATAAGGCACTTGCACTACCAATGAAGTGGTGTAGTGTTACTTGAATGTGGATTTGGATTAGTTGTAAATGTATATTGCAGACAAAAGGGCAACCACACACAAAAAATTTTTTTAAGTATAACTCAAATGCTAAGAAAGGAGAAAAAACTAAATCATATAAGATGCTCAATCTAAACCACAAATGGCAGAAAGAGTGAAAAACAAAAATAGGAACAAAGAACAAAAGCAATTAATAGAAAACAGTAACATTTAGGGGCGCCTGGGTGGCTCTGTCAGTTAAGTGTCGACCTCTTGGTCTCAGCTCAGGTCATGATCTCAATGGTTCATGCATTTGAGCCCCTGTGTTGTCAGCACAGACCCGCTTCAGATCTTCTGTCCCCTCTCTCTCTGCCCCGCTCCCGTGCTCTCTCAAAAATAAACATTAAAAAAAAAAAAAAAAAGAAGGCTGTAACATTTGTAGTAGACATTAATCCAACTATATCAGAAATCAATTTGAAAAAAAGAAAAGAAATCAGTTTGAACATCAATGGTCTAAATGCACTAATTAAAAGAAAATTATTGTAAAAACAATTACTATAAGAATGGATCAAAATACAAGATCCAACTATATATATTGGCTCCAAGAAACCCACTTTAAATATGAAGACACATACAGATAAGAAGTAATCAGATGGAAAAAGATATAACATATTAACACCAATCAAAGGCAGAGTAGCTATATTAATGATAAAGGGATCAAGTCTACAAGAAGACCTAACAATCCTTAATGCGTAAGCACCTAACAACCAAGAGTCAAAGGCGTGAGGCAACAAAGGATAGAAGTGCAAACAGGCAAGTCCACTATTATAGTTGGAGACTTTAACACACCTCTATCAGAAATAAGCAGATCCTCCAGACAGAAAATCAGCAAGGATATAGCTGAAATCAAAAACATCATCAATCAACTGATATACCTGACATTTATAAATTACTTCTCTCAACAACAGCAGAATACACATGTACCTTAAGCTCACATGGAACATACACCAAGATAGATCACATTTAGGCCATAAAAACAGATTTAAAAGAATAGAGGTCATATAGTATTTTCTTATAGACTACAATGGAATTAAACCGGAAATCAATAACAGAAAGACAGCTGGAAAACTCAAAATACTTGGAGATTAAACAACACACTTTTAAATAATATGTTTTTAAATATTTTTATATTTTTATATATTTCAAATAATAATTTTTAAATATTTTAAACTAAATGAAAATGAAAATACAACTTATCCAAATACGTGCAATGCAGTGAAAACAATGCTTACAAGGAAGTTTATGGCATTGAATACACATTTCAGAAAAGAAGCATCAAAGCAATTACGGCAGAATTTAATGAAATTAAAAACAAGAAATCAGTACAGAAAATCAACCAAATCAACCAAATCTTTCTTTGAAAAGATAGCTTAAAAATTTTAAGCTATCCAGTGCTAAAAAGAAATGAGCTGTCAAGCCATGAAAAGACATGGAGGGGGGTGCCCGGGTGGCTCAGTTGGTTATGTGTCCGACTCTTGATTTCAGAGGTCATTATCTCATGGTTCATGGGTTTGAGCCCTGCATTGGGCTCTGTGCTGGCAATGCAGAGCCTGCTTGGGATTCTCTCTCTCTCCCTCAATCTCTGTCCCTGTCCCACTTGCTCTCGCTCTCTCTCTCTCTCTCAAAATAAACATTAAATAAAAAATTAAAACAAAAAGATATGGAAGAACTTTAAATGCATATTACTAAGTGAAAGGAGACAATCTGAAAAGGCTATATACTATATAATTCCAACTATATGGCATTCTGGAAAAGGCAAAACTATGGAGACAGTAAAAAGATTAGTGGTGGCCAAGAGCTGAGGGAAGAGAGGGATAAAAAAGTGAAGCACAGAGGATTTTTAGGGCAGTGAAACTATTCTGTGTAATACTGTAATGGTGGATACTTGACAGTATACATTTGTCAAAATCTATAGAATGAACAATGAGAAGGAACCCTACTGTAAAGTATGGACTGTAGATGATAATGATGTATGAATATTGGCTCATCCACTATAACAAATGTACCAGTTTGGTCCGGGATTTTGATAGTGGCAGAAGCTGTGCATACATGGGGGCCAAGAATATAAAGAAACTCCCCGTACTTTTCTGCTCAATTTTACTGTGAACCCAAAACTGCTCTAAAAAATAAAGTCTAGAGGCACCTAGATGGCTCAGTCAGTTGAACAGCTGACTCCTGGTTTTGGCTTGGGTCATGATCTCATGGTTTGTGGGTTTGAGCCCTGTGTCTGATTCTGCACTGACAGAACAGAGCCTGCTTGGGATTCTGTCTCTCCCCCTCTCTGCCCCTCCCTCATTCCTGCTCTTTCTTTCTCTCTCTCAAAAATAAATAAATAAACATTAAAAACAATAATAATAAAGTCAGGGCACCTGGGTGGCTCAGTCAGTTAAGAGAACAACTTGGGCTCAGGTCATGATCTCGTGGTTTGTGGGTTCAGGCTCCACATCAGGCTCTGCGCTGACAGCCCAGAGCCTAGAGGCTGCTTTGGATTCTGTGTCTCCCTCTCTCTCTGTCCCTCCCAGGCTGTGCTCTCTAAAAGTAAATGGATAAACATCAAAAATAATAATAATAGTAATTTA
Organism: Panthera pardus; assembly: GCF_024362965.1. Lineage (NCBI taxonomy): Eukaryota > Metazoa > Chordata > Mammalia > Carnivora > Felidae > Panthera > Panthera pardus. The sequence goes on along the minus strand of NW_026526969.1, from coordinate 757,100 downwards.
AAAATCTACTTTTAAATTTTATAAGAGCATCAGTGAGCTCTGGAAGAATTTCAGTTTTAAATATATATATATATTTTTTTCAGTTATATATATATATATATATATAACTGAATATATATATATATATATATATATATATATATAACTGAAAAAAATATATATATATTTTTTTTGTTTTTGTTTTTGTTTTTGAGAGAGAGAGAGGGCACAAGTGAGCAAGGGGCAGAAAGAAGAAGAATCCCAGGAGGGGCAGAGGGGAGGGGAGGGGAGGAGAAGGGAGAAGGGGGAGAGAGGGAGAGAGGGAGAGAGAGGGAGAGAGAGGGAGAGAGAGAGAGAGAGAGAGAGAGAGAGAGAGAGGAGCAGGGCTCATCCAAAGTGGGACCTGTGTTCACCCAAAGCTGGGCTCATGCTCACCTGAAGTGTCTGAAGTGGGGCTTAAGCTCACCTGATGTGGGACTTGAACTCATGAACTGTAAGATCATGACCTGAGCCAAAGTCAGATGCTTAACAACTGAGCCACCCAGGCACCCAATTTTATATATTTCTAATTGGAGTCTCCAAAGGAGAGGAGAGAAGAAAGACAAAAATACATATTTTTGGAGAAGTAATGTCCAAGTTTTCCCACACTTTATAGAAACTATAAAACCCACAGACCTAAAAATCTCAACAAACTCCAAGCAGAAATTATCAATTTCAGGAATGAGAGGTTCTACAGATCACTACAGATTCCAGAGATATGAAAATGTCAATAAGAGAATATTATGAGCAGTTTTATGTCTACAGATTCAACAACTTAAAGAAATGGACAAACTCCTTCAAAGACACAAAGCTCACTCAAGAAGAAGTAATTTAGATGTTCATCTTTTAAAAAATTGAATTGTAGTTAAAAACCTCCAATATTTGCAAAGGAACTTTATCAGGCCAGATAAATCAAAAGAGAAATCCTCACCTACTCACAAAATATAGTAGTAAAAACACAGAACCCAAAAGATAAAGAGACCATAATATGGTCAGGAAATGGCATACAACAACAACAAAAAAGGGGCTGCACTCCCTATCAAAACAACACCAGAATTCTTCATAGAGCTAGAACAAACAATCCTACAATTTGTATGGAACCAGAAAAGATCCCAAATAGCCGAAGCAATCCTGAAAAAGAAAATCAAAGCTGGAGGCATCATAATTCTGGACTTCAAGATGTATTACAAAGCTGTAATCATCAAGACAGCATAGTACTGACACAAAAACGGACACATAGATCAATGGAACAGAAATAGAGAACCCAGAAATGGACCCACAAACATAAGCCCAACTAATCTTTGGCAAAGCAGGAAAGAATATCCAATGGAAAAAAAGACAGTTTCTAGCTGGGAAAACTGGACAGTGACATGCAGAAGAATGAAACTGAACCACTTTCTTACACCATACATAAAAATAAATTCACAATGGATGAAAGACCTAGACATGAGACAGGAAGCCATCAAAATCCTAGAAGAGAAAGCAGGCAAAAGACTCTGTGACCTCAGCCGCAGCAAGTTCTTACTTGACATGTCTCCAGGCGCAAGGGAAACAAAAGAAAAAATGAACTACTAGGATCTCATCAAGATAAAAAGCTTTTGTACAGTGAAGGAAACAATCAGCAAAACTAAAAGGTAACCGATGGGAGAAGATATTTGCAAATGAAATATCAGATAAAGGGTTAGTATCCAAAATTTATAAAGAACTTATCAAACTCAACATCCAAAAAACAAATAATCCAGTGAAGAAATGGGCAAAAGACATGAATAGACATTTTTCCAAAGAAGATATCCAGATGGCTAACAGACACATGAAAAAATGCTCAACATCACTCAACACCAGGAAAATATAAATAAAAACCATGATGAGATACCACCTCACGCCTGTCAGAATGGCTAAAATTAACAACTCAGGCAATGACAGATGCTGGCAAGGATGCAGAGAAAGAGGAACCCTCTTGCACTGTTGGTGGGAATGCAAACTGGTGCAGTTACTCTGGAAAACAGTATGGAGGTTCCTAAAAATTTAAAATAGAACTACCCTATGACCCAGCAATTGCACTACTAGGTATTTATCCAAAGGATATAGGTGTGCTGTTTAGAAGGGCACATGCACCGCAATGTTTATAGCAGTGCTACTGACAACAGGCAAAGTATGGAAAGAGCCCAAATGTCCATCAATGGATGAATGGATAAAGATGATGTGGTACATGTACACAATGGAATATTATTCAGTGATCAAAAAGAATGAAATCTTGCCATTTGCAACAACGTGGATGGAACTAGAGTGTATTATGCTAAGCAAAATTAGTCAGAGAAAGACAAATATATGACTCCACTCATATGTGGAATTTAACATACAAAACAGATGAACATAAAGGAAGGGAAGCAAAAATAATATCAAAACAGGGAGGGAGACAAACCATAAGAGACTCTTAAATACAGAGAGCAAACTGAGGGTTGCTGGAGGGTTTGGGGTGGGGGGATGGGCTAAATGGGCAAGGGGCATTAAGGAGAACACTTGGTGGGACGAGCACTGGGTGTTATATGTAAGTGATGAATCACTAAATTCTATTCCTGCAATCATTATCACACTATATGTTAACTAGCTTGGATGTAAATTTAAAAAAATTGCTGACAATTAGATGATTTCTCAAGAGAAACAACTGCAACTGGAAGAACAGTGGAGTAATTTTTTTTTTAATGTTTCATTTATTCTTAGAGACACAGAGCATGAGCGAGGGAGGGGCAGAGCGAGAGAGGGACACAGAATCAGAAGCAGGCTCCAAGCTCTGAGCTGTCAGCACAGAGCCCGACGCAGGGCTCGAACTCACAAGCCATGAGATCATGACCTGAACCCAAGTCGGATGCTTTACCAACTGAGCCACCCAGGCACCTCAAGGACAGTGGAATAATATCTCCAAAGCACTAAGAAAATTACCGGCAATTTACACTGAACAGAATAAAAACTCTTCCAAAAATTAGACTTTTTTTTCAAATGAAACTTAGAAACAATAAATCCTTAGACTAAAATAAAAATCCTTAAGTCCATATTATCTATGCATAAATGTGAATAGCAAAAACTAAGCAAAACCCCATCTTTCAGGCAAGAAAGAATTAAGAAAAGGGATTATTGGGGTCTAAAGACTATATGCAACACCCTTGTTATTTTTGACAGTTTTATCTCACCTCTTTGCCCTAAAGGTGGCACCAGGTCATGCAGAAATGCATAGTGAGAGTGCAGGTAGGTAAAGCTCTGAGAGAAACCCATACTTCTGGCCAGAATAACAAGACAAGTAGCTTGTGGGATCCAGGGAGTGTTGGGGGGAGGGGGGGTGGAGGGAGGATCCAGGGAAGAGAAGAGCCAGAGAAAGTTTCCCATAACTGTACATACGAATCAGTACAAATCCCAAATCACACCTATGAGAGAATGAAGGACGCAAAGGCTTTGAGAATTACACTATGGACTAAACTGCTACCAAATCTCTAAAGTCATAATTGGTTTGTGGACGCAAAAGACCCAAAGTAGCACAACAAAGTCTTAAAACCAAACTGATACTGGAAACACCATTCACAGAAAGTGAGACAAACTGGTTAGAACCTAGCCAGCTTGATTGCCTACCAAAAAACAAAAACAAAAAAATCATTTTCTAGAGAATTCTAACAGCAATCTGAGACTGAAAACATAACTCCAAATATTACTGAAATACAGAGAACCAAGAAAAATCCAATATTGAGGGAAAAGATAATCAAAAGATGCACAGAATAGGAGGAGACACTCTCCAAATAATTTGTAAGGCTAGTACAACTACATAATAAAACCAGATATAGGTTGTCTGAAAATTAAAATTATAGGTCATTACCACTCATGAAATAGATATAAAAATGTAAACCAATAAAGATGATAAAAGAGTAAATCCCAAGAGTCTCATTACAAGGAGAAAAAATACTTTTTTTTCCTTTCTTCCTTCTTTTCTTTTTATTGTATCTGCATGAAGATACTAGCTGAAACTATTACAGTAATCATTTCACAACGTATATAAATCAAATGATCATGCTGTACACTTTAAATTTATATATAGTGATTTATGTCAATTATTTCTCAATAAAACTGGGGAAAAATCAGCATAAAATACACATGGAAACATTTTTTAAGAATCCTAAAACAGGGGCACCTGGGTGGCTCAGTTGGTTAAGCATATGACTTCAGCTCAGGTCATGATCTCACAGTTTGTGAGTTTGAGCCCTGCCTCAGGTGAGCTCGTGTTCCGCTTCAGGTGAGCCCCACTTTCTCTTTCTCCCTCTCTCTGCCCCTCCTGGGCTTCTCTCTCTCTCTCTCTCTCTCTCTCTCTCTCTCTCTCTCTCTCTCTCTCTCTCTCTCCTTCTCTCTGCCCCTTGCTCACTTGTGCCCTCTCTCTCTCAGGGAAAAAAAAAGAATCCTAAAACAAAAATTACATATCAAATCCAGTACTAATTATCAGTTGATAAATCATGACCAATTTGGGAGGTGTTTTTTCCCCCCAGAAATTCAAGGTTAAATCAACATTAGAAATCTATTAATGTAACTTACTGCCATTAGTAGCTTAAAGGAGAAAAAAGTCACATGAGTACTCTGATTACATAAAATGGAACCTCTGTGGCAGGCTGCTTCCAATAACTCAGTCACAAAAAGAATTCTTTAAACATATTAAGGCCGTGTCTCACGGGCCCTCCCAAATGAACAATAAGGTCTCTAAGAAGTGTAAGCACATTATCCCTTAGCCATGTCAGCAGGAGCCCAAAGCAAAGAAGTGTTTATCCCAAAGAAATCTGTAGGTATAAATATTATCCAATAAAATGAACCCCAATGAGATTTATAGAGAACCATACAGTTTTTGAGAAAAGTTTGTCAGCACAAATACTGCCAACTTGGACTGAAAGACAAATCGTACAAAAGGAAAAGAAGCAGTGGATTTCCAAAGTTCTTCTGGCAGGAAGTAGACTAATAATGGGGTGCCTGAGTGGCTTGGTCGGTTAAGCTTCTGACTTTGACTCAGGTCATGATCTCACAGCTTGAGTTTGAGCCTGACGTCGGGCTCTGTGCTGACAGCTCAGAGCCTGCAGCCTGCTTCTGATTCTGTGTCTCACTCTTTTTCTGTCCCTTCCTGCTCGTGCTCTATCTCAAAATTAAATAAACATTTTTTTTTAAGTAAAAAAAAAAAAAAAAAAAAAGGAAGTAGACTAATAAAACCACATAGTTATAAAACATGTGCTATCTTTCATGACAAAGGAAGGATCACTCAAGAGCCCAGAGGAGGCAGATAGACATGGAGAAGAATTCCTAGAATTGTTTCTACTTGATGGAGACCTTATCAAAGAATGTCTTACATTTTTACAGACGGATTTCAGAATTGATATGGACAAGTAAAACCTCTTTCTTCTTCCTATTTCCCCCCATTTTCAACTGGAATGTCTATGATCCTATGCTTGTTCCACCACAGCACACTGCCAGGAGGCATAACTGTTTCTTTAGTGTCATAGATCTTCAGATTGAGAGCAACTGTACTCAAGGACCCATATTTAACAAATTATACCCAGGAACCTCATATACAACTAGACTTGATTTAGACAGCAAGATGTTGGACTTGGAGCTTATAAGGCGATGAAACTTTTGGTGCCTGGGAGGTGGAGGTGTATTTTGCATATGCAAGGGAAATAAGACATTGGCAGCTAGAGGGCAGACTGATGAGCTATTGAGATTCCCACCTCCTGGTATTCCTTTAATCCTCCCCTTGCTTATGGCTGGAACTAGGGACCTGCTTCTAGTACTTAAGGCAAAAGTAATAGGATGTCACTTCTGAGATTAGGTTAATAAAAGATATGACTTCCCTCTTGCTCACTCTCCCTGGCTCTTCTCATTTGGCTGGCCTGAAGAAATCAGCCACCATGTTGTAACTGTACAGCTTTATGGCAAGGAAGTGAGGGGCTCCATCCAAAACCTATGGAGAAATTAATTTTGCCATAAACCACATGAGCTGGAAAATAGATCCTTACCACACAGAATAAATCCATAACTATAGCCTTCACTGCAAAAATAATTTAAAAACTTGAATGTAGAATAATTCCTTGATTGCAACCTTGGGAGAGATTCTAAGCCAGAAGACTCAGCTAAACCACGCCTATGTTCCAGACCCATAGAAACTATGATATAACAAATTTTTGCTGTTTTATTAATTTTTAAAAATATTTATTTATTTTTGAGTGAGAGACAGCACTAGCAGGGAAGGGACAGAGAGAGGGAAACACAGAATCTGAAGCAGGGCTTCAGCACAGAGCCCAATGCAGGGCTTCAACTCACAAGCCATGAGATCATGACCTGAGCTGAAGTCAGGACGCTTAACTGACTGAGCCACCCAGGCGCCCCAATATTTGCTGTTGAAATCACTACATTTTGAGGAGCTTCCAGGGTGCTGAACATATCTACCTGCTGGAAGGTGGAACACCCCAGTTTCATGGGGCCAGAAATTCCTGTCCTTGAGACCCTTCGGGACCCCACTGCCCTGTACTACTTCCTCTGGCTGTTCATCTCTATTCTTTACAAGAATGGCTCTACATTTTCTTTTGTAAATGCAACCTTTCAAATGAGAAATAAAGCAAGACTCAAAGTGACTTTTCTAGGTTCAAAACGTCTTGTTAAGTGGCAGAGCAGGGATTCAAACCCAGGACTATCTAAGAAACCAAAATCTTAACCATTTTACTCATTGACTATGTCTTCACAGGAACTAGTAACATAACATAAAGTACTTTATTATATTAGGGGAAAAAAGGCAGATTACATTCAGGATGTGTTTTTGTATATGTCTGATTTAAAACTGTTGATATTTCTTAATGAAATAAATGATTATTGCAAAAAAAAAAAAAAGATGGAATGAAACTGAGCTCCTTAGCACAGTAGGGAGTGTGTCAGTCTTACATAAAAGATGGAATGATATGCTAACTTGGATTTGCTTTAAAACAATTCAGAAGTAGGGAAACAAAGAGTGTTGATAATTGTTGGTGATCATGAGGGTTCTGTACACCATTTGACTTTTGTATTTGAAATTTTTCACAATAATAAAAAAAATTATCTTAAGGTTTCTCAACCTTGGCATTACTGACATTTTCAAATTGATAAATTCTTTGTTGTGGGGGTTTTCCTGTGCACTGTGGGATATTTAGTGGCATCCCAAGCTCTGGCCATTAGATACCAATAGTGCCACCACCCAACTACTGTAACAACCAAAAATATTTCAGACACTGCCAAACATCCCCCAGGGGAGCAAATTGGCCTAAGTCAACAACCACTGCTTTAAAACAGGTTGCTTGTCAAAAATGAACTACTGGGACCTTATGAAGATAAAAAGTTTCTACACAGCAAAGGAAACAACCAACAAAACTAAAAGGCAACCAACGGAATGGGAAAAGATATTTGCAAATGACATATCGGACAAAGGGCTAGTTTCCAAAATCTATAAAGAGCTCACCAAACTCCACACCCGAAAAACAAACAATCCAGTGAAGAAATGGGCAGAAAACATGAATAGACACTTCTCTAAAGAAGACATCCGGATGGCCAACAGGCACATGAAAAGATGCTCAACGTTGCTCCTCATCAGGGGAATACAAATCAAAACCACACTCAGATATCACCTCACGCCAGTCAGAGTGGCCAAAATGAACAAATCAGGAGACTATAGATGCTGGCGAGGATGTGAAGAAACGGGAACACTCTTGCACTGTTGGTGGGAATGCAAATTGGTGCAGCCACTCTGGAAAACAGTGTGGAGGTTCCTCAAAAAATTAAAAATAGATCTACCCTATGACCCAGCAATAGCACTGCTAGGAATTTACCCAAGGGATACAGGAGTACTGATGCATAGGGGCACTTGTACCCCAATGTTTATAGCAGCACTCTCAACAATAGCCAAATTATGGAAAGATCCTAAATGTCCATCAACTGATGAATGGATAAAGAAATTGTGGTTTATATACACAATGGAGTACTACGTGGCAATGAGAAAGAATGAAATATAGCCCTTTGTAGCAACGTGGATGGAACTGGAGAGTGTGATGCTAAGTGAAATAAGCCATACAGAGAAAGACAGATACCATATGTTTTCACTCTTATGTAGATCCTGAGAAACTTAACAGAAACCCATGGGGGAGGGGAAGGAAAAAAAAAAAAAAAAAAAGAGGTTAGAGTGGGAGAGAGCCAAAGCATAAGAGACTCTTAAAAACTGAGAATAAATTGAGGGTTGATGGGGGGTGGGAGGGAGGGGAGGGTGGGTGATGGGTATTGAGGAGGGCACCTTTTGGGATGAACACTGGGTGTTGTATGGAAACCAATTTGACAATAAATTTCATATATTGAAAAAAAATAAAAATAAAACAGGTTGCTTGTTACTATAGGAAGTCCTAGCATAGGCACATAAAACACATAAGACATTAGGAAAACTTCAGGATGTAAATATATAAAAGCCATTTGAATTTCTATACAAGAGCAACTAACAGAAATTTAAAAACACATTTACATTAACAAGAAAAAAGGCACTTAATCATAAATTAATCAAAAGAAATACAAGACTTTTATGAAGAACATTATAATATACCATCAAAAGATGCCAAAAACCTAAATAAATGGAGAATCATGCTGTGTCATGGATAGGAAGGCTTAATTAATATAATGATGGTTATGGGTCTATCTACAGATTCAGTGTAAATTTAGGTATGATTAATATGGAGGAAAAAGGGCTAAAAATAGTCAAGACCTTCCGAGAGAACAAGAATGAAGCAGGGGGCTTGCCCTAAGACATTTTTGAGAAACAATAATAATTAAAACAGAGTAATATTGAAGAGATCTCACTAACAGAATAATACATACATGTAAACACAATATTAAACTAGCTTGGTACCACACATCACTAGAACAACAACTTTCTAGAAAACTCGTCATCTGTATGGAAATAAATTAAAAATGGATCTGTATCTTACACACACAAAAGAAATCCCATGTTGAATAATAAATTCCAGGCTAATTAATGTGAAAGAAAAAAATTGTTCAGTTTTAGAAAAATATGGTAGACTATTTCTATGACCTTACAGTGAGGAAGAATTTCACTACAAAACACAGAAAGGTTCAAACCATGAAAGAACAGATTGATAAATGCAACAACTTTAAAATCTACATTCATCAAAAGAGATTATAAACAAAGTCAAAAGACAAGCTACTGGGACAAGGAGTTTGCAACATATATATCAGATAAAGGCTATCACAAAGAAAACAACGAAACTTACCCTTCTGAAAATGGGCAAGGATCATAAACAGGCATTTCACAAAACAGAACCACAAATGGCCACTGAAAATATAAGGCGCTCTTGCAGGGATGCAAGTGTGGTTCAATATCCACAAGTCAATCAACATGATATGTCACATCAATAAGAGAAAGAATAAAAACCATACAATCATTTCAACAGATGCAGAAAAAGCATTTGACAAAGTACAACGTACATTCATCATAAAAAAAATTCAACAAATTGGGTTTAGAGGGAACATAACTCAACATAATAAAGGTCACATGTGAAAAAATTACAGCTAACATCATACTCAGTGGTGCAAAACTGAGAGCTTTTCCCCTAAAATCAGGAACAAGACAAAGATGTCCACTCTCACCACTTTTAGTCAACACAGTACTGGAAGTCCTAGCTGCAGCAATCAGACAAGAAAAAGAAATAGAAGGTATACAAATTTGTAAGAAAGAAAAAGAACTTTCACTATTTGCACATGACATGATACTATATCTAGAAAACCCTAAAGACTTTACCAAAAACTACTAGAACTGATAAATGAATTCAGTAAGGTCTCAGGATTCAAAACCAATATACAGAAATCCATTGTATTTCTATGCACTAATAATAAAGTAGTAGGACGAAAAATGAAGAAAACAATCCCATTCACTCCAAATAATAAAATACCTAGGAATAAACTTAACCAAGGAGGTGAAAGACCTGTACTCTGAAAACTATAAAACACTGATGAATAAACTGAAGGTGACACAAAGAAATGGAAAGACATTCCATGCTTTTGGATTAGAAGAACAAATATTGTTAAAATGTCTACACTACCCAAAGCAGTCTGTAGATTTAATGCAATCCCTATCAAAACACCAACAGCATTTTTCACAGAACTAGAACAAACAATTCTAAATTTGTATGGAATCACAAAGGACCCCAAATAGCCAAAGCAATCTTGAGAAAGAACAAAGCTAGAGGCATCACAATTCTAGACTTCAGGTTGTATTACAAAACTGTTGTAATTAAATCAGTACGGTACTGGCGGGGCGCCTGGGTGGCGCAGTTGGTTGGGCATCCGACTTCAGCTGAGGTCATGATCTCACGGTTCAAGAGTTCGGGCCCCACGTCGGGCTCTGTGCTGACAGCTCAGAGCCTGGAGCCTGCTTCGGATTCTGTGTCTCCCTCTCTCTCTGCCCCTCTCCCATTCACACACACACACTCTCTCTCTCTCTCTCTCAAAAATAAAGATTAAAAAAAATTAAAAAAAAAACAGTATGGTACTGGCTCTGAAAGAGACATATACATCAATGGAACAGAATAGAACCCAGAATAAACCCACAGTTATATGGTCAAATAATCTTCAACAAAGCAGGAAAGAATATGCAATGGGAGAAAGACATCTCTTCAACAAATGGTGCTGTGAAAACCGGACAGCTACATGTAAAAGAATGAAACTGGACCACTTTCTCACACCATACACAAAAGTAAACTCAAAATGGATTAAAGACCTAAATGTGAGACCTGAAACCATAAAAATCCTAGAAAAGAGCACAGGCAATAATTTCCCTGACATTGGCCAAAGTAACATATTTCTAGATATGTCTCAAGGCAAGAAAACAAAAACAAACTATTGGGAGTACTTCAAAATAAAAAGCTTCTGCACAGTGAAGGAAATAATCAACAAAACTAACAGGCAACCTACAGAATGGGAGAAGATATTAGCAAATGACACATCTGATAAAGGGTTAGTATTCAAAATATATAAAGAATTTATACAACTCAATACCCAAAAACCAAATAATCCAATTAATAACTGGGCAGAAGATTTGTACAGACATTTCTCCAAAGAAGACATACAGATGGCCAACAGACACATGAAAAGATGCTCAATATCACTCATCATCAGGGAAGTGTAGATCAAAACCACAATGAGATATCACCTCACACCTGTCAAAATGGCTAAAATCAAAAACACAAGAAACAACTGTTGTTGATGATGTGGAGAATGCAAACTAATGCAGCCACTGTGGAAAAGCATATGGAGGTTCATCAAAAAATTGAAAATAGACTTACCATATGATCCAAGAGTTCCACTACTGGGTATTTACCCAAAGAATACAAAAACAATAATTCAAAAAGATATATGCACCCCTATGTTTATTGCAGCATTATTTATAATAGCCAAATTATGGAAGCAGCCCAAGTGTCCATCATAGATGAATGGATAAAAAAGATGTAGAATATATATACAATGGAATATTATTACTGAGCCATAAAAAAATATCTTGCCATCTGCAACAGCATGGATGGATCTAGAGGCTATAATGCTAAGTGAAGTCATTCAGTCAGAGAAAGACAAGCACCATATGATTCTACTCATATGTGGAATTTAAGAAACAAAACAAGCAAAGGAAAAAAGGGAAAAACCAAAACACAGACTCTTTTTTTTTTTTCTTTTTTTCAATTTGAGAGGGAACGAGAGAGCAAGCAGGCTAGATGGTCAGAGGAGGGGAAAGAGAGAGAGAGAATATGAATCTAAGCAGGCTCCATGCTCAGGGATCATGGGATCACGATCCAAGCCAAAATCAAGAGTTAGACACTCAACTGACTGAGCCATCCAGGTACCCCATAAAATAGACTCTTAACTGTAGAGGACAAACTGATGGTTGCCAGAGGGAAGTTGGGTGGGGGGTGGGGGGGATGGGTGAAATAGGTGAAAGGGATTAAGAGTCCACTTATGATGAGCACTGGATGAAGTATGGAATTATTGAATCACTATATTGTATACCCAATCTAATACAACACTGTATATTAACTCTACTGGAATTAAAATTAAACACACACATACACATATATGGTACTCAAATTCCCTTAATCAGAGAATTAGCAATTAAAATCACAGTAAGGCACCATTTACTTTTACCCAATCAGAAAATTAAAAAACCAGGCTGCCCTACATAATTAAATAAGATGGTTGTAAAATGCATTGTATTTCTGTGCACCAAAAGATCCTAATTTTACTACCTAAATATTTGGTGCAGATGTACATGTAAGTTTAAAACTACATACATGTATGTAAATGAAAGATAAACATAAAATATTAACTTAAAAAAAAAAGCCAGACTTATAGATACAGATCCTTGGGAATATTTATACTATGACAGTGGCAGTGTAAACCACTGCAAACTCCCTAGAAAAAAATCTGGCATTACTGTGTGAAGTTGAACATCATATCCTCCATGATTCTACCAACTCTATTCCTAAGTGTTTATTTTTTGAGAAGCTCTTGAAAGGAGACACCTTAAAAAATGTACATAGCTCCAAACCAAAAACAACCCAAATGTTCATCAACAGCATAAATGTATAAGTAAGCTATATCACAGAATAGTATTGTGGCAATAAAACCAAACTGATGATAGCTATACATCTAAAAATAAATCTCAAGATAATGTTAAGAAAAAGAAGACAGGGAGGACTGGAAGGAAGGAAAGAAGGAAAGACACATGCAAGAAAGAAGAAAACAGACTATGATCCCATTTATGTAAAGTTCATAAACAGGCAAACTAAACAAACAAAAACAGGAAAAATATGACAAGGAAAGATCAGACATCTACAAGTAGTTTCAAATACTGCTATTGTAATGCTAAAACTCCCCACCTGCCATGTCAGTTTCCCCACTAGGGTTGTTCAAATCAGGTGCCCAATTTGCTCTGTTAGACAAACATTTCATGAGTTAAGACTATCTCTACCCTAAACAAGGCTACAGGAGAATGTGTGATAACATTAACAAAAGTCCATGAAGCACTTGACTGTGCTAGTTTCCCAGTTGTTTTTTTTTTCTAAGAGAGCACAAGTTATTATTAGATTATTATACATATGTAATATATAATATTATAAAAATAATATTCTAATAATAAGGACCATTTATGCCAGGTTCTATGCTAGAGGCTTGATAGTAATTTTATTTTATTAAAATTTTTTTAATGTTTATTTACTTTTGAGATGGAGAAGACAGAGCAAGTGGGGGAGGGGCAGAGAGAGGAGACAGAATCTGAAGCAGGCTCTGAGTTGTCAGCAGGGAACCTGATGTGAAGCCTGAACCCATGAATCGTGAGATCATGACCTGAGCCCAAGTAGACTGAGACATCCAGGCGTCCCTGGGCTAAATGTTAATAGTCATTCTAATTTAATCCTCACAACGACCCTATGAAGTGGGTATTATTACCATCCCAATTGGATATTATTACCATCTCTATTTCTAGGATAAGGAAAGGGGGAGGATGAGGTAACTAAGAACTGGAAAAATCAAGAAACTCATCCAGGGTTTATTATTACAACTAATAAAGGATTGAGCTGGAATTTAAATCTCTGTTCATCTGACTCAAAAGCCTGTGACTAGCCACTTTGACACTCATTATTTATTTACTACTCAAAAGCCCTGTAAACTAAATATAACATAGAGATTAAGAGTACCATTCCTGAAGACAGAAAGACTTGGTCCATGCCCTAGCTTACCTGTTTTCAACTGTGAGTGAGAAAAAGCTCCTCAACCTCTCTGAGAGACATAGTCCTTTATTTATAAAATGGTTTTGAAAGTACCTATGGGTAAGTATGAAAGGATAAATATGAAACATCAGTGAAGTAATACATGTAAAGAGCTTAACAAAGTGCCTAGCACACAACAGATATTCAGTAAATTTTGGATGATATCATCATTATCATCATCATCTTCTCTATTTTATAGTTTAAAAAACAGAGACACAGAGAAGAACAGTAGTGTATCGGATGTTATAAAGCCAGTTAGTATCAGTGAAAGGTTTTAAACACGAATCTAATCAGCTTCAAAGTCTGAACTCTTCCATTCGCCAAGGCATTTCCTGAAGACACAGGAAGTTCACTGGACAGAGGGAGATCTCAGAGAGACCCTTAGGAAAGACAGATCTGAGCTGAATGCTGCAATGCAACTTGCGTTGCTCAGATGAAGAAGTGTGAGGAAGGTACTACAGGCAGAAGGAACAATACAATGAGCAGTATGGTATATTTGAGTAGATACAATTATTTCAGTGTAGTGGGGGCCCAGAGGGTAAGGGGTAAAAAAGTCATAGTCTGCATATGAAGCCAACATAAGACATAGAACGATTTTGAGGCAGTGGTTCTCAAATTGAAATCTCCAGACCAGGACATCAGCATTACCTAAGAACCTGTTACAAACGCAAATTCTTGGACTTATCACAGATCTGAATCAGAAACTCTGGGTCTTTTCAAAGGTCCTTTAAGTGATTCTAATATATGGCTTACATTTGATGATTTTGAGCAATGATGGCATGTAATGATGTTTTCAAAAATAACGAAATTATCCCTCATCAGTCAGGTAATTTAAAAGAGGCAGAGGATCACGCTGTTCTGAATTCAGAAAAGGTAGAAGACAATACTATCTGAATAGGCACTAGTTGTAATACCTACAATATGCCTTATTTTTCTTTGACAACAGTCAATTTCATAGGTTACTCTATTTACAGATCAAATTTGCCCTATGCTTCATTTTTCTTTCTTTCTTTTTCCTTCCTTCCTTCCTTCCTTCCTTCCTTCCTTCCTTCCTTCCTTCCTCTTTTCTTTCTTTCTTTCTTTCTTTCTTTCTTTCTTTCTTTCTTTCTTTCTTTCTTTCCTTTCTTTCCCTCTCTCTGTCTCTGTCTCTCTCTCTCTCTTTCTGAGACAGAGACAGTACAAGCAGGGTAGGGGCAGAGAAAGAGGGAGAATCTCAAGCAGACTCTGAGCTGTCGGTGCAGAAACCATGTGGGGCTCAAACTCACGAAACTGTGAGATCATGACCAGAACCGAAATCAGGAGTCGGACGCTAAACCGACTGAGCTGCCCAGGCACCCCTAACCTATGCTTCATCTGAAAATACATTCCCAAACAGGCATACATTAAAAAAAAATTTTTTTTAATTTTATGATAGAGGGATCCTCTATGTTTTATACCCTAAAAAGTTGTTAACAAGAAAAACAAAGCCCCAAAATGGTGTCAAACCAAGACTTTAATCTATTGCAGTTTCAACCTGTCAGGAATGTAACCTTTAACCAGTCAACACAGAATTTCTGGGCCAATTCTAGGAATGTGCTGAAAGACCCTTTCCACTACCCTTAAGAAGGCAACCTTGCTTAAACAATGCATTCCTTGTTAATAAATGCCTTTCTTCTTTTTTTAATGCCCTCTCTCTGCCTTTAAAAACCTCCCTCTGGTGTAGCTCAGAGGAGCTCTCCTCTACTTGCTAGATGGGATGCTGCCTGACTCATGAATCATTTTTAAAAGCCAGTAATATCTTCAAATTTACTCAGCTGAATCTTGTTTTTTAACATATTTGATGGCAGCAGTGGGATGCAAAGAAAACTTCCAATGGCATTCAGTAACAACAAAAAACACTGGCACGGTATCCTGCGAACTCTTTTGAGCTCACGGTCTTTCTTGCCATTTCTGAGGGCCACTGGTAAGTCCTTCATGGTTGGAGTTCTACTCTTTTTGCATTCAAGCTACCGATCTAATTGGCTTTCCAGTCCACGGTTAACTGGTCAGCCTAGACTGACATGGGGCTCTAACAGAGCACCAGTCCTTAGCCCTTGTCCATAGCCCAGTCCACAATTTCACGCTGGAATCCCTTCCCCAGTTCCAGTCTGAAATCCCCATTTACTAGAATATGCTGGTTTAGTCTACTAGTTTAGTACTCGTGGTACACAAGATCTTCTCTTGGCCAGCCCACAGTAATATCCTCTGGTTACCACTGGTGTGTTAAGTTGCACATTTGTTTGTCTGGCTTTATGTAAACAAAGACTTAGCTAATGAAATCCTTAAATTCTAGAGTCAAGTGTACCACCTCTGGCACACTTGCTTATTTTATGTCCAAAAACTATGGTGCTAGGTGCACTGAATATATACAGAAATGGCAAAATTTTAGTCAAACAACCTAGAATTACAGTGGTCATGATGGGGAACGTTCCAACTAGATAAGATCACCTAAGAAGTGCACGTGAAGGGTGCTTGGGTGGCTCAGTCGGTTGAGCATCTGACTCTTGGTTTCAGCTCAAGTCATGATCTCGTGGTTCATGAATTCGAGGCCCACATTGTCAGGCCCTGTGCTGACAGTGAAAAGCCTGCTAGGGATTCTCTTTCTGCCCTTCCCCCACTCATGTTCTCCCTCCCTCTCCCTCTCTCTCAAAATAAATAAACTTAAAAAAAAAAGTGCACTTGAAAGGGTTCCCAAATTAAGCAGAATGGGACACCTATTTTAACGGGCAAGCAGAGGCCTCCAAAAGGTTCCAAAATTCCAAAGTAGTTTCATTGAAAAATTCATTGCAAAAGCCTAGAGAAAAATTAATGTAAAAGGGACCTAAAACAAGCCTATAACTCCCATTGCTCCTCTTACTCCTCCTTTGAGTAGTCTATCCACTAATCCTGTCTGAATTGTTTTCCACTCTGAAAAGACTACATAACCGTAAACAAAAGTCTTCCAAATTAATGGCCTTACAGACAACCCCACCTTCAAAGGAGGGCCCCCATTTAGACCCCCTCCCAGAGTCAATGAAACTGAGGAATTTTCCGGTAAACTGCTATATTATTTCTTTAAACAGACAAGAGGAAACTCTGGTAGATACCAGAGTCTGCAGAGGGTATCCTAGAAAAACTGACAGAAACCAGGGAAGGGTGAAAATTCTTATCAGAATCAGTTCTTCTGAATCTGTCAGTAATGCCCAGTTGTAAGAGGGAAACAGAGTTTCATATTATCCCTTCCTTTCCAAATCCAAACCCATTGTTGATTGATCTTTCTCTCTCAGGGATAGCTACTGTCTTGCTTACTCAACTGGGCTTGGCTTTCTACCTGCCTTGGACATATAAGTTGTTGGTTCTTTCTTTTGGCTATCTTTGGCAGCGACTCTGGATTTGGGGAAGGTAACATCCTTTACCCTCTTTGGGGCCCATCTTACACCCAAGAGGGGTTATTTAATACTGACAGAAATATTTAAAATTAAAAACTCTGAACCCAAAGGGAAAGAAACAAATTAAGGGTAATGTAGTTGGATAGGTGGATCAATCTATGATGTCATCTAAGTTACAACCCAAGTCTTTGAGGAACTGAAAGCAAATGTCCAAATCTTACAAAGCTTACAAAACAAAAGTCAGCCCCAGAAGCAACTCAAAATTAATCTATTTCTTTACCAATCCCCAAATTTTCCTTATTTATCTCAAAAGGCTTATAAATTTTTGGCCTTAGGAAAGCAAAGTCCATCTTGGAGAAACTTAATATTCTTTGGTCTCTTGGGGTTATAAACACAGCCCACAATCATATGACTCTAAAGGAAGGAAAAAAAGGGGAAAAGGTCTTTTTAAAATACAAACTGGTGGGGTGCCTGGGTGACTCAGTTGGTTAAGCGTCTGACTGCAGCTCAGGTCATAATCCGTGAGTTTGAGCCCCACATCTAGCTCTAAGTTGTCACGAGCCCAGCATTGGGCTCTGTGCTGATAGCTCAGAGCCTGGAGAGCCTGCTTTGGATTCTGTGTCTCCCTCTCTCTCTGCTCCTCCCCTGCTTATGTTCTGTCTCTCTCTGTCTCTGTCTCAAAAATAAACATTTAAAAACAATAATAATAAAATAAAATACAAACTGCTAAAAAAAATTAAATAAAATAGAATACAAACTGCTAAAAGGGCTCCTAAGCTCTAGCAGTCTCCTTAAGATAAATTTAGGGACAAATATAAATTTTAAAAATCTTCTCCACAAATATTAGTAATTATAAGGTCTTTGCATTTGTCTGTTTGTAAATATGTTATAAATGTGAGATATTGTGCTGTCTCTGGATAGTATTGCTAAAATTAATTTGTGAAGGGCTCTAATTAGTTGGTTTGAAGACAAGTGCTTATAAGGATTGAGCATTCTAAAGCTCTCAAAAAAAACCAGAAACTAACCTAAATGTTTTTCAAGTTCACGTAATCTGAAAAAAAATACTCTCTATATAAACAAGTTGCAGGCTGACAGTTTAATTAAAACAGACATGTTTAGAGTTATCAACACTAAATATAAAACTTTTATTCTACCTAAGCTTATTAGCCACATAAATTCATATTAGCCATATAAATTCATATTATCTTTTACAAGATCTACCAACAAAAAAATAATAGCTTGGGATAATGGTTGTCTTTGTCAAATGTTTAATGAAGTTTCTTCGTGGGTAATCTAAACATATTTATTAAAAACAAGTAAATATAGGTAAGCAAGACAAAAGCTTATAAATGAATTTTTCAGCAACATTTATGTCTACTTAAATAGTTTTCCCAAATCTTTTTGTAACCTTAAAACCTTAAGGTTTGCTAAATTAGGCTGAATGATAAACTCTTTACATATCTAGATCATTTCCAAATACAATAAAATACTACATTAATTACTGAACACAGGCTTAACTACTTTGGGCTTCTTATTAGAGAAACTAAAAGATATTTGGATGTGTTAGTGCTGCACTGGAAAAATGAAAAAGGCCTATGCTTCTAGAAATTATAAAATATATTCATAAATCTGCAAATCTGAAGAGTGCTTGTATTAACAGTTTACAATTGTTTACTTATTAGCTTTCACTAGAAATTAAGGTTTCTAAGAATTAAGAATTCTAATAAATGTAATTAAGACTACTGGAGGGGCGCCTGGGTGGCTCAGTCAGTTAAGCATCCGACTTTGGCTCAGGTCATGATCTCACAGTTCGTGAGTTTGAGCCCCGCATCAGGCTCTGTGCAGAAAGCTCACAGTTTAATCTGATGATTAGGTACTTTGGAAACATCAGAGCAAAACCGCTCTTGAGCCCCACTGGAAAGAACCTTACCAGTGCTCCTGGCCACTGACACTGCTCTGCAAAACTAGAAGGTGTTAAGCCTTGAGTATACATCACACAGCTGCAGGCTCCACATGACAGCTAGTCCTGTACAGACACTGGAGACCTCCAAATCAAATCACAAGAAGAGAAGTAGCTGACACAAAGGTAGACTGCTTCCACCCAAGATGATGGATCAAGACTTCCTACTTTAACAGAACATGAAACCCTTTGTTTTTCCTTTCCTTTACTCTGCTACTGGCCTGGAAAGATAATCCCCTCATTTTCATCTCTCAGACCACTGCTAAGGGCGTTAACCTCTGGAAGTTAGAACGACTTTTTATTTCAGCCAGAAGAAAATCTAACTGTAGCCCTAACTTTTCACAAGCAAAATAAGACTTATTGGTTGACTCCCCTGATTTCACATTGTGAGTTGAAAAGTGGCTTTCATGATTCAGAATTCACTCCTTTTGGCAGGTCCCTACTTCCTTGGTTAGGGATAAAAGTAAATGAGGCTATGATAAGGAACTTCTCCTTAATTTTTAAATTGTTGTGGAATCTGCTACTAAAGCAATAGCTCCCCAACAAAGGTATCTTTAGACTCTGGCCAAAGTTGTTCTTGATAAAAAATAGCCCTTGATTATCTTTTAGGTGAGCAAGTAGTGATAAAGCAAAAATGTTTTGACCTGTGAATGCCACACAAAGGATCAACAAAAGCTGCTAAGAACTACAAAGTAGTAGCTGGGAGTGGTGCTAATGCCTTAAATTTTGATCATATCTCTCAGTTAAGATGAGAGCCTGATCAAAAGATGCAGAATAATTGTTAAAAGGAAAACCACAGGTGCAAAATGGGGCCACTTAGGTTAAAGCCCAAGTCAGGAAACCAAGACTTAATAACTAACCTAACTGCAGTTTCAACCTGCCAGGAATGTAACATTTATCCAGTCAACAGAATTTCCTGGTCAATACTAGGAATTTATTGACAGACCCCTTCCACTCCTCTTAGGAAGGCAACCTTGCCTAAACAATGCATTCCTTGCAAATAAATTCCTTTTTATTTTATGCCCTCTCTCTGCCTTAAAAAACCTTCCTCTTGTGTAGCTCAGTGGAGCTCCCCTCTCTTTGCTAGATGGGATGCTGCCTGATTGAAGAATCATTTAATAAAGCCAATTAGATTTTCAAATTTACTCAGTTGAATTTTCTTTTTTAATAAAGTCAAACTTATACTTATTGAGTGTTCTTAGAAACGATTATAATACCCAAATTTTTATCATTTCTATACATTCTGGAGGACATTATAATCAATTTTTTCTTTTAAAAACAAAATAGAAATTTTATAATTCCATGAGTTTCATTTCAGTTTTGTTAAATACAAGCAGAATTAAATGTTGCTTCAAACAAACCCACTCCACTTCTAGGTACTTTAGAAACCAAGGTTCCTCATGAGATTTTAAATGAGTGTCCCACTAATAAGAGAAGTTTGCAAGCAACTGGTCTACAGGATAAAATTCAAGATCTTTAGCATAAAATATAAGGCCCTCCACAGCCTGATCCTTACCAACTCTCTCAAGCCTTGTTTCCCACTACGTCCTACCTGAAAATGAACTTTCTAGCAACACCAAACTGCCTATAGTCCTCATAAATACCACAGTTTGAGATGTTTCTCATCTTTTTTTTTTTTTAACTGTTGTAATATTTATTTATTTTTGAGGGACAGAGAGAGAAGGAGACACAGAATTTTAAGTAGGCTCCAGGCTCTGAGCTGTCAGCACCGAGCCCAATGTGGGGCTCAAACCTATGAACTGTGAGATCATGACCTGAGACAAAGTCAGATGCTCAACTGACTGAGCCACTCAGGCGACCCTAGATGTTTTTTTGAGAATTTGTCCATATTGTAACTTCCAAGTGACTACTGCCTTGTTTTATTTTACTATATTTTAAAAATTATATTAGGTTACATTATATTAGGCTATTAAACATTCTGGGCCCCGGTGAGATTGTGTGTATGTGACTTTCACTGTATGGTGGAAGGGCAGGGTCCATAGGTCCGGTGTAACAGGGACCAGTTGTTCCCTAAGTCTTTTTGTGCCTGCCCCTAGGCCCCTAGGTTGGGCCAGGAGTCATGTCACAAGAAGCCTTCCAACCCATCTCTTCTTTTTGGACACTGTAGGGCTAGAATTAGACACAGGCTGCTTCTAGGAGTAATATCTCTTGATGGCTCATTTGGCTAAGGAAGAGAAAGACACTAGATAGTCAAGGAACAACTACAGCGCTCTAGCCATGGCTCACCCAAGGAGCACCTTATCCTGCAAGTTAAAACTGAATGCTCTTTCCTTTATTTGTTGAGCTACTTATCCTTTAGGTCAATGATTCTCAACAGGAGGGGAGATGGGGAGCGTTTTTTGCCTCCACAGGGGGCATTTGGCAATGTCTGGAAACATTTCTGATTGTCACAAAGTGGGGAGGGGTTTTGCTACTGGCATCTATTGAGTAGAGACTAGGGATGCTGCTCCATCCCACAATGTACAGGACAACCCCCACAACGTACAGGACAACCCCCACAACAAAGAATTATCTGACCCAAAATGTGAATAGTGCCAAGGTCAAGAAACACGACTTTATTTCTCGGTTTGATACCACAATCTCCAGGAAGGCCTTCCTGAACACCACACATTACCTCTTCTTAGTTTCCCATAATACTTAACATTGTACTGTTATGAATCTGTATCTGCTATTCGATCATGTGTACCTTTAAGACAGAGACCTTAACACTGTATCTGGCACGTAGTAGGTACTCAGTGAATTGCAGAGACTGTTATCTGCCTATCCCAATATCCAGTCTATTCCCCTTGGTAAAAGAAACACCAGCTCTTGGTTGGGCACATGGTCACTTAGAATAAAGACTACATTCCCTAGCCTTTTATATGTGGCCATAAGACTCAGTTATGGCCAGTAGAATGCAAGGAGAGGGGCTACCTGGAATGTAAGGGAACGAAGGAAATTCATGGGAAATGCCCTTAAAAAATATTAAATTCACCTTCTTATTTGCCCAGTCTATCCCCTGTTCTGCTACTTAAGGACACAGATGATATGATTGGAACTCCAACTTGAACCACGGGGCTGAAAGAGCCAAAAGCTGGAAGCAGCCTAAATGCCAGATGACCACAGAGCTTCCAAACCAGCCTCGGTCTGCCTTCTTTTATGTAACAGCCACTATTTTGTTTAAAACCATGGTTATTTTAGATCTCTATTTTTTGAAAAGACACTTAATCTAAATTAATAAATGATCTAATACCCAATTTCTGCTTTGTGCCATCAAATGTCATAGTCTTCAAGAAAAGTATGCACTGTGCTTTATTAACGTTCTTGCTCTGTTTCTTCACATTCTTCACTAAAATTTTCTGAAATACAATTTTTCCTCTGCTCTTTTTCTTTTGCAACCTGTTTTGCTGTCATCTGCATTCATTGTTTATGCAGTTACCCTTCTCAGCTACTTATCTCTTCCATTTGTAATAGAAGAACAGCGATTTCCACAACTACAAAAATACTGCTGTTAGCTAACATTCAATTCACAACCAGATTTATAAAGCTAGGTTTACTGCCTTCACAAAGGATAAGTAATCCAAAGTAATTAAAAAAATAATATTTACAAAATTATTCTGGGATATTTTAATCTGAGCTACTAGAGTTGTAATCCTAATTTGCATGCTATTAATTTTACATGCTATAGAAGTGATCATCATTTGCATGAACATAGCCTGTCTTTCTCTTAACTTGCTCATAATATTCTTCCCATCCTTCAATTTCAGAAAATTCTCAGGTGGACATTTTGTTATCCTTCCCTGTTGATCCTATATTATAAAAAATTTTAATTTCTAAACTAAATTCAATTTTGAACACTAAGAAGAAATTTAATATTCTAAATTTAATAACTATTCTACTTAGGAGTGTCTCCATTTCCAAAAACAGTCTTCATTGCTCTCACCTATTTATTTGATTGTTTTAAAAAGAAAACCACAAGCCCAAAATGGTGTCACTGGATTGAGGAAGGCTCCAAGGTCAGTAAACCAAGACTTAATACCTCTCTTCCCTCCCCACTCCCCCCCACCCCCACCCCGACCTGCCAAGCGGTGTGGAGGCAGAGGCCCGAGGGCACTCAAGATTCAGCTGCAATATCCAATATCCAGTCTATCCCCCTTGGTAAAAGAAACACCAACTCTTGGTTGGGCACATGGTCACTTAGAATAAAGACACATTCCCTAGCCTTTTATATGTGGCCATAAGACTAAGTTATGGCCAGTAAAATGCAAGGGTTACAGAGGGGGTCATTGCTGCTGGAGGTGTAATGGATGTTTATACTTCCTTACAAGAGTCATTGAAGATGGCCCTAATTCATGATGACCTAGCACATTAAGCTGACAGGCACCAAGCCCATCTTTGTGTGCTTACATCCAACTGTGATAAGACTATGTATGTTAAGTTTGGTGGAGGTCCTTTTGTTCAATATCAAATCAACCTAATTAAGGTCGATGACAACAGAGAGGCAAAGAACAAATTAAACTGGTTCTTATAACTAAAAAAAAACCAAAACAAAACAAAACCAGAATTAATACCTAATCTAACTGCAGTTTCACACCCCCTGAAATGTAACCTTTAACCAGTCAAAATGGGAATTTCCTGGTCAGAACTTATAAATTTAATGATAGACCCCCCTTCCATTCCCCTTAGGAGGGCAACCTTGTCTATAACAATGGATTCTTTGCTAATAATTTCCTTTTTTCCACTTGCTTTCTACCTTTAAAAACCTTTCCTTTTCTGTAGCCCTTTGGAATTCCCCTCTACTTGCTAGATGGGATTCTGCCTGATTCATGAACTGATCAATAACGCTAACTAAATCTTTAAGATTTACTCCGTTGAATTTTTGTTATTTAATACTTTGTTCTGGATCTGACTTCTAGTTTTCTCTCTGCTTCACTTACTAGAAGCTTCAGAGACTGTCAATTATTGTACTCCTATTTGTTCTCTTCTACTTACCGCTGCTTTTTTTCCCTTCTAACCTAGTTGTGCTTAATAGTTACATATCTTTTTTTCTGCCCTAAAAGCAGATAACTTGTCTCTGAATTATAGCTGTGATTCTTTGGTTCTGGTTTAAGGGTTACCATTATATTTTGTTTTGTTTTGTTTTCTGACTTTGCTCTTTGGACCTAATAAACTTGTTTACTGATCCTAGGATACTGTTTTATTTTGGTCACCTTTAAGTATACGATGGTGCATTGTTTTGTTATTGTTATTGATGATTTTTATTTGTTCCAGGCAATTTTATGGTATAATGAGTTTAAAAGCAGGAACAATGCTGTATACTCTAGTAACTTCCTGAATGTTCCCAGATGGAAATTACTGAAATTCCACAAAAATTCCACAATTCATGAGAAGTTAATGTAAATAGCCTCAAACTTTATTTCCATTTCCTACTCAAAATATTGGAGAAGCAGGCATCAGCAGTAGATACCATTCACTAATCAGCAAAATCCTACTCCATATTCAATCTCTTGGAAAATTCTATTAGAATTTGCATAAGGTATTTCCCTTAAAATGTATACCCTTCTATTTTGCTGTACAAACATTTCTTGAAAGGCAAAAAGACATTTAGAAATGTCTCATTTTTTTTTTCTATCCTCTATTAGTTTGGAAGAAATAAAAGCAATCAGTGAATTCTCTATCATATTTTGGAGCCATCATATTCAAGACGATAGCTCAATTTAATATGAAATTGAAGAGTATGGGTGAATAATTTATTAAAATAGAACACAGTGTTCAAAACATCAAAGTTAACAACATCAATCACTGGAGAAACTAGTTCTACTACTGAACTTGAAATGACTATCTAAAAACACAACAAATAGTATACCTAAAATTCTATGGTTGTACCTTAATGCAGAACTAAACTTATCAGCCAGTCAAAGAATCTGTTTTCATCCCTTCCCGACTCATTACTTGGCTTTTATTTTCAGTTAAAAAAAAAAAAAAAGAAAGGAAAAAAAAAAGCCCATCCTATATTCAGCAGTCTCTAATGAAGACTCCCTTCACCATCCCAGAATGAAAGAATGCTTTCTTCCACCAAATTCTTTCATAGAGGAACTCTTAAATATACTAGCAGATGATTACCCTATGCCCCTACTGTAACTGGAAATGACCAGGCAGGCAAGAGGTACCACTCTAACTGAAAACAACTGGAAATTCCTAAGCAAAGCAAAGGAAAGTTTAACTTTCATAGTTAACAAAATAAGGCAGGTAGAACTGTGAAGGCTTTCCTTATCACTGTCTTCAACAATCTCTGCATATGATCCTGAACCATCTGGTGATATCTTCAAGCCTTCAAAACTGCATAAATATTTTCCATATTTTAGTACTAAATAATACAAAAATAAATATTAAAATACTGACTTTAAACAATTTCCCCAGAATAAAAACGTTTATAGGAAAGCAAAGCACACAGGATGACTGACTCTGGGCTATGAATTCCTTATGGTCACAACTCTCAAGTAATATGAGATATTTACAACTTGGTACTTATTAATGGAATAATTCTGTATGTTTCTGCCTCATCTCCCAATTAGCTCTTTTTGAGAACAGAGACTCAGCCTTAAAAGCAGTACAGCCTAGATTGGACCTGCCTCAAACAAAACAGCTCTGTTTTTATCTGTTTTACATTGGAACTCTGGGAAGATTTGTTTCAAAAAGGAATTCAAATGTTGTTATTTTGTTTTGCTTTTAAGTTTAAAAAATACTTGTAGCCCTGCTAAAATTAAAAGGACTGAGAATACAAGTTGTTAGCAAAGATGCAAAGCAACTATAATACATAAGTGTATACTATAGCCATACATTGCTGGTGCAGACACTGTGAAAAACAATTAAGCATCTGTTAAAGACATATAAATATAGAGATACAGAGATATGTTATGATCCAGTGACTTTACTCATTTTTCTTTACCCAAGAAAAATCAATGCTTATGTCCACCAATAGTAATGTACAGGAATGGTGTTAGCAACTTTATCCATAATAGCCCCAAACTGGAAACACCAAATGTTCACCAAAGGAACAATGGATAAATTGTGTTATATCTATACATTAGAATATTACATAGCAATGAAAAAAATCAACCCATACAATGGTATGGGTATATCTTATGTTAAATGAAAGAAACCAGGCAAAAAATAATAAATAGGCATGCTTGCATTTATAGGAAGTTCAAAAACAAGCAAGGCTATTTCTGAACTTCATATACAATGTCATAGCACCTCTGGTGACAGAGGATGAAACAGTGGTTACTTTTGGGTTGAGGAGGATGTTAACTGAGAAGGAGCATGAAGGAGCCTAGTGGGTACTGGGAATTTTCTGTATTTTTATACAGATGGTGATTATACAAGTGTACACAGATACAAATATTCATCAAATTGTACACTGAATATCTGTGCATTTGATATGTAAGTATTCCTTAATTTAAAACACTCATATAATAGCAAGAAATTTGGAATAAGCATTGGAAATTCTAGTCATGGTTCTGCCACGTATGATTCTTGAAAAAGCACAGAACCTCACTGGGCCTCCATTCTGTATGCTAAATGTTAAGTAAGGTCTCTTCCCCTTCTAAAATCCATTTGTTTGTAATTTCTATGAATTTCCTTGGTATTCATGTTTGCCTTAAACATAGTAATTATATATGTAAAATGATCTTGTCCTGATTTCCACCAAAATTTACCCTGAGCATATCTCCTTAATCCCTCCTTGGAGAGACTAGGGATGGCATGGGTGCAGGGGTTTGGTGTTATTTTATGTTACTAGAAGGAGCCAGCAACAGAGTCTCTGGGCCAACATACAAGCACACAAAGTGAAATGCTAACCTATGAATACAAGTGATTAGAAATTAGTTATGGTCTATTATATGAAAAGAACAATAAACTGTGATGACATTAGCTATGGCTATAATTCTCTTTGAATCAATAAACAGAACCCAGAGCCAGTAGAGTGATAATACCTAATAATTTATCACCACACCTGTAAGTTAGGTGCAGAAATGCAGCTGCTCCTTTCAAATTATCTACATCAGGAATCAATACTCACTGCACAAGTTCTATACATTGAAAAAAGAAATCAAGAAGATATTCCCTGGTAGGAAAAAGCAGGGTACAGAAGGGAAGTACACTGTTTTTTGTTTTTTTGGGTTTTTTTGACAGCAGGTACATATTACTTTTATGAATGGAAAAAGATAAGAAATAAAATAAAACTTAGTTACACCCAACTTCTTCCTCATAAAAATATGCTATGTGAATTTAACAGTAGTTTCCATTTTTATATCCATATTCTAGGTATATAAGTCATCAAATCAGGTTGTCGGATCAAGTCAGGGCACCCCAGTCATTATTTCATAAGAAAGAAAGAAAAATGCAATAGTTCTAGAAGTATTTGAATCTAAGGAACTTCCTGTATGGATTATGGATTGAGCTTCCAAATTTTGGAGTTCTCTACCCTTTAAAAAAATCAAGATCCATCAGATGACAAAAGAAGCACTATGTGTTATAAAACACCATGGAAAATGGCACTACCCCATTGAGACCAAAGCAGAGATTCTAATCCTGGCCTTCCCATCTCAATTTGAGTAAATCATTTTTACTTTCTGACTAAGTCTTCCTACCTGTAAAATGAAGGGACTGGGTTAGATCATTTTAGTCTTTATATCTCTCTATCACTAAAAATTCCAAAATGCTTAGAATTCACCACTTGCTCACCAACATTAGATGCTTCTCCTCATATTAACCTTAATCCACACAAAAGTCGACTATTGTTATTAATAAAACTACCTAGAAATTAGAAATCAGGAGTCGCTAAAATTGAATGATGGACATTAAAGAAAAATACCTTTCACTGCTATAAATTGGGCTGGCTTCTATCAAATATATAAGAACCACAATTCATAAAAATACAAATGAATTAAATAAATGAAAGGGCCTATAATGAATTTTTAAAACAACTCATTGAAAGGGACACCTGGGTGGCTCAGTAGGTTAGGTGTCCCACTTAAGCTCAGGTCATGATCTCGGAGTTTGTGGGTCTGAGCCCCATGTCAGGCTCTGTGATGACAGCTCAGAGCCTGGAGCCTGCTTCAGATCCTGTGTCTTCTTCTCTCTCTCTCTGCCTCTCTCTCTCTCTCTCTCTCTCTCTCTCTCAAGAATAAATAAACATTAAAAAAATCTTTTAAAAAACTCACTGATGAAGTTATATCTGTTCCAGAACACGTTCTGTAGTTTACACACACACACAGACACACAGACAGACACACACACACACACACACACACACACACACACACACACACACACCTTTACTACCTGAACACAGGGCCAAAAAAACCAAAAAACAACTTCTACTCACTTTGACAGAGATACTCCCCCAGCTTTCCCAATCATCTCTTCATGATGTAATACTGAGTAGTTCCATGGAATATGAAGGAACTTTAAGAGCGTTCTCATCCACCGTTCAGGATGTAAGACAAGTTGTTCATAGTGAACTAACATGCATTTTTTATAGCCAACTTCCATACATTGATTATACATGGTCTCTATGGCACGATTCCACTTGGTCAAACAGTCTCTATAGCTATTCAGGTCAAACCCAGCTATAGTAACTTTCCGAGAAATCATTGAATGTACTGATGCCCGGCCATCTCGGACCATGAGGAGAAATTTGGCATTAGGGAATAACCTAGCAAGGTAAGTTAAGGATTTCAGGGCAAAAGGATCTTTATTACATAAATAAGGGGCTGGTTCCCCATGCTTAACAATAATTTCTAGTAAGAAGGCTTGCATGGCAGAATCCAGCACTTCATCAGTAACACCAGCCTCATCCAAGCGTATTTTCTCTTTACTTGACCGTGACCACATCTGCTTCAAGGCCAGGATTCGGGGAATGACTCTGGTTTCCTCTCCACAGCGAATATCAGGGTGTGCATCTAGCATGGCCCTCATGAGTGTGGTTCCACTCCGAGGCACACCTCCAATAAATATCAAAGGCATATCTTTGTGATAGGCAAAGGTTTTATTCACTTTGATGTCCAGGCCAGTTCTCACAGTGGTCTTTGTGCTCTCCAATTTGAGGGGCTGGCTACGTTCTTCTATTCGGTGATGACATTCCATGGCGTGTTGGCCCAAGTAAAACACAGTCACAGAACTAATAACCAGACATGCCAATAGTAAGTTCTGCTTCAGTTTTCCAACCATCTTGATGTAGTTATCTTGTTATTAAATAGATATTCTGCTCAAAATAATTTTCAGAAAATGTTCAGGCCATGGAGATTCTACTTCAGAAAGATGATCAACATCTAGTGAGAAAAGGAAAAAGCTATTTTATCATCACATTAAAACTGTTCACAAATTAGTCATCAGTGATCACCATTACATTCTGGCTAGAAAGAAGCTAAAGCTGTCTTACATACTGTGATATTCTTAGAACACAAGTATACACAAGTGCAAGCAAAAATAAATCATTTCTAATCAGAAACAGCATTTCTTAATGTGACAATTCTGAAGCTTTGTACCTTCCACAGAATGGAAAAATAAATAAAACTATTTCTATCAGTGGGTTATGCAAATATTTAATATGACCAAGTATGTTTGAGGTCTAACCCAAGGCTCATCTCTAGTATTCAGATTTGCTTCATCCCCAAGAAGTCATTATCTCCACATTCTACCCTAAAGAGAAATTACAGAAGAAATATACAACTTCCAAATCTTTAACATAGATTTAGTTTATTCATTCCACAAATTATTTATTTAGATACTACAGGCCAGATACTTGGGTGTGGCTGAGGATAAGCTTTGAAAACGACAGCAGTGCACTGACCCTTGCTCTCAGGAAACAAAGTCTCATGGACAAAAAGATATGTAAACAATGACAACAAAATGCAATCAGTACCTTAGTAGATATAAACAACAAGAGTATAATGAAAAGGAGCACATAAGTCCACCAGAGGAATCTATAAAAGCCTTATAGAAAATAAGAGGGAGAGTACTCTAAGCAGTAGGAACTTGTGTGCAAAAGCACAATGGCATGACAGAACACAGCATATTTAGGCAAAAAGTAGTTCAGGAGAACTGGTGTGTACTGTGAAAAGACAATTACGTGTGTGTTTGTGATCTAGCCTTCAGAAGAACAGAGAAGGTTTAGATACACAGAGTATTCTAAGCTGAAGATACACTATGACCAAGGTGTGGATGTGTAGAAGCAAGGGCATGTATGTAAAACATATATACTATGTAAAATATATATACTATGTATATGTAAAATACACATAGTATGGAAATACTAGTTTAGCTGGAGCAAAGCAGACAGCAATCAGACTACACCTAGACTAAAAAAATGTGCCCTGAATCTTCAGAGGGCAAATGTGATGGTTAATTTTATATGTCAACTAAGCCATTATGGTGCCCAGTGTTTGGTCAAACACCAAATACTAGTTTGGTCTAGATGTTGCTGTGAAGGTTTTTGTTAGATATGATTAATGATGAAATCAACAGACTCTGATTAAAGCAGATTACCCTTCATAATATGAGTGGGCCTCATCCAACAACTGAAATCCTTAGAAGAGACAGGTTTTCTGAAGAAAAAGGTATTCTCTTCAAGACAGTAACACAGAAACTGTACCTGAATTTCCAGCTTGCTGCCCTGCAGAATTTGGACTCAAAGCTAACATCAAGTCTTACCGGCCAGACTGCTCTGTGGATTTTAGAAATGCCAGCACTTCAATAACATGAGCTAATTCCTTAAAAATTCTCCCTTCCTTATATGTCTCCTAATAGTAAGTACACCTGGGGAAAGGACTAGCTATGCTAAAAAAAGAATACCTCCTGAGAGGCAGGACGTCTAGCTAGGGACTAGTGAGAAGGTAGGCAATTCTCCCCCAAAACTAAGCAAGATGAAGCTGACAGAAACCCCATCAGTCCTCTGGAAATCAACAAAGGAATACAACAACCTAAGCAGCATCTATGTTTGAAAAACTGCTAAATGTTGAGGAAGAACAATGAAAGTCTATGACATTCTTGCCTAAGACTATTCCCACCCCACCATCCACTCACTTAGCAGGACAGAGGTTCTGCAGAGCAGGGCAAGGCAGGGAAACTATGAAGACTATGGCTTTGCTCCCAGGATCAAAGGGAGTCACTCATTTTGGAGTGGTGAATAACACACACTGTCAGCTGTGCTGTCAGTGTAAGTGATGTTCCAGGTGGCAGGTGAGCAAGGAGGATGAACAGCTCCAGTAGTCTCAGTTTGTAATCATGATTGGCAAACTCAACGCCAGCTCACAGGTGCATGGAGGCAGAGGAGACACAAAAGGAATTGTGAGTCCTTAAACACCAGTGCAGATTTGAAAATGGCCTCAACTTTGAATGTGCTCCTCTACCCATATGCAGATCCACTGGCAGACGAAAAGTCGCACTGGCTTAAGATATCAGAGCACAACCACTGTCCAATGAACTGTGCTGACAGGAAGGCAACCCCTAGAAAGCCATGCTTAAAAATGCAAATAATTTTACGTGCGCGCGTGTGTGTGTGTGTGTGTGTGTGTATCTGAGCAACTACATCAGCATACATTTATATGAAATGTCCATAAAAGGCAAATTTATAGAGACAGAAAGCAGGAGGTGGAAGCAGGAATTTAATGACAAATAGGCATAAGGGGACTTTTTGCAGTAATGGAAATGTTCTAAGACTAGACTGTTGTGAGACTTGCACAACCTTATAAAATCTACTAAAAATCATTGAATTACACTCTTACAATGGATAAGTCTTAGGGTACATAAGTTATACCTCAACATAGCCGGGCTTTATGTTTTTTGGGTTTTAAAGGAATACTTCTGTAGAAAAATATTTTGATAGTCTCAGTAGGTTACACCAAGATCTGGTTTTTGTTTACTCATGTATTCATTCCTTTAGTCACATATTTGAACATATATTACTGTACCAGGCACAGTACTTCATTATAAAGCTGCAACAAAGAACCACAAAGTGAGAACAGGTTGAGATTAAAAGATCAGCTTAATACGAAAAGACTGCAAAAAAAAAAAAAAAAAGAAAAAAAGCATTAATTAAGGACACTGGTAGTGGGGTGCCTAGGTGGCTCAGTAGGTTAAGTATCTGACTCTTGATCTCAGCTTAGCTCTTGATCTCAAGGTCGTGAGTTCAAGCCCTGCATTGGGCTCCATGCACAGCATGGAGCCTACTTTAAAATAAAGAAAAAAAAAAAAAAAGGAACATTGGTGGCAACATAGCATTGAAATATCTATGCAAAAAACAGAATCCATGATATAGAAGACACACTTAAGATGTTATACCAATATTCAGTTTAAAAGGGGGCAGGTAGGAAGAAAACAATGGAGAGAAAAGAAAGTAACACAGAAAATGGAATGAAAAAGAAAAACAACATTTTAAAAATGATATTTAGGTAGAGATCTGAACAGTGAGTAGGAATTAGGTAAAGTGAAAACAAGAGCATTCTAAGCAAAAGCAAATGGATATACAAAAGCCTTGCAATGGAAAGGCATTTTAAAGCTTTTAAGGAGCTAGGTAAAGCAGTGAGCAAGAAAAACAGGTCAATGATGAAACTGGAAAGATGGGTAGGGGTCAGATTAAATCTGGTGGATCAGTTTAGGGATATGAAATTTTATGATAGATGCAATCAGATGTGACTGATTTAAAGATTTTTAAGCAGGGAGTTACTTAATCCTATTCAGATTTATACACTCTCACCCTAGCCAAAACCATCTTGAAAAAGAATAATGCTAGAATATGCACAATTCCCAACCTCAAAACTTAACTACAAAACTACAATAATGAAGACAATGTAGTGCTGGCATAAAAACAAGCATACAGATGAATGGAACAGAATCACAAATCCAGTAATACACCTTTACATTTATGGTCAATTGAGTTTTCTTTTCTTTCTTTTTATTTAATTACATTTTTTATTTTTATTCTAGTACAGTTAACAAAAGGTGTTATATGAGCATTAGGAGTGCAATATAGTGATCCAACACTTCTACACGTTACTCAGTGCTCATCATGATAAGTACACTCTTTAATCCCCTTCATCTATTTCACCTTATCCCCTACCCACAGCCCCTCCGGTAACCATCAGTTTGTTCTCTTACAGTTAAGAATCTGTTTCTTGGGGCGCCTGGGTGTTTCAGTCGGTAAAGTGTCCGACTTCGGCTCAGGTCATGATCTCACAGTTCATGAGTTCGAGCCCCGCGTCAGGCTCTGTGCTGACAGCTCGGAGCCTGGAGCCTGCTTCGAATTCTGTGTCTCCCTCTCTCTCTGCCCCTTCCCCACTCTCTCTAAGAAA
Source organism: Panthera pardus (assembly GCF_024362965.1). Lineage (NCBI taxonomy): Eukaryota > Metazoa > Chordata > Mammalia > Carnivora > Felidae > Panthera > Panthera pardus. The sequence continues at coordinate 723,529 of NW_026526969.1, read as the reverse complement.
AAATAAAAAACATTAAAAAATTTTTTAAAAAGAACCCGTTTCTTGGTTTCTCTGTTTTTTCCTTTGTTTGTTTTTTTCTTAAATTCCACATATGGGTGAAATCATACAGTATTTGTCTTTCTCTGACTATTTCACTTAGCATTATACTTTCTAGCTCCATCCACATTGATGCAAATGTCAAGATTTCATTATTTTTTATGGCTGAATAATTTTCCATTGTATGTGTATGTGTGCGGTGTATGTGTGTATATATGTGTGTGTGTGTGTGTGTGTGTGTGTGTGTGTGTGTATACGTGTATGTGTGCATATGTGTGTGTATCTCCTGCTTCTTTATCCATTCATTTATCTATGAACACTGTGCTGCCTCCATATCTTGGCTAGAGGAAATAATGCTGCTATAAACATGGGGTGAATGTATTCCTTTGAATTAGTGTTTTTGTAGTTTGGGGTTAGATACCCAGTAGTGCAATTACTAGGTTGTAGGGTAGTTCTATGTTTAACTTTTTGAGGAAACTGCATACTGTTTTCTAGAGTGGCTATACCAGTTTGCATTCCCACCAATAGTGCACAAGTGTTCCTTTTTGTCCACATGCTCATCAACACTTATTTTTTCTTGTGTTATTTTTTTAATTTTAGCCATTCTGACAGGTGTGAGGTAATATCTCATTATAGTTTTGATTTGCAATTCTCTGACGATGCATGATGTTGAGCATCCTTTGATGTGAGGAAAGAGCAACCTTTTCAACAAATGGTGCTGGGAAAACCGGACATCCACATGTGAAAGAATGAAGTTGAACACCTGTTCACAAATATTTACTCAAAATGAACTGGAGACCTAAATGTAAGAGCTAAAACTATAAAACTGAGAAGAAAACAGGTGTAAATCTTTGTGGCCATAGTTTCTTAGATACAAGACCAAAAGTATAAGAGACATATTAAAAACAGATAAAATAGACTTCATCACAACTAAAAACATTTGTGCTTCAAAGAACACCATTCTGAAGGTGAAAGACAAATCAAAAAATGAGAGAAAATATATACAAATCACGTATCTAATAAAGGACTTCTATCCAGAATATATAAAGAACTGTTACAATTCAACAATAAAGATAAATAACAGAACTCATCATCAAGGAAATACAAACTAAAACCACAATGAATACCACCTCACACCAGTCAGAATGGCTAAAATTAACAACTCGGGCAACAACAGATGTTGGCGAGGATGCGGAGAAAGACGATCTCTTTTGCATTGCTGATGGGAATGCAAACTGGTGCAGCCGCTCTGGAAAACAGTGTGGAGGTTCCTCAAAAAATTAAAAATAGGCCTACCCTATGACCCAGCAATTACACTACTAGGTACATATCCAAGGGATACAGGTGTGCTCTTTCGAAACATGCACCCCAATGTTTATAGCAGTGCTATCGACAAGAGCCAAAGGAGGGGAAGAGTCCAAATGTCCATCGACAGATGAATGAATAAAGAAGATGTGCACACACAGACACACACACAATGGAGTATTACTCGGCAATCAAAAAGAATGAAATCTTGCTATTTGCAACAACGTGGGTAGAACTAGAGGGTATTATGCTAAGCAAAATAAGTCAGTCAGAAAAAGACAAATATCATATGACTTCATTCGTGTGTAATTTAAGATACAAAACAGATGAACATAAGGGAAGGGAAGCAAAAATAATGTAAAAACACGGAGGGAGACAAAACATTAGAGACTCTTAAATATAGAGAATAAACTGAGGGTTGCTGGAGGGGCTGTGTAAAGGGGGGATGGGCTAAAATAGGTAAGGGGCATTAAGGAAGAAACTTGCTGGGATGAGCACTGGGTATTATACATAGGGGATGAATCACTGGAATCTACTCCTGAAATCATTATTGCACTATATGCTAACTTGGATGTAAATTTAAAATTAAATTTTTTTTTGAAAAAGATAACCCAATAAAAAGTGGGCAAAAAATCTGTATAGACATTTCTCCAAAGAAGATATATAAATGGTCAATGTGCACTTGAGAAGATGTTCAATATCATCTCTTTAGGAAAATGCAAATCAAAACCACAATGGGATAGCATTTAATACCCATTAGATGGCTACAATCAAAAACAGATCACAAGTGTTGATGAAAATGTGGAAAAATTGGAATACTCATATACTGCTGGTGGGTGGGACTGTAAAATGGTGTAGCCACTTTAGAAAAGTTTGGCAGGTCCTCAAAAGGGCAAATGTGGAACTAGCTAGCATATGATCCAGCAATTCCGCCCAAGAGAACTAAAAATGTATTCACAGAAAAACTTGTACACAGATTTTCACAGCATCATTATTCATAGCTAAAAAGTAGCAACCCCAATGTCTACCAACTGATAAATGGATAAACAAAATATGGTATATCCATACAATGGAGTATTATCCAGCCATAAAAGGGGTGAAGTACTGATATAGAATTCAATGGAGACAAAGCTTGAAAACATTATTCTAATTGATTAAAGCAGCTCATAAAAGATCATATATGATTCCATTTATATGACATGTCCAAAACAGGCAAATCTGTAGACAGAAAAATTAGTAGTTGCCTGGGGCTGAGGGGAGAGGGAAGATGAAAGTGACTACTATGTAGTTTCTTTTTGGGGTGATGAAAATGTTCTAAACCTAGACTGTGGAGAATTTTTTGGTTATGTGGATTATATCTCAATAATATTGTGGTTTTTTAAAAAAAAAACACTATACACTTAATAGACTGGCTAAAATAAAAAAAAAAACACTTGGCAATATCGAGTGCTAATAAAGATGAGGAGCAACTGAACTCATACATTTCTGGGAATACACAATGATACATCTGAAAAGGTGTTCTGTAAATTCCAATAATGTAAACATACTTACCCTACAACCCAATAATTGTACTACTGAGATTTATCCTACAGAAGTGAAATCTATGTTCACATAAAACCTGCATGTGAATGTCTATAGTAGCCCTGTTCACAATCACCAAAAACTGAAAACTAACCCAATGTCCTTCAATGTGTAAATCTAGATAAACCATGGTACATCCATTGCTGGGATACTACTCAGCAACAAAAAGGAACAAACTCTTGATACACACAACTTGGGTGAATCCCAAAGGTATTATGCATGCTGAATGAAAGAAGCCAATCTCAAAAAATATTCCTATTTATAAAATAGTCTCAAAAGGCAAAACTATAGATCACTGGATGCCAGAAAACTGTTAACTTTAAAGGGATATAGAGTTTTCTGAGATGACAGAACTATTCTGTCTCCTGACTGCTGTAGTTGTTACATGAATAAATATATGTATTAAAATTCACAGAACTATGCATCAAAAGAAAAAATCTATTTTACTGTACAATAATCTTTAAAACAAAAACAAACAACAACAACAACAACAACAACAAAAAACTGGAGTGCCTGGGTGGCTCAGTCAGTTAAGCCTCTGATTTTAGCTAAAGTCATGAACTTGCAGTTTATGAGTTCAAGCCCCACACTGGGCTGTGTGCTGACAGCTCGGAGCCTGGAGCCTGCTTCAGATTCTGTCTCCCTTTCTTTCTGCCCCTCCATAGTTCACACTCTGTGTCTCTCTCTCAAAAATAAATAACATTAAAAATTTTAAAACAAAAAAAATTTTAAGAGAAATTTGAGAAGAAAAATGGGGGATGGGGAAGAAAGATGAACACCAAAGAAAGATCGAACACCAAAAACAGGAGAATTTTTTATTCTAAATCTTCTAGTTAATGTTTCTGATCAAGAATTGTTTACTGGTGATAAATTCAGTGGTAATAGGAATACATTAAATAAATAATGGGTTTTACTGAGAAGAGCAAAGAAATGATATTAGGAAAATTGTTTCATGTTTTCCATTTTATGAACACTGAGATGAAATAAAAATTCATTTAAATCTGAACAAAGCAAACAAAACTTACTTAGTGAAGCAAAGAGAAGTGCTCTTAGGGATGCAATTAACTCTAATAACGGTTGGTTTCACTTTAGATAATTATACAGGAATGATTCCTCTAGCGCATTCCATTTGTTTGTACGGTGGTAGGTGTGTAATGCATGTTTAATGAGAGAAGAGCAGTAATCGCTAAGAAATCACTCTAAAATGGCAAAGCTTTTTGGTAAAATTTAGTACTACATGCATTTTAATTTTTTTTTTTTAACATTTATTTATTTTTGAGACAGAGAGAGACAGAGCATGAACGGGGGAGGGGCAGAGAGAGAGGGAGACACAGAATCGGAAGCCTGACGCGGGGCTCGAACTCACGGACTGCAAGATCGTGACCTGAGCTGAAGTCGGACGCTCAACCAACTGAGCCACCCAGGTGCCCCTGTACTACATGCATTTTAAATTACATTTAACTTAACCTCTGATACATGTCAGAATTCAATATGTAACAAATGAGTCAACTTCTTTCAAAAATAACTTGTGCAACAATTTAAAATTCAATTGTATAAAAACAAGATAACTACCTCTCTGAAATCTTCTCTAAGCACATATCAGATACAAAATATTCACCAACCAAAAGGTAACATGACAGAGCTCCAAGTTACTATAGCAGCAACCAATGGGAAGTAAAACTTCCCATTAAAATACCCCAAATTCTCAGTAAAATACCTAACAAGACAAAACCCAGAAATATGTTAACATGTTTCCATGTCCAGAAACATATTTGTAAGTCACTTTAATGGCTGCCTAATAACTTTACTGAAAGGATCTAGAACTAAACCAATGTGGGTTTGCTCTCTGGTAAGTTACGGGTAGAGACCAGGTACAGAGTTATCACACAAAGGAAACTATTTGCAGCAAATAAAGAGATCAGGGAGCATAACTTCCAAAGTAGTGAATCCCTGAGCAGGGGTGAGTGGGTTCCTTTTTTTTGTTTTTATTTTTTTTTAAGTTTATTTATTTATTCTGAGAGAGAGACAGTGTGCCTGCACAAGAGCAGGGAGAGGGAGAGAGAGAATCCCAAGCTGACTCCACACTGTCAGTGGAGAGTCCAATGTGGGGCTCAAACCCATGAACTGTGAGATCATGACCGAAACCAATTGTTGGACGTTTAACGGAGTGAGCCACCGAGGCGCCCCAGAGAGTTCCTTTTATTTAGGGATAGGATGAATATTCAGAAAAGGAAGTTCTGTCATCAAATGTAAAGGCAGGAATAAGACTGCATACAGGTACTTAGAAAACAGTTCTATACATGCATCCTATGTTACATTTAATGAACCTCATACTCCTCCTAGGATGGAGATTTTAACATAATGAAGCAGAGGGAATTGTCAGAGGAGGGGCTTTGGATATGCTCTGAGAGCCTGTATAAACTAGATGGGGTTTTGGGCTCCTTATCTCAGGAAAAAAACGCAGGACTTTGCTTACTTAAGAAACAGCACTGTAAGTTTTTACTACTGATTTATTGTCTCTGAAATGGTTAGGCTATTTCCTGGCCTAGTAGAGACTGTTAGTTTTTGCATTCCATTTGTTCCTTTAAAATCTTTAACTACTGAGGTTTTTGTATTTCTTTGTAATTCTAACCTTCAAGAAAGTTCTGAGAAAGTTCTCCAAGAAAGTCCAGGAAAGTGTGCTTGGGCAAGTAGGGCACAGACCTTGGGGGTGAGGGGTGGGGAAGATGGCTAGGGGCTTAAAATGACCTCTCTTATGTCACAAACGTTATGTTTTTTTTTCTGGGGGCCCCGAACTCTTTCTGCTTACAGAGCTACCAACAATTATTTGGCCAGTTCTCTATAGTTATCTGTGATAATATTCTTGTATAAACAAACTTCTTGGGGCGCCTGGGTGGCTCAGTCGGTTGGGCGGCCGACTTCGGTTCAGGTCATGATCTCGCGGTCCGTGAGTTCAAGCCCCGCACTGGGCTCTGTGCTGACAGCTCAGAGCCTGGAGCCTGTTTCAGATTCTGTGTCTCCCTCTCTCTGACCCTCCCCCGTTCATGCTCTGTCTCTCTCTGTCTCAAAAATAAATAAACGTTAAAAAAAAAATTAAACAAACTTCTTTGCACATGTAATTATTTTCTTAGACTAATTTTTTAAAAGAAGAATTGCTAGGTCAAAGTGTGTGGAATAGGAGTGTGGGATATGCTTGATTTTAAAATATTTAATTAATATTTGATTAATTTCCTCATATCCTACACCCAAATCAGAAAAAAATTATATTGGCTCTATCTTCAAAATACAGTCACAATCTGACCACTTCTCAACATTTCACTAGCACCACCAGCATTTCTTACCAGAAATACAGAAAGGTATCCTTACCTCTACTCCTGCCCCCTACAGACTATTCACAACTCAACAGCGAGAGGGATCTTTTTCAAATTTAGTTAGAATACATCATTCCTCTGCTCACAGCCTACTACTGTTTTCCAAAATAGTCTTGAAAAGGCTTAAGACATCCAACACTAAATCTGTGTTAAATTTATTTTTCTACTGATTTTGTCAAGAAATCTCTATTGGCATCAAAAATAGCATTGACAGAGGTCAGGCCAATATATTATCACAAATTAATAGTTTTGTTGTTCAAAGTAATTGAGAAGGCACCTCTTAACATTAGAACTTCCATAAGGACGAAAATGAAGGCAACTCCTTTACTAAGGGATAATTTGGGGGAAAGCAAAGTCTTACCACATATCCAAGTATACTTGATAATTGTGTCAACATAATTTGGGGTGATTCTTTCCAACTTTTCATTTTTATTGTACTTTAAACTACATTTGAGGGGGAAAAGTATGTTCTATATCCCCTTCAAGATGTTTGAAATCAAGTAAGATGGTGGTCAAAGCCCTTGTAAGGGATACTAAAAACGTAAAGAAAGGGATCTGGGCTTTCCTGGAAATATTCTCATATTCCTCACTAAGCTTATGAAACCTACTTTTCCCTCTATGCATGTTTCTTAATTTGGAGAATCACAGAATCATACAACAACAGTGCTAAGAGGGGCCCTTAGATCATTTAGTCCAATGCTCTCATTTTATAGATAACACAAAAGGAACCCCTAATAGCACATCTTCCTCATCACTTCTCTAAATCTTACCTACTCAAAGGTTGCTTCTAATTTTTTTCATGTATATTTTACTTGCTCCAAAACATTTTAAGCTCTGAAATTCAGAGATATGTTTTGTCCCCTATCACAGCATGCTTAATAGAGCATGATGTCATATCATATAATGAGCCTCCAAAAAGTATCAGTAAACCAATCAAACTGAGAGGTACATTTCTCTAGAAGAGAGATGTGGAAATGAGGTCTCTACTCACATCTTGGTACGAATTCTCCTCATTCTTTTTTTAAAAAGTAGCCCATGGGGTGCTTGGGTGGCTCAGCCAATTAAGCATCCGACTTCTACTCAGGTCATGATCTCACGGTTTATAGGTTTGAGCCCCGCATCGGGCTCTGTGGTGAGAGCTCAGAACCTGGAGTCTACTTCTGATTCTGTGTCTCCCTCTCTCTCTGTTCTTTCCACACTTGTGCTCTCTCTCTCTCAAAAATAAACATTAAAAAATTTTTTTTAATTGGCCCTATCTACAGAAACCTTATGAAAGAAATTGAAGAAGACACCAAAAAACAGAAAAATATTCCATGTTCATGGATAGGAAGAACAAATATTGTTAAAACATCAATACTACCCAAAGCAATCTACATATTCAATGCAATCCCTATCAAAATAATGCCAGCATTCTTCACAGAGTTAGAACAAAGAATCCTACAATTTGTATGGAACCAGAAAAGATCCCAAATAGCCAAAGCAATCCTGAAAAAGAAAACCAAAGCTAGAGGCATCACAGTTCAGGACTTCAAGATGTATCACAAAGCTGTAATCATCAAGACAGCATGGTACACAAAAACAGACACATAGATCAATGGAACAGAACAGAGAGCCCAGAAATGGACCCAAAAACTTATGCCCAACTACTCTTTGACAAAGCAGGAAAGAATAACCAATGCAAAAAAGACAGTTTCCAGCTGGGAAAACTGGACAGTGACATGCAGAAGAATGAAACTAGACCACTTTCTTGCATCATACATAAAAATAAACTCACAATGGATGAAAGACCTAAACATGAGACAGGAAGCCATCAAAATCCTAGAGGAGAAAGCAGGCAAAAGACTCTTTGACCTCGGCCGCAGCAAGTTCTTACTTGACATGTCTCCAGAGGCAAGGGAAACAAAAAATGAACTACTGGGACCTCATCAAGGTAAGCTTCTGTACAGTGAAGGAAACAATCAGCAAAACTAAAGGTAACCGACAGAATGGGAGAAGATATTTGCAAATCACATATCAGATAAAGGGTTAGTATACAAAATCTATAAAGAACTTATCAAACTCGACACCCAAAAACAAATAATCCAGTGAAGAAATGGGCAAAAGACATGAATAGACACTTTTCCAAAGAAGACATCCAGATGGCTAACAGACACATGAAAAAATGCTCCACATCACTCATCATCAGGGAAATACAAATCAAAACCATAATGAGATACCACCTTATACCTGTCAGAATAGCTAACATTAACAACTCAAGCAATGACAGATGTTGATGAGGTTGCAGAAGAAAGGGGAATCCTTTTACACTGCTGGTGGGAATGCAAACTGGTGTGGCCACTCTGGAAAACCGTGTGGAGGTTCCTCAAAAAATTAAAAATATAACTACACTATGACCCAGCAATTGCACTACTAGGTATTTATCCAAAGGATACAGGTGTGCTGTTTCGAAGGGGTACATGCACCACAATGTTTATAGCAGCACTATCAACAACAAAGTATGGAAAGAGCCCAAATGGAATAATGGACAGAGGAATGGAAAAAGAAGATGTGGTACATATATACAATAGAATATTACTTGGCAATCAAAAAGAATGAAATCTTGCCATTTGCAACAACGTAGATGGAACTAGAGGGTATTATGCTAAGCAAAATTACTCAGAGAAAGACAAGTATCACATGACTTCACTCTTACGTGGAATTTAAGATACAAAACAGATAAACTTAAGAGAAGGGAAGCAAAAAATATAAACACAGGGAGGGGGACAAAACATACCAGACTCTTAAATACAGAGAACACACTGAGGGTTGCTGGAGAGGTTGGGGGTAGGGGGACAGGCTAAATGGGCAAGGGTCATTAAGGAGGACACTTGTTGGGATGAGCACTGGGTGTTCTATGTAGGGGATGAATCACTGGATTCTACTCCCGAAATTATTATTGCACTATATGCTAACTAACTTGGATATAAATTAAAGAAAAAAAAAAACAAAAAAACGTAGCCCTATAATTTAAATAGAAAGTAGAGCAAAAGCTGGTCTGACTGACCAGTCAATCACTGTGCACACGCGCGCGCGCGCACACACACACACACACACACACACACACACACACCAGCCTTTGTCCATTACCTTAAACTCTATTTTGCTGTATTTTCAAATAAGCAGTATCAATATTTTCTCAACTAGGACACTTACAGAGCTAAGGCTGAGCTGGAGGGAACACTAAAAAGTTTCATCTTGTTTTCATCTCCAGGGGAAAGAAAAAGCATTAAACACTGCAACAAACATATCTGAAAAATCACTATTAATAGGACTGCTCTTTCTCAGCAAGCCAAATGAAAGAATCCCAGAAATAATGCTCTAGAGAAGAAAAGAGTGTGACACTATTCTTCCCTACTCAGATCTCTGCAAATTTTATAGAGATTTCTAATCAAAACAGTTCTCAGACAACAGAAATAGGTATTCAGGTCGGTAATCAGGCTGTGCCAAAACTCAGTGCACACACACAGGCCCAGGCACATGCACTCATTAGTACATTCATCACACCCTGCTTTAAGAATCAGGAAGGTGGCCACATACTAGGTCCAAAGAGATGATGAGCAAATGTCCAAATTAAAGTAACATTCCCTTAAAACCTTTTTTACATTGTTACTTATTAGCTCCTTTCTTCCTATGCCTATTCATGATATCAACCAATGTAGCAAATAGCAACAGCCAATTCTACTTTGCCTGCTGTCTAGAGTCGGTTCTATAGTGGGTTTCTCCATTCTCTAAGATTTTTAGCAAAAGGAAACATAATTTTATCATGTGTTCAAACCTGCCAATTAATATGTGTCCAGGGGTTAATTTGAATTATAGCTTTGCCATTCAGCAGAAACTTCTAATAAACAAACCATTGTTGTAAGACCAATTTTTATGTCAGCTCATAGCATGCCAAATGGGAACACCTTTTTCTAGCTACCCATTGGGGTCTGCCACAAGAACCACTGACAACAAGTGGCAAATGGCAAAAAAAAATACAGTACATGCAGCTGACGATCTTTTACTGGGAACCATCTTCCTAAAGAAGATGTGTATTGGAATTTTGTTTTCAATAAATCCCATAGTCAGGAAGGAAAAGAGCTGGTCAAATACTAAGAACTGGACCAAATGCCTATGACAATAGACATAAGAGCACAAGTTAAACTCACATATAACATTTTCAATGGTTCAAATTAAATAAAATGTCTAGGAATTGCTTCAAAAATATCTGAATGTAGATGTGTGAGTAGGGAGAGGAATTATATATGAAATCAGGTCCCGTGAGTTAATAACCTGAAGCTGAGTGATGGGTACTTGAGGATTCAATATAATTTTCTATTTTTGGATATGATTGAAAATTTTCATAATAAATGGTTAAATGAAGTAAAACAAAATAGAAAGTTTAAGTTGCCAAATTCCAACTTTCTCAGATCTGCATATCAGAGGGTCATTGTAAACTAACCATTCTTCTTCCAGATTCTTCACTCATGTTTCTCATCTATTTAAACTACCCTGGAGAGGGAACACATACACAAAAAGCAAATTTGCTCAAATTACATACTCTAATTCAGTTACACAATTTTTCTACTAATCTCCTAACTTTTAGAATTAAAAAGAGAAAAGATGATAGATAGCATTGAATTAATGTAAAAAAAAATTTTTAAGCCTAGTGTTTTAGAAGACCTGGGCTCTAGTCTGAAATCCACTTTTTTAAAAACCTATACAACTAGTTAAATCACTGAGCACCAGTTTCTTCATCCCTTAAATGGGGATGATGATAATCAAACTCTTTCACACACAGTATAAGTTATAAAAAGAAGTAAGACTAGAGAAGAAATGCAAAAATATAGAAGAATACCTGCAAGTTGTCTTTTTTTCCCACAGTGCTGCTGGAAGTGGAGTCAAGTGGATAATGTATATAACAGGGCTTTTAAAGAACAGGAGCTTGAAACAAAATGAACCCAAGGAAGTTCACACCAAGGCACATAATAATTAAAATGGCAAAAATTAAAAGAGAGAATATTAAAAGAAAGAAAAGAAAAGTAAACAGTTACATACAAAGGAAACCCCATAAGGCAATCAGCTGATTTTTTAGCAGGAACTTTGCAGGCCAGAAGGGAGTGACATGATATATTCCAAATGCTGAAAGGAAAAAACCTACAACCAAGAATACCTGGCAAGGTTATAATGTAGAATTGAAAGAGAGATAATGAGAGAAAAACGAAAGTTAAAGAAGTTCATCACCACTAAACCAGCCTTACAAGAAATATTAAAGGGAATGCTTTGAAGGGAAAGAAAAGGCTATAATCAGAATTAAGAAAACTAAGAAAAGAAAAATTTCACAGGTAAATACAGACATAATAAGAGGAGTAGATTGATCACTTATTAAATCAGTATGGAGGCTGAACCACAAAAGTAGCAAAATCAATCATATCTACAGAAATTAGTAAAAGATGTAAAGATGTAAAATATGCCATATACATGAAAAACGGAGGGAGTAGTAAGTTTAGTGCTTTCACAATGGTTATCTGAAAACTACTTTATCTTTGAAAAGATAAAATATTAGTAAAGATGTAAATACATGCCATATACATGAAACATGGAGGAAGTAGTAAATTTAGTGTTTTCAGAATGGTCAAACTTAAGCTACAATTAATGTGATATAGATTACTATACACATAAGACGTTATATATGAACCCAATGGCAGCCACAACTCCAAAACCTATGACAGATACACACAAAAAAAGAGAAAGAAATCCAAGTATAACGCTAAAGACAGCCATCAAACTACAAGGGAAGACAGCAAGAATAAACAGGAACAGAGAAAACTACAAGATCTATCTATATGCTGCCTACAAGAGACTCACTTCAGACCTAAAGACACATACAGACTAAAAGTGAAGAGATGGAAAAAGATGTTCCATGCAAATGGAAGTGGGCGGGGAAAAAAAGCTGGGATAGATATATAAGACAAATGAGACTGTAAAAGAAACACTGTAGCAAGAGACAAAGAAAGACATTGCATAATGATGAAGGGATCAATCCCACAAGAGTATATAGCAATTTTAAGTATCCATGCATCCCACACTGAAGCACCTAAATAAGAAAGCAAATATTGGGGTCCTGGGTGGCTCAGTCAATTAAGTGTCCGACTATTGGTTTTAGCTCAGGTCATCATCTCATGATTTGTGAGTTCAAGCCCCATATCAGGCTCTGTGCTGACAGTGTGGAACCTGCTTGGGATTCTCTTTCTCCCTCTATCTCTGCCCCCACCCACCTCCCCCAAAAAATAAATAAACCTGAAATTTTTTTTTCAAAAAGTTATTTCTTAAAAAAAAAAAAAAAGGAAAACAAATATTAACAGACCTAAAGGGAGACACTGAGAGTAACACAAAACTAGTAGGGGACTTTAACACTCCCCATACGTCAATGGATCATACAGGCAAAAAAATCAATTAAAACAACAACAACAACAACAACAACAACAACAACGAAACCCAGTGGCTTTGAATGATATATTAGCCCAGATAGACTTAACAGGTATATACAGGACATTCCATCCAAAGACAGCAGGACACACGCATTCTTTTCAAGTGCATATGGAACATTCTCCAGGATAGATCACATTAGGCCTCAAAACAAGTCTCAATAAATGTTAAAAAACTAAAACAAAATCAAATATCTTTTCCAACCACAATGGTATGAAACTAGAAATCAATCACAGGAAAAAACTAGAAAAAATACAACCACAGGGAGGGTAAACAACATGCTACCAAATGGCCAGTAGGTCAGTGAAAAAAATCAGAGGAAATAAAAATTACATGGAGATAAATAAAAATGGAAACACAATGGTCCAAAACTTTGGAACACAGCAAAAGCAGTTCTAAGAGGGAAATTTACAGCAATACAGGTCTACCTCAAGAAACAAGAAAATTCTCAAATAATCTAAACTTACACCTAAAGAATTAGGAAAAAAAAAACAAAGCCCAAAGTTAATATAAGGAATGAGATAATAAACACCAGAAATAAATGAAATCAAGACAAAAAAAAAAAAAAATAGAAAAGATCAATGAAACAAAAAGCTAGTTCTTTGAAAAAATAAACAAAATTGATAAACATTTTAGCCAGACTCATCAAGTAAAAAAAGGGAAAACTCATACACATAAAATCAGAAATGAAAGAGAAGAAATAACAACAAACACCACAAAAATACAAAGGATTATAAGAAGTTACTAAGAAAAATTATGTCAACCAAACAAACAACCTAGGACAAATGGATAAATTCCTAGAAACATACAATCTTCCAAAACTGAGTGATGAAGAAGTAGAAAATTTGAACTGAATCAGTGATCAAAAACTCTCACCAAATGATGGCTTCACAGATGAAATCTACCAAATGATTAAAGAAGACTTAACACCTATTCTTCTCAAACTATTCCAAAAATAGTAGAGAAAAGAAAAGATCCCATATACATTTTATAAGGCCAGCATTACCCTGATCCAAAACCAGGCAAAGACACTACGAAAAGAGAAAACTACATGCCAATATCTCTAGTGAACACAGATGTAAAGATCGTCAACAATATATTAGCAAACTGAATTCAACAACACAGTAAAAGAATCGTTTATCACAATCAAGTGGGATGTAAAACGGTTCAATATTCACAAAATTTTAAATGTGATATATTACATTAACAAGAGGAAGGATAAAAACCACATGAGCATCTCAACAGATTCAGAAAAAGCATTTGAAAAAATACAACATCCATTAATGATGAAAACTCCCGACAAAGTGGATCTAGAGGAACATACCACAACATAATAAAAGCCAAATGTGAAAAACCCAAAGCTAACATCATACTCAATGGTGAAAAACTGAGCGTTTTCCCCTAAGATCAGGAATAAGTCAAAGATTTCTACTCTCATCATGTTTATTCAACATAGTACTGGAAGTCTTAGCCACAGCCATCAGACAAAAAAAAAAGAAATAAAAGGCATTAAAATTGGTGAAAAAGAAGTAAAACTGTCACCATTTGCAGATGAATTCAGTAAAATTGTAGAATACAAAATACACAGAAACTGTAGCATTTCTCCACACTAACAACAATTAGTAGGAAGAGAAAATAATCACATTTATAATTACATCAAAAAGAATAAATTTAACCAAGGAAGTGAAAGACCTATACTCTAAAAACTATAAGACAATGGGGCGCCTGGGTGGCTCAGTCGGTTGAGCAGCCAACTTCGGCTCAGGTCATGATCTCGCAGTCCGTGGGTTCGAGCCCCGCGTCGGGCTCTGTGCTGACAGCTCAGAGCCTGGAGTCTGTTTCAGATTCTGTGTCTCCCTCTCTCTGACCCTCCCCCGTTCATGCTCTGTCTCTCTCTGTCTCAAAAATAAATAAACGTTAAAAAAAAATTTTTTTTTAAAAACTATAAGACATTGATGAAAGAAACTGAAGACAACACAGATGTAAAGATACAGCCATGCTCATGGACTGGAAGAACTAATACTGTTCAAATGTCCATTCTACCTAAAGCAATCTACAGATTTAATGCAATCCTTATCAAAATACTAATAGTATTTTTCACAAAACTAGAACAATCTTAAAATTTGTATGGAACCACAAAAGACCCCAAAGAGCTAAAGCAGCCTTGAAGGAGAGGAACAAAGCTGGAGGTATCACAAATCTCAGATTTCAAGATATACTATAAAGCTATGCTAATAAAACAGTATGGTACAGGCACAAAAACAGACACACAGATCAATGGAACAGGATAGAGAGCCCAGAAGTAAAACCATGCTTACATGGTCAATTAAACTATGACAAAGGAGGCAAGAATACAGTAGGGGGAAAAGACAGTGCCTTCAATAAGTGGTGATGGGAAAACTGGACAGCTACCTGCAAAAGAATGAAACTGAATCACTTTCTTACACCATACACAAAAATAAACTCAAAATAGATTAAAGACCTAAATGTGAGACCTGAAACCATAAAACTTCTAAAAGAAAAACAGGCATTTATCCTGTGGACATCAGCCTTAGCAACAACATATTCGTGGATATGTTTCTGTAGGTAAGGGAAACAAAAAGCAAAAATAAACTATTGGAATTACACCAAAATAAAAAGCTTTTACACAGCAAAGGAAACCATCAACAAAACAAAAAGGTAATGCACTGAATGGAAGAAGATATTTTCAAATGATATATCTAATAAGGGATTAATACCCAACATATAAAAGGAACATATACAATACAACACCAAAAAGAACAAACTATCACAAAATGGGCAGGGGACCTGAGTAGACATTTTTCCAAAGAAGATATACAGATGGCCACCAAACACATAAAAGATGCTCAACATCACTAATCATCAGAGAAATGCAAATTAAAACCACAATGGGATATTACCTCACATCAATAAGAATGGCTATTCCAAAAAGACAAGAAACAAGTGTTAGTGAGGATGTGGAGAAAAGGGAACCCTCATGCCCTATTACTGGGAATGTAAATAGGTGCAACCACTGTGGAAAACAGAATGGAGGTTCCTCAAAAAAATTAAAAGTAGAATACCATATAAATCCAGTAATTCCACTACTGGGCATTTATCCAAAGAAAATGAAAACATTAATTCAAAAAGATATATACACCCCTATGTTTATTGTAGCATTATTTATAAGAGACAAAATATGAAAGCCACCTAAGAGTCCATCAACAGATGAATGGAAAAGATATATATACCACGTGTGTGCATATATATGTGTGCATGTATGTATATATATGTGTGTGCACATACATGTTTGAATATATTTTTTAATTTAAAAAAATGTTTATGCATTTTTTAATTTTTTTTTAACTTTTTATTCAGTTTTTGAGAGAAAGAGACAGAGTATGAATGGGGGAGGGGCAGAGAGAAAGGGAGACACAGAATCCGAAGCAGGCTCCAGGCCCCAAGCTGTCAGCTCAGAACCCGACGCGGGGCTCGAACTCATGAACGGTGAGATCATGACCTGAGCTGAAGTCAGACACTTAACCGACCGAGCCACCCAGGCGCCCCAAAATGTTTATGCATTTTAAGAAATAAAGAGAAAAAAAGAGAGAAAGAGAGAGAGAGAGAGAGAGTGAGTCTGTGTGTGTGTGTGAGCAGGGAAGGCCAGAGAGAGAGAAGGGGAGACAGAGAATCCTAAGCAGGCTTCATACTGTCAGTGCAGAGCCTGATGCGGAGCTCAAACTCACAAACAGTAAGATCATGACCCGAGCCAAAATCAAGAGTCTGACACTTAAACCGACTGAGCCACCCCTGTATGTATGTATGTGTGTATGTATGTATGTATGTACGTGTTAGGGGTGTGTGTGTGTGTGTGTGTGTGTGTGTGTGTGTGATGGAATAGTCCTAAAATAGAATGAGGTCTTGCCATCTACAACAACGTGGATGGACCTAAAGGGTATTATGCTAAGTGAAATAAGTCAGAAGATAAATACCATAAAATTTCACTTATACATGGAATGTAAAAAAATAATTGAACAAAAAAACAAAAACAGGATCATAAATACAGAGAACAAACTGGTGGTTGCCAGAGAGGAGGGGGTTGGGAGATAGGCAAAATAGGTGAAAGAAATCAAGAGGCAGAAACTTCCAGTTATAAAATAAATAAGTCACAGAGATAAAAAGTACAGCATACAGAATACAGTCAATAATATTGTAATAACATTGTATGGGAATGGATGGTGATTATAAGCATTATCATTGTAAATATTGAGTAATTCATAGAACTGTCAAATCACTATGTTGTGATAAAAACAGAGAGAGAAAGAAACAAATCAAGAAACAGACTCTTAATTATAGAGAACAAACTGATGGTTAGCAAGGGGGACATAGTTGGGGGATGGGTTAAATGGGTGATGGGGAGTAAGGAATACATTTGTCCTGATGAGGAACGGGTGATATATAGATTGTTCAATCATTACACTGTACACCTGAAACTAATACAACACTGTGTGTTAACTAACTGGAATAAAAACTTTTAAAAAAATTACTATGTTGTACATCTGAAACTAATATAACATTGTATGTCAACTATACTTCAATAATTAAAAAGGGGGGGGGGGGCACCAGGGTGGTTCAGTCCGTTATGCAATTGACTCTTGATTTTGGCTCAGGTAATGATCTCATGGTTTATGAGATCGAGCCCTGTGTGAGGTTCCACAGTCACAGTGAAGAGCGTGCTTGGGATTCTCTCTCTCCCTCTTTCTGCCCCTCCCCCACTTGATTCATCTCTCCCTCTCTCTCTCTCTCAAAATAAATAAAAATAAAACATTTAAAAAAACAAAAACAAAAAAAGACCACAGGCCTGTGGCACCCTTCATACACTGGCTCCTCCTCATCTTCCAACTTCACTTCCCAGCTCTCCTCCCATGCAGCCTGCCCCATTCAGGACCACTCTCACTCCACACAAAACACCTCCATACCTGCCCTCTACTCATCCTGCTGCCTCCTAGGTTATGCCCTATTCTCCCTTTTATACACACTCCTCAGTGTTCTTTTCCTATCTCCCTCGCCCCCAAAATAGATTGTTCCAAGTTCTGTAACCTCAGGCACTTGGGAACAACATGTTGGTTTGCACACTCATGCACTGTATTGTGGTTAGTTTACCCTCAGTAGATTACAAGCTCCTTTAAAGTACAAATTAAAATACATCATCATGCAGTGAGTGCATAAATATCAGATAAAATATAAAGCAAAGAAAATACAGATGAATAATAAACACCTAGTGAAATCTTCTCAAATCTCCGTAACATACCTTTAGAGTCATCTGAAACAAAGCAAATTTTCAACAAATGTCAAAAATGAAGCAAGGAGATACAAATAAACACAAACAAAGTAATCTGGAAGTCATAAAAAATTTTGCAATTTCAATCATTATCCCAACAGGACTTTTTAAGCTGAATCTACAAAATTTATAGCACGTAGAAAAAATAGTTTTTCCAAGAGTTTGGGAAAGAATACACACAAATATTAAAGTATTAACAAAACTATTATAACTTATGGTATTAAGATTCATTGGTGGAACAAAATAGAAAGCCCAGGGAAAAACAGCCTCAACTATGTACACAAATTTGATATGTTTCAAAAGCAAACATCACAGAACACTGACAATTGTTTAATTTATGGTGCTGGGTTCCCTCATCCACATTCCCACACTCACCCTCCTTCATCTACAACTATCCTCTACTTACATTCTGATGCCTCTCAACTCTATTTTCAACCAAAGCCTGCATCCCAAATCTCAACCTGATCATTCAAAGGCCAAAGCACAACTCAACTCTATCTAGATGTTCCATTGGCAGTCAAATTTAAGAAGACCAAATGGAACACATCTTCCCTAGTAAATTTCTCCCCCTCTTCTATTTCTTCTACTGGTAAATGAGCCGATTCCTCTTAGATGCCCAAGATAAATATCTGGGAGACTTTACGTAGTTTCTCCCTTAACTTCTCCATGGTAACTTGTGAAGTCCTGTCAATTTTTCTCGCTTCATGTCTCTTGAATCTATTCTCCCTCTCTCTTCTTCCCCTCCTGACATGGCTTTAATCCTCACCCTCATATTTTCTCACTTGCATAACTCCATAGCCTAATAACTGATACTCTCTGACCTTCAGTCAGTTCATTCAATATCCTGTTTCAGAAGTAATCTAAGATGCAAATATACTTATGACACTCCCCTGCTTAAAACCTTTCAAGCCCTTTACTTCTCTCAAAACAAAATCCTCGCCATAACATATAAAATCCTTCCAGATCCAGCTCTTACCTGCCCCTAGCCTCTTCTTTCATCACTCCCTGGCTCCAACACCCCCCTACACACACACACTCACCCAGTTCTGCTTGCATCTCTTAACTAGGCTTATCAAAAAGAAAAGAGAATGAACCCAAATAAATAAAACCACAGTAAGGGAGGAGAAATAACAACCAACATCACATAAATACAAGCAATTATAAGAGAATATTATGAAAAACTATATGCCAATAAATTGGACAAACTGGAAGAAATAGGTAAATTCCTAGAAATATATAAACTACCAAAACTACCACAGGAAGAAATAGAAAAGTTGAGCAGACTGATAACCAGCAAAGAAATTGAATCAGTAATCAAAAAAATTCCCAAGAAACAGAAGTCCAGGGCAGCTTCACAGTGGAATTATACCAAACATTTAAAGAAAAATTCATACCTATTCTTCTCAAACTATTAAAAAAAAAAAAAAGAAAGAAAGAAAAAGGAAAACTTCCAAACTCATTCTATGAGGGCAGCATTGCCCTGATACCAAAACCAGAGAAAGACTCCACTAAAGAGAACTACAAGCCAATATCCCTGATAAACACGGATGCAAAATTTTTAATAAAATACTAGCAAACTGGGGTGCCTGGATGGCTCAGTTGGTTGAGCGTCAGACTTCGGCTCAGGTCATGATCTCACAGCTCGTGAGTTCGAGCCCCATGTCAGGCTCTGTGCTGACAGCTTGGAGCCTGCAGCCTGCTTCAGATTCTGTGCCTCCTCTCTCTCTGCCCCAACCCACTCGCATTCTGTCTCTGTCTCTCTCAAAAATAAATAAACATAAAAAAATTTTTTTTAATTAAAAATAAATAAATAAAATACTAGCAAACCAAATCCAGTAATACATTTCAAAATAATTCACCACAATCAAGTAGGATTTACTCCTGGGTTGCAACACCAGTTCAATACTCACAAATTGATCAACGTGACACATCGCATTAATAAAAAAAAGGATAAGAACCATATGATCATTTCAATAGATGCAGAAAAAAACATCTGACAAAGTACAATATCCATTCATGATAAAAACCCTCAACAAAGTAGGTTTAGAAGGAACATCCCTCAACATAACAAAGGGCATATATATAAAAACCACTGATAATATCACCCTCAATGGAGACCATAGAGCTTTTTATTTTTGTTGTACTGGCACATAAATGGACACATAGATCATTGGAACAGAATCAAAAACCCAAAAATGAACGCACAGCTATATGGTCAATTAATCTTCAACAAAGCAGGAAAGAATATCCAATAGGGAAAAAGACAGTTTCTTCAACAAACGGAGTTAGGAAAACTGGACAGCAACACGCAAAAGATTGAAACTGGACCACTTTCTTATACCAAACACAAAAATAAAATCAAAATAGATGAAAGACCTAAATGTAAGACTTGAAACCATAAAATCCTAGAGGAGAACATAGGCAGGAACCTCTTGGACATCAGCTGTAGCAACTTGTTTCTAGAGAGATCTGCTGAGGCAAGGGAAACAAAAGCAAAAATAAACTATTGGGACTTCATCAAAATAAAAAGCTTCTGCAAAGTGAAGAAAATAGTCAACAAAACTAAAAGGCAACCTAAGGAACCAGAGAAGATATCTGCAAATGACATATCCAATAATGGGTTAGTATCCAAAGTATATAAAGAATTTATAAAGCTCAACACCCAAAAAATGAATAATTCAATTCAAAAATCAGCAGGAGACATGAATAGTCATTTTTACAAAGAAGACATACAGTTGGCCAGCAGACACATGAAAAGACGCTCAACATCACTCATCATCTGGGAAAATCAAATCAAAACTATACCTGGGCGCCTGGGTGGCTCAGTCAGTTAAGCATCTGACTTCGGCTCAGGTCATGATCTCACGGTTCATGAGTTCAAGTACTGCATCGGGTGAGCTCCTCCCCACCTTCAGGAACTCTCTCAAATGAAACAACACAAAACAAAAAAACTACACTTCACACCTTTCAGCTAAAATCAACAACACAAGAAACAACAGGTGTTTGTGACAATGTAGAGAAAGGAGAACCCTCTTGTACTATTGGTGGAAATGCAAACTTGCGTAGCCACTCTGGAAAACAATATGGAGGTTCCTCAAAAAGATAAAAAACAAAACAAAAACAGAGCTACCCTACAATCCAGTAATCACAATACAAGGCAGTTACCCAAACAATACAAAAATACTAATTCAAAGGAATACATGCACCCTGATGTTTACAGCAGCATTATCTACAATAACCAAATTATGGAAACAGTCCAAGTGACCATCGACTGATGAATGGATAAAGATGTGGTATATCTATACAATGGAGTATTACTCAGCCATAAAAAAGAATGAAATCTTGCCATTTGCAATGACATGGATGGACCTAGACAGTATTATGCTAAGTGAAGTAAGTTAGTCAGAGAAAGCAAGAAACATATGATTTCCCTCCTGTGTGGAATTTAAGAAACAAAACAAACAAGCAAAGGAAAAAAGAGAGAGAGAGGCAGACAAACCAAGAAAGAGACTCTTAACTATAGACAGCAAACTGACGGTTACCAAAGGGGAAGCGGATGGGGGAATGGGTTAAGTAAGTGATGGGGAGGGGCACCTGGGTGGCTCAGTCGGTTGAGCATCTGACCTTGGCTCAGGCATGATCTCACGGTTTGTGAGTTCAAGCCCCACATCGTGCTCACTGCTGTCAATGCAGAGCCTGCTTCAGATCCTCTGTCCCCCTCTCTCTCTGTCCTGCCCCCACTCATGCTTTCTCCCAAAAAATAAAAATAAATAGGTGACGGGAATTATAGGGTGCACTTGTGATGAGCAATGGGTATTGTATGGAAGTGGTGAGTCACTATATCATACACCTGAAACGAATACTACGTTGTATGTTAACTAACTGGAATTTGAATAAAAACTTTTTTAAAAAGTCATTCAAACATATGTTTCCTAAAAGATATACTTTAGTTTCAATGACCAAATGGGCTGAAAGCAAAAGGAGGGAAAAGATATACCATGCGCCATAACCAAAAGTCTCCGGAGTAGCTAAACTAACATCACATGTGATGCACTTTAAGATAAAATTTGTTACTAGCAACAACAGGCACTTTATAAGACCTGATATCCATAAAGAAGTTACAATTATAAATACACATACACCTAAAAATAGAATTTCCAAACACAAGAGGCAAAAATTGACAGCACTGAAGGGAGAAACAGACAATTCAACAATAATATTTGGAGAATTCATTATACTATTTTTGATAATGGATAAAACAATCAGACGAAAGATCAAGTAAAGAGATTTGCCAAGTAGACTCAGCAAACACCTACAAGACTGCAGGCTGCAACAGTAAGCAACAATACATACATAAATACATATGTATGTATGTATTTACACACACACACATATCATTTTCATGTGCACATTCTCTAGGATAGGCCATGAAACAAATCATAAAAATCATACAAAGGATAAAAATCATACAAAGTATATTCTCCAACCACAATAGATTTAGAAAATACCATGAAAAAATACTTGAGAAATTTGCAAATATGTGAAAATTAGACAACACTCTCCTAAATAACCAATGAGCCAAAGAAGAAATACCAAAGTAAGTTAGGAAATACTGAGATAAAAAAACACAAAACTTATGGGATGTAGCAAAAGCACCAAGAGCTATGCGATAAGCAAAATTATAGCTGTAAATACCTATATTAAAAATAAATCTCAGATCAATATGTTGCACACCCTAAACTTACACAATATGTCAATTATATGTAAATTTAAAAAATAAAATCTTAAAAGTTTAAAACTTTAAAAGTTAAAAGGATCTCAAATCAACAACCTGTTGACCTTAAGAAACCAGAAAATGAAGAGTAACTTAAATCCAAAGCCAGTAGACAGAAGGAATTAATTAGACTACAGTGAAACAAATACAATAGAGAACAAAGAATAAAGAAAATCAACAGAATAAAAAGTTGGTTCTTTGAAAAGATCAACAGAATTAATCATTTAGTTAGATTTAACAAGAACAAAAAAGAAGACTCAAATTATTAAAATCAGTAATTACTACCAACCTTACATAAATAAAAAATATTCTAAAGAATTATACAGAATACTATAAACAATTGTAATCTAACAAATTAGGTAACTACATGAAGTAGACAAGTTCCTTGAAGACACAAAGTACTAAAATCAATTCACAAAGAAATTCTCTGAATCAAGCTGTAACAAGTAAAAAGATTTGAATTAGTAATCAAAGCTTTCCACAAAGAAAAGTCTAAGATCAAATGACTTCACTAGTGGATACTACCAAACCTTACGAATGAACACCAATCCTTAAAACTCTTCCAAAATATAGAAGAAATGCAAACACTTCCCAATTTATTCTATGAGGCCAGTTTTCCTTGATTCCAAAACTAAAGACACTACAAGAAAACTACAAAGATATATTTATCTATATACATGCAAAAACTGAGCCAAATGCCAACAAACCAAATCCAGAAACATATATAAAGGATCACAAACCATGACCAAAGGTGGATTGTCCCAGTCATGTAAGATTGTTTCAACATATGAAAATCAAGTAATGTCATACACCATATTAATAAAATAAATGACAAAAACCACACAATCATCTCAATAGGCACTGAAAAAGCACTTGACAAAATCCAACACTCTTTCATGCTAAACACAAGGAATAAGTCAGAAATAGAAGAGAACATCATCAACATGAAAAAGGACATCTAAGAACCCACAGCTAACTTCACACTTCATGATTACCCCCTAAGATCAGCAACAAGACTGGATGTCTGCTGTACAGCAGGTTCTAGCCAAGGCCAAGAAAAATAAATTTAAAAGCATCCAGATTAGAAGGAAGAAGTAAGACTATCTCTCATCAGAGATGACATATCATGTATATATAAAATCCTAATAACTCATTTGGGGTGCCTGGGTGACTCAGTTGGTTAAGCGTCCAAATCTTGATTTCAGCTCAGATCGTGATCTTGTGCTTTGTGGGTTCAAGCCCTACATCAGGCTCTTTGCTGGCAGCATGGAGCCTGCTTGGGATTCTGTCTCCCTCTCTTTCTGCCCCTCCCCCCTCATGCATGCACATGCTCGCTCTCTCTCTCTCTCTCTCTCTCTTTCTCTCTCCCTCATAAATATTTTTTAAAAAATCCTAATAACTCATTAAAAAAACTATCAGATTATAGTTTGTTTAATGAGTTACTAGGATTTTTTAAATCCTGAACTGTTAAATGAGTTCAGGATGGTTGCAAGATACAGGACTAATGTACAGAACTCAACTGTATTTCTTTGGGCAGGGGAGGGGCAGAGAGAGAGAGAGAGAGAGAGAGAGAATCTTAAGCAGGCTTCACATCCAGCGTGGAGCCCATGACCCTGAGATCATGACCTGAGCCAAAATTAAGAGTCAGATGGTCAACTGACTCAACCACTCAGGCACCCCTCAACTGTGTTTCTATGTGCTAACAATAACAATACAAAAATGGAATTAAGAAAACAATTCCATTTGCAATAGCATCAGAAGAATAAAATATTAAGTAACAAATTTTACCAAAAAATGCAAGACTTGAACATGGAAAACTAGAAGAGATTATATATGTTATTGAAAGAAATTTAAGATCTAAATAAATGAAAACACATTTCATGTTCTTGGACTGGAAGGCTAATACTGTTAAGATAGCAATATTCCTCAAATTGATCTACAGGTTCCATGCAATCCCTACCAAATTCCAACTGGGTAAGAGTGCCAAGACAATTAAAAGTGGGAAAGAATAGGTTTTTTTCAACACATGGTACTGAGATAACCAAATATCTATAAGCAAAAAGATAAAGTTAGACCCGTATCTCACACCATATACAAAATTCACAAAAAAAGAACAAACACCTAAATGTAAGAGCTAAAACTATAACACTCTTGGAAGAAAACATAAGATTAAATTTTCATGACCTTGAATCAGGCAATGGTTTCTTAAATATGAAACCTAAAGGGTGCGCCTGGGTGGCTCAGTAGGTGGAGCATGCAACTCTTGATCTTGGGGTCATAAGGCCCACATTGGGCATGGAGCCTAACAACAAAACAAAACAAAACAAAACAAAAACCACAAGCAACAAAAAGAAAAATGATAAATTGAACTTCATCAAAATTAAACACCTTTGTGCTTCGAAGGGTACCATCAAGAAAGTTAAATGACACCCAAAGAATGGGATATTTGTATTTGCAAATCATATAACTGGTAAGTATCTAGAATTATAAAGAAATCCCACAACAATAAAAAGACTACTTAATTTTAAAATAGGCAAAGGAATAGAGATTTCTCTAAATATATACAAATAGCCAGAAAGCACATGAAAAGATGCTCATCATCATTACCCATCAGGGAAATGCAACTGGAGCCCCAAAGTATTACTTCACCCATTAGGATGGCTATAATCAAAGAGTCAGGGAACAAGTGTTAAGGAGGACTTTGAGAAATTGGAACATTCATACATTGCTGGCAGAAATATGAAATGGGGCAGCCACTTTGGAAAACAGTCTGGCAATTGCTCAAAATGTTACACTTAGAGTTCTAGAGTTACCATATGACCCAGCAATTCATGTCCACACAAAAACTTGTACAAAAATATTCATAGCAGCATTACTGATAAGAGCCAAAAGTGGAAACAATCTGAACACCTATTAACTGATTAATGAATAAAAAAAAAAATGGTATGTCCATAAAATGGAATATTATTCAGCAATAAAAAGAAACAAATACCGGTACATTCTACAATATGGAAGAACACTGTAAACCTTAAGCTAAGTGAACCAGTAACAAAAGAGTACATATTATATTTTTACATTTACATGAAATGTCTAGAATAGGCAAATCTACAGAGCCAGAAAATAGATCAGTAATTTCTTAGAGATGGAGGGGATAATAAATGGGACAGTTGGGGGTGACAAGTAAGGAGTGCACAGTTTCTCTGTGGGGTAATGAAAATGTTCTAAAATTGATTGTAGTAATGAATGCACAACTCTGTAAATATACTAAAAAATCTTGTAACTTAAATGGGCAAACGTATGGTATGTGATTTATAACTCAAGTTGTTACCAAAAAAAAAGTAGGCTAAGACCTACACACTAAACCTCTTAGGGTGACTGCTTACTAAAACAGAAAATTTTAATAGGATCCAGAGGCTCCAACAAAACATCAAAAATGTCTAGGATACAATAAAAAGCCAATCATCATACCACGAACCAGGAAAACACAGCTTGAATAAATAAAAGACAATTAACAAACACTAATACCACACATGAATCAGATGTTAGAATTACCTGACAAGGATCTGAATTTTTTTAAACTTTTTTTTAAGTTTATTTATTTTGAGAGAGAGAGAAAAAAAGAAAGCAAGAGCACAAGTGGGGGAGGGCCAGAGAGAAAAATCCCAAGTAGGCTCTGTTCTGTCAACACAGAGCCTGACTCAGGGCTCCAACTCATGATGTGAGATCTTGACCTAAGCCAGAATGAAGAGTCAGAGGCTTAACTGACTGAGCCACCCAGGCGCCCCACCTGACAAGAATTTTAAAGCAGCCATCATGTTTTAATGAGCATTGAGCTATACAACTGAAACAAACAACAAAATAAAAAATCTTAAAAAAGAAGATACAGAAAAGAACCAAATGGAAATTACAGAACTGCAAAATAACATAACCAACACAAAAAGTCACTAGATGGGCTCAATCGCAGAATGAATACAACAGAGGCAAAAATGAGTCAAGCTGAAACTGGAAGTAGCACAATGAAAGTGAAAAGATCTAAACAAAAGAGAAAAAAATAATGCCTCCCACACTGTAGGACAATCACAAAAGTTCTAAGATTTGTATTCTCACAAAGAAAGAAAGGAGAAAGAGAACAGTGCTAATAAATTATTCCAAAAATGGCTGAAACATCCAAATTTGGCAAAACTCATGAACTTAACAGTTCAAAAACCTAAAAGAACTGCAAATAGGATAAACTCAAACAAATTCATGCCAAGATATATCATACTTACACTTATGAAAACTAAAGACAAAGAAAAAACCTTTAAAGCAACCAGGGAGAAAGGATACGTCACCTGTAGGGAAACACGAATTCCAATGATAGAGGGTTTCTCATCTGAAATCATGGAGGTGTCAAGGAAGTGGCACAATATTTTCAAGTGCTAAAAGTAAAGAACTGTCCATCACAAATTCTACAAACAGAAATAGCAAGAAAATCTTAAGAAAACTAAAGAACAAAAGAAGACAACTCTATTGTTTAAATATTAATTCTAACTTATTACAAAGTATACAAGTACCATTATATGAGCAATTACAAGTTTTTCTTATAATAGTAACTAAATATTTGGGAATTACCGATTTCCCCCTCACCATCACCAATGCCAATGAGATTCATATATGTAGATGGCTTCCCTATTTCCTTAATTCTCTTAAAAAGAAATAGTTCTGCCACTATTCAAGATCTTTTATCAATTTAACAGTTCTGTTCTACTTGAAAAATCCAAAGCTTATGAGCCTAAAATCAGAGCTATTTGTTTAAAAAAGATGGAAGATACATTATGTCTCAACCATCCATAAAGTCTATTTTTTTTTTATTTTTTTTTTTAACGTTTATTTATTTTTGAGACAGAGAGAGACACAGCATGAACGGGGAGGGGCAGAGAGAGAGGGAGACACAGAATCAGAAGCAAGCTCCAGGCTCTGAGCCATCAGCCCAGAGCCGACGCGAGGCTCGAACTCACGGACCGCAAGATCATGACCTGAGCTGAAGTCGGACGCTTAACCGACTGAGCCACCCAGGCGCCCCAGAAATAGTATCTCCTAAAGAGGAAGTCCTGAATGAACCTCTATAATCATGTAACAGCTTAACCATCTTAAAAGCCAAATCCTAAGAGCAAATAATATTTATCTTAATCCACTCTAATTTATAAAGAGTGTGTGTGTGTGGTTTTTTTTAAACAAGAATGACTATGCAAGTATGACTAGTGACCTGTTAAGCAGCCAAGAAAGAAACAGATGGTCATCTTGCAAAACTGTAAATTCAAGATCTGTTTCACATTATTTACCAACTGATTCACTGAACTAATTTTTTATCAAGTTTGTAAAATATACTAAGTACTGTACAAGGCAGTGACAAAAAAATAAATAAGGTACTACCATACTGTGATATAAGAATCACATAACAGAGTATATATTAGGTCCTCATCCCTGGCTCCTGGCACAGAGCTCCTAAAACCTTTGGAATTTCTTGATGGGGTTGGAGGAGCATCTTTTGTTATTCATAATAAGCCCCTTTCAACCATATCTTGGGGGATGGGGGCTGGTTGCCAGAAGAACCAACCCCTGACCTCAGAATGGGGGAAAGGGGCTGCAGATAGAGTTTATCCCCATCGACCAATGATTATGCCTACATAATGAAGCCTCCATAAACTCTAACTGAAGGGATTCAGAGACCTTCTGGATTGGTGAACACATGGATGTGCCCGGATGGTGCCCCCAGAGAAGGCATGGAAGTTCATGGAGGTCCCATACCCCTTCCCACAAGAGATGCCTTAGGTATCTCTTCCATTTGCTGTTCCTGAGTTATATCCTTTCTAATGAGCAGGTAATGGTTAAGTAAGAGCTTCCCAGAGTTCTGTGAGCCATTATAGCAAATAACTGACCTGGGTTGTGGGAAGCCCCAGTTTACAGCCAGTTAGACCGAAGTACAGGTCATGACCTGGGACTGGCATGTGGGGGGGTGGGGAGGAGGACAGGCAGAGGCTAAAGTCTTAATGTGTGGGATCTGCACTAACTCTAGGTAGGTGGTGCCATAATTGGGTTAAATTATAGAACACCAGTTGGTGTTTGGAGGGTCGGAGAATTGTAAAGGGAAAGCCCCCATATTTGGTGTCAGAAGTGTTGTGAGTAGTGTAGAAGAGACATAGCTTACCTTCAGGCGTGATCCTAGACCTCAAGGAACTCCTAGTCATGAGAAAAATGGGCCCACGAGCAATAATTTAAATAAAATGATATGTACTATAATAGGTATGTCTACCAAGTGCCAGGAAAGCAAGCAACTAACCACGCCAACAAAGTGACATTTATGCTGATTTTTAAATACTATAGTATTATAGTTAAATACTATAGTTCCTCAGGGTTCTATCAGTTCCTCTTAAGCTCTCCCCCTAGTTCTCCACCCTAGCTGCACATTACAGTCACATGGGAAACATGTTTTTTTTTTTAATTAAAAAAAATGTTTTTAAGTTTATTTATTTTGAGCGGGGTTGGGGGGGGCACCTGGGTGGCTC
The DNA here is from genome assembly GCF_024362965.1 of Panthera pardus. Classification (NCBI taxonomy): domain Eukaryota; kingdom Metazoa; phylum Chordata; class Mammalia; order Carnivora; family Felidae; genus Panthera; species Panthera pardus. The sequence continues at coordinate 694,069 of NW_026526969.1, read as the reverse complement.
AGTCGGTTAAGCGTCTGGCTTTGGCTCAGGTCATGATCTCGCGGTTCATGGGTTTGAGCCCTGCATCGGGCTCTGTGCTGACAGCTCAGAGTCTGGAGCCTGCTTCGGATTCTGTGTCTCCCCTTCTCTCTTCCCCTCCCCTGCTCATGCTCTGTCTTACTCTATCTCAAGAATAAATAAACTTAAAAAAAAAATTTTTTTTTTTGAGAGAGAGAGCAGGGGAGAGGCAGAGAGGGAGAATCCCAAGCAGGCTGTGCACCATCAACACGGAGCCTGACATGGAGCTCAGAACCACGAAATCATGACCTGAGCTGAAACCAAGAGTCCAGCACTTAACCAACTGAGCCACCCAGGTACCCCAGGAAGCATTTTTTAAATGACAATGTCTGGTCCCAGAGCAAATCGACTGAATCAGAATCTCTGTGGAAGCCTGCATCCCCTCATCCTTACCCTTTAAAAGCTATCCAGGTGGTTTCATAAAGTAGTGCCTGGGTTAAAAATGACCAACTCCATTTGAGAAAAACATAACCCAGGCTTCAACCAATCTTCTGGCAATGAGGAAAGAAAAAGATTTCAAGTAGAAACAATATGAGCTATAACAGAGTTACTGTGAGGAGAGAAGAGGATTCTAAGGTTTCTAGGATGAAGGCCTAAAACGGAACAAGAAATGTTTATATGTGCTTGAGGGGGCTATGTGAGTAAAGGGAAGGGAAAGGAAAAGATAACCAAGTTTGGAGCATTCACTATCCAAGTTTAGCTTTCCAATAGACAAATGAAAATAAAGAACACTTGAAATTCAAGAAAAATGGGGACCGAATACACATCTTTGAAAACCATAAATACAGCACTATTTGAAGCCATGAAAGGAGGTATAATCACACAAGGAAATTAGAGAAAAGAACATAAACCGAAACTCTAGTGAATATCATGTTAATCGGAGAAAATGAAAAAGAGGGAAGCGTCAAGGGAAGGTTTTTGTTTTTGTTTTGGAAGGTGGAAATCTGAGCATGTATGCAGGCTGAGGTAAAAAATGACAATGCAGAGATCAAAGATGTTAGTTTTAGAAAGGAGGACCCTTCTTTGATAAAAGGAAAGGAGATCAGAAATCAGATAGGCATAGGCACACAGAAAAATGATAGAATTTTAGTAGTCAGGGCTGAAGTTCACCAATTTCTTCTGTGAATTTTCTGCTTATTGCAAAATAAGCAACGAAAAACATCCAGTAGGACACCGAGAGGAGAATGGTAAAAATCTACAAACAGCCATTTAGGTTTTAGTACATAAGATTAGCCTAGGGGAAAGTCAAAGCATCTCCAGCCAGTGAGAGTAAAGTCAGAATCCAGCAGTTTAGAACAGCATCAGCAGCTCACTTACATGATTTTCTCCAGTCTGCTCTGGAGATCCTAGGAGCAGAAAAAACCAACTGTTTGATTCATCCTGACTTGGAGACCATCAGAGCACATGCAGCAAGAATGGCTTGAAGCCAGTAACACTGTTTTTATACTTCTAAAAAGTTACATTTTTATTTCACTCTTAAAAAAGAAAGAAAGAAAAAAAAAAAAAAAAAAAGACAAGGCTGTAGCTACTTCCTTGGGTTGCCAGAAAGAGTGTTTGGGAAAGTGAGGGATAATTACTTTCACTCCTACAGCACTTGTCAGAACTTTCACTCCTAAGCATTTTTGATCCCTTCAAGAGCTGATTCCCAAAATTCTAAACCTGATTCCTCTAAGCTCTTAAAGGATGAAAATTCATTGCAGGATTGGACTATCCAACTGAGAGAGAAACAAGTGAAATACTTCTTACATACAACGCTGTATTCTGGCTAGTAGGCAAACACTGCTGATTGAAGGTGGGAGGTGATAAGGGAGTGATTGTATTTGAGGCTCCCTAAGAATCATTTACAAAGCCAATTAATATAAAACAATACTTAACACAAAGATTGCAGAATTCAGGGTTGTTTTTTGTTTGTTTGTTTGTTTTTTACTGAATATATACAGTGAGTAAATAATTGACAATTTAATCTCTTTCTCACACTCGGAGTTCACTAATTTGTCCTGCCATCTACCGCACCACTCTTCAAGGAGTGGCAAGAATCCCTCCGGATACTGAACCTCTTGCCACGACCATCTGGAGAGTACAGAGACCTGAAGGAGGAAGAGACTAACACGCGTGAGCATCCACTATGTGGCAGGCCTACTGTGTGCCAGGCTCTGGGCAAGACACTTTACATGTTATGCGTGCAGGTCATTGAAAGACGAATTATGATGTTCAAACCACGGATCTGGCGTTCAGGAGGGTATTAGGGTGTCTGAAGGTTTAAGTGTAAAGGAAAAGAAGTGTTAGTGACCGTGGCTGATGAAAGTGAGGGAAAAAGAGGCGAGTTGGGAAAGGAAGGCATCTGAGAGCAAAAGAGCAAAACCCAGGGGATGGGGGGGATGGGGGGCGACTGGAAGGTACGGAGGACACGGCAATATGGGGCAGGCATGAGGGTGAGTCTGTGGAAGCGAAGCCGGGGTACAAGTGAAGGCAAAAGTCTGATCTGATCCCGGCGGGATGGGCGGCGGGCGAGGGGTGGGGTGGGGAGGTGGGTCTCATCCCGGGAAGGCGCCCCAAAGGACTGCAGGGGCTGGGAAACGGTGCCAGCGCTACGAAAGGGGAGGGGACGGAGAGGGGAGGGGGCGGCGGGGGGATGACCACGGCGGGGACGAGGCGGAGGACGGCGAAGCGGAGACCGGGAAACGCAGGCGCTGGGGGAAGGGGAGCGGGTGTGGGTGCAGGAGCCGGCAGGCCAGGGCGAGGGGCGCCGCGCTCGGGGGGCGGGGCTGGACAACTGCCCGCAGGGAGATGGGGAGACGTGCGAGCAGGAGGTGACGCGCAGCCAAGGGATGTCAGGACCGAGCCGCCCGGGGCCCGGAGCCATGTGGGCGGCTGCGGGAAGGCAGCGGGGCCGGGGAGGCGCTCCGAGCCGGGCCACAGGGAGCGCGGCGTTCCCCTTACCTGGGTTGAGTGAGGAGCCGCCGCGCCGCCTCGTTAGCATCCTGCGCTCAGCCGCTTCTCCCACTGCCCTAGGTGGGGGCCATTCCACCCGCCCCGGGAGCCCGCCTTCACCGCCAGGCGCCAGCTGCTGCCAGCCCGGCCCGGCCCCGCGGAGCAGCGCCGACGCGACCCGCGCCCGCAGCCGCCTCAGCAGCGACTCCCGCCGTGGCTGCCTCAGCCCCTGCCGCCAGCCTCTCGGGTGGGCCTGGGATCACAAGTGTGCCACGATTGGTTGCCGCACGCCCGGCCCGGGAGATGTGTCGGCTTCTGTGATTGGTGGGGTTCCCTAGCTGCCGCCCGCGGGAGGTGGTACTGGGAATAGCGCCGGGTCTTGCAGGCGTTGAAGGGCGGGATGGGTCTGACGTCGCGGCCGGACGGGCGCCTCTGCGTCCCTGCGTGTGCTCGCTCCGCGAGAGGGCTCCGAGCAGCCACCTGCCCGGACGGGTTGTTGCCCTAGCAACGGCGCACTTGACCTGGCTGGAGGGGAGCTGCGCAAGGGGTGCGGACCACGCCGCCTTAACCCCCACGTGGGCAGCCTTCATCGGTGAAACCCTGCCGCCGGACAAGAAAAGGAGCTTTTCCAAGAAATCTTCTTTTTGCATGTCCACTGCTTCAGATACCACCCCTCTGGCCGCTGCTGGCGGAGGAGCTTTCATCTCATAGGAGATATAACTCAAGAACAGATATCAAATTCACACAATATTGCATTCCACACAAAAAGTGTAAGTGAGTGACTGGAGATTCTGTCCCAACCATAGGGATGGGGAACTGATACTTGAGAGAAAGAAGTGAAAGCTGGGATTGGAGAAGAGGCAAAGGGAAGACAAACGTTGTGGAGAGGGCTGACATTTCCCACCTGAAAATTAAGAGTTCATGTTTATGTCAGTTAGGAACTGACATATCCATACCAGATTCTGTCAAAGCAATTATTTCACTTCTATAAACTGTGGAACAAGATTCAAAATGAAGTAAGCATTGCCAAAGGGTCACTGTCAATAGAGTCTAGAGCACATTGAGGAAATTTTTTGCCTAGTGCAATTCTGGGAATACCTCAAACGTTTTACTTTTGTCCATTGAACTTTGGACTTTTGTCAATTGCAACTTGTCGGTGTCAACTCCACTGTCTCCTCCCATTCATCCTTCCACTTTGGACTGAAAGAGAAAATGTTAACACCTGGTAGCTAAAAAGTAAATCATGCATTAGATTTTAAGTTTAAGGTCTGCTAGCAACAATCATAATATTAAAAAAAAAAAAAGTTATGTAACCTTGTGGCTTTTGCTTTTATAAGCCTGATCTGCTTCCTTGAAATTCAGAGCACAACTTCAACTTCAGTGGACTCCATGTCTCCCTGAAATAAATGCTTTGATTGCTTTATATCCTCTTCTTGAAGGACAGAACATAGATTGCAAAAAGCATGGGCTCAGGAATCTAACATCTTTGTTCAAAATTCCTGTCTACCATATTGGAATGTTTTGCTACCTGCAGAATGAGATCTATAGAATATGTATCAGAGAGTTGCAGGTGTGTTCATGTGAGGCCACACAAAAACTTGTACATGAATGCTCATAGCAACATTATTCATAATAGCTGATAAAGTGACAAGAACCCAAATGTCCATCAACTGATTAATAAACAAAATTTAGTATATCCATACAATGAAATATTATCCAGCCATAAAAAAGAGTGAAGTACTAGGGTGCCTGTGTAGCTCAGTCGGTTAAGCCTCTGACGTTTGATTTTGGTTCAGGTCATTATCTCACCGTTCATGAGTTCGAGCCCCACATCAGGCTCTGCGCTGACATGGCAGAGCTTGCTTGGGATTCTGTCTCCCTCTCTCTCTGCCTCTCCCCCACTTGCTCTCTTCTCTATCTCTCTCTCTCAAAAAAAAAAAAAAAAAAAAAAAAGGAATGAAGTTCTGATATGTGCTACAATGTGGATGAATCTTGAAAATATTATGCTCAGTGAAAGAAAATATTCACAAAGACCCCATAACATATGAGTCCATTTATAGAAAAATGTCCAAAATAGGTAAATCCAAAGCGACAGCAAGTAGATTAGTAAATGTCTTGGGGTGAGGAGGCTGAGGAAAATGGGAAGTGACTGCTAATGGATATGGGGTTCCTTTGGGGGCAATTGATGAAAATGTCCTAAAATTGATTGTGTGATGGTTACACAGTGTTGTGCATATACTAAGAACCATTGAATTGTGTACTTTATTTTTTTTTAAATATATATTTTTTAACGTTTATTTATTTTTGAGACAGAGAGAGACAGAGCATGAACGGCAGAGAGAGAGGGAGACACAGAATCGGAAGCAGGCTCCAGGCTCCGAGCCATCAGCCCAGAGCCCGACGCGGAGCTCGAACTCACAGATCTCAAGATCATGACCTGAGTCGAAGTCGGACGCCTAACCGACTGAGCCACCCAGGCGCCCCGAATTGTGTACTTTAAATAGGGGATGAATTATATCTCAGTAAAGCTGTTACTTTTATTAAAGATTTTATTTTTAAGTAATCTGTATACCCAACATGGGGCTCAAACCCACAACCCCAAGATCAAGAGTCACATGCTCTATGAACTGAACCAGCCAGGCACCCCAAAGCTGTTACATTTTTAAAAAACAAAATGAGAGATGCCTGAGTGGCTCAGTTGGTTAAGCAGCTGACTTTGGCTCAGGTCATAATCTCATGGTTCATGAGTTCAAGCCCCTCATCAAGCTTCCTGCTGTCAGCGTGGAGCCCACTTCAGATCCTCTGTCTGCTCCCCCCACCCCACTCTGCCCTTCCCTCACTTGCTCTCTCTCTCTCAAAAATAAACATTTAAAAATAAATAAATAAAATGAGATAACAAACCTCTGAAAGCTCCTGGCTCTGGTGCCTCTCTAACAAGGGCTCAGCATATCTAAGTTTGTTTTCTCTTTATTCAGTTAGCAAAATCTTTTTTTAAAGTTTATTTATTTTGACAGAGAGAGAAAGAGAGAGAGAGAATCCCAAGCAGACTCGATGAAGACAGCACAGAGCCCAACGAGGGGCTCCATGTCACAAACTGTGAGATCGCGACCTGAGCCAAGATCAAGAGCTGGACGTTTAACCAACTGAGCCACCCAGGTGTCCCAAGTTAGTAAAATCTTGTAAGCAACTTGATCTGAGGAAATTTAAACAAATACCCACCCTGACAATTTTCTTTGGAACATTTGTTTGTTTATTTATTTATTTTGAGAGAGAGCACGCACAGAGGGGACGGGCAGAGAGAGGGAGAGAGAGAATCCCAAGCAGGCTTGCTGCTGTCAGCACAGAGCCGGACATGGGGCTCGAACTCATGAACCATGAGATCATGACCTAAGCCGAAACCAAAAGTCAGATGCTTAACCAACTGAGCCACCCAGGTGCCCCTGGAACATTTAAATCTAATGAAGAACATGCTCAGATTTGTCCGTAGCTGCTTTGGAGCAGAAGAAATGGACCACTAGGATTACAAAGCTTAGCCAAAGAAAATGAGCAAGATTAGCAGGCCGAGAGCAAGAGGAGAGGGAAGGAAGGAGATAGCACTCCTCAAAGTGATTATAGATAGACCCAAGGGCTGCCCCCCAAATCCAATCTTTCAACAAATTAAGGGCTATGTCCCCCATTCCACTTCCTGCATTCTAGACCCCTTCAAGAAAAGTGTTTACCATGGCCTGGAGCCGCTGCCAGTCCCTCTCCACAAAACAGAATTGCAACTGAGGTGACCCTTCATACGGCCCCCAAAATACTTCACCCAACTACAAGACCTGAAGAAAAACTGAGGAGCGCCTGGGTGGCTCGGTCAGTTAAGCGTCCAACTCTTGATTTCAGCTCAGGTCATGATCTTACGGTTTGTGGGATAGAGCCCTGCGTTGGACTCTACACTGACAGCACAGAGCCTGCTTGGGATTCTCTCTCTCCCTTTCTCTCTGCTCTCTGTCTCTCTCTCTCTCAAAATAAATAAATAAACTTAAAAAAAAAAAAAGAAAAAGAAAAAGAAAACTGAGTAGCCAGGTGAGGGATGGTGCTTGTATCTTACCTATTAAACTGTGAGAACAAATTCTAGACGGGACTTTGGTAAGAACGGGACACAAATCCCTTCAGTGAAATCTGGCAGGGAGGTTGACCTTCCTTCCTGTCATGTGATGGGATGTCTCCCTGAGCAAGACAGCTTTAGGTGACCCAAGAGCCACACTGTAGAAAGTAGCCAGAAGCAAGGAGCTGCTTGAAGTGAAGCGAAGCTCAGAGCCCTTTAGAAACAAGTTTTTCTGCTCTCTAAATCTACCTCCAATCCATGTAGTATATCTTAAGAAAAAAGACTCCAGGGACACCTGGATGACTCTGTCAAGCGTCTGACTCTTGATTTCAGCTCAGGTCACGATCTCACAATTCGTAAGATCAAGCCAGTATGGACCCTCTTGGGATTCTCTCTCTCCCTCTCTCTCTGCCCCTCCCCAGCTCACACTCTCTCTCCCTCTCTGTCCAAATAAATAAATAAACTTTAAAAAGAGAAAAGCTTCAAAGTACACTCTTAAGTGAAAAGAACAAAGTTAAGAACAGTGTATATAACATGCCCATTTGCAATTTTTAAAAGTACACATGCATGCCTATGATTTTCAGAAATAACCTCTGGAAGGGCACACAGTAAACTGTAGCAGTGGCTCTTTCTGGCTGGAAACCTGAGGGACCTGGGGACAGGAGCGAGAAAGAGACTTATTTTTCACTGTATCTATATACTTTGGCACTTTTTGAAATTTTGCGTCATGTGCTTGGATTACCTATTTAAAATAAATAAAGTCAGAATTTAAAAACCCCTCTTCTGCAAAACTCACCACTGAAGCCTATATGAACATCTGGTTCCCATGACATGTATATTGCTTTGTGTAATTTTTTAAGCCGCGTACTCGGTACGCATATTCTGAACAAGCTGTATCTATTTTCCCTCCCCAGCTTTACCTCCTTCAGGTGATCTCTCCTCAGATAAGCTCACCTGAGGGCATGGACAGCGTCACCCCGACCAATCCACAGGCAATTCAAAGGACTCAGAGTTTGTTTCTTCCAAACAGCCTAGGCAGCCCCCACGGCCCCAAGGAAAGGGAGGAGGTGGGCACCTCCAGTGACAGCCTGGAAGCCAGTGACAGCCTGGAAGCCACTGCCCTGTAAGGCCAGCCTTGCACAGCTTCCGCCTCGGGGATTCATCTCCTGGGAAGGCCTGGCCCAGGGTGAGGACTCCTTAACACAGTAATCTCACCTCCTGCAAGGAAAGTCCGTGCACCCCACCCAGCAACGTTCAGGCAGCACAGCCCTCCACCACGTCTACCTGGGGGGATTGTTGGCTTTGGTTTGGTTCCAGATCTGCTGGAAGGCAGCAGATCTCCCTTCATGGCATTGCCATTCTGGAATCTGGCATGGGGAGAGGATGGTGCCGAGGTGAGAGGTGGAAGGGAGGTGGAGGCCCTCAGAAATGGAAAATAGGAGAAGAGAAGCATGCCAGGTCCCACTTTATTATCCTCTCTCTGAGTCCAAGGGAGCTGGAAATGAGGGTCAGGAGCAAGGGGTTTGGAAACAGAGAATGGAGACGACACACTACCTTTGCAGTTCAAGGTGAAGGAGCCTGGATCTTTCAGAGGCACGCGTATGGCTGTGGGAGAAAGGGTGGGGAGTGGAGAGCTGGGGACAAAAGGAGGTCTCAAGGATAAGGACAGAAATGGTAATGACAGGAGATGGCTGGGTCTGCCCAGCCCTCTGTCCTGTCCCCAGCACAGGGTCTCACATGCACTGAGTGAATGGATGAGTGAATGAATAGATACAGAAATAGCAAAAGCTGCAGCTATCAACGAAGGCCACCAAGGCAAAGCAGAGGGGGGACACGGGGAAGAGAACAGGAGGGCACTCAGGGTCCTCCCTGGGAGGGCAGAGAGATTCAGAGTGTGGGCTCCAGAGGCAAAAATCCTTGAAAGGGACGTGAGAGTTAAATTAAACTTTCACCCAACCTAAAGTGACCCCAAAGCCCTGGCTGACCTGGGACAAAATGAAACACTTACCTGCAAATAGCATCAAAGGGCTAATGTGCTGCAGGAGACACCTCACGATTCTCTCGAAGCTTGGGAGATAGAGGGATTTGAGACAAAAAAGAAAATGGTGATACGAGTTAAAGAAAAGGAAAAGAAAAGAGCATGCCTCCTCTCTTTCCCCACCCCTAGCTCTAGGAAAACTGGCCAGGTCAGGCCCCTCAGCCACATCATCATTTTTAAAATGAGAATCCAGCACAGCCTATGAGCAGACATTTTCCAAATGGCTACAGAATTCCTGCACCTTCCAAAAATACCTCTTCATGGAATTCCTGCCAGGGAGCGAGGGCCACATGCCCAGGCTGGAACCAACCAACTGGGCTTCCTGAGCCCAGGAGCTACTACCGGCGTGCTCTGCAAACCCTAGATACAGGAAATGCCCACTGTTCCATGGGTAAACCCAGCCAGACAGCTGCTGGTGCTGAGCCGAAGACAGGAGCAAAGCATCTTCTAGCCCCACTTATGACAAAAGAGATTATGGGACTTCCAGGAGTGACTTTCAAGCCTCGCTGTGCCTATAAACCACCTGTGCAGCTTTGTAAGCTAGACACCAAGCCTCTCATCAGTTATATCGAGCAGAAGCCCTGGGGGAAGGGTCTCCTCACCCCGGGGGGCAGACAGGGACTGGAGTAGCGACTGGGAGGTGGCATCAGGGGGACTTGAGAGAGGCTAGTCACTGATACTCTGTTTTCTGACCTGGAAATTAACCCAGTTTGTTCACTTTGTGAAAATCCATCAAACTATACTCACATGTGCACTTTTCTGTAAGTTACACTTCATTTTCTTACAAGCTGCCAGATAAATTCTACTGGCCTACCTGGTTCGAGAACCCCTGAGTCAGAGGTCCAGGTTGAGGGCCTTAGGTTAAGCTAGGGATGCTGAGTGCTTTGGGGTATGGGTTGCAGTAGCTACAGGGATCTGCCTCTACTCTTAGGCAAGTCTCTGACTTTCAGGGGAGAGAGGCTCCAGGGAATAGAGGGGCCTCAGGCGGGAGGTGCACCAGGGAATAGGCCTGTGCCCACGGATGCTGACTACTGACACCAGTGCAGACCAGGAACATCTGCCAAGCCTAGTGACTTGTCCTGCACTCGGCTTGGGCAGGCCTCCGTGACCTAATTCAAGAGGGCCATTTTCTCCTGTGGCTTTGGTTTTCCTTCCCCAGTTAAATAGGCTGCAGAGACTTCCAGCTTCTTGCCACCTGCCTAGGTCTCTTTCCCAGGGCAATCAGCTTCTTGGAAGGATATGCTACTCCCTGCAGGATCTGGGGGATTCCAGCCCATATTTACTAATGTCTTCCACCAAGCAGTGTTCTAGCTGCTGAGGGCACAGCAATGAACAAGTCAGACCCTGCTGCCTTAATAGTTTAATGTAGAGCCTGGCATTCAATTACATGTGAAGGAGATCAGAAAACGTCACCTCAGAATCTGCCACTGTGGCTTAAGGAGTATTTTGAGGTGAAGGCAATCAAGAAGCAGAAAACTTGAGTTCTTTGTCCTCTTCCTTTCTGCTGGAAACAGGGTGTAAATTTCCCTTTTGCAAAGGAAATTTTCATTTGTAAAGATGCTCCCCCATCCTATCAGGAAGAGGAGAACGATGTGGAGTTAACTCATCACCTCCTCATCTCTTGAATCTGAATAGTAAACCTTACTCTATCACCCTCATTTTCCATTAGTTTCTCCTGTATATTTAACCTATCAGACTTTGCTGCCCCTAGAAGCCCAAATCCTCCCCTTTTCCCCTATGAAGTTAAGAATATAAACATAAGGGGTGCCTGGGTGGCCCATACTTAATAAATGGATACAGTTAAGTATCCAACTTTTAGTTTCAGCTCAGGTCATGATCTCCCAGTTGGTGGGTTCGAGCCCCACATCAGGCTCTGTGCTGACAGTGTGGAGCCTGCTTGGGATTCTTCTCTCCTCTCTTTCTGCCCCTCCCTCACTCATATTCTCTCTCTCTCTCTCTCTCCCTCTCTCTCTCTCTCTCTCAAAATAAATACACTTAAAAAAAAAAACCAGAATATAAACCTTTAACTATTTAAGAAGACGACTACTTCCTTTGTTGGCTCCTTTGTGCCTGGGCAATAATGAACCTTTTCTCCTGTTGTCAGTTTAATCCTCAGGCCCCAGCCTCTGAACCTAAGAGGGTAGATGACTGTGTTGCCTTTCCCATTGCTACTTAACAAGAGCACTCAAGACTTGCTCACCACCAGTATGCTCAGGTCTCCACTTCTGTTCATTTGCTCATACACATTCTTCTACCTGCATTGACCTCATCCCAGCTCTGCCAGTGAAAATTCAGCCAACCTTCAAACATTGCAAACACCAATTCCATTCGGAAGTGTCTCATCTCTGTGACCTTTGTGACTGTGTCCTACGTTATACTTTTCTTAAGAAACCCTTCCCATTCATGGAGAATCACCTATCATGCTACTGGAAGTCATAAGAAAGCTGGAGTAGCCATACTTATATCAGAAAAACTACATATTAAACTAAAGGCTGTAACAAGAGATGAAGGGCATTATATCATAAGTACAGGGTCTATCCATCAAGAAGAGGTAATAATCATAAATGTTCATGTCCTCAGTTTGGAAGTACCTTAATATATAAATAAATTAATCATAAACATAAACAATCTTATTGGTAAGAATATGGTTATTGCAGATGACTTTAACACTCAACTTACAGCAATGGACAGATTATCTAGGTAGAAAATCAATAAAGAAACAAGGGCCCTGAATGATACATAGGACCAGATGGACTTGACAGATATATTCAGAACTTATTACCCAAAAGCAGCAGAATACACTTTCTTCTCGAGTGTACATGGAACATTCTCCAAGATAGATCACATACTGGGTCACAAAACATCCCTCAATAAATATAAAAGAATTGAGATCATACAATGCATATTTTCAGATCACAATGCTATGAAATTTAAAATCAACCACAAGAAAAAGTTTGGAAAACACCCAAATGCATGGAGGTTAAAGAACATCCTACTAAAGAATGAATTGGTCAACCAGGCAATTAAAGAAGAAATTAAAAAATATATAGAAGCAAATGAAAATGAAAACATGACAGTCCAAACCCTGTGGGATGCAGCAAAGACAGTCCTAAGAGAAAAATACATTGCAATCCAGGACTATCTCAAGAAACAAGAAAAATCCCAAATACAAAATCTAACAGCACACCTAAAGAAACTAGAAGCAGAATGGCCAAGGCCAGCAGAAGAAGATAAATAATAAAGATTAGAAGAAATAAACAATATAGAATAAAAAAAAAACAGAACAGATCAATGAATCTAAGAGCTGTTTTTTAAAAAAATAAAATAAACAAAATTGATAAACCCCTAGCCAGACTTCTCAAAAAGAAAAGAGAGAGGACCCAAATAGATAAAATCATGAATGAAAAAGGACAGATCACAACCAACACCACAGAAATGCAAACAATTATCAGAGAATACTATGAAAAATTATATGCCAACAAACTAGATAACCTGGAAGAAATGGACAAATTCTTAGACACCCACACACTACCAAAAATCAAACAGGAATACATAGAAAATTTGAACAGACCCATAACAAACAAACAAAAATGAATCAGTTATCAAAAATCTCCCAATAAATAAGAGTCCTGGGCCACATGGCTTCCCAGGGGAATTCTACCAGACATTTAAAGCAGAGTTAACACTTATCCTTCTCAAGCTGTTCCAGAAAATAGAAATGGAAGGAAAGCTTCTGGACTTCTATGGAGCCAGCATTACCTTGATTCCCAAACCAGACAGAAACCCCACAAAAAAGGAGAATCACAGGCCAATATCCCTGATGAATATGGATGCAAAAATTCTCAACAAGATCCTAGCAAATTGAATTCAACAGCATATTAAAAGAATAACTCACCATGATCAAGTGGGATTCATTCCTGGGCTGCAGTGCTGGTTAAATATTCACAAATCAATCAATGTGATACATTGCATTAGTAAAAGAACGGATAAGAACCATATGACCCTGTCAATAGGTACAGAAAAAACATTTGACAGCATTCTTTCTTAATAAAAATCCTCAAGAAAGTCAGGATAGAAGGAACATACCTTAACATCATAAAAGCCATTTATGAAAAGCCCACAGCTAATATCATCCTCAATGGGGAAAAACTGAGAACTTTCCCTCTGAGATCAAGAACACAACAGGGATGTCCACTCTCACCACTGTCGTTTAATGTAGTGTTGGAAGTCCTAGCCTCAGTAATCAAACAACAAAATGAAATAAAAGCATCCAAATTGGCAAAGAAGAAGTCAAACTTTCATTTTTCACAGTTGACATGATACTCTACATGGAAAACCCAAAAGACTCCACCAAAAAGCTGCTAGAACTGATACATGAATTCAGCAAAGTCTCAGGGTACAAAATCAACGTACAGAAATTGGTTGCATTTCTTTTTTTTTAACTTTTTTTTTAACGTTTATTTATTTTCGAGACAGAGAGAGACAGAGCATGAACGGAGGAGGGTCAGAGAGAGAGGGAGACACAGAATTTGAAACAGGCTCCAGGCTCTGAGCAGTCAGCACAGAGCCCGACGCAGGGCTCGAACTCACGGACCGCGAGATCGTGACCTGAGCCGAAGTCAGATGCTTAACCGACTGAGCCACCCAGGCGTCCCAATTGGTTGCATTTCTATACACCAATAACGAAGCAACAGAAAGAGAAATCAAGAAATCAATCCCATTTACAACTGCACCAAGAACCATAAAATACCTAGGAATAAACCTAACCAAAGATGTAAAAGATTTGTATGTTGAAAACTATAGAAAACTTATGAAGGAAATTGAAGATACAAAGAAATGGAAAAACATTCCGTGCTCATGGATTGGAAGAATAAACATTGCTAAAATTCAATACTACCCAAAGCAATCTACACATTCAATACAATCCCAATCAAAATTGCATCAGCATTCTCCTCAAAGCTAAAACGAACAATCCTAAAATGTGTATGGAACCACAAAAAACCCCAAATAGCCAAAGTAATGTTTTAAAAGAAAACCAAAGTGGGAGGCATCACAATCCCAGACTTTAGCCTCTACTACAAAGCTATAATCACCAAGACATTATGGTATTGGCACAAAAACAGACACATAGACCAATGGAATAGAATAGAGAACCCAGAATTGGACCCACAAATGTACGGCCAACTATCTTTGACAAAGCAGGAAAGACTATCCAATGGAAAAGAGACAGTCTTTTTAGCAAATAGTGTTGGGAGAACTGGATAGTAACATGCAGAAGAATGAAACTGGACCACTTTCTTACACCATACACAAGAATAAACTCAAAATGGATGAAAGACCTAAATCTGAGACAGGAAGCCAGCAAAACCCTAGAGGAGAAAACAGGCAACAACTGCTTTGACCTCAGCCACAGCAATTTCTTGCTTGACACGTCTCCGAAGACAGGGGAATTAAAAGCAAAAATGAACTATTGGGACTTCATCAAGATAAAAAGCTTCTGCTTTGCAAAGGAAACAATCAACAAAAGGCAGCTGATGGGATGGGAGAAGATATATGCAAATGACATATGGATAAAGGATTAGTATCCAAAATCTATAAAGAACTTACCAAACTCAACACCCGAAAAACAAATAATTCAGTGAAGAAATGGGCAAAAGACATGAATAGACACCTTTCCAAAGAAGACATCCAGATGGCTAACAGACACATGAAAAGATGCTCAACATCACTCATCATTAGGAAAATGCAAATCAAAACCACATTGAGATACCACCAAAGTGACTAAAATTAACAACTCAGGAAACAACAGATGCTGGAGAGGATGTAGAGAGATGGGAATGCTCTTGCACTGTTGGTAGGAATGCAAACTGGTACAGCCACTCTGGAAAACAGTGTAGAAGTTCCTAAAAAATTAAAAATAGAATTACCCTATGACGCAGCAATAGCACTACTAAGAATTTATCCAAAGGATACAGGAGTGCTGATTCATAGGGGCACATGTACCCCAATGTTTATAGCAGCACTATCAACAATAGCCGAAGTATGGAAAGAGCCTAAATGTCCATCAATTGAAGAATGGATAAAGAAGATGTGGTTTATATATACAATGGAATACTACTTGGCAATGACAAAGAATGAAATCCTGCCATTTGCAGCAACCTGGATGGGACTGGAAGGTATTATGGTGAGTGAAATAAGTCAGTCAGAGGAAGACAAATATCCTACATTTTCACTCATATGTGGAACTTGAGAAACTTAACAGAAGACCATGGGGAAGGGAAGGGGAAAAAATAGTTTCAGACAGAAAGGGAGGAAAAGCATAAGAGACTCTTAAATACAGAGAACAAACTGAGGGTTGATGGGAGGGTTGGGGGAGGGAGGAAATGGGTGATGGTCATTGAGAAGGGCACTTGTTGGGATGAGCACTGGGTGTTGTATGTAAACGAAGAATCATGGGAATCTACCCCCAAAACCAAGAGCACACTGTGTACACTGTATGTTAGCCAAGCTGACAATAAATTATATTTACAAAAAAAAAAAAAGAAATTCTTCCTATTCTATTTTGCATTTTTATTCTCTGTGTATTTGTTTGGTTCTCTTCCCTCACCCTTAGCAGACAGGAAGGCACTTGGATGAGGGGGCATATTCCCCACGGCACCCAACGCTCTTCTGGGCCCATAAGAGGCCTTGGAATGTTTGTTGAGTTGGATTAAATTGAATGATGGGACAGTGTTTCCCTTAAGAATCATCACCTCACTTTGTTCTGTAATTTACAGACAAAAAGTCCTCTTGTGGTTTTTTTGAAAAATTTTAAACATAAAAAAGGGCTAAAAAGAGTACAATTAACTGCAATATATATATATATATATATATATATATATATATATATATATATATATCTCCTTTACCAAGTGTCCAACTGGTGATTCTCCAATTGTTAACATTTGCTACCTTTGTTGGATATCTATCTGTATGTAATTATCATTGTTGTTATTGAACCATTTGATAACAAATTACAGACACTGTGTCTTATGTTCCTTTATACTTCATAGGTGTCACCTAAAAACAAGGACATTGTCTTATTCGCTGATCCAGTGAAGGAAATTTATCTAATGTATGTAATATACAGTCCATATTCAAAGTTCTAAATTGTCCCAATAATGTCCTTTATGAAAGAGGATTTCAACAACCTCCATTTTGACCTCAGTCTCTACTTTCTAATTGATTAGGTTTTTCTTTCCAGTTTATCTCTGAACTCAGGCAAAAGAGCTTGCAGGCAAAGCATCCCCTGATGGGAACCGAAAATACCTGCTAGAGCTGTAAAGACCGGACTGAGCCAGCAAGACCCTGCCTGCGACTGAGCCCAAGACAATGATCGACCTGATCTTCACTGCCCACCTGCAGGTACCCACTGACCTTTGTCCCATATTTTCCTCGTTTAAACCTGGAGGTATTTTTGGCACTTTGGAGACAGTGTTTGAGATGCTAGTGAAGCTGTCTTTGGGTGGTAGCCTCACTGAAATAAATCCCTTTCTTGTTTCACGGCCACTTGTGTCTCTGCCTTTGTCAGTGGCACGTGGCTGAAGCCTGTCTGTTTGGGACCCCAGAGCCAAGCTCTTGCACCCCTGTGCCCCGGCTACATTTACAGCTATTTTTTTTTCCTTCAAATCTGCGTGTTGCCTTTAGTTATGTCACTTTTGTCTCTTTCCTCACCCTTTCTCTGTCTTCTGAGGCATACTAGTTATTTGTAAATACCTTCAAGTTGAGTTTGTCTGCTGTTTGGGGGTCAGGAACACCCCAAAGGGAAGTGCCATCATAGCAAGAGGCACACAAGGTCAGTGTTAACTTCTGGTTAAGTTAGGTTTCTCCACTGTGAAGTTAACATTTTTCCCTTTGTAAGTTACAAGTAATCTGTTGAAACTACTTAGTATTTCAGGGACTGTGGAAATATCCCGTTCCCTGTCTCATGGTGATTCCTGCCTGGCCCTGCTGTTTTGCCAGTCATTCAAGGAAAGTGGAGCTGGCCGACGCCCAGGGGCTGAGGCTCTAGCCAGATTGGACAGAGAAGGAAAAGCAACCAGGACAGGAAACTAAGCAGAAGGCAATGAAGGCATTCCGAATGCCACGCTGGGACCTGAGCTGCAGCTCACTGAAGTAGGCAGCGACGCACCCCCCTCACCCTTCAGTGCGCTTCAGGCCCCTTAGGGCTGCCACAGTGGGGCTGGCCCTTCATAGGATCATGCTCTGGAAAGGGACCAGTTTGCAGGAAGCAGAAAAACCATCCTTTCCTTCCTTATTCCCTAGTGGTCCCTGGTAATTTCCAGGGGGAAGTGCCTCAGACATATTATTTCTGGAAATTTTCCAGGGGCCCAGTGAATCTGAAGGGTTCTGGATCTCTGGGCCCTGCCTGGCCCTCCCAGCCAGGCTCCCCCATACACCCTCTGCCTGTTTGCTCCACTCCTTGCAAATATTTGCTGTGCTGTTGTACACAACCCTGTGCTGGCAGTCAGGGTGGAACGTGGGTGTGCATACCCACAGGACACACATGGCCCCAGATAAATTGGCCATAAGCTCTTGTGTGCCCAACAGAAAGTGTGTTCGCTTCCTGCGGCTGCCATAACAAATCACCACAAACCAAGTGGCTTAACACAGCAGGAATTTATTTTCACACAGTTCTGGAGGTCCGAGGTCTGAAATCAAGGTGTCAGTAGGACGTGCTCCTTCAGCAGGTCCTCTAGGGGGACACCTTCCTCTGCCTGTACAGCCTCTGGTAGCTGCAGATATTCCGTGGCTTCCTTCACTGTATCTTCCAATTTCTGCCACTGCGGTCACATTGCCCCTCTCCTTTCACAGATAACTTGTCATTGGCTTTCAGGCAGGATCCTGCAGATACTGGATAATCCAGGCTGATCTCATAGTGAGATCCTTAACTCGATTACATCTGCAAAGACCCTTTTTCCTAGTAAGGTCACATTCACAGGTTCTGGGGGTTCATACATATCTTTCGGGGCAGGAGGCACCATGACAGATGGATCCCACTACAGATGGATCCATGTACTTTCTTCTTCTATTCTGCACAAATGGTAATTTTCCAAATGTTTCTCTGAACGAATTCTAAACTCATGGCTGGAAGTCATTAAAATAGTCTCTAATGGCCCTTTGGGGCTACCCAAATATTTTTCTTCAACACACAACAAATACACACACACGCACACACACACACACAAAACCTACACAGAGATTTACACATTGTACAAACATGCTTTACAGAAATGTGCATGTATTCGGTACTCATTCATTTGTCACATATTGATTGAGTGCCCGCTACATGCCAGGCCCTGTGGAGCAGAGGAAACACAACAGTGAACGAGGCAGCAAGCCCACTTCTGGTTTACACTCCGGTAAAATATTTACATGCACACAATGAGAAAAATAAAAATGCAGAATACTCCAGGCTTGTACAGGCCCAGTGCTCCCAGAAGAACTAAATTCAAAAATTCTAGGCCATAGGCAGCAAGGGAGTGTGAAGGCATTGATGTAAATAACCAAAGTACCAGCAAAGTGGTTTTTAAAACAACAAATCATCGGGGCTCCTGGGTGGCTTCGTTGGTTAAGCATCTGACTTTGGCTCAGGTCATGATCTTACAGTCTGTGAGTCTGAGCCCTGTGGCAGGCTCTGTGCTGACAGCTCAGAGCCTGAGCCTGCTTTGGATTCTGTGTCTCCCTCTGTCTCTGCCCCTCCCCCACTCATTCTCCCTTTCTCTCTCTCTCTCTCTCAAAATAAACATTTAAAAAATTTTTAAACAGTAGATCATTGATTAAGTGAAACATTTGTGAGCAGGGGTGAATCCCATTTCTGAAAGAACAAATATTGTTATGGAGGGACATGCAGTTCTGGGGTGTGAGTTAGAGGAGTCTGAACAAATGGGCCCGGCTGGGCCTTAAAACAGCCAGAGAAGGCCAGAATACACGCCTATGCCAGTTTTCTGAGAACAAAAAACACTAGGCTGGATGGGGGGAAGAGAGATTGCCCACAGGAGGCAAGTGCAGGAAGCAGAGGGTCAGAAGTTGGCAATAATGTACAGACAAAGGTGAGACTAATGAATATAATATCATGGCATTGAAAGAGCAGACCTAGGCCGGCCGCCTAGTGACTATGTCCCTGACATGGCCGCAGAAAGAGGTTCCCGCTCAAACCTCAGACCACGCCTCCTCTCCTTGAGTAACTTATGTTTTCTAAGAAAGCAAGCTACCGATTGATGCATTCTTCCGAAGTCTGAGGTGGGAGGAAGGGGAGTGTGAAAGGCGTGGAAAGTGTGAGTAGAAGAGGGAGGGCTTCTCTCAGGGAGGGGCCAGAGGCAGGAGCCCTCAACCCTGTCCAGGCTTAGAATGACCTGGGAGCATTTTACCCCTCCCCAAACCAATTAATCAGAGTCTCTGGGGATGGTGTTTGGTGCTAGGTATTTATATAGCACAGCAAGGCTGACAGCCAATGGTTAATAGGTGACCAGTGAGAAATGTTCTGTATACACTGAGGCCAAACATGTTACAGATCCTCAGACACAGTGGTTCTTAAACTTCAGGTGCATCAGAATCTCCTGGAAGACTTGTTCAAACACAGATTGCGGAACCCCACCCCCAGAGTTTCTGATTCAGTGGGTCTGTAACCACCAGGCCCAACATTTGCATTTTTAACAAGATCCAGGTGACGATGATAATCGCTGATCTGGGACCACACCTTGGCAGCCATTGTTCTATCCTTCCCCAGCCAATCAGCTGAGGCCATGATCCCTATAAAACCTTTGTGCTTTTGAAACCCGCTCTCTCTCTCTTTCTGGTATCTCACTGCTGTGTTGGTGCAGGTAGGGGATTGAGCTCGAGCTAGCTCAAATAAAGGCTCTTTGCTTTTGCATCGGACTCGGCTCCCTGGTGGTCCTTGGGGATCACGAATTCTGGGCATAACAGCATTACCTACTGAAACTGGCATTCACACAAGTGTGATGGGTATGTGATGCGGCAACTCAGCTAGGCTTAACTACAGAGCCCAGAATTCTCTTTCTAGTGTGATCCTAGTTAGTGTGGGCTACAAGCAATATTCTTGCCTGGCAGTCTGCGGGTGGAAGGAAGGCAGCAGCCATTCGGTAGCCTACACAATTTCTCCTCGTTATTCACACAATTCTTATCTATTCCCTCTGGATCTTCCTTCCCTCTGTCTGTGAACAAGCTTCCACCTGTGTATGTGGAATTCCAGCCTGCTCATGACCTTCCCTTCCTGACTGCCTGCCCGGCTGCGAACGTCGGACTTACTTTGCCAGCCCCCACAACTGCAGAAGTCAATCCCTTAAGATATAAAACATATTTAAAAAGAGGAAAAAAATGTATATATAGGCTGTACTCTTTTTGTATAAAGTGTTAGGAATTAAAAAACTTTTTTAAGTTTTTATTTTTGAGAGGGAGAGAGAGATTGTGTGCATGTGTGCGTGAGTAGGGGAAGGGCAGAGAGAGAGGGAGAGAGAGTATCCCAAGCAGGCTCCATGCTGTCAGGGCAGAGCCCTCCTCAGGGCTTGATCTGACAAACCATGAGATCATGACCTGAACTGAAATCAAGAGTCAGATCCTTAACTGACTGAGCCACCCAGGTGCCCCTCAAATATTTTTTAAAAAGTTAAACTACATGTTGAAATAAATTTCAAATACAAAAGTTTATAATCATATCATAAAACGTCAAAGTATTATCACAAATTATATATTATAAATCTATAAATTATTAACAAATTCATTTAATGAAAATTAAGTATCCTTTAGGGGCACCTTGGTGGCTCAGTCGGTTGAGCATCTGACTCTTGATTTCTGCTCAGGTCATGATCTCATGGCCCGTGAGTTCGAGCCCTGTGTGGGGCTCTGTGCTGACAGCTCAGGGCCTGGAGCCTGCTTCGGATTCTGTGTCTCCCTCTCTCTCTGCCCCTCCCCCACTCACACTCTGTCACTCTTTCTCTCAAAAATAAATAAACATTAAAAAAATTTAAAAAAAGAAAAGAAATGGAAAGACATTCATGGTTCATGGATTTGAAGAACAAATATTGTTAAAATGTCTATACTACCCAAAGCAATCTACACATTTAATGGAATTCCTATCAAAATACCAACAGTATTTTTCACAGAACTAGAACAAACAATCTTAAAATTTGTATGGATCACAAAAGACCTTAAATAGCCAAAACAATCTTAAAAAAAGAAAAGCAAAGTTGGAGGCATCACAATTCCAAACTTCAACTTATACTACAAAGCTGTAGTGATCAAAAAAGTATGGTACCGGGACAAAAATAAGACACATGGATCAATAGAACAGAGTACAAAATCCAGACATAAACCCACAATTTTATGGTCAATTAATCTTTGACAAAGCAGCAAATGATATGCAATGGGAAAAAGAATGTCTCTTCAACAAATGGTGTTGGGAAAACTGGACAGCAACATGCAAAACAATGAAATTGCACCACTTTAGTATACCATACACAAAAAATAAACTCAATATGGATCAAAGATCAAAATGTGAGACCTGAAACCATAAACATCCTAGAAAACAGCACAGGCAGTAATTTCTCTGACATTGGCCCCAGCAACATTTCTCTAGATAGGTCTCCTGAGGCAAGGGAAACAAAAGCAAGAATAAACCATTGGGACTACATCAAAATTAAAAGCTTCTGCATGGTGAAGGAAACAATCAACAAAACGGAAAGGCAACTTACAGAATGGGAGAAGATATTTGCAAGTGACATATTCAATGAAGAGTTAGCATCCAAAATGTATGAAGAACTTATACAACCCAATGCTCCAAAACCAAATGATCCAATTTAAAGTTTTTTGTTTTTTTTTTTTTTTTTAGTGTTTATTTTTCAGACAGAGAGAAACAGAGCATGAATGGGGGGAGGGTCAGAGAGAGGGAGACACAGGATCTGAAACAGGCTCCCGGCTCTGAGCGGTCAGCACAGAGCCCGACACGGGGCTCAAACTCGCGACCACAAGATCATGACCTGAGCCGAAGTCAGATGCCCAACCGACTGAGCCACCCAGGCGCCCCCCAAATGATCCAGTTTAAAAACGGGCAGACATTTCTCCAAAGACACACAGATGGTCAACAGACACATGAAAAGATGTTCAACATCACTCCATCATCAGGGAAATGCAAATCAGAACTACAATGAGCTATCACCTCACATGTGTTAGAATGGCTAAAATCAACAACACGAAAACAACAGGTGTTAGCAAGGATGTGGAGAAAAGGGGAACCCTCTCGCGCTGTTGGTGGGAATGTAAACTAGTGCAGCCACTCTGGAAAACAGTACGGAGTTTCTCAAAAAGTTAAAAATAGAACTACTCTATGTTCCAGCAATCACATTACTGGGTATTTACCCAAAGGATACAAGAACACTAATTCGAAGGTATACGTGGACCTCAATGTTTATAGCAGCATTATTTACAATAGCCAACACATGGAAGCAGCCCAAGCGTCCGTTGATTGATGAATAAAGATGTGGTATATATATACAATGGAATATTATTCAGCCAGAAAACATAATGAAATCTTGCCGTCTGCAACAACATGGATGGAGACAGAGAGTATTATGCTAAGGGAAATAAGTCAGTCGGAAAAAAGACAAATACCGTATGATTTCACTCATATAGAAACAGAACAAATAAGCAAAGGGAAAAACAGAGGAAGGCAAACCAAAAGACAGACTCTTGGCCATAGAGAACAAACTGATGGTCACCAAAGGAGAGGAAGGTGAGGAATGGGTGAAATAAGTGATGTGGATGAAGAAGTGCAGTTGTCATGATAAGCACTGGGTGATTAACAGAAAAACTTAAAAATAAATAAGGGGCGCCTGGGTGGCTCAGTCAGTTGTGTCCGACTCGATTTTGGCTCGGGTCAAGATCTCAGGATTTGTGACTGGACTGACAGTGCAGAGCCTGCTTAGGATTCTCTCTCTCCCTCTCTCTCTCTGCCCCTCCCCTGCTCATTTGCTCGCTCTCTCTCTCTCTCTCTCTTGCTCAAAATAAATAAATAAACTGATAAGTAAATAAATAAATACCAAAAAAATAGAGTGTCTGGAGTTTTAACTTCTGTGCAATTATTTCCAGATACTGAAAAACTCCTTACCCTTCACTAGTTGGGAGAAGATGAGGAGTTAGACACAAATATTTTTCTGTTAAAAAAACACAAAATTTGGGACACCAGGGTGGCTCAGTCGGTTAAGCGTCCAACTTCAGCTCAGGGCATGATCTCATGGTTCGTAGGTTCTAGCCCCACATCAGGCTCTGCACTGACAGTGTGAAGCCTGCTTGGGATTCTCTCTCTTTCCCTCTCTCTCTGCCCCTCCCCCACTCGTGCTTTTTCTCTCTCAAAAATAAATAAATAAACTTAAAAAAAATTCACCTGAGTAAATTGCAAATATCTTATTGGCTTTATTCAATGATTCATGAATCGGCCAGCAGACAAAAGGCAGAAGAGAACAGGAACAAGGAAGTTATACTAGCAAAAAGCAGATTGGTTGTGGCAATCCTTTAGGGGATGGCAGGAGACTATGAAGCAGGTTGCCTCGCTGACTGATTTGACCAGGTAATTTCTCACTAACTGATTTAATATTCCATTTCTGGAAGAACCAAAACTAATTAAGTTAAGTCTTGGTTTGTGGGGATTAAAATAATCGATTCCATTTGGGGCATGTTGTTTTGTTTTCAACAATCCCCCCTTTGATCAGACTCAGTCTGAGAGCAGTGATAAAAATGTAAGGCATTAGGCTGTTCCCAGCTACCACTCTGAAGCTGCTTATTCTCTGCGTGGTATTCATTCGTCACAGCATTTGGTTCACATTCTTTAAGTCGGTCATTCCCTTTGTTCCTTTTCTGATGTTCTAGTCTTAGAGAGGTCATTTGCTTGGTGGTTACCAGCTGTGAACATGTATTTAAAGTTTCTGAGAGGGGCGCCTGGGTGGCTCAGTTGGTTAAGCGTCCGACTTCGGCTCAGGTCACGATCTCGCGGTCTGTGAGTTCGAACCCCGCGTCGCGCTCTGTGTTGACAGCTCAGAGCCTGGAGCCTGCTTCACATTCTGTGTCTTCCTCTCTCCCTGCCCCTTCCCTGCTCATGCTGTGTCTCTCTCTGTCTCAAAAATAAATAAACATTAAAAAAAATAAAAAAAATAAAGTTTCTGAGAGAATGCAGTATGCTCAAGAGATAATTGTGATTATTATAAACAGACTAACTCCCAATATCTGAAGTGCACTTCAGAGCCATGGTCCCCAAGACTCAAATCAATCAAAATCAGAGAAGTCAAAAAAAAGACGTTGAAGGGTCACTTTTGTAAGCTAAGTGGATTATTCAATGATTTTATGTAGCTTCCAGTGACATAAAAAAGCGTTCTTCCAGGCACAGCAACTGGTGTCGGCCATAGCTCAGACATCTTGCTCAGCTAAAAGATAATCAAAGGCTATCCTCCGGCCAGAGAATCTAAGGAATGTTGTTGGGCACCTACTGCTTCAGTAGCAGATTCTGCAACATCTTCAAGAGAGAGGTTCTTGACCATAGTGTCATCTGTAGTTACTCCTAACCAGGAGAAGAAAGATCTGCCAAAGGAAGAGACTTTGAATCATTGAATGTCTCTTGATAATTCCTGTTTGGGTCTGTTGTCAGGACTAGAAAGGTGACAGCCATAGAGGCCAGTAAAACTTGAGGATCTGTAGACCACACAATAAGTTATTTTGGTTATTCTTGCCTTGTGTACCTTTCTAAGAGCCTGGATGC
This sequence comes from Panthera pardus, assembly GCF_024362965.1. NCBI lineage: Eukaryota > Metazoa > Chordata > Mammalia > Carnivora > Felidae > Panthera > Panthera pardus. The sequence continues at coordinate 669,154 of NW_026526969.1, read as the reverse complement.
AAGATTCCCAGGTTTGGGGTTTTGAACCAGAGACAGGGAAATAGACACCCAGGGTTAGGGAGCCTAAGATGATGGAGAGGAAGCTGAGTTTGTTGTAGAGAAATTGAGGCATTGGAAATCAGGAAGAAGTTTGTGACAGGCAAAACCACAGAATCTTCAGAACCATGGCAAATCCAATGGACATTTGGAAGTTGGATTATCTCCCTTTGCAATGTCTGAAATATGTAAACAATGGTATTTCCCTTCCAGGCCAGAGCAAGGCAAAAGGTGAACAAAAGAATCATAAGGCATTTCATGGTGTAAGAATTGGAAAAAAGGATGGTTAGGGGCACCTGGGTGGCTCAGTTGGCTGAGCATCTGACTCTTGATTTCGGCCCAGGTCATGATCTCACAGTTTGTGGGTTTAAGCCCTGAGTCGGGCTCTATGTTGACAGTGTGGAGCCTGCTTGGGATTCTCTCTCTCTCCCACTCTCTCTCTGCCCCTCCCCAACTCACATGCATGTCACTCTCTCTCTCTCTCAAAATAAATAAACTTTTAAAAAAAGAAAAAAGATAATTAGATAGGGAAAGAGAAATGGGAAGAAATGGTCTTGATCTGATGTCTTGGAAAGAAGCAGTCTACCTCAATGTCACCTACTTCTCTTCCGAGGCAATTTGATTTTGCGGTCTCCAGCGTTTGCACAGGACCAGATGTAAGGTAGAGCCTTCTTCAGTTGTGAAATATGCACCCAAGGTTGAACACCTTATAATTTGGCATCAGCGTTGGTAGTAAATAATACTTGGTACAGTCCTTTCCATGAGGCTCACTTTTACAAAAGTGTCAGGATAAAGCAATAATTGTCTGTAAATGATAAAAGACTTTAAAATACCCATTGCTAAAGATCTGATGCGAGTTCACTACTGACCAGAAAATTTGGTTATTTCTGTGACACAACATCTTGAGATAATTAGAATTATTACTAATAACATTATACCAGGACATATCAGATTCCTAGGAATTTCAAACAATTTCCAGAACACTTATATTGACAGAAGCATTGCTTTTTGCTTAATAATACTTACCAAGTAATTTATTTTTTTTAATGTTCATTTATTTTTGAGAGAGAGAGTGCAAGCAGGGGAGGGGCAGAGAGAGAGGAGGACAGAGGATCCAAAGAGGGCTGTGTGCTGACAGCAATGAAAATCAGATGTTCACCCAACTGAGCCAACCAGGTGCCCCCCCCCCATGTAATTTAATATATCAAATAATCCTAATTAGTTCAGTATCTCTTTTTTTATAAAGAGAGAAAACAAATAATTTTTTTTAATGTTTATTTATTTATTTTGTGAGAGAGGGAGAGAGAGTATGAGCAGGGGAGGGGCAGAGAGAAGGAGAAAGAAAGAATCCCAAGCAGGCTCCATCCACATCCAGTATAGAACCCAATGTGGGGCTTGATCTCACCTGAGCCAATATCAAGAGTCGGACGCTTAACTGACTCACTCACCCAGATGCTCTAAGAACAAACCTTTTGAGATGTTCCTGGGACCCACTGAAAAATCCCAGTTAGTTGGAGGTTGAAAAAAGACTTTATTTAGAATTAGATTTTGGGAAGTTATTTTAAAATATCAAAAGGTTTTGGGCACTTGACTAAAAAGGATCACAGAGCATTATGAAATAATCTTTAATTATCCATTTAATCAAAGTGATAATAAAAAATGTCAAAGGCAAATACAGAAGCTTACATAGTTCTGAACAAAACTTAGCCCTTTTAATATTGAGAAATGTAGGTTTACTTGAATAATCAAAGACATGTTGATAAAGATAACATAAAACACAGGAAATTATTATTATTATTATTATTTATTTTAGGGAGAGAGAGCGCAAGCAGGGTATAGGGGCAGAGGGAGAGATAAAGGGAGACTCTTTAGCAGGCTCCACACTCAGCATAGCCCCACAAGGGGCTCAATCCCATGACCCTGGGGTCATACCTGAGCCGAAATCAAGAATTGGATGCTAAACAAACTGAGCCACCAAGGCACCCTGAGATTACTTCGGTAAAACCCAAAATTTTTTCTTTCTAGGCAGATTACTTAAAAGATAAAAAACCAAAACAAAAAAACAAGCAAAAAAACCCAACACCTTTGTTTAAATTTCTTATTGAGAGCAGACCAATATTCTAAGAAAAAGTTTGCCTTTTTAACAGAGAGAACCCAAGTTCTAATTTTGTACCAGTGTACTTTTGATATTAAAATTAATTAAAATTTTAAAAATTTAATTAAATCCATTTCAATATTAGCCAGTTTGACCACACATAAAATTCCTTTCCCAAGATCTCTTTTCCACAAATCTTCTACAACTTTCTATGTCCATTTAGTTTGCCCTTTGTTCTCTTTCTCATTCTGAAACCATCAGCTTTACTTTAGGACAAAATTACTTTCTTTTCCTTCAACAAAAATACATCTCTATTCCTCATACTTTACTTACTGAAAATACACTTCTATTTTCCTTCTATACAGAGATGTTTCCCTTATTATTTCTATTACTTTTAATTAACATATTAGAATTTTTAACCCCTAAAAACCTTAATTTATAGTGAAAATTAGGAAGAAAACAATTGTCCATTACTGGCAAATTTATAAATATATTTCATAATTTCTAGGAGTATATTCTTGTTCCTAGTAAATTTTCCAGTATGGCACGAACATGTTTACTAATAGACCCAAATATATTTAGTTTCTCTGTAAAAGGAAGCCAAAAGTGTGCTTGGGTGTCTCAGTCGGTTGAGTGTCCAACTTCGACTCAGGTCATGATCTTGCAGTCCATGAGTTCGAGCCCCGCATCAGGCTCTGTGCTGACAGCTCAGGGCCTGGAGCCTGTTTTGGATTCTGTGTCTCCCTCTCTCTCTGACCCTCCCCCGTTCATGCTCTGTCTCTCTCTGTCTCAAAAATAAATAAACGTTTAAACATTTTTTAAAAAAAAATGAAGCCAAAAGTAAGTAAACCTATGTCCAGTAATTAATGTTTTATTATTTTATCTTATTTGACAGTGTTCTAGATATTCAATGATCCATCATTTAACTTAACTCAGCAAAACTCTAAAGTTTCAAGTTACCAAAAAGATTTGGGGAAACTATGTTAGTAGACATACCATAAAACATAACAGTTGCTGAAAAATTAACTTAATAACTCTTATCTCATTTATGTCTATCTAAATCACTTGCTCCTGCAATCATGCTTAGACCATACATGAAAACTTCATGAGACACTAGACAAAAGTTAGCTATTTTTCTTGCTGATAAATTCTGTAACAAAGATAACATGAGTTTGTCTTTTAGTAAACCTAGATAAAAGTGTTATACTTAATGCTGATAATTCAAAGGACACACCTATTTTAATTAAACCAACAAACTTTAACCAGTTTTTATTTACTAAAGACTTATCCTAGATCATACGAACCTGAAAACCACTGAGGTTGTTTTTATATTTCTGAGAATATACTTAATTTATATGGTGCTTGATTGTTTTTTTTTAATGTGTTATTTATTTTTGAGAGAGAGAGAGCGAGCATGAGTGGGAAAGGGGCAGAGAGAGAGGGAGACATAGGATCCAAAACAGGCTGTATGCTGACAGCAGTGAGCCCGATGTGGGGCTCAAACTCACGAACCATGATCATGACCTGAGCTGAAGTCAGACACTCAACCAACTGAACCATCCAGGTGCTCCAGTGCTTGTTTGTTTTTAAGCCAATTAAATAGAGCTCTTTACAAATTACTTTTTAGCAACACCATACAGAAGTAGAAAAATATCACACATCTATAATATGCATACATAGACAGACATAAACATACAGACATCACAGAGATCTTAAAGCTTTTGTTTTAAAATTTTCATACATAAAATGGGTACGGTAATGCAAAAGTCGCTAGTTTATAAAAGAACAGTTGAACCCCAATTATATTTCTGCAACAGGTGTTGGCAAAGATGTGGAGAAAGGGGAACCCTCTTGCACTGTTGGTGGGAATGCAAACTTGTGCAGCCACTGTGGACAACAGTATGGAGTTTCCTCAAAAAGATAAAAATAGAACTACCCTACAATCCAACAGTCGCACTGTAGGTATTTACCCAAAAAATACGAAAATACTAATTCAAAGGGATACATGCACCCCAATGTTTATAGCAGCATTATCTACAAGAACCGAATTATGGAAACAGCCCAAGTGTCCATCGACTGGTAGACGGATAAAGAAGATGTGGTGTGTACATACAATGGAATATTAGTCATAAAAGAGAATGAAATCTTGCCATTTGCAATGATATGGATTGAGCTACAGAGTATTTTCTTTCTAACTTTTTTTAAAGGTCTTATCTTGAGTGAGTAGGAAGTGGCTCATTCAGTACAGACTAGACCTTCCACTACAGGCCGGTATTCTGACTATTCTTGGCTTTTTGCACTTTCATGTAAATTTAGAATCAGCTAGTCAAGATCTATTAAGAAACATGTTGAGTTTTAATAAGAATTATGTCTAATCTATAAATCAACTTGAGGAGAATTAACCTTTATAATATTGAGTTTTCTAATCCATGAACATGATATGTTTCTTAAGACTCACACGTGGATAGGGGCGCCTGGGTGGCTCAGTCGGTTAAGCGTCCGACTTCGGCTCAGGTCATGATCTCACAGTTCGTGAGTTCGAGCCCCGCGTCGGGCTTTGTGCTGACAGCTCAGAGCCTGGAGCCTGCTTCACATTCTGTGTCTCCCTCTCTCTCTGCCCCTTCCCAGCTCATGCTCTGTCTCTCTCTGTCTCTCAAAGGTGAATAAACATTAAAAAAAAAAAAAAAAAGACTCACACATGGATTAATGACTGCAAAAGAAGATATCAAAAAGGTGGGATTGTTGGTTCAGTGGACATATATGGGAATGACTGGCTGGCACTATCTACCTTCTAGTTGCTGCACTTGCCCCTTCCTTTCTGCTTTCAGGCTGCCCAATTATTATGCGATCTGTCCCCTGCCCATAGCTGATTGGTTCAAGGTAAGGCACCTGCCCCAAACTGATCTAATGAAAGAATTCTCATGGATTTTTGGACCAGAGACTGAAAAAGAGTTGAAATACATTTTCTTTTGTGTCTGAAGTTGTAAAAACATAAATTTTAGGTGCTCTCTGTAACCACGTTTCAGATCATGTAGACTGGAGGATTGGAAGCAGATGCATTGTTGAGAAAAAAGGGTGAAACTTAGAGATGCACATAGAGAAGACAGAGAAGCTGGTGGTATTTGAGTCTCTGACTCCATATAGCTCTTGAAGCCCAATTGCATTCATGCTTATGGGTTCCAAGAGACCCATGATCCAAGAGAAAATGCATAGGTCCCAAGAGTCCACTGTCCCTTATAATAAATCCATCTTGAGACTTAAACTAGTTTGAGTTGGGTTTCTACCACTTGCAACCAAGAATCGAACTAATGGAGTTGAGTAGACTTAAAAGAGGTATTCTCAAATAGATTTCAGGTAAGCCAGACTGGGCACCTGTCTTTAACAGGCTCACAGTTTGGATTGCACTTCATTCCCTCGGATGCCCTTAGACAGAGTCTTCTCTAACACAGGTCTTCTCTAACACATGCCTCTGCTTGGGATAGATAATCAGAAGTGGTATCCCTTATCCTCTTTTTTTATGCAGGATTTATCTAATGTAAGCACTTGTCTTATTTTTATGTTTGGATGCCAAGCTTTGGTTAGAATTTAATGACCATGTTTGTCATTAAGATTACCCATATGATCATTTTAGGGCTGTTACAGGTCTAACTGGCAAATGCTACCACCAAGATGTTAAGATGTTCCCAAAATAAGATGCTGGCACTGGATGGGACTCCAAGAGAAATACTAAATATTTGCACCACTTTTGCCTCTCTTGACAACGACCTTATACACCATGAGGCAGAGGGTAAGGTTCCGAATTTCAAGGAAACAGAAGGGAAGAATTTTGGATAATGTGATGTGGGGAAAGGATGTGTCCTATATATACAGATGGTTCTCAACCTTGCCTAAGTCCAATCCTGAACAGTCTACACTGTCATACATTGAATGCATGGTGTACAGACAGACCCAACACACTTTTCAAAGGCCAAATTTGAACTTTTATATGCCAGCCAACTCAGGATGATTTCAGGCTAACTCATGAGGGTGTTGTGTAGCTGCCGACAGTCCCTCTTCAGCATCATCAATTGTCATCATTATCAGTATAGCAGTTGATGTCATTATTTAAATGTTTAATTGAATAGGTATTGATTGGTGTTAAAAAGCAAAGGTCTCATAAACTTAATGCAATTGTGACAAAAGTGGGAATGATTAGGTGGGACAAAACTGGAGAAGACTTAGCTTCAAGTCAGATGTCTGCCATACTGAAACTAGTAATTTTGTGTTTATTTGTGAAGGAAAAAAAATCAGTTTATGTAGGATAACAGAAGACCTTGTAGACATTGGGAAAATTCTTGCCTCTGGACAGGGCCTGAAATGTTCTGTGGCCTGCTTCCATGGGCCTGAGAAGCATAATGAAGCCAGTCAAGTTTCCCAAGATTCTCCAAGGCAGCCTGTTCTTGGCATTTCCTACGTTACCGTAACAACTCCAAGGAAGTTCTGACCACTAAACTTTAACAGGATTGTAAAAGTTTTAGTGCATTCTAAACTTTCTAATTCAAGGTTATATAACTTTGTAATAGAAATATTTCTACAACTATCTATCTCTATCTAGATGATGATATCTATATCTGGATACAGGTTGTTAGATGATAGATACGTAGATAGATGATAGATAGATAGATAGATAGATGCTAGATACATAGATAGACAGATGCTCTATGGGATTTATAGAACACTCTAGTCAGTGGTGTCTGTGTCTGTTCTCCAGGAGAAAAAAGATCCAGACCTCAAGAACCGAGGACAGGAACTCTAGAATTTCCAAACTGATGAGTTAAAATAGCTTAGGAATGTGCTGTCTGTTGGGGACTAGCCACAAGAGGACACATTTTAATCATTAGTGCTGATGCAGGCCAGATTGCTTTCCAAGAAACCCTGCCCTGTCACTTTTTCCAGCCATTCTTGTTTGAGGACAGAGGAAGTTAAGCAAGCCTGGGTATTCTTGGAAGGAAAGCTATGCCTGAGCTGGATGGCCAAAGTTTCAGCAGGGGTGTGTGCAATGCAGGCTGTGATGACAGAAAGTGCAGCTCCCTGGATCCTGAGGCAAGAGAGGGGATTTCAGCAACTGAGCACTTCCAGAGACCACACTCCTCTGGGTTTGGAGACCACAGAAAAAAAATCCACTTCCAGAATCCAAATATGACCCCATTTCCCCTGTGTTTCTGAAATATGGCCAGGGCACACTTCTTATCCAATGACTTTATCTCAAGAAATTTTACAGTTTGAAAAATTGATTTGGTATGATGCAGCTATGGACCCAGTACTATTAGATTAGAGGATCTTAACTGGGGACACATCACCTGGAGAGACATTTCAAAATTCATAGACCCTGAATCCCCATGCTGAACCCATCAAATCAGAAAATCTGGGGCCTGAACTCGTATAGTTTGAGAAAGGTCATGGAGATTCTCATGCAAGGACCAAGTTAAGGGCCAGTGCAAAAAAAGAAAAAAACAAAAACAAAACAAAACACCGTGCCAATAAGTCTAGGCCGTGGCCTTGATATTTTTTCTTTTTATGTTAAAAATGTTTATTTCACCTGAGTCACCAAAATACATTAGAGGCTACAGGGCGTGTAGACCAGGCTTCTCACGTCAACGAACGTACAAATTATATCTTGTTAAAGTGCAGATTCTCATTCGTCAGGTCTAGAGTGGGGCCTGACAATTTGCCTTTCGAACAAGTTCCCAGATGATGCCTATGGTGCTGGTCCATACTGTGAGTAGCAAGGGCCTAGGTCAGTGGTTCTTAATCTGGGGCAATTTTGTCACTACCCACCCTAGGGGACATTTGGCAGTGAGAAATGTCTACAGATGTTTTTGGTGGTCAACTGGGGAAAGGGATGGTGTTAACCATCTAACCGGTAGAGGCCAGTTGTACTGCTACACGTCCTACAGTGCACAGGAAAGCCCCCACGACAGACTGGCCAGCCCAAAACGTCTGTGGCTCTAAGGTTGAAAAATGCTAGACTAGACCAAATGCAAAACGTATAAGGTTTCTGAAAAGTAGTTATTTTCGTCTTAATTCTTTGCTTCAATGTTGGGAATTAAGAGAATTTTTTTTTTTTGAAGAGAATTTTATAGAAGGAGATGTGCATTTGCCCTATACCCAGTGATTGAGGAAAGGAGTTCCTCAGAGAATTCCCTAAAGTACCTAAGCATCAAAGAGCTGGCTTTAAACATTTAACAAATCTGAAGCCAGCCCACAGCAGTAGCATTCAAACAAGAATGTTCCTGTTACCCTCTCCTGTCTGTTTCACCCAAGTGTTCACAAGTTAGCCACCCACAACACGTTCCCCAATTTCCCACCTGTATTCCTGTGTTCCAGATCGCAAACTTCACCCTGAGAATCTTCTTACCTCCTCTTCCTTCCCATTAGGTTTTAATGTTTATTTATTCTTGGCGGGGGGGGGGGGGGGTGCAAAGTGGGGGAGGAGTAGTGAGAGAGGAAGACACAGAATCGAAAGCAGGCTCCAGTCTCCGAGCTGTCAGCACAGAGCCTGACACGGGGTTCGAACTCCTAAGTTGTAAGATCATGACCTAAGTCGAAGTCAGATGCTTAACCAACGGAGCCGCCCAGGTGCCCTCCTTCCTGTTAGGTTTTAAGGCCTCATTGAAACACTCCTCCCTTGACCATCCTCACCTGGAGTGATCCGGCCCTTTTCTGGTTTCCCTTGATTTGCTGTCACAGACCATATGGATGCCCCTATCATCATAGCTCTTCTTTTTAAGAACAGCTTTACTGAGATAAAATTCATACAGCATACAATTCACCCATACCACTCAGTGGTTTTTCGTATATTCGGGGGAGATGTGCAACCATCACTGCAATGTTGTGATTTATAAGAAATATAAATTTGGTCATTCAGATGACCAAAATATTTTTCTCAGATATGTTTGGTCTTTATCCACAGTTCCTGGCTCACAGCTCCCAAAACCCTTGGAATTTCCTAAGTGCTGAAAGTCATAAATGTGTCTTTTGTTATGTTAATGAACATAACATTTTTAGACCCCACCCAAGGGTAGGGGCTGTTTGCCAGAAGGAACAACCATGTGGTTAGAGGGGTAGAAGTTTCAGTCCCCCGCTGTGTGTCTCTTCATCTGGCTGTTGATTTGTATCCTTTATCACCCTTTAATAAGCTGGTAAATTAAGTGTTTGCCTGAGTTGTGTGAGCTGCTCTAGCAAATTAATTAACTTGAGGAGATTGTTAGAACCTTCAACTCGTAGTGGGTTAGAAGCACATGTAACAGCCTGGGGTTTGCAACTAGCAACTGAAATGGGGGCTGGGGGGCAATTGTACAGGATTGAGCCCTTAACCTGTTGGAATCTAATCTCCAGGTAGTGTTTGTCACCAGAGACATCCTGTCGGTGTCCTGTTGGTGTCCGAAGTGTTTCCCCCACGCACATTGGAATTGGGTCTGGGAACACTAAAAGAATCATCATATCAATTTTAGGACATTTTCATCACCTAGAAAAGAGACACTGTACCCTTTACTTCTCACTCCTCATCCCCATCTCTTCCTAGTCATAAACACTAATCTATTCCATAGATTTCTCTATTAGAGACATTTCAAATGAATGGAATAATATAATATGTGGTCTTTTGTGACTAGCTTCTCTCAGCACAAAGTTTTCAAGGTTCACCAACATGGTAACATGAATTAGTGCTTTATTCCTTTTTATAACCAAATAATATTTCATCGTAGGAATATGCTACATTTTTTAAAATTTTTTATTTAAAAAAAATTTTTTTAATGTTTTATTTATTTTTTTGAGACAGAGAGAGACAGAGCATGAGCAGGGGAGGGGCAGAGAGAGAGGGAGACACAGAATCTGAAGCAGGCTCCAGGCTCTGAGCTGTCAGCACAGAGCCCGACGTGGGGCTCGAACTCACAAACCAAAAGATCATGACCTGATCCAAAGTCGGAAGCTTAACCAACTGAGCCACCCAGGCGACCCTGAATATGCTACATTTTGTTTAGCCACTTGTCAGCTGACAGACATTGGGTTGTTTCCACCTTTTAGCTATTGTGAATAATGCTGCTACGAACATTTGTGTACAAGTTTTTGTGGGGATATATGTTTTCATCTCTCTTGGGTGTGTACCTAGGAGTGGAATTGCTGGGTCACGTGGTGACTCAATGTTTAGGTATTTCAGGACCTGCCAGACTTTCCTAAGTGACTGTACCAGCTGCAACATCAGGAGATCCTGCTGCCCTTTCTCCCACCCCATCCTGCTGCACACCAAAGGAGTCTCCCATGAGCACAGCTCTTCTCCTGCATCAGAGCATGCATTGGAATAGACCATCCAAAGTGTGGGGTGAAGCCAACGCCCCAACACATAGAGACTTAGAGCAGAAGTCTTGTCAAGTGGACACTGAAGAAAATAACTGGACTGGATGCTATTTGTGGCCCTCTGAAATTCTAACAACCCAGGAGGGAGGGGGGAAGGAAGGGAGAGAGAGAGAGACAGAGACAGAGAGAGAGACCACTCAGATTTTATTGCATGTCCCAGCTTCACTATTCGGGAAAATTCGGTCCCTGGAAAGCAACCAGCCTTCCAGCTGTAAATCAGTTTTAGGAGTTCTTTCTTCCTTTCCTCCCTCAATTCTTCCCCCTATGCTCTTTCTCTCTTTCTTCTTTCCTTCTCTCTTTTCCTTTCTTTCTTTCAACTTAATACTTTCCCATGATAAAAAAATACATATTATTACAAACACTTTAGAACATGCCACACAATATTAAAATGTAAAGAAAAATGCCACTCAGAAAGGGTCACTGTTAACATTTTGACAGTTCCTTTTGGCTTTATTAATATGCAGTTTTTATTTTTTTTATTAAAAAATTTTTTAAACGTTTTTATTTATTTTCAAGAGACAGAGAGAGCATGAGTGGGGAAGAGGCAAAGAGAGAGGGAGACACAGAATCCAAAGTAGGCTCCAGGCTCTGAGCTGTCAGCATAGAGCCCAATGCAGGGCTCAAACCCATGTGAGATCATGACCTGAGCCTAAGCTGGATGCTTAACAGACTGAGCCACGCAGGTGCCCCAATACACAGATTTAAAAATCATAGATGACCAAGAATCATAAAATACCTAGGAAAAAACCTAACCAAAGATGTAAAAGATCTGTATGCTGAAAACTACAGAAAACTTATGAAGGAAATTGAAGAAGATACAAAGAAATGGAAAAACATTCCATGCTCAAAACATTCCATGGGTATCAATACTACCCAAAGCTATCTACACATTCAATGCAATCCCAATCAAAATGGCACCAGCATTCTCCTCAAAGCTAGAACAAGCAATCCTAAAATCTGTATGGAACCACAAAAGACCCCGAATAGCCAATGTAATATTGAAGAAGAAGACCAAAGCAGGAGGCATCACAATCCCAGACTTTAGCCTCTACTACAAAGCTGTAATCACCAAGACAGTATGGTATTGGCACAAAAACAGACACATAGACCAATGGAATAGAATAGAGACTCCAGAATTGGACCCACAAAAGTATGGCCAACTAATCTTTGATGAAGCAGGAAAGACTGTCCAATGGACAAAAGACAGTCTCTTTAACAAATGGTGCTGGGAGAACTGGACAGCAACATGCAGAAGAATGAAACTAGACCACTTTCTTACACCATTCACAAAATAAACTCAAAATGGATAAAGGACCTGAATGTGAGACAGGAAGCCACCAAAACCCTGGAGGAGAAAGCAGGGAAAAACCTCTCTGACCTCAGCCGCAGCAATTTCTTACTCGACACATCTCCAAAGGCAAGGGAATTAAAACCAAAAATGAACTATTGGGACCTCACCAAGATAAAATCTGCACTGCAAAGGAAACTAAAAGGCAAACCAACGGAATGAGAAAAGATATTTGCAAATGACATATCAGACAAAGGGCTAGTATCCAAAATCTATAAAGAGCTCACCAAACTCCACACCCGAAAAACAAATAATCCAGTGAAGAAATGGGCAGAACACATGAATAGACACTTCTCTAAAGAAGACATCCAGATGGTATAGGAAGTTGGCGGCGTAGGAGGATGCTGGGCTCACCACGCGTCCTGCTGATCACTTAGATTCCACCTACACCTGCCTAAATAACCCAGAAAACCGCCAGAGGATTAGCAGAACGGAGTCTCCGGAGCCAAGCGCCGACGAGAGGCCCACGGAAGAGGGGAGGAAGGGCGGCGAGGTGGTGCGCGCTCCACGGACTGGCGGGAGGGAGCCGGGGTGGAGGGGCCGCTCGCCGGCCAAGCATAGCCCTGAGTCTGGCTGGCAAAAGAGGAGGGGCCGGACGGACTGTGTTCCGACAGCAAGCGCGACTTAGCGTCTGGGAGGTCAGAAGTTAACAGCTCTGCTCAGAAAGCGGGAAGCCTGGGGGACAAAGGGAGGGAGAGCTGCTGAGCCCCCGGACGGCAGAGCTCAGCTTGGCGGGGAACAAAGGCGCCCACCAGCGCCATCTCCCCCGCCCATCCCCCAGCCAAAATCCCAAAGGGAACCAGTTCCTGCCAGGGAACTTGCTCGCTCCGCGCAAACACCCGACTCTGTGCTTCTGCGGAGCCAAACCTCCGGCAGCGGGTCTGACTCCCTCCCGCTGCCACAAGGCCCCTCCTGAAGTGGATCACCTAAGGAGAAGCGAGCTAAGCCTGCCCCTCCTGCCCCCGTGCACCTTGCCTACCCACCCCAGCTAATACGCCAGATCCCCAGCACCACAAGCCTGGCAGTGTGCAAGTACCCCAGACGGGCCACGCCACCCCACAGTGAATCCTGCACCTAGGAGAGGGGAAGAGAAGGCACACACCAGTCTGACTGTGGCCCCAGCGGTGGGCTGGGGGCAGACATCGGGTCTGACTGCGGCTCCGCCCACCGACTCCAGTTAGACACCACAGCACAGGGGAAGTGCCCTGCAGGTCCTCACCACTCCAGGGACCATCCAAAATGACCAAACGGAAGAATTCCCCTCAGAAGAATCTCCAGGAAATAACAACAGCTAATGAACTGATCAAAAAGGATTTAAATAATATAACAGAAAGTGAATTTAGAATAATAGTCATAAAATTAATCGCTGGGCTTGAAAACAGTATACAGGACAGCAGAGAATCTCTTGCTACAGAGATCAAGGGACTAAGGAACAGTCAGGAGGAGCTGAAAAGCGCTTTAAACGAAATGCAAAAATGGAAATGACAACGGCTCGGATTGAAGAGGCAGAGGAGAGAATAGGTGAACTAGAAGATAAAGTTATGGAAAAAGAGGAAGCTGAGAAAAAGAGAGAGAAAAAAATCCAGGAGTATGAGGGGAAAATTAGAGAACTAAGTGACACACTAAAAAGAAATAATATACGCATAATTGGTATACCAGAGGAGGAAGAGAGAGGGAAAGGTGCTGAAGGGGTACTTGAAGAAATTATAGCTGAGAACTTCCCTGAACTGGGGAAGGAAAAAGGCATTGAAATCCAAGAGGCACAGAGAACTCCCTTCAGACGTAACTTGAATCGATCTTCTGCACGACATATCATAGTGAAACTGGCAAAATACAAGGATAAAGAGAAAATTCTGAAAGCAGCAAGGGATAAACGTGCCCTCACATATAAAGGGAGACCTATAAGACTCGTGACGGATCTCTCTTTTGAAACTTGGCAGGCCAGAAAGGATTGGCACGATATCTTCAGTGTGCTAATCAGAAAAAATATGCAGCCGAGAATCCTTTATCCAGTAAGTCTGTCATTTAGAATAGAAGGAGAGATAAAGGTCTTCCCAAACAAAAACTGAAGGAATTTGTCACCACTAAACCAGCCCTACAAGAGATCTTAAGGGGGATCCTGTGAGACAAAGTACCAGAGACATCGCTACAAGCATAAAACATACAGACATCACAATGACTCTAAACCCGTATCTTTCTATAATAACACTGAATGTAAATGGATTAAATGCGCCAACCAAAAGACACAGGGTATCAGAATGGATAAAAAAACAAGACCCATCTATTTGCTGTCTACAAGAGACTCATTTTAGACCTGAGGACACCTTTAGATTGAGAGTGAGGGGATGGAGAACTATTTATCATGCTACTGGAAGCCAAAAGAAAGCTGGAGTAGCCATACTTATATCAGACAAACTAGACTTTAAATTAAAGGCTGTACCAAGAGATGAAGAAGGCCATTATATAATAATTACAGGGTCTATCCATCAGGAAGAGCTAACAATTATAAATGTCTATGCACCGAATACCGGAGCCCCCAAATATATAAAACAATTACTCACAAACATAAGCAACCTTATTGATAAGAATGTGGTAATTGCAGGGGACTTTAACACTCCACTTACAGAAATGGATAGATCATCTAGACACACGGTCAATAAAGAAACAAGGGCCCTGAATGCTACATTGGATCAGATGGACTTGACAGATATATTTAGAACTCTGCATCCCAAAGCAACAGAATATACTTTCTTCTCGAGTGCACATGGAACATTCTCCAAGATAGATCACATACTGGGTCACAAAACAGCCCTTCATAAGTTTACAAGAATTGAAATTATACCATGCATACTTTCAGACCACAATGCTATGAAGCTTGAAATCAACCACAGGAAAAAGTCTGGAAAACCTCCAAAAGCGTGGAGGTTAAAGAACACCCTACTAAAGAATGAGTGGGTCAACCGGGCAATTAGAGAAGAAATTAAAAAATATATGGAAACAAACGAAAATGAAAATACAACAATCCAAACGCTTTGGGACGCAGCGAAGGCAGTCCTGAGAGGAAAATACATTGCAATCCAGGCCTATCTCAAGACACAAGAAAAATCCCAAATACAAAATCTAACAGCACACCTAAAGGAAATAGAAGCAGAACAGCAAAGGCAGCCTAAACCCAGCAGAAGAAGAGAAATAACAAAGATCAGAGCAGAAATAAACAATATAGAATCTAAAAAAACTGTAGAGCAGATCAACGAAACCAAGAGTTGGTTTTTTGAAAAAATAAACAAAATTGACAAACCTCTAGCCAGGCTTCTCAAAAAGAAAAGGGAGATGACCCAAATAGATAAAATCATGAATGAAAATGGAATTATTACAACCAATCCCTCAGAGATACAAACAATTATCAGGAAATACTATGAAAAATTATATGCCAACAAATTGGACAACCTGGAAGAAATGGACAAATTCCTAAACACCCACACTCTTCCAAAACTCAATCAGGAGGCAATAGAAAGCTTGAACAGACTCATAACCAGCGAAGAAATTGAATTGGTTATCAAAAATCTCCCAACAAGTAAGAGTCCAGGACCAGATGGCTTCCCAGGGGAGTTCTACCAGACGTTTAAAGCAGAGATAATACCTATCCTTCTCAAGCTATTCCAAGAAATAGAAAGGGAAGGAAAACTTCCAGACTCATTCTATGAAGCCAGTATTACTCTGGTTCCTAAACCAGACAGAGACCCAGTAAAAAAAGAGAACTACAGGCCAATATCCCTGATGAATATGGATGCAAACATTCTCAATAAGATACTAGCAAATCGAATTCAACAGCATATAAAAAGAATTATTCACCATGATCAAGTGGGATTCATTCCTGGGATGCAGGGCTGGTTCAACATTCGCAAATCAATCAACGTGATACATCACATTAATAAAAAAAAAGAGAAGAACCATATGATCCTGTCAATCGATGCAGAAAAGGCCTTTGACAAAATCCAGCACCCTTTCTTAATAAAAACCCTTGAGAAAGTCGGGATAGAAGGAACATACTTAAAGATCATAAAAGCCATTTATGAAAAGCCCACAGCTAACATCATCCTCAATGGGGAAAAACTGAGAGCTTTTTCCCTGAGATCAGGAACACGACAGGGATGCCCACTCTCACCGCTGTTGTTTAATATAGTGTTGGAAGTTCTAGCATCAGCAATCAGACAACAAAAGGAAATCAAAGGCATCAAAATTGGCAAAGATGAAGTCAAGCTTTCGCTTTTTGCAGATGACATGATATTATACATGGAAAATCCGATAGACTCCACCGAAAGTCTGCTAGAACTGATACATGAATTCAGCAAAGTTGCAGGATACAAAATCAATGTACAGAAATCAGTTGCATTCTTATACACTAACAATGAAGCAACAGAAAGACAAATAAAGAAACTGATCCCATTCACAATTGCACCAAGAAGCATAAAATACCTAGGAATAAATCTAACCAAAGATGTAAAAGATCTGTATGCTGAAAACTATAGAAAGCTTATGAAGGTAATTGAAGAAGATATAAAGAAATGGAAAGACATTCCCTGCTCATGGATTGGAAGAATAAATATTGTCAAAATGTCAATACTACCCAAAGCTATCTACACATTCAATGCAATCCCAATCAAAATTGCACCAGCATTCTTCTCGAAACTAGAACAAGCAATCCTAAAATTCATATGGAACCACAAAACGCCCCGAATAGCCAAAGTAATTTTGAAGAAGAAGACCAAAGCAGGAGGCACCACAATCCCAGACTTTAGCCTCTACTACAAAGCTGTCATCATCAAGACAGCATGGTATTGGCACAAAAACAGACACATAGACCAATGGAATAGAATAGAAACCCCAGAACTAGACCCACAAACGTATGGCCAACTCATCTTTGACAAAGCAGGAAAGAACATCCAATGGAAAAAAGACAGTCTCTTTAACAAATGGTGCTGGGGGAACTGGACAGCAACATGCAGAAAGTTGAAACTAGACCACTTTCTCACACCATTCACAAAAATAAACTCAAAATGGATAAAGGACCTGAATGTAAGACAGGAAACCATCAAAACCCTAGAGGAGAAAGCAGGAAAAGACCTCTCTGACCTCAGCCGTAGCAATCTCTTACTTGACACATCCCCAAAGGCAAGGGAATTAAAAGCAAAAGTGAATTACTGGGACCTTATGAAGATAAAAAGCTTCTGCACAGCAAAGGAAACAACCAACAAAACTAAAAGGCAACCAACGGAATGGGAAAAGATATTTGCAAATGACATATCGGACAAAGGGCTAGTATCCAAAATCTATAAAGAGCTCACCAAACTCCACCCCCGAAAAACAAATAACCCAGTGAAGATTTGGGCAGAAAACATGAATAGACACTTCTCTAAAGAAGACATCCGGATGGCCAACAGGCACATGAAAAGATGTTCAACGTCGCTCCTTATCAGGGAAATACAAATCGAAACCACATTCAGATATCACCTCACGCCAGTCAGAGTGGCCAAAATGAACAAATCAGGAGACTATAGATGCTGGAGAGGATGTGGAGAAACGGGAACCCTCTTGCACTGTTGGTGGGAATGCAAATTGGTGCAGCCACTCTGGAAAGCAGTGTGGAGGTTCCTCAGAAAATTAAAAATAGACCTACCCTATGACCCAGCAATAGCACTTCTAGGAATTTACCCAAGGGATACAGGAGTGCTGAGGCATAGGGGCACTTGTACCCCAATGTTTATAGCAGCACTTTCAACAATAGCCAAATTATGGAAAGAGCCTAAATGTCCATCACTGATGAATGGATAAAGAAATTGTGGTTTATATACACAATGGAATACTACT
Source organism: Panthera pardus (assembly GCF_024362965.1). Classification (NCBI taxonomy): domain Eukaryota; kingdom Metazoa; phylum Chordata; class Mammalia; order Carnivora; family Felidae; genus Panthera; species Panthera pardus. The sequence continues at coordinate 651,413 of NW_026526969.1, read as the reverse complement.
TGACAATGAGAAAGAATAAAATATGGCCTTTTGTAGCAACGTGGATGGAACTGGAGAGTGTTATGCTAACTGAAATAAGTCATACAGAGAAAGACAGATACCATATGTTTTCTTTCTTATGTGGATCCTGAGAAACTTAACAGAAGACCATGGAGGAGGGGAAGGAGAAAAAAAAGAGAGGGAGGGAGCCAAACCATAAGAGACTCTTAAAAACTGAGAATAAACGGAGGGTTGATGAGGGGTGGGAGGGAGGGGAAAGTGGGTGATGGGCATTGAGGAGGGCACCTGTTGGGATGAGCACTGGGTGTTGTATGGAAACCAATTTGACAATAAATTTCGTATTTAAAAAAATCATAGATGAGACCATACTTGTGGTAGAATCTTGTAGTAAAGACCTCCAGCTTGCTCACCTCCTCCCCACCACCCCACCATGGTGACTCTGCGCTTGGTTGTCCTGACTTGCTTTGGCCAACGGGACATTAGCAAACGTGAGGCAATCAGAGGCATGAATAGTGCTCACACATTGACACTTGTTCTTTTGCTGCTCTTTGGACCCATGAAAGTGCTGTGAGAAGAAGGCTGGGCTAGCTTTTTGGAGGATGAGAGATCACGTGGAATAGAGATGAACGGTCCCACATGGGTCCCATTTAGACCAATCAGCCTGCCAGCCGCCAAATGTGAGAATGAGCCATCCCAGACTATCCAGACCCAGCTGCAAAATACCCAGACACACAAAACAAGGGAAATAATAAATACTTAAGTGACTTATGTGACTAAATTTGGAGTGGTTTGTTATGTGGCAAAAGCTGACAGGTATACTAATTTATATAAAATCCTGTGACCTATTTTTTTGAACTTGATATTTCCACACAAGCACTTTGTCATATAATTACAAGTCTTCATGAACATGTGTTTTAATGGTCACATAATAGTCCCTTAAGGGACATATCTAGTTGATAAAATTGTGGCCCTGTTGTTTGACATTTAGGTTGTTGTAATTTTGGCATTCATAATGCTCGTGGGATTGATATTCTTATGTGTAAAGAATTTTCCTATATGTTAAATTATTTTCTGACAATGGGCCATCTGGAGTAGAATTACAAAGTCAAGGTGAAAGATCTTTTACTTTCTTTACCTCCTTACTGTGGAAATTTAAACAAATGAAACACCAAAGAGTATAATGCATCCCATGGACATGAAGATTTTGCCATTCTTCTTTTATGTATCTATTCCTCATCCCAAGGTTTTTTTCCCTGAAGTATTTTAATCTCTCCTTTAACATGAACATTTTTAGTATGTATTTCTAACGATAAGGATTTTTAAAAAACATGAGCACGGGGCGCCTAGGTGGTTCAGTCAGTTGGCTGGCCGACTTTGGCTCAGGACATGATCTTGCGGTCTGTGAGTTCGAGCCCCGCATCGGGCTCCGTGCTGACAGCTTGGAGCCCAGAGCCTGCTTCAAATTCTGTGTCTCCCTCTCTCTCTGCCCCTTCCCCATTAGCACTCTGTCTCTCTCTGCCTTTCAAAAATGAATAAATGTTTAAAAAAATTCTTAAAAAAATTAAACTTAAAAAACATAAACACAATTTTATTATCATAATTAACAGCATGAACAATAATACATTAATATCATCCAACAATCAGTCTATGTTAATCTCCCCTGATTGTCTGAAATTATATTGATTTATTCAAATCAATATCCAAAGAAGGTCTTGGTTGATATATGTCTTAACTTTTCACTCTTGTAAATTCCCCATAAACTGGATTTGGTTGACCACATCCTTATGATGACATTTCTCACATTTCTCTAGCCTCCATATTTTCTGTTATTCTAGAGACATTTGATTAAGCTAAAAGAATTTTTTTTTTGCATGAATACTTCATTGGGAATGATATGCTGCCTATTACATCACATCAACCAACATCTGGTTGTCCCTTTGTATGATCTTAAAATTGATCAGTGGGTCCAGAAGCTGTCAGTCTGCTTATTTCACCAAATGTTTTCAACAGCCACTGATAATCACTGCCTAAAGTTATTACTTCATTAGGTATTGTAAATAGTGATTTTCTAATCCTATAATTCCTTTTGCTGAAATTCTGTGAAAAGAAGAAATTTCTTTCATCAGCAATTTGGATATCCCAAAATAGAGTTGATAAGGAAAGGCAGGATAAATGCTTAATTTTTTCTTCCTTTACCAACTTGCAGAATGAATTGGTATCCTAGAAATTCAAAAGATAATGTTTTGCTTTTGTGTTTTAGTAGTAGGAATGCTTAGATTATTATATTCTTGATGTGTTTCAATCCATTGCAGTCATCATTCTTTTGAATACCAAATATTCTTTTGAATGCCCTGTTTTTCTCCAAATAGGGTTATTACATATAAGCAATGTGTGAAAATATCCATCTATTCTTTATTTCATTAAGACTGGATATTCGTGGGGCACCTGCGTGGCTCAGTCGGTTGAACAACCGACTTCGGCTCAGGTCATGATCTCATGGTTTATGAGTTTGAGCCCCGCGTGGGGCTCTGTGCTGACAGCTCAGAGCCTGGAGCCTGCTTCGGATTCTGTGTCTCCCTCTCTCTGCCCTTCCCCAACTCATGCTCTGTCTCTCTCTCTCAGAAATAAACATTAAAAAAATTTTCTTAAAAAGACTGGATATTCTTATTAAGAGAGAAAGAGATAACAAATACATATCATATATATATATATATATATATATATATATATATATATATATATGACATGTGAATCAATTGTTGTCATGAAGAATGTAAATGGACATCAATATTGTTTTAAATGGCCCCTGAGTGATTTTAAAGTACAGCCAGCGTTGGGAATCACTAGACCAGTGCTTCTCAACCTGTGTTTACAAATCCCCTGGGCATATTGTTAAGAGGCAAATCAGATTTGGCAGGACTGGGGTGGAGCTAAGATTATATATTATATATTATATGTGTGTGTTATAAATGTATTATGTATATTTATATATTATATATAATTTGCTATCAATATCTTAATGTTTATTTATTTTGAGATAGAGAAATGTGTGGGGAGGGGCAAAGTGAGAGGGAGAGAGAGAATCCCAAGCAACAATGCAGGGCTTAAACTCACAAACTGTGACATCATGACCTGAGCCAAAATTAAGAGTCAGAAGCTTAACCAACTGAGCCACCTAGGTGCCCCTTCTATCAATAGATTTTTTTAAAAATCATACCTGTGTGCTGGTTTGTCTTTTTTTTCATTCCCAGTGAGGTTGAAAATTTTCTGTATGTCATTAGCCATTTGTATTTGGCTCTTGGTGAACTGTCTAGATATATCCTATTGGTAAATGAGTTAAAAGTTCTTAGCAGTTAGCGATTTGAAAAAAAAAAAAAAAAGTTCTTAGCAGTTAAAAAAATTAATTTATGTGAATTTTTATATATTAAAGATATTAACATGTTGCCTGTTGTATTTATTGCACATTATTTTCACAGTTAATTGTTTCCCTTCAATTTTAAGTATATAAGTTCCCTGTTATTTTATAAAGGTAAAGCTATTTATCTTTTTATTTGTGAGTTATTCCAAAATTATCAAATTTAGAAAGTTATTTTCCACCATGAAATTTGACAAATATTTTACTGTATTTTATTCTAGTATTTTAATGGGTTAAAAAAAATCAATTTAGGGGTTACTGGGTGGCTCAGTCAGTTAAGCGTCCAACTCTAGATTTCAGCTCACGTCATGATGTCACGGTTCACGAGTTCAAGCTCCACATCAGGCTCTGTGCTGACAGGTCAGACCTGGAGCTTCAGATTCTGTGTCCCCCTCTCTCTCTCTGTCCCTCCCCCACTCACACTCTGTCTCTGTCTCTCTCTCTCAAAAATAAATAAACGTTAAAAAATTTTTTTTAATTTAAGAAAAAATCAATTTAACTCAAAACTATCAGTTAATTTTGATATAAAGTGTGAGGACTGGATCTAAGTCTTTTCTTGATTTATCTATCCATTCTCATTCTAATATCACACACTATTACAGTTTTACAATGTATTTTTCCATATAAGAGGGGAAGTCTTTATTACTATTCTTATTCTTCATAGATTTCTCAGCACTTACTGTATTTATTCTTTCAAATAACTGTATTGGACATTTGTCATGTTTTGGAGGGCCTTCTTGAGCATTTTTTGCCTTATGAATCCTTCCTATTCCCCTCCCCCAAGGGAGAAGCCAGGAAACATGATTTCCCAGCCTCCCTTGCAGCTAGGGAATGGCCATGTGACCTAGGTTCCAGCAATCTAACATACTCGTGTGAAACTTTGGTGCAGAAATATGAACATGAGAAAGCGGGCTCTTTGTGGAACCCATTTGCTGGTGAGGGTGACAGCAGACATCCAGTTTGGGGGGCTGGCAAAAACTTGCAGTAGAGTTCCAGGCACACGTGTAGCATTGGTGCTGGTGGCAGCTGTGGGTGCAGTTGGATGGCATCACAGGCATGAGCGCAGATGGGCTCAGTGCCTGGCAGTGGGAAGACTGGTTCCCTCATTAGGTCAGTTCTGCAGTGTGGTCTGGCACTGTTCCTGGGAGCTCAGCTCCAAGCTCCTAAATGGTTCTGAGAGTTGCCCAATGCCCACTAACACATGCCTTTTCTGAGCTAGAGTGTGTTCTGTTGTTTGTAACTGAGAGTCTTGACTAACAAGTAGGCAAAACTAAATTGGGGAAGGAAGGTATCGTATCCGTAATTGTAGCTGTTGTCTAGAGGCTAGACTGACCCTTGATATGTAAAGTGTGGTCCATGTGGACCAGCAACACCTGGGAACCTGTTAGAAATGCTTAGTCTCAGTCCACCCCAGTCCTGCCGAAGTTGATTTGCCTTTTAACCAGATGCCCAGGGGATTTGTAAACACAGATTGAGAAGCACTGGTCTAGCGATTCCCAATGCTGGCTGTACTTTAAAATCACTTGGAGACCATTCCCCATGACAACAATTGATTCAGGAAAGAATCATCGACAGAGCCTAAAACCACAGAGCAAAGGTTGTTAGGGAATTGGTTATTCGTACAGGTCGAAGAATTTCCCCAGAGATCACTTACTAATTACAAAGGGGAAAAAATGACCTTTACAGCAGAGAAATCTGGCAGACTCCGCATAAACAAGTGACAAAATTTAACATCACAAATAGTTGGGCCAAGTAACATCATGGGCCTCCTGATAAGAGCACATCATCATCTATGTAGAATTTCTGCCAAAAATGAAAATGATTAACCTGAATCAAATACCGAGTGACAAAAAAACAGACAAGTCCGGAGAGATGACCTGAACAGCTGTCCTGGCTGGACTCTTCCAAAATGACAGTTTCATGAGAGCCGAAAAAGACTGGGAACTGGTCTAGATCAAAAGCAACTGACAAGACATGAAAACTAAATGCACTGTATACTCTTTAATTAAATCCTGAATTGACGGTGGAAAGGCTAGAAAGGACACCTTCAGGCCAATTTGGGGGGATTTTGAATAGTAGTTATTAGAATTGTGTTAATGTTAAATGCTTTGGGTGTGATAATTATGATGTGGTTTGTGGAGAAGAGTAAACCTGTTCTTAGGACACACATGCTGAAATATAGACAGACAAAGGGTCATGAGATCTATACATTGTTTTAAGTGGTCTAGAAAAAAAATTCATAGATGAAAGAGAAATAAAAACAAAAGCTGCAAAATGCCAAATGTTAGTATTTGGTGGACCTAGACCAAGGGCCGGCACATTTTTTCCATTTAGAGCCAGATAGTTAAGTACATTAGGCATTACAGGCTCTGTCGCAATACTCAATTCTGCTGTTTTAGTGTGAAAACTGCCATGAACAAAATAGGTCTGCTGTGTTTCAATAAAACTTTATTTGTGGACAATTATGTGCTGATTTTATCTCAAAGTTAGAAAACAGCCATTTCAAAAATTTGCTTCTCTGAATAGATATGAACCAAAATGTTATCAAAGACGACCTCCTGAAGGAGCAGGGAGTTGGTGAAGGGGAACTCTGTTTTACTGTCTGTACTTCTGTATGGTTTAAATGTTCAAACGAGTGCTTTGGATTTTTGTTTGTTTTTCCATTAAGTTGCTTTTTTTTTTTTTTAAAGTTTATTTATTTATTTTGAGAGAGACGGAGAGAGCACAAGTGGGGGAGAGGCAGGGACAGCAGGAGAGAGAATCCCAAGCAGGCTCTGCACTGTCAGCACAGAGCCCAACATGGGGCTCAAACTCACAAATCCATGAGATCATGACCTGAGCCCAAACCAGGAGCCGGTCGCTTAACCGATTGAGCCACCCAGATGCCCCTCATTAAGTTGCTTCTTAGATTAGTCGGCTTTACTGTAGTAACAAACAACTGCAAATCTAAGTGGTTTATAACAAATATCAGTTTCTTACGTTATGTGAGGGCTGAGAGTAGGCTGCACTTTGGCTCCGTGTATTTACTTACTCTGGCACCCAGGCTGAAGGAACAGACCTATCTGGAACGTACTGTTCTTCTAGCAGAGGGCAGAATCACCAGAGACCAAGCCAAGCCATGCAACTGCATTTAGAGCTCCTGCTCAGACATATGAGACGTGCCTGCTCGCATGCCAAAGGCCAAAGGCAGCCCCACAGCCAAGCCTCTCAAGGGAAGGCTTAAGAGGTGGGGTATGCATCATTACCTCACAGGGAAGGGGATGAGTACTTGTGAAACAATGATATACTTGACTACATTTCTGTTGAATTGAGTAAGTCTCCTTTGAGGAAATATTTTCTTTTTTTGTTCTTATATAATTTTTTTCCTGCTGACCCATTTTCTCCCCCCTCAGTTTTCCTTTCCCTGTGGAAGGGTAGCTTCAGCAGTGCTTTTCAAACTGTGGATGGTAACCCATTAGTGAGTCATGAAATTAATTTAGTGGAGGCACAACTAGTAATTTTGCTTAAAAAAGAGAATACAGTAGAAAATCAGGAGAACACTGCACATAATAAAGTTAAGGATTGTTTAATGAAACCTTTATTTCAGTCACATATATTTGTCCATATACTGATATAAGCTATATTTTTTGCTATTTCAGTTTAAAAAAATTAAAACTTTTTAAATAAATTTTTTAATGATTGATTGATTGATTGATTTTGACAGAGGGAGCATAAGGAGGGGAGGGGCAGAGAGAGAGGAGACAGGATCTGACAGCAGAGAGCCTGATGTGGGGCTTGAGTTCACGAACTTCGAGATCATGACATGAGCTTAAGTGGGATGCTCAGCCGGCTGAGCCACCCACGTGTCCCTCAGTTAAAAAAATTTTAAAGCCTTGGGGCACCTGGGTGGCTCGGTCGGTTGGGCGTCCCACTTCAGCTCAGGTCATGGTCTCACAGTCTGTGAGTTTGAGCCCCGCATCGGGCTCTGTGCTGACAGCTCAGAGCCTGGAGCCTTCCTTGGATTCTGTGTCTCCCTCTGTCTCTGCCCCTAACCCACTCGCATTCTGTCTCTGTCTCTCTCAAAAATGAATAAACATTAAAAAGAATTTTAAAAAAATTGTAAAGCCTTGACCTAAAGGACAGGCTAGGTTGAGGGACTGATTGATCACTCCCAATTCCCATCTGAACTCAAGGATGCTGGTACCAAGGATGAAGAGAAGCTGGTTGTAGAATCTGATCCAAGACGCCACTGAACGCCAAGAGACTGTGATGGATACAGCACATTGACTGCCTCAGCCTCTTTCCTGTGTCCCATTCTCCTTCTATGCTGCAGAGACTAGAAATCCTAAAACGACATTTCCCAGGCTCCTTCGCAGCTGGGTTCCAGGTGGGTTTTAGCTTCCACTCATGAGCTGCTGTGATAGATTTAAAACCTGCACACATTCTTTGCTGCTGCACCCACTGAGAGGTAGAATCTAATCCCCCTCCCCAAGAATCTGATCTGGCCTTGGAGACTTGTGTGGCCAAAAGAATGCAGCAGAGATGATGTTCTCAAACTCTGAGTGCATTTCCTAGGAAGCCCCACAGGGTCCACCTGGGCCTCTGGGAATGGGGGAGCCAATTTCTCTGTCAGAAGTCCAACTGTCCTCAACAGCCATGCTGTGAAAAACCCGAGCATCTGGAGGTCCTGGAGGATGAGACCAGCATGTGGAAGTGCTCAGTATGGGACTGAACAAGATATCTTGGAGGTAAATCCTCCAGCCCCAGCTGCCCCAGCACGGATCAGACAGAGATGGACCACCCAACCAAGCCCTCTCCTGAACTCACAAAATCATGATACAAACAAAACGGTTTTTGAAGCCACCAAGTTTCGACGTACTGTGTTACATAACAATAGATTAACAGAAGAGATGCCTTTTCTCAAGACTTGTTTGGAACTGAGTCAAGCAGGGAGACGGACAGTGGCACGCAAGGCTCCCGAGGGATAGGAGGTTGCTTCTTGTTTGGATGTCTTGAAGAAGATGTGTGGCATGCAGGGTACTTTCTTTTTTAGGCCTCTACCCTTAGCAGCACCCAAGCTCCAGGACAGGACACGTGGGAACCAAGAGCTACTATGCTGAGAGAATCCAGAGGCTAACACTAAGGACCACGGGAAAGCCAAGAAGAACATGGGGTATGGAGCCATGAATGAAGCCAGATAGAGTGATAAACTCAGACAGCTGACATTTGTTGGGCACTCACTGTGTGCCAAGAATGTATTAGCATTCTATGAACATGATTTTATTTGATTCCCCCCCAACTGTCCCAGGAGGTAGCTACTACTGTTCATTCACATTTCATAGGTGAAGAAATCAAGGCACAAAGAAGCTAAGTAATTTCAAGGTTCTGCAACCAGTAAATGGCAGAGTATGGATTTATCTGACCAAGAGCTTGTGCTCCTACTGGCCACTCACACCGGAATGGCTTCTAGGAGCAAGGGCCAAGTCACTCCAAGGAGGTTGAAACCATGATGAACATTAAAGGGCATGTGAGGTGGGTGTATGTTCTCGCACAAAACTGCAGATGGGATTCGCCCCACAGAACAGTCCTTTACTCAAGATAACTTAAGAGGGTGCCCCTACCCTCATTCTCTAAGACACTGTTTATAGCCTCCATCACTGCTTCCACACTGTGGAACCAAGGACGTTCCTGTTGGGTCTAAGGCTCTGCTCCATTCCTGATAACCAGAGGCTGAGTTAGCCTTAGCATTGCTCGGAACCCCAAACAGCTCAGACCTCTTGGTTCAGGTATGATCCAGGTAGGGGCTGGCAAGGAAAATTGCTGGAAGGAGGGCTGGGAATTTTAAGATGGCCCCTATAACCTTCACTCCTTGGTGTAACTCCCATGACTATGTTATGCTATATGGCAAAAGGGACATTATCCAAGGGGGCCTAATCTGATCACACGAGCCCACTTAAATGCACAGTTTCTTTGGCAGCAGCAGAAGTAGTGACAAAGATCCCCTTGTTAAAATTTTTTTTAATTTTATATATAGAGAGAGCATGTATAAGTGGGGGAGAGGGGCAGAGGGACAGAGAATCTCAAGCAAGCACCATGCTCAGTGCAGAGCCTGATGCTGGGTCTGATCCCACAACCCTGGGATCATGACCTGAGACAAAATCAAGAGTCAGACATTCAACCAACTGAGCCACCAAGGTGTCTCAAAGATTCCCTTTTTGACCAAACTCTGGCCAAGCTCCTCTGAACCCTCTTCTTCACTGACCTTTAAGTCGATAAAAAATGGAAAGGAAGTAAATTAAAACTAAAAGACCTATCTCAGCATTAGCCTACACAGACTTCAACAGACACTAACATACTTTCTACCAGCTCAAGGCCACATCCCTACGATAACCCTAGCCCTTCTTAAAATGTCTGCCTGAGAAAGCTCAGAGTTGAGTTCGGTTCACATTGGACTTTTTTCCCTATTGCAATAGCTGTTACTGATTAAAATCTGTCCTTACTGCTTTAACTAATTTCCGGCTTTGCTTGCCTTTGACAGAAGTCAAATTCCAAGCAAGAACAATTCAACACACTGTTGCTGGTTTAAAGTTGGAGGGGTCATGTGGCAAGGAAAGGGGGAGGCTGGTAGAAGATGAATGCCCACAACAAAATGGGAACTGAATTCTGCCACTGAATTTTCCCGGAAGCGGATTCTTTCTAGAGCCTCCAGATAAGATCACAGTCAATATCTTTGGTTTATGCCTTGTTATATTTTGAGCAGAGAGCCCAGACGTGCTTGCCCAGACTTCTGATCTACAGAACCGTGAGCTAATGAATAGGTGTTGTTTTAAGCTGCTAAGTGTGTGACAACTTGTTACACAGCCATAGAAAAGGAATATACCTTTTGTTTGACCCAACAATCCCACTTCTAAGAATTTATACTGAGGATATACTGTCAATAATACAAATACATAGGTTTTTCATTGCAATATTAATATTAACTGGAAACTACCTAAATGTCCAAGCAGAGGAGATTGGGTGAATAAACTCTGGCATATACAAGAGCTCATGGAGTAAGAGAACGAGGAAGACTCTTGTGGACTGAGATACAATGATTTCCAGGCGATAAGCAAAGAGATTTAATTGCAGAAAAGCATATTATGAAGGGAAAACCTTTGTTTTCCTTTATACTACACAATACTCTGAATACTTATGTACTCCATATATGGGGTAGCTTGTCCCACATTAAGCAATTCTGTGACACTGCCTGGGTGGCCTTTAACTCAATTTTTATATTATCTGCCTGGAGAGAGCATCAGACTCCCCCCCCCCCTTAGTCCCACAAGACTGCCCCACTTCTGACATCAATCACAAATCCAGGTTTTTACCTGTGCTTTTAACAGGCTATACATTGGAGTTTCCCATAAACTCCTCTTCAGATTTCATTTATTCACTAGAGTAGCTCACAGAACTCAGAGAAAGATTTATTTATGTTTATCAGTTTATTTTAAAGGATACAGATGAACAGCCAGATGAAGAAGTATGTAGGTTGGGGCCTAGAAGGGTCCTGAGAGCAAGAGCTTGTATCCCCATAGAACTGGGAGGTGATACCCTTCTGGCATGTGGCTGTGTTCACCAGCCAGAAAGTTCATTGAATCTTCTTGTTCAAGAGTCAGTGGATGAGGCTGAAAGCTCCAACCCTCTAATCACTTGGTCTTTCTGGTGACCAGCCCCATCCTAAAGCTATCTAGGGGGCCCACACTGTCACCTCATTAGCCTAAAGTCAGGTGTGCCAAAAAGGGGCTCCTTAGGAGTAACTAAAGACACTGCCATCGCTCAGGAAATTCTAAGGATTTCAGGAGCTCTGTGCCAGGAACCAGGAACAAAGACCAAATATATTTCTTATACTACACATATGTACTATGCTATGTTTTGCATGAGAAAGAAGGGGAAAGAAGAAAATATACATATATCTGCTTATTATTACAAAATAAAACACAAGAAGGACAAACAAGAAAACAATGCAGTTGATTACCTACAGGGGTGGAGGGGAATAGATGGAAATGATATTTCTCTGAGCATATCTTTTTATATAGCTTTGACTTTTGAAAGCATGCTAATATCCCACATATTCAAAAACAAAATTAAGTCGATAAAAAATGGAAAGGAAGTAAATTAAAACTAAAAGCAAACTAAAACAAGTAAACTAATATTTCAAAAAAGTACCATGATCACACTGAACAGGAGAAAATGAACGAATTTGAAGTAATTTAACACAGTATTTGACTATATTCCCTCAGTTGGGGACGGGGAGTATGGTGGAGGGGAAGAATTGCAAACAAATCCTGAACTGTGTTTACTAGGTCTGCTGTTTGTAATGGTGTGGGAAAAACAATTCAGAAACCATTATAGATGTTATAAACTATTTCAAAGCATTTAAAAAAATATTTGTTTACTTTTGGATTTTTTAAACTAAAGTTTATTGTCAAATTGGTTTCCATACAACACCCAGTGCTCATCCCAAGTGCCCTCCTCAATGCCCATCATTCACTTTCCCCTCTCCCCCACCCCCCATCAACCCTCAGTTTGTCCTCAACACTTAAGAGTCTCTTATGGTTTGCCTCCATCCCTCTTTGTAACTCTTCTTTTTCCCCTTTCCCTCCCCCATGGTCTTCTGTTAAGTTTCTCAAGATCCACATGAGTGAAAACATATGGTGCCTGTCTTTCTCTGACTGACTTATTTCACTTGGCATAATACCCTCCAGTTCCAACCACATTGCTGCAAATGGCCAGATTTCATTCTTTCTCATTACCAGGTGGTATTCCATTGTATATATAAACCACATCTTCTTCATCCATTTGTCAGTTTCTGGACATTTAGGCTCTTTCCATCATTTGGCTATTGTTGAAAGTGCTGCTATTGAGAGAGAGCGAGGGAGAGAGAAAGAGAAGCAAAGAGAAAGGGAGACAGACAATGCCAAGCAGGCTCTGCACTGTCAGCGCAGAGCCTGATATGGGGCTCAAACTCACAAATCGTGAGATCATGACCTCAGCCGAAGCTAAGAGTCGGATGCTTGACTAACTGAGCCATCCAGGAGCCCCAATATAATAAACTATTTTAGATGTAACATAGGACTGAGCAAATGGGAGCCAGGATTCTCACAAAAGGAGAAGGGATATACAAATAAAGAATGGGGAAGGCAAGAAATAACCTTGTTGAGGGTATATTCGTGTAAATTCATGATTTCTAAGATCTGTATATGCATGTTTGTGTCACACATCTATGACTGTGTAAACATGCGTACCTATGTACATACAGGTATACCCGCATATATTTCCTGACTCTGTCCATTGAGAGAGCCAAGAAGAAAGGACACTCCAGGAGCACTGAGGGCACCAAATTCTCTGACCTTGATCTCTGAGACCTTCACCACTAAACGAATCAGGGTCCTCAGAGAACTAGCTGAGTTCCAGGCTGGCATAAAGAACGCTTGGAATCCCTTGTTATACCAGCAAGTAAGGACATGCTTTTTTAAAGAGTGGGTTTATGTCCACATGGACCTACGAGACAGCTTGAAGGGGTTCTCACTGGCAAGTCTGGGACAGTTTGAACACCAAAAGAACTAAGAATTAAATTATAAATCCCTAAAAAAAAAAAAAAAAAAAGAGTCCACAAATACATAAATCGAGAGAAGGAAGCTCTTTTGTTTACTGGAAAATGCTGAGGGCAGAATGGAAAATGTGGAAGGAATGTGGGATCAACTGTTTTGCAACCATCATGGTAAAGCTGGATTAGGCAAGAATCATCAGTGGATGCTAAATCTAGGGGGGATCTTCGATAAAGAAGGCAATATCTGCATGACGTTCCCACACTGCTTATTAGTTGCAAGGGAGAAAAAAACAGCAATAATTATATACTGAATTACTTAGGGGTAAAGGGCCTTGATATATTTAACTCACTTTAAGATGGCTCAGTGAAAAGTATTTTTATATTGTGCTGCTTTTATTTTTCTGGATGGTTAAAAAACAAAAAAACAAAAACCCTGCATGGAAAGTCTCTTAGAGCAAAGGTCTTGTAGAATGCAGTTTTCGTCCAAAAAGAGGGTTGGGGCCTGAGTGATCATAGCAGATGAGTAGCTGGGCTAGGTGACTGCAGCTAATAGGACACAGAGGCTGAGCCCCCGAAAACTGAGGCGGGTATGGGCCTGAGAGGCCTGTAGGAGAGGTGAATGTTCACCACAAAGTCTGATCCAACAGGCTACCCATGACTAATGTATGCTCCTGGGCTTATGCATCCCCTGACTAGGCCAATCTACTAGGCTTAGACCACTGTCAGCCCTGAGAACAAGCCTCTATCACTGGAGATTTCCAGACATAGGTTCAAGATCTCCCATACCAGCCTCATGTGATCCTTACCTTCTAGAACTGTTTTAGGCTCCAACCCTGATTGCCTCCTCTCCTGTGACCTCGGCTATATCTGGTGAGTTCTCCCTCCTCCCAGCATTCAGACCATGGCTTTCCTCCAGATTTTCTGGCTCAGCATGTCTTGCCCTGGCCCTGACTCCTCGATCACCCTATGACTCAGGGCTCTGGCTCCCTACCCCAGGACCCCACCCTGCCTATGTTCTGGTTCTCCCAGCTAAGGTCCCACAAGAGCCCAAAGAATGGGGATGTTTAACCCAGAACCTGCCAGGTTACTAAGACTGCCCCCCCACCCCCGCCACCCCATCATGTCAAAGGACAACTTGGGGCTTCTGGTTCTCTCAACCCAGCTACTGAGCCCGCCATACCACAGGACCCTGCAGATATGTAGTGACCCATGAAGCTGCAAACAGTGGATGGAATTGGCACCTGACTGCTGAACACACCCAGCATGTCACAGTCCTTGGCCCTGAAGCATGCCTGCCCTACACTCTCTCTAGGTTAGGCAGTGTTCGGGAAACGCAAGAAAGAAGCATCAGAAACAGGCTTGCTCAACAGACCTGATGCTTGGAGTTCCCTACTATTTTCAGCTAACACTTGCTTCCCCAGCTCTAGCACATGAACTCTAGCTCCTGGAGTCTCCTCCCATTTCCACTGCTTACTAGCTGTGTGTCCTTGGCCACTGTTTCACCTCTTCAGCTTCAATGACATCTGCCACATAAGGATAATGTACATGAAGCAGCCAGTGCAGTATCTGGGGCATGGTTGGTGGCTCAAAAATAGCAGTCATTGATTCAAGAAAGAATCAACAGATGATGATGGAAAGTTTGATGAGGAAGAGGATCTTCATATAATCTTAAAGTAGCTCTGCATAATTTACTAATTAATTTAAAAAGGGAAAATAATCAAAGCACACTATCAAAAGCGTGAAAAGACAACCCACAGATGGGAGTAATATGTCTTCTATCTGATAAGAGGTCAATATCCAGAGTCTATGAAGAACTCCTTCAACAATAAACACAATTCAAAGGACTTGCGTAGACATTTCTCCAGAGAAGATTTACAAATGCTCCATAAGCACATGAAAAGATATTCACCATCAATCATTAGGGAAATACAAATCAAAACCACAATGAGATACTACCTCAACCCCATTAGGATGGCTATGATTAAACCAAAAACAAAATGGAAAAAAAGAAATGTTGGCAGGGGTGTGGAAAAACTGGAACCAATATACATTGCTGGTGAGGATATAAAATGGTGCAGCTGCTATGGAAAAATGGAAAAGCCACCGTGACAGTTCTTCATAAAGTTGAAAATACAATTACCATATCATCTAACAATTCCACTCGTAGATGTATATCAAAAGAATTGAAAGTAGGGACTCAAATAGATACTTGTACACCAATATTCATACCAGCATTGTTCATAACAGCCAAAAGATGAAAACAATCCAAGTGCCCATCAACAGATGAATGGATAAAGAAAATGTGGTATATACATACAATGGAACGTTGTTTAGCTACAAAAAGGAATGAAATTCAGATAATGGTACAAAATGGATGATTTTGAAACATTATGTTTGGTGGAATAAGACAGACACTGAAGGACAAATGGTGTATGAGTCCACTTACCTGAAGTCCTAAAATAGACAAATTCATAGGGACAGAAAGTAGAATAAAGTTTACCAGGAACTAGGGGAAGGGGGATTGTCTCAGTTTGAGATAATAAAAAAGTTCTGGAAATACACAGTGGTGATGGCTGCGTGATATTGTGAATATACTTAATGTCACTGAATTGTTAACCTTAAAAAATGTTTAAAATGATAGATTTTATGTTATATATATTTTACCACAGTTTAAAAAATGTGAGCAAGGGGTGCTAAGGTCTGAGTCAGTCCACTTCCTGGTGAACTCTCAAAACTGACTGGTAGGGTCTTGCTTCTAGGACAGGGCCTGACTTTGAGAAGACACTGCTGGGAGTCAAATCAAAATTGAGCAGAACAGAGGCAATAGAGACAAAGAAAGAAAAGGTCTAAATCAGGGGCTAGGTAATAGCATTTTTGGTTTATTGGCTTGAGGGTTCACGTTGCAACTCCTCAGCTTTGCTGATTTGGCCTGAGAGCAGCTATAAACAATATGTAAAAAAATTGGGCAGGACTGGGTTTCAATAAAACTTTATAAAAACAGGTGGCCTTTGCCAGTCCTTGATCTGGGAGGGAAACAGAGTTGGCAAGCCATCATATTTTTTAATATTATATAAAAACAAAAGAGGGAGCTCTGTGAAGTTAGAAAAACCATACTGAACCACACAACTCCTAAAACCTCCAGAAAACTAATCTCACATAAAATAAACAGAAAAGGTAAAGATAAAATCTCATACAAAGTCATTACTAAAAAAAGAAAAAGAGCAGAATAACATTTTGCCCATAAAACAACTCAAATTGTAACCTACTATTTTATTTTTTAAGTAAACTCTATGCCCAATGTGAGGCTCACACTCATGACCCTGAGATCAAAGTTCCATGCTCTACCAACTGAGCCAGCCAGGTGCCCCTGTAACCTGCTATTTTAAAACCAGCTTAAAACAAAACAAAACAAAAATTTTTAAAGTAGGCCCCATGCCCAGCATGGAGCCCAACGTGGGGCATGAACTCACGACCCTGAGAAGAAGATCTGAGCTGAGATCAAAAGTCGGATGTTTAACTGAGACACCCAGGTACCTGCTATCTAAAATTATTAACAAAATGATACAACACAAGAAAGAACTACAGTAAAACAAATTAGAAAATCCTAGAAATGAGTAAAGAATTGGAAACAAAGGGGGGAAATGAAAAGTAAATTAGAAGAAACACAAGAGCAAATAAACACAATAAAAAATTGTCTTAAGAGAAATAGAAGGGAGAAAAACATTTTTTCTTTTTTTTTTTTTAAATTTTAACGTTTATTTATTTTTGAGACAGAGGGAGACAGAGCATGAACAGGGGAGGGGCAGAGAGAGAGGGAGACACAGAATCTGAAACAGGCTCCAGGCTCTGAGCGGTCAGCACAGAGCCTGACACGGGGCTCGAACTCATGGACCGCAAGATCATGACCTGAGCCGAAGTCGGATGCTTAACCAACCGAGCCACCCAGGCGCCCCGAGAAAAACATTTTCTTAATTTTTTTATGGTAAAAAATTTTTTTCTTCTTTCTTTTTTTATTTTAGAGAGAGAGCGTGCACAAGCGGGGAAGGATTGGATTGAGAGAAAGAGAATTTTAAGCAGGCTCCGTGCTCAACACAGATCCCAATGCAGGTCTCAATCCCATGACGCTGGGCTCATGCCCTGAGCCGAAGTCAAGAGTGGATGCTCAACCAACTGAGCCACCCAGGTGCCCCCACCCCCCAATTTTTTTTCTAAGATTTTATTTTTAAGTAATCTCTATACCCAACATGGGGCTCAAACTCACAATCCCGAGATCAAGAGTTGTGTGCTCCACTGACAGAGCCAGCCAGATGCCCTGGGAGGAAAATCATTTTTAATTGTAAAGAAGTCTGACAGAAAAGAACAAAATGGTTTGAGTGAAAATGACAAATATGTAGGACAGGCAAAGAAGAGCCAATACAGAACATAGAAGTCTCCTGGCGCCTGGGTGGCTCAGTCGGTTAAGCGTCCAACTTCGGCTCAGGTCATGACCTCGCGGTTTGTGCGCGGTTTGTGAGTTCGAGCCCCGCATCCAGCTCTGTGCTGACAGCTCAGAGCCGGGAGGCTGCTTCAGATTCTGTCTCTCCATCTCTTGGCCCCTCCCCTGCTCGTGCTCTGTGTCTCTCTGTCTCTCAATAATAAATAAAGGTTTAAAAAAATTAAAAAAAAAAGAACATAGAAGTCTCTGAAGTAGAGAAATGAACCAAGTAAATAAGATAAATATAAAAATCAAGAAAAATATAAAAAATCAAGATACGTATCTATAATTAAATTTTTTTTAATGTTTGTTTTTGAGAGAGAGAGAGGCAGACAGACAGAGCATGAGCAGGAGAGGGACAGAGAGAGAGAGAGACACACACACAGAATCCAAAGCAGGCTCCACATTCCGAGCTGTTAGCAGAGCCCCACGTGGGGCTCCAACCCACAAACCATGAGTTCATGACCTGAGCCAAAGTGGGACGCTTAACCGACTGAGCCACCCAGGCATCCCTATAATTTCTTAAAAATGTCTATTCATTTATTTTTAGAGAGAGAGAGAGAGAGAGAGAGAGAGTGGGGGAGGGGTAGAGAGAGAGGGAGAGAGAGAATCCCAAGCAGGCTCTGCACTCAGTGCAGAGCTCAGTGCAGGACTCGATCTCACAAACCATGAGATCATGACCTGAGCCAACATCAAGAGTTGGATGCTTAATCAACTGAGCCACCCAGGTGCCCCTGTATGTATCTTGATATAAAGTATGCATAAATCAAGACATTATGCAAAATACAAAATTTAAGAAAATGTTCCTGAATTGATATTTGAAACTACACACACACACACACAGACACACACACACACACCATGTACCTAAGAATTCTTGACCCAAACCCAGTGTCGAGACATACTAACAAATTCACCAGGCTTTCAGGGTACCTGGGTGGCTCAGTGTGGAGCCTGCTTGGAATTCTCTCTCTCTACCCCTCCCCTACTTGTTCTCTCTCTCTCTCTCTCTCTCTCTCTCTCTCTCTCTCCAAATAAATAAACTAAAAAAATAAATTCACTAGACTTTCAGGAGAAAAACATCCTTTGGCATCTGGGCAAAAAAAAAAAGTGGCTTATATGAGAAACAAAATGTGGACATTGCTAGACTTTTTAAGAGCAATACTTGATAAGAATAGGAGAAAATAAAATGATTAAGATATTCAAGGAAAAGATAATGTGACCCAAGGACTTTATATCCAGCAAAACTGACTTTTATAAATTTTTTTAATGTTTATTTATTTATGAGGGAGAGAGAGAAAGAGTCAGAGTGTGAGTAGGGGAGGGGCAAAGAGAGAGGGAGACACAGAATCTGGAGCAGGTTCCAGGCTCAGAGCTGGCAGCACAGAGCCCAACTTGGGGCTCGAACTCAAGAGCCGTGAGATCATGACCTGAGCCAAAGTCGGAAGCTTAACTGGCTGAGCCACGCAGACACCCCAGAAAAACTCACTTTTAAATGTAAAGAGCAT
This sequence comes from Panthera pardus, assembly GCF_024362965.1. Taxonomy (NCBI): domain Eukaryota; kingdom Metazoa; phylum Chordata; class Mammalia; order Carnivora; family Felidae; genus Panthera; species Panthera pardus. The sequence goes on along the minus strand of NW_026526969.1, from coordinate 632,448 downwards.
GTACTATTATCAACATTCGTATTGTTTCCATGAACTCTTACTGAAGAATCTGCTAAAGAACAGTCTCAGATAACCAAAATGAGAGGTATGAACATAGCATAACCAAAACTAGAGCGATGTCAACATAAGGTACGGTGAGGAGCATTATAGAGATGTATAGTCAGCTGTGGAACTAAGACTAAATAAAGGTTAAAAGAAGAAGTGACGGTTATACTTCCGGTCATGTGTGTACAGAATGATTATAACGCAGGGTAAAAGGGAAAGCATATACACAAAATATATTTAAGTATTTCAGTCATCACATCGGTAGTGGTAGTATTAGTTTTGTTATTCTGAGATTGTTATATATTTAAGGTGCATAAAGTAAATAAATAATTATGAGGTATTCTAATTCTATCCAATAGAAGAGTTTAAGTAAAAAGCCTGAATCTCAAGTGGAAGTAGCATCAGGACGAACTCAGAAGTTATCTTTTAAGATGTACATATATACATATCATCCTAGCATGAATATATTCGTGTATGTATATATTTTGTGTATTTTACCTCCCTTTTACAACACAACTTGTATCTGAATTCCTAGCTTTGTTGACCGAAAAGGCCTAGAAGCGAGGTAGACACAATGACCATCCAGTGGCACTGCATAGATGATCTTGAAATACCATTTTGCCCTAGAAGAAACCAGGGCTTTTTGAAGAAACAAAGGATTCAAGGGTAGGAAAGGTACAAGATGAGCCTGGAACTCTTCGCATAGCAGATCACAAGGCAGCTCTCAGAGAAACTCAGGAGCCAACTTTGAAGAGGCCCCCGTGGACCAGAGGACTATTTGAGCCGCACCAAGGATAATGATTGTGTAGATTGAAACCCATCAATAATGGGTTAAGCCCCTGGGTTAGTAATGGTGCTTAAAACAAACAAAATTAACTGGTCACCTTTGGAGGATATTTAGGAGCCAAGTCATTATTTTGAAAATAGGTAAAAGGAAAGATTCAAACATGTATCTTGCTTTCCCTACCCTAGTGTAGGGTAAACAAAAATCTAAAAAAAAAAAATTTTTTTTTAAACCCCTGGTGCTTCAAGAAGAGAATGTTCCCCTTCCTTCTTCCCCTTCTTCCTTCTTTTCAGCATTTCTTTTTCTTTTAGGAAAAGAAAAGCATTTCGTTTTCTTTTAGAAAACCTGAAATTATAAATGCTTTCTCTGTCTCTCTGAGATATATGTAACTCTTTAAAAAAGTTAAATAGACCTCATACCAGGAATGCCTTTCTTGGAGGCCATCTCCTTGAAATGTGAACTTGTCTCTTTGGAATTTTAAGCCTAGGTGCTTGGCTCCATAATGTAACATCCTGCTTGTCATAAAGAGAGAAGTTTTATTTTTCCTGTTGATGAAGACAATTAACATGTATGTAATGGATTTTATTTGCCTGGCTGTATACAAGCAGATTTATTTTTCTTTGCAGTCTCCTTGATGGATTGCTATTATGTGCACTGCAGTCTGGTTAAATGCTTATTCAATAATGAAACCATTTCCTCTCTTGCCTATATTTTGTAGAAGGAAATTTCTGTGTTGGCAGGAGATCTGATTTGTAATTATATTTCCCCCAAATGGGTAACCAATAGAAGATGAGGAAAAATATCTCGTTATAAAAACATTCCATTTCATAAAGAAAGAAAAAGTGATAGAATTAGAATACCACCATCGTGCAACCCCCAGCAAATTAATAGATCCAGGCACTGAGCATCAACAGCTGCTAATATCACAGACAGACAATGCAGAGACTATAATGCCCCTTGCTGAAAGAACAAGATACCACTTCGAGTCTTGCCAAAGGGATCAACCCTGAATCTGACCAAGTCTCTGGACCCAGTTGCTAAATGGTTGGAAAAACATAAGACAGAGGCACAAGCTCAACTGCACCATGAGTATGCCACCAGCAAATCCAGGACTCTGTAGGTCAAACAAACTGGGATGTTGGCCATGAGATTGTAAGAAAAAGAAAGGCATGGTGAGAGATCCTGTAGATGAAGAAGCGTAAAAGGTAGGTTTAAAAAAAACAACAAAAGTGCAAGAGAAAACTATTGTGGTGGGGGATGCACACTTGGGTAACAAAACTGTAAAGAAAGCCAGTGAAGTGGCTGCCATAAAGTTCAGGATTGTGGACACTTTATGCAGGAGGAAGGCAATTGTATTTGGGACAGGGTGAAAGGAGGGTTTCTGAGTGACTGGCAGAGTTTTATTTCTTGACCTGAGTGTTAGTTATAAGGGTGTTCTTGTTAGAATTCATTAAGCTATTAATCATAATTATAAGTTCTCTTTATAATGTATCCCCTTATAATTCACATGACTTATATGGGTTTTTTTTTTTTTAGTAGCTGTAGCTGTGTTTTATTTTACAATAGAAAGAAGTTATGATTATTTAAACCAACTCCTCTAATCATTGTCTTCTCAGAAAATTCTGCATAGAATTAAAACAGAAGTGACTTGCTAGTGAACTGGATGGAGGTGGGAATCAAGGATGACTTCTCAATTTATATAACAGGGCCAGGCAAGAATTGTGAAACCATCACAAAGCCATGCATGGCTTATAACTAATAACCAACAAACGTATCCAGTTTATAGCGAGGAGAGAATACTTCAGCATAAAGATGATCAGGAAGGGCTTTCTGGAGAAGGGAGGATATGAGCCAAATTTTGAGTTAGAATTTGGATTCTTGAAGAAAGCATGTAGTACAAGCAGATGGCACCACGTACATAAACCATAGAGACGGGAAAACACAAACATCTCTTCAAGGAATGTTCTTTCCTTTACTGCCCAACTTATCTCATCCTTCAAGTCCAAACATTACTTTCTCCAAGAAACTTCCCTGATTCTCCCAGACTGGGTCAGGTCTTCTATTTCCTTTTTTTGTTTTTCCAATTTTTACCATAGCTATAATTAAATGGTGAGTTGTGAAATTGGTCATTTAGCATCTCTCCCCCTAGAATATAAAACTTCCTTTAGACAGACTCTGGATGTCAGAGTCATGTTATACTTCACTACTCAGCTCTAAGCCTTGCATGGTAGACATCAAAAGCTTGTTGAGTAAATAAATGAGTGAAGCCATTCAGCTGGAATGAAGAGTTGTGCAGGGGACTAATAAAGTTGGAAATTTTATCAAGAGACAGATTGTGGAATGACCTAGAATGCTAGGGTTAAATGCTTAGATTTTTATCCTTTTTGCTAAAAAAGAATTAACACCAAATTTATTGTCTCACAGTTCTGGAGGCTAGAAGTCCCAAATCAATTACATTCACCAATTTACAGATGTCAAGGGGGTTGGTTTCTTCTAAGAGCTCTCTGCTTCGCAGTCCATGGCTATCTTCCACATGTGTCTCTTCACATGATCTTTTCTGTACTTGTATCTCTGCGTTCAAATTTCCCTTTTATAAAGCTTTCAGCGTATTGGATTAGCACCCACCCTAATGACTCCATTTTAATTTGATTACCTATGTAAAGAACCCTATGTCCAAAATAAGGTCACATTCTGAGGTACTATATTAGAACGCCAAAATACGTTTTTTGTAGGGAACACAATTCAACCCATAATACATGGCTAACTTCCACTCAACATTTGAGATAGTTCAAAGGTTTTATTTATTCTACGTACATTTCTGTGATACTCCCTCTTTCCTGGAGCAATCTCCATGTTATGTGTTTCCATAGTATGTTTTCCTTTCTCTTGGTATTTATTAAGCAGTATTAGAAGAGCCAGCATATTATCTCTCAGTGGACTATGAGTGCCTTTAAAAACAGAGATACTCTAAATTATTTTTGTATTTCATATGCCTAGAACCATTTTTGGAATGAACGATACTACAGTCTATATTTTTCTAAATCTTAATTTCCCTTGGTCACAGTAGCAAAATAAAATACCTTTAATGTTTTTCAAAGACATGCATGCATTGCATATTAATATACAGTTTTACTTTTTAATATTATTTAGGCAAACAGTACACCTGATATTCTAAAAACAAACAAAATATTGAGCTTTATACTCCTAAGTAATAAGGTTTCAATCTTAATTCAAGGATATATTCTCTTAAGTGGTTTTCAACATATAACTACAGTAATATGACCCTATTCTGGAGGAAATCTGAAGCATGATTGGTCTGATTGTATTGGAAAGGGTGCCTATTACAATCCTACTCTTTTGTCTGATCTTGAGATCCAGGAATTGGCTTCTAAAGTTCTTAGTAATTTAAGGGTTGAATAGAATACAGTGTAAAAATCACTAATCTATAGGACAGAAAATGAAGACTCTGAATACATATTACTTTCTAAAAATCCTTGTTTCCTCTATTAACCAAAGAATCATAATCTCTGAATTTTGGTCTATGTATTTTTGTATTCAATATTTAACTTTCTACTATCATGATCTACTTATGCGTGTATATAGTTCAGAATTTTAGCTGCTATAACTTGAACCAGTGCAATAGTTTCCATTAAACTACTGAACCATTCAGCACATTCTTGGCACTGTGAGAGGAATACATCTTTTCTCTTGGTTCCAGGAGGCTCAGAGCCAAAGTGGTGCTCAGTTTTAACTACACCAATATTTCTTGTTAACATATCTGTTTCTTCTGTCTTCCATACCCTGGTTTTCTAAAAAAATGTTTTTACTGGGGTAAAATACACATAACATAAATTTACCATTTTCACTATTTTTAAGCGTACAGGTCAGTGGCATTAAGTACATTCACCACCATCATCTCCAGAACTTTTTCATCTTCCCCAAATAAATTCTGTACCCATGAAATAGTTAACTCCCCATTTCCCTCTCTGCCCAGCCCCTGGCCCCTACCACTCTACTTTTTACCTCTACAAATTTGGCTGTCCAGGTATCTCGTATAAGTGGAATGATGTAACAGTTGTCCTTTTGTGTCTGGCTTATTTCACTTAGTATAACGTCTTTTTTAAGGATTTTATTTTTTTAAGTTTATTTTTATTTAGTTTGAGAGAGAGATAGAGAATGACTGGCAGAGGGGCAGAGAGAGAGGGAGGAAAACCCAAGCAGGCTCTGAGCTGTCAGCACAGAGCCTGATGCGGCTCAACACCACCAACTGCGAGATGATGACCTGAGCTGAAGTCAGACGCTTAACCGACTGAGCCACCCAGGCGCCCTGACCAATTGGTTTTTAAAGACTGTGTTATTTAATTTCTACATAATTGAGAATTTTTCAGTTCTCCTTCTGTTGATTTCTAATTTCATTCCATTGTAATAGGACAACATACTTTATATAATTTCAGTAGTTTTAAAAATGTATTAAGACTTGTCTTGTGGCCTATCTAACCTATGGTGTTTACTAGAGAATGCTCCATGTGTACTTGAAAAAATTATGTATTCTGCTCCTGTTGGTAGTGTCTACATGTCTGCTATGTTCAACTGGCTTATAGTATTGTTCAGGTCCTTTATTTCCTTATTGATTCTGTCTGGGGTTCTATCATTATTGAAAGTGGTACTGATGGGAATGCAAGCTGGTGCAGCCACTCTGGAAAACAGTATGGAGGTTCCTCAAAAAACTAAAAATAGAACTACCCTACGACACAGCAACTGCACTACTAGGCATTTATCCATGGGATACAGGTGTACTGTTTCAAAGGGACACATGCACCCCCATGTTTATAGCAGCACTATCGACAACAGCCAAAGTATGGAAAGAGCCCACATGTCCATCGATGGATGAATGGATAAAGAAGATGTGGTATATATATATATATATATATGTATATATATATACACACACATATATATATATACAATGGAGTATTACTCGGAAATCGAAAAGAATGAAATCTTGCCATTTGCAACTATGTGGATGGAACTGGAGGGTGTTATGCTAAGTGAAATTAGTCGGTCAGAGAAAGACAAAAATCATATGACTTCACTCACATGAGGACTTTAAGAGACAAAACAGATGGGGACGCCTGGGTGGCTCAGTCATTTAAGCATCCGACTTCAGCTCAGGTCATGATCTTGCATTCCGTGGGTTCCAGCCCCATGTCGGGCTCTGTGCTGACAGCTCAGAGCCTGGAGCCTGCTTCAGATTCTGTGTCTCCCTCTCTCTCTGCCCCTTCCCCACTCACACCCTGTCTCTCTCTCTCAAAAATGAATACGTATTAAAAAAAAATTTTTTTAAAGAGACAAAACAGATGAACATAAGGGAAGGGAAATAAAAATAATATAAAAACAGGGAGGGGGACAGAACAGAAGAGACTCATAAATATGGAGAACAAACTGAGGGTTACTGGAGGGGTTGTCGGAGGGGGGATGGGCTAAATGGGTAAGGGGCACTAAGGAATCTACTCCTGAAATCATTGTTGCACTATATGCTAACTAATTTAGATGTAAATTTTAAAAAATAAAAGAAAAAGAAAGTGGCACTGAAATCACCGACTATTACTCTAGAGCTATCTATTTCTCTCTTCAATTCTGTCAGTTTTGCTTCAAATATTTTGATGTTTTGTTATTAAGTACATACATGTTTTTAATTGTTATATCTTCTTGCTGTATTGAATCTTTTATTAATATATCTTTGTCTTTTATAATCTTTTAAAAATGTAAAGTTTATTTTGTCTTATATCAGTATGTTCACTACTGCTCTTGTTTGGTTACTATTTGCATGAAATATCTTTTCCTATCCTTTCATTTTTACTCTATTTGTGTCCTTAGATCTAAAGGGAGTCACTTGGAAACAGCGCTGAACAATTGAATCATGCTTTAAAAATCTATTCTGTCAAATTGTGCCTTTAAGTCAAGGAGTTTAATCTGTTTACATTTAAAGTAATTGCTGATAACTGCTGGCGGGAATGCAAACTGGTGCAGCCACTCTGGAAAACAGTATGGAGGTTCCTCAAAAAATTAAAAATAGAACCATCCCATGACCCAGCCATTGCACTACTAGGTATTTATCCAAGGGATACGGGTGTGCTGTTTAGAAGGGGTACATTCACCCCTATGTTTATAGCAGCACTATCGACAATAGCCGAAGTATGGAAAGAGCCTAAATGTCCATCGATGGATGAATGGATAAAGAAGATGTGGTGTATATATATATATATATATATATATATGTATGTATATATATATATATATATATATATATAATGCAGTATTACTCTGTGATCAAAAAGAATGAAATCTTGCCATTTGCAACTACATGGATAGAACCAGAGGGTATCATGTTAAGCGAAAATGGTCAAAGAAAGACAAATATCATATGATGTCACTCATATGAGGAACCTAAGATACTAAACAAATGAACATAAGGGACGGGGAGCAAAAATAATATAAAAACAGGGAGGGGAACAAAATATAAGAGACTCTTAAATATAGAGAACAGAGGTTGCTGGAGGGGTTGTGGTGGGGGGGCTACATGGGTAAGGGGCATTAAGGAATATACTCCTGAAATCATTGCTGCACTGTATGCTAACTTGGATGTAAATTAAACAGTAAATAAATTAATTAATTAAAAAATAAAGTGATTGCTGATAGGGAAGAACTTACTTTTGCCCTTTTGTTGTTTGTTTCTGTATGTCTAATAGCTTTTTTTGTCCCTCATTTCTTTAATTGCCACCTTCCTTTTTGTTTAGTTGACTTTTACTGTTTAAAAAAAACTTTTTTTTAATGTTTATTTATTTTTGGGAGACCAAGAGACAGAGTAGGGGAGGGGCAGAGAGAGAGACAGACACAGAATCTGAACCACAGAGCCGGTCAGCACAGAGCCCGACATGGGGCTCAAACCCGTGAAGCCTGGGATCATGACCTGGGCTGAAGTCGGATGCTCAACCGGCTGAGCCACCCAAGCGCCCCAATTTTTATTGTTTTTGTGACATATTTTAATTCCTTTCTCATTTCCTTTTGTGTAGTTTTGAAATATTTTACTTGTGGTTATCGTGGGGATTATACATAACATCCTAACGTTATAAGAATCTATTTTCATTGATACAAATTTAAATCACAAACCACTGCTTTGGATCCTGTGTCTCCCTTTCTCTCTGTGCCCCTCCCCTGCTCTTGATCTGTCTCTGTCTCTCAAAAATAAATAAATGTTAAAAATTTTAAAAGAAAAAGGTGGGGGGGGGGCACCTGGATAGCTCAGTTCGTTAAGCATCAGACTTCAGCTCAGCTCAGTTTGTGAGTTCAAGCCCCGAGTCGGGCTGAGCTTAGAGCCTGGTACCTGCTTTGGATCCTGTGTCTCCCTTTCTTCCTGTGCTCCTTCCCCATTCATGCTCTGTCTCTCTCTGTCTCTCTCAAAAATGAACAAACATTTAAAACATTTTTTTTAATCACAAACAAAACCACTTTTACCGCTCTACCTCTACCCCTCTCCACACTTTATGTTACTGATGTCACAAATTACATCTTTGTATAATGGGCACCTTTTAACATAGGCTTATGATTTTTTATGCTTTTCTCTTTTAAATCCTATAAAAGAATAAAAAACAAAATTATAAACCAAAATTACAATACTGGTTTTTATATTTGCCCATGTATTTACCTTTGCTGGAGAGCTTTATATCTTCATATGATGTTGAATTACTACCCAGAGTCCTCTCATTTCAACCTAAAGTTCTTTCCTGAGAATTTCTTGTAGGTCAGATCTAGTGGTAATAAACTCCTTCAGCTTTTGTCTATCTAGGAAAGTCTTAATTTCTCCCTCATTAAAAATATTTTTTTAATGTTTATTTATTTTGAGAGAACATGAGAGGGGGAGGAACAGAGAGAGGGGGAGAGAATCCCCAGCAGGCTCTGCACCATCAGTACAGAGCATGATGCGGGGCTTGAACCCATGAAACATGAACTCATGACCTTTGTTGAAACCAAGAGTTGGTCACTCAACTGACTGAGCCACCCAGGCACCTCCCAAAATAGTTTTAAATTGTGATAAAAATATAAAATTTGCTATCTTCACCACTTTAAGTGTACAGCTCATTAGTGTTAATATATTCACATTATTGTGCAACCTATTTCCAGAACTCTTTTCATCTTGCAAAACTGAAACTGTAAGCCCATTATACAACAGTAACCCATCATTTCCTCCCCTCAGTCCGTGACAACTACCGTTCTACTTTTGTGTTCATGAGTTTGGCTATATTCTAGGTATCTCATATAAGTAGAACCATGCAGTATTTTTTTTTGTGACTGGTTTATTTCACTTAGCATAATAGCCTCAAGATTCATCCATGTTGTACCATGTGTTAGATTTTTCTTCCTTTTTAAAGCTGACTAGTATTTCATTGAGTGTGTATACCACATTTTGTTTACCCATTAATCTGCCAATGGACACTTGGTTTGCTTCCTTGATTAGGGAATTGTGAATAATGCTGCTATGAACATGGGTGTACAAATATGTCTTTGAGAGCTTGCTTTTAATTCTTTGAGTATATACCCAGAGGTGGAAAATTGCTGGATCATATGGTAATACTGTTTAATTTTCTGAGGATGTGTCTTGCTGTTTTTGGACTGCTAAGCCATTTTACATTCCCATCAACAGTGCACGAGGGTTCCAATTTCTCCACACTTGTTATTTTCTGTTTGGTTTGATAGAAGCCATCCTAATGGGTGTGAGGTGGGTCTCTCTTGTTTTGATGGACAATTTTGCCAGGTATAGAATTCACATTGGGGTTTTTTTCTCTCAACACTTTAAAGACATTGTCCCATTCCCTTCTGGCCTCGAAGGTTTCTGCTAAGAAAGTGGCTGATAATATTGTTGAGGGTCTCTGTAGGCGACAGACCACCTTTCTCTTGCTGGTTTCCATTCCGTTTTCTGTCTTCCTATGGTTTGATTTTAATGTGTCTTGCTGTGGGTCTTTTGAGGTTTCTCCTACTTGGGAATTTAAATTTTTGCTCCTTACATTGCCTTTCTTCAAATTTGGGTAATTTTTGGCTGTTATTTCTTCATATAATCTCTTTCTCTTTGTCTCTCTTGTCGTGCTCTTATATGTTGATATTTGTCCTTTTGAAGACATTCCCTAAGTCCCTCAAGGTGTTTGTTTCTTCATTCTTTTTCTTTTTGCTCCTCAGACAAGGTAATTTCAACTGTGCTACTTTCAAGTTTGCTGATTCTTCTGTCTGCTCAAATCTGTTGTTGACCCTTACAATGAAATTTCCTATTATTGTTTTTCAGCTCCAAAGTTTGTTTGGATCCTTTTTATAATTTCTCTTTGTTACTGTTCTCATTTTATTGATTTACTGTTTTCCTAACTTCCTTTAGTTTTTTTGTTCATTTTAACCGCTTGAGCATATTTCACAGTTATTTTAAAGCCTTTATCTAATAATTCTGATGCCTGCATTTCTTCAGGGAAGATTCCTGCCACTTCATTTTCTTCTTTTGAATAGGCGCAGGTTATCCTGCTTCTTGTGTTTACTTTCTTTGGTAGAAAATTGGGCAGGTGAAAAACAGCCACTTCTCCCAGTCTTTGCAGACCAGTGTATTCTTTTACTAATTAGTAGGATATGTTCTGAGCTTCGGGATCAAAGGAGAAAACTAAGTCTTCAGGTGTTTTAGCCTGCATCTCACCTGGATTTGTGTACCTGTTTACAGCTCCTCCCTATACATGCTGCTTTTATGTCTTCATTTCCCAGTTTCACTCCAATTTCTCCTTGGGGCCTCAGATTATCTATCGCGTCTCCACCTTCAATGTCTTGCCCCAGATGTCTGTGAATCATAGTCTTTCTATAGATGTTATGAGCAGTTCCTGCCACTTTCTGCCACGTTTCCTTTGCAGAACTCCAATTATGGGGAAAAGAAACTAGTCCTTTAGGCAGCCCCCAGACAAGTTAGAACATTGCAAGTAAGATTTGTTCTGTTCCCTTCAGTTTAAGGTGGGGGAGGGAGGGTGTTGGAAAATGGGCTGCTGCCACTGCCAGATTGAGATTGCCCAGAGGTGGAGGGACAAGGGTAAGCAAAACTTTCATGAATTTTCTTACCATTTTGAATGTAGCTTTTTCTTGATCTGACATTCACTTGGTTACTGTAGATGTGACTGTTTTCCTGAGCTCCCATAAGCTCATTTTAGCTGGATTTTGGTTGTTTTCATGGTCTCTGTGGGAGAACGAGAGCTTCCTAGCCCTCCATTTTGTTGATGTCACTACAGAATTTTTATTCTCAGTGCTATAGAAAGACTTCCAATTTTTGAGCTGATGATATGATGTAAAGAAAAAGTACTTTAGGATATTAAGCACAGGCAGGGTACACAATAGATCAGAGAGGAAACAGACAGGTTAGTATCTTGTAGGCAATATGCAGCTTGAGGCTTGACTATGTGGCCAAAATATACAGCACTGATCCTGGCACATACTGTGTGTTCAACAAAACTTTGTTGAACTGGATACCCAAAATTATAGTAGTTGTGACGAAGCACAGAATCCTTAAGGCAACCTCCTTGCATGCGGTAGATAAGGCAGTCAAAAGTAAACACACTCCATGAGATTTCTGTATCATGCTAGTAGGTAGAATCTCAACCAGGATTGGGCATGGCAGCCCTTGTAGCATTTATAGAAAAATCCCAGATGTCTTGCAGAAAAATAAGCCACACTGAAGACCTCATGACTCCAGAACCATCTAAACAAGGGATCAGCAAATAGTAGCCTGTTGCCTGGTTTTGCAGTTTTACTGGAACAGTCACAGTCCTCTATTTATAAATTATCCATAGCTGCTTTCATGTTGTAATATCAGAATTAAATAGCTGTGTCAGTAATCCTATGACCTACAAAGCCTAAAATATTATCTACTCCTTTACAAAACAGTTTGCAGACCCCTCTTCTAAACAATACAGTGAAGTCTAAAGGGGCTAGAGGCTGCTGTAAATTATCATATTTAATAAGGGCCCAAGATGACAAATAACTAAGTAGTCCATAGGACCTGACTGATGAAACTTAGTAGTCACTTTCTTTTCAGGGACAGAATACTTGGAGGGAAATAGGTTTCAACAAATGGTACTAGGACAAATGGATATTCACATGCAAAAAGGTGAAGTTGGACCCCTTCTTCACACCATATATAAAAATTAACTCAAAATGGATGAAGACCTAAATGTATAAAATTTTTAGAAGTTACAGAGTAAATACGATCTTGATTTAGGCAATGGATTCTTAGATATGATATACCCAGGTCATAGGGAACCAAAGAAAAAAGATACATCGGGCTTCATCAAAATTAAAACCTAATGTGCTTCAAAGGACACCATCAAGAAAGTGAAAATAACACCAAAAAAATTACAGAAAATAGTTATATATTATATATCTGAAAGGGTTTAGTATCCCAAATATATAAAGAAATTTTGCAACTCAACAATAAAGACAACTCAATTAAAAAAGGGTTAAGTTCTCCTGAAGGACTGACACTACATGACTTCAGGACTTAATACAAAGCTACAATCAATAATCAGGACAGAGTGATATTGGTGAAAGAGTACACAAATAAATCAATGGAACAGAACAGAATAGAGGCCAAAAATAACCATACAAAGAGAGTCAACTGATCTTTGACAAAGGATCGAAAGCAATTGGATGGAGAAAAGGACAGTCTTTTCAACCAACGGTGTTGGAGCAACTGGATATTCGCATGCCAAAAAAATAAAAGTTGACACAGACCTCACATCTTTTGCAAAAATTCACTCAAAACGAATCAGACCTAAATGTGAAATACAAAGCTATAAACCTCCAAAACATAACATAGGAGAAAATCTAGGTGACTTCATGATGACAACCTAGGCTTCATAACTTTTTAGTTACAACATCAAAACCATGATCCATGAAAGAAAAAAAGGACAGGTTGGACTTCATTAAAATTAAAAACTTTTGTTCTGTAAAAGGCTGTTAAGAGAATAAAAAGACAAGTCATGGACTGGGAGAAAATATTTGCAAAATATTTATCTGATAAATGTCTAGTATACAAAATATATTTTTTTTTTTTTTTAAATTTTTTTTCAATGTTTATTTATTTTGAAGGAGAGAGAGACAGAGTGTGAGTGAGGGAGGGGCAGAGAGAGAGAGACACAGAATCTGAAGCAGGCCCCAGGCTCCAAGCTGTCAGCACAGAGCCCAACATGGGGCTCGAACTCACAAACCGCGAGATCATGACCTGAGCTGAAGTCGGATGCTCAACCAACTGAGCCACCCAGGCACCCCTACAAAATATATTTTAAAAACCACTTAAATTTCAACAAAAAGAGAACAACCTAATTTAAAAATGGGCAAGAGATCATCTGGGTTAGCTCAGTCGGTTAAGCTTCTGACTCTGACTCACATCATCATCTCACAGCTAAACTTATAAAAATATGAATGTTCTATGCCTTTCGGGAACTGCAATTTAAAACAATGTGATACCACTACAGATTAGAATGGCCAAAATTTAAAACACAGATACCACCAAATTCTGGTGAGGACATGAACAAAAAGAACTCTCATTCACTGCTGCAAAATGGTACAGTCACTTTGTAAGACAGTAAGGCAGCTATTATGTTCCTTGGTATTTACGAAAATGAGCTGAAAACTTCTGCCACACAAATGTGGACACAAATGTTTATAGCAGCTTTTTTGGATAATTACCAAAACCCAGAAGAAATTAAGATGACTTTTAAGTTTATTAATTGAGAGAAAGCAAGTGTGGGTGGGGGAGGGGTAGAGGGAGACAGAGAGAATCCCAAGCAGGCTCTGCGCTGTCAGCACAGAGCCCAACACAGGGCTCCATCCCTTGAACCGCGAGGCCACAACCTGTGCCGAAATCAACAGACAGACACTTACCACCTGAGGCACCCAGGCACCCCAGGTTGACCTTCAGTAGGTGAAACAGTAAACAAACTGGTACATCTAGACAATGGAATATTATTCAATAATAAAAAGAAATGAGCTATCATGCTATGAAATGACATGGAGTAACCCTAAACACCTACTGCTAAGTGAAAAATCCAATCTGTAAAGGCCACATCCTCTATGGTTCCAACTATATGACATTCTGAAAAAGGCAAAACTATGGGGACGGTAAAAATACCAGTGATTGTAAGGGATTTGGGGAAAGGGAGGAAATGAACAGTGGAGCACAAGGTGTTTTCAGAAAATATTCTGATAATAGCATAATAGATTTATGTACTTGTCAAAACCCAGTCTATGCATGCACTCCTGCACTCTCTACTGTACAACACAAAGAATGAACCCTAATGTAAACTAGGGACTTTATGTAGTAAAAGTAGATCAACATTGGCTCATCAATTTAATGAACACACCATACTAATGCAGATGTTAATAGGGGAAGCTGTTGGCGGGGGGCAGGGGGGGCGGGGAGGAGGGCAAGGGCCTATATGGGAATTCTTTGTACTTTCTGCTCAATTTCACTGTGAATCTAAAACTCCTTGAAAAAATAATGTTTTTTCTTAAGTGCAAAGGCTTTCAATAGGCATTTCTTCAAAGAATATATAAATATCCACAAGTAAGGACATGAAAAGATAGATACTCAACTTTAATAGCCATTAGGAAATTACAGATCGAAACCACACTGAGACAGCACTTCACAACCACTATGATGGTTATAATCAATACGAGGGACAAAAACAACAGAGAGATTGATCCTGTTTCAGATTCTGTGTCTCCCTCTCTCTGTGACCCTCCCCCGTTCACGCTCTGTCTCTCTCTGTCTCAAAAATAAATAAACGTTAAAAAAAAACAAACAAACAAGAGAGAGATTGGATTCCATCATGCACTGCTGGTAGAAACATGGTATGGTGCAGGTGCTATGGAAAACAGTGTGGCAATTCATCAAACAGTTAAACGGAGTTATCATATGACCTAACAATTCCACTTTTAGGTATATGCAAGAGAGAGAGGAACGCAGGTCAACAAAAATTTGTTCACAACAGCATATTCGTAACAGCCAGAGTAGAAACAACCCAAATAGGGGCGCCTGGGTGGCTCAGTCGGTTAAGCGTCCGACTTCGGCTCAGGTCATGATCTCACGGTCCGTGGGTTCGAGCCCCACATCGGGCTCTGTGCTGACAGCTCAGAGCCTGGAGCCTGTTTCAGATTCTGTGTCTCCTTCTCTCTGTGACCCTCCCCCGTTCATGCTCTGTCTCTGTCTCAAAAATAAATAAACGTTAAAAAAAAAAAAAAAAAGAAACAACCCAAATATCCACCAACTGATGAATGGATAAAAAATGGTGCATCCACTGTTGGTGGGAATGCAAATTGGTGCAGCCACTCTGGAAAGCAGTGTGGAGGTTCCTCAGAAAATTAAAAATAGACCTACCCTATGACCCAGCAGTAGCACTGCTAGGAATTTATCCAAGGGATACAGGAGTACTGATGCATAGGGGCACTTGTACCCCAATGTTTATAGCAGCACTCTCAACAATAGCCAAATTATGGAAAGAGCCTAAATGTCCATCAACTGATGAATGGTTAAAGAAATTGTGGTTTATATACACAATGGAATACTACGTGGCAATGAGAAAAAATGAAATATGGCCTTTTGTAGCAACGTGGATGGAACTGGAGAGTGTGATGCTAAGTGAAATAAGCCATTCAGAGAAAGACAGATACCATATGGTTTCACTCTTACGTGGATCCTGAGAAACGTAACAGAAACCCATGGGGGAGGGGAAGGAAAAAAAAAAAAAAGAGGTTAGAGTGGGAGAGAGCCAAAGCATAAGAGACTGTTAAAAACTGAGAACAAACTGAGGGTTGATGGGGGGTGGGAGGGAGGGCAGGGTGGGTGATGGGTATTGAGGAGGGCACCTTTTGGGATGAGCACTGGGTGTTGTATGGAAACCAATTTGACAGTAAATTTCATATATTAAAAAATAAAAAAATAAAAAAAATAAAAAAATAAATAAAAGTAGGAAAAAGAAAAAATGGTGCATCCATTCAACAAACCATTATTCCACCATAAAAAGGAATGGCACAACATAGCTGAACCTTGAAAATATGCTAAATGAAAGAAGTCAGATTTAATTTATATGGAATGACCAGAATAGGCAAATATATAGTAGAAAGATGAGTGGTTGTCAGGGGGCTATGGGGAAATGTGAATGAAAAGTGACTGCTAGTGGGTATGGGGCTTCTTTTGGAGATGATGAAAAAGATTCTGGAATTAGCAGGAGTGATAGTTGTACAACCTTGTGATATAATCAAAACCCCTGAATTTAAAAAAATATATAAAAGGATACCTAGGCAGTTTTACTTCCTTTTATCCCCTTTATTCATTGCAAAATTAAATAAGGTTGATAATTTTTTTCAGAGTATGTGATGTGTTTTACAATTTACTGATCCATTTACACAAATGATCCATTTGTGGAAATGATCCATTTACACAAATGGGTGTTAAATTTAGTTTCAGGGGAGAAAATAATTTAGCAAAGAATATCTGGAGCATTAATTTACTCACCTCTCACTAGGCTATAACCTCTTGAGAAATGGTATAGTCACACAATGATTACTTAGGGAAATGGTACCCATTACTTTAGGAATAAAGGGGAAGTCCTCAGAGGGGACAGTGCATCATACTGCAACATTTAAGCAAAAGGGGGCAAGAGAAGTATTTGGGTAAACCTGTAACTGGGAGTCGATTTTTCAAAAGCTCAGAAGTATCTTGACAGATAACTAAAACATCTTCCTGGGTCAAAAACTAGGGTTTTCCCCTCAAAAACAAACAAACAAAACAAAACTAAGAGCCTAGGAAAGTCTGGAATAACAAAGGAAGACAGATTGAACTAAAAATCATGTGCCTGTTCCAGATGCCCTCAGAGCTGCCTCTCCTTGGGTGACTGGACTGGGTGTCAGCCTCTGTTTGGGACATAATTCAACTGTCAAGTACACATTCAGAAATTTTCACAGAGGCCAATAAAAAATAAACAAATGGACATACTTTTTTTTTTTTAAGAATAAAACTGTCACATGGTCAAAAACTAAAACCACACAGAAAGATGTAAAATGGAAAGTAAAATTCCCAGACTCTCCAGCTCTCCTTCCTAGATGTGATCCTGGTTAAGTTTTGTACGTAAATTATCTTTTTTTTTTTTTTTTTTGCGGGGGTGGGGGGCGGGGGGCGGACAGATGCCTTTTATTGGTCTAACCAGCATAACTAATAGGTTTGGGCAGAGCTCCCCTATCTGTCCTGGCTCCCATCTTGCCTCTCCTGGGAGTTCGTGACTCACCCACAGGGGAGAAGAGTATCCTGGGCTAGGGTGGCAGGCAAAGCCAGGATCGGAAAGGGGATCAGGGTGAAGTAGAAAGCATAGGGCCACCAGATCATTCAAATAAGAAGTCCATCAGGGCAGAAGAGAGGATGTTTCCCCACACGGGCCCCTCTGCCCTGGCGAGGAATGGAAGGGGGCAGGAAGCTTCCATTAGAGGTTTCCTACTGTGCCCTTCGTGCCATCAGCATCTCCCGGATGTTGTCCTCAGCTTCCTTCACACTCTACTCCAGGTAGGATTTTTTCTGTTCCAATTCTTTAATTTTTTCTTCTGCTATTTTCTGTTTCTCTAGCAGTTGATTGTGAATTACCTCCCTGGACTGAAGAATAAACATTCTTCCTACACCTTCATACATGTTAGTCTCCTCTATCAAAGTCATAATCTCTGTACCTGTAAGATGTGCATGCTTTTTCGTTCTGTTTAGCTGTTCAATCTGTAGGTCTGCAAGCTTCACCTGCTGAGTGTCAATAACTTTGGCTTGACTCTGCGAAGGCCTTCTTCAATTCCAGATCCACAGGAGCCACCATCTTGGTCCACTCCGTAAAGTATCTTAATTCTTAAATGTTGTCAATGTGGCAGGAATATTATACAGAATACGTTTCCTATAAAGGTTAAGCCTTCCAGAGCCTGCCTGGCTTTATCAAAAACTGAGGTTAAATTCAGGCCCCAAATACAGAAATGTAAAATTTTCCTGCAACCTAAAATAGAATTTAGACCTAAATAGATTTTTTTTAACAAAAAAATCACACATTTTAGCTTTCAAGTCAGATTTCACTTTCTATCCATGGCAAAACAAACTCTTAAGAGATTTATAAAAATACCAAAAATTGGTGGTCACTTGGAAACAATTTATTATTAATTAGGTTAATCCATTTAAAAAATACATCAAACACACTCACAGTTAAAATGAAACAGTGGCATAGGTACCCATGTGATGCCTTGACAAGAAAAATCAACAATTCCTGGTAAAATTCCCAATACAGACAAGAGACTTAAATATAAATGCCCTGTGAATTCCAGTTTTGCCTGTAAACACATCTCAGGTGATCCTCAGATGATAAGGTTAAGAAAGACATGAGTGCAACTGGCAGGGGTGGTAGGGAGGTTGAAATAACCTGGAAATTGCAAGGGGGTGGGAAATCATCCAGTTAACAGCAGCACTGAAAATATGTAATCTCACAACAAAGTAAGTACCAATTTGGAAAATTAGTGTCTGTGGGCATTTTCTTCCCCAAGTCAGGAGCAGAGCGAATGTGGAAAATTAATTTTCAGCAACATTCCTAGGATTAGGGCAACCACACATCTGGAGCTACTGAACTCTCCAAAGCCTCAGTATCAGTAAGTTCTTCACATGGTAATTATCCTAATATTTTAAATTAAAAAACTGATACACCCTTGCAACAGCTAACAAATTCAAATTCTTAGGAACCAACCTCCGGTTTCTCCATATTTTATCCATGAAGAGCTATATAACTGACCCCTTTCAAAAGATGCAGACAATTTGCCCATCATGCAAATGAAGTTCACCCAGACTTGACACAAAGGTGTCTACTCAGGGCTCCTGTCTCAGGGCAGGAAACTGAAGGTCATTAGAAAGGCGGCCGATGCTGTTCTTCTGCTGAGCTGTCATTCAGTCTGGAGTGCCGCTTTTCAACTGGAATGGGCCGGTCGGTACCCTAACATTTAAGACTGAATAGTGTGAGCTGGTAAACACCACCCCTGCCAGCAAAGGAAACAAGCCTTCAGACCCGATCAAGGGTTGGCCAGGCTGTTCTCTTATCTCCAATGTTCTCAAGGAAAAGATTCCTCTGAGGTAAGCCAAATTCAGTGGCTCATTTTAACCTAAAGCGACTATCTGCTGCTCTGGGAGTTTCTAGTCATCTAACGGGATTCTCTTAACTCTGCTCTCATCCCAACAGTGCTCAGAGCCCCTGCATGGGAAGCTCCTAGGGAAGCAGATGAAACTAATTAGGACACAGCCCATCAAAGGCAACACAAAGTACTTTACCAGCTGTGTATGGGGGCCTTCCCACAACTGTGGCAAAGGCCACAGAAGAAATATTTTGCCCACAGAGGGTTCCACAGTCATTGTCCTCTTTGGCTCTGTCCTCCTCTCTTTAGCTCTCTGCCCTGACAACCTCAGCCTGTCTTCACCATGTTTCATCTCCCAGAGGCACAAGTACTTCTTTTTAGCTTATTTTTGTGATTTATCCAACTAACCATGAAATCAGGCCTGCTGGCATAGAGGGTACAACCAAATGAACAATCCCCTGAGTGTCTGGGAAATGGCTGCTGGGCCTTTCAGCTTCATGAGGTGGTTGGGCCAGCTGTGCTCCTCTTATGCTGGGTCCTCTTCATCCATTGTCACGTCATCCGTATTTTTCTTCTGTTCGGCCTCTGGCCCCGCAGGCAGAATGCTTGTGACGGTGTGGAGGAGGGCTTCGATCTGCTCCTCCGTGAGCCGTTCTTCACTCTCTTCTACTATCTGCAGAAGAAAAGAAAACCTCCAGGGGTTATTTATGGAGGAGCTGCACAGGCGGGGTCCACTCCTGCCCTCCTCCACCCATGCTGTTCCCAGTCTGCTGGCCTCTGGCACACACAGCTCTAGGCCTGGCTCCTGAGCCCCCCTCAGGTCTCCAGGTCCTCTCCACCCTGGCTCCAACAGAGGGGAGAAGCCAGATCCAATTCCCATGTGATGGCTCAAAATGGGTCAATGTAAAAAGCAAGTTGCAGGTTAGCATTTTTCTTCAAAGAAACAGAAAACCCTAACAGTTCTCTACCCATCCACATGCACACATGAATATGTTGTATGTGCAAAGAAAACACACCCCTGGGGAGTGAAATGGCACTTTATATACTTTTGTATTTCACAATAAGCACAGCTGTGACTTATGAATTGTATCAACAACTCATTTGATGATTGCCCACTGTGTGCCAAATGGTTTATCTACTTTTTCTCATCCCCACTCCCACCACCACTAACAGCTCTTCAGGGAGCTCATGTGCCTGGCGCTGCACACAGCACTTCATATCTGTTATTTCTTTCAGCCTTCACAACAATATGGCAAAGGGCAGAATGAGAGCCCCATGCTGGGCCTCCCCAACACGAACACCTACAATCAATCAAGCACACACCACGTGGTCCTGGTCATCTCCTGGAATGTGGAACAACAGTCTGATGAGTGACGGCTGGGAAACAATCCCCCGCCGCTCCACTAAAGGTCCACTTAAAGCCCAGTTTGACGTGTCCCGGAAATCTACACACAGATGGTCCACAATTCTGAGCCAGTTTTATTAGCCTCCCCTCTAGTTCTCAATATATTAATGAATGATATTAATGAATACAAACATAGTCAACAGTGTTTTTAACAGCAATACATAGGCAGTCTTAACCATGTTCACATAGTGGCACTAGCTGTCAATCACAAACAGCTAAAGGTGTCCAGGGTTCTGTTCTGTGGCATTTCCCCACAGCAATCTCTGAAATTTGGCAACTAAGACCAAGAGGAATTCAAGAAAGAAATCCTAGCAGATTTAAGTAAAGCAAGATGACCGGCAGGGCTTACAATCCTGAAAAGGATTTCGGTCTGACTGCCGGACTTTATTGACAACAGTACAGAAGCTAATAAAGCCAGGTGATGTGTCCAAGATCATACTACAAACTCGTGGAAAAACATCGTTGTTTCTATAATGCTTCTATAACTAGAGAATAGTCCTGGGTGTTCTAGGGTGGAGAAGATCCTGAGTGAACCAATGGGGCTACTTCCCATCATGCTGTCAAATAAAATGACCATTTCCTAAAGATTAAAAGGCTCTGTAAAATGTAACCTCTACTGAACAAGAAACAATCCCCAGAATCCTATTTTTTAAACCAGACATGCAAAATTAGGACATGAAAGGAAATAATCTAACATAGACTGTCTCCAAAATATGAAGGAGGAAGAAATGGGATATATCGGATTTGATTATTCAATTCTAAGAAAAGATGATCTCCAGCTGAGAGAAGAATGTCTCCAAATTTATAAATTAGTGTAGGTGGTTAATTATGAACTGCTACCTGCCTCAGGGGAATGGGAAAGAGGATTTAGACTAGTCTCAGAACAGGGACAGCCTCCCACCAGTATTTGTACAGGGCCTTTCCCAGAATCACTGCCACCAGAGCTTCTCAAACATGTGGTCCATAAAGTCAGGACAATTTACAGATGAGTAAGTAGAGGCTTAGCATTATAAACAAAACCTGATCTGGGTCTCACAGTAAATAGTGCAAGGTCTTTTGACTTTGAATTCCACCTCTTTCTGGAACACCATGCCCTCCAGTAGGAGGTTTCTATCATTTCCTCTCTCAGAGACGCAAACTAGAATCCACTGGTTTGAGTTTAGTTTTAGTTATATGACCTCTGAGAGGCCTTCATCTTTAGAAAACCAAAGAGAGAAGACTTGAACAAGGCACCTTCTTACGTCCCTGTCTCTGGATTTGGCAGATACAACAATGATCGGGTGTCTACTAGGCGTGTTCATGACAACAGGGCTAATGAGCTTTCAAATTTTGCCAAGTTTGCCAAGAGTAGAAGCTTTCATCAGCACACAAACCCTCAGGGTCAGGAACTTTCCTTTTCAAACCAAGATTCCTAGTCACAGAAAGAAAACCTAAACTTCATTAAGCAAAATGAAATACATATACACAAAAAAGAAACTTGCAAACACCAAAAATTTACTAAGCCTTCTTGGATCACTAAGGTAAAATGATATTAACTGTATTACTCCTCACCTTTTCTTCCCAACACAGAAGAAACTGAGCCCAAATAAAGAAATATAAAGAACGATCTCAATATTCTCCAACACTCAAGGTTTCAAATTGTTCGGAATATAAAGGCAAAAGAAATGTCAAAAACCAAAGTATTTGCAGATGGGTCAGCAATAAATTTTTATCACAGACAAAGACCATATCAATTCCCTAGGGGCTGTCAAACTGGGCTGCTATACTCCAAAAATGGTTGTTTCTCATTCTAAGCTGCCAAGTCTAACTTCCTACTTTCCCCAAAACAACTAAAATCTAGTAACTACAGATACTTCTAGCTCTTTGACCCAGAAAAGTTCACTTAACCTCTGTAA
Source organism: Panthera pardus (assembly GCF_024362965.1). NCBI lineage: Eukaryota > Metazoa > Chordata > Mammalia > Carnivora > Felidae > Panthera > Panthera pardus. Next base: position 610,112 of record NW_026526969.1, on the reverse strand, counting down.
ATTTCAATTATTCTCTAATGTGAAATGAAAGTAACACCAACAGTAAGGACTAAAAGAGAACATATATTACAGTGTTTCATAAGCCATAAAATTTTATATATTCCAAAACATTTTATAATCCCTACCTTTTAACAGACTTATATGATAGTGTTGTTCAGGATAGTGGCCTATGAGGTCACGGGGTTCGCTGTCCTGTCTTCAGTCTAGAGAGCTCACAAACTGCCCTGAATAAATGTACACACCAGGGCATGGCAGAAATCACAGAAGCTGGTGGCTTCCTCATTTCCTCACAGACAGCAGGTCTGTGGATCTGAGGATCACAACAAACCATGGCTGAGGTATAACTGAAAGAAGCCTCAGCCTCCAAAACTGAATACTAACAAATGGTGGATGCTGACATTACTTCTGGATGCAGGGAGAATAAATGGCTGTAAAGTTAATGCGGAGAAATTCTCAAGTCCTTTGCACTTTCCACTCGGTGTGAAGACCTCATTTCTTATCCTCCTCTTGTGAGAAGAGATACTGCTACAAGCCGTGGTAAATGTTTTTGTACCCTTTGTGGCCAAATTCCAGGCTGGGGAAAATCTGGCTACAAAATGGTCCAACCGCTGGGAAATATACATAGTTTTTATCAAGACCTACTACCTATCTGTGAAAAGAAGAGAATAAACATTTGAGTGGATGCCACACACATCTTTCTTCTCACCCTGTAAAAGCATATGGCTTGGAGGAAAAAGTAAGCCTTCTGAATCAGACCCAATTAGCCGCTCGTTAGCCAAGACTACGGTGAGGGTGTTAAAGGTGGCCTACACAAAGCCCCGGCATAGAGCAGGCACTCTCAATAACAGCTAATCGTCCCAAGTAATGATAGAGCTTTCTACTGGCTCTGAGATGAGGTCACGCTAACCCTCCTCATCTTCTCTCTCCATCTGTCATTAAGCCATGAATAACATATGTTGCTGATTAAAGTTGGAGGAGACACGACATGTGATCTTTAACCCAGAGGGACACAGATTAGTTTCTTGCTGATTTGTTTGTTCTTTTCTAAGCTGAATCTCCAACATAGTCGAAAGCACCAGAATAAGGGTACAAAAAAAAAAAAAAAAAAAAGATCTCTTTTTAGCCTAAAGGCCAGTTCCCCCAGAAAGTCACCCTTTATGGAAGGAATTTTTCTAATTTAATTTTGGGTGCATTTTCAAGGACAGAAACAACACTGGGAAGTCAATAAAAGTTTTAGTCCAAAATTAAATAACCCATGACCCTTTAAAAATAAGGTTCTTTTAAAGCAATCTAAACATCATAGGTATTTCTGGCTACTTTCTTCCACACTTTTCTGAAGCAAATCTGACAAAGGTAAGTACTTCTAAAACTGACTCTGCAAACTCCTTTGTTCCTGTTTGTTAATTCTCCAATCGGTTTTTTTTGTTTTGTTTTTTTTACTGGCAGTTAAATGGCCTAATAGTTGTAGCTTAACGATCCTCTCTGCCCTCTACAGGAGAGGGAAACTGCCCCCGCACACCAATTAACACAGCAACCACGCGGTTTGTCTCACTGGGCCTCATTTTCACATTCTCCTTATACCACGTGTGGCTTCTACTCTGGCTGCCTTGCATAATTCTAGAGCTTGATACTGTGATTGCTGTGCAGACAGTGCAAGTGATGAAGCTCCAATGAATGATCTTATGCAGGGAAACAAGATGATCAAGTGTGTGGTTTTAACAGTGATGCACAGGGGCGCCTGGGTGGCTCAGTCGGTTAAGCGGCCGACTTCAGCTCAGGTCATGATCTCGCGGTCCGTGAGTTCGAGCCCCGGGTCGGGCTCTGTGCTGACAGCTCAGAGCCTGGAGCCTGTTTCAGATTCTGTGTCTCCCTCTCTCTGACCCTCCCCTGTTCATGCTCTGTCTCTCCCTGTCTCAAAAAATAAAATAAAAAAAAAAAAGTTAAAAAAAAAAAAACAACAGTGATGTAGAAGGTGGGTTGGAGGGGGCACGCTGAGGCAGGGAAGATGAGAGAACAACTCCAAGAGCCGCACTGAGAAATGACAGAAATTAACACAGTGCCGGAGGGAGAGAAGAGAGAACAAGACAGGAGTAATGGAACCTGGGGACAAAGTGCATATGGAATCAAAGGGAGGGAATGTCTTCTAGGCTTCTGGCTTGGGAGACTGGGCCAGGAGGCTGAGAGAGAAAGAGCGCATGTGGGGAAGGTACACATGTGCTCCGTGAACCAAGAACAGAAACAGGAAGAGTGGGATCGAAGGGTGGGAGTCGGGGAAGAGAAATCCTGCCAGAGTCATGGTGAGTCTATTGTTTTTATGCAACATCTGGTTGGCAATAACTCCTACAGGAAAGCAGTGGTCAGAATGGGGTAGGACATCAAGGGAGACAAAGAGCTGCCAAGTCACAGGCCCAAACCCGAAGGAAAGAATTAAATTTCGTCCAGTCTTCTACTTTCACCAAGTCCATACTAAGTAGGATCCAACTCGTGAGGTCTCCTTTCACTTATAAAATAGGGTATTTGGGCAGTCTTTTCAAGAAATGGCAGTTCCAGTCTTGTCCGTTCTCAGCCTTTATCACCCTTCCTCCCTCTCAGACCCAGAAATCAATCCTCTCACGTTCAGGCCTCCTTCACTCACCAGCTGGATCTCAACAGCAGTCATAGGCCTGTGGTTCAGCAGCTGAAGCTTTTCAGCTCTGTCAAAAGAAAAGTACAAAGCATTTAAAACTTATTCCCCTCAAAATCTTGAGTCTTGACCAAGCTGTTTAGAGAACACTGTGTCAGATAACAAATGGGAGAACCACCTGGAACTTGGCCCTCCGTTTCTTCAACTGTAAAATGAGAGAATGGGAATAGGAGAGCCTATGTCGGAGACTTTTGGGAGGATACAAATGTGTATTAGAATCCTAAAGATCACAGGGGTGTGGACTGAAAGAAATGTAACAAATAGCAGAGGTGCAGTTTTAATAAATTTTATCTGGAAAATGTGAAGAAAATAATGTTTTCTTAATCCAGATAACAGAAAGTAAAGAAAGATTAATAAAATAACCTTGGTTGGTCGGTATCACTTAAAAATGCCTGAGAATTCATTTTTGAGATTAATATTAAATGTCAGATTTGACTTGTTATCTTAGAAACAAAAAACAGGGCTAGGAGGGAACAGGGTTTAATGCACAGTAGTATAAGGTACAGTCCTCTGACCACAAGGAGTTTACAATTCAGTTGGGGAAAGAAGACAAATACAAGCCAATTTTAACAAAAACCGTAAGTAACAGTTGATGGTAATAATTATCTCCTGTTACAAGGCAACAGCTGGCTCATTGGTAAAGAGGTGGTTGAAATGTGTGGAGTCTCAAAGGTGATAGGACTTAAAAGAAAAAAGAACAGCTTCAATTACCACCCCTCTGTAGGTGACAATTTCTAAATTTCCCTCTCAATCTGACCCAGGAGCTCCAGATTCATCTTTCAATTCAACTCTGTAAATATTTATTGAGCTTAAAGACATTGTGAAATAAACAGATGAATAAGCCACATGCCCACAGCCACATTTGGAGAAGCAGCACATTACCCAACCTCCCTAAGCCTCGGTCTCACCATCTGTAAAACAGGAATGACAACAGAACTTAATATCTCGCCAGGGGGTTAGGAGGGATGAACATCTTTCCGTTTATAGTGCCAGCAGCTACCATTTATTGCTTACTTCCCATATGGCAAGCACATTGAACCCTCAGACTTAATAGAGGCTGAGATGGTAAATAACTTGCCCAAGGTTACACAGCTAGTGAATGGCAGAGCTGGGACTCTGCCATCAAAGCTCGTGTTCTTAACCATCTGCTTCTAGTATTCAGTATTCAAAATGATGACTGTCACACAGCAATTTCCCCACAAATGGCAGTCATCATTAAGGCACTTGTAGTTAAGTTCTACTCCTCATAATCCCTCAACATTTATTCTAGACTCGAAGATGACTTCACATGGGAGAAAACCCTCATCCTGGGCCCTGAAAGGTTTTCTAGGCAAATGATGAGAAGAAATGGCCAGGCAGGGCAGGAAGGGCATAAGTAAATGGCCAGAAGAACAAAAATTATGGAATTTTAGGAAATGGTGGCTTGAGAGGCTGTGGGACACGAGGCTGAGTCATCCAGGACAAGACGACATGGGGATTCAACTACCAACAGGCTGAATATGACTCTGGACACTGGGAAGAATCAAGGAAAGAAGTGATACGCTCCAGGTGAGAATAAGAGGCCATAAACTTGGGTAGCGGCAGCAAGGCTGGCAATGAGAGGCTGGGCTTGTGAGATGCTCTGGTCACCCCGAGGTATAGTCAACAGGATCCGACAACTGCCTTAGCTGGGTGAGAGCAGGGTGAAGGAAAGAGAAGAGTCAGGGTTCATTGTCATGTTCTTAGCCTGTTTGGCAAAAATATATTACTTGAAATCTGAATTGAGTTTGTGTGGTTTTGGAAGAACAAAGAGGTCTCGGTCCAGCTGTTTGTCTAGTTTTAGTTCTTAGTGTGATCTAGAACTAAAGAAAAAGACCAGAGCTGGACATATTAGCAAGGAGTTAGGCAAAACCATGGGAGTGGGTATCACAGGCAGAGATCAACTAACTACAGAGTAAGTGAAGACCCAGGACAGGGTACCATAAAGCCTCTGTTCAACGGTCAGGGGAAGAAGGTGGGGAAGGAGGTGGAGGAGGGGAGGAGGGGAGGAGGGGAGGGAGGAGCAGAGACAAAGAAAACCTAGGAGAGTGGTGTTAGGGAAAAGTTCCAGGAAGAGGGTATTAGCAACAATGTCACATACTGAAGACGGGGAAAGTAGGTTGACTGTATACAAGCCACTGGATTTGCCAAAAAAAGAGGGCACTGGTGGCCTGTGCAAGGAGTTTGGTGGAATGACGATCATGATGACAACTGGATTATGGGGGCTGAGGAGTAACTGTGGAGAAGATAAACTTTTTTTTAATGTGGTGTCATCACTTTATTAAAATCTTCAAAAACGGTCTTTATCTTACGTTTTTAATATAAAAAAATCCACAAGGAAAGCACACCACACTGAGAATTTCCATAATAATGGATAGTCAAACATCACATGTACAGAACACAAAATTTAGATGAACTGAAATTGTAAGCTAAAATAAAACCCAATCTCAGAAAACAAAACACAAAATATTAACAATTCAAACATTCTTTTTTTTTAATGTTTATTTATTTTTGAGAAACAGAGAGAGACAGCATGAGTGGGGGAGGGGCAGAGAGGGAGGGAGGACATAGAACATGAAGCAGGCTCCAGGCTCTGAGCTGTCAGCACGGAGCCCGACGCGGGGCTCGACCTCACAGACCACAAGATCACGACCTGAGCCGAAGTCGGATGCTCTACAGACTGAGCCACCCAGGCGCCCCACAATTCAAACATTCTTAATCCTAATGAGATTTCACCAGAATCAAGTCACTTGGAAGTGAGGCATTTACGATAATGACCCCGTTAATGCAGCTTAGAAATTTTTGGGAGCCATGAGTGGCAGCATCAGGCAATCTAACAACAAATGGGAACCAAATTTTGATCTGAAAACTCCCCTATATTTGACTTGAAAGCTATTAGGCTTTTGAAAGGCATCCTCTCCACTGCCCCTCAGATTTTAAACGAACTGTTGTTTTCAGTACAGTTCGTATTGATATTCTTTGTTCAAACGAACCTCAGCTCTTCTGGCACCAAAGCAAATTCAGATTTGGTCTGTGTCTGATGAAACAACATATGACGAGGGTCCAAGAGGCAGATGCAAAAGTAAAAGCAATGGAGTCTGTGCTTGGGGCACAGAGGGTTTTTCAGAGGATCCTTGTGAAAGACCAGTTAAAAGATGGCAAGTGACATGTGCAAGAGAGAAGGAAGTTAGCCCGACTGGCTTTCTGTTCTACAACACTGATTCAATGGAGATGGGCAGGAGGGAATGAAAGACTAGGTTTGAGGGTGGGATGTGGAGCAAAGGATGGAAAGGCAAAGTCAGACAACTAACACGTTTCATTTATAACATGTAGTATATAAATCAAAGACTTAAAGGAGACGAAAGACCAATCAGAGTAATTTGGCAACTTTAATTCTCAGGAAGATGAAAGTTCCCTGCAAACCTAATTTGGTAGATCATTACTAAAAGCAAAGACCAGCATGATACCGTATAACTCCAGAGGAATGTAAGGAAGATCCTTAGGGCTGCTTTACCCATGTTTTTTTATGAATGGCTACCTCCTCTACATCAAAATGCTTCACGGAGGTACCGCTACCATTAAGTGCTCTCTGACTGAATCTGAAAAGTGCCCAAAAGTTTGAGCACCAGAAAGACACCCAACATGTGTCTGAAGTGAAACATGAGGTTCATATGATCTGTGCTGTCTTTCCTGGCATAGCAGTGGACTGGTTCCTCACCAGATGCTGGAGCCACCATTTATGCCACCATGAAGAAGTCTGAGCAGCACTGGGAAGGCATCCTGGGGGTGGAGGAGGAATGTTGCCAGAGCAGCCCCAGCTCTGAATCTGGTACCTGCAAAATATGCTCCTTCCACCGGCACTGTTGAATCGGGCAGACAGATGGGAGCAAGCGGATAATAAGCCACAGGGGCTGTGGAACCTAAAGGGCCAAAAGCCACAGTGTGGTCAGGAAAAGCAGCTGATGTAGTGGGGACTGCAGCAGCTCCTCGATGCACAAAGCTCAAACAACACAGCTCCGAGTAGTCAGATGAAGCATCACTACAGGTGCAGCCTGAGGAGAACGCAAGGTCTGAGGCCACGCTCGATTCCCACGAGGCTGCACAGATTAGCTGGCTGTTAGAGACTGACCTCTGCTGTTCACAACTGCCACGGGTCTGGTTCTGCCCCACATCACAGACCAAAATAACCTCTTGACAGGTGGAAGTAAAAAAGCAGTTACAGCCTGAGAAGGGTAGGTTCTGGGGGGCCCCAGAACATGTTTGCCAGCTAAGGAGATAAGCATAAGGAGAGACCAAAATGATAGGAGTGAAAGGGAAAAACAAAGTTGAAAGTCTCAGCAAAGGGGCTCACGTTCCACTGACACCGCAGCAATGTGGAAAAGAAAAAGCAAATTTGAGGGGGTCTGAAGGGAAAGGAGTTAATTTTGGATAATTTTCTCAGTGAAGCAGAAGTGGAGTTAAACCAACCAAGCGAGTTCTCTGCTCCTACATCCAAAGAGCTGAACACTGCAGGAGCAAAACCACAGAACCACACTCACTACAGGTTCCAGTGTGAAGGGATGGGGGTTACAAACATCCCCCTCACATCATCACCAAGCCAGTTTTTATTGTCTCTACTTTCTCCCCTTCACTTTTCAACTCATGGCACTTTAGCTCCTGTCCCAACTGATCACCAAAACTGTTCTTGCTAAAGGGCCTGATGACCTCCATATTGACAACTCTAGGGGACACTTCTCCGACCTTGTCTCTGCCATATCTAACATGGTTGATCACTCCCTCCTTAAAATTATCTACCTCTGCAGCTTCCACGACACCATTCTTTTCTGATTCTCATGTCTGACTATTCCTTCTTCATCTCTTTCTAGGTTTTTTCTTCTGTAACATTTCCATGGTGCCATTTTTCACCTGACCGCTTACTGAGTTCCTCATCCAAACCTCATAATCGTGTCCCCTACTATAGACTTTAGCCAATAAGTCCGTGTTTTCACGTTATGTGATCTGAGCTCCAGATCTCTGTAACCAAATGCCACCTAGACATCTCCACCTAAACCCCTCAGACACATTTCAAGCTCAGCACATCCCAAAGTGGTCTGTCCTTCCCAACAAACCAGCTCCATTCTCCATACTTTTCACTTTGGTAAAGAAGCAAACACCCAGTCCAGAAACCTGAGGGTCATCCCTACTATGCCTTACATTGCATTCATCTTTGTATCCCCCAAAACAGAGACAAAGCTGCCATGAGATCGATGTAGGTAGAGGATAATTAAAGAAAGAGCTAAGGCAGGTCTGACTTTCAGAAGAAGTGAAAACTGTTGATCACTGGGAAGACCTGGGGCAGGATTTCATGCTTTGAAAGCAGACAAGCTAACTCCAGAAACTAGGGAAACCTGACAACCCATCCATCTACTCTGAGCTTTGCTGGCCAGAAGTACATTTCCCAAATACACTGCCAAACACCAAGAGTAATCTGTGCACAGAAGAGTTCCTTTTAGGGACTCAAAGTTATTTACAAACCTACCTAAGCTGAGTCTCAATGGCAAGTTCTTCTTCTATTCCTGGCAGACATAGCTGTACATCTTAGGGAGAGAATCTCAGGATGAGACCTGGGGCTGCAAGCCAGGCGCTTCGGGGAGCCTCGGTCAGTTAAGCGTCCGACTTTGGCTCAGGTCATGATCTCATGGTCCATGACTTCGAGTCCCAAGTTGGGCTCTGTGCTGACAGCTCAGAGCCTAGAACCTGCTTCAGATTCCGTGTCTTCTTCTCTCTGCCCCTCCCCCACTCTCTCTCTCTTTCAAAAATAAACATTGAAGAAAAATTTTTTAATAAAAAAATTTAAAAAAGAACTAAAATGCCTCAAGCAAAAATTAAATTATTAAGGAACCAAATGCTTTGGGTGGGGTAACCATGCTATAGAAAACAACATAGGACTTGGGACACCTCGGTGGTTCAGTCAGTTAAGCGTCCAACTTTGGCTCAAGGCATGATCTCGCAGTTCAAGGGTTTGAGCCCTGCATCAGGCTCTGTGCTGACAGCTCAGTGCCCGGAGACTGCTTCGGATTCTGTGTTTCCCTGTCTCTCTTGCCCTCCCCACTCGCACTCTGTTTCTCTCTCTCAAAAATAAACACTAAAAAATAAAAAAAAGAAAAAAAGAAAATAACATAGGACTTGGTTTTAAAGTGACTTCAAGTTGAGTCTCACTACTACCATTTTGCTGAATAAAGCTATGAAGTAAAATAAAACATAGTTCCTTCTATGTCCCCAAGGACTCTAGTAGTGGAGGTATTTAAATTAATAAAGCTCAGTTTTGGACCATGAGAACTTGACAATTCAAGGCTATTCTCTTGAATCTCCTCTCCCTGAGAGAATAGTAGAGAAAAACTCTACTAGAGAATATGCAGATGTAAGGATTAAAAAGCACTTAAGCAGTTTCTGTTACAAATGTGATTCTTGTCTTAAACCACCCTGGCTAGCATAAGATAGTCCAGGTCTCCACGGCATATGGCAAGCAACCCTCTGAGCCCTAAGTACTGAGGCCAATGAAAGCCAAAGGGCTGCAATGGTTGGTTACTGTCTCCAGGAGTCAAGCCCCAGCTACAGAGAAAGAAGCCTGCCAGCCCCCTCTACTGGTTGTTTGTAGAACAACACTGCCTGCAGCTTTTGCTTCTTGCAGTCATTGATAACCTATGCAAAAACCCTGGCACATGATTTGTCCCAATAATAAACCATTTAATGAAAGGCAGGCACCAAAAGGTCACAAAGGAACTTATAAATCCAATTTAGGATCACAAATGGAAAAAAGACACTTCTCTGAATATTACAATCTGTTTTAAATTTACATAGATTATGTCCAATCATGAATCAGCTTGCAAGACAATTCCCATTTGTGCGTTTCTTTCTTTTCTTTTTTTTAAAGATTAAACTCTATGCCCAACTCTTGCATTCATGACCCCGAGATCAAAAGGCACATGCTCTACTGAGCCAGCCAGGCACCTCATTTATGGGTATGTCAAATGGTAGCCAGGTACATTTTTGTAGCAGAAAAGATGTAGAGATGGGGAAACAACACACCAGACTGATAAACAGCTAAGAAGAGATCTTAAAAATCAATAATCAGGACTTGTGTTATAGACAAGATAGAGTGAGACCACTAAAGCCAATCTTTCTGCTGATCATAACAAAAAATGAAAAAGAAAAAAAAACAAACAAAACAACAGGACAGACTACAAAAGGAATAACCTAAGGACTCGGAAAAGTATACAGAAGTAGGTGGACCAGGCAGAGAAACAAAACTTGAAGGGCTAGCTGGTGTGGCAGGTGGATGTGAGTTTCTTCCGCTTTGTTTTCTCTTTTCTTTCACAGCCTTGATCCTCAGAACTATGGCAGTAGCTCCACAAGCAGCTGAAACTCCAAGAGAAATTCCATCTTTCCAGCCATAAGACTGGAAAAAGGGGCCCTGCAACCTAGTAATCTGAAATTCACAACACAAGGGCAGCTCCTCAGGGAGGCCTGGCAGCGAAGGTAGCCAGGAGGAGAGTCCCAATGGTCCAGAGTGCCAACTAATATCTCCCCCTCCTTCCTCTTTATTTCTCCCTGTTTTGCCCCAAAAGTAACACCAGTAACAACTGTATGTGGGCAGCTAAAACTTTGAGAGAAATCCAGTACTGTGGCCAGAGAACCAAAAGAGGGGGCTCAAGTAGGTCAGAGAGTATGGCGGCAATGCCAGAGAAGTGACCTAGAGAAGGGGATTCTCCTAAGTTTGAACATTCATCAGCACAAACCCTAGGTTCAGCCTCAGCTCTTCACTGAGGAGTGAACAAGTTAAACCACCACTCGTCTCATTTGCAAAAAAGATCTAAAGCAGCAGATCAAAGGTTTTAAAAACTAAACTGACACTGAAATCCTCACCCATGGAAGGCAAGAGACTTGAGGTGTGAACCTAACTGGGTTGATGGACTGCTAAAAGAAACAACAACAAAAAAAACAACATTACCCAGAGGCTTTTAACAGGACCCAGAGTCTAAACAATATGATATTCAAAAAGTCCAGGATATAATAGAAAATTACCTCAATGAGAAGAAAATACAACTCATTCTCAAGGGAAAAGATAATCAACAGATACCAAACCTATAATAACCCATACACTGGAATTATCAAAGACTTTAAAGTAACTATTATAATAATATTCTTAAAATGAATGGAATATTAGAAGTCCTCAGGAGACAAAAATTATAAATAATAAACAAACAGTAATTTTAGAACTAAAAAACATAATGCATGAAATAAAAAATTTGCTGGCTGGGCTTAGTAACAAAATGGAGATGACACAAGAGTCTGTGAACTTAGATCAGTATGAAGTATCTTGTTTGAACAACAAAGAGGGAGAGGGAAAGGAAAAAAAGAAACTGAACAGAGAGGATTCAGGGAAAATGGCAGAGCAGGAAGAACCAGGAATCTGCCTCTCCACCAGCTAGACAAAAACGGTCTATAGACAACTAGATCTAAATGTAAAATGCAAAACTATAAACAGTCCTAGAAGATAACGCAGCAAAAAACCTAGATGATCTTGAATTTGGTGATGACTTTTCAGCTAAAACACCAAAGGCACGATCCATGAAAGAAATAATTAATAAACTGGACTTCATTAAAATTAAATAAAAACATTCACTCTGTGAAACACAACATCAGAAAAATGAGAAAACAAACCACAGACTAGGAGAAAATATTTACAAAAGACAGGATAAAGTACTGATGTCCAAAACATACAACAAATTCTTAAAACTTAATAAGAAAACCCAATTGAAAAATGGCTAAGACCTGAACAAATACCTCATCAAAAAGATTCAGAGATGGCAAAGAAGCATGCAAAAAGATGCTCCACATTATGTCATTAAGGAAATGCAAGTTAAAATGAGACATTACACATCTAATTAGAATGGCCAAAATCCAGAACACTAACATCACCAGAACACTAACATAACACTAACAATCAAATGCTGGTGAGGACTGGAGCCAAGAGAAACTCTTTCATTGATGGTGAGGATGAAGATACAGCCATTTTGGAAGACAGTCTTGGTTAGCCGTATTCTTACCATCAATCCACTGCACTCCTTGGTATTTACCCAAAGGAGCTGAAAACTTGCATCGGCAAAAAACTCTGCACACAAATGTTTATACCAGGATTTTTGGATAACTGCCCAAACTTGGAAGCAACCAAGATGTTTTTTAGTGGGTAATGGATACACAAACTGTGGTACATTCAGACAATGGAATATTATTCACTGTTATAGAGAAATGAGCTTTGAAACCATAAAAAGACATGGAGGAAGTTTAAAATGCATGTTACTAAGTGAAAGAAGACAATCTGAAAAAAACTATATACTGTATGATTCCAACTACATGACATTCTGAAAGCAAAACTACATTTCTGGCAGTAAAAAGAACAGTGGTTACCAGGGGTTATGTGTGGGGAGGGAGGGATTAATAGGTGGAGCACAGGGGATTTCTAGGTCAGTGAAAACACTCTATATGACACTGCAACAGTGGATACAAGTCATTATACATTTGTCCAAACACACAGAATGTGTAACTCTTAGAGTGAACCCCAATGTAAACTATGGACTTTAGGTGATATTGATGTGTCAATGGAGGTTCATCGATTGTAACATATTTACCAATCTGATGGGGGATGATGATAATGGGAGGGAGGCTATGCACCTGTTGAGGAAGGGGTATATGGGAAATCTCTGTATCTTCCCCTTAATTTTGCTGTTAACCTAAAAGTGATGTAAAAATATAAAGCCTCAATTAAAAAAAAAAAAAAGAAAAAAAGAAAAAGAACAGAGATGATTCTAAGAAGGTACCAGGAATCTGTCTCCCCATCTAGACAACACCTGTACTGGTAGGATCTGTCTGATGTAACTATTTTGGAATTCTGGAGCCCGTTAAAAGCTTACAACTTCCAGGCTAAGGCTTGGAAAGTAAACTTAATTTTGGTCGATTTCAGACCTTGGCACAGTGCCAGCTACCCATCCTCCAATTCTACTGGATTGGCTGCATCAGCGTTCCTGCAGCAGCTTGCATACAGCTTCCTGAAGCCAGAGAGGGCTGATTTCTCATCAGAAACTTTGAAGGCCAGAAGGCAGTGGGCCAAAATATTCAAAGTGCTAAAACAAAAAGAACTCTCAAGTAAGAATCCTATATCCAGAAAAACTATCCTTCAAAACTGAAGAAACAATTAAGACATTTCCTGTGAAACAAATGCTAAGTAAACCAGACTTACCCTGGAAGAATCACTCAACAATGTTGTGCAATATGAAGTGAAAGGCTACACAGTAAATCAAAGCTGCATGAACAATGAAAGAACCTCATAAAGGTAAACACATGGACAATTATAAAGGCTAGTATTATGGTAACAGCAGTTTGTAACTCCACTTTTTGCTTTCTACAAAATTCAAGATGATTTAAAATACTTATGAGTTTATGTTTGGGGCATATAATGTACAAAGATGTGATTCTGTTTTATCAGTAACTGAAAAGGATGGGGAAGGAGCAGAATTTTTGTATGTTATTGAAGTTAAACTAGTATAAACTCAAATTAAAGTGTTATAATTTTAGGATGTTAAACCAGTGGCTGAGGCAGGAGGTTGGGGGAATCAGGAGTTACTGTCTAATGAGTATAGCATTTCAGTTTTGCAAGATGAAAAGAGTTATGAAGATTGATGGTGGTGATGGCTACACAATATTATGAATGTATTTAATACACGAAACTGTACATCTAAAAATGGTTGAAATGGTAAATTTTATGTTATGTGTATTTTACCACAACAAAAAATTGGGCGGGAGGCGGGGAGGTGGAGGGGTGAAGTGATCTACTTTCCCCATGCCATTTCCCAGACTATATCATTGAGTGAGTATAAGTACCATCATAAAATATGAAGGAAATAGAGAATGATATACCATGCAAATATTAATTTAAAAGTACACATTAAACTAAGTTTAACTAATGAAATTAAAATAGTACATCAAACTATATTATTGTACCACCTAAAATCATCTCACTCACCATGGCATTACCTGTATCACACTTGAAAGACACTGGTTTCATAATTTCTAAAGGTGTTTGGCACCAAATTCTCAGACTCTCTCACCTCTCAATAAGAATCCAGTCAATGGACTCATTTCGGTTAAAATGGCTGCTCTGATGGGAAAGACATTTCTGGGAATCCAGCAAACCAGATTCTCAGTTCTGAGGTTTCAAAGACAAGGCCTGATGACACAAGAGTTGAAATGTTGCCAGAAGCACCCTCAGCCACTAAAGGATGGTTGGAGAGAATATAGGTGGCATAAGAGGAGATCTGAATCGGAGGATGGCCTTTCCACTTTTCCCCCAGGAAAAGTTCAGTGTATCAAGCTTCAGAATCATTCAGCAAAGGACTTGTAAAGGACACTGAATTTTGTCTATGCCTGTGAGATGAAGTCAATTAAAAGGAGGTATTATAAAATGGCACTGCCCAACATGCTGTGGTAGGGTCCCCTCCCTAAGGAAAGAAAAAAAAACCTCAAGGCAACCTGGCTATATGCATATGTGACAACATCCCTCATGATCTTGTACCATCAGACCACTTAATCAGACTGCATGTTTGTGTGTTACCATATATGTGAGACAAAGAAGTAAAAAATATATTAAAACAACCACACCACATGGCGTTTAGGGCTCACTTATTCGGGTATGAACCCAACTGGGTGGTGCCGACAGGAATAAAGTTGCTTCCTGGAAAGAAAAGCCTCGGTGTCACAACTCTCTGTGCAAGAATCCTTCTCCATTACTTGGGGGCTCACGTCCGGGATTCAGAGACACGTGTTTCCACCTCCTTTGCCATTGGAGATACGAACATCAGAGCATGGGTGAGACAGCCTTCCCTGGCACCTTGCTCTACTCTTTGCCATAGGCTTGGCCAAGGCTGCTCCAGCCAGCTAAAAATGTGGTGAGAGTTTTCTGTTAGCACTCACCTTCCTTTTGTGGATAGGATACTTCGTTGGTACCAACATGGGGAAACAATGGCCATAAGAGACTAGAAAATTTAGATCCCCACCAATCTTATAGTAAAACAAAATACCCCAGTCCTACTACCAGGGTTTGGCTCCTCAAAAGCTCAATTATTGGGAAAAACTGTCTTGCCTGGTGGGGAAAAAGTTCATCGTCATCTCTGTTAAAAACTTAACATGCCTATGCCAAAGATTTTATAACTCAACTGGCCAGAAAACCCCATGGTGGGGGACTCCAGATCACCTTAAGACAGATCCCCACCCCTTGTCTAACTTCTCTCATCTCTGAGAGGCCTGGGATAGTGTCAACGCAGCCATCAAATGGCAAACTCCAGGTGGACTATACTAGATATATGAAAGGACAGCCTATATAGTACTTCCCTCAGGCTGGTCATGGTCATGTGTGCTGGAAACTATTCATCCATCTTTCTTCCTGCTCCCACTTGCCAGAGAAAAACATTTGGAAATCCAAGTGTATGGGGACAGCGAGACTCCAAAAAAAGCAGCATGCCTTACAAACTGGCAATTAAAAAGACGATAAATGGTCTCCTGAGCGTATAATCCAGTATTGTGGTCCTGCCACCCGGGCAGAGGATGGGTCCTTGGGCTACCACACTCCCATTTACATGCTAAACTGCATAATTAGACTACAAGCAGTTATAAAAATTATAACCAATAAAACTGCCAGAGCTCTTAACTTACGAGACAAGTAGCAAGCCAAAATACACAAAGCCCTATCTATCATAATCTCTTGGCCTTAGATTACCTGCTTGCTTCTGACGGAAAAGTTTAACCTACGCAACTGCTGCCTACAGAGAAATAAGGAAAACAAAAGTCATAAAAGAGATCACAAATCAAATAAAAAGAATTGTTCATGTCCCCATCCAGACCTGAAACGGTTAAAACCCCAGGGAGTTATTTGGAAAATGGTTTTCAACTTTTGGGGGATTCAAAACTCTCATAAAAATTATCCTAATTCTGGGAGGTTGCTTAATCCTACCTTGCTTATTAGCTCCCCTGGTAGTACGTTCTTTCTCCAGCCTCACTAAGGCCATGATTAAAAAAAAAAAAGATAGGGGCGCCTGGGTGGCTCAGTCGGTTAAGCGTCCGACTTCGGCTCAGGTCATGATCTCGCGGTATGTGAGTTCAAGCCCCGCGTCGGGCTCTGTGCTGACTGCTCAGAGCCTGGAGCCTGTTTCAGATTCTGTGTCTCCCTCTCTCTCTGACCCTCCCCCGTTCGTGCTCTGTCTCTCTCTGTCTCAAAAATAAATAAACGTTAAAAAAAATTTTAAAAAAATTAAAAAAAAAAAAAAAAAAAAAAAAAAAAAGATAGCCACTCATGTAATGATGTTATAAAAATATAAACCTCTAAACCAAGATGATGCTCTTTGACCCAAAACAGCATCAAAAGGGGGAATGTGGTAGGGTCCCTCCCTAAGGAAAAAAACCTCAAGGCAACCTGGCTATATGCGTACGTGACACCATCCCCCACGACCTTGTAACATCAGACCACTTAATCAGACTGCAAGTTTGTGTGTTACCATATATGGGAGACAAAGAAGTAAAAAATATATAAAAAAAACTACGCCACGTGGGGCTCAGTTCTTCGGGTACGAACCCAACTGAGCAGTGCTGGCAGGAATAAAGTTGCTTCCTGGAAAGAAAAGCCTCAGTGTCATGACTCTCTGTGAGAGAATCCTGCTATAATGCCAGCCACCGCCTACACACGGCTACTCCTACCTACATTTAATTAAAATTAAATGACTCTACAAATGCAGTTCCTCCTTTGCACAAGCCACATTTCCAGTGAGCAACAGCTACAAGTGGCTAAAAGCTACTGTATAGGACAGACCAGAGGTATATTTCTATCACTGCAGAAGGTTCCCCTGAATGGGACTGCTCTGTGGTCTTTACTGATCAACAGTCATGTCAGAAGAAAATACAGTCATGTGACAAGGCGCAGTGGAGCTGAAACTGTGACAATCAAAGTAGATCTAGAGGAAAAGCAATACATCATTTTCTTTCTCCCCAGTCCTGATCCCCTATTTGTATTTTGTTGTCCAGAGCTTTTTGTGTCAACAGGGTTGGACATACTCCACTTAAGGAGCTAAGAGTGACAAGCATATAGATTATTTGGGAAATAATAAAAAGTTTGTGGGGCACCTGGGTGGCTCAGTCGATTGAACATCCAAATTCAGCTCAGGTCATGATCTCACCATTCGTGAGTTCAAGCCCTGCGCTGGGCTCTGTGCTGACAGTGGAGAGCCTGGAGCCTGCTTCGGATTCTGCGTCTCCCTTTCTCTCTGCTCCTCCCCCACTCACACTCTGTCTCTCTCTCAAAAATAAATAAACATAAAAAAAAAAAAAGAACAGAGCCTTGGGAACCTATAGAACCATTATTAAAGTTCTAACAGTTGTCTTTGGAGTTCCAGAAAGAAAAGAGAAAGAGAATGGGGTAGAAAAAAATATTTCAAAATAATGGTTCAAAGCCTTACAAATTTGGTAAGAAACAAAAATTTATGTAATCAAGAAGCTCAGCAAAGATAAACTTAAAAAAAAATCAAAATCAGATTTTTGAAGACCAGAGAAAAGAAAAAATACTAAAAGCAGCTAGAGGAAAGTAACACGTTACACATTGCGTGACCACAGATTACTCATCAGAAATCGTGATAGTTAGACTGAAATAACATCTTTAAAGTGCTAAAAGACCAATTAACCTATGACACTATCCTTCAGGAATGAAAGAAAATAACATTCTCAATTGAAAGAAAACTAAGAAAATTCGTAGCAGCAGATTTGTTCTAAAAGAAATGTTAATGGAAGTTCTTCAGGCTGAAGTAAATGATGAGAAATAAACATGGGACTTCAGAAATGAATGAAGAATGGGGTGCCTGGGTGGCTCAGTAGGTTAGGTGTCCGACTTGGGCTCAGGTCATGATCTCACGGTTTGTGAGTTTGAGCCTGTGTCAGGCTCTGTGTTGACAGCTCAGCACACAGCCCGCTTGCAGATTCTCTGTCCCCTTCTCTCTCTGCTCCTCCCCTGTCATGTGCTCTCTCTCTCAAAAACAGACATTAAAAAAAAAAAGAAGAAGAAGAAGAAATGAATAAAGAGCAAAATAAATGGTAAAATTCTGGGTAAACATAAAAGACTATTTTATCCTCCTAAATTCTTTAAAATATGTAAAAGTATATAAAGTAAATGTTGAAACACAGCTAAATACTAATTTCAATGATGTAGATATAATAAATACAACATAAAAGGGAGAAGTTAAGAGTCTTACATATCGTTTACTGACAGTGATAAAATACTAACTTTATCCTGACTGTAAACGAATAGGTATATAGATTGCTATCCCTACAGCAAAATATATGAAAAGATATAGCCAAAAAGCAAAAAGACACATTTTTAAAGACTAAGGAACAAGAACCATATGAACACCTCAACAGACACAGAAAAAGCAACTGACAAAATTCAATATCCAGTCATGATAAAAAATCTCACCAAACTGAACTTCCTACACCTGGTAAAGAGCATCCATGAAAAACTTAAGCTAACGTACTTACTGGTAAATAACTGAAAGCCTTCCCATAACATCAGGAACAAGGTAGGGATGTCTGCTCTTATCACTCCTGTCCAACATCATACATCAACATCATGGTCCTAGCCAGAGCATGAGACAGGAAAAAGAAATAAAGGCAAAATGATTTGAAAAAAATAAAAGTCTGTATCCACAAATATCATGATTGTCTACACAGAACAATCACAAGGAACGTGCTAAAAAATAAAAAAGCCCCTGGTATTAGTAAATGGATTTAGCAAGGTTGTACAGCATAAGATCAATACAGACAAATCAGGTGTATTTCTCTACATTAGCAATGAACATCTAGAAATCAGTGTTATTTAAAATAGCACCAAAAATTATTAAATACATAGGTATAATCTAATAAATTGTGCAGAACCTGTATGCTGAACCACAAAAACAGTGATGAAAGAAATTAAACTCCTAAATAAATGGAGAGATACACTGTTTTCATGGATTGGAAGACTCAATATTCATATCAATTCTCCCTCAAAACTGATATATACATGTAATACAATCCCAATCAGAATCTCAGCAGAATCTGTTCTAGATATCAATAAGATGATTTGAAAATTTATATAAAAAGGCAAAGGAACCAGAAAAGCCAAAACAATTTTGAAAAGAACGAAGTTGAAGAACTTATACTATTTGATTTCAACACTTACTACAAAGCTTCAGTGATTAAGACAGTGTGACACTGGCAAAAGAAGAGACACATAGATCAATGGAACAGATTACAGAATGAAGTGACAGTATCAACAGATGACTTGCAAAACTGCAAAGGCAATTCAACAAAGAAAGGGTGGTCTTTTCAACAAATGTTATTGAAACACTGAAATTTGCAGGCGCACGCGCACGCACACACACACACACACACACACACACACACACACACTGAATCTCAACCCTTATCTCACAACATACCCTCAAAATCAACTCAAATGGATCATTTCTAGAAGAAAACACAAGAGAAAAATCTTTGTAACCCTGGATATGGCAGCTTTTACACAAAATATTAAAGGCAGGATGCATAAGAGAAGAAAGAATAGATAAATTTGACTCCATCAAAACCTTGTGTTCTGAGATAGTGTTAAGAGAATGAAAAGACAAACCACAAATTGGACAGAATATCTGCAAATTACATACTGAACAAAAGACTTATATCCAGAATATACAAAGAACTGTCAAAATTATGTAATAAAAACAAAATAATGGGCAAAATATTTAAATAGACATTTCATCCAAGATATGTAAAATAAAACACTCATTCATTACCAAGAAAATGTAATTAAAACCACAATGAGATACCCCTTCAAACCAATATAAACAGCTAAAATAAAAATTACTAAAAATACGAAGTACTCGTGGAACTCTCTTACATTGGCTAGAGAGCATGCAGAATAGTGCAGTCACTTTAGAAAAGAGTTTGGCAGTTTCTTAGAGTTAAAACTTATTCTCACACAAAAACACAGATGGTGTGTTTACAGTAGCTGCATAATTGCCAAAAACTGGAAACATCTCAAATGTCTTTCAATTGATGAGTGAATAAACAAACTGCAGTATAGCCATACACTGGAATACTACTTAGCAATAAAACGGAATAAATGTACAACAATGTGGATAAAGCACAAATGCAGTATGCAAATGTAGGAAGACACACTCAAAATGCTATATACTATATTATTTCATTTACATGATTTCTGGAAAGGGCAAACTCATAGGAAAAAAAAACAGATCAGCTGCCAAGCACTGAGCACAGGGAAAGGCATTAATTACAAAAGACATAAGGAGATAATTTCTGGGGGTGATGAAACTGATCTGCCATACACATGAATTGCTTATATATTAATGACAAGATAAATCATTTGAAAAGAAATATTTATAGGAATCCAGTGTTACTCTAAAATTTCTGGGAGTGAAAAATTTTCTTGACAGGCTGTTGGAAGAGTAGCTATGTTATTTTTCCCCAGAAGAAAAAGTTCCTTCTCAACACCCAAACAAGGACAACCACAGGGCTCACTGGGTCTACTATCTTTATACACACACTTAACTAGCTTTCTCAGAAAAACAACATGAAACTTTGGGTAAGCTGTACCACTCACTCTGTGACTGATCTGGGGCACATATGTAACTTATCTCAACCTCAGCCCACTAATCTGAGTAAACACTCAGATTTACTGAGTAATCAGTAAAACACTGAGTTGGCTGTCAGGATTAAGTGAGGCAGTTTATATAAAATAGCCAAAGCCTTACTTTTCCTACACTTAGACTTTGTCTTCTCACCTTCCCTTTCCCTCATATTCTATAGAAACATTTCCATTGGAAGTTAGTCTATTCTCAGAGCTAAACTCCAATTTCTGAACCATCTGGTTATGAATACTTCTTTTTTTTTTTTTTTTTAATTTTGAGAGAGACACAGAGAGAGCATGAGGAGCAGGGAAGGGGCAGAGAGAAGGGGAGAGAATCCCAAGCAGGCTCCGCACTATCAGCACAAAGCCCAAGGTGGGGCTTGAACTCACAAACCATGAGATCATGACCCAAGCCGAAACCAAGAGTTGGCCCGCTCAACTGACTGAGCTACCCAGGCCCCCTGATTTTGTGTATTTCTTAAAATAATTTTCAGCTACCAAAAAAGGCCAGGCACCCCGGACTACTTCAAACACCACAAATATTAACCATAATATTTGTGTACCAATGGCAGGCAATAAAGCCACAACACCAGTGAGGATTCAGCTTCTGCTCTTTTCATTGTAAACACAACCTGCTTCAAATCTGTTTTATCAATATTAAAGGTTGTAATGGCCAAAAAGCATTTAGACTAAAGGAATAATTTCAACTGACTACATCGTTAGGTGCTCTCACAAAGTCTACTTTCTTGCATTTTGGCCTCCCCACTAAAAGAGTTTGGAGAAAAAAATGAGAACTCAAAGAGGTGACAGACTGATTTACTTAGATCAGTTGGAATGAAGTGATTTCATCGTAACAGGTAGAATAACAACAGCACTTTATCATTCAGGAACCAAAAGCAAAGACAGCCAAAAAGGACAAAGTTAAACTAGAAAGCTGAAATAACGAACTCAAATATCCCCATCTGCAGTAGAGTCTATACAGTAACAGCAGTCCATTGGGCTGCTATGAAAATTACAATTAAATGAGAGTGTTAAATGCACGAACATTAAATGGACTCAATAAATGGAATGTGTAAATGGAATGTAAGGTAGAGACGTGAAACTTCCCTGGTTCATCCGATATAATTCATACTGGCTTTTAATAAGGAAGATCTTCTCTGATCCCCACCGCCCCCCCCCCCCCAAACATTACAAGCTTCTAAGCTTAAAGCTTATAATACATCAAAGAACAAGAATGACTTTGGGTAACAAGTAAATAATCTTCCCTCAAAAATACATACATATGATCCTAGACACAACTTACCAAGACTCGATGAAGAAATAAAAAATCTGAACAGAACTATAAGTAGTAGGGAGATTTAATGAATAATCTAAAACCTCAAATAAAGAAAGGTCCAGAACAAGATGGTTTCACAGGTGAATTCTAGCAAACATTTAACCAAGAATTACCACCAAATCTTCTCAGGGGCACCTGGCTGGCTCAGTTGGTACAGCATGCAACCCTTGATCTCAGGGTCGTGAGTGCAAGCCCCTCATTGGGCGTGGAACCTACTTAAAATAAATAAAGAATACAGTGTGTCAAATATTAAAAAAATAAACAACAACAAAAAAAAACCCACTGAATCTTCTAACTTCTCTAAAATATTAAAGCAGACGGAACACTTTCTATTTTATAAGGCCAAGACTGCCCTGATACTAAAGCCAGATAAAGACACCACAAGAAAACTATAGACCAGTATCTCTTAAGTTAGTGCAAAATCCTCAACAGTATATTAACCCAACCAGCATATTAAGGAATTACACACAATGACCAAGTGGGATTAATTCATGGAATGCAAGAACTGCTCAACACGTGAAAATCCATCAGTGTAATGTATCACACTAAAAACTGAAGGAAAAAAAACCCACCTAATCAGCTGAATTGTTGCAGAAAAAGCATGTGGCACAATTCAATACCCTTGCATGATAAAAATATTCAGCAAACTTGGAATAGAAGGAAACTACGTCAACATAACAAAGACCACATACAAAAAACCCACAGGTAACATCTATTCAATGGTGCAAGGGTTTGAAAGCTTTTCCTCTTAAGATTAGGAAGATGACAAGGATGACTGCTTTCACACTTTTTTTTTTTTTAAGTTTATTTATTTTGAAAGAGAGAGAGAAAGAAAGACAGAGGGTGGGAGGGAGGGAGGGAGAGGGAGAGGGAGAGGGAGAGGGAGAATATCCCAAGCAAGCTTCAGGCAATCAGTGCAGAGCCTGACATAGGGCTTAATCTCACGAACCATGAGATCATGACTTGAACCGAAAGAGAGTCAGACGCTTAACCAAATGAGCCACCCAGGCGTCCCTGATTTCACCACTTCTATTCAACATAGTACTGGAAGTCCTAGCCAGAGGAATTAAACAAGAAAAAGACACAAAAGCATGCAAACTGAAAAAGAAGTAAAATTATCTCTGTTCACAGACAACACTATGATATAGGTGGAAAAGCCTAAAGATGCAACAAAAAACTGTTAGAACCGATAAACAATTTCAGCAAAGTTACAGGATACAAAAACTAACACATGAAAACCAGTTGTGTTTCTATACACTGATAATGAACAATCTGAAAAAGAAATTAAGAAAACAATTCCATTTACAACAGCACTGAAAAAAATTAAATAATTAGGGATAAACTTAACCAAGGAGGTAAAAGATTTGTATACTGAAGACTATAAAATATTGCTGAAAGATTTAAAGAAGACAAAAATAGAAAGAAATCCCATGTTTGTGGACTGCAAAACTTTACACTGTTAAGATGTCAATACTATCCAAAAACAACCTACAGATTCAACATAATCCCTATCAAAATCCCAATAACATTTTTTTGCAGAAATAGAAAAAGCCATATGGAAATCCCAAGGGACCCTAAACAATCCAAATCATCTTGAAAAAGAATACAAACAGAAAATGGAACAGTGATTGTCAGGGGCTGGGGTGAGGAAGAAATGGGAGTTATTTAATTGGTACAGAGTTCCAGTTTTGTAAGATTAAAAACTCCTGGATACTGGTTGCACAACATGTGAATATATTTAACACTAATGAACTACACACTTAAAAGTGGTTAAGATGATAAATTTTACCACAAGTGAAAAAACAAAGTATATACACACAAACACACATTTGAAAGAGGACTGCCTTCAGAGTTCACCTGGAGAGGCAAGAGAAGTCACTTAGTTTATTGACAGTGTAGCCCCCGTGTGTCTGAAATAACACCAATGTTTCCCTCAAAAGAAAATTATTAATTATCCTGAATGAATGACAACGGCTTTTGGGATTTATCAGCTCTGGTATTAATTCTAAAAGACTAGGGCTAGTATTCTTCTCATATAAACTAATCTTAATCCAATTTTTAATGATGTTTATACTTCCTATTTAAAAAAAGAAAGAAAGAAAATAACCAGGAAAAGTAATCAAGCCCCTGGAAGACAACATTATCAACCCATTTTTGCCCCAAGTAAACACAAATGCCAAATGACTTAACTGATCAACTTTATAAAGAGCACTGTAATTTGTGAACTTCATTTCTAACCAATTTGGCCTGAGTGCTAGAAAGGGGTTATGGGGCAGCTCATAGAACTGGGATTCAAAAAAAACAACAAAAAACAAAGAAAGATTTTTTACATTACATTCTGTTTCTGGCTCTAGAAAGACACTTGTGTCTAAGTCTTAGCTGTCTGGTCTATGATACCATGATCCTACTGTAAAGGAGCACTGTGTGTTAATTATGATTCAAAACCCAACTAAATAGAAATACACCAATGCTCAGGATGGTTTTTGTAAGCTATCATTTTCATTATGTGTCACACTTTTCCTAGTTAAAAGAATTTTTACTTACTTGGTCAACTTGTGGCTTTTCATTGCTGTGAGAAACTCTCTGACAATCTCAGGACTCTGGTGCCTGCATGGTGTTTTTGATATATATTTTAATGTCTACGAAAAAAATTTTAAAAAGAAAATGCATAAGACAAAAAAATCTGAATGAGAAAAAGGGAAGACAATGGTTATAATTTAGTATTGTAAAATTTTGTTTAAAAAATCTTCTACAGGGGTGCCTTGGGTGGCTCAGTCGGTTAAGTGTCCAACTTCAGCTCAGGTCACGATCTCATGGTTTGTGAGTTCAAGCCCCACATCAGTCTCTGTGTTGACAACTCAAAGTCTGGAGCCTGCTTCAGGTTCTGTGTCACCCTCTCTCTCTGTCCCTCCCCTGCTCACTCTGTCTCTCTCTCTCAAAAATAAAAAAATATTAAATAAAAATAAAAGACAATCTTCTATAAAAAAATGCCTTCAGGAGAGTTAATCTTCATATAATGGGAATTCCTCAAAAAGAAAATCAGTAACTAGAACAGGAATAATGAATGACATTCAGGAAGAAAGCTTTCCTGATTTTAAAAAAAGAAGAAGAAAAACCTCAATCTGACAATTGTGTTATATTTCAATTTTTTTCTTTTTTCTTTTTAATGTTTATTTTTAAGGGAGAGTGCAAGTGGGAGAGGAGCAGAGAGAGACAGGAGGACAGAGGGTCCAAAGCAGGCTTCACACTGAAAGCAGCAAGCCCAATGTGGGGCTCGAACTCATGAAACGTGAGATCATGACCTGAGCAGAAGCTGCCACTCAACCGACTGAGCCACCTAGGAGCCCCTTCAGACAATTTTTTTAAAGACATGAAACCCAAAGAATAAAATAGTGACAAATCCATACGGATATAATAAATAAATGGATGAGAAGGAACAATTGTTTGTTACAGAAGATTTCTATGTGTTAAATATGGAAGGAATGAGGGAAATAATCACCATTAGGCAATTGAACCACAGTAATAATTACTGCAGGAAAGACCTACCAATGAATACTAAAATCAATGGGCAAAAGCTTAAGGAGAAATATGATATTTGCATAGCCTCACAGCATCTTCCCCAAATATTTATTAATACTGTGATAGTTTTAATACATATGTCCTCAAACTCTTTGATACCCTTCCCTTCAAGAGGTGCCTTTCAATGGACTGGACTTGGTGACTCCTTTCTAATGAATACGAAGTGTAAACAGAAAAACAGTAACTTTACAGTGGGGAAACCAGGCAGATACCACTGTAATCACGTGATCTCAGTTAACAGTACCAGTGACAAGACACTGATATCATGTACCCTGTATCACACACTGAGCAGGGCACATAGCTTCTGTGGCATTCTTCCCCAAAAGCTGTAACTTCAGTTTGATCATGAGAAAACATCAAACAAACCAAAGCTGAAGGACATTCTATAAAAGACTTGCATTGGTACTCTTCAAAGTGTCAAGGTCATGCATGGAAGATGAGGAAAGGCTGAGGAAAGACTAAGGACCCGTTACAGACGGGAGGATATAAGGAGACATGCTAACATTTAACCTGTTAAACACAAAATGGCATCCTGAATCAGATCCTTGAACAGAAAAAGGGCATTAATGGAAAAACTGAGAAAATCTGAATAAAATGTTTGTGTAATTTTCTTAGTTTTGATCATTGTACCATGGTTAAATAAAATGTTAACATCAAGGAAACCTGGGGGAAGGACATATGGGAACTCTCAGCACCATCTTTATAACTTTTCTGTAAAATTATCTCAAAATAAAAGGCTCTTACTTTTTTTAAAAGAGAGAATCCCACCTAGACATAACTTGAAAGGAATTTCAAGCCTGAAAAGTAAACAGTAACCTCATAAGTTAATAGTTTCTCTCAAGTTCAAAAATCTGGTTGGTCTCAGACTCCTCCACAATGACAAACAATAAGAGACCAAGTAATACCTACAGAGCCTTGACGACTGAAGGCTGAGCCCAATAACTCCATAGTCAGATGAGGGGTCATTCACATTAAAAACACGAGAAATACATTCTCAAGTATAAACAGTCTCAAAACACTTAACACCACAACAACTTTCCTTAAGGTACCACATATTAAAAGCAAGAGCTTAATGAGTATGTAATAGAGTGGCAGTGAGCTTAGACTAATTTAAGCACGCAGAAAAGCACCTGACAGCTTGAAATTTGGCTGTAAAACTAATTACAAACATTTCATTTTTTTTTTTTAGAGATGGATGAACGATACAATGTAAAAGAACATGAGTGAATAAATGAATGATGGGATTTCAAACACATGATTAGATGAACAAAACCAGACAGGGAGGAATGGGGACAAACGTACTAAACCCCCCCTTAAATTCCTTAAAAGGGATTATGGTAACTTAACCCAGGTTTAATTTTGTCTTTGAAAAGATAAAGATAATTAAAACTAAATCCTGGGGTGCCTGGTTGGCTCAGTTGGTTAAGCGTCCGACTCGATCTTAGCTCAGGTCATGATCCCAGGATCATGAGATCACGCCCCTGAGCATGGAGCCTGCTTGGGATTCTCTTTCTCTTTCTCTCTCTCTCTCTCTCTCTCTCTCTCTCTCTGCCCCTCTCCCCCTAAAATAACAAAGTAAATAAAAATAAAAACTAGAGGTGCTTAGGCAGCTCACTTGGTTAAGCATCCTATTTTTTTTCAATATATGAAGTTTACTGTCAAATTGGTTTCCATACAACACCCAGTGCTCATCCCAAAAGGTGCCCTCCTCAATACCCATCACCCACCCTCCCCTCCCTCCCACCCCCCATCAACCCTCAGTTTGTTCTCAGTTTTTAACAGTCTCTTATGCTTTGGCTCTCTCCCACTCTAACCTCTTTTTTTTTTTTTTTTTTTTTCCCTTCCCCTCCCCCATGGGTTTCTGTTAAGTTTCTCAGGATCCACATAAGAGTGAAACCATATGGTATCTGTCTTTCTCTGTATGGCTTATTTCACTTAGCATAACACTCTCCAGTTCCATCCATGTTGCTACAAAGGGCCGTATTTCATTCTTTCTCATTGCCACGTAGTACTCCATTGTGTATATAAACCACAATTTCTTTATCCATTCATCAGTTGATGGACATTTAGGCTCTTTCCATAATTTGGTTATTGTTGAGAGTGCTACTATAAACATTGGGGTACAAGTGCCCCTATGCATCAGTATTCCTGTATCCCTTGGGTAAATTCCTAGCAGTGCTATTGCTGGGTCATAGGGTAGGTCTATTTTTAATTTTTTGAGGAACCTCCACACTGTTTTCCAGAGTGGCTGCACCAATTTGCATTCCCACCAACAGTGCAAGAGGGTTCCCGTATCTCCACATCCTCTCCAGCATCTATAGTCTCCTGATTTGTTCATTTTGGCCACTCTGACTGGCGTGAGTGGTTAAGCATCCTTAACTCTCAATTTCAGCTCAGGTCATGATCTCACGGTTCATGAGTTCAAGTCCCATATCAGGCTCCGTGCTGATAGTGTGGAGCCTGCTAGGAATTCTCTCTCTGCCCCCTCCCCTGCTCTCTCTCTCAAAATAAATAAATAAACTTTAAAAAGAATAATAAAATGTCAAAAAAATAAAAGTTAAAAAAAATAAAAACTAAACCCTTTATAAAGACAAAATCAGATTTGAAAGGAAATAGCCAAAACATAAATTAAAATGACAGATATAAAAATCAAACATCACAGGGGCACCTGGGTGGCTCGGCCGGTTAAGCGTTGACTCTTGATTTTGGCTCAGGTCATGATCTCACTGTTCATGAGTTCGAGACCCCTATCAGGCAGAGCCTGCTTGGGATTCTGTCTCCCTCTCTCTCTGACCCTCCCCAACCTGCTCTCTCTCAAAATAAATAAAAGTAAACTTTTTAAAAAATTATTTAAAAAATCAAACATCATATATAACAAATATAATAGCTTAAACTTTCTTTTTTAAGGATAAAGCATAAGGTTGGAAGAAAACATAGCAAAATGTCAACTAGATGTTAGATTATAAATTACTTTAGCTTTCTTCTTTATCCTTTTTGGTACTTCCTAAGTTTTTTACAATAAAAAACATCACTTTTTGTGCAATAAAGAATTGAGCTTTGGGGCACCTGGGTGGCTCAGTTGGTTGAGCATCTGACTTCAGCTCAGGTCATGATCTCACAGTCTGTGGGTTCGAGCCCCACGTCGGGCTCTGGGCTAACACTCGGAGCCTGGAGCCTGCTTCGGATTCTGTGTCTCCTCCTCTCTCTGCCCCTCCCCTGCTCATGCTCTCTCTCTCTCTCTCTCATTAATAAACGTTGAAAGGAAGGAAGGAAGGAAGGAAGGAAGGAAGGAAGGAAGGAAGAAAGAAAGAAAGAAGGAAGAAAGAAAGAGAGAGAATTGAGCTTTGCCCAAAGAGACGTTCTGGCCTTTGCCTTCAGCTTCTGAGAGGCAATGTTATACTTAATAGGAGTATCTTTCTCTGGAGGTCTTATGTCATAATGAATAGTCTTAATGTGACTTAGGGTGGAGGCTTTGGGTCATGCAGAATCAGTGCACCTGGAGGCTGAGATGAACTACAACGGGCAACCAATCATTCAATCATGCCTATATAAGAGAACTCAAATAAAAATTTGGGAAGCTGAAGTTTAGCTGAGCTTCCCTGGTTGACAATATTTTGTATGTATTATCACACACTGATTTCAAGAGAAACATTTTCTGACTCCACCCACATTAGAGGACAAACATTTTCTGACTCCACCCACATAAGAGGAGGATAGAAGCTCTGTGTTGGCATTTCTCCTAGAATCTGCCTCATATGCTTCTTCCTTTGGTCAATTTTAATCTGTATCCTTTCCATGTAATGAACCATAACTGTGAATGTAATAGCTTTCAGTGAGTTCTGAGTACTTCCAGTAAATTACTGAACCCAAGGGTGGTGGTCTTAGGGATCCCTGACTCGCAAATGGTGTTAGAATTGAGGACAGTCTTTTTCTTTTCACTATTCCCTCTAACTCTGTCATTGGCTAACCTCACCATTGGCCAAATTTCCTCCACTTGCATGAACAGAATAAAAACTGGGTTAGAGTAAAACTACTCAAATCAGTAAGAGTCAGTCATGATTTGGTGGCCAGTCATCCCTGGAATAAACCAACCCCTCAATGCTAGTTTCGGTAGCCCCTCGACAAGCCTAGGCTTACTTCATAGGTGATAGTATTCAAGTTCTGTTGCCCAGAATTGTGTTTGTTCTTTCCACTTTCTTTCCGTTGCTCTTTCAGATCAGTCAGTAACTGGAACACCTGGGAAGTGATAAAAGATTTTTATGAGTAAATGTGAGAAATGTATCTATTTCATGAGCAATGATTTTTTAAGTTTATTTTATTTAGTTATTTATTTTGAGAGAGAGGGAGCAAGCAAGCAGGGGAGGGGCATACAGAGGATCCCAAGAAGGCTCCACACTGTCAGAGCAGAGCCCAATTCAGGGCTCAAACTCACGAAACATGAGATCACAATCCAAGCCAAAACCAACAAGAGTCGGAAGCTTAACGGACCGAGCCATCCAGGCACCCCTCAAGGTCAATGATTCTGAAGGATAAACAGAATAGTACGTCTTTTCTTTCAAACCCTCCCCTTAACTCTTCATTAGAGCAAATATGAGTCTGAGAAGCATCTGACATTTTAAAAATGCTTTTATCTAAGTCAAGTAATCCAAATTCATTAGTTTACTGAAATATTTCAAATGTTTCCTTATTAATATACACCATATCACTAATTTCCTCTGATCTCAAAAATATATTAATATTTGAAAGTAAACTTTCTTAAAATATGATATCTCAATAGATGTAGACAACGAATTTTCTAAAATTCAACATCCAGGGCACCTGGGTTGCTCAGTTGGTTGAGCATCTGACTTCAACTCATGTCATGATCTTTGGTTTTTGAGTTCAGGCCCCACATTGGGCCCACCGCTATTAGCACAGAGCCCACTGTGGATCCTCTATTCCCCTCTCACTCTGCCTCTCCCCCACTCACACTCTCAAAAATAAAAATGAAACATTAAAAAAAATTATTTTAACATCCATTTATGATAAAAACTCTCAAAAAAGTGGGTAGAGAGGGAACATACCCAATGTGTAAAGGCCATATGTGACAAGCCCTAAGTTAACATCATACTGAACAGTGAAAAGCTGAAAGCTTTTCCTATAAGATCAGGAAGAAGTCAAAGATGCCACTCTTGCCCCTTTTATTTTTTTAAATGTTATTTTTGAGAGAGAGAGACAGACAGATCATAAGAGGGTGAGGGGCAGGGAGAGGGAGACACAGAAGCCAAAGCAGGCTCTAGGCTCCAAACTGCCAGCATAGAGCCTGATGTGGGGCTTGAACTCACAAACTGCAAGATCATGACCTGAACCAAAGTCGGATGCTCAACTGACTGAGCCACCCAGGTGCCCCACTCTTGCTCCTTTTATTCAACACAGTATTGGAAGTCCTTGCTAGAGCAATTAGGCAAGAAAATAAATAAAAGGCAGCCAAATTGGAAAGAAAGTGGTAAAACTGTCACTATTTGCAGATGACAGGATACTATATATAGAAAACCCTAAAGACTACCAAAAAACTGAACTAAAAATAAATTCAGTAAAGTTATAGCATACAAAATCAATATACAGAAATCTATTGCATGTATACATGATAATAATGAACTACCAGAAAGAAGCAATCTGTAGCAATCTACAGATTCAGTGCAATCTCTATCAAAATTCCAATGGCATTTTTCACAGAAATAGAACAATCCTAAACTTTCATGGAACCACAGAAGACCCTGAATAGTCAAAGCAATCTTGAGAAAGAAGAGCTAAGCTGGAGGCATCATGCTTCCTGATTTCAAATTATATTACAAAGCCACGGAAATCAAAACAGTATTGTTACTGGCATAAAAACAGACATATAAATCAATGGAATAGAACAGTGTGTCCAGAAGTAAACTCACACATATGTGGTTACTTAATTTTTTTTAAGTTTATTTATTTTCAGAGAGAGAGAGAAAGAGAGAGAGAGCGCACGCAAAAGGGAGAAGCAGAGAGAGAGGGAGAGAGGGAGAATTCCAAGCAGGCTCTGCATTGTCAGCTCAGAGCCTGACAAGGGGCTTGAACTCACCAATCACGAGACCATGACCTGAGCTGAAAACAAGAGCAAGACACTCAACTGACTGAGCCACCCAGGCATCCCTGTGGTTAATTTTTGACAAAGAAGCCAAGAATATACAATGGGGAAAAGACAGTCTCTTCAATAAATGGTGCTGGGATGGGGAGCCTGGGTGGTTCAGTGGGTTAAGAGTCAGACTCTTGGAGTTCGAGCCCCACATTGGGCTCTGCGCTGACATCATGGAGTCTGCTTGGGATTCTGTCTCCCTCTCTCTCTGCCCCTCTCCCACTTGTTCTCTATCTCTCAAAATAAATAAAAATAAACTTAAAAAAAAAAAAGATATTGCCTTAAGGATTAAATGGTATCCATTCATATTTAAAAAATAAAAAAAAAAGGTACTGGAAAAACTGGTCAAAAGGAAGAGAATGAAAGTGGACCACTACCACATAACCACACAGAAAAATTAACTCAAAATGGATTGAAGAATTGAATGTAAGACCTGAAGCCATAAAGCTCCTACAAAAAACAAAGGAGGTAAGCTCCTTGCTATCAGTCTTGGTGATGATTTTTTTTTTTTTTAACACCAAAAGCAAAGGCAACAAAAGCAAAAATAAAAAAGTAGGACTATATCAAACTAAAAGACACAGCAAAGGAAACCATCAGCAAAACGAACAGACAACTTACTAGATGAGAAAATATCTGCAAATCACTTATCTGATAAAAAGTTAATATCCAAAATATATAAAGAACTTATACCCAAAAACCAATCTGATTAAAAAATGGGCAGGGGACCAGAATAGACAATTTTCAAAAGAAGATATATGGATGGCCAACAGGCACATAAAAAAGATACAAAATCACTAGTCATCAGGGAAATGCAAATCAAAAAAATCAAATGAGCTATCACTTAACACCTGTTAAAATGGCTAATACCAAAGAGACAAGAAAGAGTAAGTGTTGGCAAGAACGTGAAGAAAAGGAAACCTGTGTGCACTGTTGGTAGGAATGTAATTTCGTTCAGTCACTATAGAAAACAGTACGGAGGTTCCTCAAAAAGTTCCTCAAATAGGGGCGCCTGGGTGGCTCAGTTGGTTGAGCATCCAACCTTGATACCGGCTCAGGTCATGATCTTGGTTTGTGAAACTGAGCCCCGCAACAGACTCCATGCTAACAGTGCAGAGACTGCTTGGGATTCTCTCTTTCTCCTTCTGCCCTTCCCCTTCCCCCTCTTTCTCAAAATAAATAAATAAACCTAAAAAAAATTTTTTTGCACTAAGTTTTTTAAAAAAACAGGATTCTGCTTCAATGAAATGAAAATCTACTAAATTTATATCTGAAAAATAAAAATTATGAGGCAAGAGTTAAATACAAATTTTACCAAAAAATAAAAATAAAAATAAAAATAATAATGCTATAGAACGTTGGAAGTAAACTCTCCCAACAAGGGAAAAACGTGTGTTAGCGCTGAGGAGCATGGGCGGGGGGGGGGGGGGGGGGGGGGGGGCAGATATAGCTTTCCTGTTTTAGAGATTATGCCAGAGAACTGAGGGAAGTATAGGCTCATAGAGCATACTACATACAATGCAACCTGTCATTACTTTTTCAGCAATAGTGTCATGAGCTCCAATTAATGCAATGTTTCCCCAATGGATAAAACACCCAAATACCCAGCAGAATCCAAACTGGACAAGGAAGTTCCTAAAAGCCGATGGCTTGACTCACAACCATCTCCTTCCTATTATTAGCAGCAACAACTTAAGGAAAGAGTATGGCCAACTGTGTTAATTCCACTATCTTCTATATCACACAACGGAAACTCCAATCTTCTAGAGTTTTCATGAATTGATATTCTAGAAAATGAAAAATTGACCGTGAATGTATGAATCGTTCTTTCTACACCCAGAGTTAACCTATCAGATGTACCAAACAAGACACAGGCAAAATAGAAGGTAGGCAAAAATAAATAATGTTATTATCCTCCCTCTCACCAACTTTTTTCCTTTTTTTCTCCCTTTCTTCAGCAACCCAA
This sequence comes from Panthera pardus, assembly GCF_024362965.1. Lineage (NCBI taxonomy): Eukaryota > Metazoa > Chordata > Mammalia > Carnivora > Felidae > Panthera > Panthera pardus. The sequence goes on along the minus strand of NW_026526969.1, from coordinate 576,633 downwards.
CCCTCAAGTCCCCAGATTTCAAATCTTTTAGTTCCTACTAAATTATTCATAATGGTGCATCAACTAAGCACTCATCTTCAGTATGGTGTTAATACTTATGAGACTATTATGGGGATCAAAATAATAACATAAAAGCATTTTATAGGCAAAAAGTGGTAATTAGGAAAAGGCATTAAGTATTTCAATGGAAAACTTTCACAGACAGAAAACAGTTCCGAATAGATGCTTCCATCCCATAAAGGCATATAAAATGAAAATCTAAAATCTTTGGGATTTGGGGAAGGTTGCCTACTATAAAGTCTTCCCAGCTTCCCTGAATTACCATGTATAATTTACCAAGCTTATAATAATTCCAAGGTCCACCAGATGGTGCCATCTGTCCTATTTTAAAGTGGAAAATCCAAATGAATTCAGTCATTTTTAATTAAAACTAATTCAATAATCTTCAGAAGCAGAGGACAAACTACCAAAGAGGAAACTGTAATAGTTTATTTCAAAGCTATTTACCTCATAATTACTGAGCAGAGCAGAATTGGCATCCTTCCTGGAAAATAAAGTAAATTGTTGTCAGTCTGGGCACACATTCCTTTGTGGAAATTAAATATCTGTAAAATACCTGTGTCAAGATTCAGTAGTCCACTTCAGGAATTTAGGGACTATAAACCTAAAATTGAGAATGTCCTAAGTCCTACTGGTTTAGCTGGCAATGAACCATTTCAGAGCAAACTTCCCTCTTTACAGCCACAGTATACCACATATCCATTACTAAGTAGGTGACCAAAACAGAATGCTTACCCTTAGTCTACGTAGGCAGAAGTTAAGTCAGTCATCTGGGAGAGAAGTTAATTGCGGGAAGAACATGGGGCAAAACCAGAGGGTTGGAAAGGGGTGTCAATAAACAGTGAGGGTGCTAGAATTAACTGGAGAAACAGTGCTGTCTCATCCCACAGCCACGTCCTTTCCCCAGTACCATCTAACTCCCACCAGTTATCAACATCTTGGGCAGGCAAGTCCTCCTGCTGAATCCCCAGAAATGGAATCATTAACACTAACATCGCTGCTGGGAATCCCAGCAACGTCAGGAATCCTGCTAGATATCCACAAAGGCGTTCATCTTCTGTATCAATTCAACAAGTAGAGTTCATGTGTCAAGTAGTGGTCAAAAGCGTGGTACCCCTGTGATCAAGGCAAATGTCATCTTTCATGTATGAGTGAGCACAGCAATGTGACTTGTGTTCAATTAAAATCAAGCCATTCTACAATACCACATCAGAAGTATTTACTGTTTTTAACAGTCCAGAGGCAGTATAGTGTGATAATTAAGAACACAGTTATGAAACCTGAAAAATCTGGGTTCACATTCTAGCTTTGACACTTATAAGGTATGGGAGTTTTAGGGAGTTTATTAACTCTCCTAAGCTTCCCCATTTAAAATAAAAAATGGGGCTAAACTAGTACCTAGAAGTACAGCCTGGATTCTAAACCCAGCTCCACCGAACATTAGAGCTCTGTGAATTTAGGCAAGTTACTTAACCTCTTTGTGCTTAAATTTCCTCACCCATAAAATGACAATTATAGTACTAACCACATAAGATTATTTACAGGATTAAACTGAAAGATGTAAAGTACTAGAACACAGTAAGTACTCAAAATGCCATCTATTACCACTACCTGTGTTACAACCATAACTTCGTCCTACCTCACAGAGCTATTAGGAGGATGAAATGAGACAACAAATTTTTAAAGTGTAGCCTCATTCCTGGTATTAAGATCCTCCTTAGTGGAAGGTTATTAGTTTTTAAAGATACTACTTCACTGAATTCTCATTAAAAACCCTGTGATGTAGGAATTATTAGGATTCCTTCTTTATAAATGATGAAATTGAGGGGCTCCTGGGTGGCTCAGTCGGTTAAGCGGCTGACTTCGGCTCAGGTCATGATCTCGCGGTCTGTGAGTTCAAGCCCTGCGTCGGGCTCTGTGCTGACAGCTCGGAGCCTGGAGCCTGTTTCAGATTCTGTGTCTCCCTCTCTCTGACCCTCCCCCGTTCATGCTCTGTCTCTCTCTGTCTCAAAAATAAAAAAACATTAAAAAAAAATTAAAAAGAAAAAGAAAAATGAGACTGGACAAATAGAAATCGGTAATGCAGAATTCTAAAAATTCAGGAGGACGTCTGGACTTGACATAATGTATAATAAAGACTACAGTTTGTTACTAAACCAGGAGCAGAGCTGTGTAATGAAAATGCTCACATAAAATTTCAAAAACATGGGCCAAAGAGGTGGGTGATTTCCCTAGTCAATCAATAACGCAAAATGAGCAGGTGGCTACCATAAGGGTCCAACCTGGGACTTTGGTCAGCAGCACAGTGACGTCGGCTCTAATCAAGTCAACATGTGAACCTTACCAAATGCTGCTGGTCATTCAACAAATAGCTGAAATTTCACAAAAGTGTTGCTTTGCCCAAATAACCACAATTGCACTCAGGTCACAAAGAATATCATACTGAAAAGTAATCTAACATAGGAAGGATATGCAGAATCAGTGTATATGATATGCTTCACTTAAAACTGAAAATGACAGGGGCACCTGGGTGGCTCAGTCGGTTAAGCGGCCGCCTTCGGCTTGGGTCATGATCTCGCGGTCCGTGAGTTTGAGCCCTGCGTCGGGCTCTGTGCTGACAGCTCAGAGCCTGGAGCCTGTTTCAGATTCTGTGTCTCCCTCTCTCTGACCCTCCCCTGTTCATGCTCTCTGTCTGTCTCAAAAATAAATAAATGTTAAAAAAAAAAAAAAAAACTGAAAATGACAAGTGAAACCACATGTCATCTTTGCCTACTCAATCAAGAAGTCAGCCCACTAGGCTTTTTCCTATCTTTGCTTGAAATTGAGTTAAAACTCCCTGTTTGTCCTAAAATACACTGTAACTAAGAGATCCCTTGCTGGAACAGACTGGAAAATAACACAAATGTTATTTTTCCTCAAGGCTAAGGGGTCAGATGTCACTGTTACAACTTCACTTCCAAATCATGGCCTCTCCTCTGTCATGGAGGAGAATATCCCATGCCTTGGGAAATTTGTCCTTGGCTATTTCAAGTTATTGCCCCACTGCCTGAGCTGATATTGTTAATGCAAGAAGCCAAAGAACATCATTTGTCTTTACTAAAACCAATATACAAAGGAGAGACACTCTCTTGTACATGTGTTTTAATGAACCTGTGTTTGGGGGCCAGGAGAACAATGGATGTCTAAACAAGTACCACATCTTAGAGATTCTGGTTGGCAGAAGCTGACTTATTAATTTATTCTTATATTAGGAAGATAAATAATTTTTTTACCCAGTAAATACTAATAGAGTAAATGCCAATATGTGCTGGGCTTTCCTTTATTCAATTAAAATGTCAATGGGCATAATAATATCTACCTTTTATAAAACGGACTATGTTCATTTCAATTCCTGAATGAAATGTATATATTGATAAATTTTTTAAAAACAGCTTTTCAGGCTGTGGGCTGATGGCTCAGAGCCTGGAGCCTGTTTCCGATTCTGTGTCTCCCTCTCTCTGCCCCTCCCCCGTTCATGCTTTGTCTCTGTCTCAAAAATAAATAAACGTTAAAAAAAAAATTAAAAAAAAACAAACAAACAGCTTTTATCCTACTATAACCACCACTAAGTGGCAGGTTGCTGGGACCAGGGTATGGCAAGACTGGACAGACATCAACTAAATCAAATGATCTAATTTAATAGCACCAATGATGATGCGATGCACTGAGAAAGACACATCCCTTACAGCAACCCTGTCAAAGAATTTTTAATTTGAATCCAGTCATGAGGATATAACCAGACAAATCCAAGTTAAGGAACATACTTTAAAACAAATGGTTTAGACTCTTCAAATATCAATGTCATTTGTAACAATGTCAATGTCACAAAAACAAGTTAGGAAACTGTTCTTAAAGGAGATTAAAGAACTATGACAACTACAAGTTGTATGACAATTAAAAATGTATGATTCTTGAAAGGATCTTGAATCGGTGGTTAAAAAAAATCCAGCTAAAATGACATTGTTGGGACAACTGGAGAAATTTTAATATAGGCTGTAGTTTAATGATACTGGTACATCAGTGCTAAATTCCCTGGGTGTGACAATGGTATTGCAGTTAAATAGAATACATTTTTATGACTGGATAAAATGACACGATATCTCCAACTTTGAAATGATTCAGTAGTGTGTGTGTGTGTGTGTGTGTGTGTGTGTGTGTGTGTGTGTGTGTGTGGAGAGAGAGAGAGAGAGAGAGATTAGGCAAATATATCAAAATGTTAACAAACGGTGACTCTAGATAGAGGGTATAAAGGTATTTATGGTGTTCTTTTTGCAACTGTTCTATGGGTTTGGAATTTTTCAAACTAAAAAGTTGAGAAAAATGGAAATGTAAAACTAAAGAATTCTATAATGTTAAAAAAAGACAGTAGTATAACTTATAATTAAGGACATAAAATGCATTTTCCTCCAATGTTTTTTAGGGTGACTATAATCTGTCAATTATATGTTTATAAGCCATTGTTTCTACTGAGCAGGAATTGTCTGCTCTCTATATAACTTACACTTCAGTATTATGTAATACATTCACAAGCATTCAGACTTCTAGAAACTCCCCACCTACACAAAACTTCATATTCTCCTAAAGGACTTAAACTAGTACTGATTTTATTTACAGATGTTTAAAGCAAATATTCCAAGTGAATTTTAAAGATTGTTTGAATCTATATTTACATGTAGGAGTTACTTAATCTCCTTAAGTAATGAATTAGTTGACTGAAGTTGACTTGCTATTTGAAATGTAATGTGTAATTTTGCTTAACTTGCTGAGTCATTTAAGGGATGCAAACAACTACTTTGGAAAATCGAATTCTGAATAAACAGAACAAAATGATCTATTGGCAGACCTTTCTTTAGAAACACACATACACATGCAAACAGCACCTTTTAACTGCCACACAGTTAATTTACGCATGCGATGATGAACAGAACTGCTCAAATTCTCCTATGTTCAACCTTTGATTCAAGTCATGTTCTGAAAAACTAAAGTACAAGAGAACTGGGCAGCCTTCAAAGTCAATGAACTGTTTAATCTGTTGCATTCTCTCGGGAGCTAGCAAAAAAATATCCTCTTTCCAGTCCTGTTACAGGACCTGTTCGGCCAACCTCTCTAAATCTCAGTATTTCCAGCTGTAAAATGAAGGAATTCTGACATGATCTCAAAAGGATTATAGAGAAGATGGTCCATTTTCCCTATGTATATTAAATTCAAGAATAAAAGAGTGAACACAAAGCTTTCCAGGTATATAAACAATCCCAAGGCATTAGACAAAGTTACCCAAATAGCAAATACCTTATATATACCAATAGTCAATTTTCCTATGAATATTTTGTAACCTTTTACCCGAGGAAAATGTATCCAAATGAGGGTGAACAAGTTTTTATTTTTTAAATTCTAGCACTCAATCAAATAAAGCATAAATATTCATCACCTTAAAAAAAAAAACTTATAGTGTATGTCTACATGTATTATTCACTCAGTAAGTATTTACTCAGCAACTGATGGGAAAAAAGTAGTAAAAACTCAGAGAAGTTTTCCTTTCATGCCTCCTCCCTCCAGGTCCTAGGAATGCCGGAAAGAGGTACAATGTTTGTTCTCGTAGAGACTCAGGCTTCTGCTAAAGATGCTAAGGACCACACCTGCCAGAGATCATACCTCATATTGGCGGCCAGGCAGGAACTAAAGTTAGGCCTCCAGACCTTTACATTTCAGGGGTCCTTCCACTCTCTGGAAACCTCACTTTCCCATAAATCGCTCACTGCAAAATTCTTGACTAGTGTTAATAAGTCAATGAGTCCTTGGGAGAAATGGATAGGTTGCTTTAGGAGAAAAAACTCTTGATTCAAACCATTTCACTTAGGAAAATCAGAAAATGCTCAGCAATTAGGAAACTAGCTAACTCAATTATATGAATTTTTAATTAAATTATCAAATTAATGAAGTACTGTTATATTATTTAATTCAACAACTATCTGCTGAATGTCTAATGCATGCGTCCCTGCCTTCATGGAACGTTCTCAGTAGGGAGACAAGGCACTAAACAGGTAAACATACATCTATTATTACCACTTGTAATTATTCAAAAGAAAAGTAAACTATGGTGCTTGTAAGAGACAAAAGGACTTATTTTAGATTGACTAAAGAGGAAAAGCAACATTCAACTTGAACTATCAAAAAGATAAAGAGAGAGCAGGACAGAGAGAAAAGTATACCAGGCAGAGGGAACAGTAAAGCAAAGGTCCTGAGGTAGTAAAGGGCTTGGAAGATTACAGAAACTACCTGCCAGTGGAAAGTGTGTGTGTTTAGGGGTGGGGACAGTAGCACAAGAGAGGGTTGGTGAATAGGTGAGGTTATACAGGGTCATATAGGTCCTAGTAAGGAATGTGGATTTCTTCTTAGTACAACAGAAAGTGAACAGTTTTAATAGGGGATGTGTTGATCCAATTAATATTTTAAGATTACTCTGCTGACTGGAAAACAGAAGAGGGGGGGACAAGAGTGGAAGCCAAAGGCTACTAATCTAGACCAGAGATGACAGACTACATTTAGCTATGGAGATGGTGAAAAGTAACTGTATACAAAATATACCGAAGGCGGAGATGACAGGTCTCACTGATGGACTAGATTTAGGGGTGAGGAAGGAGGGCTTGATTTCTGGACTAAGCAATTGGATGGATGATGAGAGAAAGGGTTAGAAATACACTTTTGAGGGGCGCCTGGGTGGCTCAGTCGGTTGAGCGTCCGACTTCAGCTCAGGTCACGATCTCGCGGTCCGTGAGTTCGAGCCCCGCGTCAGGCTCTGGGCTGATGGCTCAGAGCCTGGAGCCTGCTTCCGATTCTGTGTCTCCCTCTCTCTCTGCCCCTCCCCCGTTCATGCTCTGTCTCTCTCTGTCTCAAAAATAAATAAATGTTAAAAAAAATTAAAAAAAAAGAAAAGAAAAAGAAATACACTTTTGGGAGTCATCAGCATATAAATGGGTAAAATGACCAAGGGGAGGGTGTGAAGAGAAAGAGGTCCTGGGACTGAGCCGTAAGATACTGCAACATTTAAGCCAAGCAAGGGAGGAAGGATAAACCAGGAAAGGAGACTGAGAAGCAGTCCTTGATGTAGCAGAAAATGCAGACAGCATGTTGCAAGACCCAAGTTTCTAGAGTTTTTCGTTTTGTTTTGTTTTTAAAGTACAATAGACAGTTTCTGTATCAACTGCTGCTAAGAGATCAAGAAGATTGAGGACAGAAAATCAGCCTTTGAATTTGACAAGATGGAGGTCTCAGATAATCATCACAAAACCATTTCTATAGATTGGTGTGGATAAAAGCCCAACAGACTGAGAATGAAGGAATAAAAACACTTCTAAGCAGTTTTGTTCTGAGGGGAAGCAGAAATGGAGCAATAAGTGGGCAGGAATATGGGGACAAGGAATTTTTAAAGATGGATAAATTAAAGCGGGACTGTTTAATGACAGTGAATACTCTAGTAAAGAGGGGGAAATTGGTAATAGCTTGTGCTACAGTAATATATCTGAATGTTTTTCAAGATGTAGATTAAGCCCCATTAATGAACTGCAAAATCAATTTAGTGGGTCATCCTTCTTTTTTAATTTTTTTAAACGTTTTTATGTATTTTTGAGAGAGAGAGAGAGAGAGAGAGACAGACAGAGCATGAGCAGGGGAGGGGCAGAGAGAGAGGGAGACACAGAATCTGACGCAGGCTCCAGACTCTGAGCTGTCAGCACAGAGCCCGACGCGGGGCTCGAACTCACAAGCTGTGAGATCATGACCTGAGCTGAAGTCAGACACCCAACCGACTGAGCCACCCAGGTGCCCTATCATTCTTTTTTAATAAGAAACAATATAACAGTGTACTGAATACAGTAAAAGTACTATTTCACAAAGCTTTCATTTGTTACATATATATAATTGTGTTTTTTAAAAATCTGAAAAAATAGTAGTATACAAAAATAGTAGTATACATAGTATATACATGTATACATAATGTATACATGTAGTATATGTATACATGTAGTATACATTAAACATGAAGCAAAACAACACAAAGGAAAATTGAGTATTAAATAATCAATGCCAAAGAGAACACGGTATGGGTATGCCTACAAGTTAATGTGAACCATGGAAAAACCCACATGCGGAGCAGCAGCAAAAACTTCATCTGCACGCAGCACAATAAGCAAACATCATACACACGAAGGTTTCTGAGGTCCCAGTCCTAGCTCCAGTACTTCCTTCTTCCCAGAAAACCCGCCCCTTCCCTTGCAAGGCGAACTGCCGGGCAAACTCGGAGAGGGCTTCTTCCCAGTTAGGGCTCCCCAAGGTAAGCCCCAAACTCTAATCCAGCACTTCTCCATCTCTCCTGCAGGTACCCCCAGGGCGGACTCAGGGCTTTACACCGTCTAAGTCCCCGCCGGAACACCGGGCTGAGGTCCCCACTGGGAACCAGGTCACGCTAGGATACGAACGATGGAGGAAGCAGGCACACTGATAGACCGTCAGGCCAAGCCACGCTGGGCCCCGCGTCCCAAGCACAGGGTGGGAGTAGGGTCGAAGGTTCCGAGAGGCAGAGCGAGGGTCCCCTTTCCTCCCCGCCTCCCGTCCCAAGCCTTCCCCAACCCCCCCTCCCACGCTCGTACAAGGTGCGCTCCATGCCCGCGCCCTCGGCTCCACTCGACCCAGCCGTCCCCAGCTGTGGAGCGCGCCCTGGATGACTTACACTTCCATGTCGACCCCGCGTTGTCGCCTCCGCCCGCCAGCACACACGCAGCCTCACGCTACGCCGCCACCGCTCCCGCCTTCCTCACAGTTCACCGGGTAGCCGGCTCCGCGCGCCGCGGGGCACGTCGGGATCGCCGCGCTGCATGCCGGGAACCTGGCGGACCGGGGCGGAGACCTCAATGCAGCCAGACTTCTGTGCACTTCACGTTGCGGGGCTTGAAACTGTTGAGGGACGCCTGGTGGAGGCGCAAGGCGGCTCTGTGCTGCTGGAAATGTTCTGTTTCATGATCCTGATGGGTGTGGCTCCATGTGTTCTGTTTCTGAAAATTCAGTGAGTTGTACACTTTTATGTATGTTGTAATTGAATAAAACGTCTTAAAAGGGAAAAACCCTCAGCCTCCCTTCTCGTTATCACTCTTCTTGAGAGCTATTTGGCACACACACACACACACACACACACACACACACAACTGTAAGGGTGCCTGGGTGGCTCAGTCACCAGAGCTTAGTCAGAGCCTAAGCGTGGATTTTGGCTCTGGTGATGGTCTGTCTCACAGTTCCTGAGTTCGAGCCCTCTTTAGGCTCTTTGCTGCCAGCGCAGAGCCTGCTTGTATCCTCTGACCCCCTCTCCCTCTGCCCCTCCCCTACTAGCGCTCACTCGCACTCTCTCAAAAATAAACAAATAAACATGTTTTTTAAAAGCTGTAAGGGTAAGACTCTGACCTTCCAGCCTTTCTAGGAATTTATCTAAAGGGAACTATCAGATGCTTGAAGAAGGGTGGTTTTGTAGTGATTTTTTTTTCAGGGAGATAGCCTGAATATCCATCAATGAGGAATTGATAAATCATGTTTCAGCCACCCAGTATTATATATACGGCCATAAGAAATCATGTAGCATATTTGTTACACTAGGGGAAATGCTTAAGATAGGGTTTTTAATTAAAAGATAGAAAATGATGTGGTGTTACTCTAATAATCTAAAGAAAAATGCACAGGGAAAAAATACCTAAGGGCACGTGAGGTAGAGCCACCTAATGTACTATATTTTATGTCTTAAAAAAAACAGACATGGAAGGTTCATTATCTTCTAAACTTTGGATATGTCTGAAATAGTTCTTAAAGACTGGAAGGAAATAGCCAAAATATTAACAATAGCAAGTGTCTTTAAATGATATGTCAATTGCAGGGTGGCTGGGTGGCTGTCAGTTAAGTGTCCAACTCTTGATTTCAGCTCAGGTCGTGATCACATGGTCTGTGGAATCAAGCCCCACGTTCAGCATTCAGCTCTGTGCTAACAGTGCAGAGCCTGCTTGGGATTCTCTCTCTGCTCCTCCCCTGCTTGCTCGCTCTCTGTCTCAAAAATAAATAAGCATAAAAAAAAAAGATATGTATGGGGCGCTTGGGTGGCTCAGTCGGTTAAGTGTCTGGCTTTGGCTCAGGTCATGATCTTGCTGTTTGTGAGTTCCAGCCCTGCATCAGCTGTGCTGACAGCTCAGAGCCTGGAGTCTGTTTCAGATTCTGTGTCTCCCTCTCTCTCTGCCCATCCCTGTTCATGCTCTGTCTCTATCTCTCAAACATTAAAAAAAAAATTTTAATGAGATGTCAATTGCTAATTTTTTCTGCTTTTTTAATAGTTGTATCAGTTATCATTTGCTAAATTCATTCTCTTTGCAAGGCACTTACTAAGCACTTTGTTATTCCATTACATTAACAGTTAATGGTGCAAGCTTTGCAGTCAGATGGCCTGTGATTCTGTTTGCCTCCATCACTTTCTTAGAGGCTGTTGGACCTTGGGAGATTACTTAACCTCTCCTAACCCCAGTTCCCTCTTATGTAAATCATAGGTCTGTTTGGTAATCTTTATAAAGTACCTGACACATTGTAAGTGCTCAGCAAATATTAATTACTGTGACAATACAACTATGACACTCTGGGGTAATTCTTTTGTTATTCAAATTTTAGTATTGAGGAAACCGAGGCAGGCTTGAAGACATTATGATTTACCCAAGACCAGTCATCTAGGAACTTGTCCACTAGGGATTCAAATTCAGGCCATCTGAACAACTGTAGGAGGTGTATTAAATTGTTAATAGTGACTGATGATTGGTTAATAAAATGTGTTATGGCAAAAAAGGAATTGAGTACTGAAACCTGCTACAACATGGATGGCCCTCAAAAACATGCCAAGTGAAGAAGCCAGACACAAAAGACCACATTCTATATGATTCCATTTATATGAAATGTCCAGGATGGCAAATCTATACAGACAGGGAGTAGATTAGTGGTTGCTTAGGGATGGGGAGTGACAGCTAATGGACACTGAACTTTCCAATTTTAGTATATGTGCTACCAAAGCAAGCACATGGACACTGAATTTCTTTTGGGGGAAATAAAAATTTCCCAAAATTATGTTGTTATGGTTGTCCATCCCTGTGAATATATCAAAAAACACTGCATATACAATTTTAAATAAGCAAATTGTATGGTATCTGAATTTTGTATCAACGAAGCTGTCGAAAAAGTGTTTTACTGGTATTTGCCTGTGGGGGTTAGTTTGGAAGAGAAATAAGAGGAATTTTTAGCATTTAACTTTACACACTCAGAACTTCAAAAATGTTTTTCAATGCACATGTTATTTTGAAATTATAAAAAATATTATTTTAGGGCACCTGGGTGGCTCAGTCGGTTAAGCATCCGACTTCAGTTCAGGTCATGATCTCACAGTCCGTGAGTTCAAGCCCCGCGTTGGGCTCTGTGCTGACAGCTCAGAGCCTGGAGCTTGCTTCAGATTCTGTGTCTCCTCTCTCTCTGCCCCTCCCCTGCTCATGCTCTGTCTCTCTCTGTCTCAAAAATATATTAAAAAATTAAAAATTTTTAAAAATATTATTTTAAAAACAACTAATTTACTTTAAAAAATCAGCAGGTAAGTAAATGCCACCCTAGACCCAGCTGGTCTGATTTGTATAGAGGGTCCCCTGTAACTTCTTTAAGGCCAGTGGGCCCCACAAAGCAGCACTAACGATGCTTGTTGTGTATTCACTTAGCAAATATGTAGCGATGGCCCATTTAGTGGTGATGATACAAATATGAATAATCCACACCTCCCGCCCTGGCTAGCTGACAGCCTAGTTGGGGAACCAGCTCTGGACATCAACAACTATAATACACAGTGTTTAGACGCGATGAAGCAGAGGAGAGAATGACTAATGAGGTGGAGAGGCGTCTCAAAGCCAGGAGTGTTTGAGCTGGTTGTGGGGAGGAGCACCCAAAGCCAAGGCTTCAGGGATGGGCTCCCACAGAAGAGGGGTCAGTACCTCTGAGGGCCCCATGATAAAATAGCTAAGCTCCAGGTTCTCCAAGGGAAGCCACCCTAAGACTTCGAGGACCATATGGAGTCACTCTGCCTATTCTCTAAGGGCAGCCAAGTAATCAGGAGTGAGGCCCTTTCTCCCAAGGGAAGGCTGCCCAAAAGGACCTTGTGCAATGAAATCATCCAGCCAACAAAGCTGGGCTAGTCAATGACTGAAACTCCTCCCTAGCCTGTCCCCACTCAGGGCCTCCCTGTAGCTCTCCTAACTTGAGACTGCATAAGGAGTCTCATTCTTCGCTACCCAAAGTATAAAAACCTAGAAAATGGCTTTTTTTTTCTTAACAGCTGGCTTTTTAGGAAGGACCATGTACTATATACGAAGGCCCAGAGTATGAGCAAGCCCCATTTCCATGGGGAAATGTCCTGTTGAACACAGAGCTGTTAGGTCTAGAGCTCAGAAGGAAACTAGCAAAAACTTTTGAAGGTGTAAGTAGTTGAGGTTGAAGTCTTTGAGGTTAAGTCACCCAGGGAGAGTCCAGAATAGAAAGACTTACTTGGTGCTTACCAGGTGCCACCGAGTTGATCTCAGCTCTTCACAGGGGTGTGCTAGTTAATCCCCTCAAGATTCCATGAGGATGTGTGCGTTAGTATGCTCTCATTTACTTCCCTCAGGAATTCTCAGAGTTAAGTACAATGATCAGCCCATTTCACACAGAGGAAAGTGAAGCTCAGAAACGAGTTACGTGTCAAAGCCAGGGTGCTCCCTCTTCTCTGGCCAACTCCCAACACCCATGTGCACCGGCACTACCCCAACTTTACCTCTCAGTTTTAGGACCTGCAACAACCGGGATGCCTCCCTGTTCTGCGCTAGATACTTTAGATGCACCAAAGTGGAAAGTGTAGGGGAGAGAGGCCAGGCGAAACTTTCATTCTTCTGAGGCAAATCCCATGCAGTGTTCAGTCCTCTGCTGAAATGGCTGTTGTCCATTGTCTGAACAGTCCTGGACCCTCAAGCTGGCAATGAGGATGAACACAGAAGGTTTGCCTATGGTCAAGTCCTTGAAGGAAACACTGACAAAGCCCAGTGAGGTTGTGATGAGTCTCTTATGTTCTGCCCTCCTCCCTGCTTTTATATTATTTTTCCTCCCCTTTTCCTATGTCCATCTGTTTTGTATCTTAAGTTCCACATATAAGTGAGGTCATATAATATTTGTCTTTCTCTAATTTCACTTAGCATCATACACTCTAGTTCCATCCACACTGTTGCAAATGGCAAGATTTCATTCTTTTTGATTGCCAAGTAATACTCCATATATACCCCATACTCCATATATCTGGTACCAGAACAAACTGAGGGTCGCTGGAGGAGTTGTGGGTGGGGGGATGGGCTAAATGGACAAGGGGCATTAAGGAGGTCACTTGTTGGGATGAGCCCTGGGTGTTATACATAGGGGATGAATCACTGGATTCTACTCCCAAAATCATTATTGCTCTATATGCTAACTTGGATGTAAGTTTCATTAATGAATGAATGAATGAATGAATGAATGATGAATGAATGAATTTTAATTTTTTTAAACATTTATTTATTTTTGAAAGACAGAGAGAGGCAGAGCATGAGCAGGAGAGGGGGAGAGAGACAGACAGACAGAATCCGAAGGAGGTTCCAGGCTCTGAGCTGTTTGTTAGCACAGAGCCCGACGTGGGCCTCGAACTCACGAACCACGAGACCATGACCTGAGCCAAAGTCGGATACTCAACCGACTGAGCCACCCGGGAGCCCCTGAATTAATTAATTTTATTATTTATTTATTTATTTATCTTTTTAAAACATAGGGGTGCAGGTGTTCCCGTTGTTGTTGTTGTTGTTTTAATTTATTTTTAATGTTTATTTATTTTTGAGAGAGAGACCGAGCATGAGTGGGGGAGGGTCAGAGAGAGATGGAGACACAGAATCTGCACAGGCTCCAGGCTCTGAGCTGTCAGCACAGAGCCAGACGCGGGGCTCGAACTCACAGACCGTGAGATCTTGACCTGAGCCGAAGTCGGAAGCTCAACCGACTGAGCCACCCAGGTGCCCCTTAATTAATTTTAAAAAATAACGTAACACATAGTTCTCTGCCTTTCAACCAAGCCGGAGCCTTCACTCTGCACTCTTGGGAGGGAGTGTTTTTCTGGAGGCTCCTTGGTGTCAGTAAGCCCCCATTCCCAGCCCAGGCAACCTAAGCCCGAGGCCTGGGGCCTCTACCATGTGCTTACATAGTTCTCTGAAACTTATATAGTTCTCTGAAAAGTGCTGGTATTTAGTAAGTACTACATAAGAGAGCTTATGAACAAATATCCTACATATTTTCTATCTTTTGTCTAGTGTGATTTACATAGCATAGGGATTAGGAACACAGATGCTAGGGGCAACTGGGTGACTCAGTCAGTTGAGCATCCCACCTTAGCTCAGGTCATGATCTCATGGTTTGTGAGTACAAGCCCTGCATTGGGCTCACTACTGTCAGTGTGGAGCCAGCTTCAGATCCTCTGTCTCCCTCTCTCTCTACTCTTCCCCCACTCACACTCTCTCAAAAATAAATTTTAAAAATTTGGAGAAAAAAAAAAAAGAACACAGATTCTAGGGTCAGACTGCTGGCCTTAGTTTGGATTCTGTCTGCACCACCTAGTAACTTTATGAGTTGGGGCAAGTCACTTAATCTTCTAAGCATCTAATCCTCTAAATTTCCCTACCTGTAAAGTAGCGATAATTGTGTTTACGTTCTAAGAAGATTAAATGTGATGATAAACATGCAGCGGTTTTAAAGCATGTCTGCAAATTGTACACTCTTCCTTCATGGGCTGGAGACTAATTCCCCCCACCTTGAATATGGCCTGGACTTGTGCCTTATTTGTAATGAATAGAAAGCAGTGGAAGGGGGCACCTGGGTGGCTCAATGGTCAAGCATCCAACTCTTGATTTCGGCTCAGGTCCTGATCTCACAGCTCGTGAATTGGAGCCCCACATCAGGCTCTGTGCTGACAGTACGGAGCCTGCTTGGAATTCTCTCTCCCTCTTTCTCTGCTCCCCTGATCTCAAGCACATGTGCACTTTCTCTCCTTCTCTCTCAAAATAAATTAATTAATAAAAAAAAAAGGCAGTGAAAGTGACACTACATGGCTTTTGAGGCTGGGGCAGAAAAAGCTATGCAGCTCTCATCAGACTCTCTCAGGACGTGGGTTTTAAAGTCCTGAGTCACCCCATAAGAAGTGTAGCTACCTTCACACCATTAGGCTGGAGGCACCACATGGAGAGATCATACAATTATACAAACTGTTGCAGTCCCCAGCCATTTGAATCATCCCATCCCAGGCATCAGACTTGTGACTGATGAAGAAGTTTTTGAAATGACCCCAGGTCCATACAACTGTATGAGAAACCTTTAGCCAGAACCTCTTAGCTAAGCCCATTCAAACTCCAGAATGATCAAAAGTAATAATTATCGCAGTTGTTGTTTTGTAATTTGGGATGTTTTGTTACACAGTGATAGATAACTGATGTGCATGTTCAAGTACCTCGAACGTGAAAAGCACTGAATAAATAGTTGTCCTAATTATTATTATTATTTCAAACTAGCATCATCCTGGCCCCTTAGGCCTTCCTTTATTAATAATGGCAACTACCATTCACTGAGTACTTAGCATAAATCAGGCATTATACGTATATGATTTCTTCTTCACTCAATGTTCAAGGCATGGGTATCATTATTCCCTTTTTACTGAACCTCCAAGAGGGTAAGTACTTACCTGCGGCTACACTCAAGGAGCACTGTGGCTTAGATTCAACACTGGCTCCTCTGACTCTCAGAACCTGTCATAAAGTGTACTCCAGAATAGTTAACTGCCACTTGAGTCCTTCTAAAGTGCTGCCAGGAGTGAGTCCACTGCCCAGGCTGGGCCACCAACAGCTGTCTCCACGAAGAGCTAGTGAGATTGGGCTCTTGTCAAGCCTCGCACCATTCTTTCAGGCTGTCTCCCATATACTCAACACCAGGTATGTATGGTCAATCTTAATTCAGCAAATGAAGAGTACAGCAACCCACAGGCCTCAAGACTACTTGTGCAACTTTTGTATTCACCACAGGGACTGGAAAAACAATTGATTGTCATTTAAGATTTAGTGGTGTCCCGGGCCACCTGGGTGGCTCACGGTTGAGTGTCACCCTCTTTGTTTCAGCTCAGGTCATGATCTCACGATTTCCTGAGTTCAAGCCCCACGTTGGGCTCTGTGCTGGCAGTGCAGAGTCTCCTTGGGATTCTCTCTCTCTCTCTCTCTCTCTCTCTCTTTTTTTCTCTCTCTCTCTCTCTCCCTGCCTCTCCCTGTCTCTTTCAAAATAAATAAATAAACTTAAAAAAAAAAGATTTAGTTGTGCTCCTATTGGTAAGTTCTTGTTAACTTGATCCCTCAGGTAATTAATTTCTGATGAATCAACGTCTTGGCATACCAATGTTATTGCTGTCCTGCACATAACATGAGCTTTGCGGTCAGACCGTTGGGATTCAATTCCCAGCTCGGCCACCTCCTAGCTGGGTATTGTTGGGAAAGTCACTCAATCCCTCCCAGACACAGTATCCTCATCAGTAGAATGGGAGTAATTATAGCATAGGCCACAAGAGCCGGTTGTGAAGATTTAAGGAGATAACCAATATGTAAGGTGTTTAGCAAGTGCCTGGCACACAGAGCTATTAGCTCTCATTGTTATTTGCTTATTGCCCTATTTATATAGAGAGAACACCTCAGCCTGCCTTTAAATTGTTTCCTTAACATTTTTTACTTTCCTCAGGCAGGAGTCTGTGCTTGGAATTTCCTAAGATGATGCTCAGGAGGTGTGACGAAGTAAGAACCTCTCCCTTTCCTCCTTGTCTCTCTCTACTCCTGGGAGTTCAGTTATTGTCAATAATAGCAACGACAACACATGTACTGAATGCTGATTATGTAGCTGTAAGAGCCAGTCTTGAACTGTGTATATATCATTAACTCAGATTCTCACAACAAATCATACAAGCTAGATATTTTTACTCATTTATTCATCGTTTTTTTCAATTAACGAATACTTACTGTGTTCCTTCAATGATCTAGGTACTTGGAATACATTAAAGAATAAGACAGACAGAAATCCCTGTTCACATTCTAGTGTGCAGGGACTACTGTAAATAAACAAACAGTAACAAACGTAGCAAGTCAAAGAGTGATAAGTGCTGTGGAGAAAAATAAAGGTGAGAAGGCAGAGAAAGAAGGAGAAGCAAATTTCTCCTTTAAACAAAGCAGTTAAGGGAAGTTCTCACTTTGTGAGAGGGTGACAGGTGGGCAGGGACATGAAGAAGGTGAGGAAGTGAGACATGGGGAGACTTGGGGCAACATTCCAGATAAGGAGAACAGCAGGGAGTATGAAGTATAAGGAAGCATAAAGCACAGAGGAACATGTCTGGATGTTTGAAGAACACAGGAAGCCAGTATGGCTGGAGTAGAGAGTGGCCGAGTGACAGGAGAGTCACAGGAGAGGAGGGTAGAGAGGTATAAGGAAGGAGGGAGCAGGGCAGGTCACTGAGTTCTAGGCCACTGGAAAGACACTGGCTTTCACTCAGTGAAATGCAGAGCCCTTGAATAATAGCTTTGAGCCGAGAAATGGCATGATCTAGTTTAAATTATAAAAGGATCTCTCTGCCACCTGTGTTGAGAAGAGATCCTAGAAGAGCAAGGGTGGAAGCAAGGACAAGAATGGGAAGGCAAAATATCATGGTGCATGGTGGCTCAGTCCAGGAAGAAGCAGTGGAGTAGGGAGAAACTATCAGATTCTGGATGTAATTCCAAATAGATCCAACAGGATTATATGGCTGGATTTGGGTAGGAGGAAAAGCAGGGGTGAAGGATGACACTAAGGCTTTTGGTCTGAGCAATCAGATGGTGTTGCCGTTCAACAGAATGATGACCACATTTGGAAGGAAGATCAGGGATTCGGTTTTGAACATATTGACTTTTAGATGTCTTTTAGGGGTGCCTGGGTGGCTCATTTGGTTAAGCGTCCAGCTCTTGACTTGGGCTGAGGTCGTGGGTTTGATCCCCACGCTTCATGGGTTTGATCCCCACATCAGGCTCTGCACTGGCAGTGTGGAGCCTGATTGGGATTCTCTCTCTCTCCCTCTCTCTCTGCCCCTCCCCCACTCATGTGCTCTGTCTCTCTCTCAAAATAAACTTTAAAAAAAATAGATGTCTTTTAAACATTAAAAAAAATCAGAAAGGCATTAGGATATAGAAGTTTCCCTCCACTTAATAAGTGGATAATAATAATAAGTGCTTATCAAGATGCTTATTAATGCTTAATTAATTAATCAATGCACAATTAATTATGTTTATTATTAATTAATTTTTAATTAATTATAATTTTAATTAATTATAATTAATTAATTACATCCCAGTGGCTGAGCTGGGATTTAAACCAAGATAAGTCTGACTCCACCATCCTTATCTTTTGTTTGTTTTGTTTTTTTTTAATGTTTATTTATTTTTGAGAGAGAGACAGAAACCAAGCTCAAGCAGGGAAAGTTCGGAGAGGGAGGGAGACACAGAATCCAAAGCAGGCTCCAGGCTCTGAGCTGTCGGCACAGAGCCCGATATGGGGCTGGAACTCACGGACTGTGAGATCATGACCCGAGCTGAAGTCAGACACTTAACCGACTGAGCCACCCAGGCACCCCCCATCCTTATCTTTTGTATTAAATATCAACCACAGGATTTTTGCTTTTGACCAAGATGGAGTCAGTTGGACCTGATTTACCGTCGCACATGAAACAACAACAAAAAAATTAAAAAGACAACATACACGAAACAAAGATTTTCAATGAAGGATGATGATTTCGGAAAGACAGGAAATAAAAGAAGGGAGCCTTATAATCATCCAGGTTACTATTTGGAGAAAGTTCTCTGGACATGATGTGGGGAGGCAGAACTGAGGCAGGGTCTGGCAGACTCCCTGAGTTGAGAAGGCAACGTGGGGAGCCGCGAGAGACAGAGGCCTCTAGAGTTCATAAAACAGAGTAACGGAGAGAAGAGAGCTACACAGAGGACTCCGAAGATATACAGAAGGTCCTCAAGTATTCAGTGGGTTACTGAATCAATGCATGCATGTGAGGAAAGTATCTGAATATGGGGAAAGAACAATCCAAAAGGATTAAAGGAAACAATGCTTATTCATGCCAGTCAGACTGGGAAAACTTATAATTCATTGAGTATTAAGGGAAGTCTTCTCTCATTAGCGGGAGATAATTAGCTCTAGACTGAGCATCGCTACTGACCTGTCTAGCAACTAACGAAAGCAAACCCAAAAGGATCAAACTGTTTCCAAGTTACCTAACTGCATCCCAGAGCAAAATTCAAAAAGATTTATCAGAATACAAAAATATCCACCACCTAACCAGATAAAGATCCAATGTTTAGCATCTGATCAAAGACCACTAGATGTGTAAAGAAGCAAGAAAATGTGACCGATAATGAACAGATTAATAAATCAGAGAAAGACATTAAAACGTGTATTATAACTGTATTCCATATGCTCAAAAAGCTAAGTTGAGGACTTGAATGTGTTGCAGGATTTTTTTGCCACAAAACCCAGGATGCATTGTCTCACCACTTCAACGAATGAAGAGGTAGACAGAAACTGTGCAGCAGGCAAAAGTTTATCAGAGTTTAAGATTAGAAAGGAAGAATAGTAGAAAAGCTCTCTTTACAGAGAGGGGACATTCAAAAGTAAATGCCTGAGGACTATAGTCAAGGGTCCTTGTTTTATAAGGTTCTGGTTGATGTGGGAAACAAAGGCAGAAGGAAATGGCAGCTAAAATTCAATTTCCTTATAACCTGCAGCCCATTGGCAAATACTTAAGGCAGACAGAGGTTTCTCCAGGAACTCCCTGCTATCTTAATGCTAATGCCTTGCTAGAGGAAAAAACAACCTTAGCTTGACAATAGCTAGGCCTCCAGGATCATGTGAGTCTTCTTTAGCACATGAAAATTTCATTGGAGGGGCGCCTGGGTGACTCAGTAGGTTAAGCATCAGACTTCAGCTCAGGTCATGATCTGTTGGAGTTCGAACCCTGCATCTGACTCTGTGCTGACAGCCTGGAGCCTGCTTCGGATTCTGTGTCTCCCTCTCTTTGCTCTTCTCCTACTCATGCTCTCTCTCCCTCTCAAAAATAAATAAACAGAAAAAAAATCTCATTGGAAACTTCACCTTGAGTTCCCCACCCCACCCCCACCCCCACTAACTCCATAGTAGATAACCAGTCTCTCCTCATGATCCTGGGGCAGCTCTTCCTGCCCATGGGTCCTGTCCCCATACTTTAATAAAATCACCTTTTTGCACCAAAGACATCTTCAAGGATTTTTTCTTGGCTGTTGACTTCATACCCCATTAACCCCACTATCACCCAAAAAAACCTCATCACTGGTCAGCCCTCCCCTGTCCTTTCCCCCTTGTTCCTTCTCAGGTTCTACCCTTATTGGCTTGATAACTCTGGGTCCTGGGTTGTCTATTCCCGATTGGCTCGTTTCCATTGTATGAGGGTTGGTCTATGGCCATACTTAGGTCTTTGGTCAAATTCCAGAGGGGAAACCTAGGGGGAGTAGGCGGGGTCTGTTACATTCTTAAGAGAAACCTATGCCTGAGGGGGTTTGCTGTGGTCAGACACTCCCAGCATTGTTCCAAAATAGGTGTTTTTCCTCACTCAGGGACCTCAGGCCCTAATCTTTCCCTCTCTGCCTACTGAATCCTATCTTTTCCTATCATAAACAGACACTTCTCCAGAGATGATACAGAAATGGCCAACAAGTAAAGCACCTGGGTGGCTCAGTCCGTTTGTTACAGCAAATACTTGGCGCCCAGGAAGGGACAAGCGACAGTACTTAGGGAATCAGAAAAGACTGCTGCCTGCCCAGTGAGTCATCTCCAAAAGCTGAGCATCCCACTCAGGTTTTACTGATCTTTTATACATATGTGCTTCCGGGTGGGCGGGACTAGTATAGTCAAGCTTCTGGTTCCTGTCTGCTAGATGATGCAAGAGGCAAGCTAGATTGCAGAAGTCAAAGGCATGCAAAGGGAGTTTCTGGCCTTGGATATCTGGCTGGCCCTTTTTATTTGCATTCACCAGCTTTCCTTTTCAGGTTAAGTGTCCAACTTTGGTTCAGGTAATGTTTTCACGGTTTGTGAGTTCGAACACCGTGTAGGGATCTGTGCTGACAGCTCAGAGCCTGGAGCCTATTTGGGATACTGTGTCTCCCCCTCTCTCTGCCTCTCCCCCACTCACGCTCTGTCTCTCTCTTTCAAAAAAATACTAAACATTATTTTTAAGAAAAGCCCAAACCAAACTTCTAGAGTTGAAAACTAAAATATTTGAGGGTTTTTTGTTTTGTTTTGTTTTTTGTTTTGTTTTTTTGCTGCATCCACCATGAGAAGGAAGATCATTCTCAAGAAGACCTTCAGCATTCCAGAAAACATTGACATCACTCTGAAGGGCTATACTATTAGTTACTGTGAAGGCCCCCAGAGGAAACCTGTGAAAGGACTTCAACTACATCAATGTAGAACTCAGTTTCCTTGGAAAGAAAAAGTAGAGGCTCTGAGTTGACAAATGGTGGGGAAATATAAAGGAAGTGGCTACTGTTCACGCTATCGTAGTCATGTACAAAAAACATGGTCAAGAGTGTTAAACAGTGTTTCCATTACAAGATGAAGTCTATGTGTTGAGTTTTTCTGGGGGTGATGGTGGGGGTGGTGGGGTCCAGAGCCGACAGCCAAGAAAGAATTCTTGAAGATGTCTTTGGTGCAAAAAGGTGATTTTATTAAAGCACAGGACAGGACCCAGGGGCAGGAAGAGCTGCCGCAAGACCATGAAAAGAAACTGGTTATCTAATAGGGAGTTGGGGGAGGTAAAGTCAAGGTGAAGCTTCCAATGAGATTTTCATATGCTAAAGAAGACTCCCAGGATACTGGAGGCCTAGCTATTGTCAAGCTAAGGTTGGTTTTCCTTCTGGCAAAACATTAGCATTAAGATAGCAGGGAGTTCCTGGAGAAACCTCTGCTTGCCTCAAGTATTGGCCAGCAGGCTGCAGGTTATAAGGAAATTTAATTTTATTTGCCATTTCCTTCTGTCTTTGTTTCCCACATCATGTGTATGTTCACTTTCCCATCAATGTTGTTATTCAGGAGAATGGTTCTCTTGTTGAAATATGAAATACATCTGTTTGCTGGGTTCAGATGAGGTCAGGCATTGCCTGTTCAGTATCTCCCCAGAAAGATGAGTTAATTCTTGAAGGAAATGACATTGAACTTACATCAAATTCAGCTGCTTTGATTCAGCAACCCACAAGAGTTAAAAATAAGGATATCAGAAAATTTCTGGATGGTATCTGTTTCTGAGAAAGAAAAAGTTCAGCAGGCTAATGAATAAGACCTAAGTTAGTTCAGCTACAGAAACCACAAGATGCCAGATTTTTCAGACTTCTTTGTGATATTTTAAAGATGCACTAACAGCTGTGTGTTAAAAAAAGAAAAGGAAAGAAAACTACAAGATTGGAGATACTGAATTGGATGGACAGGAGATTAGATATTATAGATGGAAAGACTGGTGAATTAAGGACATAAAAATAGGCACCATCCAAAATGAAACACAGAAAGAAATAGAATCTCCCAAAATAAAAGAGCATCAATGAGTTGTGGGACACTTCATGCTTATGTACAAATAATTGGAGTATCTAAAAAAGAGGAGAAAGAAGAGGGTGAAAAGATCTCTTAATATTAAAAATTATAAATCTACAGACCTAAGATGCTCAACAATCTCCAGCACAAGAAAAATGAAGAAAACTGCACCAAGGTGTATCAAAATCAATGATACAGAAAAAAATCTTAAAAGCAGCTGGAGGGAAGGGCGCCTGGGTGGCTCAGTGGGCTGAGCTTCCCACTTTTGGTTTTAGCTCAGGTCATGATCCCAGAGTTGTGGGATAGAGCCGCATGCACTGAGCATGGAGCTTGCTTAGGATTCTCTCTCTCTCTCTCTCTCTCTCTCTCCCTCTCTCTCTCTCTCTCTCCCCCCCCCAGCCCCTCTCCCTCACTTGCATTCTGTCTCTAAAAATTATATATAAATACACATGTAAATATATATATAATATATTACATATATACATATATGTATATGTATATGTATATGTATATATGTAATATATTATATATATAAATATATATGTGTGTGTGTATATATATATATATATATATATATAAAACAGCTAGAGGAAAAAAAAGACATGTTACATACAGAGGTACAAAAATAAGGCTGACAGATTTGTCATCAGAAACAATGCAAATGAGAAGACAGTGGAGCGACATCTTTAAAATACTGGGGGTAAAAGTCCACTCAGAATTCCATATGTGGGAAAAATATTTCTCAAAACAACAACAGGGTAACATAAAGACATTTGCAGATGTACAAAACCTGAAAGGATTCATCACTGGTACTACAGAAAAATAAAGGAAATGCTTTAGACAAAAGGAAAATGATAGCAGATAGAAATCTGGATCCACACAAAGGAATAAAAAGCACAGGAAATGCTAACTACATAAGTAAATATATAAGATTTTTTTTTAGTATTTACTTTTTTTTAATTTTTTAATGTTTATTTATTTTTGAGAGAGAGAGACAGAGCATGAGTTTGGGAGGAGCAGAGAGAGAGGGAAACACAGAATCCGAAGCAGGCTCCAGGCTCCAAGCCATCAGCCCAGAGCCCGATGCAGGGCCCGAACCCACAAACCTGTGAGATTGTGACCTGAGGCAAAGTCGGATGCTTAACTGACTGAGCCACGCAGGCTTCCTTTTTTTACTATTTAAATCTCTATAAACGTAATTGATGGTGGAGCACCTGGATGGCTCAGTTGGTTAAGCATCGGATTTTGACTCAGGTCATGATTTCATGGTACATGGGTTCGAACCCCGTGTCAGGCTCTGGGCTGACAGCTCAGCCTGGAGCCTGTTTCAGATTCTGTGTCTCCCTCTCTCTCTGCTCCTCCCCAACTTGTGCTCTCTCTCTCTCTCAAAAATAAATAAACATTTTAAGAAAAATAACCAATGGTTTAAAGAAAAATAACCATGAAGTAGGGATAGGAGGGAACTTTCTGAACCTGAGAAAACGGGATCTATGAAAACCTGACTGTAGTGGATGGAATTATGCCACCACCACCCATCCCCCTGGAAAAATATATTCAAGTCCCAGCCCCCCTAGGACCTGTGAATATGACCTTATTTGGAAATCGGATCTTTGCATTGTACTCGAGTGAAAATGAGGTCATAATGGATTAGGGCGGGCCCTAAATCCAATGACTGGTATTTTTCTAAGAGAAAAGGAGAGGGAGATTTGGATACAAAGACGTAGAAGAGACACTGGAAAGAAGGGCATGTAAAGATGGAGGCAGAGATCAGAATGGTGCAACTACAAGTCAAAGAATGCCAAGGATTGGCCGGAATCACCAGAAGCTGGGAAGAGGCAAAGAAGTCTTCTTCCCTAGAGCCTTCAGAAGAAGCATGGCCATGCCGGCACCTTCATTCCAAACTCTGGACTTCAGAACTGTGAGAGAATAAACTTCTGTTATTTCAAGCCATGACAGTTTGTGGTACTTTCTTATGGCCATGCTAGGAAATGAATATACCTACATCTAACACCATACTTAGTGGTAGAAGACTGGATGCTTTCCTCTTAAGATCAGGAACAAAATGAAGATGTCCACTCTCATCACTTCTATTCAAAATTGTACTGGAGGGGGGCACCCTGGTGGCTCAGTTGGTTAAGCTTCTGACTTTGGCTCAGGTCATGAACTCATGGTTCCTGAGTTAGAGCCCCACATCCAGCTCTGTGCCGATAGCTCAGAGCCTGGAGCCTGCTTTGGATTCTGTGTCTCCCTCTCTGTCTCTGCCCCTCCCCTGCTTGTGCTCTGTCTCTCTTGTCTCTGTCTCTCTCAAAAGTAAATAAACATTTAAAAAAATTGTACTGGAGGGACTAGTCAGAGCAATTAGGCAAAAAAAAAAAAATGTATTCAGTTTGGAAAGGAAGAAGCAAAACTATTTATTAGCAGATGACATGACATTGTATGTAGAAAATCATAAGGAATCCACTAAAAAACTGCTGGATAAAAATATTCGACAGATTTTGAGATACAAGATCAATATATAGAAATCAATTGTATTTCTATATATTAACAGTGAACAGTTGGGAAATGAAATTAAGAAAAACAATTCCATTTATAATACATCAAAAAGAATAAAATAGTTGGGAATGAATTTATTAAAAGTAGTGCAAAACTTGTGCCCCGAAAATTACAAAATATTACTGAAGGAAATTAAATAAGATCTTATTAAATTAGAAACATCCTGTGTTCATGATTGGAAGACTTAATATTGTTAAAATATCAGTAGTTTCCAAATTGATCTACAGACTCAATACGTCATTATCAAAATCCCTACTGACCTTTTTTTGCAGCAATTGACAAGTTAATTATAATATTCATATGAGGATACAAGGGACCCAGAATGGCCAAAACTATCTTGAAAAGGAAGAAAAAAGTTCGAAAACTCAGTTTCCAATTTCAACACTTGCCACGGTACTACGTTAATCAAGATAGTATGGTACTGGCATAAAGTAGACATACAGGTCAATGGGGTAGAATGGAGTATCCAGAAATAAAGCCTTACATTTAGGTCAATTGATTTTTGACCAGAGCGTCGAGATAATTCAAGGGGAGAAAACAATAGTTTTTTTCAACAAATGGTACAAAAAAACCTGCATATTCACATGCAAAATAATAAAATTGGATGCCTAACTCACACCATACAGAACATTTTAACTGAAAATTAACAAAGTAACTCTTCCTGACTGAGTTAGGTAATATTTTCTAAGATATGACACCAAAAGTGCAAGCAACAAAAGAAAAAAATGGATAAATTGAACTTCATCAAGATTAAAAACATTTCTGTTACAAACAATACGAACAAGAAAGTGAAAAGACAATCTAAAGAATAGGAAGAAAATATTTGCAGATCATATATCATACATCTGATAAGGGACTTGTATCATCAAAATTAAAAACTTTTGCTCCAAGTAAAATGCTGTTAAAACAAAGAAAAAACAAGATAGTGCCTCACCAAAGAAGATAATACTTGGATGGCAAATAACCACATGAAAAGATGCTCAGCATTAGTCATTAGGGAAATGCAAATTAAAGCATTAATGAAACATACTATGCACCCATAAGAGTGACTAACGTTAAAAGACTGACCATTTGAAGTGTTGACAAGGATGTTCAGAACTGAAATTCTCATATACTGCTGGTGGGAAAAGTACACCTGTATGACACTTTTCAAAACTATTTGGTAAGTCCCTAAAAATTAAACATACACCTACCATATGGTCCAGACATCCCACTCATAGGTATTTATCCAAAGGAAATGAAAGCATATGTGCATAGAAAGACTTGCCATGAGTTTTTTAAAAGTTTTATTTATTTATTTTAAAAGAAAGAGAGACCACAAGCTGGGGAAGGGTAGAGAGAGGGAGGGAGGGGATCCCAAGTAGGTTCCTCACTGTCAGCACAGAGCCCGATGCAGAGCTGGAACTCACAAACTTGAGATCATGACCAGAGCTGAAATCAAGAGTCGCGCACTTAACCAACTGATCCACCCAGGCGCCCCTGTACGTGCATGTTTTATTTGTAATAGCTAAAAATTGGAAGCAACTTAAATGTCCACCAACAGACATCGGATAAACAAACTGGGGCATATCCATACAATGGAATAAAAAGAATTGAGCTATTGATACATGTAATAACATGGATAAATCTCAAAATAATTATGCTGAGTGAGAAAAGCCAGACAGAAACAGATTAGATAGATAGATAGATTGGGAGAATGCTAACTAATATGATTGCAAAAAGCAGATCAGTGGTTTCTCAGTTATGGATGGGGGAGAGGCAAGAGGAAGGGATTATAAAGAGGTATAAGCATCCTTTTGGGTATGATGGATACATTCACTACCTTGATTACGGTTAATTTCATGGGTGTAAGTATATGTCAAAACACATCAAATTGTACACTTTAAATATTTTTGTATTATTGTATATCAGTTACATCTCAATAAAGCTAATATATACACTATATGTATGTGTATTATATATAATATATATACATAATACACACACACACACACACACACACACATATATATATACACACATACCTTTGTGTATATCCAGGTCCATTAGGGTTTTAACGGTGGGATTGTGAGCATTTGTTTAAAACACTTTTAAACATTTTAACAAGTTTTGTTTTGTTTTGGGAGAGAGAGAGGGCACAGGTGAGTAAGGGAGAGAGAGAGAGAGAGAGAGAGAGAGAGAGAGAGAGAGAGAGCAGGGCTCACCTAAAGTGGGGCTTGTGTTTTACCTGAAACAGCCCTGGTGGTCACCCAATTCAGGGCTCAAGCTCACCTGATGTGGGACTTGAACTTATGAACCTGCGAGATCATGAGCTGAGACGAAGTCAGATGTTTAATGACTGAGCCACCCAGGTGCCCAACACTTGGAAATTTTCAAAAATTCTCACTTGAACAGCTATTGACATTTTGCAAATCTTATATCTTACCAACTTCACTACTTTTTATTGTTGGAGCATTTTATTTTTATTTTTTTTTAACGTTTTTTATTTATTTTTGGGACAGAGACAGACAGAGCATGAACGGGGGAGGGTCAGAGAGAGAGGAGACATAGAATCGGAAACAGGCTCCAGGCTCCGAGCCATCAGCCCAGAGCCTGACGCGGGGCTCGAACTCACGGATGGCGAGATCGTGACCTGGCTGAAGTCGGACGCTTAACCGACTGCGCCACCCAGGCGCCCCTGTTGGAGCATTTTAAAATAAATCCCAGATAAATCATTTCACCTGACAATTCTTCAGTATGTATCTCTAAAAGATTAGAAGTTTTTTTTTAAGTTTTTTTTTATTTATCTTGAGAGACAGAGAGAGTGCAAGTGGGGAGGGGCAGAGAGAGAGGAAGAATCCCAAGCAGGATCCACACTGTCAGCTCAGAGCCCCGTGTGGAGTTTGAACTCATGACATGTGTCCTGAGGTTATGTTTTTAAAAGTTTTTAGATTTTAGGGGTGGTGGGGTGGCTCAGTCAGTTAAGCATCGGACTCTTGATTTCAGTTCAGGTCATGATCTCACCATTGTGAGATTGAGCCTGACATCGGGCCTGCTTGGGATTCTCTCTCTCCCTCTCTCTGCCCCTCCTCCTGCTCATTCTCTCTCTCTCAAAATAAATAAATAAACATAAAAAAAAACACCACACATAACCTCATGTCATTATCTATTGTAGGTATTTTCTAAAGCGAATGTGAATGGATTTTGTAATATATTCTTATTGAAATTTTTCTTGAGATAATTTTAGATTCATATGCAGTTGTAATAAATGATCAGAAATATCCCTTTATACTCTGCTCAGTTTCCTCTAGTGGTAACATTTTGCAAAACTGTAGTATATCACAACTGGGATATTGACATTAATATAATCCAATGATCTTACTCAGATTTCCCTATTTTACTTGTACTCTTTTTATGTGTGTGCCTATATATGTATTAAGTTCTACACAATTTAATCACCTGTGTATGCTCATGTACCCATCACAAAGTTAAGATACTGAAAGTCCCAACACCATAATGATTCCTCATGTTGTCCTTATATAACCACGTCCCCACTATCCCTGACCCCTGGCAACTGCTACTCTGTCCTCCATTTCTAAAATTTCATCATTTCAATAATGTCGTATCAGTAGAATCATACAACATGTAACCTTTTGGGACTGACTTTTTTCCCCCTAAGAATAATATCCTGGCAATTCAGCAAAGTCATTGCATGTATCAATAGTTCATTTATTTTTATACCTTGAGTTATATTCCATAGTATATATTTATACTGTAATATATTTTTAAGGGTCATTTTTTGCATACAAAAATTATCATCATCATTCTGCTGCTTCCAAAGGGCACCAATGATTTATTTTGCCATTGTTGGGTGGCATGTTCTATAAACGTTAATTAGGTCATGTTACTTGATAATTTTGTTTAGATCACTGATATCTTTCCTGATTTTTCTGATACTCGTTCTGTCAATTATAGAGATAGGGATGTTAACATCTCCCATTATAATTTTGGAGTTATTTATTTATCCTTAATCTTTGCTTCATATAATTTGAAGCTGTGTTTTTAGGAACATACTCATTTAGGATTGTTAATACTTAATGATTAATTGATACTTTTATCATTATATAATGACCCTCTTTATCTCTGGTAATATTTCTTGCCTTAAAGTTTACTTTGTCTGATATGGATAGAGCTATTCCAGATTTATTATGATTAGTGCTTAAATGGTATATCTTTTCCATCCCTTTTATGTCTTTATGTCTACGTCTTTATGTTTTAAGTGATTTTTTTGGTACGTAGCAGACAGTTGGATCTTACTTTTTTAAATGCATTCTGCCTTTTATCTCTGCCTTTAATTGAAGTGTTTAACCCATTTACACTTAATGTAATTATTAATACAGTTGTGTAAGTCTATTATCTTATTTTTTTCTATCTGTATTTGTTTCCTTTATTCTTGACTTCCTTTGGATCAAGAATATTTTAATATTCCATTTTATCTCATCTTTTAGGTTTTTAGATGTATCTTTTTTTGGTGGTTGCTCTAAGGATTACATTATGAATCCTTAACTTACTCCAGTTTGCCCAGAATTGATATTAGTATATCTTTGCATGTATAACATAACCACCTTACAACAGTATAATTCCATTAGTATCCTCTTCCACTTTGCTATAAAACTAACAATACATTGTTATTATTTTTAGTTTAATAGTTATTTGTCTTTATTTTTCTAATATTTTATTTTTAAGTAATCTCTACACCCAATATGGGGATCCAACTCACACCCTGAGATCAAGAGTTGCATGCTCTACCAACTGAGCCAACCAGGCTCCCCTACTCATTTGTCTTTAAGGAAATTAAGAAGAGTGAATAAAGTCTTCAATACATAGTTGCTCTTTCTGGTGTTTGTTTGTTTGTTTGTTTTCTAAGTAGGCTTCATGCTAAGCATGGAGCCCAATGTGGGGCTTTTCTGAGATGAAGACCTGAGCTGAGATCAAGAGTCGGGCACTGAACCCACTGAGCCACCCAGATGCCCCTTCTGGTGCTTTTTATTCCTTCCTGTAGACCCAAGCTTTCATCTTAAGTCATTTCCCTTCAGCATGAAGAACTCCCTTAGCCTTTCTTTTAGTCTGGGTCTTCTGGCAGTGAATTTGTGCGGCTTCATTTATTAAGGCTTGAGAATTTGATCCAATCTCAGTTACCATTTCTGTTGCATTATAGGATTAGGCAACCCTAGCAATTCCCTTGGAATGGACTCACCCGGTTCCCAAACTCTAGCAGCCACACTCTGGAAGTCTGAAGGGAAGCTGAGTCTGCTGGTCATCAAAGAGGCCCCCAAGAATATGGCTCTTGCAACTGATTTCCACCATGACCCAAGGCCCAGTCTTCCTTCTAGTCATGCTCCTACACCAACCTTAGGGTCCCCTAAACGGCCTACTTGGGGCAGGAGTGGCTAGACTATTGTATGGACTGAATGTTGTCTCTTGAAAGTCTGAGATAGTCACTCTTCAGATCCCTTGTCTGACCTCTCTATGGACTACAGGTAGCAGATGAAGGCCTCCTGGTGGTTAGAGAGGACCTGTCCTTCCTATCCATCTTCTCTGAGCTGATTATAGACTGGCCACTGGCAGGCACATTTCTCTGAGCCTCTCTCAGGCTCCCCAAGGTTTTGTTCGGGGATCTCAGCTTTTTCTAAGAGAACTTGGCTGCTCTGCTCTCATGAGTCCTAAGTGCCAAGGACATTTCCTCCATATAAAGGGTCATGCCCACTTTAGTGTCTACTGTCAGGGTTTTAGCTGCAGACTCTTGATTCGTCTCGGTTTTTTTCTTCACAAGCCTTCATGCTACCTCTTTGTCTTCTTCCTCCTTCTCCTGAGTTCCCTTCCCCAACCCTGCAGGGACCTCCACACAGGACAAGCTTGCTATTTGCTGCAAGCAAACCTGGGGTCACAGTCTCTCTTCTGTCATGTGTGGGCAGCCAGACTGTCTCCTTCTAACTGGTTGCCATGGGGCATGTCCACTAATCCCTAACCCTTTGCAGCTTCAGCCTCTCCATCTATAAACAGGACTGTTGTGAAGGAAGATCGATCGTGTAAAGGCTTTAGCACAGTCTGGCACCAGTTGAGCCACTGTGTTAGGTGTTATAGTTACAGTACTACCTGTGTTATGCATTGTGTTTATAGCCCTGCTCCCAGATGTCTTCCCTGACTCCCTTTCCAGCCTCAGTTCATTTGCCAGAGCGTTGGTCCCTGCGTGTTGCCTGATATTCAGGGATGTGAGCTCATGTTTGCAGAGTACTGCTGGCTTTCACACTTGGCCTCCCAGGAAGCTATGTCAGGCCTCAGACCCCAGCAGGTAGATCCCAGGGACTTGCCACAATGCTGTTGCAGTTTAGAGGACCACATGGCTCAGAGCTGGTTTCACGGGCTTCCACATCTCTGTCCACCTGTGGCCTGATGCAGCCCAGTTATGGGACTTCTGTGGGAGAAGACAGGAAATGGCTGGGGGGTCACAGGGATAAAGGGGATGAGGCCTTGCTTTCAAGGAGCTCTCAGTGGGGTAGGGAAGAAGACCCAGAACTCACAACTACAGTGCTCCCAATTTAGGGAAAGACTACTAGATGCACCTATAGGATCCAGTGCAACCACAGAGCTGGATATCTGGGTCATCTGGGAATCTCCCTGACATTGATGACATTGATGATGCTTGGCTAGAATACCAATGAATAAATGGGAAATAGTGAGACAGTGGAGGAAGGGCATTCCAAGCAGAAGAAAGAGCATTTAAGAAGGCTTGAAACAGCCTGATACATTCTAGGAACTGCAAGTGATTCCAATCTGTTGGTTTCTATGATCTACAGGACCAAGACCAAATTGTCTCTCTTGACATTCAGAGCCTTTCGTAATCTTGCCCCAACCTACTTCCCACCGCTCCTGCCCACCCCACTCCTGTCCCTTTGTTATAGCCACTCTGACCGCTTCCTGTTCTCCAAGCAGGCTATTCACATTCTGGCCTCCCAGGCTTTGCCCAGGCTACTCTCCTTGCAGGGAAACTTCTAATCCTCTTCTTTGGGGAGCTAACTCTCCTCTTCCAAGACCCAACTCAGGGGACATCACCAGAAGCCATTGCAGGGCAGAAGTTGGATGCTGTGCCACCAGCGCCTAGAAGCCAGCTTGTTGTTTCTGTTGAATAGTTGATCAGATCAAGGAAATCTTCCCTGAGAACCCCAAGTAGACACCCTTTCCACGCTGCCTTAAATGCTCCCAGAACACCTGTCCAAGCTTTGTCAGGGCTTCTTGAGGCAGGTATTTCTTTTTCTTCAGGGTCTAACTCTACCTGGCCCAACGAGTTGAGGTGCCAGGCACGTGTTTGTTGAATGTATGAATGATCGGGCAGGCCTTTTCACCTTATGTATCCTGTGAGCCTGCTAGGCCTAGCCCACTGTCTCCAACGCCTGGCACAGTTTGTTGCCCTCAGCGCTGTCGCTCGGGCACCACCCTCACTGCCCCTACCCCGCCCTGGGGGCCGCTCTACCCCAAGCGACTCCGGAGAAGGCTCCGCCCACAGCCGGTGTTGGAGGGTGGAGGCAACGCCCACCTCGCCAGGCCGCCTGGGATTGGTGCGGCCGCCGCCAGGAGGCGGGCAAGGGCCGAGCAGGGGCTGACGCTCCTTGGGCCAGAAAAACCCCGCCAGGTGGCTGGCTAGAGGGTGACCGCGCGGCCAGGAGGTGGTGAGTGCCGGGCAGGCGGGACGGGAGGGACGCGCGCGGCGGGCGGAGCGGAGGACGCCGAGGACCGTGGCGCGCGCCCTAGGCACTGCCCACGTCCGCCTCCCCACGGGCTGCGTTGGGTCAAGCGCCGCGCCGGAGCCCAGAGCCCGCCCCGCCGGAGGGACTCCACCCAGGGGTCGGAGGAGGTCGTCAGTCCCGGCTTGTCTTCTAGACCCGGACGACCGAGGCTCCTGAACGACGAGGAACCGCCCAACATGGCATCGGAGGTGAGTGGGACCTCGGGGACCCAGGTCCTCCGAGTCTCCAAACGAGGGGGAGGGGCGCTCTGGGACCCAGCCAGGGCCCGTGACCTGCACACGGGATTTCCCTATGTCGGACGCGCCGCCGGCCACCCTGCCGGTAATTGTCTCCTCTGGCTCCAGGCGGTGGGTTCCTCCTGGAGCACTTGCTAGAGCCTGGGAAAGATCTTTGCGCGGACTTCTATTCTCCCCCTCCCCGCTCCCCAGGGGCCTGTGTGGCATTCACCAACCCACACTGCTAGGGAAGGTGGCCTTGGCCTGACAGCGCTTCCGGCGAGGGGGCAAGAAAGGAGCTGCCCACTGATTCAGCCTCCTCACCTCTTCATTCCTGCTTTCCGGATGTCCTTCTGTCAGTCCCCACCCTGCGCCCCTTCTCCTGTTGTAGCAATTGTCATTACCTGGCAGAGTCCACATGACTCTGGTTTGTGGAAAGAACCAGGGGGTAGGGGACCATGCCCTGTGGCCCCAGTGGCCCCAGTGCCTGGTGGCTTCCTGTCTCATTGGCCTCTCCTCTTTAGAGCCAGAGGACTCCTGGGTTCTCTTCCTGACCACTGAGTGTCAGGAGTCCTAGGTACAAGTTCTTTTCCTTGGGCCTCAGTTGATTTATCTGGCAAATGGGAATAATAATAGATTTCCCCCTCCCTCTGTAAGGTACTGGATCATGAGGTCATTGTTTTGAACCCTTCAGGTGAAAGGGGCTGTTTGCTTGATGCCAATGAAGGAACCTGGAGCCTGGGAAACCAGAGATCTAGGTTCCAGTCCTTTTTGGTCCTCATTAGCTAGCAAGTCACTTCCTCTCTCTAGGCCTCAGTTTGCCCATTTGAATAGACTGGATAAGAATGCCTGCCCTGCTAGTTTCTGGATCAGGGCTTGGACTTTGGAGGCAAACAAATTTGGTTTCTGAAGCAGTCACTTGATCTCCCAGCCCACCTCATAGGAGGGTGTAATAGCATATGTAGAATGCCTAGCACAGGGCCAAGTTTTTGGACTATAGTAGGTGCTCAATAAATGGTGGCTAAAGATACAGTAACAACAGGTTATTTCCCTCGTGCAGTCTTTTTTTTTTTAAACGTTTCATTTTATTTTTTGAGAGACAGAGTGCGAGCAGGGGAGGGGCAGAGAGAGACGGAGACACAAAATCCAAAGCAGGCTCCAGGCTCTGAACTGTCAGCACAGAGCCTGATGCGGGGCTCGAACCCATGAACATGAGATCATGACCTGAGCCGAAGCTCAACTGACTGAGCCACCCAGGGGCCCCTCCCTTGTGCATTCTACATTGGCTGTTGCTCATTCATTCCAACCTCAAGCAGTCCTGCTCCAAAGGTATCACTCTGGCCCTGATGTGTCCTAGCTTAGAGGAGTGCTCTCTCCCCGCACATTAGGCCCTCTCCCCCCCACCCCCCCCGCCACCCCCCCCACCTACCCCCCCACCCCCCCCACTCCCCCCCACCCCATCTTCAGAGCCCAAATGATGGCACCTCATTCTGACCTCCATCTGGGGTCTTTTTTTTTTTTTTTTTTTTTTTTAAATTTTTTTTTTTTTTTCAACGTTTATTTATTTTTGGGACAGAGAGAGACAGAGCATGAACGGGGGAGGGACAGAGAGAGAGGGAGACACAGAATCGGAAACAGGCTCCAGGCTCCGAGCCATCAGCCCAGAGCCTGACGCGGGGCTCGAACTCAACGGACCGTGAGATCGTGACCTGGCTGAAGTCGGACGCTTAACCGACTGCGCCACCCAGGCGCCCCCATCTGGGGTCTTTTTAAGCCTGCCAGTGGGGTGGGAGCTTGGCCCCAATACAGAGTGGGCTGCCTTCAGGAGACCAGAGCATCAGGTGACTTTTGCTGGCCCCAGGCCGTCCCGTGGGTTGGTACTAATTGGTTTGGCTGCAGCCCCACTTGTTAAGTAGTTGTTATTACTAACAACCCAGGCAGGGAGTCCAGAGGCCTGCTGGAAGAGGCAGTGCCAGGTTCCCGGCTGAGGGGGGTGGGCTGGCTCTCAGTCCTGGCTGGTTGGCCCTGGCCTGCTGGCCCCACTAGTCAGGACCAGGGACCCACGTGGTGCTTTGTGGAGATCTAGGCTTGGAGGGTAAGGGATGGATCTGGCTCAAAAGGTTGAGGGGGGTGGAGGCTGCTGCTGCAGGTCAGAGTCCTCTGGCAGCCAAGGCTGCTGGGCAGTGAGGAGGTCAGCTCACAGTCTGGGGCCAGAGCACAGTGGAGGCCCCCATGGTGCACACAAGAACCAGGAGTGGCTCTAAAGCACCGCCTGGCTCTAGCGGCCCTCAGCCCCTCCCTTACTAAGAGAGGTTACTGGGTGCCAGGCACTGTGCTATGTATGAGCTTAGTAAATTTAATCTAATGAAATACTCACAAGTCTATCAGGTAGGTACTACTCTTGACTTTATATTATAGAGCGGTAATCCCAAGGCTTAGAGAGGTTGTATAACATACCCACAATCAGGTGGCTGGAAGAGGTCCTGGACATTGCAGGGGGACAGAGGAGGACATAGGTCCCCAGAAGCCATTATAAACTCCCCCTCCACAGGAAAGTTGGCAGAGAAGTGACATGCCTACCTTCACCCAGGGAACACTCTCCTAATCCTTGGCATTTTGGGAGCTAAAGCAGCTCCCATGTGTTCTGTACCCCTCCCCCATCTGTCATATGCTGTGGCCTATGCCCTCTTTCAAAACAGAGGTGTCTCTGTCCCACCCCTCTGCCCTTGGCTCCCGGAGGGACAGAAGGTCAGCTAGTGACCTTCTAGAAAGCCAATGATAGCAAATGTGTCAGAGGTGCTCTCCAAGGGAGTGGTGGGGGTTGGGATCTTAGGCCCCACCCCAAGCTGTGGTAAAGAGATGCTGGTCGTTTGAGTCTGATGGGGCCCCTCAGGTGCTTCTTGCCTGTCCCTGCCACAAAAGTTCGGGGTATCAGGGCTATCAGAGCAGCTCTGGTGGAATGTGGGGTTTAGAGCCTGCATTCTGCTGCAGATAGCTGGGCCACAGTCCTGGCCCTACCGCCCCCAGCAAGGGCAAGCCGTGTAACTGCTCTGTGCCTTGCTTTTCCCCTTGTTTCCCCAAGGATACACTTGGTACCTGCTTCAGAGAGTTTCCGTCCGCGCATGCCAAGCAATTAAAGTTATGCCTGGAACACAGTGAGAATGCACTACATGTTAGCCAGGATTCTTATCGTTAGCGCTGGAATATCAGCTGGATTCAGACTCTGGACTCCAGAGTGACTTCTCCCCTTGGTCAGTGACAAAAGGTCCCAGAAACTCTGCTGTGGTCTCAGGGCGTCTTGTACCCTGCCATCATTTCCTTAGCGAAGTGTCACATGGTAGGAAAGAACCCTAAGTTCAGTGTCCAGCCACATTCCCACACTGACTCCCTGAGTGACTTCAGGCAAGTTCCCGATCCTCTCTGAGCCTCAGTTTCCTTGTCTGTCCAGTGAGAATAACCCTGCCTGCTGGTTCCCACTGCCATCAGGCTTCATAACTCTCCTGCAGGCCCTTTGTGAGAGGCACTGTCCTCAAGGGTGGGGAGGACACTAACTGCTCCTGCTCTCCTGGCCAGAGTGGGAAGCTATGGGGTGGCCGGTTTGTGGGAGCAGTGGACCCCATCATGGAGAAGTTCAACTCATCCATTGCCTATGACCGGCACCTGTGGGAGGTGGATGTGCAGGGCAGCAAGGCCTACAGCCGGGGCCTGGAAAAGGCGGGGCTCCTCACCAAGGCTGAGATGGACCAGATACTCCATGGACTTGACAAGGTACTCTCTCCACCCTAAGGGCCACCCTAGAGCTCCTCCCTGTGGTCCCAGGCCCCTACCAAGTCTTGAGCACAGGTTACAGTGCTCTCCATGCACGTCATTTCCTGTGATTAAATGTCGAGGTGCCCTTTAAACTGTCTCTCTTCATCCTTTAATGCCGTGGCTCATGGGGGAGGGAGGGCTGGGCCAGAGCTGCTCCCTTGGGGGCGGTGACTGCACCCCCTGTGGAGCACTCACTGTTCCTGTGGAGCACCCCCAGGACTCAGCTCCTATACAGAGACAGTCAGTGATCAGAGTGGGAGTGCAACCAGGGATGGGGCCCTTTGACTGTGGATGCCTGGCCCCTGGGATCATTGCCATCTGCTACAGGTGGCTGAGGAGTGGGCTCAGGGCACCTTCAAACTCAGCCCCAATGATGAAGATATTCACACGGCCAATGAGCGGCGTCTGAAGGTACGACCCCCTCAGGTCCCCCTGGCCTCCCCTCTTCACCTGGCCCTTGGTCACTTGGAGCATAAGCGCCATCATTCTGTTCCTTTCATCACTGGCAGAGTGCAGGCCAGACCCCAGAACAGGCGGCCTGGGCAGAGACGGCAGGGACCAGGAGTAGGGAGGGAGGAACCAGGGCGTGCCTGGGCTGACCCCACTGGGCCACGAGCAGGCAGACCCTGACCCCGTGCCTCCCTCCACCCCCAGGAGCTCATCGGTGAGACTGCAGGGAAGCTGCACACGGGACGAAGTCGGAATGACCAGGTGCTGCTAGCTCTTCTGCCCCGTGCCCCATGCCTTCCCAATCTTGGGGGACCCAGGAGGCAGATTTGGGGCTCGGCAGTGGTCTGGTGTTCCAGCGAAGCAACACATCTGTCTCCCTGAGTGCTGCCTTCTCCTCCCCACAGGTGGTCACAGACCTCAGGCTGTGGATGCGACAGAACTGCTCTAAACTTTCCGCCCTCCTCTGGGAGCTCATCAGAACTATGGTGGACCGGGCAGAGGCGTGAGTCTCCCATGGACACCCAGGTGGCAGAGAGGGGCATGAGGGCAGCCGGGGGCTCCTCTCCCCTAAGACAGGCAGATCTAGGTGGCAGAGGTGAAGAGGGTCGGAGAGCCTGGGGTTCATGGGCATCCTGGAACTCCTAGACTAAGTGAGGCAAGCAGCCAGGAATGGGGGCATTTCTTGCTCTTTGCTACTCCCATGCCAGCCAAGCTCAGCAGGCAGGGCGAGCTCACTCTTTGTGGCTTCATGAGCAGGAGGCTAAGGCACTAGGCAGGTGCCCTGAAGCCTGAGGAAGGGGGCTGGCTGTGCCTGGGGCAGCCACGGTCACTCTTTAGCCTGCCTATGCCCTATGTCCTCATTCCACCCCCCCATCCCCAAAGCTGCTTCCCAATGGCCTCATCCCAAGCTTTGGCTTCTGTGGCCTCATGTCTTTGGCGTTGGCTTTGTTCCTTGCAGACCTGGCTACTTTGCTGCCGAGAAGGCCCTACCTGGTGTCAGAGATAGGGTTAACCCTTCCTCTTTCCCAGCTCCCTGTGACCTCTTTTTCACAGACCTTACCACCTGGGGGAAAACAAGGGCATAGGAACCATCACCCTGGGGGTGCTGGGAGAAATAGGGAGTGACTGCTAATGAATACAAGGTTTCTTCTTTGGGATGATGAAAATGTTCTAAAGTTGATGTGGTTGTACACTAAGGTGTAAAGTTTAAATGGGTGAATTGTATGTGAATTATATCTCAGTAAAGCTGTTTATTAAAAACAAAAATAAGCCAGAACCGTGTGCCCCTGCCTTACCCACTTTAAAGTGCCCCTGGCTCTTCTAGAGTCCTTGGGAGCTTCTTGAGTGCCCACAAACATGACTCCCTGCCACGGGGTACCCACCATGTGTCTCCTCCTTTGCTTTCACCTCTGCTCAGCGCTGAAGACTTAGTCACCTTTGGTCCTAAGCCAAAGTCCTACTCCTGGGAGGCCCCATGGCACTGGCCTAGTCCTTGGATCGCCCCACTTCTGGCTGCTTCTTTTATGATGCGTTTGTCCCCAGGAGATCCCTTGCTTTCTTGTGCAGACAGATCCTTGGTAGGCTTGCCCTGCTTTTCCTTGTAGGGGCCAGGCCTGCAGGGTCCCAGGTGTCACAGGCAGTCCTTGCCTGAACTTCCTGTACCCCTCAGGCCCTGCCCTTATTCTTCCCCCACAGGGAACGTGACGTCCTCTTCCCAGGGTATACACACCTGCAGAGGGCTCAGCCCATTCGCTGGAGCCATTGGATCCTGAGGTGGGTGGGTGGGTGGGGGGGGGGGGGCATCATGGAGGGGCTGTGATGGAAAGGAGGGCCCAGGATGCCCTGACCCTCTTGCCCCCTGCCTTCCTACAGCCATGCCGTGGCACTGACCAGAGACTCTGAGAGGCTGTTGGAGGTACAGAAGCGAGTCAACGTCCTGCCCCTGGGGAGGTGAGTGAGGCCCCAGTGCTCTGAGGGCCTAGTTGGGGGTAGTGGTTGGTATGTCACATGGTCCCTGGGGATCCACAGAAGAGGAGGGACCAGGAAAGACAGGAGAACAGAAAGGCAAGTAACTGGCTTCCCTGTCCAGGGTTCTTCCTCTGTGGAAGGGAGGGAACCCTGCATGGAACCCCCCCCCCCCCCCCCAGCTCTCTCTAAGATGAGGACAACCAGGCTAGTGAGTATGTCAGAGCTTAACCTCCAGAGAGGTTCCAGAGAGCCGTCCAGCTGCCCACAGCCCACCATTTCCCCGCCGTGGGGACAAGTGTTCTGTCACCCGTACTGACTCGGTGGCAGCCCTGACAACCAGGGCTTGGCTCTGGGTGTGCAAGTGTGTATGTGCCAGGGCCTGCCTGCCAGGAGCCCTGGTCACCCGGAATCGCCTATTTTTGCAGTGGGGCCATTGCAGGCAACCCTCTGGGCGTGGACCGTGAGCTGCTCCAAGCAGGTGAGGTGCCTGCCCCTCCTCCCCAGGGAGATCCCCCTCAGCACCTGCCAGGTCCCACACACACTTGGAGAGGGCAGGAGTCTGGTTGAAAACTGCATTTATTACCTATGGACACTGAGGCTAGAGAGGCCAGAGAAGGCCTGTGGCCAGGGTGCATTGTGCTGGGGAGAGTCAGGGCTCTTGCTTCCTTCTTGGGACCCAACCCCCATATCCTGCCCCTCCCTACTCTCCTCCCTGAAAGGGTCTTAAGGAGGGGGTGGCTGGGCAACCTGGTTTGGGGTAGAGGAAGCCCCTTCTTTCCCTCCAGCCCAGCCCTATTGCCTTCCTCATTTCCCTGTCCTCCAGAACTGAACTTTGGGGCCATCACTCTCAACAGCATGGATGCCACCAGTGAGCGAGACTTTGTGGGTGAGTCCTGGGGGCCAGCCCGCTTGTCCCCTGGGGCCAGTCCCCTGCACTGTGCTCTAATTTGTCCTCTAGCCTCCTCCCACCCCAAGTTGGCCCCACCTGGGGATTCTCCAGACTGAGTGAGGAACAAGAGAGGCCTGGTGACCAGAAGGCCTGCTCTCCCTTTCCTCCCACAAGCTGAGTTCCTGTTCTGGGCTTCACTGTGCATGACCCACCTCAGCAGGATGGCTGAGGATCTCATCCTCTATGGCACCAAGGAATTCAGCTTTGTGCAGCTCTCAGATGCTTATAGGTAAGTCCGGGCCCTGCCCTACCCCAGCTCTGCACCTGGCACACGGCTTCCCTCCTCCCCCTGCCACCCCCTGGGCACACCTGGACTGCATGCTGCTGGACATCCCCTGATCCAGCCAGCACACCAGCCAAGAGGCAGGGGAGCCCTTTCAGCCTCAGCATCTCTGTCCCCAGCACCGGAAGCAGCCTGATGCCCCAGAAGAAAAACCCAGACAGCTTGGAGCTGATCCGGAGCAAGGCGGGGCGCGTGTTTGGGCGGGTGAGCAGGGCAGGGAGTGGGGGCAAGGCTCTGGGCTGACCCGGAGGGTCCTGAGGTCCAGCCTCCTGCTTCTCATTCTTCCTTCAGTGTGCTGGGCTCCTGATGACACTCAAGGGACTTCCAAGCACCTACAACAAGGACCTACAGGTGCGAGGCTGGGGCTGTGGATGAGGGGCCCATCCACATGCTGCACATACACCGTATCCCAGTTCTCAGGGCCCTGGCACATCCAGGCAGGGGTTCACAGAATTGCCACCTTCTGTCCTATGTACCCAGCCCTTGACTGCCCTTGAGAGCTCTCTCCTCCCTGCTGGTGTGGGTTGTACGAGGTGCTGAGTGTTCCCAGTGGAAGGCAGTGGGCATGCCTCGGTGGGGGACAAGGCTGCTGGGCTCTCACTTCCTGCCACGTGCCTCCCAGGAGGACAAGGAAGCCGTATTTGAAGTGTCAGACACCATGAGTGCCGTCCTCCAAGTGGCCACTGGCGTCATTTCTACACTGCAGGCAAGCCACCCCCCCCTCTCCCCTCGGCCCCTACACTCTGGGATGGGCATGCCAGGAGGCCATCTTGAGAGGAGATGAGAGTTGATGTGTCCAGGAGATCTGAGGCAGGGGGAGGTGGGTATGTGTTTGTTCCTGCCCTTGGGAACACTGAAGTGACAAAAGATGCTAGCTACAGTAGAATGGAACTGGGTTAGACTCCAGGGGTCCCATCAACTGGCCTGACCAGATTTCTTTTTTCATCACTTACTATGGGAAATTTCAGGATGCGCAGTTGAGAGAACATATAATGAACCCCTATGGACTAACGTGCAGCTTCAACAATAATCAACTCATGGCCTGCTTTTGCTTTGGCTATCTTTACCCACTACCCACCACCTCGTTATTTTTAAGCAAATCCCCATCGTATCATTTCATTCTTAAACAGTTCAGGATGTGTCTCAAAGCCGTGTTTCTCAAACTGTAGTCCCGGGACCAGCAGCCTCAGCAGCACCTGAGAATGTAATAGAAATGCAATCCTAGGTCCCACCCCAGACCTCCTGGGTTCGAGACTCTGGGGGTAGGGCCCAGCGATTTATACATCCCCCTGGTGGTTCTGATGTGTGCTAAAGCTAAGGACTCCAAAAAAGGGCCGGCAACCCTTAGTAGCACACTGAAACATTATCAATAGTGATGACAAAATGGCTCAAGCAGAGAGGGCAGAGTAGGCTGGATCAGAGTGGATCTGCCCAAGGCTGGGGACATCCTGGCTAATGGGGGTGGTGGTAGGCCTTGGGCCTGAGGCTGGCAGCTTCGCCACCCAGGGTCCCCAGGACTCACCACCGCCACCACTGGCGTCCCCCAGATTCACCGTGAGAACATGGCACGGGCTCTTAGTCCTGACATGCTGGCCACTGACCTCGCCTACTATCTGGTCCGCAAAGGGGTAAGTGTGGAGTGGCAGGGGTGGGGGTGGGGCCAGGAGATGGGGGTGTTGCCCAGGCTGGGGCTGGGGGTCGTAGGGGAGGACATGGACAGAACAGGGAGCAGAGGAAGGCCGAGTCAGTGCCGCCCTCGCCCTGGCTCCCCCAGATGCCATTCCGCCAGGCCCACGAGGCCTCTGGGAAAGCTGTGTTCATGGCAGAGACCAAGGGGGTGGCCCTCAACCAGCTGTCGCTGAAGGAGCTACAGACCATCAGGTACAGCCCCCTTCCCTCTGCTGCCTCCCAGGAGGTGGGCCTGGGCCCCTGAGGCCCCCGGTGACCCAGCTGGGCCCTGGCCCATCTCCTCCTCCTTCCCCCAGCCCTCTGTTTTCAGGCGATGTGAGCCATGTGTGGGACTACGGCCACAGTGTGGAACAGTATGCTGCCCTGGGTGGCACGGCGCGTGCCAGTGTCGACTGGCAGATCGGCCAGGTGCGAGCACTGCTGCGGGCCCAGCAGGCCTAGAGCTCTCCCCACCCTGCTCCCAAATAAAGTGGGCCCAAGAGGAGACTGCTGCTCGTGTCCTGCCTAGCCTGTCTCCCTCAGCAGCAGGCTTCCAGGGGTCTGCTGAGCGAGCAGCGGGGGCCATCAAGATAGTGGAGAAAATAGGCAGGGATGACAGAGTCACGGGTGGGGACGGAGGAGAGGGGATTGTCCTCGTTAGAGCCCCTACCCTGCTTGGGCCCCACACCCTTCACCGCAGGACAACACAGTGACCTCCCGTCTAGGGTGTCTTGGGAGGCTTGGCCTCCTTGGAACCTTGGTGGCACCTGATGGGCTTGGTTAACTCAGTCCTTGTTCATTGTCCTTCCTTCCAGTGTCCCCCAGGCTCCCCTGCTCACATTCTCCCCGTGCTCACCCACCCTTTCCTGAACAATCAGGCATGATTACAGGGTGTCCTGTGTTCTCGTGGGGGGAATGATGTATTTGGTGGTAAAATCAGTCATCCAGGTAGCGTGTGATGACACGCACTAGGTGAGCTTCATACACAGGTGAAGGTGTCTCCTTCACCCTAGAGAGTAACGTACAGATAAACTCCCAGCACTGACCATGAGGTGAGGGCCACAGATAGGGGGAGCCTACCCTGTGTTGCAGTCAAAGATTTACATTTGGTCTGCAAAGGGCCGGAGGCCAGGCCTGGCACACAGTAGATGTTCAATAGCAGTGAGTCCCCAGAGCCGGCAGAGACCTCACCCAAATCCTGGTAAGAAATGTCTGAAATTTATGTTTTATTAAGAACAAAGCTAAACTCAAGGAAGAATGAATAAGCCCTCCCACGTGTTTCCAGGAGCAATGGAAACACGGTAAACTAAAGAACCAAAACTCCAGCAGTGGGGACACAACACCAAATTCCAAAAAAGGCCAAAGCCATGGGTCACAGAATGTTCTAGAATAGTGGCTCTGGAAGTGTGGTTTCTCCTCCCCAACTCATCATCTGGGGATTTGTTTAAAAATGCAGACTTTCAGGGGTGCCCGGGTGGCTCAGTCGGTTGAGTGTCTTGACTTCAGCTTAGGTCATGATCTCGTGGTTTGTGAATTCAAGCCCTGCGGTGGGCTCTGTGCTGTCAGCTCAGAGCCTGAATCCTGCTTCAGATTGTGTCTCCCTCCTCTGCCCCTCCCCTCTCTTCTCTCTCAAAAAAGAAAAAAAAAACTAAAAAAAATTTTAAATGCAGACTTTCAGGCCTTAATGAAACCTATTAAATCGGATTCTGTGTGAGGCCCAGCTGTTTTCATAAGGCCTTCAGGTGATTCTGATGTGCGTTCAACTTTGAAAATCACTGGTCTCTAGAATCTTGTTACCCAGAGTTGCTACAGACCAGCACCCCACCTGGGTCCCAGCCTGACCTGATTC
Organism: Panthera pardus; assembly: GCF_024362965.1. Lineage (NCBI taxonomy): Eukaryota > Metazoa > Chordata > Mammalia > Carnivora > Felidae > Panthera > Panthera pardus. The sequence goes on along the minus strand of NW_026526969.1, from coordinate 532,238 downwards.
AGAGTCTGCATTTTATTTTATTTTATTTATTTTTTAAATGTTAATTTATTTATTTTGAGAGAGAGAGAGAATCCCAAACAGGCTCCACACCGTCAGCACAGAGCCTGATGTGGGGCTCGATGTCACGAAGCCTGAGACGATGACCTGAGATAAAATCAAGAGTCAGCCGCTTAACCGAATGAGCTACCCAGGCGCCCCAGAACCTGCATTTTAACAAACTCACCAGATGCTTGTTGCACATGCTAGAGTCAAAGTGCTGATCCAGAGAATGCCTAAAATCTAGTCTCAGAAATGAAGGGATTTATGTCCATCAAACAGCAAATAGGATTAAAATAGTAATTATAATATATACTGTAATACCCATGATGCAAGGAACACTTCCTGCCATACCACCTCCATCAGTGGGGCACACCCCAATCTAAAGTGGGAGCTTTACATTCAGACACTCCTATTAAAAGTTTCTCCTTAACTGGAATCAGCCTTCCACATGTGAGCCTAGACACATGCGGTCCAACTTGACCAGAAAGAAGGAGTCTCTCCTGTCCCAGGGAGAGCAAGAATTTGTGTAACTTTTCTCCAGACTGTCCATACGTGGTTGAGTTACGCCCTGTGTCCGCCTCTTTCTATTCTGGCACCAACTGGCTATTTACACCAAAGCTCAGTGTGACCTTGTATTGGGTTCCTATTGCTGCTGTAACAGATTACCCCATACGGTGGCATAAAACAACATAAACACTTATCTTACACTTTGTGAGGTCAGAGTCTGAAATGGGTTTTACTGAGACAAAATCAAGGGTCAGCAGGGCTATGCTTTTTTTTTTTTCCAGAGGTTCTAAAGAAGAATCTGTTTTCTTGTAGTTTTCAGTTTCTAAAAACCATCTGTGTTCCTTGGCTTTGCGGCCCTTTCCTTCCACCTTCAAGGCCAGCAGCATAACTGCCATCTCTAACTCTGACCCTCTGCTTCCTTTGTCGCATCTTCTGACTGACCTCTCTGCCTCCCTTTTATAAAGACCCTTGTGATTTTACTGGATCCATCTGGATAAACCAAGATCATTGCTTCATCTCAAGATCCTTAATCACATCTGCAGAGTCCCTTTTACCATGTTAGGTGACATATTTTGGGGATTATGGCATTGGGGAATCATTCAGTCTACTACATTTTGTTGTCTGGCTCTCAAGGATTAATGTCCATCCCACATGCAAAACATTCATTCACTCCATTCTATGTTCCCCCAAAGTCTCAACCCCTTATAGCCTCAACGCAAGTTCTAAATCTTATCAGCTCAGAAGTCTCATATCTCATTACCTAAGTCATCTAAATTAGATACGGTGAGACTCTGGGTCTGATCCATCCTGGGGCAAAATTCCTCTCTATCCATGAATCTGTGAATCTCTTACGATTGTGGTTTGGATTAGAGTTCACACATACAAACTCAAGAAACAAATAATCTAATCCCAGAATATAACGCTTGTTTAAGCACAAGATAATACTTAGAGGCATTTCAATTTGAAAAGGAAGAAAATGGAAGGGAAAAAGGAATCACTAGTTCCAAGCAATTTTGCAATCCAACCCAGAACACTCCATTAGGTTTCACGGCCTGCGAATATACGTTTTCCCTGGTCTCTGAAAGTACAGTGTTCCTATGAAACTTTTCATAAGCCAAAATGCTACAAAGTGATAAAGCAATTACCATTAATTTATATGTAAAACTTTTGATCATTCTCAGGGCCCCCAAAATAACCTCTCCTAGGCTATTCTGATACCTTACCACATATCTTGCTAATGGATGCCCAAAATAAATCAAGGCAAAGCACAGATGCTCATAGACACAGTTCAACGCTATGGTGGCTTGATGCTGAGATGCTGAGTGTAGTTCTTGGGGAAGGAGCTTGGTGATGCCACTCTCACTGCTCTGGGTACGTGCTACCTCTATAATGGCTCACAGCAAAACAAAATGCTAATTTTGCTTTTTTTTTTTTTTTTTGCCTTCTTGAAAGCAAAAATCTTTGGATTTCTTTTGGTTAGTGAAAACAGGTACTAATGTAGGTCTTCCATAAAAGCGAAGTTGGATACAGGGGTACCCGGGTGACTCGGTTAAGCTTCTGACTCTTGATCTCAGCTCAGGTCACGATCTCTCAGTTCTTGAGTTTGAGCCCCGAGTCAGGCTCTGTGCCGACAGCGAGGAGCCTGCGTGGGATTCTCTGTCTCCTGCCCTTCCTTCCCCCACTCGCTCTCTCCCTCAAAAGAAATAAACTTAAAAGTGAAGTGGCATAAGGCAAACTTCTGAAAAGCAGGGGATCCCTGTAATCCTCTCTGCCCTTAAGCTCTGCGCCCTGGGCCTGTACCACCACCTGCAGAATGACCGTTCCTTTTTCTTGAAGGGTAGCACATCTTTACCGTTGAGTAACTTGTAAATATATCACCCTGTTTCCTGTTTGAGTAAAATCAGAAAGCCTTCCTTAATTTCCTTTTCTCTCTTTTCCTTTTAGGCCTTGCTAGCAGCGTTTTTGCTGATGTAACATTCTCAAGAGCTTTGTACATGTCAGGGGAGTTCACTTTATGAGACAAGGGATTTCTCTACAGATCTTTCCTAGATAATCACATCTCTATTCCTGGCTTCTGCTGAGACATCTGAGGGGATCTGGGAATCATGTGCCAGATCTCTTCAAAGAGCACTCTTCACACCAGAGTGCTCTGGTCTTTTGATCTCCAGGCACTAGCAAAATGTTGTTCAGCCACACCGTAGGTTTTCTCCCTAAAGCATGCTTGCCTGACAGTGAATCTTCTAATTTCAGAATCTTTTGCAATCTAGATAGACTGAGAATTTCCCAAATTATCAAGTTCCTTTTTGCTTAACAGTTCTTTTTTTTTTTTTTTTTTTTAAGTTTACTTATTTTGAGAAATTGCCTGTGAGCAGGGGAGGGGCAGAGAGAGAGGGAGAGAAAGAATCCCAAATAGACTTTACACTGTCAGTGCAGAGCCCGATGCAGGCCTTGAACTCACAGACCATGAGATCATGATCTGAGCTGAAGTCGGCTGCTTAACCCACTGAGCCACCCAGGTGCCCCTGCTTAACAGTTCTTACCTCAATTTATCTCTCTTGGATTCTATACTCTTAGCTTCAAGGAATGCTGAGAAAGCAAGTTCCTTGCAAAAGGGAAAGAGATTGTCTTACTGGCTCTTACGCTAAACTTTAATCATCCCTTGTGGATTGGGGCAGGCCCCACATCCCTGAGCCTGTTGTCCTCTGAACAAAATCCAGGTCTACAAGGAAGGAAAGAGGGGAGCAATGGCTGTGGGTTTAGCAGCCACTGACATCCAGAACATATGAGTACTGTTCTTTTGAACCAAGATTGCATTCACATCTACCACAAAGCAGGTAGACTCAAAGTCAAAACTCCAGAGTTATGTTCTACATGAGCACTGTGGAACTATGTCTCCTCCTGTATTCTGTAATTATTTGAAAAAGTACAAACTAAAATTTTCCCTTGTAGAATCCATCCAAAGTTGGCTTGGTTCTCTGACTCCTGCAAGTTTGATCAGGATTTTATCTATTTTTCTCCTCTGAAATTACCAATAAAAATGATGAAGAAAGTAATGCAGATGACTGAAGCCCTATGGCATATAATCTGAGAACTTTTTCCAGCTTACTTTTTTTAAATGTTTATTTGTTTTTGAGAGAGAGAGAGAGAGAGAGAGTTCAAGCAGTAGCAGTAGAGACAGAGGGAGATAGAGAGAATCCCAAGCAGGTTCTATGCTGTCAGCACAAATCCCAACACGGGCCTCTATCCCACAAACTATGAGATCAGTAATGCTGTCATCTGTTCTAGATTTTTCAAATATCTTACTGAAATCCAGATAGCCTTTGTTAGAGCATTCCCTCACCCAGGTCTAAAAGGGATTAAGAACGTTATCAAAAATTCTGATAAAAAACTTTATCAAAAAGGGAGATGAAGTTATTTTTATGGGATTTGTATTTAGGTGAAACTATATTGGGTCCCAGTATCTATCAATTCTTTTTTTTATTTAAAAAATTATTTAATGTTTATTTTTGAGAGAGAGACAGAGCGCAAGTGGGGGAGGGACAGAGAGAGAGGGAGAGACAGAATCTGAAGCAGGCTCCAGGCTCTGGGCTGTCAGCACAAAGCCCAATGCAGGGCTCGAACTCAAGCTGTGAGATCATGACCTGAGCTGTGTGCTTAACCGACTGAGCCATCCAGGTTCCCCATCAATTCTTTTTCTTTAATTTTTTTTTTTTTAACGTTTATTTATTTTTGAGACAGAGAGAGACAGAGCATGAACAGGGGAGGAGCAGAGAGAGAGGGAGACACAGAATCTGAAACAGGCTCCAGGCTCTGAGCTGTCAGCACAGAGCCCGACGCGGGGCTCGAACTCACGGACCATGAGATCATGACCTGAGCCGAAGTCAGACGCTTAACCGACGAGCCACCCAGGCGCCCCATCAATTCTTTTTCTAAATGCACATTCTCCACTCCTTTTACTCATTCATTCCTTTATTTTTTTAAATAATAGCACTATTGAGATATAATTCACATGCCATAAGACACACTTTTAAAGTGTTCGGTTTAATGGCTTTTAGTATGTTGGTAGAGTTGTGCAATAATCACCATAATCAATTTTAGAACATTTCATCACCTCAAAAGGAAGCCCACAAGAAACTTTTGTGCTTCAAAGGAAATGAAAAGACATTCATAAGTGGGAGAAAATATTTGTAAATCATATACCTGACAAGGGTCTAGTATCCAGAATATAAAATGAACTTTTACAATTCAACAATAAGTTGAATTTTATTTTAATTTTATCTATTTGAATTAAAAATGGGCAAAGTATCTGAAGAGATATTTCTCCAAAGGAGATACAAAAATGGCCAATAAGCACACTAAGCAATATTGAACATCATTAATCATTAGGGAAATACAAATCAAAACCAAAATGAAAGATCACTTCATGTGCACTAGAACGTGAGTTACTTTTTGTATTTAGTATTAAGGAAAAGGTCCAACTTCATTCTTTCCCATATGGAAATCTATGTGTCTGAGCACCATTTGTTGAAAAGACAATTCATACCCAATTGAATTATCTTGGTACGCTGGTCAAAAAATAGTTGACCAAGGGTAGCTGGGTGGCTCAGTCAAACATCTGATGGAGGCTATGATCTCACAGTTTGTGGGACTGAACCCCTTGTCGGGCTCTGTGCTGACAGCGTGGAGCCTGCTTGGGATTCTCTCTGCCCTTCCCCCACTCGCGTGCACTCTCCCTCTCTACATCAAAAATAAATAAATAAAAACTTAAAGACAGTTGACCAATACAGGGGATGAATTGTATGATATGTGAATTATACCTCAAAAAAACTGACACCCCTCCAAAATAATCAACTATTATTTCTAACAAGTAAGTATTGTATGGAAACCAATTTGACAATAAATTCATATTAAAAAAAAAAAAAAGTATTTTCTATGTGGACCAGATATTGCACTCAATGCTTTCAGTTTATTTAGAGTTTGTGGAACTCATCTTCTTCCCTTTCTCGAAAATTTTTTGTTTCTTCCAGTCTCACCAGTAGGCTCACCAGCATCCTGCTATCAGCCACCACATCACCCACAGAAATTCTACAAACTCACCTTGTTCTCAGTAACACCAATCTCTTACCAACTCCTGTGGCATCTGAATGTGCAAGATTGGGCCTAAAAGCTTAGCCAAATGTTCAATTTTTCACTTATTTTTGCTCAACTTTCCCTCCCCTCCCCATGGCACCTAGACCAAAGCTTTCACACCTTCTTCAACCTCCTAACCTGATCTGAACATCTCCCCCAAGCCCCTGGAAACCATTAATCTACTTTCTGTCTTTATTGGCTTGTCTACTGAATATTTCATATCCATGGAATCATATCATATGTGGCTTTTTGCACCTGTCTTTTTTCACTTAGCATAATGTTTTCAAGGTTCATCCACATTGTAGCATCTATCAGAATTTCATTCCTTTTGATGGCTGAATAATACTCAATTTTATGATATACAACATTTTGTTTAACCATTAATGATAAACATAAGGGTTGTTTCCACCCTTTGGCCATTATGAATAGTGCCACTAAGAACATTCATGTACAGGGGTATCTGGGTGGCTCAGCCAGTTAAGCATCCAACTTCAGCTCAGGTCATGATCACATGGTTTGTGGGTTCGAGCCCCACATTGGACTCTGTGTTAACAGCTCAGAGCCTGCTTCAGATTCTGTGTCTTCCTCTCTCCCTCCCCCACCCCTGCTTAAGTTCTGTCTGTCTCTCAAAAATAAATAAACATTAAAAAAAAATTTTTTAAAGAACATTCATGCACAAGTTTAACAAAAACCTCTTAATAACTAAATCCCTCAGTCCTTATCCTACTTGACCTCTCTGAGATTCTAGACAGTGTTGACCATTCCTTCAAGAAATCCCCCCTTTTTAAATTAAATACAATATGCCACAGTTCTGAAAGTAATATTAACATATTAAAAGGATTATATACCATGACCAAGAGAGATTTCTCCTAGAAGGCAAGGATGGTTCAACATACAAAAATTAATCAGTGTGATATACCACATTAACTGAATGAAGGAAAGAAACCTCATATGATTATTTCAATAGATTCAGAGAAAGCACTTGAAAAAACTCAACAAACTAGAAATAGAAGGAAACTAACTCAACATAATACAAGCCATATATGAAAAACCTACAGCAAACATCATATGCAGAGGTAAAAGGATGGAAAGCTTTCCCTCTAAGATCAGGAGCAAGAAAAGGATGCCCACTTCTTCAACATAATCCTAGAAGTCCTAACTAGAGTCATCAGGCAGGAAAAAGAAATAAAGAGCTTCCAAATTGGAAAATAAGACATAAAATTATTTCTATTCACAGACAATATTGCCATATATGCAGAATATCCTAAAGATTTCATTAAAAAACTATTAGAACTTGGGGCGCCTGGGTGGCTTAGTTAAGCGTCCGACTTTGGCTCAGGTCATGGTCTCACGGTCCATGAATTCGAGCCCCGTGTTGGGCTCTGTGCTGACAGCTCAGAGCCTGGAGCCTGCTTCAGATTCTGTGTCTCCCTCTCTCTCTGACCCTCCCCCGTTCATGCTGTGTCTCTCTCTGTCTCAAAAATAAATAAACATTTTAAAAAATTTAAAAAAAAACTATTAGAACTAATAAATGCAGGAAATTAGCAAGATACGAGGTAACACACAAATACCAACTGCAGTCCTACACACTAACACTGAACCATCCAAAAAAGAAATTAAGAAAATTTTATTTACAACAGCATCAAAAAGAATAAAATACATATGAATTAACTTAACCAAAGAGGTGAAAGATTTGTACAATTATAACTACAAAACACTGCTGAAAGAAATTGAAGAAGACATAAAAAAATGGAATGACATCCCAAGTTCATGGACACTTAGTGATCTACATGTTTAATACAATTTTTAAGTCAAAATCCAAATCGTGTTTTTAGAAAAATAGAAAAACTCATCCTAAAATGCGTATGGAATCATAAGAGACCCCAAATAACCAAGACAATTGTGGGGGGAAAAAGTTGGGGTGTCATATTTCCTGATTTCAAAACCTACAGCAAAGCTATAGTAGTCAAACCAGTGTGAGGACGCCTGGGTGGCTCAGTCAGTTAAGCATCCAACTTCAGCTCATGATCTCACCATTGTGGGTTCGAGACCCATATTGGGCTCTGTGCTGACAGCTCAAAGCCTGGATCCTGCTTCAGATTCTATGTCTCCCTGTCTCTCTGCTCCTCCCCTGCTCGTACTCTGTCTCTCTCAAAAATAAAAAAACATTAAAAAAATTAAAAAAAAAACCCGGTGTGATACTGGCATAAAGACAGACATATAGAGTAACAGAACAGAGTTCAGAAACAAACTCTCACATATATGGCCCAACGATTTTCAAAAAGGTGCCAAAACCATTCAGTGGGGAAAGATAGTCTTCACTAAATGGTGCTGAGAAAACTGAATATCCATGTGCAAAAGAATGAAATTGGACCCTTACTGAATACCATGTACAGAATGAACTAAAATGGATCTATGACCTAAATATAAGACCCAGAACCCTTGGAAGAAAACACAGGGTAAAAGCTACAGGACATTGGATTTGGCAATGATTTCTTGGATATGATGCCAAAGGGAAAAAAATAGATTGACTTAATAAAAATTTAAGAATTTTGTGCACCAAAAGACACTAGCAACAGAGTAAAAAGCAACCCACAGAATGGGAGAAAATATTTGCAAATCATGTATCTGTTAAGAAAATAATATCCAGAGGCTATAGTTAACTCCAATTCAACCACAAGAAAACAAACAGCCTGATTCAAAAATGGGCAAAGTCCTTGAACAGACATTTATCCAAATAAGGTATACAAATGGCCAATAAGCACATAAAAACATGTTTAGTATCACTAATCAATAGGGAAATGCAAATCAAAACTACAATGAGGTGGGGGGCACTTGGGTGGCTTAGTCTATTAAGCATCCGACTCTGGATTTCAACTCAAGTCATGGTCTTACAGTTTGTGAGATCAAGCCCATGTTGGGCTCTGGGCTGAACTTTCTTGGGATTCTCTCTCTCCCTCTCTTTCTGCCCCTCCCCAACTCGTGTGCATGTGCATGAGCATGTGCTCTTCCTCTCTATCTCTCAAAAATAAATAAATAATCATTAAAAAAACCTTACAATTGGATACCATCTCACACCCAGTAGGATGGCTACTATCAAAACCTATAAAAGAGCTAGTGTTGGGGCGCCTGGGTGGCTCAGTCGGTTAAGCGTCCGACTTCAGCTCAGGTCACGATCTCACAGTCCGTGAGTTCGAGCCCCGCGTCGGGCTCTGGGCCGATGGCTCAGAGCCTGGAGCCTGCTTCCGATTCTGTGTCTCCCTCTCTCTCTGCCCCTCCCCCGTTCATGCTCTGTCTCTCTCTGTCTCAAAAATAAATAAACGTTAAAAAAAAAAAATTTAAAAGAGCTAGTGTTGACAATAATGTGGAAAAGTTGAAGGCACTTCGGTACTGTTGGTGGGAATGTAGAAGGACATTAGTCACTGGATTTAGGGCCCATCCTAATCCAATATGACCTCATCTTAACTAATTATATCTGCAAAGACCCTGTGTCCAAATAGAGCCATTCCTATGGGTTAAATTGTGTCACCCCCAAAAAAATTGAGGAGAAAAATCATTGAAGCAGAAAGTTGATTCTTTGAAAAGATCGACAATATTGATACACTTTCAGCAAGACTATCCTAGTCTGGTCAGGTTGTTAGAACAAAACACCTCAGAGTGGATAGCTTATATAAAACAAGTCTGTTTCTCATAGCTCTGAAGATTGGATGTTCAAGATCAGGGTGCCAGCATGGTCAGATGAGGGCCCTCTTCTGGGTCACAGGTTTTTCATTGTATCCTTGCATGGTAGAAGGGGTGAGGTTGCTTTCTGAAGCCTCTTATATAAGGGCTCTAATCTCATGAAAAAGACTCTGCCCTCATGACCTAATCACCCCCAAAGGCCCCACCTCCTAATACCATCACATTGAGCATTAGGATTTACCATATGAATTTTGAGGGAACACAAATCTTTAGACCATGGCATAGACTTACACAGAAAAACAAGATATAAGTAACTAAGATCGGAAGTGAAAATGGGAACATTATTACTAAGCTTATAGAGATAAAAAGGATTATAAGAGAATACTATAAACAGTTGTGCACCAACAAATTAAATAACCTAGAAGACACGGACAAATTCCTTGAAACATGCAAATGACCTGAAGTAACTCAAGAAGAAAGGGGAAATCTGAACACACCTATAGCAAAAGATTGAATCAGTAACCAAAAAGCTCCCAACAATGAAAAGTCCAGCACCAGATGGCTTCACAGGTGAATTCTACCAAATATTTAAAGAATTAACACCAATCTTTCTCAAATTCTTCCAAAAAATTGAAGAGGAAAAGACAGTTCCTAACTCACCCCATGAGGTCAGCATTACCCCGATGAAGACATCACAAGAAAAGAAGATTACAGATCAATGTCCCTTATGAATATAGATGCAAAGATTCTTGACAAGATATTAGCAAATTGAATCCAACAACACATTAAGAGAATTATTCACCACGACCAAGTAAGCTTTAGCCCAGAAATGCAAGGGTGTGATTCATCGTAAGAAAATCAATCAATGTGATACATCACATTAATAGAATGAAGACAAAAGCATATGATCATCTTAATTGGAGCAGAAAAGGCATTTGACAATATCCAACATTGTTTTATGATAAAAACTCTCAGAAAAATTATGTTTGCTTTGACAAGTAAAATTGGAGTGATATAGGGAAGCTAAACATGGCCCCTGTGCAAGGATGGCATGCAAATTTGTGAAGCGTTCCATATTTTTGTCAACTATACTTTGATTTAAAAAAAAAAAAAACAAAAACTCTCGGGACACCTGGGTGGCTCAGTCGGTTAAGTGTCCAACTTCAGCTCAGGTCATGATCTCATGGTTTGTGGGTTCAAGCCCCACATTGGTCTGTGTGCTGACAGCTCAGAGCCTGGAGCCTGCTTCAGATTGTGTTTTTCTCTCTCTCTCTGCCCTCCCCTGTTTGCACTCTGTCTTTCTCTCTCTCAAAAATAAATAAACATTAAAAAAAAACACCTCTCAGGTGGGGCGCCTGGGTGGCTCAGTCAGTTGAGTGTTCAACTCTTGATTTCATCTCTGGTCATGATCCCAGGTTCTGGGATTGAGCCCGGCATCAGGCTCTGTGCTGAGTGTGGAGCCTGCTTGAGATTCTCTCTCTCTCTCTCTCTCTCTCTCTCTCTCTCTCTGTCTCTCTCTCTCTCTCTCTCTCCCTTTGTCTCTATCTCTTCCCCTTGGCTCCTCCCCTGCTCATGTGTGCACACGTGCACACTCCCTCTCTCTCAAATCAAATTATAAATAAATAAATAAATAACTCAAAAGTAGGAATAAAGGGAAATTTCCTAAACATAATAAAGGGCATGTATTTATTTATACAATTATGATAATCTTTTTTATTGGTATCATAATACATTGGCTTATTAATAATTAGGGCGTTCTGCATATACAATATCTCATTATGGACAAGAAAATTTTAATGTTGATTATTTGCTAGATAAAGGGCATTTATGAAAAACCCACAGTAAACATCATATTCACAGACTGAAAGCCTTTCCCTTAAGATAAGGAACAAGACAAGGATGCCTGCTTTTACTGCTGCTATTCAATATTGTAGCCAGTGAATTAGACAAGAGAAAGAAATAAAAGACCTCCAAACTGGAAAGAGATAAACCTATGTTCATGAATGGCAGGATTCTGTATTTAGAAAATCCCAAAGAATCCACGAGAAATTTGCTAGAGTGATAGTGTGTTACACCAACCCTAGAAAACTAATACAGTCACATTCTGAAGTTCTGGGTGAATATGAATTTGAAGTGGGGAGAGGCACATTCAACCCACTACACTGGGCTTTCAGATTCCTTTACTGACATTTATTCTTCTATTCCTTTTTTTTTTTTAAGTTTGTTTGTTTATTTATTTAAAGAGAGTGAGCGGGGGAGGGGCAGAGAGAGAGAGAGAGAGAGAGAGAGAGAGAGAGAATACCAAGCAGGCTCCTCACTGTCAGTGCAGAGCCCAATGTGGGGCTCCATCAAAACAATGAATGAGATTATGATCTGAGCCAAGACCAGAAATCTGATGCTTAATTGACTGAGCCACCCAGGTGCCCCTATTCTTCCATTTCTAATCTGAAGATCACTTTCCCAGACAGCTGAGGTGGAAATAAGACAAGCTGCAGGCAGCCAGTCACTACGTTCTAAACACAACTTCAAAGCCTCTTATGGTCACGTTAGCCTGTTTTTGTGTTTCCACCTCTTGTCTTCTTGTTGTAAACCAGGTCTCCACACGGCACTGGACCTGTTTGCCTTGTTTTCTGTTTCCCATCTGCTCCAGTTCAGCCAGAACGACTCCCCCTCCCCCACTCATTTGACATTACCCAGTAGAATTTGGATTTTGAGGTTTCCAGAGCCACCCTCCTCCTTAGAGCATCTACTGAACTCCGTGAGTTCAGCCGCATACTTCTGGATCATGTCTTAGAGCTGTATGCTTCCTGCCCAATATTTGAGACTAGGGATTGTCATTTTTGCTAAGGAAAGGGACTGTTGTGGGAGCAGGGACCTGGTTGATCTTCCCTAAAGGTGAAATCAGAAGGAGTGGATCAGTTTGACAAGCTCCCTCCTCAGGGTCAGGACCCAAGCAGAACTTTCATTCGCTGCCTTAGCTGATGCCTGTCCTGTGGCTGACCTTGAAGAATGCCCCCTGCACCCTGAAGTACCCAATGGCTCCCCGAGCCAGGCTTGAGAGCTGGCCTGGGCTGTTGGCAACTGCTTCATCTTCAGTCCTTGCTCTGATAAATCCTCCCTCCTCCAGACAACGGGACATTCATTTCTTTTCTCTACTCTTACCCCTTTGAAAGTCCATCTCTGGGATGTCCTCAAGCATCCTTCCTATCGGCAGAGCAGCTCTGCAGTCTGGAAATGGGAGAGGAGGCAGCCCTGACCCATCTCCCAGACGTTTGCTCCTCAAAGGTGAACTCAGACCCCACAGCAGGCAGAGCCTGGAGATCAAGGACCTGGATAGCGAGAACTTCAATACAAGTTCAAAACCTCCTGACTCCCTGGGTTGTTATTTTTTCCTCCTCTTCCTTTTGTTTCCCCTGGAGTGAACTCTTAAAGAAAAAAAAAACAAAAAACAAAAAACGCCTCTGGGCATTTTTTTTAGGGAAGGGAGGAGAAAATGTGATTCCATATTTTCTGTAATGTTCTGCTAATCTTGAAAAAAATGTATAAAGTGACAGACCTAAAAACACTGATTTCGTATTCTCAATTCACAAAGCAGGATTATAATATAGACACATTTATTTTCAAACATTAAGAGGCAAAGCCCAGGGGTGCCTGGGTGGCTCAGTTGGTTAAGCATCTGACTTTGGCTCAGGTCATGATCTCACAGTTCATGAGTTCAAGCCCCACACTGGGCTCTCTGTTGTCTGGGTATACCTGCTTCAGATCCTCTGTCTTTCTCTCTCTGCCCCTCACCCACTGTCTCTCTCTAAAAAATAAATAAGCATTTTTTTAAAAAGATGCAAAAGACCACATATTATATAATTCAACTTACATAAAACATCTGGAATAGACAAATCTATACAAAATCTAGACAAAAAATAGATTAGCAGTTGCTTAGGACTGGATGGGAGGGATAGAAGGATAGAAAGCAAAGAGCAGAGTTTCCTTTTGAGGTGATGAAAATGTTCCAAACTTGATTGCAATGATGGTCACACACATCTGTGAATATACCAAAAATTATTGCATTGTATACTGTAAATGAATGAATTATGTGGTGTTTGAATTCTATTTCAATAAAGCTGTTAAAAAAAATAAACATCAGGGGGTGCATGGGTGGTTCAGTTAAGCATCCGACTCCTGATTTCAGCTCAGGTCATGATCTCACGGTTCATGAGATCAAGCTCCACGCTGGGCTCTGTGCTGATAGCTCTCTTTGCTGAATCCACTGCAAGAATGGGGACCATTTATCACTAGCCAGACTGTCCACATTCCAGAAATGTTATCACTCTGAAAGACCAGGTATTGTGAAAGCCCAGAGGAATCCTGTGGAGGGACCTCATCACTTTAGAAATCAGCCTCCTTGGAAAGAAAAGCAGGAGATTCTGGGTTGACAAAGAGAAACTGGTGACAGTTCACACAGTCTGTAGTCAAATATAGCACATGATCAAGGGTGTTCCACTGGGTTTCCATTAGGAGGAGGTCTGTGTGTGCTCACTTCCCCCATTTATATCTGTGTTCAGGAGGTTGGGTCTCTTGTCGAAATCTGATTTTTCGTGAATGAAAAAAATCAATCTGCTGGGTAAGTGAGGCCCAGTGTTACTTGTTCAGCATCTTAAGCCCAGAAAGTTACTGGCATTGAACTTGTACCAAACTCAGCTTCTTTGATTCAGCAAGCTACAGCAGTTAATCAATCACAGGCTATCAGAAAAATTTTAGATGTTATCTGTCTCTTAGAAAGGAAATGATTGGTGGGCTGATGAAAAGATCTGAGGTCGTTCAGCTACAGAAACAAGAAGTTGCCAAATGAGTCCCAGGACCTATTTGAGATAATGTTTAAATGCAATAAAATTTATCTATTGGGAGCAAAATAGGAAGTCTCAGACTTGTGCTCTGATCAGCTGAGTATCCTGTGACTTGCTTATTAAATTCAAAGCTGTGACCATACAATCTTTGCAGGGACATTTTGTGTTGCTGCACTCGACCACGAAGGGAAAGCATTAGTATTTTCCGTCTTAGACATCAGAAAGTCCTTTGGATGTAGGGTAATTTGGGAAAAGGAGTGAATGTGCCATCAACAATGGTAAATGTAGTTTTGGGTGTATTACCTTGAGTAAGTCATTTTACCTCTCTGAGCCTTAATTTCCTCATCTGTGATAGAGACAGAATAGTCATTTTATAGTCTTCCAGAGCCATAAGGATCCCTTAGCAGAATGCCTGCTCACAGGATTTCTATTGTTATTGTCATCAAGTGATAGGAATCCAGTGGGCACCCACACACACCTCACCTTTGCCCCAGTGACGCTCTGTAGGCTCTCACTTGGGGGTCAGGGACCATGTGATGGTAGTCATGGGACAAGGAAGAGAGTCAGCTGCCAGAAAGTCACAGTCTGGCTAAAGCCAGACAGCAAGGACTCTAGTACTGTCCCCTGAGTACAAATGTGCTGACAGCTGCCATCCCAGGAAGAAGGAAAAGGGAGAGGAAATGAAAGACTTGGCATCTGAACCACGCTTAGAAAGATGACCCGGAGATCAGCCCAGACAGTGCTACAGCCTCCAAGACAAGCCTGGGAAAGTATTTCTGGGCCCAAGAGGCGGGTACATAAGCAGAAGTGTGCTGAGGGATGGGAGAAATGCCCAGAAAAGTAGCTTAAGACAGACCTACAGTCAAATAGCAAAATGACTCCATGTTTCAGATACAAAATACCGGTGAATAAAGCACAAAAAGAAACAGACCCGGAAAGATCTAGTCAAGATTAAAGTAAGCGAGGCCTCTTTGTGAACCAGACACAAGCAGAAGTGGTGAATAGGGAGCCACAGGGACCTGCCCTGGGTCAAGGGCAGAGCTGGTGGCCGAGCACTTCCCTTCTGTGGGGCAGCAGGAAATGAAAGCACCCATGTGTACCAGCCCCATGGAGGGCCCTCAGGATGCCCAGTAAAGGGGAAGATGAGCAGACCCACCAGGCCGCCAGGCCACATCTCTATTCCTAGAACGCAGCTGGGCAGTCTTGCATGTGAGCGCAGGATCAAGAACCACCTGAGGAATGGACGGCGTGGAGTTGGTTGTGAAAGTGCAAAATGGAAACAGCCTAATTGCTGCATAGGAAAAGGGCAGGGGCACCTGGGTGGCTCAGTGGGTTAAATGTCTGACTCTTGGTTTCTGCTCAGGTCATGATCTTGAGGTTCGTGGGACCGAACCCCTGGATGGACTCTGCACTGACAATGCAGGGTCCTGCTTAGGAGCCTGCTCTCCTCACTCTGCCCCTCCCCAGCTCATGGTCTCTGTCTCTCTCAAAATAAACAAACCTTGAAAAAAAAAAAAAAAAAAAGGAAAAGGGCAAAATCAGTGGTGGTGTATTCACACAGTGGAATCTTCTCCAGCAATTAAAATGGGTGAACTAGAGCTATGTGTATCAGTGTGGACAGTTTGGGCCAAAGCACATGATGTGGCTATGCGTGGTCCTGGGGGTGGGAAAGTAAACCCATCCCCCCAGGGAAGGATGCTGCTGTCAATGAATGGTTATTCAGTCTACCACAGGTATTCAGAGAAAGAGAGGAGCAAGGTCACTTCAGACTACGACCAGTGTCAGGGATAAATCAGGGAGATGTGAGAAGGCGACTGGAGAGGGTGCTAATTTATATTAGGTGTGTCAGAGAAGAACCTGCCCCTTATTTCTCTTGTTTAAAATTATCTTCTGGGGGTGACTAACTGGCTCAGTCATTTAAATGTCTGACTTTTGATTTTGGCTCAGGTCGTGATCTCACGGTTCATCGGTTCAAGCCCCTAGTCAGGCTTTGCACTGGCAGTGCAGAGCCTGCTTGGGATTCTCTCTCTCCCTCCCTCTTTCTCTGCCCCCTCTTCTCTCTCCACCCCCAAAATAAATAAATAAACATTAACTTCAGATTTCCAAACTGTTCACTGGCGGTTGAGGGGCTACATCATCTGGTGACCAATTCAGACAAGTTCTCTGACAAATATTTGGAGGAAAGCCTCAGAAATAAGAGCAGGAACTAGAAACCAGTGCCCAAGAGAGCTGAAACTCAGTAACTTGCCTACATTTGTTAGTTAGGCTAACGTTCTCTTTCTGGCAGATGAGTCCTTAGAGTAGAAAGAGTTTGTGCACCTGTATTTGGAAACATCAAAGAGGGAGCTGGTCTCATTCCCAGATCAGGTTTAGGGGCTGGGGAGAAGAAGATTTCGAGGGTGAGGTGGGTGGGGGCAGCAAGTGAGGAAGACAAATGGGAAGGCCAGGTAGAGATGCTCCAAAAGAACAGCTATGGAGTGGCAGGTGACCCCAGGGAGAGGCAGAGCATTGGTGGAAGAATGGCTTCCAGAAAGAATGAGATGAGGACTGCTAGATCCAGAAAAATGGGATGGGCAGAAGAGATGGCTCTTCAGTGTGGTAAAGGAGCAAGTTTATAGTGAATGGGGATGGTGAAGGTAAGAGGAGATTGTGTTCTGGATGGAACCTCAGAGGCAGTGGGGTTTCAGAAATAAAGAGTCTAGAGTGTGGTCCAGTATATGAGCAACGATGGGAAAAGAAAGGACTAAAGTCAAGTAGATCACAGAACTGAGCCCCAGGATGGGGAGGCTACTCACAGGGACAAGAAGTAGGACGGAGAAGGGGCTGAGCCACGGGCCGAACTGCACAGTGAGTTTGTGTGAGCAGGGAGAGTCTTGGAGACCAAAGGGGTGTGAGGATAAAGCTGTCTGAATGGGGTATTAAAGAGTGAGAGGGGTGCCTGGGTGGCTCAGTCGGTTAAGTGTCCAACTTCAGCTTAGGTCATGATCTCAAGGTTCATGGGTTTGAGTCCCACATTGCGCTCTCTGCTGACAGCTCAGAGCCTGGAGCCTGCTTCAGATTTTCTCTCTCTCTCTCTCTCTCTGCCCCTCCCCTGCTCACACTCTGTCTTGCTCTCTCTTTCAAAAATAAATTTAAAAAACCCCACAAAGACAAAAAACAAACAAAAAGAGAATGAAGGCAGAGGGAAGGGCATGAGCGAAGGCACAGAGTCATGCAGCAACATGGTGTGTGCAGGAATCGAGGGCCAGGAACGGGTGTGATGGTTGACAAACCAAGCTTTGGGGTTTGGATTTATCCTCAAAGAGATAGGGACCTGCTCATTTCTCCTACTCCTATACTCATAATTTTGGGATGTCTCTAGATACATCTTTGGATCTGCTCTCTACCTGCCTTCACTTCTTTGGTGACCACATAAATCCTCAAAGCTGACAACTTCCAAGTTTACATCTCCAGGCTCATATATTTATACAAGACCAAAAACTTAGGGGTGGAGGTGGGGTAGGAGAGGAAATTGGGCCAATGGGCTTTACCCACCAGGGTCTGTTTTTCAGGTTCACCTTTCATTAGTTCTCTGTCCTCTTCCCCATTAGACGGTAGAAAATCAATTTGTATTAAAGCTGAAGGGTAAATGAAAAATCAATTTATTAATTTTAGGAGACAATAGACCTTTAATTATTTATTTTTTGCCTGTTTTTTCAAAAATATATTTTTGAAAATTTGTTTTTTTAATTTTAAATGTTTATCTATTGATTTGTTTTATAATTGATTTATTTATTTTGAGAGAGAGAGAGAGAGAGAGCTGGGGAGGGACAGAGAATGAGAGAGAATCCTAAGCAGGCTCCGCACTGTCAGCGCAGAGCCTGATGTGGGGCTTGAACCCACTAACTATGAGATCATGACCTGAGCCCAGATGAGGAGTCAACCAATTAACTGACTGAGCCACCCAGGTAGCCCTATTTATTGATGTTTGAGAGAGAGCGAGCACAAACAAGGGAGGGGCAGAGACAGAGAGATACAGAATCTGAAGCAGGCTCCAGGCTCTGAGTGGACAACACAGAGCTGGATGTGGGGCTGGAATGTATGAACCACAAGATCATGACCTGAGCCAAAGTCCCACACTTAACCCACTGAGCCCCCCAGGTGCCCCTATTTATTTATTTTGAGAAAGAGAACATGGAGGAGGGGCAGAGAGAGAGAGGGAGAGAGAGAATCGCAAGCAGTCTCCGCACTGGCACTGACATCGCTGAGTCTGATGCAGGGCTCAAATTCACCAAATTAGATTATGACCTAAGCTGAAGTCTGATGCTTAATTGAGCCACCCGGGCGCCTCTGCCTGTTTGATTTTAAAAAAGCATTTATTGGTTTGATTAAAAGAATAATGTTATGTTCATTGCAGGAAATTTCAAAAAAATCAAAAAAGTATGAGAAACAAAATGGAAATTATCTATAACACCAGTAATGCTTCACATCTATCTGTATTTCTGCGGATACAATATTTTGATCATACTGTATGTACTTTTGCATCCTACTTTTCTTGTTTTTATATTGTGAGAAAAAAAAAAAAACCTTTAAATCTTGTCAGCTCCTAAAATATATTTTATTTTTACTACTCTGGGGACACTGTTGGCAGTATGAAGGCCCATTATTAGGTTGCTTTGTTAAGTATAAAATCAGCAAAAAGTAAAAAAAATAGTATTTTGAAGAATCAGGTAACTGTACAAACAATTTTATCTAGACCAGGTTACTGGGGCCATAAGCCCCCTCTCCTTGCATCTTTATGATCCCACAACACCAACTGGGAGCCCTGAGCCCCTGGTTAGAGGTTTGGGGCTCAGGTGACGGTAGGTGGAGGCCCACGGTCAAGGCTACGGCCGCGGGGTGCACGCCACCAGGCACCGCAGAGACTTCGCCTGGGCTCACGGGCTGTCCGGCTGTTTCCCTGGGTCCCGCTCTGGCCGCAGCCCCGGACCGACCGCCCCGGGCGGGGGAGCAGTCGGACCGGGGAGGACAAGGCGGCGGGGCGGGCGCAGAGCCGGGGACCTCTGCCTTTCAGGACGGGGGCCGGAGGCTCGGGGTCCCGCTCCCCTGAGGGCCTAACCTCGGGCTCCCCGCCGGCCCACCCCCATCCCCGCCGCGGCCCTGTGGCCAGCCGACAGTGGCGTCCCTGCGGCCCCAGAGCTCCTCCGGACCGGGAACTCGCCCTCAACCAAAATGGCGTGGGAGGACTCAGGTGGGGCACGTGACTTCGCGCGCCGCCCCGTCCGCCTCCAGCGCCGCCCCGTCCGCCTCCAGCGCCGCTCCGAGCCCGGCGGTAAGCGGCTGGCTGTGAGCTGCCACGGGCGAAGCATGCTCCGGGGGCCGGCGGCGGTCTGGGCGGCGCTCGGCCCGCTGCTTTGGGCCTGCGGGCTGGCGCTGCGGGGCGGGATGCTCTACCCCCGGGAGAGCCCGTCGCGGGAGCTCAAGGAGCTGAACGGCCTCTGGAGCTTCCGCGCCGACTTCTCCGAGAACCGGCGCCAGGGCTTCGAGCAGCAGTGGTACCGGACGCCGCTGCGCGAGGTGCGGGCCCAGCGGGGTAGGTGGGCAGGGAGCCTTCCTCTGAGGTCTCGGAGCTGTCGGCCAGGAGGAGGTTAAAGCTGGACGGCTTTGGAGGCGTGGGATCAGACGACGGGGAGAGGGACTGCGAGGGAGGAAACGGGTGGAGGGCCGGCCCGGACGTCCGGGGGGCGGCGGGGCAGGCCTCTGCTCCAGCCCGGTTCGGTAAGACTGGCTGAGCCGGACAGGCTCGCGGCGCTGGCACCGAGCTCGGGGGCGGGAGGACAGGAGGTGTAGGCGTCTTGGCACCAGCCCTGCCCCGGCGCGAAGGACTTGGCACCCACCTGGCCAAGGACTCCTCCCGGCTCTCCCCTCTGACTTGGGTGGTGTCGGCGGGAAGTGGTGCTGGGCCTGTGTGCCCACTGGCCCTCTCTTCTCCCCTAGATCCTCTTTTCTCAGTCTTTGCCATCCGTTCCCCAGGGGAGGAAGAACTGGGTGCCGGGCTTGTGCCCCACTCACAGTTTCCTCAGCAGAGCAGCCCCTGCCCCCACCAGCTTCCTCCCCGGGGGCAGTCGGTTGTCTTCCTCTTAGGGTCTGGTCTGAACAGATCCTCTTGCCTCTGCCTGGGTTATGGGCTGGGCTCGCCCCTGTCCACAGACTGCCCTGAGAAGGAGCTGGCTGCCCCCTAGCCCCAGACACAAACCATGCTAGCAGGAGGATCTCTTACCAAGTTATGGATCCATTCAGCCAACGTTTTTTGAGTCCCTTACCTGCAGGGCTGTGCCAGACCCTGGGATACAGCTGTGAGGGACAGAGGAAATCCCACAGACAGGATGTCAGGAAGGTCTTCCCCAGGCTGCTTCCAGGCTCACTGAGCTGTCCTGCTGGTGCCTAGAGGACATCTACTGGAGATGTTCAGGGGATGCCCTGTCAGGCTCAGGCTCACCCAGTTCTGCCAGGTTGTCAGAAGGCAGTATCCCATGGGCCCCCAAAGGCCTTCCCTGACCATCCCTGCCACCCTCCACACTCTCTTCATAGAGCCGATCACCTTGCTCAGCATTGTAGGTATTCACTGTACACCGTTGATCGAGTGACTGAGTGACCGCTGTCTGCTTCGTGGAGCTGTGCGAATTAAATGAGCCCCATAAACGGCATCAGTCAGTTGCTGGCAAAGAATAAGAATGGTGGGGTGGCCTGGAATCCCGGGGCCCAGGAGAAGTCATCTTGCCCAGCCTTCTTCCTGCAGGCCGGGTGGCTGGGGGACGTGGCCCCTGGGGAAGGGGGTTGCCTGGGTCCTGGTCTTCGATTCCTAGGTGGTCTGGACCTGATCCCAGCCCTTCTTTCCTCAGTCGGGCCCCACCCTGGACATGCCGGTTCCCTCCAGCTTCAATGACGTGGGCCAGGATAGGCAGCTGCGCAGCTTTGTCGGCTGGGTGTGGTACGAGCGGGAGGCGACCCTGCCCCAGCGATGGACTCAGGACCTGGGCACCAGAGTGGTGCTGAGGATTGGCAGCGCCCACTACTATGCCATTGTGGTGAGTACAACAAGCATCGGGCAGGGCGAGTGGTCAGGTGCAGTTGCTGAGCAGCCTGGGGCTGCCTTGAGGTGTGTGGTTCCCAGGGGTCACCTGACAGCCTGCCTCCTGGGGTGGACTGGGGGGGGGTACACCCATGTCCCACACTGGGGTTGGTGCCCTGGGTCGGGGGAAGGTTGCCTGATGTGTTTAGCTAGAGCTTCATTCCTCCATTCCTGAGGCGGGGGTGGCTGGCGGGGCCCTGAGCCCCCACATACGACACTTGTGTGTGAGGGAGTGCCTGCGATGGCCGCCCTGACTTGCTGTTCCCTCCCCGTATCTCTCTGTCTGCAGTGGGTGAATGGGGTCCACGTGGCAGAGCATGAGGGGGGCCATCTCCCCTTCGAGGCTGACATCAGCAAGCTGGTACAGAGTGGGCCCCTGGCCTCTTGCCGCATTACCGTTGCCATCAACAACACGCTCACCCCCCACACTCTGCCGCCAGGGACCATCCTCCACCAGACGGATACCTCCAAGTGAGCGGCACCCTGCTCCCCCCTCCACCCCACTCCCCACCCTGCCGACTGGTCTTCCCACTAGGGGCAGGGTGGCCCTAGCAGAGGTGAGGCCCTGGCTCTGGGAGGCCAGGGAGACATGTGAGCTGAGGTCAGAGGATCAGAGCAAGGTCCAAGTTGGCCATTGTTCTCCCATCCTAGGTACCCCAAGGGTTACTTTGTCCAGAACATAAACTTTGACTTCTTCAACTACGCGGGGCTGCATCGGCCCGTGCTCCTCTACACCACACCTGCCACCTACATCGATGACATCACCGTCAGCACCAGCGTGGACCAAGACACTGGTAAGGGCTCCCTGCAGGAACTTCCCTCATTCAGGCCCCAAGTGGCTCTGCTCCCTGTTTGGAAAGATGCTCCAGGAGAAAGCCTCTGCCGGCATCTCTTCCCCCTCGGGCTTCCCATCTGCCCAAAAAGAGCTGAAATCCAGCCTGTCTGAACTGGCACGGGCAGCAGAAATCATTCATCTGGTCTGACCTCATTTTGTGAGGGAACGAAGCCCAAGGAGAAGTGGGGCTTGTGTAAAATCATAGCTCAGGGTGAATCGCTTAGGATTCATGAGAATCTGTGTCCCTTTCCACTGTGCTGCCCTCGCCTCATCTCCCCTCACTGCAGGTTGGGCTCCAGAAATAAACAGTTGTTGGCTGAGGACTCCTCAGAGTGGTGGCTGCAGGAGGCTCTCTGTGTGACCCAGATCGTGTCCCTCCCTTTTTGGTCTGATCTTCCTTGTCTCTTGCAGGGCTGGTGGATTACCAGATTTTTGTTGAAGGCGGTGAACACTTTCAACTGGAAGTGCGTCTTCTGGACGAGGAAGGCAAAGCCGTGGCCCGGGGGACAGGGGGTCGGGGCCAGCTGCAGGTGCCCAATGCCCACCTCTGGTGGCCATACCTGATGCATGAGCACCCTGCCTACCTGTACTCATTGGAGGTAACGAGGTCTTTTGCCCCCACCCAGCAGCCTTGGCTTCCAAGGGGGTGCGGGACAGGTAGTCGGGTACACGTGGTCCTCTGAGCTTCCGGTCTGATTTTCTCACCGCTTGGTAGGGAGGCCCAGTTTTGAAGAGCAGGCACCAGGGGCAGGGTGAATGTTCCTCCTTGTTAATGGCAGAAGCTGGGAATTTCTGCATCTCTCTGCGTGCAGTCCCAGACGTTGGCCGTTGTGGTTCACGAGGGGCCTTCCCGCTGGAGGGTGGGCTGTGTGGGGCTCAGGCCAGCACGGATGCCTCACACCGGTGCTCGGCTTTCACAGGTGAGGTTGACCGCGCAGACGGCAGCTGGGTCTGTGTCTGACTTCTACACTCTCCCCGTGGGGATTCGCACGGTGGCTGTCACAGAGCACCAGTTCCTCATCAATGGGAAACCTTTCTATTTCCACGGGGTCAACAAGCACGAGGATGCAGATGTGAGTCGTGGCTTCTGGGTTCCTGTGACAGTTGTTGCTCACCACTGTCTTCCGCGTGACCCCTGAAGCAATTGAGGGTGACTCAGAGCAGTGAAGCAAACTGCTTGAAACAGTTGCCAGATGGGGCCTGATGGGGCCTGTCCTTGTGCCAGATTGAGGGCTAATGGGGTGACCCTTCCGGGGCCTGGCTCCAGACGGAAGTGCGTCTGGGACAGGGGAGGGAGGATCACTCGACTGTGCTCTCCCCTAGATCCGAGGGAAGGGCTTTGACTGGCCACTGCTGGTGAAGGACTTCAATTTGCTTCGCTGGCTCGGGGCCAACGCCTTCCGCACCAGCCACTACCCCTACGCGGAGGAGGTGATGCAGCTCTGTGACCGCTATGGGATCGTGGTCATCGACGAGAGTCCCGGTGTGGGCATCGTGCTGGTGTGAGTGCCCGCCGCCCTCCCTGCTCAGCCTGCCGGGGGCGCAGGAGCTGACGGCTCCTTTTCCTCCCTCTGCCACAGCGAGAGCTACAGCAACGTGTCTCTGCAGCACCACCTGGAGGTGATGGAGGAGCTGGTGCGCAGGGACAAGAATCACCCGGCTGTTGTGATGTGGTCTGTGGCCAATGAGCCCGCTTCCTTCCTGAAACCTGCCGGTTACTACTTCAAGTGAGTGCTCCCTCTGCCCTGGGTGGGGTCAGGGGTGAGACCTCAGCCCTTTGGTCTGGGTCAGCCTTGGGTGGCAGCGCTGAGGTTGGCCCTGGGGCAGGCATGTGCCATGAGAGGCAGCGCCCACTCCCAGCCCAGGTGGGGGTGCCTCCGTACATGGTCACTGCAGGGCACCAAGTACACACCCACCACTTGTGATTTCAACCCACTGAGCCCCAGTGTCCCTTTTTCACATCTGAAATGAGATCTAGGGTTAACTTTTCTTTTTTAGGTTTATTTATTTTAAGAGAGCGCGTGCAAGTGGGGGAGGGACGGAGAGAGGGAGAGAGAGAGAATCCCAAGCAAGCTCTGCACTGTCACCACGGAGCCTGACAGGGGGCTTGAACTCACAAACCGTGAGATCATGACCTGAGCTGACACCAAGAGTCACATGCTTAACCGACTGAGCCACCCTGGGCACCCCTGGAGTTAACTTCTGCACAGAGTGACTTAGACACATAACTTCAGGTTATGAAAAGAACAGTGGCCTGGCACAACTATGATATAGAGGACGGTCGTTTATATAATTACACGTGAGTGCATGAGCCAACTCCCCAGAAGAGCCAGTGAAGGGGTCAGACGCTTGCACTTAGATGTGGAACCGCCTGAGAACGCAGCTACAGATGCTGACAGTGGGGGCATCGTTTTGGTGACGGATGCCACCGGCGGTGTTTCCTTCACTGCTGTGCATTTACGAAGTGGTGACTCACTCTAGGTAAAGTTCCAAGCCAAACCAAATATAGTCTTCTCTCAATTTTTATGTTATCTCCATTCCTGGGAAATTTAGTGCATGTTACACCTGCAAAAACCACTTGGTGATGCTTTGGGTTCATCTCTGTAAAGTGGCTTTATGAAACTGGATTATGTAGGCACATAATTATACACAGGTTTTTCAATGACATGCACGTTCTGACTGTTTTAAGTTACATTATTAGACAGGATCAGCCCATCTAAAAGTTCACGGTCCCATTCACTAAATGCCAGTAGGCTCTCCCGACCCTGGCATTGCAGTGGACAGAAACCACACCTACGGGTGGCTTCCAGCAGTGGGAGGGTTTACTACCTCAGGGTGGGGGTGGTCCTCGGTTCCTTGTCTTTCTTACGATCATGCAGTTGTAACTTGGCCCACAGAGGGGAATCACTTCGCTTGGCTATAGAGGCAGCAGAGGCCATTCAGTGTCGTGGAGTGCTGTGAGCTGAGCCGTAGGTACAAGATGTGGGGCTCTGAGCAGCAGGCCCACTGGGCAAAGCTCTGAACGTGCAGCCTGGTGCCTTGAGGCACAGGCCTGTGTGAGCCAGGGCTGGGAGACAGAAGTTTGTTGTGGGGCAGAAAGCGCAGGTGTCCGAGAATGGGTGTCTGCAAGCTTTTCTGGGAGGTGGGGAGAAGGTGATGCATGATCGTTGGTGCAGTAGGGAGGTGGCCAGGGAATGGCTGGAGCTGCCTGGGCATCAGGAGCTCAGCGAGGCTTCAAAGCTTCCTGGAGGCACACAGGTTGTTTCAGAGTGTGGCTCTGGGACTCGAGGTGAAGGGTGCCGTTCTGGCTTGAGGAACCGCAGCCTTCGTATGAGGAGAGCAGGGTGGGAAGAGTGTCATGGAGAAGGAAGCCAGCTGTGGGGACGGGGAGCAGAGGAGCAAGCTTGACCAGTGAACGGAGTGACCTGTGCTGAGGTGGCCTGTGACGGGTCCCCAGGCTGAGCCCCGACCGCAGGCTGGGCCCTCTGTTGGGAGCCTCTTTCCGCAGCTCCTCCTTGGTGAATGAGACGAAATGCTGTTTCTTCTGAGTATGGGGGTGACTCTCCAGTGTCAGTTAAGTGCCCTGCTATTGTCTCCCAGAGCCCTGTACCGCCCACTTGTAATGGCAGCATAGCGTTTCCCCGTGCAAATGTCTGGTCCCACTGCTCCTGTTCCAGTCTCCAGTGAGTGCCCAGTGCACACACAGCCCGCCTCCTCGCACACATCCTCTACTCGTTAAATTAACGTCCACGTTGGTCCACGCCCCACCCGTTCCCTGTTTTCAAGAGGTTTTTCCGAGATTCTGGCAGCACCCAGCCCAGCCCAGCCCAAGGACCCCAGCTGTGAGGGTGGACTTCCCTCTGTGGGGGTGGGATTTGGGGAGCGAGAAGGAAAGAGGCCAAGGAACATGATCTAAGGCTAGAAGACCGTGTTTGCCTACCGAAAGGAGTCTTCAAGGTCGGGAGGGAGGAAGGGTTTTGTCTTTAGTTTTTGGCTGTGAGACAGGGTGGAGAGAGAGAGAGAAAGATGGCTGTATGAGGGCCCTTCCCAGACTGATGAGCCTGTGTCTTCTGCCCTCTGTGGACAGGACGCTGATTGCTCACACCAAAGCCTTGGATCCCTCCCGGCCCGTGACCTTTGTGACCAACTCCAACTATGAAGCAGACCTGGGGGTGAGCCTGGGGGTCTCCGTGCCACTTCTCTTCCCTGCCTGTCCTCTCGCCTTGCTCTGATGCTTGCTAACACAGGCTGCTGGGAGGAGCCCTGAGCAGCCGGTCCAGACGCGTCCCTGGATGGTCTTCAGGTTAAAGATAACTAGCTGCTTGTTTGCCCAGCAGTATGGCTTCTCAGTCCAAGGAGGCTGGGCACAGGGAGGTTTCGTGTGTTCTCAGGTCAGAGTCAGGGTTTGATGCTCCGCGGTTTAGTATGCTTTTAAAGTGGCACAGGTGTAAGGGAGCTTAAAGTTGTCACTGTCCAGTGTTTTTCAAACCCAGCTGGTTGTCAGAACCACTCAGAGAAGCTCTTTGAAAGTACAGATGCCTAGATGCTGATCTAATAAGTCCAGGCTGGCAATCTCGACTGGACTGGAATCGAAGGGTCAGACAGGCTCACTTGGCTGGCTGGACCACACGCATCCCTCCCCACCCCCTGGCGCAGCAGCCCCCCGGAAACTATGTGCAGGGTTACACTGAGGCTGTAGATAGAACATGGCAGCAAGAGAATGTGTCTTCACCAGAGAACTGAAGGCCAGTCCTTAAGAGGAAAGCACTACAGAAAGAGAAAACATCTGCAGAAGGAATGGAGGAGAGAACGCAATGTACAAAATGAACTGGCAACACTCCTTTTAACATGAGCGACCAAAGGCTCGTAGCCCTGGTGTTTCCCTTGCCATCTTTTGAGAACAGCCCCTTCAAAGAAGCATAAAGACTGTGGCCAAACACCAGCATGGCACGGGCAGGCACGGATGTCCTCAGAGCCCAAGTGGCATATCCTCGTTCTCGTCTTCTGTGTGGATGGGGCAGCCAGTGCCTGGGCCACAGAGGGTTGCCGGGCTCACCTAGTGGGATGTGTGGTCCGTGTGCAAGTGTCCACCCGTGGCCACTTCCCCAGCTCCCTCTTTCTGCCCGCTGCTTTCAGCCACAGTTTGGAAAGAGGCTCGGTCGCTTGGGAAGGTCGGACCACATCAGTCCCAGTACAGGCTTTCGAGACTGGCTTGTGTTCTGGTGATAGGAGAGGCCGGACAGTTGGCTGGCCTAGCCCTCGCCACTCAGTCCTGAGCACCGCACTTGTAGACATGAGGGGTCCCGCCCATCATTGCCGCTGCCCTCCTAGGAGGGAAGTTTTCGGCCGCTCTGTGGCCCCAGCACCAGCTCACGAATGACATGGTTCGCCAAGACCTTTGTGGGGAAAAAAAACCGCCTCTGTCCTTCAGTTGGGAACATTTCCCAGGTAAGGGAAACCCAGTGACAGGAGCGCCACCGCCCCGGGCTGGCGCCGCGGCCGGCTCACGGGGCGTCTGCTCTACCGCTCAGTCTCTCCAGAGCCCAGCTACAGCCAGGTCAAGAGCGTCAGCCCAGGATTATAGACTTGCCTTATTCAGGTCACTTCTAGGTCTGCTACACGTGGGAGCACCTAGATCATTTTCTGCAGCCCCCTGTTGCCTCCTGTGCCGGAAGAGCCCCCTGAGTTTGTGAGCCCTAATGCTCTTACAGTCTTTTGGTTCGTGAACAAGTTTAATGCTCTCACCCTAGGCGCCGTATGTGGACGTCATCTGTGTGAATAGTTACTACTCTTGGTATCATGACTATGGTCACATGGAGGTGATTCAGCTGCAGCTGACAACCCAGTTTGAGAACTGGTACAGGACCTATCAGAAACCAATAATCCAGAGCGAGTACGGAGCAGACACCATTGCAGGGTTTCACCAGGTAAGTGGTGTAGAACATCGTTTATTTTTTCACTCTCGGACATTTCCCCAAGCTGGAAGTGTGCTCCTCTCCCACCCCTCACGTGTCCTGATGATCTCCATGCAGTGCTGGCTCACACCAGCCTGTCCTCCACACTCGCGGCTGCCGGACTCGGGCCTCCGCCTCGCTTGCTTGGTCCTCCTTACTGGCCTTGTTTCCAAAGAGGCTCCCCTGGCTGCCCGAGTGGTCTCCTGAGCGAATCCGAGTCTTGGGAGCCTTGTCATTGGCTTCCCCCACGCTAAAGCCCCAGCCCTGGCCGGGGCAGTCAACGTCCTTTGCTCTTTGCCCTCTCCCAGGTCGTCCTCCCCTGCTTTCATTCCTGGGCTGTTTCCACCGTGCTTGTTGGCTCCTGCTCTGGTGTGGGCTGTTCCTTCTGCCTGGAATGCCCACGTAGCACCACATTCACCGACTACGGGATTCTTACTCTGTTCGCATCTCAGCTCAGACGTCCCCTCTTTGGTGAGGTTTACCCGCCTGCCCTAGGCAGAGGAAACTGCTCCTTCTGACTGGTCTTTGTCAGCGTTTCTCACTGGGTGCCATCATTATCTCTTTGGCCGCCTCCCTGACCAGACTGGGCTCCAAGAGAGAGACTGAATCCTGTGTATCAGTGCTTCCCAAGCCCTCAGCAGTGCCCGGCCCTCAGTGGGTGCTAAATAATAATTGTTAAGGAAATGAATGAAATCTTGGAGCCAGGTTTTGGTTTTTTTTTTTTCT
This sequence comes from Panthera pardus, assembly GCF_024362965.1. Lineage (NCBI taxonomy): Eukaryota > Metazoa > Chordata > Mammalia > Carnivora > Felidae > Panthera > Panthera pardus. The sequence goes on along the minus strand of NW_026526969.1, from coordinate 503,414 downwards.
GTTTATTTTTTATTTTTGAGAGAGAGAGAGAGAGAGACAAAGGATCTGAAGTAGGCTCTGCACTGACAGCAGAGAGCCTGATGCGGGACTTGAACTCACGAACTATGAGATCATGACCTGAGCTGAAGTCAGACGCTCGGCCGACTGAGCCACCCAGGTGTCCCGGAGGAAGATTTAATCACTAGCTTCTCCCTCTCTCTCTCTCTCTCTCTCTCTCTCTCTCTCTCTCTTTTTTATTCATTTCCTTCCCAAAGATATGATGCTTTATCTTGGGGATTTTTTTCGTGTGGGTTCTTGAAGCACAGCCAGCCTCTCATCCCTACCCAGCTTCCTTACACTCTACTGTCACAAGTACCACATTCCTTGTTGACACATTTAAAAAAAATTTTTTTTGTAATGTTTATTTATTTTTTAAGCAATTTCCCTTTGTGTCTTTTTTTTTTTTAATTTTTTTTTTAACGTTTTATTTATTTTTGAGACAGAGAGAGACAGAGCATGAATGGGGAAGGGGCAGAGAGAGAGGGAGACACAGAATCTGAAGCAGGCTCCAGGCTCTAAGCCATCAGCCCAGAGCCCGACGCGGGGCCTGAACTCACAGACCGTGAGATCGTGACCTGAGCTGAAGTCGGATGCTTAACTGACTGAGCCACCCAGGCGCCCCCGTAATGTTTATTTTTGAGAGAGAGACAGAGACAGAGTGTGGGTCGGGGAGGGACAGAGAGAGAGAGAGAGAGAGAGAGAGAGGAAGACACAGACTCTGAAGCAGGCTCCAGGCTCTGAGCTGTTAGCACAGAGCCCAACACAGGGCTCGAACCCATAAACCGTGAGATCATGACCTGAGCTGAAGTTGGACGCTTAACTGAGCCACCCAGGTGCCTGACACACCTTTCTTAATATGCTTATCCTTGGTATGTTGAACAGCTACCTCTATGTGCTATATTATTCTGTTCATACCCTTAAATTCATCTTGCTTACACAGAATGCCACTTTACAAACTGGTAAAGTAAGGGAAGATAGCTTATGAAGATAACGTATATGTACATCAGTTCTCCGTTTTTGAAAAGGTAACCAACTCTGAATGTTTAAGAAACTCAGTCTAGATCTAGTGCTGATAGGACCCTTTGCAGTGATGGAATGTTTCTGCATTGTCCAAGAGGGTAGCCACCAGCCACATGTGACTCTTGAGGACTTGAAATATGACTAGTTATGACTGAGTTGACTTAGTTTAATTCGGTTTTAAGAATTAGACAATGCGGTTGTCTAATGGGTTGTTTCCATTAAAACAAAGTAAGAACATATACATATACAACTTTGGAACTGGAACAAAACCTGGCTCAGTTGTACTGTTACATTACCAGTGTGTCCTCGATAGCATTTCTGTCCTTTTCTTTGGAAAAGAAAGCCAAGGCCTATAGGGCTTTGTTCTCTTGTAAAGTGACTGAAAAGCTCTATCCTTGAACGTTTAAGATTTGAGTGCCCCTCAAATTGCCATGGGATGAAAACAGACCGTCCCAAGAACCTCTAAAAGGTCATTATATCTTAGTACACAGCACACAGGCGCTCTTCACCAGGTACTGAACGAGTCCACAGATGTGGCCTCTGCCTTTGTTCGTCAGGACCCTTCTCACCTGTCAGGTCCTTGACGTCTCCTCAAGGGAGCTTTGCGTGGCCCTTCTCAGCCCCACCGCTAACCACCCCCTGGCTCTGGCTCTGCACTCTGCCAGTCACCCCCGTTTACCCTCATTACGCTAACACCTTGAGTCTTTCTTGTCAGAGTATAAAGCCTGCAGGGGCAGGGACACTCGCCTTTCTTGCTTGTCACTTCATCACCAGAGCCTCCATCCATACTAAGTGATTATTTGTCGAATGGATGGATGTGCTAAGTAGCAGCTGCTCACCCAGACCAGATACAGAGGAATGTGAGTCGAGTTCAAGTGAGTCACACTATTTCTCAAATCGTCAGCTGGCAGCTACTTAAAATGTGAGTTTTAAATTTATTATCTGAAGAGTCATTTTTACTTCCAGTGTAGCTCAGCTTTCAGGCTGCACCGGTGAATAGAGATGGAAGATAAAATATCAAACTCTGCTTAGAAATAAAGCAGTTCCTAATTAAGGTTCCTTAAACAATCCCTTCTCTTTACTCTGGGCTACGCCACAGCCTGGCTGTGTCTCCACCCGCGCCCGAGTCCTGCAGTCACTGCAGCCCACCGTGGAGACGGGTATTTTGGTCACGTCACACGGATCTTTATTTTTACCTACCATTTACAATTCTGCCAGTCCTGCCTCTTAACTTCACTCTTTGCCTTGAATTCCAGGACCCACCTCTGATGTTCAGCGAGGAATACCAGAAAGGTCTGCTGGAGCAGTATCATTTGGTTCTGGATCAAAAACGCAAAGAATACGTGGTCGGAGAGCTCATCTGGAACTTTGCCGATTTTATGACTAACCAGTGTAAGTGGCGGTTGGGTTTGTGGAGTGTACTGTTCCTCATGTTTTCAGGTTGGCCTTTTAGTTCAGGACATTTGTTTGTAAGAGCAGTGGAAACAAGAGGGGGAAAGCTCTAGTCAGTGTAAGCTACGTGAGGATTTCCTAGTTTAGCAAGCAGCAATCACTTGCCTGCTTCCCAGATCATTTCATGGTAAAAAAGCAAACGGAGGAGGTATTATCTTGAGGCAAAAACGACCAACTTGCCTCTGTCTGTTTCACAACAGTGTGGAAAAAGTGGACCTAGCGTTGGATTCACGTGGGATACACTTATTATTCCAGAGTACGGTACAAAGCCCGGGAAACTTAGTATATTTTGGTGTGTTTTACATCGTTCGCTTGTAGAAGGCAGGTTTACCAAATGCAAGTGTCAGAGTGTTTGGAATGTGGGAGGGCCTGAAAGTCTTCGGAGAGAATACCGTCTGCATTCTTTCTCAGGCGGGGAGATGTGAGGGCCACTTCAGTGCCATTCATCGTGGATCCCATTTCTTTCTATACCTGTAGATGTTACTGGTTTCTTGATATCCCATAAACTTAGCATAGCGATTTGGGGAGGTAAGGAAGGATTTGGTAGTAGTGGGATTTATAACCTATTATTCACAGGGAAGGACAAGTCTTTGGAAGGCGAGAGTTTAATGAAAAATTAGAATGGAAAGAGGAAGGTAGAGTAAAAGGAACAAGAACTCAAGCCTCTCTCTGGCAAGTGAGATCGACGGCTCCTGAAGTCTGGTTTCGTGAATGGATGCGCTGGCTCTGTGTAGTAAGAAATTAGCTGTGTGACTGTGGACAGATGATCTGACCCTGTCACAAGCCTGTAAGTGGGGATGAGCCCCCTGCGGGTCGACGTAGGAATTCATGTGATAAAGTGCTTGGCGCAGTGCCTGGCATTTGCTTCTCGTGGAAAGACCTTCCCGTTCAACGGAAGCTGTGGTTTCACCTGAGGTGGAGAGAAGGTGTGCTGGGAGCCTGTGGCCCGCTTCGCCTCCTTCCCAGCTTCAGCTGCTGCAGAGCAGCCGACCAGCCACGGGCAGTTGGAACCCCGCCGGAAGTCTGCCTGAGAGAGCTTTGAAATCTGGTAGATCCCACCGAGGCACCCTTGCCTGGTCAGGACCCCGGCTCCCACTAGGAGAGCCGTCTCTTTAGAAAAGCCCAGGCCTTTCTCAGGGTAACTCCGGCTCAGTCCCCACTCTCATTACCGGGCAGCTGGGTGCTCATGTTTCAAACCTTATTTTGCAGATAAAAGAAAAATAATTTTAGATTTTCCTCTAAGAGACAACAACAACAACAACAAAAATATACCAGGGAGCTAAGCTGTTTGGGGGAGCAGCAGGTTAAATCTTTAGCCTTACGTTAAGTGGCCACATCAGACCAGGCAATCCTAAGTTTTATAGAAAAGGACATTTCTGTTTCATGCCCAGCTTGTCTCTAGGTTGGTTCCTGTTTGGCCCATCAGAAGTCATCTGAAATACCTTTTTGCCTTGTTTTTAGCACCGCAGAGAGTAATGGGGAATAAAAAGGGGATCTTCACGCGCCAGAGACAACCAAAAGGGGCAGCGTTCCTTCTGCGAGAGAGATACTGGAAACTTGCCAATGAAACCAGGTATCCCTGGTCAGCTGTGAAGTCACAGTGTTTGGAAAACAGCCCATTTACTCTTTAAAGCAAGAGCTACCTCTGCTGACAAGAGCAGATAGCAGCCCCTCCTCCGCAAGTAAGGGGCGACTTCCACAGCAGTCCTGGACTGTGCATGGCCGACTGGGAAGTTTCTGGCCCGGATTTTGTACTAATTTCCCAGAAGGGAATGTCAGAGGTGCAGATAAAAGCTTTCGTAGTGTGGGAATAAAGAGTTGTCTTAAAAGTGACCATCCATAAATGCGATGATCTGTATTGCTGGAAAGCATCTGAAATTCTCATGTGTTAGGCTGTTTTCACAAACGTAACTGTGTACAGACTCTTGCGAAACTTGCTTCCACACTCACACCACGGCCGGAGTTGCTGGGTGCAGACGGCACTTCCGTAGGACTAGCCTGGCAGCCCTCAGGCCCCAGGGCCTGTGCAGCCAACCAGGCGCGTGAGGAAGAGACGACTGCTTCTTCAGCTTCACAGATGAGCTCACGTCCCAGTGAATTTACAGAAAGCGATGTTACTGGAATAATCAACAAAGTCTGTGTACCAATTTCCACCAAGTTAAGCTGACAAATAAGCATAAGAAAGGTAAGAGATGAAGAATGTCTGGATCAGAAGGGAGCTCAGAGCTTACCAGTTCTTCCAGGACATTATTCCAACCCCAGCCATAGTCTAGTCTTGACAGAAATGGACAGAGGAGCATAAAGGCCCATTAGTCCCTTCATATCCGACTCCACTGAATGTGACGAGACCCTCTTAAAGAGGTCAGGCCTACAGACAAGTAGTCTAGGGCTTTGTCCTTTTGGATGATGCCACCTGTCTTGCTCCTAGAGGATGGTCTTATTCCTTATGGAATCACTCCTCCTCCTCTTCCAGAGGCTCCGTTAAGGCAAGTAAGGTACATTATTCCAAGATGGCAGTATCGGTCCTGGTTTAAAGCTCAATGCTGTGGGGGCGCCTGGGTGGCTCAGTCAGTCAAGTGTCTGACTTTGGCTCAGGTCATGATCTCATGATTTGGGAGTTTGAACTCCACATTGGGCTCTCTGCCGTCAGCACGGGGCCTGCTTCAGTTCCTCTGTTCCCCACCTCTCTTTGTCCCTCTCCTGCTCTCTCCCTCTCTGAAATATAAATAAACATTTAAAAAAAGGGGCATCTGGGTGGCTCATGTCCAGTTGAGTGTCCGACTTCAGCTCAGGTCATGATCTCACAGTTCGTGGGTTTGAGCCCCGCATTGGGCTCTGTGACGTCAGCATGGTCTCCCTCTCTCTCTGACCCTCCCCTGGTCATGCTCTGTCTCTCTCAAAAATAAATAAACGTTAAAAAATAAATAAAGCTCAATGGTTTGGAAAAAGGCTCCCTTTGGTGTCCAGTCAAATGGAGGACCATGAACCAAAGCAGTTCTTAATACAGAACTTGATTCACTTCACTTGTGGTTGATTCACATGTCTCAACACATACCCATTTGTATCCTTTCTTTCCAAACTCCAGGAAAGACAGTGAAGATAACTGAACCTTCTTTTAGTGGCCCTCTTTAGACCACTTTTAAGAAATGCAGGTGTTGTTGGTTCAGATATGAAGTTAGGGGTTCTGGGGGTTACATGCTTGTTTTGTTACCACTGAACTTAAGTTCCTTGAAGGAAATCAAGTTTTGCGTTCCATTTAATGTCAAGGAATAACACAGAACTCTTCACTTAACATTAAAAAAAAATTAAACACTTAAATGGTTTACAAGTTAGTGGTAAGGTCCATTTCCTAAATCCTGAGGTTCTAGAGAACGCGTTTGTTGTATTCAATAAAATATGGCTGAACTATATTTTAAATGGATTCATCTTCCTTGCAGATGTTACCTTTTTAGGGGACTGAGTGGAGCATTCAGGGGGAGCTGAAGTAAAGCCGTGGGCAAGATCTGATCAGCACGTGCATGTGCTTATAGAACTCTAAGCACTAATTCCTTTCTCATGAATTCTTGACAGCCGTATATATCGTGAGCCCACACGCATTCCAGTACTGGAATCTCTTAAGATTTCTGCCTGTGTCTTCTATAAATTACATCTAATTTAAGGGAAAAAGAATCAACTCAGGACACCTGTAGAAATGAAGTTACAGTATCAGCTTCAAGAATAGTTTGTAGGAAGACTGGATTCATTGCAGCTTTTTGTTTGAAATGTAATACTGCAGTGTAAGAAGGATGGCCGTACAGCTTCCACAGGTAACGTCTACATTTATTTTATACCAAAAAAGTTATGTGCAACAAATAAACATTCTTACATATTTACATTTGTTTTTACCAGTTAGCAAAACTGTGTCCTAAATCTCTGGTAAAGAATATTTCTATCTATATTAAAGGGGAAGTCTGCCCAGTGAACTCCACTTTAAATGAATGTTTACTCCAGAGCTGAAAGCACTAGTAATAAATATTTTCGATGGAACATACTATACAGGTCATACACCTAATACTTAGGCCATGCTTAATACAGTTTTATAACAAAACATTTCACCTTTTCTGGGCTAATTATTTGTAAAAAACAAACAAACAAAAAAACCAAGTAGCCTGGATTCCCACCCCTGCCCCTTTTGTTTGATTGAAGGGTAGTTCTCACAGATTAGGAATCATTAGTGCTGCCTAAAATGTCTGAATAGAAATGTTCCACCAATGCTTATATCTCGGGGGAAAACCCATGAGGACAAAGGTTGCAGGTTAGGTATTCCTTCCCAATAGGTTGCCAATAATGATAGTGAATTTCTTGTTGGCATTTGTCCAATAGAGATTTTCAAGACAAGGTCTGTCAGCATTCACTCACGTTAAGCAGTGGTTCTAATCTCAGTTACAAAGCAATTGCTGAAGATTACTTTGCACTTTTGCTGATAATCTTAAAGATATAAATGAAATACAAACAAATAAAAGCCAACAATTTAGGTTTAATTAGGTTTAATTTCACTGTAGTCTTGGTCCTATGTCCTACTTAGTAGGGTCCAAAGATCTCTTGTACCAAATGGCAGATCTCTGTATGAAACAGTCAATGCTTTCAACATCTTTAAAAGTAATAGATTTAAAGAGAGGTGACATACATAAAGGAAAAGTAATTCCTGGCACACAGCTAGTTAAACCTGAGTTATTTCACCAGTTTACCTTCCTGGAAAGCACCTAGCTGAAATGCAAAACTGAATGAAATCCTCCAAATCACCTAGATTGCCTAGAATTTATCATTTAACCACAGCTCCTCTCATTTCTTCAAATGATATGACTACACAGTAAATAAGAGGCTTCATTTGTTACATACAACTTATTCCCAAAACCAAGAAGCATGGAATAACTGCGAAAAACAGAAATCCAATTCTCCCTCCCCCCCGCAGTTTGTTCTTCAATGTCGGTGGCTGGTAATGTCGCAGTGTTTTAAATAGTCTCAAAAAGTCGTAACGATCCTCAAATTTTATAGCATGGTGTTTTCTCCTTCTTGGAGTGGAAGAGAGGATGTAGAGGGGAGCCTAAATTCTTCCAGGGCAAAAATATCCCAGCACCCACTGGGGTCCTGTTACTTACTGACATACTGGCATTACCCTGCTGTTACTTCAGGCGGCACACCTTCATCACTCAGTGAGAAAACAAAGAGATTAATTCTACTGGGCTCATAGGAATGTGGCAAAAAATTTTTGTACAACTGAAACAGTGGTGTTTCCCCCAAGGCTTAGGAAAGCAAAGGAAAATCTTGAAGGGTCTGGCTGAACGTTTTTACATTTTATCACATGAGAGTTGACATTTGCAAGAACACAACATCAAGACAAGCTTTAACTATACTCTGCTGATTGATACCAAATATGATGAAAATCCATTTGAAATTGGGACATGAGGAACTTATTTAGCACAACCAGTGTTATATATACCACAGAAGTCTTCACTGTTAACCTTTTCCATTCTAGCCTAGAAGAAAGAAGCAGCAAACTGCCTGGCAGACCGGGAAGCACTGCGATAAGGTGACCTCATTGTACAAGTTCTCCAACATTACGACTTGTTTCTCCACAAACACCAGACATCCGATCAATGCTTTCTAGAGTTCTTTAACTAGAAACAAGAACAATACACACATAATAAAACAGGCATTGAAATATTCACATTCATGGGAAAACAGCCTTGAAATCTGAATTCAACTTTCACAAAACCTGTTAAAACCCGTTGGAAGTTCATTACAATTCAGATTTTATACCTGCCTTGGGCCAGAAAAATACAATGCATCAATTAGGACAGTTAGTTGGAAACTGCTGAACAGTTGCTGACTCTACACAGTACGGTTTACAGAGCAGAGCCTGTCCCCTCCCTTCAAAAAGAAGGCTTATTAAAGAAAAGTCACTGGTCTATTTTTAACATAATGATTAATCTAACTGGAAGCAAAAACATTGCTACTACTTCTCAATCTAAGGAACAAAATGATTGTACAGAACCTTTTTATAGACTGATGCAGGCTTTCTACTTCATGGTAAGAGGAAGGAAGGACACTTCTGCCCAAGTTCAACACACAAAATATTTGGTTTGAGATTTAAGACAGAAGGCACTTTTAACATTCTGATATAAGGTGTTAACCATAGAAACATACTGTCACACTTTCATTTGGGTTTATTCAAATCACTCTTAAAACCTATGCATTGCGTAGTTACTAGAAGGAGTAGTGACACCATTAGTGTATTTTACCTTCAGATATTTCTACCCGTACTACTCCCGGTTATGCAAACTGAGCAGCGTGTCAGCCCTAAAATTTACAAATCTAGTATGGACTCTAAAACAATTAGAAACTAGACATCCAATTAGTGCAGAATTAAACAGGAAATACTACAGAGCTACCCAAGAGCAATCCTACTCTGGAGCAACTGGGCTTATACTGGTTATTTCAAGGTCCTAATACTGTTTGGTCGACTGGCACCGATGTTAAGGAAGAATATCTGCATGAAAATTCAACTGCTGTAAGAGACTTTTCCTAAAAATGCCATGTTAATATTTCCAGCTTTTCTCCAAAGAAATCTACCCATTTCCCCATTTTTAGTGTCCTGAAGGCCTTGGATGTGAAGGTCTGGTCACATGACTCATTTTGGTAAGGTTATAATCAATCCAGTTTTATGACTAGACACAGGCTTGACTTGAATGTCCAAATTTAGTTTCTTCCTTTCTGAGGAAGGAGATGAAAGGGAACCAACTACCCTATTATTTTTGCTGTCAGTGCTGGACCCACAGCTGTCAGTACTTTTCACAAGATGCTCTGTATGGACTTACTATTTTCACTATTTCTTCGGTCAACGTTGAGCTGACAATTCTTCATCGCTACACTTCAACTAAACTGTACAGTAAGTTCTGCAGGGATGGATCCAATATTTCTACCTTTATTTACAAATATCACATAAATGGATTCTAGTTGAATCTACATGTTTAAATCCATCGGCTAAAAACATATTACATATTGTAAACATGGCAATATTTAATACAGTATCTATTCTAAAATATTTTCATGTCATGATCACATTTGTTATACCTGAAATTGAATTTATACACATTAGAGAATTACTAGCAATGGTTGCTCACTTTACAATCAAGGGCAGGGGGCTAGGGCTACATTTTATTATTTCAGAAACATTTTCAAAGTAAAGTTAAAGCTTGTCTTTGATTGGCTCGGCATATCCTTTTTTTTTTTTTGTATCCATATTTAAAATGAAGATTGACACAAAATAGCTAGGGCCCCTTCTAATTTATAGGTTTTATAAAATCAGTTTAAGATTCTCAGGGAAAGTGTCTGTTGTGAAGAATTAAAAAACAAAAAACAAACAAACAAACAAAAAAAACGCTGCAAAATAAACTTAATGGAAAAGGGAACTTCAGGCCGTCAGTCCGGAGCTGGTCAGGCTGTCAGTCTTGCTTAGGCTGCAGCTGCCGTTTCCAGGCCTCATTCAAATAAACTAGTCGTTTGTAGTTGATGATAAGAAGAATGAAGTTCAGCACATATGTGATGACACAGATGATGCAAAACTCCTTCAGCACAAAGTACAGAATGTAGGCCAGGTACAATGACCCCACCACAGACACGATGGAGGACGTCATGAGGATTAAAGCTGCGACTGCACTTGCTGTCATGCCTGCAAGAGAAAGAGACGTGTGGCTCCATCAGTCCTTGACAATGGCGAGAAAGTTTCTGAGTTAAAAGCTAGCACTCCATGATTTGCTGCAGCGTTGCAATACTGATTTTACTGCAAAATGCTATGGAATTTGAGAACGAAAGTTACTCATCTATTTTATTAAGATTATGCAGGGTGACTTTTGCACACAGAATACCAGTTTTATAGCTGCAGTGTTTTTGATTTGTCAGTATTCTAGGTGAAGTATCACTTCTATCATAAACTAGCTTTAGTTAAGTCATGCAAAGAAAATATGCAGTCTTGTAATCACATTATGCAATGAGCCAGTCTGTAAAATTGACAGTCTCACCCCCTCCTAATGGATAAAGGAATGTGAGGACCACAACCTTCTCTCCCAAGCAGGACACGCTTCCCCTGGCCTTTGCACTGGAGGCTCCCCATGTGTGGGAAGTAAAATTTGCTTTCCATGTGTAGATCAAATTTATCAAAAATCCGAAATGGGAGAGGATTATACCAATATGCTGCTGAAGAAGGGAAAAAAAAATTGTAGTAAACATTTCAGAAAGGGCTCACCCTGGAAGATAACGGAAACCACGTTTGGCCAGTCGGCCACATGTGGGTCAAAGCAGATCAAGAAAAAAGGCGGTTATGTGCACTAAACCAGGGCTCTCTCGGTGCTGACATCCTCACGTGTATTGTTTTGTAATTTCCCACAGCTAACAGAAATGAGAACGTGTGTGCTTATTCTCAAGGACAGAGGAGTTAGAGCATTTTACACTACCCTCCTACCCAACAACTAACGGACAAGGGAAACACAAAGAGGAAAAAATAATTGGTGGTAGGAGGTTTGAAGAAGTTAATTAAGGAGCTGAAATCCCCACCTCCTGTTGAATGAGAAGCTGCCTGGAGGCTATAGTCTCACCATAAAGGCCTGACTTGCCCACAGGACTGGTCAGTACTAAAGTATGACCTCTCATAAGACTCTTCAAGACTAAGATACTATTGGATTACTTACAGTGAGGGACTGGCCAACCTGGCCACCTGCTTTTGTAAATAAAGACTGACTGGAACCCAGTCACACGCACTCATTTAGGTAACATCTGTGGTAGAGCTGAGTAGCTGCGACAGCCAGCAAAGCCTAGATGGTTTTCTGTCTGGCCCTTTACTTAAACAGTTTGCTAACGTCATCGATGCTAAATGTCTAAAACTTCAAAAATTAATGCTGCCACATTAATTTTAAAAAGAAAGTGAGTTTCAGAATGATATGAACTGTTATTTACTTCCTCCATCACTCTTTTCCTTGAGATAATAATCGTTTTTACCTCCTAATACTGATGTGTGGATTAAAAGAGCTGATAGGTGGGGCGCCTGGCTGGTAGAGAGTGCAACTCTTGATCTCAGGGTTGTGAGTTCAAGCCCCACGTTGAGCTTAGAGCTTAGTTAAAAAAAAAAAAAAGATAAATAAAGGAGCTAATAGGTACAAAGCACTTCGAATGCTCCATAAATACTGGCTGTTGGTTAAGTACCATTGTACCAAACCTGTCCTAACATAACGTAATGTAGGCTGGTGGCTTGGGACACAATTCCCAGTGGAATTTACAATGTGCTGTAACTCTAAGTAAATGACAGTACTATCAAACAATGGAATATTTTGCAGCTGTAAGGAAGGATGAAGACACTTAGTGGACTGCTATGGATATCAATGTATTAGTCAAGCAAAAAAGAAAGCAGAGTATATAGAACGGTGTGTATAGCATCTGCCTTTTATATTTTAAAAGCAGGAAAATTAAGATGATATATTTGTATTTTCTTGGATATGCCTTGCGAAACTCTACAGCAACAACAAGCAGATACCAGTTGGGCATGAAAGGCAGTAGGAAGTGGGCAGAGGGGGATGAGGGGTGAGGTAGGCGTTTCGCTGGACAGCATTTTAATTTTTTTTTTTTTACTTTTGAACTCATGAATGTATTACCTATGGAAAAATTAAAAATGCTGTCTCTCAAACACCTTAGAAGGGAGTGAAGATGATGTGCTCTGGAAAACTGTTAAATGAGCTCACATATGCCTTCAATGTGCCTCCAGACATTAAAAATGCATGTGAATGCACAAAATTGTGAACAGAAAAGATACATAGGATACATATGATTTAAAAATATATATATAAGGAAATTCACAAATCAAATATTATAAATAGAAATTTGTTCCATCTCTATCTCCAAAAATTAACATAGTCAAAAGCATGTTTTGGGCTATTTTAATTTTGGCTTATATGTTTGGATTTATAGATTCTTCTTTAGAAATCCAAACAGAAAAAATAAATGGAATAAAAAATAAAAATCTCACTCCTGGCCTCCAACCACCAGACCCTTTCCTATGCATTCACATGCATATATATAACATAAACTTGTATCTATTATACTATAATTTACTTTTTTCACTAACCTATGTCTTGATCCTTCCAGAATATACATGTAGACCTACTTTTTCCTTAAATGGCTACATAGTATTTTCTAGTATGGAGGTAACCTAATTTATTCAGCCATTACGTTTGAACGCTTCCAATTTTTTTGCTATCTTAAACTGTACTGCTGTGCATATCCTTGTGTATATTTTTGTATTTCTATAGGATATAGAACAGGGCAAACTTGATAAGGAATATTTAGAAAACTGAGATTCACAATTTGCCTCATAACAAATCAACTTCAGCTAGACAGAAGAGCAGAAAAGAGCTGGCAGATAATAGGGCAGAATATTAACAATTGAAGCCCAAAGATAAAAATGGATAGATTTAACTCTAAAAACATAAAAAATTTTCGTATGATCAAAATTCACCAAACTAACATAAAAAAGGAAAAAGAATGAGTAAAATGTTTCTAACAAATAGGGAAATGGACTATTATCAGGATCCCATCAACAAAAGTGACAATGTAAGGAAATTAAAATGTAATAGTGGCTGTACTTTGTAACTACTGAATTAGAAATTTAAACATTAAAAAAAAAATCTATGTGTTTTGACTCATCCATCTCATGTTTGGAAATTTATTTTGCAGAACTAATTCAAGGAGGGAGGTGTGTGTGAAGGGGTCTTTAAACGATGTTGATCACCACAGGGTTAATGAGCACAAAAAAATTGAAACCTTGTTATCAACAACAACAAAAAACTGAAAAGGAGAAACAACATAAGGATTCACATAAAATTAAGTAAAAAGAACAGAAAGCAATGGGAATAGTGGAGGTGTAAAGGTGATGAAATTATGCACATGGTTCACTGTTAATGTTTTCTCAGTGCGTAATAGTTTTAAGTAACCACACAGTATATAAAGTAATAAGAAAAAAAGTTTCCAGGGAAGACTGGAGTAATAAGTTCTCTGATTGGGACTGGTTTTTCTGGACACTATGGGATGTTGCCATCCTTGATTAAACACCAACAGATACCAAGTTCAGCATCAGCATCATCAAAATCTTAGGGAGCCAAATTTTCACAACAGAAAAATGTACTGCAAACTAGTGGTTCTATCATTAACATGCTTTTATTTAATGTAAAGACATTTCAGGGAAAAGACACAAAGTACTAAATGGAATACAACAAAACAAACTTATTTTTGTATTGCTGTATACTTACCAAGTAATAATTGTAGTATATAAAATATAAGTCCAAAGACACTGTTTGGCTGGTTTAATACACCATCCTTTCCAAAAATGGAACCCAAAAGACCAAATCCTCGACCCCATCTGTAAAATAAGGAAAACCAATAACCCTATTTTGAGTCCTCCTATTTTTAAAAATATAAAATTACTTGAGAATGCCATGCCAATACACCCATCTGAATCTCTAAGTTGCCTATTTCTATATATTCTCTTATGCAAAAGGTAGGATAAAGTACTCTTTTTAAATGTTTACTTATCTTGAGAGAGAGCGCACACACGCACGAGCAGGGAAGGACAGAGAGAGAGGGAATCCCAAGCAGGCTCCGCGCTGTCAGCACAGAGCCCAACGAGGGGCTCAAACTCACAAACTGCAAGATCATGACCTGAGCCAAAGTTGGACGCTTAACTGACTGAGCCACCTAGGCACCCTCAAAGGACTCTTTCTCTGATGACATTAGTATCTGCAGAGGAAGGGCTCTCTCAATTTAAGCCAGAGCCTCCTAGCAGCAGCACCACTCACATTTTGGGCTAAAGAATTCTTTACAGTTGGGGGCGGTTCAGTGCATGACAGGGAGTTCAGCAGTATCCCTGGGCGCTGCCCACTAGATGCTAGTAGTACAACCCGCCAGTTGCGACAACCAAAAATGTCTTAAGCCATTGCCAAATGTTCCTGGAAGGGGACAAAACCACCCCCGTTGAAAGCCACTGACTTAAGCTGCCCTATTTCTTCATTCAAAGTCTGTAGACTGCAGTGTTGCTTCCTGACAAATTTCACCAGGATATGCAATAGGAAATGTATCTTGGGAACACATCTTTAAATGTAGAACAAGAGCAGAAACTATAGGCCCTTCCTAGAATCATACATATACCTCAAGAGTAAAAAATTGACACACTATTTGTTCCATTGTTTTTATTTGCAGTTTAACCTCAAGTTTTGCATTTCACTTCACATTTTCAGAATATTTTCCTATTTTTTAAAAAGATTACTTCTGATCTAATAAAATTTGATTCAAATATCAAACTAACATTTACTTCGGATGAAAACTTTTGAAGATAACTTTAACTACGAGCATGCTTTTTAAAATACCAGAAAGAAAACACTAATGGTTTTAAGTCCATAGCAAAGCACTCAATAAAACCTAAACTTTGGTTTGGAAAACAAACTACCTGAAGACAAGGATAAATAAGTGATTCTTTATTTGTCACACTATTTTAAAAATTTTTTAATGTTTATTTTTGAGAGAAAGAGAGAAAGAGCGTGAGTGGGGAAGGGCAGAAAGAGAGGGAGACACAGAATCTGAAGCAGCCTCCAGGCATTGAGCTGTCAGCACATGACATGAACTCATGAACCGCAAAATCATGATCTGAGCCGAAGTCGGACGCTTAACCGACTGAGCCACCCAGGAGCCCCCATCACCCTACTTTAAAAATATATATATTTTTTACAAGCAAGCGAGAGCCCTGAAGATTTTTACTGTACAGAGTTACACACTTTGAGGAACACAAAATAATCTCCACGTTTCTGTATTCTTTCACACATCAAATACTCATTGCGCATGTTCTAGGTGCAGATAATGGGTCAGGCATTGGAATCCAGGAGAGAACCAGTCAGAAGAGGTGGTGCCCTTGTGGAACTCTTATTCCATTTAGGGAGGAGAAGTAGTGAACAGGTGAACAAATGACAAAGTTATCTTCAGAAACGGATGAAACCATTAACAGATATGTGGGAAAAGTGAGGCGGGAGATTATTCGAGACCAGAGCTTCTGAAAATTTAAAAGTGCATATGATCACTTTGGGGTCTCATTAACATGCAGGTTTTCCTTTAGCAGGTCTGTGTTAGGGCCTAGGACTCTGTGTTTCCAAACAAAACAAAACAACTCCCAGCTCAAGCTTCTAGTCTGGGGACCACACTCAGTACCACTCAGCTCTAGACGGAGAAGGGGTCGAGGGAGCTATTCTAGCTAGATGGTCAGAGATGGCCTTTTCCAGGAACTAAAATCCTGAATGAATTAAATCCTGAATGATGAAAAGCAGCCAATCTCAAGAGGAACAGCAAGTACAAAGGCCTTGAGGCAGGAATGAGCGATGAGTGTCCTAAGGCCATCAAGGCTGACACAGGATGAGGGAAGAATGGCAAGAGAATGAGGCACCCAGTCATTTACATCATTTATGGCCTTGTTTATAGGCCATGATGAAGAGTTTGAATTTTATTCTAATTGCAATGGGAGGGCATTCAGTGGCTTTAAATAGGAGAGTAATATAAGCTTATTTATGATCGCTCTTGACTATTGTGGAAAAAACAAACTGCAGGAGAGCAAGAGCAGACGGAAGAAACCATATGCAATCAACTTCTTAGCCCCACTCATCTGAAGTAGGAATTCAAATGTAAATCACCACCTTTGGCAATGGAAATAATTGGGCACACTGCCAAAATTATAACCGGCAAACAGAATTTTTACATATTCCAAACACTAATCTCTAATTATTCACATAGGATCATGTCAATCTTTTTCCTGAAAACAATGCAGAAATCCATAGAATGAATATATTGGCTTATCACAGTAATACGTATATAAGGTTTAAAAATCAAATAACACTGAAAGTCTTACAAAATAGACACCCCATACTCCAGCCCTCTCCACACACAGTTCTGACCCCCAGAGGCAACCATTTTGATATCTTTTAACCTTTTTTCCCTATATAATTCCACATTTCTAAATAATATGCTTACATGGCTATTTCTTGACTTCTGGATTCTAAATATCTTCTGATTTTCTAATATGGTAGACTAGAATGTTGCTTTAAAGAAACATTTTATTGTGGAAAGCGTTAAATGTACAGACGCAAAGTTAACAGAACAATCCATGTAATCTCATCACCCAGCTTCAAAATTAAACCTCTTTTGTTTCATTTCCACCTCTACCCACACACCACTCATGATGATTTTTAGTTATTTTTTAAATTTTAATGCACAAATCTTAACTTTTCTGTAATTTAAAAAAAATTTTTTTTAACGTTTATTTATTTTTGAGACAGAGAGAGACAGAGCATGAACAGGGGAGGGTCAGAGAGAGGGAGACACAGAATCCGAAACAGGCTCCAGGCTCTGAGCTGTCAGCACAGAGCCCGACGCGGGGCTTGAACTCACAGACCACGAAATCATGACCTGAGCCGAAGTTGGCCGCTTAACCGACTGAGCCACGCAGGCGCCCCAACTTTTCTGTAATTTTGATGAATGGAACACCTGACTACTCCTGGATACATCTGAGTAGTCCTGGTATACTAATTCTGGTATACTCACTAATAGTGTGAAAGGTGAATTTAAGTATCTTTCCTAAACAAACAAACGAACAAACAAAACCCAAACATTCCAACACCAGAGAGTCTTCCCATCTCCCCAATTAAGTTCTGTTAGTTCCTTCCTGTCGATCCACACTCCTCTTTACCACAAGCAGTAAGTACCTGGCTATCTAGGTAGGAATCCAACCTCAAAACCAAAATTAGATCTCTGGTCTTCCTGATCACAGTGCTACGGCGTTTCCTTACGTCACATTAAGTTATAAAGTACAATTACCATTCTAGCATTTTCAACCAAACAGAACGATCACTTAATTACTTGATGAATATAATAAAGTTTAATAAACTTTGATGAACGATGGAATAAGTGTTAGCAAGTCAACTCACAAAGTAGACTGACATTATGTAAGATTATTTTCCTTGGAAAGGTCAATGAGAACAGATTTTCATAAATGACCCTTAAAACTGCTAAGGGTGGTTGTAATTTAAAAACTTCTTGGTGAATTTTTTTCAAGTTGGGACATTTGAAAATACTGAGTTTTCCCCCACTTCTAAAAGCTATATGGAACTATATGAGATACATTTTATGTGCTAACTTTATTCCTGGCTTTATCTTAGTTTCTAACCATTTTCTCCTTGTCCCATCTATAATCACAATTCTATTATTTTACTTATCCCAGACCTGCCCCAAGTAATTTATGGAAGAAGTTGGGACATTAACCAATTGAGAAAAAAAAAATGTTCTCATTTTTTTAAAATGATGATTTTTTTGGTCATTAAAAAAAATTATTTTAATATTTATTTATTTATTTATTTAAAAAAAATTTTTTTAACGTTTATTTTTGAGACAGAGAGAGACAGAGCATGAACAGGGGAGGGGCAGAGAGAGAGGGAGACACAGAATCTGAAACAGGCTCCAGGCTCTGAGCAGTCAGCACAGAGCCCGACGCGGGGCTCGAACTCACGAACTGTGAGATCATGACCTAAGCCGAAGTCAGACGCTTAACTGACCAAGACACCCAGGCGCCCCAATGTTTATTTATTTTTGAGAGAGAGAGAGAGAGACCAGAGCACAAGCAGGGGAGGGGCAGAGACAGAGGAAGACAGAAGAATCCGAAGCAGGCTCTAGGTTCTGAGTGGTCAGCACAGAGCCTGACGTGGGGCTCGAACTCACAGACTGCGAGATCATGACCTGAGCTGAAGTTGAATGCTTATCCGACTGAGCCACCCAGGCACCCGTTGTTGGTCATTTTTTATTAAGTTTTTAATTTTAATTCCAGTGTAGTTAACATACAGTGTTATAGTAGTTTCAAGTGTACGATATAGTGATACAACACTTCCAAACATCACCCAGTGCTCATCACAACTGTACTCTTTAATCCCTATCACCTATTTTGCCCAATCCCCCCCACCCCCTGCCTTCCCTCTGACAATCAGTTTGTTCCCTATAGTTAAGAGTCTGTTTCTTGGTTTGTCTTTTTCCCTTTGCTCATTTTTTTTGTTTCTTAAATTCTACATGCGTGAAATCATATAGTATTTGTCTTTCTCTGGTCTATTTTGCTTAGCATTATACTCTCTAGCCCCATTCATGTTGTTGCAAATGGCAAGATTTCATTCCTTTTTTATGGCTGAGTAATATTCCATTTTACACACACACACACACACACACACACACACACACACCCCACATCTTCCTTATCCACTCATCTGTCGATAGACACTTGGGCTGCTTCCATATCTTGGCTATTGTAAGTAATGCTGCTATAAACATAGGGGTACGTGTATCCCTTTGAATTATTATTTTTGTATTCTTTGGGTAAATACCCAGTAGGGCAGTTGCTGGATCTTAGGGCAGTTCTATTTTTAACTTTTTGAGGAACCTCCATACTGTTTTCCACAGTGGCTGCACCAGTTTGCATTCCTACCAACTGTGCAAGAGGGTTCCTTTTTCCCCACATCCTGGCCAAAAGCTGGTTCTTGTGTTTTTTATTTTAGCCATTCTGACAGTGATATCTCACTGTAGTTTTGATTTGCACTTCCCTGATGAGTGATGTTAAGCATCTTTTCATGTGTCTTGTTGGCCATATGTACTCCTTCTTTGGAGAAATGTCTGTTCATGTCTTCTGCTCATTTTTTAAATTGGATTATTTATTTCTTGGGTGTTGAGTTGTATAAATCCTTTATTTATTTTGGATACTAACCTTTTATTGATGTCATTTGCAGACATTTTCTCCCATTCATTAGGTTGCCTTTTAGTTTTGTTGGCTGTTTCCTTTGCTGCGCAGAAGATTTTTTTTTTTTTTAGAAGATTTTTATTTTGATGAAGTTTATTTTTGCTTTTATTTACCTTGCCTCAGAAGACCTATCTAGAAAAATGTTGCCACAGCTGATGTCAGGGACATCACTGCCTGTGCTCTCTTCTACAATTTTATAGTTTCAGGTCTCACATGTAGCTCTTTGATCCATTTTGAGTTGACTTTTGTGTATGGTGTAAGAAAGTGGTCCAGTTTCATTCTTTTGCATGTAGCTATCCAGTTTTCCCAACACCATTTGTTGAAGAACCTGTCTTTTCCCCATTGTATATTTTTTCCTCCTTTGTCAAAAACTGACCATGTAATTTGTGGGTTTATTTCTGGGTCTTCTGTTCTATGGATCTATGTGTCTATCTTAATCCAGTACCATACTGTTTTGATCACTACAGCTTTGTAATGTACCTTAAAGTCTTGAATTGTGATACCTTCAGTTTTGTTTTTCTTTTTCAAGGTTCCTTTGGCTATTTGGGGTCTTTATTTTAAATTATTTTTTTAATGTTTATTTATTTTGGGGGACAGAGAGAGGAGACAGAGGATCTGAAGTGGGCTCAGTGCTGACAGCAGAGAGCCCAATGTGGGGCTCAAACTCATGAACAGCAAGATCATGACCTGAGCGGAACTCAAGTGCTTAACCAACTGAGCCACCTGGGTGCCCTGGGGTCTTCTATGGTCCCATACAAATTTTAGGATTACATTCACAAGTTTTAAACTTCTGATGACTTTTATTTATTTGCTTATTTATATATTGGAAATCATTTGCTTTTTTCTTTGGTATTTAAATTTTGTAATGTGTGATGATTTTGGTTTTACCATTATATTTTAACAATACAATTTAATAATAGCAATTGAAAAATTCTCTTTATACAACAAATACATAGATATTTGAGTTCTAAGTATGTGTACTAAATTTAATCACCAAATTTCCACATGGAGAGACCTCCATTTCAGCAATACTTCCTGCCTCTTGACCCATTCCCTCACTTATCTCTTGCTAGGCTGGTAGCAAAAACTTGTTTGATTGATCAGTTTACAAGAAGGAACTGGGCATCTGTAGATCAGACCCTTCTGGATTCCTTCTTTGGGATCTATCTGAACAAAGCTGCATCTAAGACTAAACTTTTTTTTTTTTTTTAATGTTTATTTATTTTTGAGAGAGAGAGAGAACAGGAGCAGGGGAGGGGCAGAGAGAGAGGGAGACACAGAATCTGAAGCAGGCTCCAGGCTCTGAGCTGTCAGCACAGAGCCTGATGTGGGACTTGAACCCATGGACTGCGAGATCATGACCCAAGCCGAAGTTGGATGTTTAACCAACTGAGCCACCCAGGCGCTCCTATTTTTTTTAATTGTGGTAAAACACACACACACACACACACACACACACACACACACACACACACACACACATTAAATTGACCACCTTAACCATCTTTAAGTGCACAGTTCAGCAATGTTAAATATGCTTGCATTGTTGTGAAACATCTCCAGAACCTTTTTATCTTGCAAAACTGAAGGAACTCTGCTTTTCTCTCTCCTCCCAGTCCCTGGCAACCACCTTTTCATTTTGTTTCTATGAATTTGACTACCTTACTTTAGATACCTCATATAAGTGAAATCCCACAGTACCTGGCTTTATGTGACTGCTTATTTAGTACAGTTCCTTCAAGGTTCATACATGTAGCATGTGACACGATTTCTTTGCTTTTTAAATAAAAGGCTGACTAATATGCCATTTTCTGTGTATACCATACTTTGTTTATCCATTCGTCCATTCAGGGACACTGGGTTGTTTCCACCTCTTGCCATATAAAGCTTGTTTGCTATTTTTTTTTTTCTGGTACCCCAAACAATTACAACTGCTCTGGTAATTTTTCACCCATTCCTCTGACAGAAACAAGCCCCCTTGATAGTAAAGTTTCAGGTAAAGCCCAATGTCCAAGCAAATCAAAGATGAGGCCCTTCAACAAGAGCTAGGACATCCTCTCCTACCATTTTGTTGTGAGAGTTAACAGCATGGTTCATGGGAGGAAGATGGCCCTGGGTGAAGATTAAAAAAAAAAAAAAAAAAAAAGATATTTCTCTCATTCTAAAATCATGGGTTATGATACATCATCAATTTAGTAACAATTTTTCAGAGGAAAAGGTACCATATAAATATCTACATTCATCCAGATGTTAAAGCTAAATAACAATGGAACACAAAAATCAGAGAAACAAAGAAGTTAATGTCTGGGTTTAGAAAATCTTTGTCAAAGTTTCTTTTGAGGAAATGACCAGCTTGTACCAGGAAAGGGCCTCATTCCCAAGCCACTGTGGACACGAGGTGTGGAACAAAACTTAAAATTTTTTCAGGATGAAAGGTCTGTTTTTTCACATTATCTCAAGAACCCAAAAGGGTCAAAAACCACTAAAAAGGAAAAATGGACCCTGGAAAATGCACAACAGCGGGATAATCCTTGTATTGGCCTAGCATAATATCTGGTAATACCGTATGTGAAAAAAATACTTGTGATTACTACTATAAAAATTTCTGAGGAACTTGATGGAAGACTTGGGTTCTCATTTGGTAAGATTTTTTAAATTTGTTTTCATGATATTAGTTCTCTGATCTTGGAGTCACCCTTCTCAGAGGCAAGCACTTTCAACTCATTTTAGTGGTTTCTTTGGTATTTACCCAGAAATTTCTTTGTATACACATTCAAATGATCTTTTCAGATAATCTATTCAATGATGCAGCAAGCCACAGAGAAATACAGTCCATACCACGGTCTGGCCTTTGGCTTTCATGACATTGCTTAGTGTGTGGTTCTCCACAATCTTTGTTTTACTGTTGTCTCCGTAATTCAGCCGCTGTGGCGCTTCCTTATATTCTCAGCCAGCAAGCTTCCTTCACATTTCTTCCCTCCACCCCCAAGGTGAAGTCTTACAGTGACCATATTATTTATTTATGTAAAATTTAACAACTCTTTGAACTCTGTCAGTATTTTAATTAGGATTATTGTTGTTTTCTCTTCATCATCTGGTTACATTTACACAGGTTTTGAATGGTCCACCCCATCCCTTGTTTTCCCATAAGCCCTGGGAAATGTACTTTTTAAATGTACTTTTGATCAAAGTATCATTTACATATAGAAAACTACCCACAAGTGTATTAAACTTAATTTCCAGGAGTCTCCACTCCCATTTTCTTTTATTTGATGTTAAGTCACTTTTAAGCAATAAATTCCTAGTCCTGGTATTTTTAAGGTTCAATTCCATAGGAAATGCATTTTTTTCAGTAACATATTATATCAGAAATTCTATTAAAACTATAATTACATTTCTTTTTGTGCACAAATTGCTTTTCCTGGAGTTAATAATTCATTCTTATTTTTTCTTTTTCTATGCCACCATCATTAATTTTCCAAAATCCTTCTGAGCAATATTATCCCTTTTTTTTGACACCCTAACATGTTTTTTATTTTTTAAGTTTTTAAAAACTTATTTGGAAATATTTTCAAACTTATAAGAAGTCACAAAAATAAAAATAGAACAAAGAACACCCATATATTCTTTAGAAAGACTCACCTACTGTTATTTTACCCCATTTGCTTTTTTATTCCATCTCCCTCTCCTTCTCTCTACACATACACACACATACTGACTGTCATCCTAACTTCCAATCTCTTCCCTACCTCAAACCTTTCTTAGATCTCCCTTTTGCCCTTGGTTAATCACTTGTTTTGGTGAAACAATCTTTTAGTAGCTTCCCTGAGAAAATATTACACTGGAGGTAACATTTCTGAGATGTGGAGTCTTAAAATATCTTTCTTCTACCATCAGAGTGGATTGGTAATTTTGGGGGTATATAATTATAAATTAAAAATAATTTTCCCTCAGGAGTTTTAAAGCCATTGTCCTTGAAAAACCTGCTGCCGTTCTGACCCTTGAATATGTCGTTTTTCTTCCTTTATGAGACTTTTAAGAAACTTCTTTTTAATCCTACTGATCTAAAAAAACTTTTTAAAGTTTATTTATTTTTGATAGAGAGAGACAGAGCACGAATGGGGGAGGAGCAGAGAGAGAAGGAGACACAGAATCCTAAGCAGGCTCCAGGCTCTGAGCTGTCAGCACAGAGCCTGCCTGATGTGGGGCTCGAACTCACCAACTGTGAGATCATGACCTGAGCCGAAGTCGGACGCTTAGCCAACTGAGCCATCCAGGTGCCCCTAATCCTGATGTTCTAAAATTTCACAGGGGCACCTGGGTGGCTCAGTCAGTTGAGCATCCGACTTCAGCTCAGGTCATGATCTCACAGTTGGTGAGCTCAAGCCCCATATCGGGCTCTGTGCTGACAGCTCAGAGCCTGCAGCCTGCTTCGGATTCTGTGTCTTCTCCTGTCTCTGCCCCTTCCCATGCTCATACTCTGTCTCTCTCTCTCTCAATAATAAATATACATTAAAATTTTTTTTTTAATTTCACAAAGGATGTGCCTTGATATAGGTCTTAAGTTGTTCATTTTGAAGGGTCCTTGGTAGGCCCTTTGAATGTACAAATTCATGTTTTTCAATGCCAGAAATTTTGCACATATTACCACTTAGCCAAATGTGGACTTCTTAAACTGAACCTCTAGGGGTTTTTTTTTTTACCCCTTTCTTTTATTTTCCATCTCTTTTTCCTTTTACTCCATTTTCTTGCAGATTAACATGATGTAACTCTTCCAAGTCTTCTATTAAATTCACTTATTAAACTTACTGCTACCATATGTTCAATTTCTAAGTGTTCTCTCCTATCCTATGATTATTCATTTACATAAATAGAATCTTCTTTGTTTAAAGATACCACTTATTTCTTAGATCTAATGAGATAAAACCATCGATTTTTATTTTAGGTTTACTTCTTGGCAGCTTCATTTAGTTTCTTCTGAGTTCCTTGGTGTCATCTCTCATGTTGGAGACTTTTCTCAAATGTATGAGGATCCTTAACTGTCAATTCACTTGTAAGACCAAGGCATTAAAAATATGAATGTCAATTCTAGCCCTGGACAGAATACAATATGGCTATTCCAGCCTCTCTCTCTCTTCCCTACTGATTACAACTAAAAAATGAACAGAATACAGAGAGCAACTACCCGCGGATCCTAAAAAGGAAAAATAGCCAGTGGATAGAGAAGAAAGGTCAAAACTTGAATAAAAACCAGAACGGTGGAATTTTCTGAGGGTTTTTCCTCCTTTACCTTCTTCTTTTGAACCGAGGGTGGTATAAGTTGTGGAATTGTCCATGGGAAGAGATAATAAAAAAGGCCCACTTTCCGGCCAAAGGATGAGTAAAAGGGACCCATGTGAGTTGGAGAATGTGGGAGCTACCAAGTTTGTTTTCACATTTAATTTTTCCCTCCTGGTCTTGCCTAAAGGGAAGCAAGAGAACTGTACCTCAGGCATGGTTTGAGATACCTTGAATTCTGAGAGAAAAGCCTCTCTCTGTCTGGAAAAAATAAGAAAAGGGGCCCCTGTGGTCTTAAGTATGTGGGAGGAATCCTGTAATTTTTCTCTTTTCTCTCATGGCTTTACCCCAAGGGTGAAGTCAGTCACGTGGAACCGTAGAACAGTAAGAAGGGCTAAAGCTCTCTGTGAGAAACCTGTCTTTTTAGCAGGAGGAATTGTGAAAGGGGCCACTGGGAGTCAGAGATTAGGAAGAGAATCCCAGCAAAGAGCAAGCCAAATAAGGGACCCTTAATTCTGAATAGGAATTAACAGAAGTCCCAGAATCATCCTTGAGATGCAGCATGGAACAGATCCAAAGAAGCACAGCAAAGTCTTTGAGAACTAAACTACTGTATAAACCACCACTCAAGGTGCAGACGAACTAGCTACTGAGTGTGGCATGTGAAGGGAAACTCAACCAGGAGAACACGGAAAGCTTCGTCTATAGTGGGAGAGACAGAACCTGTAGTCTTAATCTGATTGAGTTATTGCCAAAACAAACATCAGCATCTCAGAAGATCTTTAACAGGACCCAAAGTCTAACAAAATAATATTCAAAATACACTTAAAATAACATGCCAAAATGACATAACGTACAAAGAATTAAAAAAAAGTGACTAACTCTCAAGGAGAAAAAATAATTAATAGATGTCAAGCCTAAAATAACACAGGTATTACCAGTATAAGATTTAAAACACTTACATCTATATTCCACAAGGTGAAAGTAACCAGAAATGACTGGAAAGGTAAAAGTTCTCAGCAGAGAAGGAATCACTAGAAAAGGTCTAACAGTCATGTCATGGAAATCTAGAAGAGACTGAGGTGCACACACACACAAAGAAATACTGGTAAAAACTCCACAAATTTAGCCAAATATAAACATTTACAGACTTGAAAAACTGGGTAAACATGAAAAAGTTGATAAATTCAAGAACATCACACCCAGACACATCATAAACTGCTAAAAACCAAAGATTGAGGGGAAAAAACTGAAAGCATCCAGAGAAAAATAATACATTACCTTAAAGGAACAATAATTCAGGAGACACTGAAGACATCTTTTTTTAATTAAGATTTTATTTTTAAGTAATCTCTACACCCAACGTGGGGCTCAAACTGACAACCCTGAGATCAAGGGTCACAAGTGCTACCCACTGAGGCAGCCAGAAGCCCATGACACCAAAGCATCTTTAAAGTACTGAAACAAAAAGAACCATCAACCAAAAATTCTATATCCAGCAAGAGCATCTTTCAGGGATCGAGGATAATTGAAGACATTTCAGAAGCAGGAAACTAAAAGAATTTATTAACCACACACTTGTACTAAGAAAAATGCTAAAAGCAGTTCTTTACATTGAGGGACAAGGATACGAGAGGGAAACACGGGAACTTCAGAAATGAAGGAGGGGAGAACAGAAATGGTATACATTTGGGTAAACATAATAGATTATTAGTCTCCTTATGAGTTCTTTAAAATATGTAAGACTACTGAAAACAAATGTTATAACATTGTTGGGGCGGGGGGGTTCAATATATGTAGATGAAACACACTTGACAACTATAACAAATGGGACAATAAAGGTCCCTTTATAGATGTAAAATTTCCATATTCTCCTTGGTTATTAAATACTAAATCTAAACAGAATATGAAAGATTATGTATATCATAATCTCTACAACTACCACTAAAAAATAATTCAACTAAAAAATAATTCAGAGATATAAACAAAAAGCCTATTGTGAAGTTAAAATGAAATATAAAAACATCCAGATATCCAAAAAAAGATAAGAAATCGGGAATGGATGAGCAAAACAAGAGAGGGTACAAAGAGGGGGAAAAAAAAAAGGTAGACCTAAATCTAAACATATCAAATATTAAATTAAAACTAAACAGTCTGGGGGTGCCTGGGTGGCTCAGTCGGTTAAGCGTCCGACTTCAGCTCAGGTCACGATCTCACGGTCCGTGAGTTCGAGCCCCGCGTCAGGCTCTGGGCTGATGGCTCAAAGCCTGGAGCCTGCTTCTGATTCTGTGTCTCCCTCTCTCTGCCCCTCCCCAGTTCATGCTCTGTCTCTCTCTGTCCCAAAAATAAATAAACGTTAAAAAAAAAATTTTTTTTAAAAACTAAACAGTCTGAACACATCAATTATGTTGTACACCTGAAACTAATATAATGTTATATATGTCAATTATACCTCAATAAAAAAAAAATCATCCCCCCACCAAATCAAAAGACAGGCATTGTCAAAGTGAATTCAAGAACGAAAAAGGACTGAGTATATGCTGCCGATAAGAAAATCACTTAAATATAACACAGGTTAAAACTAAAAAGATAAAAAAGATATGTCATACAAACAGGAATCTAGAAAAATCTAGAAAGCTAGATTAAAAAGGTTAAAAATGGTAAAGTTTGTGTTATGTATATTTTACCATGAAGGGGGGAAAAAAACCTAGAGTGGCTATATTAACATAAAAAAAGTAGTCTTCAGAACAAGGGAACTTATCAGGGTATAAAAAGAGACAGTATATAATGTTAACAGTGTCAATTTAACCAAGATGACAAAACAATCCTAAATGTGTAAGCATCTAATAAGAGAACTCCAAAATACAGCAGTGATAGAACTGTAATAATAAATAAATAAATTCATAATTGTACTTAGAGCCTTCAACAAATCTCTCAGTAAGTGATTGAACAAACAGAAAATCAGAAAGGATATAGAAGACCTGAATAGAAAATCAACCAACCTGATTTGACTTTTATAGAACATTCCACCCAACAATAGAATACATGTTCTTTTCAAATACACATAGAACATTCACCAAGGTAAACCATACTGTAAACAAAACATAAACGAACATTGTAAACGAACTTGAATAAATTTAAAATAACTGAATCCATAGAAAGTATATCCTCTGACCATAGTGGGAATTAAACTAGAAATCAGTACAGAAATATACCTGAAAAATGTCACCAATTATTTGGAAATTAACACACTTCTAAAAACAAAAATCCACAGATCAAAAAGTCTTAAGGAAATTAGAAAATATTTTGAACCCAATGAAAACATACATATCAAAAGCACTGGTATGCAGCTAAAGTAGTGCTTAGAGAGAAATTTGTAGGATTAAAAGAAGGAAGGAAAAAAAACTAGGGCAAAAATCAATGAAATTAAAGACAGAAAAACAGGAAGACTGGGGCGCCTGCGTGGCTCAGTCAGTTGAGCGTCTGACTCAGGTCATGATCTCACGGTCTGTGAGTTCGAGCCCTGCGTCGGGCTCTGTGCTGACAGCTCAGAGCCTGGAGCCTGTTTCAGATTCTGTGTCTCCCTCTCTCTCTACCCACTCCCCAGCTCATGCTCTCTCTCTTTCTCTGTCAAAAATAAGTAAACATTAAAAAAAAAAAAATTAAAAAAAAACAGGAAGACTAAATGAAATCAAAAGCTGATTCTCTGATAGGAAAAAAACTAAAAAACAAACAAAAAACTGATAAACCACTAGCTACAGTTCATAAAAGGAAAAAGAGAGAGACAAGGAAAGAGAGAGATATATACACAGACACAAAATATCAGATATGAAAGAGAGGATATCATTACAGACAGGTATAGACATTAAAAGGATAAGGGAATACTACTCTATGCCCATAAATTTGACAATTTACAAATAGAGCAATACTTTGAAATTCACAAATCCTAACACTCAAGAAAAAACAGAATCTGAATGGTTCTACTAATAGTTTAAAATCTTTCCTCGAAACAAAAACTCCAGGTCTAAATGGTTTCACTGGCAAATTCTAGATAATATAGAAGGAATAATACCAAATTCGATACAATCTCTTCCAGAAAACAGAAGAGAATGGGACACTTCTCAACTTCATTAATTAGAGGCAAGCATTACCTTGACATCAAAACCAGACAAAAACATTACAAGAAATATTAAAAGAAACAAAACTGCCATAGACCTGAATCACTCATGAAAACAGACACAAAAATCCTCAACAAAATATTATAAATCAAATCCAGCAATACACAGAAGGGATAATGGGAGCACCTGGCTGGCTCAGTTGGTAGAGCATGCAACTCTTGACCTCAGGGTTGTGAGTTCAAGCCCCACGTTGGATGTGGAGCCTATTAAAAAAAATAATAATAATGAATCATGGAATCTACCCCCAAAACCAAGAGCACACTGTATACACTGTATGTTACCCAACTTGACAATAAATTATATATAAAAAAAAATAAAACTAAATAAAAAGAAGGGATAATGTATCATGACCAAATGGGATTAATTCTGAAAATGCAAGGCTGGTTCAACATTGAAAAACCTATCAATGTGCTTCATCATATTAACAGACTAAAGAAGAAAAATCACATGAGGATTTCAATAGATGCAGATAATGCATTTGCTAAACTACAACATCCATTCATGATTTAAAAAAATGTTCAGCAACTGAGAAGGGATTTTCTTTGACCTGATAAAGGTTATTTATATATATTAAAAAAAAAATCCCTACAGCTAACATCACATTCAACAGGGATAGACTAAATTCTTTCTAAGATCAGGAACAAAAGCAAAGTCTGCTCTCACCACTCCTTTTCAACATTGTGCAGAAGTCCTAGTCAGTACAATTATGGAAGAAAATAAAAGTCACACAGATTAGAAAGTTAGAAATAAAATTCTACCTGCAGGCCACATGACTGTCTACATGGAATCCTAAGCGAGAGGATAAATATACAAAAAGATGATAGACCAAATACAAAAATAGAACTCTGACCTACAAACTCTGCAGCAACTAGTTGAGGAAGCCAAACCACAACTTCTAGGGCTATTGACTGGTTCCAAACATCCAGGACTTGATCAATAATTGTCAGCTTCTCTAATTTTTGCCTCCACTTCCAATTTAGGACCAACCAGAGAAAACCAAATACGCTCCCTTAACCAATCACACAGGATGCCCCACTGCTAGTCAGGCAAGCTTCCAGCTTCCCCATACCAACAACTTCCAACAAGGACAACCTGAAGCTTTCTTTTTCATTAAAAAGCTTTTATATTTTCCTTTTAGATTCCCTTTTGAGTCTGTACCAAATGGAAGTAATGGTGGCTGACACCTTACTTGTTCTCATTTGGGTGATCTTCATGGATAGTATGTTAATTCTCCTCAGACTGATCTATAGAATCAATGCAATTCTAATCAAAATGCCAGTGAGATTTTTTTCTGTAGATAGTGACAAAAATTTATACAGAGAGGTAAAGGAACTAGAAGAGCCAAAGCATTTTTGAAAAAAAGTGTAGGGGCGCCTGGGTGGCTCAGTTGGTTGAGTGCCCAACTTCGGCTCAGGGCATGATGTCACGATTTGTGGGTTCGAGCCCCACATCGGGCTCTGTGCTGACAGTGCAGAGCCCGGAGTATGCTTCAGATTCTGTCTCCCTCTCTCTCTGCCCCTCCCCCACTCGTGCTGACCTTCTCTCTCTCTCTCTCTCTCTCTCTCTCTCTCTCTTAAAAATAAACATTTTAAAAAATTGTTTAAGAAAAAAATATAGCTGGAGAATACATATTAATTTCAAGATATTCTAAAGCTATAGTAATCAAGACAGTACTGGCAAACAGGTAGATACAGATCAGCAGAGCAGAATACAGAGCTCAGAAACAGACACAATTGATGTTTTTGTTTTTTTCACAATTGAGGTTTTTACCTAAGTACAAAAAAACTTAATGAAGAAAAAAATCTTCAACAAATGGTGCTGGGATTATTAAACATGGATATGCGAAGGAAGGAAGGAAGGAAGGAAGGAAGGAAGGAAGGAAAAGAATGAAAAGAAAAGAAAAGAAAAGAAAAGAAAAGAAAAGAAAAGAAAAGAAAAGAAGGGAAAGGAAAGGAAAGAAAAGGAAAGAAAAGAGAGGAAGAAAGAACTTTAACCCATTATCTCATACCTCAAGCATAATTCACAACAGAGAAAATTACCAAAGTGGACTTCGAAACTTAAAACAGTTGGTCCTGAAGATAGTGTCAAGAAAATGAAAAAATAAACTAGAGACTGGGAGAAGATACTTGAAAATTACATATCAGGTAAAGAACTTTTATCCAGAATATATAAAGATCACTAAAATCTCAACCATGAGAAAACAAACAACTCAATCAAAAAAGAAAAAGCAAAAGATTTAAATAAAAACATCACCAGATATACAGATGGCACACAAACATATGGAAAGATGTTCAGCATCTGCAGTCATTAAAGAAATGCAAATTAAAAATCTAATGACACACTACTACATACATACCTACCAGAATGGCAAATAAACAAAATATAACAAAACTAAGCATACACATCTAAGTGCCGATGAGGATGTGAAGCAACTGGAACTCATACATTTGTTGACGGTCATGTAAAATGGTACAGCTGTTTTGGAAAAGAAATGATTCGTTTCTTATGAAGTTAAACATACATGTGTCTGTGACCCAGCAATCCTGCCTGTTCATCCATGAGAAATGAACCCTTATGCTCACTCAAAAATTTGTTTGCAAATGTTTATGGTAACTTTATTTATAATTGCCAAAAATTGGAAACAACGCAATTGTCCTTCAACAGATAAATGGTTGAACAAACCAATCACTCAATATCACTCAATAATAAAATGAAAGGATATATGCAACATATATCCATGTTGTATATGCAACAACCTGGATGAAACTGCAAATACATTATAATAAGTTAACAAAATGAGACTCAAAGACTGGATACTGTAAAATTCACTTAAATGATATTCTGGAAAAGGTAAAACTATAAAGACAGAGAATAGATAAATGTCTGCCAGGGATTAGGGATGGACAAGTGTGGACCTCAACAGGGAACTGTTCTGATGCGATGGGACTGGTGGGCACCTGGCTGTGTGCATCTGTTTAAACTCAACAAAGTGTAAGCAAAATAGGGAATTTCACTGTATGTAAGTTTAAATTAATTCAGTTCAAAACGCAGAATGGAATTTCTATTATTGGATGTGGTTTTGTCAACATTATATGTTATCATAAGTAGATAATTAGGCAAAGAGCTATCAATTGTATCAGTAAGGGTCCCTGAATGTCAGTATCTGTACATATTTTACCTAGAAAATAAATTTCTGTACAAAATAAAAATTCCACCAGTCTCCTACCGCTAGAGGTAGGGATGCGCTTACAACTGTGTCTACTTTCCTACTCTTTCTGTCCTCATAGTTTTATACAATTTCTTTTATTCCTTTATTCTCATTTCCTTGGGGGTTCCTGAGGGTTCAGAGATAAACACATGCATAAAAGCCATTATGTTTACCTGGAAATTACTCATATTTTATCAAATACATATGTGCCAAGCAGGTGGTATCTGAAGCAGTAGGTAGGAGTTGTGAAGTTGGACGGAGAACACATGAATCAGAGTATCTACCCCCAAGAAGCTTAGTCTTTAAAGAATGGGGAAAAGTCATATTCAGAAACACAGAAATACTGTAAAGTACCTATGTATCTAAGTGAAGAGAGCTTAATTCTGCTTAAGAGGGTTAATAGGTAATTGGTACACAGCAGAGATTGATTGGGGTGGGTGGGTGTCCGAACCGAAAGATAAGACCAGTTAGGAGACTGCTGTGTCCATGAAATGTGAAGGTCTGAACTAGGACAAAGAGCACAAAAGATGAACTCAAAAGAAATTCAGGAAGAAAAATGGACAGATTTGACAACAGAATTGTGAGGGAGTAATGACTAGATAGACGGTGAGGCCACTCATGAGACAACACAGGAGGAAGAACAGTGGATGACTGAGTTAGGTTTTTGTTTTTGTTTTTTAATGTTTATTTATTTATGTTGAGAGAGAGAAAGAGGAGAGAGACAGAGAGAGAAAGAGAGAGAGAGAATCCCAAGCAGGCTCCTCACCGTCAGTGCAGAGCCCAACACAGGGCTCAAACTCATGAACCGTGAGATAATAACCTGAGCCAATATCAAGAGCTGGTCGCTTAACTGACTGAGGCACCCAGGCGCCCCTGAGTTATTTTTAACATGTTGAGTTTACACATATCTCTGAGCCACACAGATAGTTGTGTTTAATAAGAGGCCCAAAATAAAAATCTAAATATTTATAAATGGGTTTAAAATTTGGATTTAGCAGTGTGGTTCTAAAAACAATAGCCATGAAAAAGATAGCTCAGGGAGAGTAGTTTTTTAAATGTTTATTTATTTTTTTAATATTAAAAAAATTTTAATGTTTATTTATTTTTGAGAGAGAGAGAGGGAGACAGAGTGTGATTAGGGGAGGGACAGAGAGAGGGAGACACAGAATCCAAGCAGGCTCCAGGCTCTGACCTGTCAGCACAGAGCCTGACGCCCGGCTTGAACTCACAAACCTCAAGATCACTACTTTAGCCAAGTAAGACACTCAACCGAGCTACCCAGGCGCCCCAAATGTTTATTTATTTTTGAGAGAGAGACAGTGCGAGGGAGCGAGAGCGAGCACAAGCAGAGGAGGGGGCAGACACAGAATCTGAAGCAGGCTCCAGGCTGAGCTGTCAGCGCAGACCCCAACACAGGGCTTGAACCCATGAACTATGAGATCGTGACCTGAGCCAAAGTCAGATGCTTAACCAACCGAGCCACCCAGGTACCCTGGGAGAGTATTTAGAAAAAGATTATATAAAGAAGGAGTCCATGAGGGTGACTGAAAACTGGCTAGCGCAATAGGAGAACCAGGAGAGAGTATAAGAGGAGTGAATGAAAGAGAATTTAAGGAAGAAAACAGTCTTCAATATCAAATCCCAAGGAAAAGATTAGTAAGATACAAAGTGAAAAGTACCTTCTAGATTTGGCAATTAAGCTAGTGATTAACCATGATTAAAAGAATGGGCAGGTCTTAGGGGTGCCTGGAGGGCTGACTCTTGATTTTGGCTCGGGTCAGGATCTCATGATCATGAGATCAAGCCCCACATCTGGCTCTGTGCTGGGTGTGGAACCTGCCTAAGATTCTTTCTCTCTCTCTCTCCCCCTCTGAACTCTCCCCACCCCCCAAAAAAGAATGGGCAGGTCTTTTTTTTTTTTAATACTTATTTTTGAGAGAGAGAGAGAGTGAGCAAGTACGGGGGGGGGGGCAAGGGGGGGTAGGGAGGGGAGGGCAGAGAGAGAGGGAGACACAGAATCTGAAGCAGGCTCCAGGCTCTGAGCTGTCAGCACAGAGCTCGATCCATGCAGGGTTCAAACTCACGAACCCGAGATCATACCTGAGCCGAATTTGGATGCTTAACTGACTGAGCCACCCAGGTGCAACATCACTTTAATGTTGGTATGCCCAATTCCAATCTGGGGCAGGGGGCTTCTTATCCCCCACAAAACCAAGCAATTCTTGAACACAAGCAAGCAAGCTGTCTGAGAATTCAACTCAATTCCATCAAGATGTGGAGATTCCAGATTCCATAGATTAAGGGCTAAATCCTTCAAGACCGCCTCCAACCTCAACTTCAGAGGCCAGCTGCCAGCCCCAGCAGCTCTCTGAACCCAGTCCTTCTTGATTTTTAATGGAGGCTTCATTACATAGACTAGCCCAAAAAAACTCCAAAACCAAAAACCAGAATTGATTAATCTAAGAGGAGAAAGAAATTGGTGGGAGAAAAAGAAATCGTGAGATATTATTTTTAAATCCAAATATACCAGTAATCAAATTAACCATGTGAAAGGTCTATTAACATATCTGCTAAAAACACTATTATCAAAACTTGTGGGATTTAGCTAACAGTACGTATAGAGAGAATTTTTAACCATAAATGCATGCATTAGTGATCTAAATATGAATCTCAACCAATTAGAAAAATAAAAGCAAATTAAACCTCCCCAAAGTAAAAGAAACTAATATAAACAGTCAGTGAAATAGAAATAAGTATAATGGCACAAATCAAAGATTAATAAAAGGAATCAATGCCTAGAAAGACCCATCTTTAATTAAAAAAAGAGAAAAAGAATTTCAAGAATGAGAAAAAGCACACCATTTACAGAAGCTACTTAATGTTCATTTTTCAGATCCCAGCTTTTGACCCTTGACGGGGGGAAAAGCCTCCCCACCCCTCCTGTCAGCTTCGTAGGGTTTTTACTCTCATACAACCAAGCTCCTTCCTTGAGAGCTTTTCTTGGATTCTGCACATACATTTATGTGTCTCCCATGAGTCTATGCTCCATGAGAGGGATCCCTCACTGTGGCTACCCACAGTCTAGCACAGTGTACAGTCATTTACTTAACAAAAACTGAGTGCCCACCATGTGCCTCGTACTATTTTAGGGGCTCCGAATACAACAAACAAAACAGACAAAATTCTATGCCTTACATTCTCATGGAAGGAGTGGCAAGCAAACAAGTAAAATATACATGTCAGATGGGGAGAAACAGAAACAAGGCAGGGAAAGGGGAGTGTGGGGCTGAAAAAATTATGTTTAAAATTTAAAGTCAGTGAGGTGAGAAAGCAAACTATGCCCACCTGGCAAGTTTGAAGAACAGTCAAGAAAGCATGGATGGAACAAACTGAAGGGGAGAGCAACAGGAGACCAGGAAAGACAAGGAAGAAGAAAGCAATAGGAGACAAAGTCAAAAAACATCAGGGCAAGGGTAGCAGCAGATCATACAGGATGTTTAGGCCATTATTATGACTTTAGCTTTTACTCTCAATGAAATTTGTGGGTGTGGCCACTGTTTCTATTAATTTTTTTTTTTAGTGTTTATTTATTTTTGAGAGAGAGAAAGAGAGAGAGAGTGTGAGTAGGGGAGGGGCAGCGAGAGAGAGACACAGAATCCGAAACAGGCTCCAGGCTCTGAGCTGTGATCACAGATCCCGGTACGGGACTTGAATTCATGAGCCGAAGTCAGACACTTAACGGACTGAGCCACCCAGACGCCCCGCCACTGTTTATAATTTAAAAGGATCACTCTGGCTGCAGTGTTGAAAACAGTCTGAGGGACAAAGGTGGAAATCAGGAGTCCAGTTATGAGGCTACTACAATAATCCCCCAAAAAGACCATGGTGAGAAATGGTTAGACCTCGCATAAATTTTGAAGGTACAGAGAGCCACACAAGACTTGCTCATAAATTGCATGTGCAGTGTGAGATAAGGAAAATGGTCTAAGATGATACCAAGGGTTCAGCTTGAGCGGTTGAAAACAGAAGTTGGTATCTTCTGAGCTGGTAAAGAGAAGGCTTTGGAGAGACAGAGAATTGAGGGAGAATTCAGTTTTGGACACATTAAGTTTAAACTGCCCTTTATGTATCCAAGTGATGAGATGTCAGATAGGCAATTAGAGGAGTCTGCAGTTTAAACTAGAGATAAAAATTTGAGAGCCGTCAGCACATGGGTGGTATTTAAAGTCATGACACTGAATGACATCACCAAGTACCCTTTGACAAATGACTCAATTCATCAATCAATGACTAATAAACAAATGACGTGGCCCTCTGAGCTGTCAAGGATCAAACAGTTTTGTTGAACTTTGGAGACTTGAACTTCAGTTGGAGTGAAACCACAACTATGCTGCTTGTTGTGTTTTTTTTTTTTTAAAGAAGAATCTTCTCAAATATCACCTCCAAGGGGAAAAAATGTATAGCCAATTATAACATACGTTATAACGTATAGTAATATAGTAGTTTATAATTAACAGTAAGAAGCAGGACAAAACTTCCTGGGGTTATAGTTATGTTCCACATCCGCATTTCTTAAAAGTGGCACTACTGACAGCTGTGACCAGAGTCTACCCACTAGATGTCAGTACTTCCCTACCCTTCCCATGCCCAGTTGGAATAGCTAAAAATATCTCCACATGGTCAAATGTCCCCTGGGAGGCAACATCGCCACTCATTGAGTACCACTGCCCTATATCTTAACAGAATTTTGGCTTACAAAGGTGTATGTATTTATGTCAAAACTCAGAGAACATATACGATCAGTGTGTTGCACTGTGTGTATTTTAGCTCAAAAGAAAACAAACTACAAACACACACTGAACTCTAGTTAATGATATACATGCTAAAGTATTTAGGGTTTTTTCAGTGATGGTTGGATAGAGAGATGGATATTTGTATAGTCATGTATAATGTATAATGCAGGCATAGTAAAATGTTAGTGGTAGAATCTAATTGGTAAATATACAGGCACTGTAAAAAACTCTTTAAACTTTTCTGTATGTTTGAAATTTTTCGTAAGATGTTGTGTTATTGTCATTGATCCATTACATAAATCAGGTACCCAGTGGAGCCAGTTCAGAAGCATGGGGATACTTGCGCATTGGAAAGGATCAGCTGTAAGCACTTGTGACTTGGAAAGTCACAAGTTATACCACATAGTATGTTGTCTCTGATGGCTCCTTGAAGAAGAAACAATGCTCTACAGCTCCGCTATCACTAATAACTTATATCAGCAAGTTCACACTTCATAAGTATATAAGAACACTTTAAATAATCTGAAATTTCAGTTAAAACTATAAATGCCGGGGTGCCTGAGTGGCTCAGTTGGTTAAGCGTCAGACTCTTGATTTTGGCTTAGGTCACGATCTGCACTAAGTGCGGAGCTTGCTTGGGATTCTCTCTCTTCTCTCTGCTCTCCTGCTCGTGTTCTCTCTCAAAATAAATAAATAAACATTAAAAAAACCCACAAAACCCTGTAAATGCCTGCACACTGTTTCGTGAATGCATTGTAAAATACTTGAAAATTAAAATGTAATAATGACTAAGTATGTTATATTTCTTGTTTCTAATAAGGCATTTTTACTGTAGTATTATCTTATTATGTAATTATACCCCAATACTGTGTAATGTGCTCTGTTGTGTCATATAGTAAGTATCAAATCCTTTTAACAGATACAGTGAAACCGGTTATTTCCTATAGACTTAAATACTAGTGCATATAAAGCCTACAGCTTTACTGCGGGCAATACAATCATCTAGTCCACTGACTTTCAAAGCATGGATCACAAACCAGTGGTGGTCTATGAACTCTCTTATGGATTCATGTTGAGATCAATTCAGAAACTGAAAGTAAGCACTTAGAAACTTTTACAGAAGTGTAACATTACCATGACATCAAAGTGCATTAGTGGATTGTCTTGTTGAACAGAATACAGACAGATCCAAGTGTGGACAAACTCATGTGGTGAGTTGTATATGGCATTACATGTGCTAGTCAAGCATAGAATCAAGTTACATGTGAGATTTTAAGGTAATCTTGCCAGCTACCTGAAGGTGTATAAGATTCTGAGAAAATGCACAGGCTTATTCATTTTCATAACTAGTTAATTTTATGAACATTTTCATCTTAATCAAGCCGGCTTTTTATTTTATTATTTAACATAATTAGCTAAATTAGAGAAGTGAAATTTAGATTACTGTAACCTAATTTACTGAACAAGCTTCAGTGGATTTTTCAGCATCTTTTTAGTGGAAAAGACACATCTTTTCTGAATGCACCAGTGGCAGTAAACGAAATGAGAATGAAGGAAGTGGTTCTGAATAGATGAAAACTAGCAGAGGCCTACTTTCAATCAGGAGTATGATCCCTTGTAGAATGAGTTCAGTTTTGTAGCCATAATTGATGGTGAAGTGCTAACATCACAGTATGTTAACTGCAGAGATATACTGGTTAATGGAACAACAAAACCATCTAAATTTAAGGAGTGTTTATATATAAAATGTGCACAAAAATGAGTTCAAAACCAAAAGAATTACTTGAAAGAAAGAGCACTGAATTTAAAAGGCTAACAGAAGCAGATATTCAGTATTTCATCCATAAATGTTTGTTTTACAGGCTTCCTATCCTAGCACTTTGGACTGTTAGAACTAAAATGGTAAATACGATTGTTAAGAAACAAGAGAATAACTAAATCAAAAATATTTGCTTGGAAAAATTGGGTAAATCTGTATTTTTCAAAGCTAGCATAACTTACCACATTTAGAAACTAATGATCTGGAAGAACCAATTTACAAAACAATACTTGCAA
The DNA here is from genome assembly GCF_024362965.1 of Panthera pardus. Classification (NCBI taxonomy): domain Eukaryota; kingdom Metazoa; phylum Chordata; class Mammalia; order Carnivora; family Felidae; genus Panthera; species Panthera pardus. Next base: position 464,501 of record NW_026526969.1, on the reverse strand, counting down.
AGTATTTTTCATTGTACCTGGACAAGTGCACAGATATTGCTAATATGTTGTTTAAATATGAAGGAAGAACTCTTGCTCTCAGTGGAATAGCCAGCAAACACAATCAGAGCTTCGAACTGGATAAAACTATGAACAATTACATTGCCAACAAAAGTGATCTGGAGTTTTGCAGAGAACAATGTTCTGATGGCACAACTGATATGACAAGAAAACATTCTGGAGTAATTTTCCAGATGAAGAAGCATCAGAAAGTAAATCAACACACTGGTTCTTCTGTTGACAAAATCTTGTTACACAAAAAGTCAGTTTAACTCAACAGCGGGTTTAGTGTCCTAATAAAAATCATGAAAATGTAAAGCATCAAAGATTATTTTATTATGTAATAATAAAGATGTATCTTATAAATGATTACTGATGGATTAATGTTAAAACAATGTTAATGTTAAAACACTGGCTACTGGGGGGAAGTTGAAATTACAAACTCAGTGTTTTCTGTGAGATAAAAAACAAGTTTCATTCCACTTTTCAAAGATGGCACTAGATAACCACGTTGTATAATATCTTTAGTACTTTTAATGATCTTAAGCCTTCCTTACAAGGAAGAAATGCAACATGCTTTTCAATGGCAGTTGAGATAAAGCAAAAAACAAAAGTTTCCTTGGAAGAAGTTTTTATAGATTATCACCATATGATTTATAAATGTAACAGAACATTTTGAAGTTTAACTTTCCATCCAAATGAGATCCACAGATAGGAAATGTAATAGAACCGAACGTATTTCTTTCATTTAAAGATAATTTAACCACTGACAGCATAAACTGCTGGAATTCACTACTGTTGAAAGATAAAGCATCACTTGTTTTTGGTTAAATTCTAAATGAATATTCTGAGCTTGATGAAACTGTTTTTAAGATCACTTCTTCTAATCCCACCAACATAATTAACATGTTCTCTCCTTTATTTTTTAATAGAATACACATTTTATTTTTTATTTTTATTTAAATTTAACATTTTATTTTATTTTTGAGAGAGAGAGACAGAACATGAGTGAGAGAGGGGCACAGAGAGAGAGGGAGACATAGAATCTGAGACAGGCTCCAGGCTCCAAGCTGTTAGCACACAGCCCGATGCAGGGCCTGAACACACGAACCGCAAGATCACAACCTGAACCAAAATTGGACACTCAACTGACTGAGCCACCCAGGCACCCCTTATTTTTATTCTTGAGAGAGACACAGAGAGAGAGAGGCAGAGGGAGAGACAGTGAGAATCTTACGCAGGCTCCACACTTACCGTGAAGCCTGATGTGGGGCTTGATCCCACAACCCTGGGATCATGACCTGAGCTGAAATGAAGAGTCAGATGCTCAACCGACTGAGCCGCCCAGGCACCCCACAAATCCCTACTTTAGAGTACTATTAAATAAAAGCATAGCAACAGTTTAACCCTATGTCATCATCTGAAAGTACTGCCAACTTCAATCCAACCTAGATAACAAGCAAGACATAAGCTCATTTGTCACATTTAAACTTTAAGTACTGATAAGACAATGCTTGTTCAAGGTATATGTTAGGTGTCTAAAATACCCAACTGCTGGGGTGTCTGGGTGGCTCAGTCAGTTAAGTGTCTGACTCTTGATTTCAGCTCAGGTCAAGATCTCACAGTCATGAGATCAAGCCCCACAGTGGGCTTTGTGCTGACAGCGCAAAGTCTTCTTGGGATTCTCTCTCCCTCTACTTCTGCCCCTCCCCTGCTCGTGCTCTCTTTTTCTCAAAATAAGTAAATAAACTTTCAGATAAATAAAATACCCAACTGCTATTTATCATAACTTTATTTTTATTATTTTTTTTAGGTAATCTCTATGCCCAACATGGGGCTCAAACTCACAACAGTTGCATGCTCCACTGACTGAGTCAACCAGGCACACTTCTATTTCATAACTTCAGATACAATTACCAAATAACATAAAGTTAAGAGTGTAATAGAGAAATTTACCATAGTAATTGACTATACATGCACAGTTTTTATAATTCTTCACATTATTTTACTGATTATACTATTAAAATGCAATTTTGTCAGTTGCATAAACTACTTGACCTTTTATTTAGCATGTGTTGTTTGCATTTATTTTTTGATAAATGTTTTTTGTAAACTATCAGTCCATAATAGATGGGAAATTTTAAAAACTCATCTTCTACCAGTTTGAAAAACACTGGGCTAGCCTAAGTAGCTACTTGTATCTTGAGTTTCCGTCAAGAGTAAATCCACATAAATCCTGAATGAATCTCTATTAACTGAAATTTTACCAACACTTGAAGTAAACTTAAATTATTAAATATTTGGAAACTTGAAAGTTTCCAAATACAGAAAAATGTCTTAACCGGTTGTTGGTATTCATATGCAGAGTAGTTGTGGCTTCCCTTTATCAGAGGAGTTCACAGGTCTGACACATTGCTTTCTTTTTTATGGTAAATAAAGAGAACCTGGACTATAGCATATTTTCATATTTAATCCAGCATTTCAGCCACTGAAACTACTGTCTCCAATGGAAAAAAGAAACTGATGAGGATTCTCTTAAAAGCAAAACCTCCCCAGCTGAGATTAACAAACTGAACAAAATTGTCTTTGTAAATATCAACATGTTCTGATTGTAACCTTAGACTCCCTGAAGTGTAAGTAAATTTGAACTTGAAAAATAATTAAACACCTGGTTCAGAGATCTGTAGATCATTAGGCTAGCTAATATCAATGAAAATATTAGACCTTCCCCCCCATGATTTAAAAATAACAGTGGTATTCACAGTGGCATATATTGCCAGTAATTAAAACTGGACACTGGGAGATGTACTGTGGGTTATTCAGGAATATGAAAGCAAATCTAAGCCACTCTTTTTTTTTTTTTAACGTTTTACTTATTTGGAGAGAGAGAAAATACAAGCAGGGGAGGGTCAGAGAAAGAGGGAGAGAGAGAGAATCCCAAGCAAGCTCTGCACTGCCAGTACAAAGCCCGATGCGGAGCTCAAACTCACGAACTGTGAGATCATGACCTGAGGCAAAATCAAGAGTTGGACACTTAACCAACTGAGCCACCTACGTACCCCTAAGCCACTCTTTGAAGACATAAGTCAGTGCTGGGAAGAGGATACCTGAGGCCATCAGAATTATTGCTACCATAAATAGTTTTCAAGTATGAAGGGAAAAAATTTTAAACCTCCATTTTAACTTAAGGTTTTAATGATTAATTTCACATTAATGTGAAAAGAAATAGAATTCTAGCAGCTACATGCACAAAACTGAGGTTCAGTCCCATTCCCTTCAAATCACCTATCTTGAGTCAATACATTAAGATTTGTTTTCCATCCCTATACGAGGATTCTTACAACTAGAAAAAAAAATGTAAGCACTGCTTTGTAACTTTTTTATTCATCACAGGTTAAATGGTATCACTCCAAAATGCAATCTCAAATCTCTTTCATTCTGCAAAAGTCTCTGCTGACCTCTCAGGAGAAAATGTAAACCGCAAATTATGGATCTCCTTCACTTTCTGGTACACCACTACCACTACTGTTTTACTTATTTTGTTTATATCGTCTGTGTCTGGCATTAAATTGGACTTCAGGAGAAAAGGAACTCTCATTCATCTTTGGGTTCCCAGGTCAAAATTCTAAAGTATAAATAATTAAAGAAAGGAATAACCAATTCTCTCAAGTTCCCAATTGCCGTCCTCTAAAGAATAGGTATTTTGTATTCAAACTTTCATTACTTTTTCTTTGACCAGTTCTCTACCTTCTGGGGTCTCAAAAAGTAGTTGAAGAAGTAGAGGCTGTCTAGGGGCGCCTGCCTGGGTGGTTCAGTTGGTTAACCGTCCGACTTGTGATTTCAGCTGAGGTCATGGTGTCACAGTTTGAGAGTTCAAGCCCCCCATTAGGCTCTGCACTGACAGTGTGGAGGCTGCTTGGGATTCTCTCTTTCTCCTTCTCTCTCTGCCCCTCCCCTGCTCTTGCTCTCTCTCTCAAAAAAAGTAGATGCTGTCCAGAATCCTCCCACATAACAATCTTTGCAAATAAAAACTCCTGAGCCCTAACTTTGTACTACTAAAAGCCTGTGATTCCACATTTTAATTGTGTCAAAGTGAAGTAAGGGAACAAATAACAATACTAATACTAATACTCCATTTTCTTTTCTTTCCCAGCCCTAATGTATTTTAAAATGTACTACACAGTGAAGTTTAAATACCTTAGAGCTGAAAAACAGATATAAAATCTGAGTCTCAAATAGTTGATATAAATTGAGAGGAAAGTAGTAAAATGCATAGAGCTTAATATTTTTAAAGAATCTCAGAAAATTCTGCATATGGGGAAAGGATTAATAGAGACGAAAAGATTTTCAAAGATGAATAACATGACTTGCCAAACTTAAAACAGCAACAGAAGTAGTGAGTAGCAGATAAACTACTACCAAACAAAAAGTGACATAAAACAATAAATGGATAAATTATCCCACAATAATAGAACAACAAAAAGGACAAAACAGACTAGTAAGATGAAAGAAAAAAATCTTAGAAATATTACACAGATCAACCTTACCAATAATAGTTGTAGAAAGAAAAAAAAAACAGTATTTATTCTTTTAACAAATTTATTGAGCATACAGGAAACTATTGCCAGGCACCAAGGAGGCAATAGTGAACAAGAGTGATATGGAAAAGTTCATATTCTAGAACAAATAAAGCTGAAGTAATAACCAAAGAAATGAAAACTAAACTATTAAAGTAGGAAGAAGGAAGGAGGGAGAGAGGGAAGGAAAAAGGGAAAAAAAGTGAGAGAACGAAGGAGAGAAGGTAGTTGAAGGAAAAATAAATGTACACATTTTGTGTTCTAGCTAAATTTAATGCAGAGATTGGCAGAATTTTCAAACTTCAAAGATAAAGAAGTATCCCATAAGCATCAAGTTACAGTTTAGAAAACAATCTGATTGGCAATGTTTAATACTAGGCATGTAACAAGGAAAAGGTTAAATTGGCACTCCTATACACTATAGGGGGAGTGTAAATAGGCACAATTTTCTAAAGATTAATTTAACAATCCCACTTCTAGGAATCTAGCTTAAGAAAATCATCAATGATGTAAAGATTTACATAAATGTGTACAAGGGTGTTCAACACAGTATTATTTAAAATGGCAAATTGAAAAACAACCTAAATGGCAAATTATCTAGGATGAAGCAAATTACATTTTGGATATTCAGTGAAATACTATACAGACATTAAAACCTCTTTTCAAATATTTTATTATATGTCAAAATGCTTGTGATTCAAACTTAAATGGAAATGAAGAGCATGGCCTCAATTTTTTTTCTTAAAAAAAAAAAGAAAACCCAGCACATACTTATGTATAGACATTTTGATGAATATGCATGTGTACACATACATATTTATAAACAAAAATCAACTGGGAGTGCACTAAAATATTAATAGAGGTAATTTTTATCTCTTTTACTTTGCAAAGCTTTTCAAGACCATTTACATTTAATGTAATGACAGGTTGATATGACTATGTTTAAGTCTAGCATCTTGCTGTTCCCTGTTTGTCCAAACTGTATTTTGTTCTCTTTCCCCTCATTACCTGCCTTCTTTTGGATTAACGGAGAATTTTTTTAGGATTCCATCTCCACAATTACTTGATTAGCTATAATTCTATTTAATTTTCCTAGTGGTTACTCTAGGTTTTACATTGTATCTTTATATTACCTTTAACTTAGGCTGCTTTCCCATAGCAGATAAAGAGCAACTCATGTATTATTTAAGAACTTTGTAATCATATTATTTCCATTTTCCTCCCATCTTTTTGCTGTTGTCATACATTTTACTTCTATATGTTACAAAATCCACAATACATTATTACTTTTGCTTTAAAAACCAAGTATCTTTTTTCCCTCAAAATATTTATTTTGAGAGAGAGCACAAGCAGAGGAGGGACAGAGAGAGAATCCCAAGCAGGCTCCGCACCACCAGCGCACAGCCCATGCAGGGCTCAAACCCACAAACCATGAGCCAAAATCGAGTCGGACACTTAACCGACTAAACCACCCAGGTGCCCCCCAAGTATCTTTTTAAAGCTACTAATTCCAGAACATTTCCAGCACTCCGAACGTAAACACCATACCTGTTAGTCACTCAATTCAATTATCATTTAAAGGAATTAATAATAAATATCTTTATATTTACCCCACATTTACCACTTCCGGTACTTTTCAATCCTTTGTAAAGATCCATATTTCTATCTTAAATAATTTATCTTTTGCCTGAATAACTTCCTTTAACATTTCTTGTTGTACAGGTCTGCTGGCAACAAATACTCTCAGCATGAGTTTGTTCAAAAGTCTTTATTTCACTACTATTTCTGAAAAGTATTTTCCAAGATAAGGAATACTAGGCTAACAGTTCTGTTTGTTTGTTTTTAAGCACTTTAATGATGTCTCTCCACCGTCTTTTGATTTGCTAAATTTCTGATAAGAAATCTGCTGACATTCTTGTTACCCTACATAATGTGTCTTTTTTCTCTGCCTGCTTTTGAGATTTTGCCCTATCACTGGTGGTCAGCAATTTGATTATGATGTATCTTGATGTGGTTTCCTTTATACATATTCTCCTTGAGATTTGTTGTGCTTCTTGAATCTGTGGGTTTGCAATTTTCATCAAATTTGGAAATTTTCTGGTCATTATTAAAAATGTCTTTTGTTCTCCTCCCTCCCTCTTTTCTGGGCTCCAATACACATATGTTAGACTGTTCTTGTTCCTGACTACTGTTCCTGTTCTAGACATTGATGATCTGATAATTTTTCCTCACATTTTTTCTCTGTCGCATTTTGAACAGTTTCTACTGTTACATCTTCACGTTCACTGATCTGCTGGTGCCTCATGTGCTGCTAATCCCTTGAGTATATTTTTCACTCCATTTCCATCTCTGGAAGTTATATTGAGGTCTTTTTAATATCTCTCCATTATGTTAACCATTTCCTCTACCTACCTGAACATATAAAGCATATTTAAAAGAGCTGTTTTAGGGGTGCCTGGGTGGCACAGTCGGTTAAGCCTCTGACTTTGGCTCAGGTCATAATCTTGCAGTTGGTGGGTTCGAGCCACACATCAGGCTCTGTGCTGACAGCTCAGAGCCTAGAACCTGCTTCAGATTCTCTGTCTCCCACTCTCTCTGCCCCTCCCCTGCTCACACTCTCTCTCAAAAAATAAACATTAAAAAAAAAATAGAGCTATTAAAAGAGCTGCTTTAATGAACTTTTTTATTCCATCATCTCTGGGTTTATTTCCATTTTTTTATTTTTCTGATTATTTTCTAATTATAGGTCCTATTTTTCTGGTTCTTTGCTTGCCTGGTAATTTTTTAATTGGACAGCAGGGACACTGTGAATTTTATGTTTGGGGTACTAGATTCTGCTATATTCCCTTAAAAAGTGCTTGTTTTTGTTCCAGAACACAATTAAGTTTCTTGGAATCATCTGGATCCTCCAAGGCTTGCTTTTATGCTTTGGTAGGGCAGGTCCAGAGCAGCCTTTATTTAGGGCTAATTTAGCCCTATAACCAAGGCAATATCTTTTTGATGCCCTACATATACTTTGGCTAGTGAGAACATACACTATTCCCAACCTTGTGTGAGTCTCAGCCTACTATTTTTCAGTGGAGTTCTTTTTTTGGCTTCAGGTAGTTTCTTCTTATGCATGTGAAGATCAGTACTCAACTAGACTCAAGGGTACACACCTGCATATCTCTGGGGTTCTCTGGGCAACTTCTCCTCTCTTACATTGTGCCCCACAAATGAGAGCTGCCTTTGCCCCATCCAACTCCCATCTCTGTCTTCTCAACTCAAGGAAACCACTGGGCTCTATTTGGGTTCCCCTCTCAGCTCTGCAGCCTGAAAAACACCTCCCAACAAGAAACTGGGGCAACCACGGAGCTCGGTAAATTCGTTTCTCTTCTTTCAGTGATCACAGCCATGTTGCCTCTTATCCAATGTCTCTAAATTGTTATTTCATATGCTGACTTTCCAGTTGTTTAAAATAGCAAGGTAAATTCAGTCCCTGACATTCCATCGTTGCTGGACAGAATCAATTTTGTAATCAACTAGTGATTTCACAATTTCTTATCTAAAGTATTCATCCAGAACTCTCTTTTTTAGTACCTAACAATGCTAACTACTCCTTTTTTTCTTGGAATTTGTTCCACTCTTAGTTTGACACTAAACTCTTAATTCTCCTGCTTCTCTATGATTTCTTATTCTTGAATCCCCAAATATAGGCAAATTTCCAAAGTTCTGTCCTTGCCACATTATCTTTTTCCATCTGTGCAGGATTCTCACCATGTGTGATTTCAACAAGGCCTACAATTTCATTTATGACCTTTCTTTTGCTGCTGACTTTTAACACGAGAGAAGCATCACATGTAACTGGCTCTGGACTTTTTCATTCATGAACAGAATACAAAGAAAAAAAGCAGAACACAAAATGTAAAATCTCAACTCCATTTTAAAATGTGAGAGTTCATACATATACTCTCATAACACGTAACCAAAACAAATAAACAAACACACCCAGAAGTTAATTCAGTTAAAATGTTAAGGATGATAATCTATTCTATGGATAATTTTTTCTTCTATATACTTTTCTGCCTTTTCTACACAGGCACACATAAACACACACACATTGGCATACACTAAATTTATAACGAAAACTTATTTTCTAAATCTCCACTTCCAGCTCACAGCTTCAGCATCTCAAACCAATACATATTCCAAGACTAGTCACATATCTTCCACCTAGAGCCTGCCTGTCCTTCTCTGTTCTATTTAATAGTACAAAGTCCTCTCATAAACTTCAGTCATTTCAACTTGTTCCTCTGTCCCCACACTCAGTCAACAATCCTGACAGAAATGATTCTCAATTCATGGGAAACAATATTACTGCAGAAAGCTCTAGAATAATGATCTTAAGCAGCACTGAATAGCTAGAGAATGAGATCCCCCCCCCCCCCTTTTTTTTTCTAGGTCAGAGATACAGGAGAAATCTGCAGAGGAAGCAATCCCCTTGGCATAGAACCAGGTTGTGCCAGGGGTAAAGAGGTAGACTTTGAGGAAAGGGCCAAAGTTGGACAATAAGCCCAGGGGAAAAACTACCGTACTGAGCAGACTGAGAGTCAAGAGGCTGGGGACTTAATGACCCTCTATTCTGGTTGATACATATACATGAAAACAAGGAGAAATATGTAGTAAAATAAAACTTTAAATGGCACTATGGTATAAATCTGTTTTGCTGACAAAACTGGCATTAAATGATGGTTGATGTGAATAATACACACTACCAACTTTTTACATATAATTAACCAGCTCTGAATGATAAAGTCTTACCTTTTTATTCTAATGCTCCTTTAAAAATAGGTAATAGGGGAGCCTGGCGCTTCAGTCGGCTGAGCATTGGACACACATCAGGTCACAATCTTACGGTTCACAAGTTTGAACCCTGCATCAGCCTTTCTGCTATCAATGTGGAGCCCTCTTCAGATCCTCTGCCCACCCCACCTCCCTCTCTCTCAAAAATAAACATTAAAAAAATAATAAAAATCGGTAATAAGTGAACAAGGTACAGAATTCAAAGATCACAAAATACGATGTCTGAGCCTTGAGGACAGTATGTTAAGTGAAATAAGCCAGTCACAAAAATACATACAAATATTTTATGACTCCACTTTTATGGGGTATCTAGAGTAGTCAAATCCATAGAAACACAACGTAGAATGGGTGATTGCCAGAGGTAAAGGGGAGGAGGAAACGAGGAGCTGTTTAATGGGTTTGAAAAGTTCTGGGGGCACCTGGGTGGCTCAGTTGGTTAAGCATCAGCCTTTTGGTTTTGGCTCAGGTCATGATCTCATGGTTTGTGAGTTTGAGCCCCACTTCGGGCTCTGCTGACAGTGTGGAGCCTGCTTGGGATTCTCTCTTTCTCAAAATAAATTAAAAAAAATTGTTTTAAGTCCTGGATACTGGTTATACAATGATGTGAATAAAATTAAATGAAGAGTACCGAATTGTACACCTGAAATGCTTAATACAGTACATTTTATATTATGTGCACTTTGCCATTATGAAAATTTTTAAAATTTAAAAGTATACGAGTATTCAGGGAAAGTATCTCCCATTTTGTTCCCCAGCCACCAACTTCTCCCCAGAGAGCCAGCATTAATATATTTTTCTATACTTCCAGAAATATTCTATTTATATACTTTTTATGTAAATGACTTAAAAAATATACCCACACAAAATACAGTTGGTCCTTAAACAACACAGGTTTGAACTTTTCAGATTTAGTCATAAAATTTTTTTTGATGAATACAGTATAGTACTGTAAATGTATTTTCTCTTCCTCTTAATAAACATTTTTTCTCTAGCTTATATATTTGTATAATATACAAAATATGTGTTAATTCACTGTTTATGTTATGTTCACAGCAAGCCTTCCAATTAACAGTAGGCTACTAGCAGCTAAGTTTTGGGGGAGTCAAAAGTTACACACTGGAAATGCAAATCAAAACTACAATGACTTCATACTAGTCAGAATGGCTAGTATTAAAAACACAAGAAATAACAAGTGCTGGCAAGGATGCGGAGAAAAGGGAACCCTCACCCAGTTGGTGGGAACGTAAGTTGGTGCAGCTGCTATGGAAAACAGTAGTTTTCCTCAAAAAATTATAAATTCTGTATGATCCACTAATTCTCTGCCAGGTATTTACCCAAATGAAAACACTAGTTTCAAGATACATGCACTCTTATTTACTGCAGTATTATTTATAATAGCTAAGAGCTGAAGGCAATTTAAGTGCCCATGGATGGATGGATGGATGGATGGATGGATGGATAAAAAAGATGTGGTATATATGCACACTGAAGTATGACTCAGCCATAAAACAGAACGAAATCTTGCTATTAGTGACAACATGGATGGACCTAGAGGGTATCATGCTAAGTGAAATCAGAGACAAATACCACAAGATTTCATTTATATGTGGAAAAATCTAAACAACAAATGAACAAACAAAAACAGAAAAATTCTCACAGAGAACATACCTGTGGTTGCCAGAGGGAAGGGGGGGTTGAGGGGACAGGCGAAACAGGTGAAGGAAATTAAGAGGTACAAACTTTCAGTAATAAAAAAAAGTCACAAACAGGGATGAAAAGTGTAGCAAAAGGAATGCAGTCTATAATATTACAACAATGTTGTATGGTGACAGAGTGTAACTGCATGTATAGAATTGTGGATTATTTTGAATACCTGAAATGTAACACTGCATGCCAACTATACTTCAATTTTAAAAAATGCAAATTGTACTACACAGGTGGTCAGTGCCCCTAACCCCCATGTTTTTCAAGGGTCAACTGTATTAGCATACTACATATATCATTCATGCACCTTGCTTGGTCTTTTAAAAACATCTTAAGAGATGTTTCTAAATTAGTTCACAAAGAACTCCCTTTCACTTTTTAAGAGCTGCTATTCATTCACTCTATTACATTACCATTAATTATTTCACCAGTTCCCCACTGACTGGTAACCAGATTTTGTCCCAACTTTTGTTATGATAAGCATGGCAATGAATGTCTTCATACTACTTAACTGCCACATACAAGAGTGTATATGTATGTATTCGTGTTTACAAGCACAGAAAAGAACTGCTAAAAAAAAAAGGGGGGGTATGTGCATTATGACTGTGTATATACATGCTATTATCTACTTAGAATTTGTTATTGAATTATAGCATACATTCAGAAAAGTACACAAAAGCTTGATGAATTTTCCCAATGTAAGCACAACTGTGTAACCAGGACCCACACTAAGATATAGAACACTACACGCCTCCAAAAGCTTGTCTTGTGTTCCTTTTCAGTGAGGTAACACTACTCTGACTTCTAACAACATAGCTTTAATTTTGTGTTTTGGAACTTGTATTTTTATCTGGCTCTTTCACTCGCCATTATGGTTGTAAGAACCATCTATTTTTGTGTGTAAATTGTAACTCATTCATTCTTGTTCTCTGTAATATTCTACTGTATAAACACATCATAATTTATTTATCCTTACTACTCTTGAAGTACATACATTTTTAATTTTAATGGATATTATCAAACTGCTCTTCAGAGTTTAGAATCCTACCATTACTATATGGAACTTGATACTTCTCTACATCTTAGCCAAGTTAATCAAAATTTTTGATCTTTGCCAATCTAATACATTAAAAACGTTTTCAATATAGTTTCAATTTGCTCTTATTATGGCTGAAATTTCCTGTTTAAGAACTATTTGTGTTTATTTTCAACTGTCTTTTTTTAAGTTTGTTTGTTTGTTTTGAGAGAGAGAGAGAGAGAGAGAGAGAGAGAGAGAAGAGAAGGAGAGAATTCCAAGCAGGTTCCACACTGTCAGCGCAGAGCCCAATGCAGGGCTCGAACTCAAGAACCATGAGATCATGATCTGAGCCGAAATCAAGAGTTGAATGCTTAACTGACTGAGCCACCCAGGTGCCCCTATTTTCAACTGTCTTTGAATGTACTGTGCCCACTCGTCTGTTGAGATGTTGGTCCTTCCTGTATTTATTTAAAAGGATTCCTGTCTTTTCCTTTTCTTTAAAGGAAATTAGCTCCTTGAAAATGATGCACGGCAAATATTTTTTCCCAGTTTATCTTTGGCATTCCAACTTCATTTATGCTAGTTTTTGCCATGCATAGGTTTTGTCTGTCTTTATGCAAATTAATCAACTTTTTCTCTTTATGGTTCTGAGATTTTATAAAACTTAGAGCAACTGGAACTCTCATATGTTGCTGGTGGGAATGTAACCTGGTATACTCACTGTGGAAAACAGTTTGGCAATATACACTAAAATTAAACATATATGTAGCCTATGACCCACCACTTCCACTCAATTCCAAGAACAAATGAGTACTTAACACCCAACAAACACATACAAGAGTGTTCTAAGCAGTTTTATTCATTTTAGCAAAAAAAAAAAAAAAAAAGTAAACAACCAAAATTTTTATCAATGATAGTGTGGCATATTAACACAATACTACACAATAAAAAAGAACTGCTACATGCAACATAAATAAATCTCATAAATACAGTGTTAAGCGAAAGAAATGAGACACAAAAGAAGACTTAATATATTGATTTATTTGAAGATCAAAAACAGGCAAAACTAATTGATGGCTAGAGGCCCAAAAAGCGATTACCACCAAGGGGGTTGGTACTGACTAGGAGGCAAATATAAGGGAAACTTTGGGGGTGCTAGAGAGTCTATTTCCTGATCTAGATGACAGATCCTGTTACACGTGTACAGATACATAAAAAATATTGGCCCTTTAAAATATGTGTACTTTCCTTTTTTTTTTTATTTTTTAAATTTACATCCAAATTAGTATATAGTGCAACAATGATTTCAGGAGTAGATTCCTTAGTGCCCCTTCCCCATTTAGCCCATCCCCCCTCCCACAACCCCTCCAGTAACCCTCAGTTTGTTCTCCATATTTATGAGTCTCTTCTGTTTTGTCCCCCTCCCTGTTTTTATATTATTTTTGTTTCCCTTCCCTTATGTTCATCTGTTTTGTCTCTTAAAGTCCTCATACGAGTGAAGTCATACGATTTTTGTCTTTCTCTGACTAATTTCACTTAGCATAATACCCTCCAGTTCCATCCACGTAGTTGCAAATGGCAAGATTGCATTCTTTTTGGTTGCTGAGTAATACTCCATTGTGTGTGTGTGTGTGTGTGTGTGTGTGTGTGTATGTATGTATATATATGTATGTGTGTGTGTATATATATATATATATACACACACACATACATATATATACCACATCTTCTTTACCCATTCATCCATCCATGGACATTTGGGCTCTTTCCATACTTTGGCTGTTGTTGATAGTGCTGCTATAAACATGGGAGTGCATGTGTCCCTTCGAAACAGCACACCTGTATCCCTTGGATAAATGCCTAGTGTGCAATTGCTGGGTCGTAGGGTAGTTCTATTTTTAGTTTTTTGAGGAACCCCCATATTGTTTTCGAGAGTGGCTGCACCAGCTTGCATTCCCAAAATATGTGTACTTTCCTATCTGTGAATTGTATCTCAATAAAAGCTTTTCTTTTTTTTAAGTGAGATGGCAAGCTAGCTTTCTTTTTTCTCAAATGGCTAACACAATACTACTTACTTATCGAAGAATTCACTGTTTTCACCTTCATTACCTGTGACATTTCTATAAATGAGGTCACAGCACTACTCTCAGCTCTGTTCTGGGGATAACCTACCTGCTCCGGAATGCTTAATCACTTCAGCTTGAACCCTGACTTTCACAGTACTAATTCTCCTTCGTGAATTATTGATTTTCATATTTTATAAAAAATTCCATTTGTGTTCTTTCATATAAACTTTAGAATCATGTTTTTAAAAGCCTGTGGAAATATTAACTGGGATTACACTGAATTTACAAATTATGTTTGATCAACTCCAAAATACCTTCAATGTAAGATGTACAATTTTATGTAGCCCTAAAAAAAAGGACATTGCTACCCTGACATAATGCTGCCTTGTGACTGAGGATTTTTCTTTTAGGCTTATTAAAATAGCTCTTTTAGCATATGCATATGAATTGTGCTTATAATGAAAGGAATATAAGTAAAATAAACTGGTTAAGATGTTCATAAATAAAACTTCTTCACCACTACCACATGGCCAGAAGTGACTAGAAGGTATCCTCAATTTTAAGGCATATCTCAATTAAAAAAAATTTTTAATGTTTGTTTATTTTTAAGAGAGAGAGACAGAGACAGAGCACGAGTGGGGCGGGGGCAGAGAGAGAGAGGGAGACAGAATCCAAAGCAGGCTCCAGGCTCTGAGCTGTCAGCACAGAGCCCTACACAGGGCTTGAACTCGCAAGCCACGAGACCATGACCTGAGCCGAAGTTGGACGCTTAATCAACCCAGGTTAAGCCCAGGCACCCCAAGGCATATCTCAATTTTAGAAATGACAAGACGCAAAAGTGTATTTAGCAATATGCAATATGACAGTCTACAGGGATAATGATATCTTTCCAATGTGACAGTTATCCTAAGAAAAAGTTATGTTTCAGCATTTATTCAATTATTTTATGTCCTTCAGTGAAGTTTCACATTTTTCAGAGATACCCTTTGTCTTCTTGTTAAATGTTTTGGTTTTTTTTTAATGTATTTTGATATAGACTTTTTTCACTTTAAAAATTCTGTTAGCAAGATGTGCAAAACTGCTGTTTAGAAATCTACAAAACATTACTGAGAAAAAAATTAAAGAAGACCAAAACACACTGACAGACAATGTTCATGAACTGGAAGATGCAACTGTGTAAATATTTCCATTATCCCTAAACTTATTCAATGCCAATTCCAATCAAAATCCTAACAAGTATTCTTGTAGAATCTTACAACCCGATTCTAAAATGTATATACAAATGCAAGGAGCCAAAAATAACCAAGATTTATTATTTACTATTTATCAAGATTTATAAAGCTACACAGTAACTCTCAAACCTGAGATTCTAAAGAGCTTCAGTTCATGTGCTTTTATCTATTATATTTATCACATTTGAAATTAAAATAGAAAACTGAAATATTTGTTCACTTAAAAATAACAAGAGGGGTGCCTGGGTGGCTCTCTCGGTTAAGCTTCCGACTTCGGCTCAGGTCATGATCTCGCAGTTTCTCGCAGTTCGAGCCCCATGTTGGGCTCTGTGCTGACAGCTCGGAGCCTGCAGCCTGCTTCGGATTCTGTGTCTCCCTCTCTCTCTGCCCCTCCCCTGGTTGTGCTCTCTCTCTGTCTCTCAATAATAAATAAATGTTAAGAAAAAAAAAATGTTTTAATTAAAAAAAAATAACAAGAAATCCATTACATATTAACAGAAATAAATTCTTTATGAAAAATCACTATTTTCCAAAACAAAAACTTAGTGAAGAGTCACATCTGGCTTAAAAGGAGACAGTTTTTGTCTAGAGACAATTAAAAAAAATTCCACATAGATTGTTGACCTAAATGTGAAAGACAAAATGTAAGAGAAAATATCTTTATAGAGAATATCTTCAATACCAAGATACAAAAAGCTGATTATAAAGGAGAAGGTTAACTATGTTAAAACTAATAATTTCTGTTAATCAAAACATACTTTTAAGAAAATGAAAAGGCAAAGCAAGCCACAGAGTGGAAGAGAATATACACAACACAGATTATCTGAAAAAATATACATGAACATACATAGACATATATAGACACATGTATATACATACACACATATATACATATAAATATGTATATACATATGTATCTTAAAATGAATAAGACAAAGAACAAACACCAGGTAAAAAAATGGGCAAAAGACTTTAATGAGCCTTTCAAAGAGAAGATATCTAAATGGCCAACAAAAAAACAGAGGAAAGGCTGCTCAACCCCTTTAGTAATTAGGGAAATGCAAATTAAAACCAAATAGGAACGTTAAATAGAACAACCACTTTGGGAAACTGTTCTATAGTTTCTAACAAAATTATATACCTACCCTATGACCCAAAAATACACTGAGTGTGTGTGTGTGTGTGTGTGTGTGTGTGTGTGTGTGTGTGTGTGTGTAAAATCATACAATGGCGCTAAGCAATAAAAAAATAACTGATAAAACCAACAACTTGGATGAACTGCTATTATGCTGGGCAAAAGAAGCCAGACACAAGAGAGTGCATACTGTTAGGAGTCCTTTTACATGAAGTTCAAGAATAGGAAAAGCAAATTTACAGTGACAGAAGTCAAAACAGTATTGTCAGGGGGCGCCTGGGTAGCTCAGTGGGTCCAGCGACCGACTTCGGCTCAGGTCATGATCTCACGTTTGTGAGTTCGAGCCCCGTGTCAGGCTCTGTGCTGACAGCTCAGAGCCTGGAGCCTGCTTCTGATTCTGTGTCCCCCTTTCTCTCTGCCCCTCCCCCACTCATGCTCTGTCTCTCTCTGTCTCAGAAATAAACATAAAAAAATTAAAAAAAAAACAGTATTGTCAGAATAACAGCTTCTGACTGAAAAGTTGCATAAGAGTACTTTCTGAGGCGATAGGAATGTTCTTCTGAGTAGTGGCACATGCATATACAAAAAAATTTTCAAGTTGTACATTTAGGATTTTTGCATTTTACTGAAATACACCTCAATAACCCACAAAAATCCATTACATATATACCAGAATGGCTAATAAAATTTAATAGACTGACAATTCCAACACCCGACAAACAGGTAGAACAACAGGAAATCTCATACATTGTTGGTAGGAATCTAAATTATTGCAATCACTTTGGAAAACAGTCTGGCATTACCAACTAAAATTGAAGACACACAAAAATGTTCATAGCAGCATTATTCATAATTGCTGCAAAGTGAAAACAACTTAAATGTCCATCCAAAAAAAGAGTGAATAAGTTAATTGTGATGTATCTGTATAACAGAATAGTCAGCAATGATACCTAAACTCTAGCTCCGTAAAACATGGATGAATTTCACAAAATACTGTTGAGTGAAAGCAGCCAGAATAAAGAATACAAACTAAATGGTTCCATTTAAATGGAACCGTTTACAAAGTTCAAAAAGCAGGAAAAACTAAACCAAGTTTAGATGCAACCTCAGGTAGAAAAGTAAGAAAGTGAGTATCATAAAAGTCAGGACAGAAGTTAGTTACTCTTGAGAAGGAGGAAGAGTATATTTGATAAGGAGGGGGTTAAGGGAGGGCTTTCTGAAGACAATAGTCTATTTGATTACCTGGATGTTGGTTACAAGGGTTATGCTTTGTCATTACTACGTCAAAAAAGATGCACAGCTCAAGGTCTCTTCCATATGTATGTTACAAATCAGAACAAAAAAGGTTAAAAAAAAAAAATCAATGGGACCTGGTGATTGATTGGATTTGGTGGGGGAGGGGAGGGTAGAGAAACAACCAAGGACAACTCCCAGGTTTCTGACTTGCACAACTGCTGGGGCAGTGATGCCTTTCACTGGGATCAGAAAAAGCATTTTCAGGGTAAGAATATTAATTAAATCTTGGACACATTAACTTATAGCACTTTGGAGACATCTAACTAGAGATGTCCAGCAGGCAATTAGATATGCAGACCTAGAGTTCAAAAGAGAGATATAAATTTTGAGGCTATAGACATAAATTTCCAGGCTAGAGATATAAATTTTAGGTTCATCTGTGAGTGATGCCATGAACACAGACATGACTGTTTAGAGAAAGAAGACTAACAAGAGGGTAGGGCTGATTCCTGGTAAACCAACATAATGGGTAATTGCAGGAGGATAAGCCAGTAAAGAAAGCTGAGAAGGAACCAAGTGGTAGGAGGAAAATCAAGAACATGTCATGAACCATTAAGCAAGGGAAGAGAACGTCTCATGAGTAATAAGTCACCCACTGCAGGTTGATGCATACTTAAGAGAGAATATGGCTTATGTGCAATACTCAGCAAGCCAGTTTTTATTCCACCTCTTTCTGGTTGATTTGAGACAACAACCCAAGAGAAAAACCAATGCTTCTGAGAATGGCTGAAAGTTTCTATGTTATCTTTAGAAGTGAGCAATCAAGGCCCTTCTCACTGTTCTTTCTCCCTGATTCTCAGGAAGGAAGAGTACAGATTTGAGAGCACTGATAGGGTCTGTGTGATACTGGGTAGAATCGCCGTTAAAAGTTCAGCACACGAGTACAGGCTCACTTTTCTGCTTCTTCTACATGACTAGAGTAGTATGAGAAGCCCTCAAGAGGGTTTCTCTTCTCTAAGTGAGAGCCAGGGCCAAACCTACTACTTGGGCAGAAAAGGCCTGAGGCGTGTGGCCAAGGCCAGATCAGCAGTCAGCCAAAGCAAATATGCGCTTTGGTTACACAGCCCTGGGCACTGATAGGAATGAGTTAGAGCAGGCTTTGCTCACATCACAAAGGAAAAATCTAGCCATGTTTGAGAATTGGGGAGATGAAAGGGGTCCATATCACAGCCTGTTTTAGTGTGAAACAATTTAAGACTAACTGGATTAAAAAAAAAAATTTCCACATGAACCCAGCTGGGCTCATTACATTCTTTTGTCTTGGGAGTTTGGTACCCAAGTCCTAGTTAAGAATAAATGCAAAGTATTTTAGTTTTTCATTTGTAAGTACAAATATTTAACATAAATTTCTTCCTTGGGGAGCCTATAGACTTGAAAATAGTGGTTGCAGACTAGAGAAAATTGTTCCTGGGATCCATGACCAGGAATACCATCATAAAATTTCTCAATTTACAGCACCACATAAATCACATACAAAACAAGACCACAATGGGCATCTAGGTTAAAATGATAACAGATTAGTAACTCCAGAAATAGATACAATATGTTACTTGATGGGAAGTTTTGAGTAAAGGTTGACTCCCAAATTCATCTAAAAATTAAGTACAATTCTAATCAAAATCTCATTGGGATGTTTTTTAGAACTCATCAAAATAAATTCTAAAATTCACCTGAGATGGCATAGCCAAAACATTTTTTAAAATGAGCATATTTGCCCTATCAGATATCAAATTACTATTTAAAACCACAGGGCAGATGGGGACTATAGTAATGGAAATGTGTGGAAACACAGACAGCATGTCACTAGAACAGAGCTGAGAATCCAGAAAGAGGCCCTATAGAATACAAGGAAATTCTTGTGGTACTTCAAATATGGTCAAGTCAATAAATTGGGAGTTAGGCAAAAGTCTATCAATTTAGAAAAAAGTTAGATCCCTACCTCACACCACACACAAAAGTATATTCCATTCAAACTAAAGGAGCTAAATATGAAAAAAAATTCAAACAAAATATATGAAAGTTAAAAAAAAACCAACCACCTTGGGATGCTACAGATTTTGCGGAACAAGATTAATGAAAGAAAAAAAAAACATGTTTTAAAACAATAGCTACATTTTATGAGCATTTACTTTTGTGCCAGGTGCTATACTGTTTACAGAAACTGGTGCATTGGTACACTTCATATTCACAATAATCCTGAGTTAAACACTACTGTCACCCTCATTTTATGAAGAGGAAACTGAGACAAAAGAGAGATCAAGTTATGCAGCCAAGATTTCAATCCAGGTACTCTTGCTCTATAGAAGTCTGTGATAGTAATTTTTAACACAATGCACAAGCAGAAATAAATCAAACTTCTAAAACACAGTGTAGTTGAGTATACTCCACCTTAATTCATATTTTGTCATGGATCTTCCACTATTTTACTTCTCAAATACAATGATTATTTATTTTTTTTTGAGAGAGAGAGCATGCACAAGCAGAGGAGGGACACATACACAGAGAGAGAGTGAGAAAGAGAGAGAGAGAGGGAGACAGAGAGAGATGTACAGAATCTGATGCAGGCTCCAGGCTCTGAGCTGTCAGTGCAAAGCCCAATGCAGGGGCTCGAACTCTGAAGTTTGAGATCATGACCTGAGCCAAAGTCGGACGCTTAACCGACTGAGCCACCCAGATGCTCCTCAACGACTATTTTTAAAATGGTCAATAATCACACAACAGTGACAATAGCATCCTTGAAATTCCCCTAAGTTATAGATGCTCATAATGAAAGCAACTTTATAGCTTATAATCTAATGGTTTTAAAAATTCTTAGTAAAAGAATTTTTTCCAAATGAAATTTTATGTGGATCTATAATGAGAAACAGATTAAAGTAGTATTTCATTCTATCACTGTATTTTATTTAAGTATTTACAGCTTTTTAAGTGTTTTATTTTATTTATTTTAAATAGGCTCCACGCCCAACGTGGGGCTTGAACCCACAACCCTGAGATCAAGAGTCTGATGCTCTACTGACTGAGCCAGCCAGGCACCCCTTATCAGTGTATTTTAAAAGCTCAAGTTTATAACATTTACAATGAAGGTGTTCTAATTAACACAAACTAAATTATGGATGATTGGGGCAGTCAGACTTGTTATGTTTTGATTGCACAGTATCAAGAAAAGCCCGATCCAAAGAGATTAGCAGTTGCAAATGATAAAGACTTTTTTTGTCATTTTTTTAATAGTACATTAATGCTATCTAAGGATTTTATTATACCTGTCCAGAAGTCTAAGTAGAAGAATATTCCTAAGTTAAATCTCTAATAATAAATCTTAAAATATGTAATAATGATGACATGACATATTATGCATAAAGCAGTCACATGTAATAGTGTAAGGCAATAAGAGTTCCGTAATAGTGAATTTGCTGATACAATTTTACATGAGCAAACAAGCACCGGCCTGAATTTTTAAAATTACCAATATATAGCTGTAATTCTTCTAATCAATAGTATTTTTTAGAATTCAAGTATATACACAAAGAAAGCAAGAAACTCTATTATAAGGATTGTTATCCTGAATGGTGGTATTATGGATAATTTTAATTTCTTTTTTTAAGAGAGAGAGAGTGCACGAGCAGGGGAGAGGCAGAGAGAGAGGGAGGGAGAGAGAGAAAATCCCAAGCAGGCTCTGTACCCGCAGCATGGAGCCCAACACAGGGCTGATCCCCCAAACCGTGAGATCATGACCTGAGCCAAAATCAAGAGTAAGACACTTAACCGACTGAGCCACCCAACTGCCCTAGGATAATTTTAATTTTGTCCTTTTGCTTATTTTCCCTCAAATATTCTAAACATGTTACTTTCCCCCTCTTCTTTTTTACTTTTTATCTCAAAATAACTATAAATCACAGGGATTTGCAAAAAATGCACAGAATGGTCCCCAGGTCACTTTTCCAAACTTTATATCTTGGTTAATATCTTGCATAACTATAGTACAATATCACAATGAGGAAACTAATCTATTTTTTTTTTTTTTTTTGAAAGAGAGAAAGAGGAAAGAGCAGGGAACAGGCAGAAAGGGAAGGATCAGAGGATCCAAAGTGGGCTCCATGCTGACAGCAGAGAGCCCAACACAGAACCCGTACCCACAAACCTCAAGATCATGACCTGAGCCAAAGTTGGACATTCAACCTACTGACCCACCCAGGTACCCCCAGGAAACTAATCTGGGTACAATCTAGAGTTTACTGAGATTTCATTACCTGCATGTTTGTGTATGTGTGTGTTTCTATGCAATTTTATCACATTTGTAGCTTCGTGTAACCACAACTGAAATACAGAACTGTTCCTTCCCCACAAGGCTCCCCTCAAGCTACCTGCCTTAACCAAGCCATCCCTTCCCCCATTCTGAACTCCCTGGCAATTACTAATCTGTTCTCCATTGCTATAATTTTGTTATTTCAATAATGCTATATAAATGCAATCATACAGTATGCAACTATTTAAGATTGGTACTTTTTCTCACCTAGCATAACTATCCTGTGAGATAACCTGGCAGTGGTTATCACAGTGGTCTCTACTGTGTTAAAAAATTTAGCATGTTATGCAATTGAGTATATATAAATGTTTATAATGTTTTAAAGTTTAACATGTTGAAATGTGAATCAAATGCTTATGAAATCCCTGTTGTACCACCACACAACTAGGAGTTTGGGGAATGAATTTTGAAAACGGATAATCTAATACCAATCTAGTGCAACTGAATACAAATACTATATAGAAGAGAAACCCAAGGCTCAGTGCTTTTAAGTTTTGTCCAAGTTTGCAAGAACACATGGTTTATAAGAATGCCTGGTTTTGCATTTTTCGGGACAAGCTCTAGATTCCAGTCCTTTCCCAACCCAGGTGGGTCTATGTTACATCCAAATATGGCCACTTGCTAGTCCCCCCAAAGGGCCACCGTTTTCTGCCTTTCCCAATACTGTTCCCTAAAGTCTTCCAAATTGTCAAGGAAATGAATCCCTGTTAAATTCCTACTTCTGTATGGTGATTTAGCCAGCACCACACCCCAGGCCCAATTCTCCTGACTCCATGTACAGTAGGTCCATGACTCAACATCTCTCTCAGAAAGGACTACCCCACCCTAGTACGAATTCAAACTAACTTTCTCCCCTCCCCGCCTCTGGTGCCTAGATGCCCTTTATCTTCCTTTCCTTGGCAATTATGTTAAGTCTTCCTGATAGCTCACCGCACTGCATACCTGTTCACTAAGTGTGACAAACTCCTTATCTTCACAAGTTGAGGATTAGAAGGCAACCACTCCAGAAACAACTTCTTATATACCATACCTCCATAGTAATGTCCTTACTTTTCTAAAAAAATTGCTCTAAAAAAGTAAAAGCTACAATACAAACACTAGGCATTTTGGCATACAGATGTTAAAAAAAAATGGCACCAAGGTTGGCATAGTTTTAAAAATTTGGCTGATATGGGCATCACTCTGTCAATATTAGATCACTCAATCTAATATTGAGACAGACTGCCTGGGTTAGAATCAGGCCTCTGCCATCGTATTACCTAAATCAAGTTTCATTTGTATTTTGTGTGCCTCAGTTTTCTCATCTGTAAAACAGTGATAAAAGCACCTCATAGGCCTGTTATGAGAACTAAATAATACAAGTAAAGCATTTAGAACACTGCTTAGCACACAGTAAGTATTATCTTAAGTTTTCACAGTTATCTCTAATGCATGGCAGTCTGGTCACCCTTTGTGGATATGCCTCCTTTCCTCTTGTACTCTAAGTCTGTACTGCTTCTGAAATTTCCATACCAAGAAACAATAGTAACATAAGAACCTATATTTTATTTATTAGGTTCATATCAGTCAAAACAAACTACTAGAACAAATTTTCTTTTACATATCAGCAATTATTAACAACATAACAAATGTGAATATAAGCACTTAAAATATGTGATGGAAAGAATGCTAACAAAAAGTAAGGTACACATCAGGATATATAATATGATAATTTATGTTTAAAAATGGGGGTGGCACCTGGGTGGCTCAGTTGGTTAAGCGTCCGACTTTGGCTCAGGTCATGATCTCACAGAGCATGAGCTTGAGCCTCACATCAGGCTCTGTGCTGACACCTCAGAGCCTGGAGCCTTCTTCGGATTCTGTCTCCCTCTCTCTCTGCATCCCCACCCCACTTGTGCTCTCTCTCTTTAAAATAAATATTTAAAATAAATAAATAAAATAAAAATGGGAAGAATAATACGGTCATATTTATGCTTGTATGTGCACAAAAAGCTCTGGAAAGTTTCACAGTTGCTGATGGAGGACAACTGCATGTTTGGGTGACAGGGTTATGAAGGAGATTATTCACCATATATGCTTAGTATCTTTGAATTTGAAGCAGCAAATGCATAATCTATACAAGAATTTAACTCAAAAAAAATGTAGGCGGGGTCTCTAAACAAGTACTCTGGAAGCCAGGCTTCTAGTCCCAATCTGCTGTAACTGTGTTACCCTGGGCAAATTGTTTAACCTCTGAGTCTAGGTGGACAAAGCGAGGAGCACCAAAAACTTCAAGGTTCTATTCTAAAAATGTAAGATCTCAGGGCGCCTGGCTGAGCATGTGAGTCTTGATCTCAGGCTCATGAGTTCAAACCCCACGTTGAGCAGTAGAGCCTACTTTAAAAAAAAAAAAAAAAAAAAAAGGAAGATTTCAACAAAGGGGTAGTAAGTAGATGGCACTACTACTTTTTTTTTCTGTCATGAGAGGAGTACTAAACCAACATTTTGCAAAAGAAGGCAACTTTTTGAGGAGTTGATGGCTTTCAAATACTATTTTACAGTTGATGGCTTTCAAATACTATTTTGCAGCTTTTAAAAATGTAGAATTGCCAAGTCTATTAATCTTTAAAGATAACTTGTATTACTCTTAACAAAAAAAAACCTTTCTTAGAAGGGGGTCTAATGTAACTTGCAGAAAATACCTATAAAGAATATTCTGCATATCATATTGTTTCTCTTGCCATGCTTCTGAAATTGTTTTAAATGGACTTTAAGTCTTTATACTATGGCATGGAGGGAACAATAAAGTATAATAATTTACATTTAAAAAATACACAAATGACTGGGGCACCTGGGTGGCTCAGTCAGTTGAGCGTCCGACTTCAGCTCAGGTCATGATCTCACGGCTCGTGAGTTCGAGCCCCGCTTCGGGCTGTGTGCTGAGCCTACTTCATATTCTGGGTCTCCCTCTCTCTCTCTGCCCTCTCCCGCTCATGCTGTCTCTGTCTCTCAAAAATAAACATTAAAAAAAAATTTTTTTAAATACACAAATGACTATACCTTAAACAAACAACTTACATTACTTAAAGGCATTTATTATCAGATACTGCAAAAAAAGTAACATCTCCAATCAATGGCAACAGCCATAATTGAGTATATAATTTATTCCAGGTACTATCCAGGTATTCATTCCTCCTATCATTGTTAATCCCACCATCCTCTGGCAAAGCAGGTTTTAACAGCCCCATTTACCATATGTAGCAATGGAGGCTCCCTGAAGGTAAGTGACCAGCTTGAGGTCACAGTCTAACAAGCAGCAGAACTAGGAGCCCACCAAGAATCTTTGGATCTGAGCTCTGCACAAAACAGGGGCTACTGAATGTTGGCTGGAAGGCTGGTGCAGGTTTGCAACAGACTTTTTACTGATTTGTATAAAAATGAGGAAAAATAATAAGAAAGGAAACTTTTTAATAAAGCTAAATGATTCAATCTTATTTCATTTTACTTTACAGAGAGATGGTATGGGAGGGGGCAGAGGGAGAGAGAGAATCTGAAGCAGGCTCAGCAGGGCCTGATGCAGGGTTTGATCCCATGACCCTGGGATCATGACCTGAGTTGAAAGCAAGAGTGGATACTCAACCAACAGAGCCACCCAGGTGCCCCTAAATGATTCAATTTAGAGGTCTTTTATTCTGAAATTCTGTCCTCTCAAATTATTTGAGTTAAAATATCCTTTTTTATTTATTTATTTTTTTATATATTTTTTTTAACGTTTATTTATTTTTGAGACAGAGAGAGACAGAGCATGAACAGGGGAGGGGCAGAGAGAGAGCGAGACACAGAATCGGAAGCAGGCTCCAGGCTCTGAGCCATCAGCCTAGAGCCTGACGCGGGGCTCGAACTCACGGACCGCGAGATCGTGACCTGAGCTGAAGTCGGACGCTCAACCGACTGAGCCACCCAGGCGCCCCAAAAATATCCTTTTTTATTTATTTTTTTTTATTTAAAAAAAAATTTTTTTAACGTTTATTTATTTTTGAGACAGAGAGAGACAGAGCATGAATGGGGGAGGGTCAGAGAGAGGGAGACACAGAATCCGAAACAGGCTCCAGGCTCCGAGCGGTCAGCACAGAGCCTGATGCAGGGCTCATGACCTGAGCCGAAGTCGGACGCCTAACCGACTGAGCCACCCAGGCGCCCCAAAAATATCCTTTTTTAAAATAAAATGATAGTGAATGTAGCTAGTGATATGTTACTGTTTTTATTGGCTACACCTGACAAAACAAAACAAAACAAAACAAACAAAACAAAACAAAACAAAACAAAACAAAAATTGGTAACTCCACTGCACCCAATTTGGGGTGGTGGTGGATAATTTCTTCTTTAAAAACAATTTTTTTAAGTTTATTATTTATTTTGTGAGAGAGAGAGACAGCGTGGGGGGGGGGGGGGCGGCGGTGGGAGGGGCGGTTGGGTAGCAGAGAAAGGCAGAGAGAAAGATTCCCAAGCAGGTTCCTTGCTGCCAGTGCAGAGCCCTACGTGGGGCTTGAATCCACGAAACCTTGAGATCATGACCAGAGCCAAAACCAAGAGTCGGATGCCCGACAAACTGGGCCACCAGGTGCCTTCTTCTCTTTTTTTTTGCTTAATTTTTATTTGAGAAAGAGAGCACACTCAGGGATGAGGGAAGAGGGAGAGTGGGAGGGAGGGCTGAAGGAGGGGGAGGGGGAGTAGGAGAGGGGGAGGGAGGGAGAGGGAGAGAGACAGAGAGAGAATGAATTTTAAGCATAGGCTTAAGGCTGTGCTCCATGCTCAGCACAGAGCCCAACGCAGGGCTGGATCCCATGACCCTGGGATCATGACCCAAGATGAAAACAAGAGTCAGATGCTCAACCAACTGAACTATCCAGGTGCCCCAATAATTTCCTTTGAAATCCAAAGTCTGGAAACTATTCCCTTAAGACAATGATGCCTTCCTAAATACTAGAGGACTTTACAAACACAGATACATCCCCACCTAAAATTCTCTCTTTAATCTCTATTCTGTTTGGATTAAGACACTGAAGGACTGAAAAATGAGAATAAAGTGGGATTTAGCAATCCAAAGTCACATGAGTTAACACGGGGGGGGGGGGGGGGCTTACTTTAGGATTCATCAGGTAACTTTCCTCATCTTTTATCTGCAATTCTACTCATTCTAACATGGGCTCAGACTTCCTTTTCCTAAAATAGTCACATTTTTAATGCCTCTACTAAGTGGCAATCAACAATTAAGTCAAAGAAAAAGAATTACTTGAGGTCTCCAATAATCTGATTTTATTTAAAGCCTCTCTGAAAAAATAAAAAATTTTAACAATGTTTATTCTAACTATATACAAAAAAAAAATTGGTCTATAAATCAGACTCAAGCCACTTTAATTTCCAAATTTCTGTACCTCCATTAAATACACACACACACACACACACACACACACACACACGGTATACACATATACATATATATATATATATATATATATATATATATATATATATATACATATACACATAGTTTTGTAAGCAGTTTATAAACAGGCTGATCAAACTGGATAAATTTCTTGAAAATAATTTTATTGTGTATAAGGCAAATAAGTTATTTACTCCTTTTGTTAGCCACGTTTTATTTCTTACCTATCCTCCTTTAGCAAGCATCAAACTTACTTTATGTAACTAAAAGTTAGTTGCAATAACAACGTATTAAATTCACATTTAAAACTATGGTTTTTAAGATCCAGTTATTTTTAGTCTTACTTTTATATTACTTTATGGTGCTTTATTAAAATTTAAAAAAGAGCACAAAAACATGGACCTTAAATGACATATAACTGAAAATACCTAGAGTCTGCACTTATTACATGGTTCAAAACATGCCTTCTCAAAGGAAAATCAATTTTAAGAACTTAACCACACAGTTTGGGTAACATAAAGCAGTCTTTCCATGCCCACATGTTAAAAGGCCCAGTTAAATTTATTATAGACTACAGTGTTTGCAAAATCTAAAACTGGTAATAATTCTGCCTAAACTCCATACTCACCTAATATCAAAAGTTATTTTTATTTCTTCTTTTTAAAAATTACTTAAAATATACTGCTGGATAGTCTTTTCACTATATATTTATTCAACTAACTCTGGGTGTAAGCTACTTTTAAGTGTAAAAGTCCTTTCCAATGGAAGTGAAAATAACATAAAAATGTTTGCATAAAATACACTCAGTGGCTCTCAAAGAGACTCTGAGTCTATTAAGTCTATTAACTTGGTTCAAAATACCCAATCAAAAATGTTAGCTTTTGTCACATTGATATATTTTAACTGTTAACTAATATCTACATTTTAAACGCACTGTGTTTAATGTAGCAATAATGATGACTATTTTCTCACTAACGCAACAGGATTTTAAGGGCAAATGAGATAGAGCTGTCTAACTGGAAAAGACTGGCTGCCTGCAGTTTGTAAATAGTAACAAGACAAACTCCCATGCTTGCTTCTTCATGTAATCACCAATATGTAGGTCAAAATACACTAGTGAGCTATACATTACCATCTACCTAGCAATTACGGATCAACAGGAGGGGAAGAAACTGTTCAAATATGACTACTGTTAAGAAATGCAAATACTAAGCATCGTATGTCTTTATAAAAATTGTAACCTATCAATTCTGAAATCATTTTCACTTTTGCTACTTTTAATGAACCCCCCTCACTAATTTAAAAAAAAAAAAAAAGCCGCCACTTTAAGATGTAAATTCCTCTTTTTTTCCAAAGTAACTTGCCTTGGAAAATCTAACGCAGAAAATAAAATATAACAGATAAATCACTACAACATTTTAAAAAACCTAAAGTTATCAGTAAACAAAACCAAAAACAATCCCTCCACTTAGGCAAGGCGTGTATTTTTAATCTTCTATGGGTATCCCATTATACTAATCAGCAACGTTTAAAAGTCACCAAATGCTCCAAACACTACCACTACACATGACATACTCCCTTTTACTCAAATGAAGCTTAAACTAGACCCAAACTCAGGCCAATTCCCCCTCTCAGGCACACTGAAATATACGAGGGGAAATCCAAGAAATCAGATATGTTAAGTGCCGGTATCTTCTTCCAGAGTAGGGTCAAATTCGTGTTTGCCTGCAAATGTCACCGTCTCAAGAAGTCTGCAAATTCTCATTAGCGCTATAGAGTACAAAGAGGCCTGACCACAGAAACACCTGTCCTAGCACTGAGAAGACAGTGGGAAATGCAACCCAAGCCCACGCCGGCCGCACAGCCTCCGGCTGCAGCGAGCCGGGACGAGGGGTGGACACTGACCTCACCGCTCCCACGGCAGGGTCCCACACGCTCGACCCGCCTTCCCCGGCGAGAACCAGGAAATCTGTCAAGCCGGCCGGGACCCACCCTCCGCGAACCCCTCTCGCTCCTTCCCAGCCCGGCCCCAGCCGGCCCAACTGCTCCCGGTCCGCTCCGGCCTCCCGGCTGCACTCTGCCACCTCATCCCTCCTCGCCGGTCTCGCGGCCCCGCCGCCTCCACCCCGGGAGCCTGAACTCGGGCCGTCCCCCGGGCCGGAGCCCCCGGCCGCCGCCCCCGGCCGCGGCCAGGCTCGCAGCGCCGTCGGTCCCTCCGCGGCCCGGTCCCCGCCGCCCCCCAGGCCCGAGCTCCCGCCGCGCGCTCCCCACCCCCAGCCTCCGCCCTCACCCCGCTCGGCCGCTCCCGGCCCGCTCCCCCCAACCGGGCTACCTGGAGGCAAGGGCGGCGGAGCACTTCACCCAGGGCCCTAGGTCGCAGAGGGCCCGGTGCTCGGGGTCCCGCTCCTTCTCCCGCTCCACGTGGTAGGCGTAGATGGAGAGCAGGATCCCGGCGGCGCACACTGCATACCGGGCCACCCGCTCCCACCGCGGCACCGACACTCTCAGCAGGACGGGCGCCGCCATCTTCCCCCCTCCGCCGCCGCCGCCGCCGCCTCCTTCGCCGCCGCCGCCGCCTCCCTCCGCCTCCACCTCAGCCGCCGCCGCCCGTCGGGGCCCGACCCAGCCGCCGCCGCTACCGCCACCGCCTCCGCTGCCGCCGCCACCACCGCCGCCGCCGCCGCGCCCCATTGGCTCGACCGCCTCCTCTGGGCCCCGCCCCCACAGGCGCGCGGCCCAACCGCCCCGAAAGGAGAGAGCCCGGCGGGGCGGGGAAGGCGCGCGCGGGCGCGGCGGGAGGGGGCGGAGCGCGCAACCGTCGGGAGGCCGGGCCGGCAGGAGGAGACAGAGGCGGCGCGGCGCGCGCGGCGGGCGGGGCAGAGTGGAGGGGCGTGGCCAGAGGAAAGAGGGGCGGGGCTCCGGGAGGGGAGGGGAGGGGTCGTGAGGGGAGGGGAGGGGTCATGAGGGCGGTGAGGTGCCTGAGGGCTTTAGGGGGCTGGGTGCAGCGAATAATAAATTTCACGTGTGACTGAGTAAGCCCTTGGCCCCTCCCCCTGGGGGGTGGCGATCATTGCCATCCCTTTTTCCTTTTTTGTCATCATTTGATATTTTTGGACCCAATCCACATTAACCCGGGCCAATGCCTGGAGTTCCAGAACCATGCTTCCATTACCTGATATTCCCCACAACCTCCAAGCACCTCCGTGTTCAACAGGTGCAAACTTAAATATTTTTTAAATTATTTATGAAAAAAACAACAAAGTTATGAATGCCTTGCTTCTCTGTAAGTTGAACTTGAGATGGGTTAACATAATTAATGTAATATAGAAAAATATAAAAACGAACTAAAAAAACAGGAAAAAGAAAAAGACAAATCAGAATAAAAAGAAAGACCAGGAGTAAGAACACAGGTAAGCAGGCCATAGAGTCTTGCATAATTATTAAGATTGAACCATAAATTTGGCTCTGAGCTTCCTGGTGATCACAACTAAAAGGAGAACATGTGTGTGTGATTCTCACGGTCTCTAAGAAGAAAGAAACACACCATTCTTGGGGATGGCCAGCTTTTCCCTGGTTTCAGTTCTCAGAGATTTCGGGAGCTTTACATAGTGATTTTGAGTAACAAGCAATGTCCTTGTTGGTAACAGATTACCCCAACGTTAGCAGCTTAAAACAAAAATCCCTTATTTTCTCACAATTTCTGTGGGGCGGGGATGCGGGTACCACTTTGCTAGGTCCTCTGGCTCAAGGTCTCTCACATTCAACTCGTGAGTCAGGGCTGCAGGCATCTCAAAGTTGGAGAATCCTCTTTCGGGCTCACTCAAATGCCATTCACAGGCCTCTGGTTCTTTATTAGTTCCTGGCTACATGTACCCCTCCATAAAAAGCTGCTATCTTCCCCTAAGACAAGGGATAAGAGAGGGAGATGGAAGTCACAGTCTTTGTTGTAATATAATCTCAGAAGAGACAGCCCATCACTTTTACTTACTCTATTACTTAGAAGCTAGTCCACAACCCAAGTGTCCATCAGGGATGAATGGGTAAAGAAAATGTGGTATTATATATACCATGAAATATTATCCGGCCATAAAAAAGAAGGAAATTCTATCATTTGAGACAACACTGATGAATCTTGCGGACATTGTGGTAAATGAAATAAGTCAGACAGAGAAAGACAAATATAATATGATCTCCCATGTATGTAGAATCTTAAAAGGCCAAACTCAGAAACAGATAGATTGGTGATTGGCAGGGGCTAGAGGTTAGGGGAAATGGGGAGATGTTGATCAAAGGGTACAAACTTCCAATTATAAGATGAATAAGTTCTGGGGATCGAAGGTGCCACATGGTGAATGTGGCTAATAATACTGTATTATATACCTGAAAGTTGCTAAGAGAGTAAATCTTAAATGTTCTCACCACATAATACTCACAAATTATGTGAGGTGATGGATGCATTAACTAACCTCATTGCGGTGGACATCTCACAATCAATTTGATCACAAAATGATCAAATCATGTACACTTTAAACTTACACAATGTTATATTTCAACTATATCATAATAAAGCTGGGAGGTTAAAAAAAAAAAAAAAAAAAGCTAGTCCCTAGGTTCAGTCTGCAATGAAAGGGAGGGGATTACACAAAAACATGGAAACCAGGAGAGGGAATCACTGGGAGTTTATCTTACAGGCTGTCTACCACAGTCCTCAAAAAATCACTACTCTCTCTAGTGGTTTCCATAAATCTGAGTGGACTCATTCTGCTGCAACCTCTCTCCTTCTGTATCCCTTTCCTGACTTGATGAGATCTGTTGATTATCTGGCTTCTTTCACTCATCATGATGTCTATGAGGTTTATTATTAATAATTGCGCATAGCTATTATTATTTTTCATTGTTGTGTTATAGTCCATTATATGAATAACCACAGTTTTATTTGTCCATTCTCTCCCCACTGTTGATAGACATTTATCCTGTTTTAGCTGTTATGAATGAAGTTGCCATGAACATTCTATAAACGTCTTTTGGTGGACATAAACACTCATTTCTATTGGTAATAACCCCATGAGTGGGATTAGAGTCAGACGGAATTAGTAATTACTGCCTCTGTCAATTCAGGTCTTCCATAAAGAAGATGCCAGGGTAGAATTAGATATGCAAGACATTTCCAGGGGGCCTTGCCCGTGAAGGCTAAAGGAGAGAGGGAGGAAGAGTAGACATGGGGAACCTCCAGACCACAGTGCAGATCTGACTGCTGTGAAAACTCCACAGTCTCAGCCAGGCTGACAGGGAGCCCAGTGTACAAACTGTCCATCATAGGAGCTGTGTGCAGTGTAGGATGGCCTGGAACTAGGACCTCTGCCATGCACAGTCACGGGCCGGGAGCAGCCTGAAAAAAGCATGGCCTCAGCATGAACACTGGGGTGGGTCTAAAAGTGTGGCAGCTGGAGCTATTGGCCAACTAGCCTCCTTGCAGCAGGCTCTCTTGAAGGGAGATCTGAACAGTGTATCACCAGGGCCACCAAGCTACCAAACGGTTTTCCAAAGTGGTTATACCAATTAAAACTCCCACTAGCAATGTCTGAGATTTCTTTATACTCTACGTTCTCACCAACCCTTGGAAGTGCCAATGCTGTTAGTTTTACACATTTTGGTGGTTCTCTGGAGGGATCTCATTGTGTGTTTTTTTTAAAGTTTATTTATTTATTTTGAGAGAGAGAGTGTGTGTGTGAGAGATAATGCAAGTGGGGGAGGAGCAGAGAGAGAGGGAGAGATAGAATCCCAAGCAGGCTCTGTGCTGTCAGCGAGGAGCCCAATGTGGGGCCCAACCCCACAAACGGTGAGATCATGACCTGAGCTGAAATCAAGAATTGGACACTCAACCAACTGAGCCACCCAGTGCCCTTTATTATGGCTTTAAAATGACGACTAATGAATTGGGGCACCTTTCATATGCTTATTGAGTACATAAATGTTCTCTTTTGTGAAGTGCCTACCCAGGTCTTTTTCCCACTTAAAGAAAAAAAATATGTTGTCTGTCTTTTTCTTATTGGATTATAGAAGTTCTTTATATATTGTGGATACGAGTCCATATGTGTATTGGAGATATCCTCTGCCACACTGTGTCTTTTTTTTAAAATGTTTATTTATTTTTGAGAGAGAGAGAGAGAAATTACATGCATATGAGCAGAACAGGGACAGGTAGAGAGGGGGACAGAGGATCCAAAGGCTCCATGCTGACAGTAGACAGCCCAATGTGGGGCTTGAACCCACAAACTGTGAGATCATGACCTGAGCTGAAACCAAGAGTCAAATGCTCAACCAACTGAACTTGTCTTTTTTTAATTGTGTTTGTTGCTGAACAATAGAAGAGACTGTGAATTGGGGTGCCTGGGTGGCTCAGTCGGTTAAGTGGCCGACTTCGGCTCAGGTCATGATCTCGCGGTCCGTGAGTTCAAGCCCCGCATCGGGCTCTGTGCTGACCGCTCAGAGCCTGGAGCCTGTTTCAGATTCTGTGTCTCCCTCTCTCTCTGACCCTCCCCCGTTCATGCTTTGTCTCTCTCTGTCTCAAAAACAAATAAACATTAAAAAAAAAATTTAAAAAAAAAAGAGAGAAGAGACTGTGAATTCCTCGCATACATTCCACTACCTCTCACCTGGGAAATGTCAAACTCCTACTTATTCACAGCTTAGATATCTCTTTCTCCTGGAAGGCTTTTCCACCTCTATTATAATAGTGAGGATTCTGGTAATACAAACTCAGTTCACCAGGCCAGGGACTCAAACCCCATCAGGACTCTCTCTGCCCATCTTCCCACCTCTGTGTGTTGATTTTGTTCTCTCAGGCCAGCTGTGTGCATTCGGAAGGAAAAGTGGCTACTGGTTCCTCCATCTTGCATCTTTGTTTTCTCCTACCAGAAGGGAACTGCCTGCCATCCCTTAAATCCAATTTTAAAAATCCTGATGAAGAATTCCAGGTTGACCAGCCTTAGGTCACTCATGGGCCCTGTAGCTAGAAAGAGTGCTGGCTATGACAAACCCACACACCCACAGGAGATTCTGTAAAGGAGCAGTCCTCCCAAAGAATGAAAAAGTGATATTCTCAAATGCATGAAGAGGGAACGAGGCAGACAAAGTAGGAGGCTAATCCATTCACTTATTTCACAAATGTTTATTGAGTACCTACAACGTGCCAGGAACAATTGCAAGGGTTGGAGCCATAGAGAAGATGAGCAACAGCCGTTGCCTCACAGAGCTCATGTTGTGTGGGAAGCTAGGTGAGGCTGTTGTGTGGGAAGCTAGGTGTTCCTGTTGAGGGCTCACAGAGAAGAGCCCCTGTTGTTGTACAGAGGAAGGTCCTCTGCTCCCAGGCAGGTAGAGCTGTTCACCAGCCTTTCCGCAGTACCAGCAGACAGCCAGGGTCTTCACTGGCTGGTGGGCAAAACTCTGGGAGATTGATTTCCAATTCAAGAATGTAAACTTCAAAATTTATACACAGATGGAAACGTCATACATTGCTGGTGGGGAATGTAAAATGGTGTAGCCACTTGGAAAACGTGTCTCAAAATGTTAAACATAGAATCACCATGTGACCCAGCAATTCCATTCCTAGGCACATATCCAAGAGAATTGAAAACATGTGTGCACAGAAAAACTTATCCATGAGTGTTCATAGGAGCATTATTCCTAATGGCCAAAAATGTCCATCAACTGATAAATGGATAAACAAAATGTAGTATGTACATACAGTGGAATATTACTATTCAGCCATAAAGAGGAATGAAATAGGGGTGCCTGGGTGGCTCAGTCAGTTGAGTGTCCAACTCTTGATTTCGGCTCAGGTCATGATCTTGCCGTTTGTGGGACTGAGCTCCACATTGGGGTCTGTGCTGACAGCAAGGAGCCTGCTTGGGATTCTCTCTCTCTCTCTCTCTCTCTCTCTCTCTCTCTCTCTCTCTCTCTCTTCTCCCCCTCCCCAACTTGTGCGTGCATGTGCACACATGCACGTGCACTCTCTCTCTCTCAAAATAAATTAATTAATTAAAAAAAAAGGAATGAAGTACTGATACATGCTTCCACATGGATGAACCTTGAAAACATGCTAAATGAAAGAAGACAGACCCAGACACAAAAGGCTATGTATTGTATGATTCCTTCTATTTTAAAAAATTTTTTTAATGTTTATTTATTTTTGAGAGAGAGAGAACAAGCAGGGGAGGGGCAGAGAGAGAGGGAGACACAGAATCCAAAGCAGGCTCCAGGCTCTGAGCTGTCAGTACAGAGCCTGACTCGAGGCTCAAACTCACGAACCTATGAGATCATGACCTGAGCTCAAATCAAGAGTCAGAGGCTTAACCGACTGAGTTCCCCAGGCACCCCTCCCCATTCCCTTTCATGGAGGCTTGGCAGGGATCTCTGCTCTAGCTTGTCACCTTGCTTTCTGGGGCCTCCGCATCCATGGCCACATCCCCTTGGGCCACTGCAGTTCCATCCCTGGGCTGGTTTGAAGGCCTATCTTTCATCAACACCTGAAGATGTGCCTTTCTTCCTGCCAAGCATGGCTATGTGGTTAAGCTTTTTTTCCCGGTATGTTTTATCCAATATTTCTGCATTTTCTGTGTTGGCCCAATCTATCATGCCAGAACCAGAAATCCAAAAAGGTTTTCATAAGCTTGTTCATGACCCCAAACTTGCTTTGCTGAGTTAGAACGCTATATTCTACGTTTTCTGTTTGGGAAAAGGTCACAGCAAGGATATAGCAGGACAGTACTGGAAGTAGCTGACCAGCAACTTTCTATAGCAGGATCTGTGAAAGCCCAAGCCTCCCAGGACCCTTCAGGAAAACACCACTGAAAGTAAGTGTCCTACTGAGAGGGGATGGATGTGTCATTTTCTCATTCAAGGGATAGTAGAGTCTGATATCATTTCATAACTGCCAGTACAGAGGAAATGCTCATTTTTAAATGATGAGGAGTGGACCAGTAAACATCCTATGTACATGGATGACCCGCTGTCTCACTAGGCGATGAAGCCATCCACTGAGCACACATCTAAGAGCTAGACACTGTCGGCCTCTTGATATGTTGTATTTAAACTTCATACGATCTGTATAAGGTAGGTATCATTATCCCCAGTTTTCAGGAGAAAAGTAAGTCTGAGAGGATTAAGTAACTCGCCCTATTACTTAAGAGGTAGAACTTCGTATCAGGAGTGTTCAATCGCTATATTGTACACCTGAAACTAACATTACACTGTATGTTAACTAACTGGAAGTTTTTTTTAAAAAAGGGGGGGAGGGCTTCAATTAAAACCTAGGCCTGTCTGATTCAGGTGTCTCCCGCTTTCCACCTATGTAGCTCCCCTGTGGGAAACCACTTCTCAATTTCACTTGGATGCTCTGTTTGTTACTAGGATGCAATGAATGGATTATTCACTACCTCTCCCCTTCCATTCTACTCTATCAGTATAACTAAGTTCCAAGGTCTTGTTTCTGCATCCAGGTGAAAACAGATATTTCCCTGTGGTCTGAACTAGGCTGAACCCAGGGTTAAATCCTGAAGTCTGCTGAGATTTCATCTGCACGCTGCCATCCCACATACTACCCTGGGGCAGCCTGAGGCCCCTGTGACATGTCTTCATTGAGATCTGTTCCTCCCCAGATCTATGAACCCCAGCACAGGTACCCTGACTGGTAGGATAAGCTTGGTCCCTGAGCTTCAGGAGGAACTCTGAAGCCTGTGACTTCCCCCTCCAGGCCTCCTGTCCCTGTCATCCTGTTCTAAGTTCTTTTACTGTATTAGCTCATTTAATCCTGACGACAACTGTTGATGCAAAAACTATTGTTTTCAATGGTGTACAGATAAGGAAACTGAGGTTCAGAAAAGCTAAGTAACCTGCCAAAAATCACACAGCTAATAAGTTGCAGAACTGGGATTCAAACTCCAGCAGTCTGGTTCCCAGATCCATGCTCTTAACTCCTGTGCTATGATCTAAGATGCACAGAGAATTTGGACTTTTCCTTTAGTATTTATCACTATATAATATAATGTGCATTATTCTTCAAAAAAAGAAAAGAAAAGAAAAGAAAAGAAAAGAAAAGAAAAGAAAAGAAAAGAAAAGAAAAAACTATTTTAGGGGCCCCTGAGTGGTTCAGTCAGTTAGGCAACCGACTTTTGGTTTGGCTCGGGTCATGATCTCATGGTTTGTGGGGTCAAGTCCCACGTTGGGCTCCATACTGATGGTGTGGAGCCTGCTGGAGATCCTCACTCTCCCTCTCTCTCTCTCTCTCTCTTTCTGCCCCTCCCCTGCTTGCTCTCTATCTCTCTCTCAAGACAAAGAACTAAGCGTTAAAACAAAAAACCTCTTTTATGTTTGTCTCTATCACTAAAATATAAGCCTCACAAGGGTAGAGATCTTTGTCTATTTTGTTCACCACTGTATCAGCATCTATGTCAGCATCTAAGACAGACCTGACCAGAGTAGGTACTTAGGAAGTACATTTTGAATGAATGAATGAGTACTGTAAAAATGTTAACCATTAGTGTCTTTGCACAAAAAAATAGGCCCACAGCAAATATGTTTCCCCACATAAAAGAGAAGTCCTCCCCACAGAGATTACTTTCTTTACCATCCCAGACCCAAAGGCAAAACTCAGAAGATTTTGTTTGCTCTCTCTGCTTTTATCACACTCTCTCAAGCCCTTAGCTTTCCTGAGGATGTCAGTGTCCATCCAATGGCCATGCAATTACCCTGACTCATCGTCCCAGATCTCCCTCAACTCTGATGACCTTTGCTTCCATTCCACCTAAATTGCCTATAGGAGTGGCCTTTGCGATCCTTTCAAACGTCCAGATTTCTGAATTCTTGAGCTCTAATATTCTGCTCTTTGTACACACCCTCTGTGGCAGATTGTATTTTCCAAGATGGTTGCAATGAGATTCCCCATGCAACACACTTTTCTCTGTGATGTTGACCCTGCTCCTGTCAAGGTTGAGTCTGTGTTCCTTTGAAGCCAAGAGGGTCTGTAACTATGGCAGAAGTGACCCTCTGTATTTCCAAGTCTAGATCATAAAAGGTGATACTTCTTCATGGTCTTCTTGGAATGTTTGCTCTTTGAGCCCAGTCACCACGCTGGGAGGAAGTCCAGGCCACACAGGGAGGCTGCACTTAGATCTCCCAGCCAACAGCCCCAGGTCTCAGCTGACAGCCAATATTAGTCACCCAACATGGGACTGAAGATGGCTTTGAGATAACTCCAGTCCCAACCATACTAACAGCATGAGCAACCCAAGTGAAAATCACCTAGCCGAATCCGGTCAACTATACCAGAACCATTAAAAAAAAAAAAAAAAAAAAAAGGATTATGTTTTAAGCCTCTAAATCTTTGGGGTTATACATTATGCAGAAAGAGTAACTGAAACACATTCTTTTCCTTCTAGCTCTCCAGTTCTCTTATACACCAAACCTAGTCTCTCACTGGAAACCTGCTGTGACCTAATCAATGTTTTCCCCATAGACACAGCAGGAGATGGGTTGGGGCATCTTTCTCCTTTTCATGGCCATTTCCAGACCATTTTTCATCCTGCTTGGCTAACCTAAATGTCTCTGCATTCTCCCGCATTCTATCACCA
Organism: Panthera pardus; assembly: GCF_024362965.1. Lineage (NCBI taxonomy): Eukaryota > Metazoa > Chordata > Mammalia > Carnivora > Felidae > Panthera > Panthera pardus. The sequence continues at coordinate 425,234 of NW_026526969.1, read as the reverse complement.
AGAATATTCAATCTGTGCGAGTGCAGCAAGTCTTGGTTCTATAGGGTTCCCTCCCTAAGGATTTCTGAGATTCTCTGAGGAAGCTAAAATGCCACCCCTAAAGAGGTGAGTTAATTTGCTCACAGTCCATATCACAGCCAGCAGTGAAGCCACATGCCAGCAGTACCTGGCTGTCCCTGCACACCACACTTTCTTTTCTTATATACACTCTCCTTGCTATATGAGAGCAAGAATACTTTTGATCTAATCAATGTGCATGCTTTCTGTTCAAAGCAAAATACATAATAAATTAACCCTGCCAAGGTATCGAATTCTTAGTGGAACCATGTGTTAAAAGCAGCTGTCTTCAAACACAACTCTTATGAATGTTTATAATTTTGTTTCCTGATTAGAGACTTCCCATGATACTCTGAACTCAACAATTCACAGGAAGCCCAAGAATAAATTATCAAAAAATCATTAACAAAAATCTTTACTTTATTTAATAATTGTGTTGGTGATCTTTTCTTGCTGGTATAGAAAATATTTTTTAGAAGATGCCTCGGTGTTTAGGAACAAGGAGACTTCTAGCAACTTTTTGGCCATGAGTTGGATACAACACAAGGTAAACCTCTTTTATATAAGAAATACATTTCCAAAAGTGTTGAATAAAGGCACATTTTGAGCATCAAAGGAATTGGTCTGGAATAAGAGTAGAGGGGCAGGATTGTGTAGGTTAAGAGCATAGGTTGGAATTGAAGCTTTAATCACCCTTCGCCTCAGTATCTTCATCTATAAAATGGGGGTGGCAGTAATACCTGCCTCAGAGGGTTTGAGGAAGGTTTAAATACATGGTGACTGACCCACACCAGGTGCTCAATGAATGCTAACTCTTGTTATCTTAATCTTTGTCTCTATGTATAAAAGAAAAATGCAGCATTCAGTGAAAGTTTTTCCAAAAGCAATGGCTTAAAATAAACTGCTATTTGAAGACTAAGATTATCATTTGGGTAAATGCTATCCCAAATTTAACTGATCTGTATTCCAATAACTACATGAAACACATCAAATTGTGTAGTTACTTAGAAGAACATTTAACAACTAATGCAAAATGCAGATTCCTGGGCTTTGCTTCATATCTGATTCCCATCAGAGAAGATGCCTAGAAATGTGCATTTTTGTGAAACCTCCCTCCAGGTGATCCTTATGATCAGGCAAATTCAGGCAGTAACATTGATTGAAGGGTTGGGGAGTGTGTGATTTTCCTGAGGAGGGCATTTTAGTAACCCTCACCTTGAACAGTCTCCAGGTTAAATGATATTGTTGAGCAGCTGTTTTCAAATTCTAATGTACTTAAGAATCACCTGGAGAGGTGGTAAAAATTCAGATTCCTAGTCCTACCTTTAAGAGATTCAGATTCAGAGATTCAGGTGGCACTTGGGAATCAGCATTTTTTAACCAGCCCCTCCCCTCTAGGGTGAGTCTTTGAGAAGCATTTTTGACTCTTGTCATTCACATGCTAGAGAGGAAACAGACATAGCTATTTTTTAAATCTGACTTTCCTATGTAATTTGAACATCTCAGACCTCCTCAACTTGTAGGTACAAACAACTTCACAATAAAATTATAAATGGATCTTGTGAAATTCGAATACTAGATGATTATCCAAGAATCAGTTCTCCTCTCCAGGTATATATCCGGAGATCTCAAAAAAGTGCCTTCATGTGTATGTGTGTTTTTTGTTCAACAGACTGATGGCTCAAATTTCAGCCTCACCACTTACATGCTGTGGGCAAGTTGTTATTTATCTATTGCTGCATTACAAATTATCCCAAAACTTAGTGGCTTAAAACAGCAGCAATCATTTTATTATTTCTCATGGTTTCTGTGGTTGGGAGTTTCAGCAGGGTTTGAGTTGGCTCAGTGTCTTTCATGTGGTTACAATCAGACAGTGGTTGGAACTGGAATAGCAGGGGGTGGAGGAGCTGGGGTTTGCTGGATATCTCTCCCTCTTCAGGTAGTTTCAGGACCTCTCTATGTGGTCACTCCTTGTGGGTAAGTTTGAGCTTCCTCACAGCATGGTGGCCTCACAGCAGTCAGACTGCTTCCATGGTAGCTCAGGGTTCAAGGATAAGTATTTCTTTCTTAAAAAAATGTTTGGGGCACCTGGGTGGCTCAGTCAGTTAAGCGTCCAATTTCGGCTCAGGTCATGATCTCATGGTTTGTGGGTTCAAGCCATGCATCAGGCTCTGTGCCGACAGCTCAGAGCCTGGAGCCTGCGTTGGATTCTGTCTCCACTTTCTCTGCCCCTCCCCCGCTCATGCTTGCTCTCTCTCTCTCTCTCTCTCAAAAATGAATAAACAGGGGCGCCTGGGTGGCTCAGTCAGTTGAGCATCCGACTTCGGCTCAGGTCATGATCTCGCGGTCCGTGGGTTCAAGCCCCGCGTCGGGCTCTGTGCTGACAGCTCAGAGCCTGGAGCCTGTTTCAGATCCTGCGTCTCCCTCTTTCTCTGACCCTCTCCTGTTCGTGCTCTCTCTCTCTCTCAAAAATAAATAAATGTTAAAAAAAAATAAAAAAAAATGAATAAACATTATTGCCACATTATGTTTATTTATTTTTGAGAGAGAGAGAGAGAGAGAGAGAGAGAGAGAGAGCATGAACAAGGAAGGGGAAGAGAGAGAGGGGGACAGAAGATCTGAAGTGGGCAGCAAACCCTTTATGGGACTCAAACACATGAACCATGAGATCATGACCTGAGCCGAAGTCAGATGCTTCACTGACTGAGCCACTCAGGCACCCCCAGCATAAGTATTTCTGTAAAGAAGGTGGAAAGTGCATCTCCTTTGTGACCTAGGCTTTGAGGTCACATTGCCTCATTTCTGCTGCATTCCATAGGTTACAAGAGATTCAGAAGCCTGATCAAGATTCACGTGGAGGAGAATAGACCCCATCTTTCAATGGTAGGAGGATCAAAGTCACACTGCAAAATAACACGTGGGTTAGGACATATTGTGGCAGCCATCTTTGGAAAATGCAATCTGCCATATAACCTGTCCAAGCCTGACTTGTAGACGGACGATGATAAAAATATCTACTCACTAGGGTTGTAGTGAGGACTAAGAGAAGAAATACATGGAAAGCACTTAGAATAGTAGCCACCATGCTCCATAAATACTACCTATTATTATCACCATTATCATCATCACTCTTTCTATTGCTTACTGAATGGGCACTGTGCAGTCATCGCCCCACAGGTCCTCAGAACTGCCTCTCTGAGACCAAATACACCACTGCCTCTGGCCTCTATTTCCCTGAAACACCCTCACTGTCTGTAAATCTTCCACCATTGCTAGTGTCATGCTGGCTGAGCCAAGACCCTGCAGCCGCCGGTCCCCACACATTCTCAGATATTCCAGTGCATAGACCCCACACCAACTGGCAGCAATCCACTGCTGCCACTGCCTCAGCAGCATTATTGCCACCAATCCCAAACTCTAGCAGGCAGCCCAACATTTCCACAAAGGAGTCACCTCTGAGTGACCTGCCCCCCCCCCGCCTCTTTCTGTCACCCCATACCTGAGGGGCAAATACCTGCTGATTCCCCCCACCACAAATGTCCATTGAGAAGCAAGTAACAGAATCAAACAAGTAAACAAAACAACTCCCTCCCTCAGTACTATGCTAAGTTGTGGAGGCTGGAACACTGTTGTCTGGGTCCTAAACTGGCATATTGTAGTAAAACCTTTTCTCGACTGACAGACATGGCTGTTCTCCCTGGAGCAAAACACACTCCTAGGATGGGTTCTGACATCAGACCCAGGGCTGTTTCCTGCATACACCTCCTCTTTCCTCCTCACCCTGGCCCTGTTTAAACATGTGGCTATCACACCAGGTGCCATGAGGAATATGGTAGTTTCCATAGTCTCCTTCCATTGGTCCCGACAAGTGTAGTTGTAAATTGTAAACAAGACTGAAGTTGATTTTCCCCCAGAGTCTCCCCATACAAGTCAGTAGATGCAGATAGATATTTGGGAGGAAGGGAACCACTTAGGCCCAGACACGGAACACATTTAAATCCCAGCTCTGCCTGCCGGGATACTCTGTCATACCTACCAGGACCCCCTCAACCACTTGCTTGTTTAGAAAATAGGCAAAATGTTCCATGTATTTAGGAAAGAGTTTTCATGATTTCCTTGACTTAGGCTGTGGTGGGGGGACTGTTACCCTGGATGGGCGAGATAGCCCTTCCAGGAACAGATTTCAGCAGGTGTTTTAGAGGAGATGAGGAGGGGCATAAAGAGATCACCAGGAGTCAGACTTCACAGCTCAGGCTGAAGAAGCAGTTCTCACAAGTGATTCTATGGGCACTGGGGTCCACACCATGCACTTTGGTACACAAATGTCAGTGCGGCTCAGGGGAGGCTGGGGGACTCAAGTGTCAAGCGGATGTAGCCCCACTGCGGTGGACATCTGTTCTCACCCAGGGGTACCCAGGATCTAAAGTGCTCTTACACTTGGCAATCCCCACCTAAGGAGACAGAGCCCACCTCCCACTGAAAGAGCTGAAAACATTAGACATTTGCTTTTCTCAGCTTTGCTGGAGGTAATGTATGGGGGAGACCCACGGGCCTTGTGTCAGGAAGTAGATGCAGTGGCAGCATCTCCATCTCATTTCTTCTGGAGGTGACAGTGACAGATTTCTGGTGTCAGTGGGACAGTCTGGGTGTACAGCCAGGGCATCTTGGAGAGGGATCTCTTCACTGAAATAGCCCCCAGATAGGATCTGGACATTTGTTTCTGTCTAGAGACATCCTCATCATGTTTTCTTTGGTTATCCAGGAATTTTGAAAACTATCCAATATCATTTTAACAAGAAGTTCCTTTTCTTTTCCTTTTTTTTTTTTTTTTAAGTTTCTGTCTTTATTTGTTTTGAGCGAGGAGGGGGTGGAGAGAGAATCCCAAGCAGGCTCTGCACTGTCAGCACAGAGCCCAGTTCAGGGCTTGAACCCATGAACCATGAGATCATGACCTGAGCCTAAGTCAGGCACTTGACCAACTGAGCCACCCAGGCACTCCTCGTTCCTTTTTTTTTTTTTTAATTAGCCTGAATTGATATGATGCTTGCCCGTAAGACTTTGACCAATACTGGCACTTTTAAACATTTTTTAACTCTAGAGACTTCAGGGCACAGTACTCTCCACAGGGATACCAATGTCTACAAGGGTGCCACTGGCCCAGCAGGGGTAAGTCCTGTCAAAGGGCTGTGGATATCAACCAAGAAGACCAAGGCTGGGAGGTGGGGGCTGGGGAAGAATGCATTGGATGCCCTGGGGTAGCAAAGTTGCCAGTTCTCACCTGTAAAACATTCTTAGGAGACTGGCCTTAATGGTGGAAGGACGATCCTACCACAGCAGGTGAGAGTAAGACCCAGAGAGACATTTAGCGTATTCATGACTGTCGATGTGACCTTCCATTTATCTCCAGGCCCGTGTAGCCCCAGGAAATCTGTTATTCCACAACAACCTCCACTGTACCCTAGGGAACCTGTCAACCAGGCCCTGGACACAGACTGTAACCTCAAAATGGGGATCATGAAAGCTTGTTAGAATGCCTGGGGCTGAGAGAGAAAGAATTCTGGAATTTGTTGTTTGTCTCTCTCTCTATATATGTTGTCTCTCTCTCTCTCTCTCTCTCTCTCTCTCTCTCTGTGTATATATATATATATATATATATATATATATATATTTTTTTTTTTTTTTAAGAAGGCTTCACACCCAGCACAGAGCCCAACATGGGGCTTGAACTCATCACCCCGAGATGAGATCAAGGCCTGAGCTGAGATCAAGAGTCGGATGTTCAACCAAATGAGTCACCCAGGCCCCCCTGTTTGTTTGTTTTTAATTGAGGTATATCAGTATGGTTTTTGTAAAAACAAAACAGAAAAAATAAAAACCAAAACCAAAACCCTCTTTTTTAAGTTAAAAAAAATCTTTACATTTATTTATTTTTGAGAGACAGAGCACAATTGGAGGAGGGGGAGAGAGAGAAGGAGACACAGAATCCTAAGCTGGTTCCAGGCTTTGAGCAAGCTGTCAGCACAGAGCCCTACATGGGGCTCGAACCCACCAACTGAGAGATCATGACCTGAGCCAAAGTCAGATGCTCAATTGAATGAGCCACCCAGGCTCCCTCCCTCCACAAAAAACCCTCTTTTAATGCCTTTGCCTATAGCAGGTGATATAGGAAGGTGGTATGAAGAGAGGGAGAAGGGGACAGAAAAGAAGGAAAATAAGAGAAAAGGAAATAGGGAAGAATTTCAAGCCAGCAGTGTCACTTTCACACATCTCTGCAGGGTTTAGGCGGTAGCATGAGATGTCAGGCCATCCAGGGTGTGCCCGTATCATTGTCACCATTCTAAGGGAGGCTTAAAGTTCATTTCCCAGTGAGGTACTTCAGGGTTAACAATGCCCTACCATTTGAAGGAAGGAGTCCAGGGCTTGGCTGCCACTTAAACTGTCTCTGTCTCAGTGCCCTCAAAGGAAGAAGAGAAGGGAGAATTCGGGCACTTTTTTTTTGTTTGTTTGTTTTTTACTATAAGTTCAAGTGTCCTTTCAAAAGAAACAAAAAAGAAATCACAGAAATATCTATAATGCTACAAGACAGGAACCAGAATAAGAACAAACGGTAAGCTTTTGAGTCGGAGCCCTCCCAGTGGGGAGGGGGTGGCTGGCAGTGAGGACCAGAGCTTCTCCAGAGGGTGGAAGTGAGAGGAGCTTGCAGGGGCCATGACGACTCACCCTGCTCCTGAACCCGCTCGCACCAGCAGCCCTCTTACAGCCAGCCAGTTAGTCTTGTGCCAGCAACTGTGGCCAATTAACCCTTTTTATTTCATGAGGATGAAAAGTGAGTGATTATTTTTTTGGAGCAAAGAAGTTGACTCTGATCTTTATAGGTGAGGGGATCTTTTGAGATGACTGAGTCCAACCCCTTTGATAGCAAATTTCAGTAAAATTAAATCTGTAAATGAAACACTTGACACACTGAAAGGAGTCCTGGTAGATGAAGCACGTTTAAGAGAGTGAGGGTTCTTGGGGTGCCTGGGTGGCTCAGTTGGTTGAGCATCCAACCTCGGTTCAGATCATGATCTCACGGTTCATAAGTTTGAGCCCCACGTTGGGCTCTCTGCTGTCAGCACAGAGCCCGCTTCAGATCCTCTGTCCCTTCTCTTTCTGCCCCTACCCTGCTTGTTCTCTCTCTCTCTCTCAAAAATAAATACACATTAAAAAGAAAGAAAAAGAGAGAGCGAGAGAGAGACTGAGGGTTCTTGATAGTCCTGGATGAAGTGTTGGTTATTTACTGCTGCACAACAGATGACCCCCAACTGTAAAATCTTTAGTGGCCTAAATGACAATACCTGTCATCTCAGAGTTTCTGTCAGACAGGAGTCCAGGCTTCCAGGAACCCACAGCCTAGCTGTGTCCTGTCTCTCTGGGTTCTTACAAGGTTTCATCAAGTTGTCAGCCAGGGCTGCAGTCTTATCTGAAGGCATGACTGCAGAAGGATCTGCCTCAAAGCTCCCTTACATTGTTCTGATTGTTGGATTCACTTCCTCACTGGTTGTTGGACTGAGGGCTTCAATTCTCTGAAGCTGTCGTCCACGGGCTACCCTCAGTTCCTCTCCATATGGCAGCTCGCTTTATCAGAGTGAGCAAGCAGAAAGAGCAAGAGAGGGTGCCAGCAAGAAAGAATGTGCTAATGAGATGGAAGTCCCAATCTTTTGTAACTTAGTCCTAGAAGTGACATCGCATCACCTTTGTGTATTCTGTTCCTTAGAAACAAGTCACCAGGTCCAGCCTATACTTAAGAGGAAGGCATTATACAAGGGAGTGAATGCCAGGAGGCAAGATTATTGGGAGGCACGTCAGAAGCTGCCTGCAAAAACAGGGGTATGTAGAAGGTAGGAAAAGGGTCAGAACCACAGAAGTATAGAATTTTCTGATTGAAATGAAAGGGGCCCAATAAATCCAGCCATCTGCATGTTGCCTGAATTCCTAATATAGCTCCCTGTCAAGTAGCTTTTCACTCTACATCTGCACAACGGTGTAGTTAGAAATGGTAATCCTGGTTATACTGGGCTAGAAACCACCTGCCTATAACATTCATCCATGCCCAAGAGGCACGCTATAACCCATGAAAATGGTGGAAAGGTCAGAAGATTCTATTCTCTTTAATGGTTAACTGCTTTGATGAAAGCTAAAAAGTAAATTGTAAATAAAGATTTGGTCTAATTTTAAAGTAACCTGGAACATGTAGAATGTTTCTCCAGTTATTAGTTTATATATGTTGACATATAAAACACAAAAGATCTTCCTAAGAAGCTGGACAAGTCAGTAAGTTTTAAAGAAAAAAGTAGTGGGAGTATTGAATATTACCAAAACAGACATCAAAGTCAGCAGCTAAAAATTTCAGAACTAAGACAATAAACAGATTAAAAGGAAGAGAAGGCCCTAGTGCTTTACTCCTTTGACATTAAGGATATTTTTCATATGGAATTTTGAATTTGGCAAGAAGTGTGAACTGTGGCTTCATGACTGGCAGACAGCATTTCAGAGTTCACAGACTGCTCTCTGGGAAACTGTTGTAGCCAAGGTTGTGGCATCATGCTCGACCACTCACTTCTTCAAAGAGCTAGCTCAAATGGCTATTTGTAAATGTCAACTCTAGTCTCAAAAGAGAAAAGATTGTAGAAAGTAATTATAAACTATCAGAAAACAATAAAGCTAGGAGGGACGGAGGGAGGGAGGGAGGGAGGGAGGGAGGGAGGGAGGAAGGAAGGAAGGAAGGAAGGAAGGAAGGAAGGAGGGAGGGAGGGAGGGAGGGAAGGAAGGATCTTTTCCCTTGAATACTCCTCCCTTATTTTGGGTGATTACAAGATTATAGGAACTCACATAAGGCCTACCTTGAGAACCACAGCACTATTTTGGGTGTGTGCTTATTGGAAAACAAAACTCACTAATTAACTCATAGAATAGCCAAGATGCAAGGATCTTAGGGAACATGTGGTGTCATCCCTAATTTTGAAGAAATTGGGTTCCAAAGAGACTTAAGTAACTCACCAAGTAATTAGAGCAGAGTGACACTTAGGTCAGCTATTCTCACAGGGGGTCCAATATGAAACAACTAAAGCCAGCTTGGTAATGTCTCCATCTCAGGGGGCAACCAGTTTGTCCTTTGCCTTTTGCACTGACTCCACAAGAGGTATTTCTCAACATTGTGTTTATGCAAACTCTTGAGCAGCACAGACTCCTGAGCTAAGAGACTCTCCACTCTGTGTGCAATTGAGGGCAAAGGCTGGGATAGCTTGGCCCTGCTCCAAACTCTTTCCTCGGAGGCCTGAGGGGACAGAAAAAACACATGTACTTTTCCTAGTTGGGTAAATAGAGACCAGGCTCATCAAATAGAGGTGAAAGTGACTTTATTCTTGAAGTAAATGAAAAACACTCAAACCTGAGGAGAACATTGACTGTTCCTACTCAGTATAAAACTTTACAACTGGCCAATTCTCATGGAACAGGTGGGATAGGGGAGAAACCTGAAAAGATAGTTGATGTTAACTCTAGTGGAGACAGAAATAATTCATCTGCTTTTCTTTATGCTTTCTCTCAGCCCAAATGAAACAGCTTTTAATTCCAAATGCAAAATAAACAACATGGAAATATAAGACAGCACATTGAAAAGACCCAAGAGTCAAAGGAGGAAATTTGTATCCAGAGGTGTTCCATGAAATTGAGTGCTGAGAGATAAGAAAAGGAAAAAAAATGGAGAGTGAAGAAAGCAACATTTTGAGAGCTGAGCAGGTTTTTTTTTTTTTTTTATCAGAAATAGTGTTTATTGGACTCCCCTCCATAAAAAAAAAAAAAAAATTGCTTATGGAAATAAGATTAGTATCTCTTCCCTTTGGTTCCCAGAACACCTAAAAAAGGAGATGAGAGGGAAACAGGGGAGGAAGGAGAGAAAGAAGGACTTGGTGAGAACTGGGTAAGTCTTCAAGAAAGTTGGGGGTCAGGTCCATGCTTTTGCTTCTCTGCTCTCCCTTCCAATTCTATAATTGGCACAAGAAAGGATTCCAGCCCTACTTTGGCTTATCTCTCATATTCTTAAATCCATGCCTGTTCCTCAAGTATTTAGTTAGGGAGGAAAGCTGTGAGCTGGTAAAGTCTGCTCCCCCACCACCTCTGGAATTTTCCCCACGGAAATAGGACACAATAAAGTCAGACAATGCGAGCATTCACACCAGGGCAGCCAGGGATGCCTTTGTTCTGGTGAACCAGAATGAAGCTTAACTAAATATGCTGTGAAGCAACTTAAGCAAAGTGGAAAGAGAAAATGATTTTCCACTTCTAGATATAGCAAAATACATTAGCAATAGCGCTTGGGTCTAAGCAAATCCGATGAGTTACAAATGATCATTTTCATTATGGCCTAATGAGATCACGGTTGAAGTAAGTTAATAACGATTAAAGTTAATGAAAAAGGGTGCCTATATAGTTTGTTTTCTCTAAAGTTGTGTCTTTTTTTAGCCCCACTTTATTGAGGCATGATTGACATACAAAAAGCTGTACATACTTAATGCATACCACTCAGTGAATTTAGGAGTCAAATTGTGTCTTCTTGGGGTTATACAGTAATTAGATTGCCTAAACATTTTAAACATTCAGAAATGCTACCTGGATCACTTAAAAGTCAGTGTGTGATGATACTAAGTGTCTAAATTTAGCTGTTTTGATAACAGCTCTCTTTGATTAAAAGAAGGAGTTTAAAAGACACTACCTAGGAGTACTCTGGGACAGAAATGATGATAGCGAGATTGAAACAGTGGTTGTGGGATGAAGGAGAGGGAGGCACACAGAAGAGGTGGTCCAGAGGTACAATCAAATAGGACTGGGAGAGCAAGCATATCAGGTGGGGAGCATGAAAGGAAAATCAAAAGAGGGCTCCCAGGTCCCTGGGTTAGATGGCCAGGTTTGGCATGAGGCTTCAGTCACTGAGCTGGCAGATGAAAGAGGGGCAGTGCCACCACGCAGCCAGTCAACACACTCTGACCAAGTGACTGCAGAGGGCTGTGTGTTCTCCAGATTGCTGCCAGATTATGGACAACTCACTTGCCCTGGCTGCCTATCTTCACGGTTACAAAATGAAGCTTGTTTTAAGACTCTGCTAACATCGTGTTTAACAGTTGGTGTAGATATTCAGAAGCCCCCAGATAATGTACACATTTAATGAACTTTATGGGTAAACAAATTAAATAAAATGAATTCCATGAAGAAAAGAATTATGCCTTTTGGATATCTCATTTGGTAATCCCTCATTATGCACAATATGCCATTTAACAAGCATGCTGGGAGAATGGTCCTTGGGGTGGGGGACAGGGGACCAAGAAGGTAGCAAGGAACAGAGGGACACAGCCCTAGTGACACCCTTGTCTACCTTGCCTCACTCTTGTCCATTCCTTTCTATAATCCAATAATTGAAAAATAGTTTCCCAAATGTAAAATACATGCTTCATTCAATGACAGAATAGACAATGTTCAAATTTACTGAGAGGGAAAACCCCCCATTTGGAGGGGCGCTTGGGTGGCTCAGTCCATTAAGTGCCCTAACTTTGGCTCAGGTCATGATCTCACAGTTCGTGGGTTCGAGCCCTGCATTGGCTCTGTGCTGACAGCTCAGAGCCTGGAGCCTGCTTCAAATTCTGTCTCTTTCTCTCTCTCTGCTCTTCCCCCATTCATGCTCTGTCTGTCTGTCTGTCTGTCTCTCTCTCTCGCACAAATAAATAAACATTTAAAAAAATTAAAAATTTTGGAAATTAAAAAAAAACATACATAGGTCAAAGGAACTGAAAAAGAAAAAAAAGCTCAATTAAATGTTATTAGAGAAAGCAGAAACAATTTTAAGGAACTTGGTTTTTATACAGACTGGTATGGTTGGTTTCTTGTCCTTTCTTTTCCATTTCTTGTCCCTCTCAAAGTGTGGGTTTCATTGACAAACTTGGGGAAAGAGGTGTTGAAGGAACATTCATTATTTAGAAATCCACTGCTGCCCAAGGGCTACGTTGAGTCATAACTAATACACTTCAACTGGGAGCCTGTAACAATGATTTCTCTTTGTGTGAACTCTTGAGCAACACACACTCCTGAGCTAAAGACACTCCACTCTTTTTGCAATTGGATGGAGCAGATGTAGTAGGAGAGACAGGCATTGTCTCCAACATCAAAGGAGTGAATGAAGATATTGGTTTGAGAAGCCAGTGATTTCCCAAGAAGCCTCCACAGCCTGACCCCACTGGGCCTTCCCAGGCACTGAATGTGAAGGTGAAGGAATCTGGGGCTGGGTCATATTTTCTCAGAGTCCCTGCTCAAAACTTGGCCTGGAGTGATCAAAGGAAGTTGACGTAGCTCCTCTTCATTGTCCTGCTCCCTCTCTTGTCCCTCCATGTTCAATTTCTCAACAAGCAGCTAGAATGTTCTTTAAAACAAAGACAAGTTACTCAACCATCCAACAACCTCCAAAATTCTTAGAATAAAAACCAAAGACCTTACTAGGGGCTCAGAAACTCTTTCTGACAGGCCCCCATGATCCTCTGACGTCATCTTCTGCCTCTCTCTTCTGTTCTGGCCACACTGGTCTCTCCGTGGTTTCTCAAACACATCAGGCACATTCTTTTCTCAGGGACCCTGTACTTGCTGATCTCTGTGTTGGAAGACTCTCAGATCTTCATGTGACTCCATTTCTCACTTCATTCAAGTCTTTGCTCAATTCATCTTGTCAGAGAGGCCTTTCTTAACCCTTCCTCTAAGCAGTACTCCCTCATTCTCTATCCTCTTGCCCTGCTTTTTCTTCATAGACTTATCATATCCTAACCTTACATTATATCTTTAATGCTTATTGTTTGCTTACCCTCACCGTCTGGGAGAAGAAATCTTGTACTTGATGAATGAATGAATGAATGAATGAGAAAAGTGATTGATGATAACCAGTGAAAGGTTATTCCCTTTTAATTAGTTCAGATTCAATAATAGGAAATGCCATCAGATGAAATGTTTCAATGGTAGGTAGGATCTCCATATAAAGGTGGCAAATCCCAATATCTCCCTCCATTGATGATCATTCATTCTCAAGACATTTATTGTATGCCTAGTATGTGCCAACTACATTCTGAGAATGAACAAGATGAGACTCCTGCCATATGGTGCTCAGGTCCTAATTTGGGGAGGAGGACATACAATTTAAAAAATAAATAACAAGCTAATTTTTTAATGTGATATATGCTCTGAGGGAACTAAGCAGGGTGATATTATGGGAAGGAGAATGAGTTCCTTCTTTAGACAAGATGAGAGAGAAATCCTCTGTAGAGCTGATGCTTGAGCTGAGGCCTGAGAGACAAGAAAGATCTAACCATAGCATGGAAGTCCATTTCATGCAGGGAAGAGCATGTGCCAGGGTCCTATGGAAGAAAAATACTTGGTATTTATAGGAGCAGAAAAGAAACCCTTTTGCTGGAGCACAATGAACAAGAGGCAAGGGTTAGAAGAGGACAGGCCCAACCAGATCTAGGATTTGGTCTTGTTTTTATTTTATTTTATTTTATTTTATTTTATTTTATTTTACTGAATTCTAAACCATTAAATGCTGTCAAGTGTAGGACTGACATAATATCATTTATATTTGAAAGTCACTCTGTATATCAGTTATCTATTGCTGTATAACAAACCATCCTAAGCTTAGTGGTGTAAAGTAACAACATTCATGATTAGTCTCACAATTCTGGAGGCTGATTAGACTCAACTAGGTGGTTTTGCTCAAGGTCTCTGGTGTAGTTGTCTTTAAATATTGACTGTGACTGGAGTCATCTGAACGTTTCTTGGCTCAAATACCTGGTGGTTAACGTGAGCTATCAGCTGGGACCTTAGCTGGGGCTCTGATGGAACACCTACATGTAACTTGCCCATGTGGCCTGGGCTTTCTTTTTTTTTTTAACGTTTATTTATTTTTGAAACAGAGAGAGACAGAGCATGAACAGGGGAGGGGCAGAGAGAGAGGGAGACACAGAATCTGAAACAGGCTCCAGGCTCTGAGCGGTCAGCACAGAGCCCGATGCGGGGCTCGAACTCACGGACTGTGAGATCATGACCTGAGCCAAAGTCGGAGGCCCAACCGACCGAGCCACCCAGGCGCCCCTGGCCTGGGCTTTCTTAAGTAATGGAAAATGAGTTGCTAGAGAAACAATGCCAAGAGAGAGAGAGCCAGGTGGAAGTCATATCATCTTTTATGACCTGGACTTGGAAGTCATAGGCATGTGACTAAGTCCATGTTCAAGGGAAAAAGAAATGGATTCCACCTCTTGATGACAGAGTGTCAAAGAATTTTCAGACATGATTTAAACCACTACATCCTGGTTCCTGAGTGGAAAATAAATTATATGGGGACAACAGTGGAGGAAGGGAGAACAGCTAGGCATCAATGCACTATTCAGGAAAAAATGACAATGGATTGGAGATGAAAGACATGCAGAATACTAGGCCACATTTGGGAGGTACAAATAACAGGACTTGGTAGTGGATTGGATGTGGAGCACAAGAAGGATGACTCAGGCCTTTGGTTTGAACAACAGGATGAGTATTGGTGCCATTTACTCCTATGGAGAACATTGAGGGAGGAACAAGTGACTGGGAGGCAGGAGATGAAAACCAAGAGTTCTCTATAAGACATTTGGCTTTTGGGATGCATACTAGATATGCAAGTGGAAATAGCAAGGAATCAACTGAAATTTAATTTAAGTTCAAGAGATGGGTGTACTCTTAAGGTATAAATATGCCAGTTATTAACATATACATAGCATCCAAAGTCAAGGATAGAAGAAATCACCTATCCAAAGGATGTAGTCAGACAAGATGACTAATCCTAGAGATGCTACAACATTTAGGACCCTATTTGGAAGAAAACATAGCCTCATTTTAGAAGAAAGTGCCCCTAAAAGTGCTTTGCACTACAGATTAATTAGGAAATAAGACCACAAGGATAAGAAAACAATACCACAGAATGAGATAAAAAGGAAGATTATAGACCTAAGCAAGGAAGCAAGAGAGACCAAATACCACTATTAAAATCTAATCAATTAGAAACAAGGAAGAGACTCAATATGATCAAAAATAAAAATTAATCCTGAGATAACCATAGTGAATTTAGAGGATAAAAGAAACAGATTAAAGCACTCCTCCCAAATTATTGATTATGAAAATTACAAAGAGACAATCCAGGTTGTTAACCGGTGGCCCCAAGGTAGAGAACATAAAACATGAAACAGGAAAAGTGTGCAGAGATATAAAAGAATGTAATCAGCAGTCAAAGGGCACACCATATACCTGGAAAAATTAATATAGAATGACTGGCCCAGAGCCAATCCTGGCTAAGCTATTGGGCAGGAAAGCATGACCTACACATGAGAAGAATCTTCAGGTAGGCTCAGAGCTATCCATATCCACAGCCAGTCCCAGGTGATACTAAAGTCATAACTTGAAAGGAAATCTAGAGTCATAGCTCAAAGGAAGAGAAGAAGAAACAGACAGTGAATCTAGAATATTCCACTCATAAAGATGTCATCCAAGTATAAAATCATTAAGCACAAACTCTCAAACACCAACTCAGGAAATAAAGCACATATGAGCTAAAATGGAAGCTGCAGATTAAAAAGAATAATCATATTTTCATTATCTTTTTTATAACCTTAAATGAATCTTGAAGAAACAAATATCACTTGTGCATAAGCATTTATCTGAAGTTCAGAAAATCCCCTATCTTTAGTTTCATTAGCTTCTGCTATATCAAGCAAAATTAAAGTTAAGATCTATATTTAAAATACACGTAAAATATGTAAAATTGTTTTTATCTATTTGTCTATATATCTATTAAACTACATATTTTCACAGAAAGAGGTATGAAATGATTATCACCTAATGCTAAAGACAGATTTGGCGGGTGGGGCGGTTGGTGGTAGGAGATTTCATGATTTGTTACTTTCTCCTTTGAACTTTTGTATATGACTTGAATTTTATATAATTACAAATTATTTTTCTAAAAACAATAGTCATTCTAAAAATTTTTTAATGAAAGCAGATATTAAGAGTTACAAGCAATAATATTTGTTCAGCACCTATTACACACTAGATATTTTGCACATATTGGATAATCTAAGCCACATATAACTCATCAAGGTAGGAATTATAAATTCATTTTCCAGAAGAGGAAACTGAGGTCCATGGGTATTTGTTAATTTTCTAGAGTCACACAGCTAGTAAAGGCAGAGTCGGAACTTGCCCTGATGCCAAAGCCAATGTCCCTCCCACTGGCCTGCCTCCTGGTGGTTTTATCAAACTCAACTCCCCACCCCCACTGTGTGCACATGAATGTTCACATACACACATTTCCATCTGCCCAGATCAGGAACTTGTTATGACAAGCCAAATGCAATAACCCATTTCCTGACCAAAGCTATTATTCATTATCTCTATGATTTGGGAAATAGCTGCTGATTTCACCCTGAAAAGGGTCATACTTAGGTCTTAAGAGAAGTAGTAATTACAGACCTTCTGTTCTGTGTGGAAAGATATGATATTCAGATATACCCAGCCCTTTGAGATGCTCTGCTGGCAAGTGGTTGAAGTGCAAAGTACTATTGACTCATGGTCCTCTCTGTCCACTTTCATTAGTGATGTTATTTTGTTTTTTAGTGTTTGTTCTAAGATGGTTTCAAAAGCCCAAGGGAGCTTATCAATTTCTAGGTATTCAAATATCTCTTCCACAATGAATGTTTGTGTGATATATATACACAAATCAAAAAGTAAATTCTTAATGACAGATGAAAGCAAATAGCAACAAAAGCGTAACCCGTGCTCCCAGGCCATGCTAACTCTAGGCTGGAGATGAAAACTGAGGCTACCACCATGGCCCTAGGAGAATGCCATTGGTTTTGCTCCTACCCACCTGTTTTCTGGGAACTCCATCTGCTATAAAATCCTGAGTTGCCCTGGGCATGTATCACACGTGTTCTTGGCTACTCCATTGGATCTTCCTCCGATGCACGTTCTTAATTATGTCTTCTGGCATTGTGGGGCCCAGGGTAGCAATGGTTGCCAGGGTCATGGCCCACCTGAGACCCCATTGCTGCCACAGTATCCACACAAAGCTAATCCTACTTCCACCTGTCCCTCCAACAATCTAGTTTCCACAGAGTGGTATATGTAAAACATGAATTCCCTGGTTCCAGAGGCATTCCATTATACATCCCAAATGGCTCTCCATGGCCTGTAAGACTTTGCAAGGTCTGATCCCATCTGTCTGTCTAGCAAGTTTAATATGACTGTGTGCTGGAGGAAAATGGATGATTAAAGGAACATACTGAGCAGACCTCTCAGACTTACTTTTCCTTGACCCTGGCCCATCACTTTTGAACCAGACATTTGTGCCTTTGTGCTCTTTCCTCCTGATGAGCTCTTTGTTAACAGACCCTGACAGTCCTGCACCAATCTCCCAGATTTGCCAGGAGGTGGGTGCTGAGAAGTTTCGATACCCTCATCACCTTTATTTAACAGCCCTCACTAAAGTCATGTCGAATAAACCTAAGTCACTATAATCTAAGTGAAAGGGGTGTGTCATAACTTCAAGACAAGTCAGGTAGCTGCAACCCCCTCCAAACCCAACCACCCCCACCCAATTTCTGCCTCTAAGTTTTCTGAGGCGGAGATTCTGAAGCTGCCACTGATGAAAACTGGTATGGAAAAAAATATGAAAAAAGGACTATGGGATCTTGGACAGAAGTCTCCAACTTCAACTGGAAACGTAAAGAAGGTGGCACAAGTTTTAAGTCCAGTTTTAATGTCAAATAAGAGTCATCATGAGGGCTTTGTATGTCAAGCTAAGCAATTCTTTTGTCCAATTAATTAGTGATATCTGGAGTAGGCAAATGCTCCCCCAGGAGATTCCAAAAATGACTACTGAGGGATAGAAAGAAAATGCTAGAACTTCTATTTATATTTATTTTTACCTTGGCCATTTACATTCTTCTTTTTGTATATATTTTATATTCATATATTGTGGTTGCATGATCAAAAACATTTTACTGATGGGGATGCAGAAACCCACTGCTGTAAAAAATATGAGCCCATTTGAAGAATTTAAGCCGGGGGATGACAAGATCAGGTTTTATTTCAGTAAAATCACTCTGAAGTGTGGAGAATGAATTAATTTGAGGTGAAAACATAGGCAGAGGGGTCACCTAGGTGGCTCAGTCGGTTAAGCATCCAACTTTAGCTCAGGTCATGATCTCACGGTTTGTGCTTTGGAGCCCCTCGTCCAGCTCTGTGCTGTCAGATCCTCTGTCTCCCCCCTCTCTGCCCCTCCCCCACTCATGCTCACTCGCATGCATGCTCTCTCTCTCTCTCAAAAATAAATAAACATTAAACAAAAAGAATGAACGGGGAGGCTGGGTGGCTCAGTTGGTTAAGCCTCCAACTCTTGGTTTCGGCTCAGGTCATGATCTCACGTTTCATGAGATCTCTCCTGACCATGCAGAGCTTGAGTGGTCTCTCTCTCCCTCTCTTTCTCCGCCAACTTGCACTTTCTCTTTCTCTCAAAAATAAATAAATAACCTTAAAATAAAATAAAATAAAGAAAAACAAGAAAATACAGGAAGAGGCTCAAGGTTAAGAGATATCCGAATCCTTCAACTGAAGCAGTGGGAATAGGAATTGACTGGGGAGTGAGGACAGAGACAGAGGGAAGAGAGGATGAGAAATATTTAGCAGACAGAATCAACCAGACCTGATGGTCAATACATAGGACAGCAAGGGAAACAGACAAGTTTCATATGACTTTTAGGTTTCTAGCCTATGTGGCTGAGTGGAACCAGCATCCAGGATAAGGAAGCCAACCATGAGGCAGGAGCTGGATATTGGAGAAACTGCCTATGTCACAGAAGTCTGCCAACAGGAACAGGTCAGAAGCAAGAAGGAAAACTTCCTGCAATGTCTTCTCTGTTACCCTCTACTGACAATGCTGGACATCATAACCGCTGGCCAAGAGAACATATTTAAAGGGCCCATCTTTATTTCTGCAGAGCAGACAATGAAGAAAGCACTAAAGCTGAGAGGCAATAAATTAATAATAACTGATATAATTCACTTTTGGCTTCTCAGCTTCCACAAAAGATTTTCAGTTTCATCTGAGTCCAAGTATATGTTCCTAATCCAAGTTTTAGTATCCCATTCTTTACCAAATGATGCCCCAACTTTACATAATGCCCTAGTTTCACATGGGAAACTTTTACTTTCACTTGGTGAGACTGTAAGTTCTTGTAATTCAGGAACTCACGCTTAAATTTGTATTCAATTTTCAAAATTAGCCCCATGGATAGGAGAAATAAGAGATTCTTTTAAGGCTGTTATGGCAACTCTTCTGTTCGCAGACCATGACTTAAGTTGAGTATTAAAGACTTAAGCTTGTTGGTTTTCTTTCTGTAAGTGCTCAAGTGCACTCTCAAAAATCCACCCCGCACCATAGTCTTCATAGTCCTCATTATGTCATGAAGGTCAAGTGCGGCATCCACTTAACCCCCAAGGCATGTGCTTCAGTTGACATTTCATCACAGTAAGCATAAGTGATAGCTTGATTAATTGTGATGTCACTGATGTCATAAATTACCCACATCTCGTTTTCCACTGACAAGGAGCTCAGCACTTCACTCAAGGACAAAGGCATGACCAAACTCATCACCAAACCCCATCTTTGTGGGTCTATATCCTGGTACTACTGATACCAATTCTGTGTCTGTCAGGGTCTAATCAGGAGACATAAACCACACAGAAGTTGAACAGGTAAAGTTTAATATAAAGAATTATTATAACAGAGGATCAGAGTAATGAGAGATTGGCCAGTAAAAAGTAAAAAGATCTTTAAAGAATACGAGAATGGCAGATATAAGATGTAGCTACTATCCTTAGGTTGAGATAGAGTGCCCAAGGAAGGGACCCCCTGCCCTCAGGGCTGATATCCAGAACTTTCTGGAGGAGAGACAGTTGTGGGGTATTGAATGGAAGAAAGTTGTTGTGGTGCAGCCCTGGTGGAGCTGCTAGAAATCTGCCCTCCAGAACTTGTTAGAAATCTATCCTCCAGAGTCCTAGATTAAACTGTTAATTAAGAGATATCTCACTGGAGGCACTCTACTATATGCCACTCAAGTGGAGTGCTGGGGAAAGCTGCTGGCCATTAGGTGCTACTAACCATGAAACACTACAGGAGCCTGGTGCTGGGAAGCTCTGTGTCTGTGGAATAAGTGCACCAGAACCGGGTGGGGGGGAGGTGCAGGGCGGGAAGCCCCTTCCTCTTCCTCTTGCAGTGTTTCTTGAGCATCCTCTACTGACAGTGTTTCATATTGTGTCAACTGGCAAAGGAAACATTTAAAGGACCCACTTCCATGTTCACAGAGCAGGCCTTGAAGGGTGAATTTGGAACAGTTATCAATTGATAACTGGTACATGATACATTTCCACCTGCCAAGGAAAGAAAAGAAAGAAGAAGGGGAGGGTGGAAGGAAGAGAAGGGAAACTGGATCTTCCACATTTCCAGACTCAGTATGAGAGGGACAGAAGAAAGACTGTCACAACCACACAGATTGGAGCCACTGTAACTTCAAGACTGCCACCCTTCCCTGGACGCTTGATGCTTCCAAGAAGCTGTCTGCATGTCTTGAGTCAGTTTTTTCCCCCATGTTCCTCAGATGCTTCTCTGTGCTCTTCATGTCCCTAACCCCAGGAGTCTGTCCCTCACTTGCAGACAATGACTCCATCTCCTATTTCACAAAAACTTGGAAATCATTGACAGAAACCTCCTCAACTTTTTGCCCCTAAATCTATGTACTATCCTTTACTTCATCATTTTCACTCAGGCTAGAAAGAAAATACTAATCCCCCATCCAGTGAATTCCCTCTTGCCTTCTCTGGAACCTCACTTATCAACTTTTTTCCCACTGTCCTGTATCTTTAGTCCATCTCTCCTTTTCAGTCCCTTCCCATTAGCATATAAGTTACTCATGTTTCTGGGGCGCCTGGGTGGCTCAGTCGGTTAGGCATCCGACTTCAGCTCAGGCCATAATCCCATGGTTTGTGAGTTTGAGCCCCGCATTGGGCTCTTTGCTGACCGCTCAGAGCCTGGAGCCTGCTTCAGATTCTGTGTCTCCCTCCCTCTCTCTCTCTCTCAAAAATAAATAAACATTTAAAAAAATTATAAATAAATAAATAAATAAATAAATAACTCACTCATGTTTCTTCCATTTTAAAAAGCCTTCCCTAAACTCAGTGTGTTCCCCTGTTGCTATCCCCCTCTTTCCTCCACTTCACAGCCAGATTTCTTCATTGACTTGTCTGTGCTTGCTGTCTCTGATTTCTCACTTCCCATTCCCCTTGCAACCCACTCCATCAATTCTTGCCAGTGACTTTCACAGGCCTCACTCCACCAGACCCTTTCTAGAATTTACCTTTCTTGTGCAGTCAGAAATAGTCAATGCCATTGATCCCTCCTGCCTTCCCAATACATTTCTTTCTTTTGGTTTCCACTATACTTCTTTGACTCTCTCCTATCTCCAGCCCCTCTTGTTTTTCTCTGAGTTTGGTAATGTACATTCTACTATATGAAAGGGAATTATCTATTCATTATTTAAATCATGACTGTCTATATTTTTAATTAGTTTTTAACAAATTATCTTTATTTATTTTGATGGTCAAATTGTCCCAGATTTGGCAAGTGTGAGTACTGTGTCTTTTGACATGTTCCCATCATGACTTGAACATTTTCTTTGCAATAAAACTTTCCAGGTCCATCTTATACATTCTCTTCCCAAACTTTGTCTGAAACTAGTCATTTCTCAAGGATCTCTGGTTTACTTTTAGTGGGGAGTAGAATTTGGAAGCTAAGATTGGGGCACTAGGCATGCTCATTGCTCGCAGGTGACACTGGTCCCAGGACCTCTCAGGACGGCACAGGGAATAACTGTATGTATACCACTGTGCCCCAACACACATTTTTGTAACCTGCACTTAGATCTCTCTCTACATCATAAAGCATGAATTTGCGCCAATAGTTCCAATTCCAAGCCAACACCACAGGGCTCATTCTAGTTCCCCCTTTCCATATCTGTATCTATCTTCAACAGTGAGAAACCTGGCTCCCAGTGTCCCTTATACATGTCTCTATGAGGTGAATCCCTTCATGGAGCTAGTCACTTGACCCCACTGGGCTGCCCCTGTCACCCCCCACTCATGCTATCCTCATACAGGCCACCATTACCACCTTATTTGGGCTTGTCAAGCCTAAACTGAATTAGAATGCAGGAAAGGAAAGGTAGAAGGGGAAGGAAGCAAGGAAGGGGAAAAGAAAGAAGCCAATAAAGGAGTAAAGGAAAGAAAGGGAAGAAGAAGGAAGGAAGGGAAAGTATGCTGGCCTCTCCGGTTGCCAGAGGCCTACCCTGCCTTTCCAGCCCCTCCAATGTTTGTGCTCCTTACCGTATGATCTCTTATATTTTCTCTCTCTGAGTGAAATCATCCTTTCACTAGGCTTTCATCTATTTGATGATCACAGCAAAATTGTGCATCTCCATTCTATACTTCTCTTCTGAGACTCTAACTTAATGTATTTATCCATTAGAATTGACTCTAGGATGGATGGCCACAAGCATCTCAAATTTAACATGTCCAAAAAGAATCTTATTACAGATCCCCCAAAACATGACCTATTTCTGCACTTTTGTCTCATTAAAAAACACAGACAGAAGCACCTGATGCCCAAACACAAACCCAAGCATTACCCTTAGCTCCGTTCACCAACCCTCGTGATTCTGTTTTCTTAGACATACATCCACTCATTCTCTCCATCTCCACTGCCCCCTCCCCTTTTTGGGGTCTCCATCACTCCCATCCAGAGTCCCATTAGTTTTGTCTCATTAAAAAACACAGACAGAAGCACCTGATGCCCAAACACAAACCCAAGCATTACCCTTAGCTCCGTTCACCAACCCTCATGATTCTGTTTTCTTAGACATACATCCACTCATTCTCTCCATCTCCACTGCCCCCTCCCCTTTTTGGGGTCTCCATCACTCCCATCCAGAGTCCTATTAGTTCCTCCTCTGCACAGCTGCCTGAATAATGGCTCTACTCCATGAATCTGATCATGTCACTCCCTCATTTAAATAACATTCCCCTTGGGGCGCCTGGGTGGCTCAGTCGGTTGAGTGTCCGACTTCAGCTCAGGTCACGATCTCACGGTCTGTGAGTTCGAGCCCCGCGTCGGGCTCTGGGCTGATGGCTCAGAGCCTGGAGCCTGCTTCCGATTCTGTGTCTCCCTCTCTCTCTGACCCTCCCCCATTCATGCTCTGTCTCTCTCTGTCTCAAAAATAAATTAAAAAATAAGAAATAAATAAATAACATTCCCCTTGCCTTCTGCATGAAGTCCAAACTCCTTAACAGTCCCTGCTCTGTCCTACCTTGTAAAGTAGCATCACTGACTTCCCCTCTCTATTTTGTCTGTTGTTGACAGAATCTCTTCTCTACAACCCAGATGACCTGTAATCTCTCTTCAAGGAATCTCTGGAGTATGTTATCCCCTCTTCTTGGAACTCTTCTTAAACCACCTACCCTCAACTGGGCTAGCTTCTGCTCATCTGACTCTTGTCAGCTTTGACATCACCTTCTCCTGAAAGTCATAGTCACTGTGGTAGACAGAATAACGTTACCCCAAAAGAGATATCTACATCCTAATCCTATGTTACATAACACAATAAGGAGGCATTAAGGGTACAGATGAAATTAAGGGTACTAATCAGCTGGCTCAAACTTACATGAGCATGGTCTCATGCTCATCCTTGAACCAATCATTGTGGCCACAGGGATAGGATGAATTCATTGAAAAAATGCTCACTACAGAAGGACTCAAGAGGAGTGGAGGCCTTTCAAGATAGGCCATGTGAGTAAGATAGGTCAGAGAGATATCTGATCAGGGTCCCAGGGAAAGGTCTCTGAAAAGGCCAAAGAAGCACAAAGGCTAGAAGGTAGGCTGATGCTCATCTGTGGCTTTTTTCAGCCACAGTCAGGTTGCCCAAGGAAGGCATGTGGGTGTTGTGATCCACAATTGGGCCCCACAGTTGAGCTGGGGCTCAGGAGGACCAAAGAAGAGAGAAGTGGGGTCTCAGAGAGGAGGTGAGGTTTAGTTAGGAAAGGGAGTGAAACCAGGAGGGGACTAGTGGTCCAGGCTAAAGATGTCAAGGAGGTTGACATCTTGACTAAAGATGTCAAGAAGGTTGAAGAGTAAGTGGGTTGAAGGAGTCAGGGAAGAAGGAATAGGTAGAAAATAAGATATTAGAGTTCAAGGCTAGAATGAAGGAGAAGGTCCACTCAAAGGTATGACTCTAGGAATGACCATGGAAATGGGTGGTATAGGTGGAAGCTGTTGAGATCATAGCTGTCATCATGATGTAATAAATAGCTACTAGGAATTTTTTATTTGCTTATGCCCAGCTTTGAAACAGAAAGGATTTAAGATGGTTCACAAAGATACACACAACATGTCAACAGGCTAAGGCTGGGTGAGATGATGCGAAAAGGAGAAAATAAAGGTAGGCAAATAACAAGGAGACTAGGAGTAAAGCTAGTACATGAAATCCATGCCATGAATTCCTAGACACTTGATATTCAGGGCCACAGTTTTGACTCAAAGCTTTCCATTAGCCACTGTAAATAAGGGAACAAAATAAGCAGTTCCCTGAATGTCCTAAAGATAAAAATAAACTGGGGTGCCTGGGTGGCTCAGCAAGTTCAGTATCCAACTTTGGCTCAGGTCATCCTTTCCCCTCTCATGGCTCATGAGTTCAAGCAATGCAACAGGCTCTGTGTTGACAGTTCAGAGCCTGGAGCCTGCTTTGGATTCTGTGACTCCATCTCTCTCTCTCTCTGCCTCTCTCTCTCTAAAAAATAAACATTAAAAAAATATTTTAAAAAAAGATAAAAACAAACCAGTGAGCAATAAGAAATATAACCAGTGCTGGTACTGACTTCGGAAAACGTTTCCTGAGTAGGTCTCAGAAGAGAAAGCCCTCATGACATCACAGAGGCTTGGGATTCCAACAGAACTTACTCCATCACAACCTGGTTAGCACTGAAACAACTTCATTAAGCTCTGCAAGCCCCAGTTGTGTTATCTCTTGAATGTAATAATCCTCACTTTCCTTGGGTTGCTGTGAGGATAAAATAAGTGACAATGTAAAGCAGATTTTATGTGAACAATTTCGAGTAGTTATTGTGTGTCCCCAAATCAACAAACTCTTCAGTTCTTAAGTCTGTGTCTTACAGCCAGAAGCTTACAAGTCATTTACACTAGCCCTTATTGCTATTTTGAAAAATAGCAACCTTAATGAAATGTAAGCACAATGGTCCAAAATCTCTGGGATGCAGCAAAAGAGGGTCTAAGAGGGATGTTTATAGCAATACAGGTCTACCTTAATAAGCAAGAAAAATCTCAAACAACCTAATCTTGGGTCTAAAGGAGCTAGAAAGAGAACAAACAAAACCTAAAACAAACAGAATGAAGGAAATAATAAATATTAGAGCAGAAATAAGTGATATATAAACTAAAAAAATAATATGACATAAATATGTTAAATTGCTACATACCAATAATGAAGCAGCAGAAAGAGAGGTCACCCAAAATAGTGAGATACCTAGGAATAACCCTAATGAAAGAGGTGAAAAGACTTGTCCTCTGAAAACTATAAAACACTGATGAAAGAAATTGAAAATGACACAAAGAAAGGGAAAGACATTCCATGCTCGTCGATTGGAAGAACAAATATTGTTAAAATGTCTATACTACCCAAAGCAATCTACACATTTAATGCAATCTCTATCAAAATGCCAACAGCATTTTTCATAGAACTAGAACAAACAATCCTAAAACCTGTATGGAAACACAAAAGACCCTAAATAGTCAAAACAACCTTGGGAAAAAAAAAAAAAAAACAAAGTTGGAGGCATCACAATTTCAGACTTCAAGTTATATTACAAAGCTGTTGTAATCAAAACAGTATAATACTGGCACAAAAACTGACACATAGGTCAATAGAACAGAACAGAAAATACAAATATATCCCCACAATTATATGGCCAATTAATCTTCAACAAAGCAGGAAAGAATATCCAATGGAAAAAGATAGTTTCCTCAACAAATGATGTTGGGGAAACTGGATGACAACATGCAAAAGAATGAAACTGGACCACTTTCTTACACCATACACAAAAATAAATTCAAAATGGATTAAAGACCTAAATATGAGACAGAAAACCATTAAAATTCTAGAGGAGAACACAGGCAGTACCCTCTTAGACATTGGCCATAGCAACATTTTTCTAGATATGTCTCCTGAGGCAAGGGAAATAAAAGCAAAAGTAAACTATTGGAACTTCATCAAAATAAAAAGCTTCCGCACAGTGAGAAACTATCGACAAAACTACAAGGCAACCTACAGAATGGGAGAAAATGTTTGCAAATGACATATCTGATAAAGGGTTAGCATCCAAAACATATAAAGAACTTACACACCTCAACACCCAAAAAATGAACAATCCAAATAAAAAATGGGTAAAAGATGAAAAGACATGAAAAGAAAGAGACATTTCTCTAAAGAAAACATACAGATTGCCAACAGACACAAGAAAAGATGTTGAACATCACTCATCATCAGGGAAATGAAAATCAAACCTACAATGAAATATCACCTCACGCCTGTTAGAATAGCTAAAATAAAAAATCAAGAAACAATAGGTGTTGGTGAGGATGTGGAGAAAGGGGAACCCTCTTGCACTGTTGGTGGCAATGCAAACTGGTGCAGCCACTCTGGCGAACAGTATGGAGTTTCCTCAGAAAGTTAAAAATGAACTACCCGGAGGGGAAGGAAAAAAAAAAAGAGGTTAGAGTGGGAGAGAGCCAAAGCATAAGAGACTCTTAAAAACTGAGAAGAAACTGAGGGTTGATGGGGGGTGGGAGGGAGGGGAGGGTGGGTGATGGGTATTGAGGAGGGCACCTTTTGGGATGAGCACTGGGTGTTGTATGGAAACCAATTTGACAATAAATTTCATATATTGGGAAAAAAAAGAAATGCAGTAAAAAGAAAAAAAAATAAAAATACAACTACCCTATGATTCAGCAACTGCACTAAGTATTTACCCAAAGAATACAAGAATACTAATTTGAAGGAATATGTGCACCCCTATGTTTATAGCAGCATTATCTACAACAGCCAAATTATGGAAACAGCCCAAATGTCCATCAACTACTGAATGGATAAAGAAGAAATGGTGTATATGCAATGGAATAGTACTCAGCCATACAAAAGAATGAAATCTTGCCATTTTCAACAGCATGGACGGAGCTAGAGAGTATTATGCTAAGCGAAATCAGTCAGAGAAAGTCAAATACCATGGATTTCATTCATATGTGGAATTTAAGAAACAAAACAAACAAGCGAAGGGGAAAAAAGAAGAAAGAGACAAAGCAAGAAACAGATTCTTAATTATACAGAACAAACTGATGGTTGCCAGAGGGAAGGAGACTGGGGGGATGGGTTAAGTAAGTCTTGAGGGTTAAGAAGCTCACCTGTGATGAGCACAGGGTAACATATGGAAGTATTGAATTACTATATTGTACACCTGCAACTAATATAACACTGTATGGAATTAAAATAAAACTAACTGGAATTAAAATAAAATCTTAGAAAAATATCAGGCTTTGTTCATTTTGGGCTTTGAAAGAAAATGTCTAGCTACATTGGACAGACTTCCCTGGACCAGAGTGTGCACCTGTGGTGGGTCTTCTATATTGGATGGTAAGTCATCTCCTATCTAATTGAGTCTTCCAATCATGGGTCTTCCTTTGGAAGGTGGCTAATGGATTAAATCAAAACCCAGAGATGGCTGATGAGGGAAATCAGAGAGAGAGAGAGAGAGAGAGAGAGAGGTAAAGACCCCAAGAATAACAGAGTAGCTGACTGGCTATTAGAATTCCTTACAAGAAGTCTCCCAGTTTTCAGGTTGCCCGGCTCTTCCTTGTAAACTGAAAAAGCCATACGAAATCAGTCAGTCAAAAAGAAGGCATGGCCTTTCCCATTGCCAAGCCACTCTCCATGTAGGGGTGGGGAGAACACAAGGAGACGTCAGGAGCCAGGCTCTATGCATACAACTATGCACATACTGTAAGGGCGGTGTTATTACTCCCATTTCACAGGTGAGAAAACCAGGATTCAGAAAGAATAAACAGAAGTGGCAGAATCTAGATGTATGCAGTTAACACCTTGAGTTATAAATACAGTATCTGTTTTTATATCATTCTCCTCCACCACTCTGTGAGCTAGTTGATGTGAAGACCAGTCCTACTTAACTTTGTGTTTCCAGCTCCTGACACAAAGCCTAGCACACAGTAGGCTTCTACTAAAGTCTGCATCTATTAGTCAGTAACTAATAACCCCATCACTAATTGACTAACTGACATTAGCTAATTATCATATATCCCAAACAGATATAATATATAATCAAACCGAATACATACATCCAATTTCTAATAACCCGTGGGAATTTTCCCTTGGCCCTGCTGCAACTTCTAATGAATCCTGGGATCCCATGGAACAGTCTAGAGACTCTCAGTAGAAGAAAATGCATTACCAAGAATGTCAGTCCATTGTGCTAGGACTTCCAACTTCATTTCAATGCATTGTATGCCTAAATTATTCAGGTCATGGAATAGTTAAGCAGATTTCTTTTTACCTAAAATTATCCCTCCTTCCACTCCCCACACACCACAGAGCCCATCAAAATTGTTGTATACAATTTGATTCTTTAGGGATTGTCCCCAGTGAGAAGTATGATTTTTTTAGGTCCCAAGAAGCA
This sequence comes from Panthera pardus, assembly GCF_024362965.1. NCBI lineage: Eukaryota > Metazoa > Chordata > Mammalia > Carnivora > Felidae > Panthera > Panthera pardus. The sequence goes on along the minus strand of NW_026526969.1, from coordinate 396,218 downwards.
AAATGTTTCATGGCCATCTGATAGGTTGTGTTTTGTGCCTTGCTGGAAACCAATTGCCCAGCTGTTCCTTAGTGTTGGCTCATTGCTCCTCTATATCAGAGCTGATAGCTCTATTCCTTCACCATGGCCAAGAATTCCCAGAGTGCACCATTTTGTGTACTATAAATCATTAATATTTTAAACTAAATGCCTGTTGCTATAAAGGTCCAGTAAGTACGTTTATAATTTTCCTGGTTTTGTGACTTTTAAAGAAACCCAAAACCACAAATAAAAACCACTTTATTTTGTTTTGCTTTATGATCAGCTACTCTTAAAAATAGAGATTGATGCCTCTGCATTAATTTATTACTTTGTGACTTATTAGAAAGTATTATCCCATATATTGGTTTATTTGGCCCTTGGAACAACCTGGGAAGTGTTATTATCTCCATTTTACAAGTGAGAAGTCAGAGGTTGAAAGAGGTTTTATAATTTGCCCAAGGTCACACAGCTAATAACTGGCAAAGCCAGGACTAAATCTAGGTCTTTGAATAGCAAATAGCATTCTCTTTGCATTGGAAAGAACCTTAGTGATATTTAATTCTGAGCCCAAATGAGAAACTGTAGCTCAGAGAGGCTGAATGACCTTCTGGAGCTCATCTGTCTGGCAGATTTGCTCACAGCAGATGAGGAGCATTCAGTCTCCACTCTTCCCATGCTACCTTAAGGATCCACCATGTTCAAAATCACACATATACCTCAAGGTATAGAAGTGATTTTATTATTAATCATTTAGTAATTAGGCTGAGTAAACTGAAAAATACTGGTCACATTCCTTTTTCACAAACCTCCAAGAGACTCTCCAAATAGCTGTGCTAAAATATTGTACTGAAGAATGCTTAAAAACAGGCTGAGAACATTTTTAGATGGTGCTGTGATATTCTTATGGTGCTCAAATAGTATGTATTTTTCTGTATTTGGCCAGTGAAATTGGTGCTATAGGGATTCTGTGACTGCTATGCCTGGTGCCAAAGTAGATATGCCCTACGAGAGCAAAATCCATGGACATTCAGAAAAGGAGGCACCTAAAGAAACTTCTCTGACAGAAGTGCAATGAGTATTATTTTGGTGTATGCTATGGAAATTCAAGAAATATCATATTACTCCATTTGCCCTAAATGTTCACTAAAGCACTTACTTTGTGCCAAGCACTGACCTAAGAACTTTAAATGTATCAGATAAATCCTATTTGCCCCTGTTGCTCCCTCTCTTGAGTCATACAACAATGTTGGATTATTTGGCAGGGGTTTGGGCAGTGTGGCTCCCCAGCCACTAAACTCTTTAGCTTCCACAACACCCATGCCCACTGCCAGCTCTCTGGGCAGGCTGGACTCTCTCTGGAATCACGTGGCATTAAAGCACAGGTCCCAGACCCTAAATGAATCCAACCCTAGAGGCCATCCCCAATACTCCAAATCTTGAGTTTACCATTCCACTTCCTGTACCCTCAATGCAGTCTCTTGAACTGATTTGTACTCCCCCAGACAAAAGCCTTATGGCTCCTGGGTAAGGGCTCCTGGAGCTATAAATTTTATTCTCCACTTGGGTTGTCAAATTAAGCAAACATAAATATAGAATGTGTAGCTAAATCTGTATGTCAGATAAACAACAAATAATTGGGGGGGGGTGTACTTAGACTAAAGAATTATTACTAGTTTATCTGAAATACAAATTTAACTGAGCATCCCATATGTTATCTGGCAACCCTACCTGCACTCTCTCTTTCCCCAGCTTTGCAACATAAAAGCCATCAGGAACTCTCTAAGGATGGGGAGCCCAAACTCAGAACACAGAGGCTACTTGGATAGAGAAGCAAAGAATGTAAAAATATCTCACCTTTGTTTGAGTCTCCTATGGCAGTGAGACTAAAGCACAAATGAATAGCTCAAGGATTACCCTGCCACTGAAGCAAGGTGATAGTTAACAGCAAGATTTTTAGAGTACTGCCTCTGTGACAAGGCAAATTTGGGATTCAAACCTAGAGTAGATTCTTGGCATTCACAGGGTTCAGTCCTGAGGCCTTCACACACACCCCCACCCCCAGGTTCATGAATATCATGTTAGTGTAGTTCAGTTGAAAATTTTAAGTCATCCTTCAGGCTCTTAATGATCCCTATATATTCAGGATTCGAAAGTCAGTTATAAAATAGTCTTCTGGCTAAAAAATGATGAGATGCCTCTTAGCTTTTCCTAGATTTCAGTCACCAGATCTACCACTGACTTTCATTTCAGGCCATTTTTCATTAAGAAATACGTTCTCATATTGTACGGCTCGTACATGAGTCTGGGTCTGGCCACAGCCAGCGAGTCCAGGGCTGAGGCAGGAGCCGAGACCTCTCAGGCTGTGCAGACAAATGGAATTCAACCAGTAAGCAAAATGGGAACTCAGCTTATAAGAATTACAACCAACACCTCAGGAGGCAATAACGGATGACTTGGACATTGTGGTTTCACTTCCAAGTCTACACAAAGAACTAATGTGTCCAATTTGTTTGGATATTTTGAAGAACACCATGAAGAGCAAAGGAGTGTTTACATAGGTTTTGTGCAGACTGCATTACCACAGCCCTCGGAAGTGGCGATAAAGAATGTCCTACCTGTAGGAAAAGGCTAGTTTCTAAAAAATCACTAAGACCAGCCTCAAACTTTGATGCACTCATCAGCAAAAGTTATCCAAGTTGTGATGAGTGTGAAGTTCATCAAGAGAGAGTATTAGCCGGGATCAACAAGCAATAATCAGCAGGCACTCAGTCACAACACTGAGGAAGGACGGAAGATACAGGCCAGGAACAGACTACAGAGAGGCAAGAAACAACAGATTGAAGATAGTAGTGGAGCAGAAGACACTGGTGACAGTTCTTCACTGTAGCAATGCTTTTGCACACAGTAATCAGGAAGCAGGACCTAGTACCAAACAGACCAAAACATCTGATGATTCCCAGCTTGAGCTTGATAAGAGCAGTGCAACAGTGGCAATTGATCCAGTAATGGATGGTGCCAGTGAAATTGAGTAAGTATTCAGGACTCCCCCGACGCTAATGGAGAAAGATAATAGTGCACAGAGAAGATACCTAAAAACTTCAGGTGATGCCACTGTTGATCACTTAATCCAAGTCTCTGGCTGAAAGGTTAGCTTTGGAAGAACTTGAAAACAAAGGAGAATCAAAGCAGGTGACCCTTGATACAGCCAGTGAGAAGCAGTAGACCATTTACATAGCAACAGCCAGCGGGCAGTTCACTGTATCAAATGGCTCTTTTTCTTTGGAATTGGTCAATGAATAATACTGGAAAGAGAACAAACACATGGGACTTTATTATGCACCCACAAAGGAGCTTTTACAAGTTGTATGTTTTCACAAACTCTGATTTCATCTGGAACACCCTTCTGACCCAGAAATTTTTCATAGTTCTGTATTCTTTTCTTTTTTAAAATATTTTAAGTAATCTCTACACCCAACGTGGGGCTTGAACTCACAACCCTGAGATCAAGAGTAACATGATCTATTGACTGAGCCAGCCAGGTGCCCCCACAGTTCTGTGCCTTAAGTGATGATTCAGTTGGCTATCCTTTTCCCTCCGCTCAAGATTTTTCTTAGGCTTACAGAATGTTAAGTAATATGTATTTTGACTTTTTTCCCTAGAGTCTTATATATTTATAGTTTCCTATATAAGCTGTAGTGTCTTCACGAAGACCAAGGCTCAAATTCACTGTGCCTAGGGGTGCCTGGGTGGCTGTCGGTTGAGCGTTCAACTTCCGCTCAGGTCATGATCTCACGGTGGCTTGTGAGTTTGAGTCCGGCGTCAGGCTCTGTGCTGACAGCTCAGAACCTGGAACCTGCTTCATATTCTGGGTCTCCCTCTCTCTCTCTGCCCCTCTCCTGCTCATGCTGTCTCTCTCTGTCTCTCAAATATAAACATTAAATTTTTTTTTAATTCACTGTGCCTAAAAAACAATTTTCATAAGATTATTATTTTCATGGTATTTTCTTTCATAATATCTCATTTTTTAAAAAGGTTCTTTATGAACTTAGTGTCCATTTGCCATGCAGTGTTATTTTTTTCCATTTTTTCTTTCTAATTTTGGAATTTCTGATCTTGGGGAAGAGAAACAAACAAAATGTCAAGTTCTATGACAACTTGGTTCATTTACAGATTTCACGGAAGAAAGGAAAATTAAATTGGTCTTATGTAGTCTTCAAGTGTAGATTTAAAGAGGACTTTTTTTGTATTAGCTTTTTTGTTACTTCAGTCCCTTTATTATATGTATTTGATGCTTTCTCCTATTAAAATACCAGAGATACGGAGATATTTTGCACTTCATCCTTTTTTTTTTTTTAATGTTTATTATTTGAGAGAGAGAGAGAGAGACAGCAAGCAGGGGAGGGGCAGAGAGAGAGGGAGACACAGAATCAGAGGCTCTAGGCTCCAAGCTGCCAGCAGAGCCTGACGCAGGGCTCGAACCCACAGACCATGAGATCATGACCTGAGCCGAAGTTGGCTGCCCAACTGACTGAGCCACCCAGGTGCCCTGCACTTTATTCTTTAATGAGAAGATATGTTCAAAGTTTCCCTTATTCTTTTCTTATTGGTAACCATGTAAGTTTCAAGAATAATGTGGCACGTGGAACTAACAATTGGAAAAAAAAATAGTTTGTTTCTGTTTGAAAAGCGTATTCAGCATTTTGGGTGGTCCTGTCAGTTTATAAATTTGGTGCTGTGCTAATCACACTCCAGAGAAGCAAGTTAATGGGGCTTGAGATTTGCCCTAGTGAAAGATAATTCTCTGGAAGAATGTCAGCAAGTTGGGTAAAGTCATTCTCCTTTTCTTAATTTAGTTTTATATTGAAGGACAGTGTTGGGCATTTGGCTTTATGAAGACAGATCAGAAATAAGATTGCCTGTGTGTTATTTTTTCATCATTGTCCTGATTCCAGGTATGTTTCCAAGTTTATATTATCACAGTATTTATGAAGACTTGTTTGCATTGAGAAATTAACCCCAAAGGGTTTTTTTGTTTTGTTTTGTTTTTGTTTTTTCACCAGAAGTGAGTAGTCCTCCAGTATCATTGCATTTAAATAACATATTTAGTCATTGTAAATATTTATTTGTCATTTTTGACAGATTGGGGCCAGCTTCATGTTTTAAGTCTTCAGCCCAATATGAAAACTTACTGGTTCATTAATTTTTTTAACGTATTATTGAAAATATTTAAAATCTGTTTTTACAGTTTTATTGGTAACCTGTGCCATGAAATTTGGTGACCACCAAAAATCAAGGGAAATTTTTGTATTCAATTCCTTTTCTGGTGTAATGTTAAACTATATGGATTATTATTTTTTAATTTTTTAATACTTATTTAGTTTTTTGAGAGAGACAGAGCCTGAGGTGGGGAGGGGCAGAGAGAGAGGGAGACAGGGAGACACAGAATCCCAATCAGCCTCCAGGCCCTGAGACTGTCCACACAGATCCCGACACGGAGCTTAAACTCACAACCCATGAGATCATGACCTGAGCTGAAGTTGACGCTTAACTGACTGAGCCACCCAGGCGCCCCTTAAGTTGTACAGATTATTAATGCATGTCCACTGAATATAACCCAGTTTTGTAATACAGCTGCTTAGATTTTATTGGTGACATTAGATTAGTGGATGCATTAAATAACTAAATTCCCATTGTGATCAACTGAGGAAAAAAAAAAAAAGAAATACCACTTGACACCACTAGGATTACTATGACAAAAAAGACAATAACAAATGTTGGTGAAGAAGTGGAGGAATTGGAACCCTGATACATTGCTGGTGGGGATATAGAATGGTGCAGCCATTCTGGAAAACAGTCTGACATTTTTTTCCTAAGGTTAAATATACGGTCGCCACATGATGCAACAGTTTCATTCCTAGGTTATACCCAAGAGAAATAAAAACATATGTCCACACAAAAATTTGCACATGAATGTTCATAGCAGCGTTTTGCATAGTAGACCAAAGGTGGAAATAAATCAAATGTCCATCAATGATAAGCGAATAAACAAAATGTGGTCTATCCATACAACAGACTATTATTCAGCCATAAAAGAAAAGAAATACTGGTATATGGCGCAACATGGATGAACCCTGAAAATGCTATGCCTAGTGAAGGAAGCCGATCACAAAAGACCACATATTGTACAATTTCATTCACTTGGAATGTCCAGATTAGGCAGATCTATAGAGACAGAAAGTAAGTTAGTTAGAAAGTAAGTTAGCCTAAAGCACAGCACAGAGGAATGGGAAAAATAGGAGGAAAGGGACGGCAGGTTTCTTCATAGGGTAAGATTGTAGGTAAAAATTGATTGTGGCGAAGGATGTACAACTCTGGATATTCTAAAAACCACTGAATTGGACACTTTAAATAAGTGAATTGCATGGCATGTGAATTATAGCTCAGTAAAGCTGTTGTTAAAAAGCAGAGCAAGTTTTTATTGTTTGTGACCCAGTTTTAAGAGGAGTAGGGAAAAACAAAAGAGCACTGAGATGTAATGCTGGGTGGCTAGTTAGTTAAGTCACTAGCTAAGTGGCTTCTGAAACTTCACTTGTAAAATTACAACTCTGGAAGGCAGTCGTTGCAGAGTCAAATTATGAATGCTAAATCCATTACAAAAGCCAGTAGTCTACTTTCCTTCTGTGCCTTCTCGTGAAAACAATTCAAAGCGCCTAAATAGCAAGTAGTGTGAAACAATAGCAGCTGTTTATTAAAGACTATTTTTTAAATGACATCTTCTTCAATAATGATACCTAGAATGTTCCATGCTAAAGAAGCTGTAATTTCACATTTGCTCAAGACTTGATTTGATTTAGCCCGTATGACACAAATCTTGGATAAAGCATGCAAACAACTTAATTTCATTTCCTCATTAACCAGAACTGATGAGGGAAAAATTAATGAGAGAACCAATGAGATGTTATAAGCTGTTCAAAGAATCCCCCGTACCACATATATATAAGATTATCAAGAATGATGAGATATAATTGGTTAAATCAACTACGTGGGAGTCTCCTAAGTCTTAGCCTCACAAATCCGACTGAGTGGCTGTGGTGTTGCAAGGGCTGCTTAGCTGAAAAGGGACTGGTCTGACTTGAGATTTCTTTAATCTAGCTTCCTGTAGTTGGTAGGTTGGGAAAGACAGTATTATTTTCAAAAATCATTTAAGAATTTCACAAGACTAAAACTCAACCTTGACCTCATCTTACTTCACACTCCACATCCAGTCTGTTAGGAAGGAAATCCTGTTGATCTCAAAAAGTTATCCGGGATCTGACCACTTCTCTGACCTTGGTCAGAACCACTATCATGTCCCACCCGGATATTGCTATGGTCTCCATGCTTCTACCCAAATCTTCCTGCAGTCTCTTTTCAACTCGGCAGTCAGAGGATCCTTTTAAATCAGGAGACAGATTGTGTCACTTCTCTGCTCAGAACCCTCTTGGGATTTCCATCTGAAAGTAAAAGCCAAAGTCCTGGCATTGACCTCCAAGGGCTCACATGATCTGCACTGATCCCTGCTCGTCAACCCTCTAGACTTCTTCCCTACTTCTCCCTCACTCTCTCTGCTCCGTTGGCCACCTTCCTGAGCCTCAGACACACCTGACAGCTCTTAGGGCCTTTACTTTGTTCCTTCTGCCTGAAATGTTCTTCCCTCAGTTCCCTGGCTGGCTCCTTCACCTCCTGCAAGCCATTGCTTTATGTTCACTTTAGTAAGGTTAACCCATTCTATTTTCTATTACTTTCTGTGCTCATTCCCACTATTAATTTCCAATTGCTGCTGTAACAAATTACCATTAAAAAGTTGCTTAAAAAAACACAAATTGATTATCTTACAGATCCGGGAGGTAAAAAATCCAAATTAAGTCTTATAGGACTAAAATCAAGGTGTCAGCAGGGCTGCATTCCTTCTGGAGTCTCCAAAGAGAATCTATTTCCTTGTTTTTCCCAGCTTCCTGAAGCCTCCTGCATTCCTGGGCTCATGGCCTTTCCATCTTCAAAGTCAGCACCATGGCATTTTCAAATCTCCCTCACCCCCGCTTCCATTGCCACATCTCCTTCTCCAACTCTGGCTCTCCTACCCTCCCTCTTTCCCTTAAAAGGACCCTTGATTACATTGGGTTGACCCAGATAGTCCAGGATAAACTCCTCATATAAAATCCTTCATCATATCTACAAAGTGCCTTTTGCTATTTAAGGTAATATATACACAGGTCTCAGACATTAGGACATGGGCATCTTTGGGAAGCCATGACTTTGTCTAGCATTAATGATTCTCTTACCTTACCCTAGGTTTTCTTTTTTTCCAAAATACTTATCAACTTTAACATGCTTTACCTATCTACTAGATTTATTGTTGGTCATCCCTCCGCCATAATGTGAGCTCCATGAAGACATGAATCTTTGTGTCTTTTTTTTTTTTTTTAACTGATATACCTCTAGCAACTAGAATAGTCCCTGGCATATAGTAGATGTTCAATGAATATTTGTTGATTGAAAGAAAAGGAGGTACTCATCTAGATAAATCAAGAAGAGAAAATATCTTTGTTTATCTTTCCAAACATGTCAAACAGGAGAGGAAACAGAAGGAGCCTGTTCCACAGCAGCCAGCTTTCTGAACTGATTTGTAAACATGGAAACCTAGCGGTTCTCCAACTTCTCTGTGTACAAACATAACCTGAGAGACTTATTTACAAATTCAGGTTCTCTAGCCCCATCCTTCCCAAGTCCAGATTTAGATTTGTTAAGTCTTGAGTGGGGCTCAAGCCAACCCCACTGGGCTGAGGGCTATAATCCATGTTGGGCAAACATTGCTGGTGCCTCCTTGGTAAACCTTCCAAAGCAGAGGTTCTCAACCTTTGCCTGCACAATGGAACTTCCTAAGGAGTTTCATAAACTATCAATGCCTATACCCTATCCCCAGCAATTCTGTTACTTGGTCTGGGGTGCAGCACGGGCACTGGGATTTTTAAAGCTCCTGCTTATTTCTAATGTGCATCCGTGGTTGAGAACCACTGTTCTGTAATAATCAGACTCACTCAGATTTTACATGGCTGCCCATGATAAAGACTATATTTCCAAGTCTTTCTTGCAGTTAGATGAGGCCAAATGAGATTTGGACACACCAGGCAACCTTCCTCAAAAGATGGCACATACCCCTCCCTCCTCCTTTTTCTTTTCCCTCCCTCCTGCTACTTAGGATGCCCTCTTGAACAAGACCACACGAGTGGAGCCACTGGATGGAAGGAGCTTAGGCAACAAAAGCAAAAACAAATGAGACTACGTCAAACTTAATAACTTCTGTGCACCAAAGGAAACAATGAACAGAGTGAAAAGGCAACCTACAGAATGGGAGAAAATGTTTGCAAATCATGTATCTGGTAAAAGAATAATGTCCAGAATGTATAAGGACCTTCTAAAACTCAACAATAGAAACAAAATAACCTGATTATTAAAAGGGCCAAAGGACTTGAATACAATTTCTCTGTTCTCTATTTCTCATTTGAAGAAATACAGATGGCCAACAAGCATATGAAAATTCATCATAAAAGAATTGCAGATCAGAACTACCATGAGATATCACTTCACACACATTATGATGAAAATAATAGAAAATAACAAGTATTGGCAAGAATGCAGGGAAGTTGGAGCCCTTGTGCACTAGTGAGAAAAATGATGCAACCATCATGAAAAGCAGTATGGAGGTTCCTCCAAAAAATTTGAAAAAGAATAACTAGGGCCACTTGGGTGACTCAGTTGGTTAAGCATCCAACTTTGGCTCAGGTCATGACCTTGTGGTCATGAGTTCAAGCCCCATGTCAGACTCTCTGCTGTCCATACAGAGCCAGCTTTATATCCTCAGTCTCCTTCTCTCTCTGCTCCTCCCCCCTCAAAAATAAATAAATTAAAAAAAATAATAACCATATGGCCTAGAAACCCCACTTCTGGGTATATATCCCCAATGTCCATCAACAGAAAAATGAGTAAAAAAAAAAAAAAAAAAGAGAGAGAGAGAGAGAGAGAGAGAGAGAGATACCTACAATGGAAGATTATGCAGCTTAAAAAACAAGGGAATTCCCTTACATGCTACAACCTGGATGAACCTTGAGAACAATATGCTAAGTGAAATAAGACAGTCACAAAAGCACAAATATTTTATGACTCCATTTATATAAAGTATCTAAAATAGTAAAAATCATAGAAACATTAAATACAAAGATAGCAGCCGGGGAAAGTGGGAGGAGGAATTAGTTTTTAATGGGTATACAGTTTCAGCTTTGCAAGATGAAGTTTTAGATATCAGTATACATTTAACACTACTGAACTGTACACTTAAAAGTGGTTAAGATGGTAAATGTAATGTCATGTGTTTTTTTACCACATTTTTAGAAAGCTTTGAATCTGGTTTTCTGAATCATCCGTCACTACTGATGATTTCCTTTATTTTTGGCCTTATTCTCCTGGAATTCAATGTTTTTCTTCCATATGACACAATCTCTTTCATTAACACCCCACCCCCCCCCCCCGCCCCGCCCCAGTGACACACATAGCAGTTCATAGGCAAGCCTAGTCAGCTCACTCTAGACCATCTCAGACTCCCTGGACCCCTGGTTCCTGCATGCTGGGTGAGAGGATGGGTACTGTCTGCAGCCCCCTCGTTTTCCCATGTCCAGCATCTCCTTCAGTGCCCACTTGTGAAGGTGATAGCTTCCTGGTTTCCATTCTCCCTATTTTGCTCTACTATTCCCTGATAAAGCTTCAACTGCTTGCTCCCTATCTGCTTCCAAATCCATCTCTGTAGCGCCTCACTCATTTCCAGATGCCTTCTAGTCTTGTCCAGATAGATGCCATGCACCTGCAAGATAACAGCCCACCAGATAGACTCATTGCATGCACCCCAAAACAGATTTATTTTTTCTCATCAAGACTTCTTACTCTTTCTCCATCCATATCGAATCAGTCATCACAAACCTCATTGATTGTACCTTTCAAGGCTCTGTGGGTGCCCTCTTTTCAATTCCACTGTCATCATCTGGGCTCTTGCAACTGAAATTGCTGAATCCAGTGTGCGGCAATTATTAAAATCTTAGTAACTAGTCCCTAGCTATTTTTTTCCCTTCCTCTTTCTCTCCCTCTCTTCTTCCTTCATTTTTCTCTTCCCATCCAATCCATTGTCATACTGCCACCAAAGTTATCTTTCTAAAAACCAGATTTGGCTGTTACTCCAAAATCTTTAGTGGATCCCTGTGGTCTCTGAGAAAAAGTCCAATCGTAACATTGTATACAAGTGCTGCCTCCACCTGGCCTGTCTACCTTCTTCGCTGATAAGAGAGTCAGTGCCTGTGCTAATGAACACAGCAGGCTCTAAAGTTGGACCAGACCTCAAATTTGACTCAGTTTTAATATCTATATGAACTTGGGCAAATCACTCATTACCCCTAAGTCTTAATCACCTCATCTGTAAAATGAGGATAACTATGACACCTACCTATGGTTTTGTGAGGATGAATGAAATATTGTGCTTAATGTTATTGTGATTATTATCATTACTCTCTTTCCAAAACGTTCCAGCTGCACTTAACACACCATACCCTGAACAAAATGTCTTTCCAGGGCTGTTTTTCCTTCCTGATTGGCTCCTTCCACCTCCATTCCATTTCCTCTCTGCCTCCATACCTCTTTCCGACCTTTCAAAATCCACCTTGTCTGTGGAGCTTTTTCTCACTTCCCCATAACTTGATTCTCTCCATCAAGTTTCCCATAGCACTTGATACATGCACTATTATTTGGTCAGTTCTGAGTTACTGCCCATCAATAACATCTTGTCTCACTGTGAAGCATAAGACAGAGCTGGCTGAAAATAATAAAAGACATCCTGAGAAAAAAGAGGGAGTAAACAGACAAATATTAGCACTTAATAGTTTTAAATTGTGTGCAAAAAGTTACCAAAATCCAAAGGCTGATGGAAAAAACTTGGGAAGGAAAATGTTACCAGGAAATATAATACAAGTTTACTTTTTAATTATGTAAAGAGCTCCTGGCAAATTTGAGGAGCTTAAATGCCGACAGGGTTTGGTTAGTAAGTGGTGATACATCTGTAAATAAAACATTATGTGACCATGAAAAAGATTAAGGTGAATCAGTAGGTGTCAGCATAGATGTCCATGACATATTAAAGTGTGAAAATATGAAGTGAGATCTACTTTATGTGTCTGTATCTGGAAGAATATGCCCCAAATTGTTAACAGTTAGTCTGTAAATAAGAATATGGACCTAAGGAGTGAAGGAAAACTTTCAGATCTTCTTTCAAAAGTAACCACTTACTATTTTTATAATTTTAAAAAATTAAGTAAATAAATAGACCATCAGGGGCCCCTGGGTGGGTCAGTTGGTTAAGCATCCAACTCTTGATTTCGGATCAGGTCATGAGCTCACAGTCATGAGATTGAACCCTGTGTCAGGCTCCACCCTGGGCCTGGTGGATTTTCTTTTAAGAAAATCAGAAATCTTTTAAGATTTTCTCCCTCTCCCTCTGCCCCTCCCCTGTTTGTGCTCTCTTGCATGCTCACTGTCTCTAAAAAATAAATGAATAAACCATCAATCTGGCAAAAGACACATCAACTATAAATAAATGGGGGGATAGGGACAGATGATTTAGAAAAGAAATAGAGATGATGAATGAATGCAAGGAAAAATATTGAATTTTGGCAAGTAAAAATAAAGTAGTGATGAAGTGTTTATTAAAAATAGTCAAACAAGGAATAACCTACTAAATTATACTTCATGCTGGCAAAGATGCATTGAAATGGACACTTTCTTGTGTTTTTTGTGACATTTAAATTTTATGTAAGTCCTTAGGGGTAAATATTGGCAATTTGTATCAAGGGCAACAAGAATGTTCATGTTTTATGGTTCACTCACTTCTGGATGTATCTCACTTCAGAGATAATTCAACCTAACGAAAGGTCATATGCACAAAGACAGTGAAAATTTGGAAGCAATTTGAGATAGAGTGGTTAAATAAAATAAAGGACGGTTGTTGTGGGGAATTAAACAATCTATGCTATTTACAGGGACCTAGTAAGAGCTCAGTACCTGTTAGCTGCAGCTATTATTATTATTATTATTATTATTATTATTATTACTATTATTATGACAATGGTACTCACTATACAAATTGTGTCATTAAAAATTATCATTGCAAAACTAAAAGGCAACTGATGGAATGGGAGAAGCTGTTTGCAAACAACATATTAGATAAAGGGTTACTGTCCAAAATCCACAAAGAAATTATCAAACTCAACACCCAAAAAACAAATAATCCAGTGTAGAAATGGGCAAAAGACATGAATAGACACTTCTCCAAAGAAGACATCTAGATGGCCAACCAACACATGAAAAAATGCTCCACATCACTCATCATCAGGGAAATTTAAATCAAAACCACAATGAGATACCACCTCACACCTGTCAGAATAGCTAAAATTAACTCAGGCAACAACAGATGTTGGTGAGGATGTGGAGAAAGAGGATCTCTTTTGCACTGTTGTTGGGAATGCAGACTGGTGCAGCCATTCTGGAAAACAGTATGGAGGTTCCTCAAAAAATTAAAAACACAACTACCCTACGACCCAGCAATGGCACTACTAGGTATTTATCCAAGGGATACAGGTATGCTGTTTCGAAGGGGCACATGCACCCCAATGTTTATAGCAGCGCTATTGACAATAGCCAAAGTATGGAAAGAGCCCAAATGTCCATTGATGGATATATATATATATATATATATATATATATATATATATCTCACATCTTCTTTATACACACACACACACACACACACACACACACACAGTGGAGTATTACTCGGCAATCAAAAAGAATGAATTCTTGCCACTTGCAACTACGTGGATGGAACTAGAGAGTATTATGCTAAGCGAAAATTAGTCAATCAGAGAAAGACAAATATCATGACTTCACTCATATGAGGACTTTAAGATACAAAACAGATGAACATAAGGGAAGGGAAACAAAAATAATATAAAAACAGGGAGGGGGACAAAACAGAAGAGACTCATAAATATGGAGAACAAACTGAGGATTACTGGAGGGGTTGTGGGGGGGGATGGGCTAAATGGGTAAGGGGCATTAGGGAATCTACTCCTGAAATAATTGTTGCACTATATGCTAACTACCTTGGATGTAAATTAAAAAAAAATAAATTATTTAAAAAAATTATCACTGTTGGGGCACTCAGGTGGCTCAGTTGGTTGGGTATCTGATTCTTGATTTCAGCTCAGGTCATGATCAAGCCCCACCTTGGGCTCTGTGCTGAACATGGAGCCTGCTTGAGATTCTCTCTCTCCCTCTCTCTCTCAGCCCCTTTCCCCCTCAAAATAAAATAAAATAAACATTTAAAACAAATCATCATTGTCAAGCCTATGGAGCAACAAGTGTCCTACAGTATAACTATGTAAAAACATATAATATTAAAACACTGAAAATAAATATACAAAATGGTTATGGATGTGTTAGAATACCAGAGTAAGGGTGATTCTTTATATTTTTCTCATGTGTTCCAAACTCTTGGTAATATTATTATATATACACTATAATTTAAAAACAAATTTTAAAAATTTCAGCCTATTATTATTCATCAAGCCTCGAGTCCATATTTTAAAAACCATATATATCTCCCAAAATTAATACTATCAAAATGTTCAGGAGCTAGTAAAGAAACGTTTAGAGCTATATTGAGTTTGTCACACATTCAAATGTGACACTCATAATATGAAGGATAAAGTTACTTTCTAAGAATTACACCAGTAAACATTAACACAATGAAAGATATCTATGAAAAAAAGCCTAGTACACTTTTCAAAATCTTAATGGAGGCTTAAGAAACACCTGAATCCAAATAAGGTTACTAAAAACAAGTTGTAATGTAGGTGAAAAAAAAGCTATAGCTGAATTAACTTACTGAAAATTGAACAGAGATTAGAGTAGCAGAGATGTGTGGGCTACGTTAGTGGTTCAAACTTGAGAAATGCACTGACATCTTGTAAAGGAAAAATTATGACCCTCAAATGTTGACCTATTTTATTTTTAATATGATGTTACTTAAATATATACAAATAGAAAACTAGGTATAAAATGCCTTATTCTTGTTTGTACCAATATTTATGTATTTATTCACACATTTGATAAAAATGTCACAGGTAGAAGTGAAGTCATTACAATGACATAAGTAACTGTATAGACTGACCCAAAGTACGGAGTCAAGTTGCCAAAAATCAGAACATGAGCAGCACACAGTTCCTTAACACCTGTGCACTCACACACTCTTGTCCACATCCATCCATGCCACAACAGTCACAGGCACTAAGTTCAGATAAAACCCAGAGAACTTCTCCCTGGCTTCAAGTCCTGGGGATGAGAAGAGAGAAATGATCAATGAAAAGATGCTAGAACTGCTCAACACATCGCTCTGTTCTGCCAACGACTCAGAGAAGACAAGACATGAAACTCTGGAGCAGTTATTTCCTTATAAATGCCATATTCTTAGGGCGCCTGGGGGGGCTCAGTTGGTTAAGCGTTGAACTCTTTGATTTTGGCTCAAGTCATGATCTCATGGTTCGTGGGTTGAAGGCTGGCGTTGGGCTGTGTGCTCACACCATGGAGCCTGCTTAGGATTCTCTCTCTCTGTCTCTCTCTCTGCGACTCCCTCTCTCAAAATAATAATTAAAAATTTTAAAAAGTTAACAATCTATTCTTATAGCTGCTTATACAGGTGTAAAACCAAAGGAGATTTTTAAATTAAATATAATTATATGGGGCACCTGGGTGGCTCAGTCGGTTAAGCATCTGACTCTCGATTTCAGCTCAGTTTGTGAGATTGGGCCCCATGTCAGGTTCTGTGATGACAGCAGGGAGCCTGCTTGGGATTCTCTCTCCCTCTCTCTCTGCCCCTCCCCACTCACGTGCTCTCTCTCAAAATAAATAAATACTTTAAATAATAATAATAAAATTAAATATAGCTATACCAGATAAGTAAGATTCAAATGCATAGCATTAATTTAATATGATGGGTAATGTTTTCTAAAAAGGAAATTCAAATTAAACCCACGAGATACCATTTCCTACCCACCAGAATGGCTAACATGAAAAACAATGACAAGGAAGTCTAGCAATTGAAACAATTGTTGGCAAGGAAGTGGAGAAACTGAAACAATCATACATTGATGGAAAATGTAAAATTGTGAAACACTTCGGAAAATGTGGCAGTTTCTCATAAAGTTAAATATCATCTACCATATGACCCAACAATTTCACTCCTAGGTACTTTCCAGAAGAGAAATGAAAATATATGTCCACAAAAAGACTTATACAAGTCTTTTTATTCATACCACCTTTATTCTTAATAGCCAAAGATCGGAAACAACCCAATGTCCTTCAGCAGGTGAATGGATGAACCAAGTATGGTATATTTTCATACAGCAGACTCAGCACTAGAAAGCCAAAGAATACCAAAGCCTAATAGTGCAAAGTTAGCTCCTGACTGTCAGAAATGACTTTTTCTTTTTCATTGGTGTGCAATCAAATATACCACAGTAGCTATCAAAACCCAATGAATGCACACAAAAGCTTTTTTGCATGTTATTGTACATAAATTTTACCTTAAAAATATATAAATATAAATATTAAGAAGGAGTATTACAGACAGTGAGTGGAGCTAATAAGCTGAACGTTTGTGTGATTGTCGCTTGAGGACAAGTAATGCTGGCAACTGAAGGGAAAACAGATTGCAGAATTCAAGTGCAGAATTCAAAGCAGCTTTCCACCATTTGACAAGGACAGTGGTGGGCATCAAAAGTTTGGAAACGGTAATGAGGACTCTTGGGCAAAACTCCATAGCAAAGTTTCAGGATAAATGAATGAAGCAAATGAAAATGAAAATAGTACAACTGAGTTCCTGGACTTTCTGACAATGATGGCAAGAAAAATGAAAGACAGGGACAGAGAGTAAAGAAGTTAGAGAAGCATTCTTGTGTTTAATAGGAATGACAATGGCTATGTTAGTGTGATAGAATTATGTCACATGATAAAACACCTTGGAGAAAAGTTAACAGATGAGGAGGTTGATGAAATGATCAGGGAAGCAGATATTAATATTGATAGTCAAGTAAACTATGAAGAATTTGCATAAATGATGTCAGCAAAGTGAGAATATTGTACAAAATGTGTTGAAGTTTCTGTACAAAATTGTTTGCTTTTTTCTTTGTAAAAGCTTCTTCATACTATCAAAAGAATATAAATCCGTAGTCATTAGATTTATTCCTCTGTGTTTTTCTTCCTTATTTTACTATCATTGTCCTATACCTTATTTTAGAAAGTGCATCAAGGGGCACCTGGGTGGCTCAGTCGGTTAAGCAGCCGACTCCTGGTTTTGGCTTAGGTCATGATCTCACGGTTCAAGAGTTACAGCCCCACATTGATGTCAACTCAGAGCCTGCTTGGGATTCTCTCTCTGTCTCTCTCTCTCCCCCTCCCTCTCTCTCTGCCCCGCTCCCAGGCTCACTCACACTCTTTCTCTCCCTCTCAAACTAAATAAACAAACTTAAAAAAAAAATAGAAAGTGCTTCAAGTAGCATGTGGCTTACTAAATTAATGGTTGTCAAACTTTTTGGGTTCAGCATCCCTTTATGCTTTAAAATTTTATTGAAGATTTTTAAGGCTTTCTATTTATATTAATTATACCTATTAAAATTTGCCATATTAGAACTTAACACAGAATTTTAAAACATTTATTTGTTTATTACAAAATAATAAACTCTTACATGTTGACATAAATATTTTTAAAATACTTCCTCTTCTAAAACCAAAAAAATAGTGAGAAAAGTGGTCTCATTTTACATTTTTGCATATCTCTTTAATGTCTGGCTTGGTAAAAGACAGCTGGATTTTCTTAAAAAAAAATTTTTTTTAGGGGCGCCTGGGTGGCGCAGTCGGTTAAGCGTCCGACTTCAGCCAGGTCACGATCTCGCGGTCCGTGAGTTCGAGCCCCGCGTCAGGCTTTGGGCTGATGGCTCGGAGCCTGGAGCCTGTTTCCGATTCTGTGTCTCCCTCTCTCTCTGCCCCTCCCCCGTTCATGCTCTGTCTCTCTCTGTCCCAAAAATAAATAAAAAAAAAAAAAAAAAAAAAAAAACGTTGAAAAAAAAAATTTTTTTTTAATGTTTATTTATTTTTGAGAGAAAGACATGGAATGTGAGTGGGGGAGGGGCAGAGAGGGAGACACAGAATTCCAAGCAGGCTCCAGGCTCTGAGCTGTCAGCACAGCTCCATGCGGGGCTGGAATTCACAAACCCGGAGATCGTGACCAGAGCCAAAGTCAGACATTCAAGGATTAAGCCACCCACGCGCACCACCGTTACTTGCTTTTTAAGCTTTCTTTAATTCTTAAAGAAAATCCGGTTATGGCACTATTGACAAACAAGTTATATATTTGATTTCCAACTTAAAAAAAAATCACAATTAGTTTTGTAAGAAACTGCCATACTGTCTTCCAAAATGTACCATTTTGTATTCTCACCAGCAATGACTGAGAGTTCCTGTTACTCCACATCCTCAGCAATGCTTGGTATTGTCAGTGTTTTGGAAATTTAGCCGTTCTAATAGGTGTGCCGTCGTGTGTCATTGTTTTCACTTGCAATTCTCTAATAATATATGATGTTGAGCATATTTTCACATGCATATTTGCCATCTGTGTAGCTTCTTTGGTGAGGTGTCTGTTCAGATCTTTTGCCATTTTTAAGCAGGCTGTTAGTTTTCTTACTGCTGAATTTAAAAGGTTCTTTTAACTGAGGAGGCTCAGTCAGTTGAGCATCCAGCTTTGGCTCAGGTCCTGATCTCACGGTTCATGGGTTCAGGCCCCACGTCGGGCTCTGTGCTGACAGCTCCAAGCCTGGAGTCTGCTTCCGATTCTGTGTCTCCGTCTCTCTCTGCCCCTCCCCCGCTCATGCTCTATCTCACTCTCAAAAATAAATAAACATTAAGTTTTTTTTAATAAATAAAATTTCTTTATATATTTTGGACACCTGTCCTTTAGCAAATATCAAGTTTTGCAAAGATTTTCTCCCGGTCTGTGATATATTTTTTCATTTTCTCCACAGTGTCTTTCACAGAGCAGGAGCGTTTAATTTTAATGAAGTACAACATCAATTCTTTCTTTCATGGATCATGCTTTTGGTGTTGTATCTAAAAAGTCAATGCCAAGCCCAAGGTTACCTAGATTTTTCACCTATATTATCTTTTAACAGTTTTGTAGTTGTGCCAGAGGTTAGGGGAAGAGAAGGACAAATCGTGGAATAGGGGGGACTCTTAGGGCAATGAAACTATACTCTATGATACAGTAATGATGGGCACATGTCATTATACATTTGTGAAAACGCATAGCCTGTACTTACACAAAGAGTGACCCCTAATGTGAACTACTGGACTTTAATAAAAATGTATCAATATTGGTTCATCAGTTGAAACAAACGTGTGACACTAATACAAGGCGCAAATGTAGGGGAAACAGTGGGAGATGTGGTATATAGAAACTTTCTGTACTTTTCCATCAATTTTCCATAAACCTAAAACACTTCTGAAACTAAAGTCTACTGATTGTTTAAATTATAACTAGCCCCCAAACTACCACAAAACAGGCAAGTATTACAAAATGAAATTATTAAGGGTGCCAGGCTGGTTCAGTCAGTGGAGCATGTGGCTCTTGATCTTGGGATCGTGGGTTCAAGCCTCACGCTGGGTGTAGGGGTTACTTAAAAATAAAAAATCTTAAAAATAAAGGAAATTCAAGTGAGGTTTTGTTTGTTCATGATTATCAGAACTCATACTTTATTGACACTGTGCAGAGACAATTCTTGAAAGCCCAATTTGAAAGGATCAACTTTTTTTATCTTCATGAAATTGTCCTATTCACTTGAAGATATGATTAGGATTGTGACATATTGAAATCTTTGTGAAAATTATTAATCCAATTAATGTTGGCATTGGGAACAGAGAGTTTATTCATGAGGTATTTACTACTTCATCTGCTGTTATGAACTGTTGCCAGTGGTATTTACAAAGCAAAGGCCTCACACCAGAACTACTTGCAGTGAAAGGTGGCATCTGGGGCGCAGGTGTTGAGGTCAGCATGCTGGGCTATGAGTGCTGAATGGCACACGTTTGTCCATCATTTTCCTCTAGTCAGCTATTGGGAAACTTTGGTTCATCCAGCTTGATAGGATAGGATAACACTCAGCTTTCACTTGGCAAGAACCACAAATGCAGGAAAGGCCATGAAAGCACAGGATGGTGCTTGTGCTTAAGAGAATCTTGAGCTTAGGTGAAGTTTTGTAAAAGGAGAATTAAATTGTTAAAAACTCATCCCAATCTGTCCGGCCTTGATTGATGGAGACTGTCTCCTGGTCATTAAAGAGGTGTGTTCTTTTTTGGGATAGAGATCGATCATGAAGCTTGTTCATGGCTTCTTTCTGATCAGCAGCTTAGTTTTCTAAGAACCTTTACATTGGGACAGGAGTCCTTGGAGAGTGGAACTGAGTTTTGAGGCTACTACCAGGGTAATGTCCCATTTACAAATTAATAAATGGACCATCTGGCTTAAAAACCAAGGAGTTCTTTTAGAAAGAATCTTTCCCTAAGACCCTACCTATGTTGGGAACATGAAAGACTAGAGTTCCTTGACCTATAATATCGTTGGCCACATTCTGTACTGTGGAGACCTCATCAAGGTAGAGCACTGCCAAAGCACTAGCCCACTGTCTCTACGGGTCATCGTGTGAGTCTGTGGCTGTCATTTCCCCCAGGAGATGCTAGATTCCAGCTCTCCCTTATGTTTTGTATCCTTCACAGCTCCTGGCATAAGGCCTTGCAGCATGGCAGGTTGCTGAGTCAATGTTGATCTACTGCAGCTCTGACTTCAGATTCCATCAGGGCAGTTTTTGTTTCAGAAAGTAAACAGGAGAGAGTGGACCCAGCCTGGCACTGGCCAATTTAGCAGTTTAAAGGTATAAGCTCTTCAAAATGTGGGCATTTCCTCTGATTTTCTGGGTCTGTCTTTGCTCCCAGGGCCCTTCAGATGAAATAAATTCACTTCTCCCAAGGAACTCTCAAAAACACACTCCCTACTGACGGTGGATCTGTCTATATTTCTAGGACTCATATCTGAAATCCTCCTTTAAATCCTTCCCCTCCCTAGGCTACCTCCCACCCAACTGCAGGGGTAGCAAACACGGATCTCAGTGGGGCAGACAGCCAGTTTGCATGAGGGAAGGAGGCCTGTTAACATGGGGGCTGGTGTGAATTGTGACAAACTGAAAGGCATTCATATCTGCAAGTTCTTAAACTGTCCTGGTCAAATCAAATGCATGAACTGGAAGTCCAGTTCAGTCACCTATAGCCAATGTGGGATGTTTGATCCTCAGCGTATGGTATAAACTGCTTAGGTGTGAACAAAAGGGCCTTTCCCAACCTGGCTTCCCACAGCTTGCCCTTCGAGTCCAGCCACTCTCACCTACGTCCCTACACTCTGCTTACATGACATACTTTTATGCATGCCCTCCCTGGTCACCTTTGCATGTGCATTCTTTTTGTTCCCCAGCATTTATCAAACACCTAATGCAGCAGGCACTAAAATAGGTGCTGAGGAAACAAACGTGAACAAGGGTTTCTGACCTCATGGGGTTTACAGGGTCGTGAGAGACATATACATTAGATAATTACCAGCCTGTGATAAGGGATATGAGAGCAGTACAGGGTGTGACTGAAACGTACACAAAGAGCACCTTGCCAGATCAGGGAGAGCAGGTTTGGGAAGGCTTTTCAGAGGAGTAGATATTAGCTGCAGCTGAAGGGGAGCTGAAGAAGCAAGGATGAGGGTGAAAGGGTAAGGGAGGGTGTAGGGAGAGGGCTTCCTAGAAGAAGCAGCAGCACTTGTAAAGGTCCCTAAGGAAACTGACATTCCATGTGATTTGAGACTAAGGATGTGAGAAGGGTGGCATAAGATAAAACTGGGAAGGTGAGCAAAGTCCAGATCTTCCCAAGCTTTGTGGCCAAACAAAGGAGTTCAGATTTTGTCCTAAGGGCAATGGGCAGCCACCAACAGTTTTTAGTCAAAGACCGTTTGGACCCAAATTTGCCTTTTAGAAGAATCACTCTGGCTTCAGTGTGGAGGACAGGCTGACGTAGCAAGCCTGGAGGTAAAGAGGACAATTACAGGGTCATCATAATAAACCAGCCAGAGATGATGGTGGCCTGGCCTGAGGAACAACACTGGGGTGGAAAGCATGGACCAGACTTGGGAGACAGAAGTGACATACCTCAGAGATTGATTATGAGATTAGGAGAAGGTGTCGATGATGAATGTGGAGCGCCCTGATCTAGTCATCCTTTCAGCTTAATTCTCTCATTAGCCCTCATGGACCTTCCAGGCACCTTTCTACCTGCTGCCCCAGCACTCTGTCCCACTGCCAGTTTAGCACAGCGTATTGTTTAATGGTGACAGGTTGTTCGTCCTATTTCCTTGTTATGTTGGGCAGGGACCCTGTGTCAGTCAGGGTCAAATTAGGAGATGGAAGCCATACAGTAATTTTAACAGCTTAAGTTTAATGTGTAGAATTACACATTACACAAGAAATTTCAGTAAAGACAACTCTAAAGAATATAGGATCAGCAGATATAAGGTTCATTGACCACCTCTGAGGCTGGGGTAGAGCACTAGGCCTGAGAACCAGACCCAGTTGGAGAGGACGTGGCTGTGGAAATTGGATGGCACAGTTGCTTGGTGCTGTGCCAGTGGTAGTTGCTGGAAATTTGCCCTCCAGAATTTGCTGGAAACCTACCTTCTGAGGTCCCAAAGAAAGCCATTTCATAGAAAGGTGTCTCACTGGAGGCACCCTCCTACAAAGACAACTAAAGGGTGTTGCAGGGGAAAGCTGCTGGGTGCTGCTTACCACTATTACTACAGAAGCCAGGCTCTGGAAGAACTACATGAGCTGCAGAGTCGTGGCACTGGAAAAGCCTTCTGTGTTGCAGGAGGTGGGCACTGAGGAATCCATACATACTTCCGGAACCACTGAAACACACCAGACTAAGAAGGAAAACCCCTTCCTCATGCAATCGCTCTCCAGAGCCCACAGCTGACAAAGCTTAACATTGTGTCACCTGACAAAGGAAAAATTACTTTTTAAAAAAGTTTATTGGGGTGCCTGGGTGGTTCAGTCGATGAAGCGTCCGACTCTGGCTCAGGTCATGATCTTGAGGTTCATGAGTTTGAGCCCCGCATTGGGCTCTGTGTTGACAGCTCAGAGCCTGGAGCCTGCTTCAGATTCTGTGTCTCCCTCTCTGCCCCTTCCCCACTCACACTCCGTATCTTTCTCTCTCTCAAAAATAAGTAAACATTTTTTAGAAGTTTATTTAGTTATTTATTTTGAGAGAGAGAGAGAGAGAGAGAGAGAGAGAGAGAGTGTAGGTGGGGGAAGGGCAGGGAGAGAGGTAGAGAGAGAATCCCAAGCAGGCTCTTGTGCAGTGCAGAGCCCAACGCAGGGCTCGATCCCATGAACCATGGGATCATGACTTGAGCCGAGATCAAAAATTGGATGTCTAACTAAGCCACCCAGGCGCCCTGGAAACATTACTTTTAAATGGCCCAGCTCTGTTTTTGCACAAGCAAGCAATGAAGAGTGAATTTGGAGCCAAGAGGCAATAAATTGGTAAGCAGCACAGACCCCTTCTTGTTTATCCTCGCTGCTGGAGTACCACAGGGGGCTAGAAGTCAACATGTCAAGAAAAGTTCAGAATGAAGAAATGTAAATTCAAGTTCTTTGTCTGTTTTTAAATTTTGTTGTTGTTGTTGATGAGTTTCATCAACTCATCAGATACATGATTTGCAAATATTTTCTCCCAGTTTTTTTCATTCTCTTGAGAGTGTCCTTTGAAGTACAAAAGTTTTCAATTTTGATGAAGTTCAGTTTATCTATTTTTTCTTCTGTTGCTTGTGCTTTTAGGGTCATATCCAAGAAATCATTGCCAAATCCAACTTTTCTCCTATGTTTGCTTCTAAGAGTTTTATAAAGTCAGGTCTCATGTTTAGGTGTTTGATTTACTTTAATTTTTGTATGTAATGTAAGGTAAGGGGTCAACTTCATTCTTTTGCATGTGAATATCCTGTTTACTTAGCACCATCTGTTAAAAAGTACTTAACCATATATGCAAGGGCTTATTTCTGGGCTCTCCATTCTTTTCCATTGATCTATATGTCAGCCTTATTCCAGTACCACAGTTTTTTTAAAAAATTTTTAATGTTTATTTATTTTTGAGAGGACAAGAGACAGAGTGTGAGTGGGGGAGGGGAAGAAAGAGAGAGAGACACAGAATCTGAAGCAGACTCCGGCTCTACACTGTCAGCACAGAGCCCAACACGTGGCTTGAACTCATGAACTTTGAGATTGTGACCTGAGCTGTAGTCGGACACTTAACCGACTGAGCCAACCAAGGGCCCCCCACAGTTTTTTTTTAAGTTTTGTTTATTTTGAGACAGAGAACAAGACAGTGCATGTGAGTGGGGGCAAGGGCAGAGAGAGAAGGAGAGAGAATCCTGAGTGCAAAGCCAGACGTGGGGCACAAACCCATGAACCATGAGATCATGACCTGAGCCAAAACCAAGAGTCTGATGCTTAACCCACTGAGCCACCCAGGCATACCACCATACTATTCTGATTACTTTAGCTTTGTAGTTTGTTTTGAAATAAGGGAGTGGGCCTCCAAATATTTTTTTTTTCAAGATTGTTTTGGCTATTCAAGATCCCTTCATATTCCATACGAATTCTAGGATGGGATTTTTCTACATCTGAAATAAAAATTATTATGTTGTGATGGGGATTGCATCAAATCTGGAGATCACTTTGGGTAGTGTGGAAATCTTAATTTTTCTATTTATTTACACCTTCCTTAATTTTCAGCAATGTTTTGTAGTTTTCAATGTACAATTCTTTTGACTTTTTGATCAGATTTGTTCCTAAGTATTTTATTCTTTTTGAGGCTATTGTAAATGGAATGTTCTCGATTTCCTTTTTAGAATGTTACCATTGCTGATGAAAAATGTGACTGATTTTTCAATGTTGATTTTTGAATCCTGGGATTTTGCTGAATTTATTAGTTATAGCGTTTGTGTGTGTGTGTCTGTGTGTGTGGGGGGTGGCTCTTTAGACTTTTCTACATATAAAATCATGTTATCAGCAAACAGGGATAATTTTGGGGTGCCTGGGTGGCTCAGTTGGTTAAGCATCCAACTTCGGCTCAGCTCATGATCTCCCAGTTCGTGGGTTCAAGTCCTGCACTGGGCTCTGTGCTGACAGCTCAGAGTCTGGAGCCTGCTTTGGATTCTGTGTCTCCCTCTCTCTCTGCCCCTCCCCCATTCACACTCTGTCTCTCTCTCAAAAAAAAAAAATAAAAATAAATAAATAAATAAACATTAAAAAAAAGAATGTGTGGTTAATTTCAACATATTTGTGAATTTTCACATCTTCCTTCTGTTAATGATTTCTAGTATCATTCCATTGAAATCAGAAAAGAAATTATGTATGATTGCAAACTCTTTAAAGTTACTGGGGTAGCTAGGTAGCGTCTCACTTCAGCTAAGGTGATGATCTTGCGGTTTGTGGGTTCAAGCCCCACATCAGGCTCTGTGCTGACAGCTCAGAGCCTGGACCCTGCTTCGGATTCTGAGTCTTCCTCTCTCTGCCTCTCTCTCTCTCAGAAATAAAGAAATAAAATAAAATAAAATAAAATAAAATAAAATAAAATAAAATAAAATAAAATAAAATAATTAAGACTTGTTTTCTGGCTTAACATATAGTCTATCCTGGAGAACATTCCATGGGCACTTGAGAAAAATGTGTATTCTGCTTTTGTTGGTTCAACTGTTCTATGCATGTCTGTTAGGTTTAATTGGTTTATAGTGTTGTTCAAGTCTTCTATTTTATTACTGATCTTTTGTCTGATTGTTCTATCTATTATTGCAAGTGGTCACTGATATGTTCAACTATTGTAGAGCTGTTTATTTCTCCCTTCAATTCTTTCAATGTTTGTTTCATATACTTTGGATTTCTGGTATTTTGTACATGTATGTTTATAATTATGGTATCTTCTTGCGAAGTTATCATCAACATAATGCCCTTCTTTGTCACTTGCAACAATTATTGACATAAGGTCTGTTTTGTCTCATATTAGTTTAGCTACCTTAGCTCTCTTCTTCTGGTTACCATACGTGAAATCTCTTTTCCATTCTTTCATTTTCAACCTATTTGCGTCAGATCTGAAATGAATGTCTTGGGCTTTTCCTCCTGCTCCTCCAACCCCAGTGCCACTCCGGCTGTACCACGCTGGCTCAGAGCTCTCTGCTCCTGTTGAACTAGCACCACTGTTGTCTCTCTCCAGCTGCAGACATCATTATCTACCAGGACTTCATCAGCCATGATGAGATATTCTCCAACAACTACAAAATCCAGATCATGGACAGGCTATGCCTGGAAGTGGAGGGATCAGTAGGACAGAGGGTAACACTGATGACTGGTTCATTGGTGGAAATGCCTCTGATGAAGGCCCCAAAGGTGAAGGTACCAAAAGGACATTAACCACTGGTGTTGATGTTGTCATGAACCATCACTTGCAGGAAACCAGATTCACAAAAGAAGCATATAAGAAGTACATAAAAGATTACATGAAGTCAATCAACGGCAAACTTGAAGAACAGAAGCCAGAAAGACTAACAACTTTTATGAGAGGGACTGCAAAACAAATCAAGCACACCCTTGCTAATTTCAAAAACTACCAGTTCTTTATTGGTGAAAACATGAATCTAGATGGCATGGTTGCTCTGTTGGACTATTGTGAGAATAGTGTGACCTCATACCTGATTTTTTTAAATGATGGTTTAGAAATGGAAAAATGTTGGGGCACCTGAGTGGCTCAGTTGGTTGAGTGTCCGACTTCAGCTCAGGTCATGATCTTCTGGTCTGTGAGTTCGAGCCCCATATCAGGCTCTGTGCTGACAGCTCAGAGCCTGGAGTCTGCTTTGGATTCTGTGTCTCCCGCTCTCTGCTCCTGCCCTGCTCGTGCTCTCTCTCTCTGTCTCAAAAATAAATAAACATTAAAATTAAAAAAAAAAAAAAAGAAATGGAAAAATGTTAACAAATCTGGCTATGACTTTGGATATATCACCTGTTGTCATAACTGGCTTCTGCTTTTCATCCACACAAACCAGGACTTAGACGAATAGGATTGATGTCATCTTGAGCACTTCAATAATTTTGACTTCAATTTATTTGGAGCAGAGGCATTGTTTTTAAGAAAAAAAAAACATGTCATGTAGGTTATCTAAAAATAAAATGCATTTAGGTGTGCCTGGGTGGCTCAGTCAGTTAAGGGTCCAACTTTGGCTCAGGTCATGATCTCCAGTCTGTGAGTTTTAGCCCCACATCAGACTCTGTGCTGACAGCTCAGATCCTGGAGCCTGCTTCGGACTCTGTGTCTCCCTCTCTCACAGCCCGTCCTCCATTCTCTCTCTCTCTCTCTCTCTCAAAAATAAACATTTAAATTTTTTTTAAATAAAATAAAATGCATAAAAACTCAAATGTAAAATAAGTATCTTGGGGTGCCTGGCTAGCTCAGCTGTTGGAGCACGTGACTCTTGATGTTGGAGTCCTGAGCTCAAGCCCCACATTGAGTGTAGAGATCACTTTAAGTATTTTTAAATTTTATTTATTTATTTTGAAAGACAGAGAGAGTGTGAGCAGGGGAGGGGCAGAGAGAGAGAGAGAGAAAGTAAGAGAATCCCAAGTAGACTCTGAACTGCCAGCAAGGAGCCCAACCCAGGGCTCAAACTCATGAGAATCAGATGCTTAACTGACTGAGCCACCCAGGTACCCTGGGATTACTTTATTTTTTTTAATGTTTATTTATTTTTGAGAGAGAGAGAGACAGAGCTTTTTTTCATCTGGGAATGTCTTATTTACGCCCTCATTTTTGCTGGATGTAGAGTTCTCAGTTGACAGCTTTTGCTTGTAGCACTTTAAATATATAAATCCACTCCCTTTAGACCTCCAAAGTTCTTACTAAGAAATTGGCTGCAAATTTTATTGAGCATCTCTTGCAATGATGAATCATTTTTCTCTTGCTGCTTTCAAGATTCCTTGTCTTTTCTTTTGACAGTTTGATTTTAATGTGTTTTGCTGTAGTCTCTTGGGTTTAATCCTATTTGGAATCCTTGAGTTTCTTGGACTTGTAGATCCATGTATTTCCTCAAATTTGTGAAGTCCTTCGTCATTATTTCTTCAAATAATCTCTGCCTCTTTCTTCCTCATTTCTCCTTCTGGAATATCCATAAAGCATATATTGATCTGTTTGATGATGCCCCATATGTTTCTTCATCTCTGTTCACTTTTCTTCATTTTTCTCCTCAGATTGGATAATTTCATGTCCTATCATCAAGTTCACTGATTCTTTCTCTGCCTGGCCATATCTGCTATTGAGCCCCCTCTAATTTATTTTTAAATTGTTATTGTAATTTTTTTTAGCTCAGGATATTTTTTGGTTCCTTTTTATAATTTCTACCTCTTTGTTGATATTCTCATTTTGTTCACATAAAATATTCATGATTTCCTTTAGTTCTTTGTGTTTCTATTTAGCTCTTTCAGTGTACTTTTTAAATGTTTATTTATTTTGAAAGAAAGAGAGTGGTTGAGGGGCAGAGAGAGAGGGAGAGAGAATCTGAAGGAGGCTCCACACTAAATATTTATACATAATATATTTATTGTTTAAATATAAATTATTAAATATTAAATATTATTATTTATTTTTGTATAAACGACAGCACAGAGCCCGATGCAGGGCTTGATCTCATGAACTGTGAGATAATGACCTGAGCTGAGATCAAGAGTCAGATGCTTAACCAACTGAGCCACCCAGGCGTCCCTTTCAGTGTACTTAAAGATAACTTTTAAAAAGTCTTTGTCTAGTAAGTCTGATGCCTGTGCCTTTTCAGGGATGGTTTCTGCCAATTTATTTTCTTTTTTTAAGTGGGTCATATTTTCCTATTTCTTTGTATGTCTAGTAATTTTGTTGATGTTGAAAATTGGGCATTTGAAAGAATCCATCTATCCTAGTCTTTGCAGACTGGTTTTGTACTAGAGCATTATTTCAGTAGTTATCTGGCTCTTTTCTAGGCCTTGAGATCAGCTGCAGATGAAAGCTCAAGATCTTCTCATGTCTCTTCTGAGTATGTGTCTTCCCTCGGCTTGTGTGGCTTTACTAATTTCCTCATATACATAGCTACTTCTGAACGTCTTAATTTTCCAGTCTCATCCAGCTACTCTTTGGGGCTCTAGATGGTCTGTTGGATATCTCCACCTGTAATCTCTTCCCTCAGGCACCTGTGGGTATATAGTTCCTCTGCAGCTTTCCTGAGCAGTGCCTACCACTTTTCCACCTGAGTTTTGGAGTAGACAAAACAGATATCACTCTTTAGGCCCCCAGACAGGTTATAATGTTACAATTAAGTTCTGTTCTGCTCTTCTCTCTCTGGTTTGAATCAGGGAATTGAGGGCTGAGCTGTTGCCTCCTTCAGACCAAGATTGTTGCTGTGCATGAAACGTGTAGGGCACAGCAAGTAAAAACAGTACATGGCACAAAAACAGACACTCAGATCAATGGAACAGAATAGAGAACCCAGAAATGGACCCACAAATGTATGGCCAACTAATCTTTGACAAAGCAGGAAAGAACATCCAATGGAATAAAGACAGTCTTTTCAGCAAGTGGTGCTGGGAAAACTGGACAGTGACAGGCAGAAAAATGAACCTGGCCACTTTCTTACACCATACACAAAAATAAACTCAAAATGGGTGAAAGACCTAAATGTAAGACAGGAAGCCATCAAAATCTTCGAGGAGAAAGCAGGCAAAAACCTCTTTGATCTTGGCTGCAGCAACTTCTTATTCAACACATCTCCAGAGGCAAGGGAAACAAAAGCAAAACTGAACTACTGGGACCTCATCAAAATAAAAAGCTTCTCCACAGCGAAGGAAACAATGAGCAAAACTAAAAGGCAACTGACAGAATGGGAGAAGATATTTGCAAACGACATATCAGATAAAGGGTTAGTATCCAAAATCTACAAAGAACTTATCAAACTCAACACCCAAAAAACAAATAACCCAGTGAAGGAATAGGCAAAAGACATAAATGGACACTTCTCCAAAGAAGACATCCAGATGGCCAAGCAACACATGAAAAAATGCTCCACATCACTCATCATCAGGGAAATTTAAATCAAAACCACAATGAGATACCACCTCACACCTGTCAGAATAGCTAAAATTAACAACTCAGGCAACAACAGATGTTGGCGAGGATGTGGAGAAAGAGGATCTCTTTTGCACTGCTGGTGGCAATGCAAACTGGTGCAGCCACTCTGGAAACTGGTATGGAGGTTTCTCAATAAATTAAAAATAGAACTACCCTACAAACCAGCAATGGCACTATTAGGTATTTATCCAAGGGATACAAGGATGCTGTTTCAAAGGGGCACATGCACCCCAATGTTCATAGCAACACTATCAACTATAGTCAAAGTATGGAAAGAGTCCAAATGTCCATCAATGGATGAATGGATAAAGAAGATGTGGTATACATACATACATACATATATATACACACACAATGGAGTATTAGTCGGCAATCAAAAAGAATGAAATCTTGCCACTTGCAGCTACGTGGATGGAACTAGAGGGTATTATGCTAAGCGAAATTAGTCAGAGAAAGAAAAATATCATGACTTCACTCACATGAGGACTTTAAGACACAGAACAGATGAACACAAGGGAAGGGAAGCAAAAATAATATAAAAACAGGGAGGGGGACAAAAGAGAAGAGACTCATAAATATGGAGAACAAACAGAGGGTTGCTGGAAGGGTTGTGGGAGGGAGGATGGGCTAAATGGGTAAGGGCATTAAGGAATCTACTCCTGAAATCATTGTTGCACTATATGCTACATAACTTGGATGTAAATTTAAAAAATAAAATAAAATATAAAAGTAAACAGTACAGGGGCGCCTGGGTGGCTCAGTTGGTTGAAGCGTCCGACTTTGGCTCAGGTCATGATCTCGCAGTCTGTGGGTTCAAGCCCCGCGTCAGGCTCTGTGCTGACGGCTTGGAGCCTGGAGCCTGTTTCAGATTCTGTGTCTCCCTCTCTCTCTGACCCTCCCCCGTTCATGCTCTGTCTCTCTCTCTCTCTCTCTCAAAAAAATAAATAAACGTTAAAAAAAAATTTTTAAAAACCAAAAAGGTAAACAGTACAAAATTTCCTACTGTTTTGAATATGGCTTTTTCTTGACTGGGTATTCAATTGGTTACCGTAGATATTTGACTATTTACCAGAAATCCTATAGTATTATTTTAGCCACTTTCTGGATTTTTTGTATTTTTTAAAAATATCTTGTGTGGGGACAAGATTTTGGAGCCTCCTAGTTCACTATTTTGCTCAAGTGACTTTTGCTGTCTTCATTTTGCTCTTTCCTCCAATACCACTTCCTCAGAAAGAACTTCTGTGTCTAAAATGTCTCATTCAGGAGGTTTGGGGAGAGATGCGCACCTGGCAAGGCCACGGAAGCTCTGCACACTTCCCGACACCTGGCCCTCTGCATCTCCTCATCTGTCTGTTCCTGAGTTATATCTTGTTACAATCAACCAGTGATGTAGACCTAGCCTAGGATCCCATGTTACATGCTTGTCATGGCTGCTTATTTTCCTCCTGTGTGGGGAAGGTCCTACATCTTTCCTGATCTTCTGTGTCCTGAATACTTGTGAAGAATAATGATTTCCCAATTCTGGACAGTTCACATGAATGGAATCATTCTCTCTGTGGCCTTCTGTACCACTTTAACTCAGTGTATTTTTTCAACGTAGTGTGTATCAAAACTTGTTTCATCTTGCATTCAAACAATATTCTGTCATATGGATAGAACACACTGTTTATCCACTCATCCATTGATGGACATGTGGACTGCCCTGCCTTTTTGCTACTGTCAATGCTTCTCTTAACAAGAAGATCAAAACATATGTAGGAATTAGGTTCCTTTATTTGATTTTTAAAAATTTATTTTTATTTCATTCCATTACTATTTTTTTCTTCCTCCCAAATGACAAGACAGAGGAATTCATCTCAAAATAAAGACCAGGAAGAAATGAAAGTGAGGGATTTAGTCAATGCAGACATAAGTAAGATGTCTGAATTAGAATTTAAAACAATGATTATAAGGATACTAGCTGGCCTTGAAAAAAAGCATAGAAGACGCCAGAGCATCCATTTTACACAGAGAAAAGAACGAAAATCTAGTCAGGCTGAAATTAAAAATACTATAACCAAGATGCAAACCCAAATGAAGGCCATGAAAACTAGGATGGATGAGGCAGCGAATTAGTGATATAGAAGATGAAATTATGAAAAACAATGAAGCTGAAAAGAAGAGAGAAACAGAGGTGAGGGATCATGAAGGCAGACTTAGGTAATTCAGCAATTTATTAAAATGTAGTAACATTCATATCATAGAAGTCCAAGAAGATGAAGTGAGAGAAAAAGGGGCAGAAGGTTAATGAGCAGATTATAGCTGAAGATGTCCCTAATCTGGGGAAAATCCAAGAAGCACAGAGAATTCCCATTAAATTCAACAAAAGCCAGCCATCACCAAGACATATCAAAGTCAAATTTACAAAATACACAGACAAGGAAAGAATCCTGGAAGCAACAAGGGAAAAAAAGTCATTAACCTACAAGGGAAGGCAGATCATGTTCTCAGCAGATCTGTCCAAAGAAACTGGCAGGCCAGTTGGACACCAGAGTGTCCAAATATATTCAGAGTGTCCAAATATTCAGTGTGTTGAATGGAAAAAAATATGTAGCCACGAATACTCTACCCAGCAAGACTTCTTTCAAAATAGAAGGAGAGATAAGGAATTTCCCAGACAAACAAAAACTAAGGGAGTTTGTGACCACTAGCCCAGCCCTACAAGAAATCTTAAGGGAGACACTTTGAGTGGTGAGAAAAAAAAAAAAAAAAGACCCAAAGCAACAAAGACTAGAAAGGACCAGAAAGCATCATTAGAAACACCAAATCTACAGGTAACACAATGGCACTGTATTCATATCTTTCAATAATTACTCTGAATGTAAATGGACTAAATGCTCCAGTCAAAAGACACAGGGTATCAGAATGGATTAAAAAAAAAAAAAACACAAGATCGATCTATATACTGCCTACCAGACACTCATTTTATTTTTTCAAAAATATTTATTTATATTTGAGAGAGCATGAGCCCGGGAAGGGCAGAAAGAAAGAGGGAGACAGAGAATCCGAAGCAGGCTCCAGGTTCCGAGTGGTCAGTGCAGAGCCTGACATGGGGCTCGAACCCGTAAACTGTGAGATCATGACCTGAGCTGAAGTTGAATGCTTAACCAACTGAGCCACCCAAGCACCCCAGGAGACTCATTTTAGACCTAAAGGCACCTGCAGATTGAAAGTGAGGGGATGGAGAAACATCTATAATGCTAATGGATGTCAAAAGAAAGCCAGAGTAGCCATATTTATATCAGACAAACTAGATTTTAAAACAAAGTCTGTAACAAGAGATGAAGAAGGGCATTATTACATCATAATTAAGGGGTTTATCCTTCAAGAAAATCTAACAATTATAAATATTTATGCCCCCAACTTAGAAAACGCAAATATATAAATCAATTAATCGTATAAAGAAACTCATTGAGAACAATACAATAATAGTAGGGGACTTTAATATCCACTTACAGCAATAGACAGATCACCTAAGCTGAAAATCAACAAGGACACAATGACTCTGAAGGATACACTAGACCGGATGGACTTAACAGATATATTCAGAACATTTCATCCTAAAGTAGCAGAATAAACATTCTCTTTGAGTGCATGTGGAACATTCCCCAGAATAGATCACATACTGAGTCACAAATCAGCCCTCAACAAGTACAAAACTATCAAGATCATACCATGCATAGTTTCAGGCCATAACACTATGAATTTGAAGTTGCCACAAGGAAAAAAAAAATTGGAAAGCCCTCAAATACATGGAGGTTAAAGAACACCCTAGTAAAAAATGAATGGGTTAACCAGGAAATTAAAGAATAAAAAAGTATGGAAGCAAGTGAAAATGAAAACACAACAGTCCAAACCCTTTGGGATGCAACAAAGGCAGTCCTAAGAGGAAAGTATATTGCAATTCAGCCCTACCTCAAGAAGCAAGAAAGGTCCCAAGTACACAACCTAAACTTACACCTAAAGGAGCTAGAAAAGGAAGGGCAAATAAAGCCTATAGCCAGCAGAAAAAGGGAAATAATAATGATTAGAACAGAAATAAATGATATAGAAACAAACAAATGAACAAACAAAACCAGTAGACCAGATCAATGAAACTAAGAGCTAGTTCTTTGGAAGAATTAACAAAACTGATAAACCCCTAGCCAAACTTATCAAAAAGAACAGAGAAAGGACCCAAATAGATAAAATCATGAATGAAAGAGGAGCGATCACAACCAACACCACAGAACTACAAACAATTATTAGAGAATACTATGAAAAATTATATTCCAGCAAACTGGACAATCCAGAAAAAATGGACAAATTCCTAGAAACTCACAAATGACCAAAATGGACACAGGCAGAAATAAAAAAACTGAACACACTCATCCATAAATAGCAAAAAAACTGAATCAGTAATCAAAAATCTCCCAACAAACAACAGTCCTGGCCCAGATGACTTCCCAGGGGAATTCTACCAGACATTTAACAAAGAGTTAATACCTATTTTTCTCAAATAGTTCAAAAAAAATAGAAATAGAAGGCAAACTTCCAAACTCATTCTATGGAACCAGCCTTACCTTGATTTCAAAACCAGTAAAAGACACCACTAAAAAGGAGAGTTACAGGCTAATATCCCTAATGAACATGTGTGCAAAAATTCTCAGCAAGACATTAGCAAATTGAATTCAACAGTACTTTAAAAGAATTAATCATTGGGGTGCCTGGGTGGCTCAGTCGGTTAAGCATCTGACTCTTGATATCAGCTCAGGTCACAATCGCACTGTTTGGGAGTTCTGGGCTCTGCACTGATAGTGGGGAGCCAGATTGGGATTCTCTCTCTCCTTCTCTTTCTGCCCCCTCCTGCTCACTCACACATACACTCTCTCTCCCTCAAAATAAATAAACTTAAAAAAAAAATTATTCACCATGACCAAGTGGGATTTATTCCTGGGCTGCAGGGCTGGTTCCATATTCATAAATCAATCAACATTATACACCACATTAAAAAGGATAAGAACCATATGATCCTGTCAACAAATGCAGAAAAAGCATTTGACAAAATACAGCATCCATTCTTTTTTTTTTTTTTTTTTTTTTTTTTGAGAGAGAGACATGAACAAAGAAGGGGCAGAGAGAGGGAGGGAGAGAATCCCAAGCAGTCTCCACATTGTCAGCACAAATGCAGGGCTCAAATTCATAAACCGTGAGATCATGACTTGAACCAAAACCAAGAGTTGGATGCTTAATTGACTGAGCCACCCAGGTGTCCCCAGCATCCATTCTTGAGGAAAAACACTCAACAGAGTAGGGATATATGGAACATACCTCACGTCACAAAGGCCATATACGAAAGACCCACGGCTAATATCATCCTCAATGGGGAAAAACAGAGAGCCTTTCCCCTATGGTCAGGAACAAGACAAGGATATCTACTCTCACCATTACTATTTAACATAGTACTGGAAGTCTCAGCCTCAGCAATAAGACAACAACAACAAAAAGGCATCCAAACTGGCAAGAAATAAGTAAACTTTCACTATTTGCAGATGACATGATATTATATGTAGAAAACCCAAGAGTCCATCAAAAATTTGCTAGAATGAATACATGAATTCAACGAAGTTTCAGGATATAAAATCAATGTGCAGAAATCTCGTTGTATTTCTATATACAAATAACAAAGCAGTAGAAAAAGAAATCAAGCAATCGATCTCATTGCAATTGCATCAAAAACTGTAAGATACCTAGGAATAAACCTAACTAGGTTTAAAGGTAAAAGATCTATACTCTGGAAACTACAGAAATGTTAAGAAAGAAATTGAAGATGACACAAAGAAAGGGAAAGACATTCCATGCTCATGGATTGGAAGAACAAACATTGTTAAAATGTCTATACTACCAAAGCAATCTACACGTTTAATGCAATCCATATCAAAATACCACCAGCATTTTTTTTGCAGAGCTAGAACAACCAATCCTAAAATTTTTATGAAAACACAAAAGACCCTGAATAGCCAAAACAATCTTGGAAAAGAAAATCAAAACTGGAGACATCATAATTCCAGATTTCAAGCTATAGTACAAAGCTGTAGTCATTAAGACAGTATGCTATTGGCACAAAAACAGACAGATCAATGGAACAGAATAGAAAACCCAGAAATGATCAACTAATCTTCAACCAAGCAGAAAAGAATATCCAATTGAAAAAAGATAATCTCTTCAACAAATGATGTTGGGAAAACTGGACAACCACATGCAGAAAAATGAAACTAGACCACTTTCTTACACCATACACAAAATAAATTCAAAATGGATGCAAGACCTAAATGTGAGACAGAAAACCATCAAAGTCATAGAGGAGAACACAGGCAGCAACCTCTTTGATCCCAGACAGAGCAACTTCTTACTAGGCACATCGCCAAAAGCAAGGGAAACAAAAGAAAACATGAACCAATGGGACTTCTTCAAGATAAAAAGCTTCTGCACAGCAAAGGAAACAATCAATAAAACTAAAAGGCAGTCTACAGAATGGGAGAAGATATTTTCAAACGACATACCTGAGAAAGGTTAGTATCCAAAATCTATAAAGAACTTATCAAACTCAACACCCAAAAAACAAATAACCCAGTTAAGAAATGGGCAGAAGACATGAACAGACACTTTTGTAAAGAAGACTTCCAGATGGCCAACAGACACATGAAAAGACGCTCAACATCACTCATCATCAGGGAAATACAAATCAAAATCACAATGAGATACCACCTCACATCTGTCAGAATAGCTAAAATTAACAACCCAAGAAACAACAGGTGTTGGCAAGGATGCAGAAAAAGGGGAACCCTTTTGCATTGCTGATCAAAATGCAAACTGGTGCAGTCATTCTGGAGAACAGTGTGGAGGTTCCTCAAAAAATTAAAAATAGGACTACCTTACAATCTAGTAATTACACTATTAGGTATTTACCCAAAGGATATAAAAATACAGATTCAAAGAGGTACATGCACCCCAATGTCCATAACGGCATTATCAATAATAGCCAAATTATGGAGAGAGCCCAAGTGTCCATTAACTGATGGATGGACAAAGATGTGATACACACACACACACACACACACACTGGAATATTACTCGGCCATCAGAAAAATGAAATCTTGCCATTTGCAATGACGTGGATGGAGCTAGAATGTATTACGCTAAGTGATATAAGTCAACCAGAGAAAGACAAATACCATATTGATTTCACTCATATGTGTAATTTAAGACACAAAATGGATGAATATAAGGGAAGGTGGGGGAGAGAAGAGAGGGAAACAAACCACAAGAGACTCTTGACAGACAGTGCACATGAGTGAGGGGCAGAGAGAGAGGGAGACAGAGAATCCAAAGCAGGCTCCGCACTGTCAGCATGGAGCCCAACATGGGACTTGAACTCATGAAACTGCGAGATTATGATGTAAGCCAAAACCAAGAGTTAAATGCTTAACTGATTGAACCACCCAGGCACCCCATATCAATAAGAGACTCTTACTGATAGAGAACAAACTACAGGTTGATGGAGGAAGGGTGAGCAGTGGGCTAAATGGGTAATGGGCATTAAAGAGGGCACTTGTTGGGATGAGCACTGGGTGTTGTATAAGAGATGAATCACTGAATTCTACTCCTGAAACCAATATTGCACTGTATGTTAACTAAAATTTAAATTAAAAAAAGGAAAAAAAACCAATAAAATGTCACATTCATGACATTTTCATGCTTCATATTTCTTAATTGCACTTATCACTGAGAGATCATATATTACATATTTTTTATTTATCTGCCTTTTCTAGAATATAAACTGCAGAGGAGCAAGGAACTTTATCCTGAAAGTCTGAAATGATACCTGGCACATGGTACATGTAAATATATTTTGAATGAATAAATGAGGCTTAAATTATTATTCAAATTTTGCTCACTTTCATTAATAGTTTTTAATGGTCTTGGTTGTTTACACATCCATATTTATTTATTTGCTTAACAGGCATTTATTTTATTTTATTTTTAAATGTTTTATTTATTTTTGGGAGAGAGAGAGAGAGAGTGTGAGCAGGGGAGGGGCAGAAAGAGAGGGGGACAGAAGATCCTAAGCAGGCTCTTCGTGGCAGCTGAGAGCCAATGCAGGGCTTGAACTCACGAGCCGTGAGATCATGACCTGATCTGAAGTCAGACACTTAACCAACTGAGCACCTAGGTGCCCCTATCAGGCATTTATTTTATACTGACCGTGAGCTGGAGATGGGGGTGGGGAAAATGTGTTTCTAATCTTACAGAGGAGTTAGACAAATGCACAAGTAATACAAAGGCATGAATAAGTGGGAAAGGGCAAGAAATGTTGAATATAAGGCATAGCCAGGTCTGAGTTTGTGATGAGTTTCACTTAAGTCTTATCAGAAGGATCTCAGAGACCTGGAGCAAGCTTTGCTATGGCCCAAATGCAAAAACAGAGAGTCATTCCACCATAGGCCTTGAGGAAGTGACTTAGGACTTGGCTGAATCTCCATTTCTCCTTCTATCTTATGAGGTACTTTCAATAATTCATTAGAAAGTAACGAGATAGAGTTTTATAAACTCTATAAACTCTTGTTATGCTAACAAGAGGGATTTAAGTCTGCTCCTGAAACATGATTGTTAGTTGTTTATCCCCTGGGTCTGAAGTCAAACCACTAAACAAGATACAAAGTTCACTTTAAAATCTTACTGCAATGATATCATCAGAATTAATTCAGAGTCCTGCGACAAGACAGCAAGACAGATGGTGGCACCAGCTTTTAAATATCATCTCAGAAGCTAGGAAGGCAGGGATGTTTAGCAACCTGTGAACTGACAAACAAAGAATTCATATAAAGAGGCACAGTAAAATGAAAGAAACAATTACTTAGGGGTCTGAAGTTCTCACCCTTAGTCTGGTTCTGCTTTTTACTAGTTATATAACCTTGGGGAAGTTGTTAAACTGTTTCCTCATCTGGAAAATTGGGACAGTAATAGCTCACACTGTTCTTATAAAGATCAAAAATATAATACACGGTTTTAAGATTATTGTCTCTAGAGTGAAATATACCACAAAAGACTCTTAATTATAGAGGGTTGATGGAGGGAGATAGGTGGGGGGCGGGCTAAATGGGTGAAGGGTGTTAAGGAGGGCACTTGCTGAGATGAGCATTTGGTGTTGCATGTAAGTGATCAATCACTGAATTCTACTCATGAAACTTAAAAAAAAAGTCTCTAAATCCATTCTCTACACTAAAAAGATCAAGGACTCCTTGGAGAAATGGTTGATTCCAGGTCTGGGGCATAGAGTGTACATGATGAGCCTGGATGGACATCTTGGTTTACCAGAAAACAAGGGCATTCTCCATGACTACTAGGTTAATGCCAAAAGAACACAGGAATCACAGGAAGGAGCTCCCACTGACCAAAGATGGAACAATTTGAGAAATAAAAAATAATAAAAATGAAGTTGATCAAACACATTGACTGTGTTTTTATAAGATTCATGAGTTTGGGGCACCTGGGTGGCTCAGTCGGTTAAGCGTCCAACCTCGGCTCAGGTCATGATCTCACCATGGCTTGCGGGTTTGAGCCCCACATTGGGCTCTGTGCTGACAGCTCAAAGCCTGGAGCCTGCTTCAGATTTTGTGTCTCCCTCTCTCTGCCCCTCCCCCACTCACAGTGTGTGTGTGTGTGTGTGTGTGTGTGTGTGTGTGTGTGTCAAAAGTAAATAAACATTTAAAAAAAAAGATTCATGAGTTTATTCTCAAGAGAAAAAAAACATAGAGTCCATTAGCATCCTGAAAATCCATCTTTAAAAGGGAATTATGGGTACCTGTCTGGCTCAGTTGGAAGAGCATGTGACTCTTAATCTTGGGGTCATGGGTTTGAGCCCCACAATGAGTGTAGAGATTAATTAAATAAATAAATAAACTTTTAAAAAAATAAAAGAGAATTAAACATTTGTCTTGCCTTTCTTGTCAAAATATATTTCAGGGTAACCAAATAGCCTAAGTCCATGAGAGAAAGACATCTAGCAAATAAATGTGGAAGAAATGATTGAATTATAAAATTATCATCTCATAGCCCCTAGTGAAATAATCGCAAATGAACATAATAGCAAATAAAGTAATGAACTATGGATGAAATCATTGGATAAAAGTTTATGTGGAACTTCACAATTTCAGGGAAAGGCTGTTACCATATGAGCCCATTGATCAGTCACAGCATCACTAAAGTTGGGACAATGAACTATTGTGGATCTCCTGTTGTGATACCAACACACATTACTTCCTAGGACCTTTTTCTTGCCCCCCAAATGGAATCTGAATATAAACAAACCTCTAGATTCAACCTCAATTTACAGGAAATATGGAAGAGAGAGGAACAAGTTAAATGACACCACAAAGAAGCAGACACATCCACAAAGTGGGACATTTTACAGGATAACTGACCCAAATTCTTCAACAAGTCAATGTCAGGGGAAAATGAAAAGGACAGGAAGACTGCCCTAGAATACGAGACTTCCAAGCAAACTTCATGTATAGATTTTGTACGTATTCTGAGGTCTTTTAGACAATCAGAGTAATTTGATTCTGGACTGTGTATTAGATAAAAACAGGACCAGTTGATTTTGTCAGGTGTGAAAATAACACTGAAGTTTATGTAAGAAAGGAGTCTAGTTTTTTAGAGCTGTATACTGAGAAATATAGGAGTAAAATGACATAAGATCTGCAGCAGAGGAAAACAAAGGGATATATAAAGCAAATATGACAAGTGGCACCGGGTGGCTTGGTCAGTTAAGCGTCTGACTCTTGATTTTGGCTCAGGTCATGATCTCAAGATTGGTGAGTTCAAGTCTGCAGCGGGCTCTCACTGACCGAATGGAGCTGGCTTCGGATTCTCTCTCTTCCTCTCTGTCTCTCAAAATAAATAAACTTTTTAAAAAATGTGACAGGTCTTGACAATTGTTCAATCCGTGTGATGGGATATGGGAGTCCACTGTTCTATTCTTTGCACTTTTAAGAATATCTTAGTATTTTTGTAACACAAAATCTAAAGAGTTTTTTTTAAGATCATGTATGGGGGAGTAGTAAAAGGATAAATATTAGTTTCTTTCCCAACAGCAAATGTAAGACACGTGGGTGGAAGAGAAAAATCCCCTCGGTGTTTTATTAAAAACACTCTCCTGGGACTTGTTCATTTAAAGAACCACCAAAATTGCCCTGAGAGCGTGGTATGTAGGCCACGCCCCACCAGGGATACGACTTCAGAGTGCGGAAGAAAAAATTAAAATGGGCAACAAACAGCAAGATCAAATATCTGGGAAGCACCCCCCCCCCAACTTTTTTTTTAAAGTAGGGTATTATTTTGATCTATTAAAAAGAAAATCCCCCAGGGGATAGCTGCAATTTTTGTGGGAAGACAATTATCTGGGCTACTTAAAGGCGTTTTTCGCAACAACTCCCTGAGAGAAGCTTTTAGAGACACACTAATTAGGTAATTAGACCTGGGAGTCGCCCCGGAGAGTAATGACTCCCGCCCCGCGGTGCAGCGGCGCCCCTCCGCTAAGAGGCCGACGTGGCCTTTTCCGGTGCAGTAACCCTGACGGATTCCT
This sequence comes from Panthera pardus, assembly GCF_024362965.1. Classification (NCBI taxonomy): domain Eukaryota; kingdom Metazoa; phylum Chordata; class Mammalia; order Carnivora; family Felidae; genus Panthera; species Panthera pardus. The sequence goes on along the minus strand of NW_026526969.1, from coordinate 354,067 downwards.
CTCTCCTTCGCCCCTCTCCTGGAGAACCCTTCCCCGCCCAGGGGATCCCAGCGCAATGTGCACTGACTGGCCGGACCCTCGGCTCGCGCTGAATACCCTGCACCGCCACTCCCTACTCCCGGCTCTCACCCCAAATTGCCGGCGCGAGGTTACCTCGTGTATTGTAGCCTAACTGCGGCACTTAAGTAACCGCGGATAATCCGAAATCGCGCGCAGTTCCGGGTCTTATAGCAGGCAGCGTGCCTTTTGCTTTATAATCCCTCGCTTAAAGCAATTAATTCACACTCCTTATCAAAAACGGGTACGGTGGAAAAGAAAAACAGCTAATGTATATATGGCCCTTCAAGCCATAAATACTTTCAACATTTTGATGAGTTTCCTTTCAATCTTTTATATAGACAGATCTTTAAAAAATACGCTACTGGGATACCAGAGATATTTCTTCAAAAGTGAATCTTTCACTTTACATTATTACTGAGCACTTTCTGATCTCATCAAACAGCCTAACAAAATGTTTACTGCTGATGAAAGTCCTCGGGAAGAACACACATTTTCTTTAAGTAGTCCCTTGTTGACACTTGTAGTTTTTCATTCTTGACCGACATAAAATGTTCGGTCGGATTTTGCCAAATGCCCCTCTCGCGGCGGCGGCGCACAGGCCCGGATAGACGAAGTGGTCACTGTGGCGGGGGCTGGAAAGCAGAGGGCCACGCGCGACCACTTCCCGGCTCTGTTAGGTCATCAATAAGCTCCGCCCCCGCAGGCACAGCCAATCGAAACGCGGGGCGGGGTCTCCCAGGAGCGCGCGCGTGCGCCGGCCGGCGGCCATGGGGGACGACGAGATGGGCCTGGCGTTTCTCAACGCCCGGGCTCGGGTCCGGCAGCCTCCAGCCGAGGCGTGGCCGCCCGTGAGCTCCGAGGACGAGCTCTACGATTGCCTGGATTATTACTACCTGCGCGACTTCCCGGCCTGCGGGGCCGGGCGCAGCAAGGGCCGGACGCGGCGCGAGCGGGAACTGCGCACCAACTGGCCAGTGCCCGGAGGTCACGAGCGCAAGATCGCGCAGAAGCTCCTCAACGGTCAGCGCAAGCGTCGCCAGCGCCAGCTGCAGCCCCGGGCGCGCACTCGCCTCGCCTGAGCACAGGTGCGTGCGGGCTGCACCTGGCCAGGACTCTGGGAAGCCCCGTGAGCGCCCTGGCCACCCGGTGCCTCTCGCGTCCGCCCTCTGTGACTGCACCCGGGCAGAGTCGCCTCCTTCCGAGGCTGCTTCGCGTTAGCGAGTCGTAGCTGGACCCCCAAAACACCCACCTGATCTCTTGGCTGCAATTAGAATAGTGTAAAACTCTACCTTTTGGAATTTTATAGTTGGGAGAAGAAGGGTCTAGGAAACGCAGAAACATCTTAAAAATATAAGAATTTACTTCCAGTGCGTATGCATGGGCTAAAGACAATAATTTATTTCTTTTTTGTCAGTTTTCTGCAGGATACCCGAAGGCCCTGATAAAAGTATTTTCTCTGACTCCAGCTGTAACTGTGGTCGTAAGGGGGAGAATCCGTGTTGGTCAACATAACTTCTTTCCGACATCACTTAAGTTTACCGCTCCAGTATCTTTTCCTTACTGATTGTTAATTAAGTAACATCCAAGTGTCCAAGTGCGTATGCCTTTTTAGGGTTTTTAATTAAAAGCAAGAATGGCATTTTAACTCTTCTGGGGTTTTTTTTTTTTTTTCAGTTGCTACGGTAACTCGTTTCAAATATACAAATATTTGAGTTCATCTTAATGTGTAATAGGGGGAGAACAAAGAGAGGAATGTGTGCAAGATTTCAACCCCCTGTCATAGATGCAGTGTGCAGGTTTAATATTTGTTTGCCAGAATAGGAATATTTTAAGTTGTAAGAGTGTGTACTGAACAGTTGCTAGATTCTCCGCACTGCTGATCCCACAACAGTCCTTTCATGTGGACGCTGCTGTCTCCCATTTTGTAGAGGGGATTCTGAGGCAAAGGAGTTCAAATCACTCTTCAGAGGTCATGCAGCTGGTTACAAAGAAGACCAGGTATAGCAGATACTCAAAAGCCTTCATTCATTCCACCATCACAGTTTTCCTCTATTGTACACAATATTCTGGGGTGCAGTACCACCCACAAACTTCAGCTCCAACGATGAGAGTTGAGATGTGGTTTAAAAAGTATGCAGAATACATCAGGGTGGTTGTCTTTCTCTTCAGTCTGCATTCCTTAGGCCTCTGCACCCAATGGTGAGTCCTTGGTTAGGAGAGAAGGATGGTGCGTACTGGAAGGAGCAGCCTGAATTTTAATCTTCTGGCTGTTCATCGCTGTGGCATTCAGCACGCTTTTGAGGCATTCAGCACGCTTTTCAAGTTACACCAAGCCTGGAGTTTCTCATTTGTAAAATGGAATGATACTGGATTACCTTACCACACTGGATTATAGATTAAATATATAAAACATCTCACACAATTAAGTATGTAAGAGGTACTCAATAAATAGTAAGTATTTTTAAGTTTACAAAACAGAATCTCCTTCCTCTCTGGTCAGTCTTCAATTCTTTCATTCACTACATTCATTCTTTTAAAATGTCTCCAGACGGTGTGCTGTAATAGGAATTCTGGCTTTGGAGTCAAACACCTGTGTGAACTTGGGCAAATAGCTTAAACTCCAAGTATCTGTTTCCATATCCATAAGATGGGGATAAAACAGTACTTACTTAAAGAGTTCTTGTGAGGTGTGGGTGCCTGGGTGGCTCAATGGGTTAAGCGTCTGACTTTTGGTTTTGGCTCAGGTCATGATCTCATGATTCATGGGTTTGGGCCTATGTTGGTCTCTGCAGTGTCACTGATTGGGATGCTCTCTCTCTGCCCCTCCCCCATGTTCACTTTCTTCTCTCTAAATAAATAAACTTTAAGAAATAGTTTTTGTGGGGTGTAAATAAAATAATACATGTAAAGCTCTTAGTGCCTGGTATACAAAGGCACTCACATGATTGTTGTATATGTGCTGCCAGAGTGAGCATGGCACTCACATCATTAGTAGTATTCCCATTGTCACCGTCTTAGCCTTCGATTTTTTTTCCCTTACCCCTATTCTGCTGTGTCTCATACACCATATGCAGATTAATCTTCCAAAGACCATTTTATTTATTTTCAAAAAAATTTTTTAAATATTTATTTCTGAGACAGAGCATGAGTGGGGGAGGGGCAGAGAGAGAGGGAGACACAGAATCTGAAGGAGGCTCCAGGCTCTGAGCTGTCAGCACAGAGCCTGACACAGGGCTCGAACTCAGACTGAGATCATGACCAGAGCTGAAGTTGGACACCCAACCGACTGAGCCACCCAGGCACCCCTCCAAAGACCATTTTAAATATATAAAAACCCTCAATGACTGCTCTAATCCTGTAGGATAAAAAGCCTAGATTCCTTATATTGTCCTGGAAGTCATCTCTTGGATTTTCTTAAATTTTGTACTACAACTTCCAAAAACATACTCTGGATCTTGACACAGATCTTCTGTCCTCCATATTTGATTCTGCTTTATTTCAATCTGTGCTGTCCTACTCACCATGCCCTTTTCCCCTTTGTAATTTTAATCTTTCTAAAACAAATTCCACCTGTACTTAATTTTAAGTGCCACTTTCTCCCTGAATCTTTCATCCACAGTGAATAGCCATTCCTTTGAAATCCTTAGAACTTCATAACCACTTAACCTCCTAACCACTTGTATTTTGTATTTTTAGATCAACAGTTAAAAATTCACTAACTGGTTCATTCTTTTTTTGTCTGGTATGTGCAAGGCACTGTAATCATATGTCTTTGTTAGCCAAAGGAAAAACTACATTTAGAGTGCAAGGACCTTAATGTCTTAAACATCTCAGTTCCTACACAATTCTTGCTGTGAAGTACAGCATACCCAGACAGACACAAGCCATGTCAAAGCAACACTCTATTAGATGTTCTAACTAGATTTTGCTCACCTTAGATACTAGAACCTTTACAGTTTAAATATAGTAACTGTAGAAATTGTGTATTAGTTACCTATTGCTGTGTAATTACTCAAAAACTTAGTGACTTAAAGCAACATATCTCAGTTTCTGGGATTGCAGAATTCAGAAGTGGCTAACAAGGTGGCTCTAGCTTAGGGTCATGAGGTTGGAGAGTAATTAGGCTCCACTTTTTGAAGGGAGTGTCTAAGAATCTGTGGATGTATTTTAAACCACCATGGTATGTTTAATTAGTTTAAGGATGTTCATTTTAGACAAATTGGAAAATATGACCAAACAAACAAAAAAAAAGGAAATCAATACCCAGTGGATAACATCACTACTTGAGTGTACATAATTCCAGCCTTTAAAAATACATGAACTTTCTCAATACAAACCTACTATGTATACTACTTTGTAATTGTTCTTTCCCTTGATACACTATGAAGATACTTTTCATGTCAGATATTCTTTCATAATACTTTAAATAGCTGCATAGCATTTCATGTGTATATATCATAACTTTATTTCTGTATTGTAGGATACTTACTAGTTTTCCCTACTTTATGGAATTTGTTAAACATCTTTATAGCTAATTTCTTTCCACATTCATGAGTGTTTCTTGAATTCCTGGATTTCTGTGGAATTTCTGGAACAGATCTGCACAATTTTAAAACTTCTGCTATCTACAGCCTAATTTGGGTAAAATTTTATTGTAGTCATCAGGAGTCCATTCATCCAAATGTCAGCATCAAATATCTGTAACAATGCCTGCAAGAGTTCTTTGTTCAAATTTTGATCACTGTGAATTTGTTGAGAATGACTGAAATCACTATGGAATGAGAAGTTGTTACATACATTTTACTAAAGAGGGAACTTCAGCATATTTATCCTGGCCAACTACAAATGATATGTAGCAGAATTCTGAAATTTTTTTTCAATTCCTGTTTTTATTAGTTTTAATTTTTACATGTTCTTAATCTGTATTTGAGTAGAGGTAATATATTAACTGTTTCAGAATCCAAAACATAGAAAATGTTTTCAGTAAAAGTCCCACCTTGTGCTACAGCCACCCAGTCCTACTTCCTGAAGGCAACTAACAGTGTTTCGTGTTAGCAGTGTTAACAGCTGCAGGTAGTTTATGCATATTAATAGTCTTTTCTCTCCATGTTACACAGCACAGTACATTCAATTCTGCCTCTTGCCTTTTTTCTCTTGACAGTTTCTCTTGGTATCTTTCATACTAATAATAACAGAGAGGCTTTTTTATTCCTTTTTATAGCTGCATATTGTGTGCTGTGCCTTTTTTAAAAACCAGTATTATACTGACAAGAATTTAGGTTGTTTCCAATCCTTTACTATTACAAAATAACCTTGTACAAATACCTAATATTCTTTCCTCAATGTAAGAATTAACAACTTAGCCAGGTATGATTAAAATTGTCTCTGTTCTGGATACCTGTCTTAATTGTCCAAAGTTATGCTCATTCAAGCTCTTCTGCTCTCTGCCTTCAGAGTCCTTTATAGGGCTCCTTTACTCCGTCTCTGCTTATGAATTATCCAAAGACAAATACAATGTCATATCATTTGTAAAGCTTTCATTATAGTTCTGTGAAAATAAAACTTTTTCATGAAAGGTTACTGCATTATTTACCCTTCGGTTCCACAAACATTCTGCTGTTACTGGAAACAATGTGCTTTCACTGGAAAAACTACTAACCTCTGGTGGAAGGGGAAATTTTCTGTTTGACACCCTAGCAGAAATGGAGAGTCCACCTTTCCTTTTCTCCTCCATAAATCCCATCCCATCCCAAGGACCTTCCCATGAAGCCATCCTTGAAATACCACTAACCAAAAAAAAAAAAAAAAAATTAATTAAAAAAAAAGAAATACCACTAACCAACTTTTCCACTACTGCAGAGGCCCTAAAACGTTACTGTTATAACTATGTCACATCGACAATCACTAAAACATACAACCGTGGGGACTTCGCAATTGCTGTTCCCTCTACCTGGAATGCCATTACCCTTGATAAACATTTTGTTTGTTTCCCTGCTTCCTCAAGCAGTCTATTCAAATACTCTTTTTTTTTTTTTTAATTTTTTTTTTCAACGTTTTTTATTTATTTTTGGGACAGAGACAGACAGAGCATGAACGGGGGAGGGTCAGAGAGAGAGGGAGACGCAGAATCGGAAACAGGCTCCAGGCTCCGAGCCATCAGCCCAGAGCCTGACGCGGGGCTCGAACTCACGGACCGCGAGATCGTGACCTGGCTGAAGTCGGACGCTTAACCGACTGCGCCACCCAGGCGCCCCTCAAATACTAACTCTTCCAAGAGTTCCTGCCCTCTCCGACTTCTAACTCCCCATCTCACTCACCATACTTTGGCTTCATATCACCACTACCTGATTTACGTAGACGTTTCTGTCTCTCCTCAAACTTTAAATTCCACGAAGGTAGTCTTGTTTTATTTGGTGCTGTATCTTATCTGTAGAACCTAGCTAGCACTTGGAAATCATTCAGAACATTTTTATTAATAGTGAATAAATACTATCCCAATTATGGGCACAAGTTCTATGACATAACGAAAAGGGTCTGAAACTATATAGTAATACATAAGTGTAAGGCATTATTACGATCTGATCTTAACTTGTTGCCTGAGTCCACAAAGAAGAGAAATACAAATAGAATAAACTCAGCTTTGTCGGTGTTGCCTAAAGTTTTCAGTTTCCTTGGTTCAGTTCACATTGTGTGCCCACACTGTGCCTCAAAAAAATACCCAAATAAATAACCTTAATGCTGAGAAAAGTTAATTTGCCTAAGGTCCAGTTGCAGAACGCCAGATAATCTGCCTCGCTCTCAAGGCTGGATCTGTCTACCATATATTTGAAAGAAGTGCGACGGTGCTCATACCCTACAAAGCAAACAGCTAGCGGCTCAGACTAGCAGCATCAAGCTGGAAGTACACTTGCAGAGTAACCTCAGGCACTTCCGGTCTCCTAAATGAACCTGGGGCGGAGCTCATGACGTTAACCGCGTACGACGACGCGCCGCCATGACGTCCTGCTCTTCCAGTGACCTTCAGGGCACGCGGAGACGTCGGTGATCGAGAGGCCTCTGCCTGGGCACTGATTGGTCGCGCGCGGAGGCCAAGCCCGCCCCCCGTTTTCCGCTCACCAGCTCGCAGAAGCCGCCGGGGTCTCCGCAGAGTCTTGCGTTTCTAGACGCCGAGCCGCCCTGCAGTTGCCATGCCGCGTGGAAGTCGGAGCCGTACCTCCCGCATGGCCCCTCCGGCCAGGTGAGACCACCGCGGGGTTTGGGGCCTTGCCGGCGCCGTGACGCACACGGAGGCCGCAGTAGGCCTCGCCGCCGCCTGGTGGAGGCTGGCGGAGGCTCGTGGAGGCCGCTGTAAATGCTGCGGCCTTGGTGCGTCCCCACCCGCCGCAAGCTGGTTGTAAATGGGCTTTGGCTAGGTATCCCGTTAGTGGCAAACTTCCTAATTTTGAGTGTCCGTGAGTTATTACTGAAAATACTGTAGAGCTCATTTGAAAAGTATTTTGAGTTTATTTAAATAATCTCTACACCCAACATGGGACTCGAACTCAGGATCCCGGCGATCAAGAATCACCCGCTCTTCCGACTGAGGCAGCCAAGTGCGCCTAAAGCTCATTTTAAGTTAAAATGGGCAAGTCCTCCAAAGAAGTGGATATGTGTAAGTGTAAACAGGCTGAAACTTTAAAAGTAGCAGAAAAAAACAAAAACCAAAAACCAGTGTTGGAGAAAGGTAGTAAAATCAGGAAAATGATCTCATTTCGATAAACTGAATAATCTTTGAGCACCAGCAATGAGCGTTCCAGGGACTCAGCCCAGTCAGGGACGTAGTTCCTAAAGCCTCACACGTACATGATGTTTTTTAGTTCATAAAATATTTTAAATTTTTTTTTAAGTTTATTTATTTTGAGAGAGAGCGAGCAGGGCAGGCGCAGTGAGAGGGAGAGAGAGAATCCCAAGTAGGCTCCGTGCTGCTAGCACAGAGCCTGATGGGGCTTAATCCCACCACTGTGAAATCATGACCTGAGCAGAAGTTAGTGTCAGCCGCTTAATTGACCGAGCCACCAAGGCTCAGTTCATAAAATACTTTTAAGATGTACTTCCAGTTATACTTTAACCTTAGGGATAGATGTTATTCCTGTTTTACGGAAATCAGGAAACTGGAGACTCAGAATAAGTGATTTGTCCAAGGTTATGCTACCAGTAAGTAGGAAAGCCAGGTCTGACCACAGTTTTCCAGTGGCCAGTTTAGGACGTTTAGCCCAGTACCACATTGCTTTCCAGCAGTAAGGTGGATTGTGTTCACACAGGATGCTAGGAGTGTAGGGAAGCAGTTCACTTAATGGAAAGAAGCTTCTCACCAAAGGACAGAAAACCGCATTTTTGTAAAGTGATGCCAGATGCCACCTGATTGGAAGCAAAGTCATTAGGTTTTCTGACCTAGCCTTATTTGGTTGAAGAGCTCCCAAGGAAACTCTAAAAATGTGCAGAGGGAATATAACATGTGAAGATTTTTAAAGCAGTGCAGGACATGTTAGTGAAAATGCTGAAAGCATCTCAATGTCCTACGGGATGGGATACAATTGAAATTTTGGTGTAACAGTTCAGGCAAGTCACTCCTATTTACTGGTCTTCGGTTTCCTAATCTGAAATGAAGGAATTAGATTGTATTATTTCCCCCATATGACTATTTGCATATGTTTACTAAGATGATACCAACTCAGTTACACTTAGCCTCACTTGACCTAAAATTGCCAAGTCCCACATGTTCTCCCTCTCATTATTTTTTACCTAATACTAGATGACATATTAATTGATCCCTCAATAGTGTCATGAAGGCAGAGGTTTTTGTCTTTTAACAGGTCGATTCCCAGCACCTACAATGATACTTAACCCTAGTATCTGAATGGGTGGATTCTCTAAAGACCTTTTAAACTCTTAATATTTTATGATTTTTATGAGGTATTGGAATAACTGTGTTCTGTAAAGCTACTCTAGGGTATACGAATACATAGAAATGCAAAAAGCAGGCAAAGATAGTTTATACTTGGTGATTATAACCTTAAAAGGTTAAAGAGACAAAATGATGTAAATAGTTCTGGGAATTGTGTTCCGTAAAGTTTTCTGGTTTGCATAGAGTATTTGTATTTAAGAATTAAAAATGAAGATCCTGAAGTTTATTTTCATTTACATTTGACTTATGAACAATGAATGGTTTAGGGGCACTTACCTCCGGTACAGTCAAATCTGTGAATAAATTTGGACTCCCCAATAACCTAACTTCTGTTAGCCTACTGTTGACTGGAAGCCTTACCAAAAATATAAACAGTTGATTAACGTGTATTTTGTGTGCTATATATATTATAATACTGTAATCTTACAATAAAGTAAGCTAGAGAAAAAATGTTACTAAGAAATCATGCAGTACTACACTTAGTTATCAGAAAAAATCCACATATAAGTGGACCCGCAAGTTCAAACGTGGGTTGTTCAAGGGTCAAGGTACAGTTTCTTTAAGCTGACAATTTGAAACCTGGTAGGAAGTGTGAACTTCATACTTTGTGTTCTTTTCTTTCACAGCCGGGCACCTCAGATGAGAGCTGCACCCAGACCTGCGCCAGCCGCTCAGCCGCCGGCGGCAGCTCCACCATCTGCTGTTGGCTCACCTGCTGCTGCACCCCGGCAGCCAGGTCTGATGGCCCAGATGGCAACCACCGCAGCTGGCGTGGCTGTGGGCTCTGCCGTCGGGCACACGCTAGGTCATGCCATCACTGGGGGCTTCGGTGGAGGAAGTAATGCTGAGCCTTCAAGGCCTGACATCACTTACCAGGTAGGATTTTATGCATTTTGTTTTCCAGTGGTATATTATGGGAAAAACCAGTTATTTGTAAATTCATATAATATAGGTACTGTCTGTGATTTTAGAATCCACAGTGCTGTTAACAGAAAACGGGTTATCAAAAGTCACATTTGGCAGCTGAGTTAGTGCCTTAGGCCAGCAGCATCAAGTACTGTACAAATTGTATTTGTTCCCAGGGAGTAGAATAGCAGTTCAACCTGATCCACTGAAAAACAGCCATTTTCCCCTTATTTTAAGGAATTTGTCTTGGTGACTCTTAACTAATTCAGTCTCCATCTTAGTTAAGTATTTAAAAATCTCTTTAATAGCTCTGTGCTGTTTTCTGATCTTTTGTCTGTTATTTGCCCACTGCCCCTCTTTTTTGAAGTATGTGAATTTTCTCCTCTGATGGGCTTGAATATATACTCTGTTGTGTTTCTGGTATATTTGACACTCATCCATCTATTTTTCTGTAATAGTTTCACTTTGTCATTCATGAAACTTTTCACTGAACCCCCCCACTGGTATTTAGGTATGCACATAACCATTTCACTTTATTTGCATGTTTGTTCTTGAATCTTTCTGATTATAACTGGAATTTTGTTAAAGCCCATTTGCTTTCTGCCTTAAAGTTTTTCACTTTCATTGTTATTAGATGGAAACTTGAATTTGCATTCTGGTTCTAGTTGTGGTTCCCCAGTTGGCCTCAAAGACATTAGATACTGTTCTTTGTTCAGGTCTAGATCTAATTTCCTTTCTCAATGGTCCTGAATGTTATGCCTTTGCAGGAGCCTCAGGGAACCCAGCCAGCATACCAGCAGCAGTTTGGCCCCTGCCACTATGAGATGAAACAGTTCCTGGAGTGTGCCCAGAATCAGGGTGACCTTAAGCTTTGTGAAGGTTTCAGCGAGGTGCTGAAACAGTGCAGATTTGCAAATGGTAGGTGATGCATCAATCTGTGATTAAAACTGCATCTGCTCGGGGAGGGGAGGGTGGGTGATGGGTATTGAGGAGGGCACCTTTTGGGATGAGCACAGGGTGTTGTATGGAAACCAGTTTGAAAATTAATTTCATATATTGAGAAAAAAAAACTGCATCTGCTCAGTTCACAGCATGGTACTCCTGGACCCTAGAGAACTTTGGGAGTCTGTGTTTAATAAATTAATTTGACAAGTTAGAGGAGATTTGGTTTACATTATTCTAAAAATAATCTAACTCTTCTAACAAAGGACTGGTTCAGAGGTTTCTAGTCATAAGCTTTTACCAGTAATGTTCTGAATCTCATTCTTCTGTAAGTGGGTATAGATTAGTGTGTCAGGTCTTGTTCTGGTTATGGGATGTAAGTGATCTAGCCATAAAGCTGTGAATAGAAAATTACATTCCATTTTCACCAAAGTCCAAGAATGGACATAAAGACTCATGTGTTGTTGGCATTCCCCACACCTGATTTGAGAGAGAAGAGTTTCTTAAATCCCTCAGTGCAACTCTGATATTTGGGCTGTCTAGAATGTTGACAGTGAAGTTGTTTTTACATAATTTCCTCCTATCAACCTAAGAATTCACCATCTATTAAAATGCTTATTTTCATTTTCAGGCATGAACTGATAACCTTGGGCTTTTATCCCTCTTTTTATCATTTGGAGGGCTTCTGCTTTGCTAAGAAGGTACAGCTATTGTTCTTCTAACTTACCTTTTCTATTTGCAGGATTAGCCTAATCAAGAAGTTCAAGTTGAAGATATGAAAAATCATCTCCCATGACCAAGTTAATTTAGCATAAAAATATAACTGATAGTGAAGAAATAAAGTGTAAAACCACCAGTTAAACCTCTCCTCTATCATTAAATACAGCTTTCTTCAGAATTGGAATGAAAACAGGTATTCTTACTGCATAGAAGTTCATTGTGAGATAGTTTTGAGTTTGGAACTGGGCAGATGTTCGTGTGCCTCCTTAAACCAGCTTTTGTGACATTGTGAATTAATTAGAATAAAGTGATTTTCTCCCAGAATGTGGCGTCTTTTAAGTGACCTTTTAAGATGTGGTTTTGAAGATTATAAATTAGGTACAGTATATACATGTTGAACATACGCATTTTGCAAAAGAACACAATTGTCTCAACATGTCTTTATTTACTTCGTAGTCTCAGTATTAAATAAGCATCCACCTGGGGCTCCTGGGTGGTTCAGTTGGTTAAGCGACCGACTTCAGCGACTTCAGCTCAGGTCATGATCTCGTGGTTTGTGAGTTCAAGCCCCACGTCGGGATCTGCGCTGACAGTTCAGAGCCTGGAGCCCATTTCGGATTCTGTGTCTCCCTCTCTCTCTGCCCCTCCCCTACTCACACTCTGTCTCTCTTTCCTTCAAAAATAAATGAACAACCACCAAAATAAGTTAGCATCCACCTGGAGGATCTGACAATTCCCTGAGGAGCTTTTGTAGAAAAGTAGTTATGTAAGGAGTAGCTCACTAGCAAACACAGTGCTCGTTAAAAGGGTTCTGGGGAGGTGGGGGGTGGCTGAGTCAGTTTTAAGCATCTAACTGTTGCTTTCAGTGCAGTTGATGATCTCAGTTCGTGGGATTAAGCCCTGCGTCGGGCTCTGTGCTGACAGCATGGGGCCTGTCTGGGAATCTCTCCCTCTCTACCCCTCCCATGCATACTCTCAAAATAAATAAATAAACTAAAAAAAAAAAAAAAGCTCCAGTTGGAAGGTCAGTGTTTCTTAAACTGAGCAGTAACAGGAAACTGTTTAAAATAATACTTCTAATCGACTGAGTGATAAAGGAAACAGGAATAAACCCCATTACAAGTGGATTCCTGTGGCCAGGTCAGCACATGTCCTAACCGCTGATCTGTCCAATTAATTGGTCAGAGATGAAAACCATTGTCTTTTGCAGTTCCCCTGCAAATGTTTTTCTTCTGTAAGGTACTGTAGTTACCCTTTCTTGAAAGACTCAAGCTCATTGCAACTGCCCATTCCATGTTGCCTTAAGGAGATAGACTCAATTTGGGGTGCATCGTTTTTAAAAATGAACTGAGCTCCATTTCTCACAACTCAAAAATTCATTTGCTTGGAGTTGACCTCCAGTCTACATTGTGCTCTGCAGTTTTCCAACTTCCAAATACACCTTTTCGAGGCTGATTTTTTCCCCCCATCTATAAGATTCAGAGACCTGTGAGTAAAATGGTATTGAGTTTAGTCAGTTGCTGCCTGCTGCCCGCTGCCTCCTGTTCTCAGCTGTGTTCTTAGAATGCCCTACTCTTGTCGAGTTCCTGAAAGTGACCAAGACCACCTTGCCTGAATTACCACAGACAGTTCACAACCGGCAAGACCCCAGCATATTTGCTTCTGGATTCATCTGTGGGCTCCTTTGTCCATTTTCCCTGGAAGTATGTGACTTCATAGTGTTAATGCCCCTTATGTCCAAGGGCCGATGGCGTATGGTGACTAGCCAAATAGTTTATTGTTGAATCAATGAACCAAAGGAAAATGAACCATTGACATCAATAAAATGCAAGAGTCTGGCTGGCCTGGCCTCTCCCTTGTAGGAGCCAGGGCTACCCAGAGATGGGCACAGGGAATAATCCACTAGATGCACTGGCCCTTTGCCCTGAGTTCAGAAGGGATTTTGTTAAGCATTGAAAGTATAAAGCACAAGTCCACTCTACAGCTTTGCATCAGGACCACAAAAAGAGGAGGTGGGAGCTTACAGTAAGTGAAAGGAAATTGAGGTGTTTTCATCATTGGAGCCAGATGTTGCATCTCAGTTAAGCAGAGGCCTTAATGCGTAGTAGACCCAAAGTCCTTCCCAGTGCCCGTTTATATAGAAATCAAGCAGTGTTTCCCAGGAGTGAAAGAAATAGATGGTCAGCATGAATAAAGGAAAGAGCTCTTGGGCCCATACCTGGGGTTCATCTAGGCCTTCCTTACCTACTTCATGACCTTGAGCAAGTCACATTCTCTTTAAAATTGCCTTAATACCAGAGTTTTGGGGTCCAAGTGAGAATGTGCAAGTGCTTTGTGAAATGCTAATCAAATGGGTGCTTGTGGGCTCAGCCTCTGTGTGAAGCACTGTATTAGCCCTCCCTTCATTTGGTATATTAGAATTAGGGGTTTGAAAAAAGGTAGCTTTAGGGGCACCTGGGTGGCTCAGTTGGTTAAGCATCTGACTTCGGCTCAGGTCATGATCTCTTGGTTGGGGGTTCGAGCCCCGCATTGGGCTCTGTGCTGACAGCTCAGAGCCTGGAGCCTGCTTTGGATTCTGTGTCTCCCTCTCTCTGCCCCCTCCCTGCTCACATTCTGTCTCTCTCTCAAAAATAAATAAACATTAAAAAAAATTTTTTTAATAAAAAAAAAAGAAAAAAGGTAGCTTTAGAATGAGAGAGAGCAATACGTCAGTGTCAGCATGTTGCATACATTATTTCCAATTCTGTCAACCTCTTAAGGTAGAATCATACTGATGAGGGCCCTCACTCAAAGAGCCCAAAGGGGCACCCTGTCAGAGCTCATGTGCTTTTCCTGGCACACGGACCTCCTCCCAATAGACCACAGGCTGAAAACTAAATGGGTTAAGGATGAAATCATGGAGGCAGATCAGAGATGGATTCCTGAAGGGGATGTTCCTTAACCTTTAAGGTCTGCATTCTGCAGGTCAGCCACAAAAACCGTTCCTGAGTGGGCCCCTGTGGACACTGGGGCTACAGTGTGGGTGCGCCAGTTTCTCCTGGGGTTTCCTCAGGTCCCTGCTCTCAGCATATAGAGACACTGCTCCCAGAGAAGTGAATGTGTTCCCGTCAAGGCTGGCTTTATCTCCTCTGGGCCTGGAGGCCAAAGGAGCTCCAGAGGGAAGACTGGTCACCTCATGCTGTTCCTGCCTGCTCTCAGGCCACCAGAGTTTCCCTCACCGTCCAGCAGAGGTCACCTCCTGGTGAGACTTGGCCCCTGCTGAGTCTTGGCCTGCATCCCAGATTTGCAGTTGTGATTTATTTCTGGCACGTCAGGCTTCCGTCACCAAGTAGCAAAGCCCGGAGGACGAGCAGCAAGATATCCTACTGTGGCCACGAGTGTCTGCTGAGGACCTGCTTCAGCCTTCAGTTGTCCCCTCTCCCCAAGGGGCTCTGAGACCTTTGGGATTCCTGTCACATTCACTCAAGGGCCTGAGAGGACCTAACAGTGAGTAGCTGGGCTGGTGATGGACAAAAGCCAGGCAACAGGCAGAGAGGGAGAGGCTGTGGGCAGAAAAGATAGAAACATCCAGAGCCATTAGACCCACTTTTCCCTTCCGAAGGCAGCTGGATGCAGAGTGGAAGCATTGACTCTTGAAGCCCCCCTCAGGGTATTTGCCTACAGAAAGGGGGTTCTCTGTTATTGTATTTTCAGACTTTGTGTTTTGGGGAGGGATGTTTTGTTCCAAAAAGGACCAGGTTCCCTACTCCCATCTGGGGACCCTTTCCAAAGGAGTCTTGGGAAAGGTGGGGAGTCGGGGGTGGGAGGGCAGGTAGGGAGGTAGTGGACAGAAGCACAAATGTGGCTCAATCAGGCCTAGAGCAAGGGAGTGGTCCCCCTGCCCCACCCCAGGACAGGTGAATGCAGCCAGAAGTGTGTGAAGCTGGTCAGGCCAGGGAATGGAGCCCCCAGCTGGGATGGCTTCCTGGAACGGGTCCACCACATCCTCTGCCTGTAGAGGGCTGGGGGAAGGGAGAGAACTTGCACTACCCAGCTTTGGGAGGTGGGGGACACAGACACCCATCTTGGGAACTTAAAAGGACCTGCAAGGAAATGGGCTTGTTTTTACAGGAACAGACATTTCTGTGCTCAGTTGGGGCTGCTGACTGGGAAGCCTGTGAGCAAGCAGCCCAGGCGCCTGCTGTTGGCAGAGATTGTTGTTATTCTAATTATTCCTCTGGTAACCAGGCACCCAGCAGTGGGGACACCAGGCTTCCTGGAACAGCTAGCCCTACTTGGCTGGTCAGCAAATTGGCCCATTTGATAGGCCAGGCCTTCCTGGGCCCAGAAAGGGCAGTAGAAGTGGGGCTAGAGGCAGCTTTGGCCCTGCTGAATGTTAACTTGTGCCCATTTTCTATCTGCCCCTCTTCCTGTTGGTAGATGATTTTCTCTGTTCCTCAAATCCTATATCTGAGGTAGGAGTTTAGTACTATGGCGGCCTCTATATTCCTCAGGCAGGGGCGCCTGGGTGGCTCAGTCGGTTGAGTGTCCAGCTTCGGCTCATCTCATGGTTCGTGGATTTGAGCCCTGTGTCAAGCTCTCTGCTGTCGGCGCCAAGCCCACTCGGATTCTCTGTCCCCACCCCACCCTACCCCTTGTACTTCCCCCACTCACACTCTCTCTCAAAAATAAATAAACATTTCTATTCCTCAGGCAAAGCTGGCCAGCTCAGCTCCTGTGTCCAGGCCTGAGTATCCTGGCTTTGTACTGCCCCACACTGTGGCGGGACCACTCAGGGCTCACCGGCCATCATTTGGTAGGACATGGGGCATTCCGAGGATAGAACCGACCTGCCATCAGAACCCTGAGCCAAAGGGATACCTCCAACTGTTGACTCACATCCAGGGAGCAGCACTGGGCACGGCAGGGAGGAATGGCTGGGACACCCCAGAGATCAGGCTAATGGAGGAGGTGACACCACACACTGACAGGTGATAGCAGAAGCAGGGCCCATTAAGCTCTGCATCCCTCTGAGCACCTGGCAGAGTGCTTCTCAAAAAGCATGAGAGAAAGAAGAGAAAAGAAAGAAGGAGAGAAAGGAAGGAAGGAAGGAAGGAAGGAGGAAAGAAAGGTTAGGAAAGTCCTGGTTGAGAGCAGAATGAGTAAGGAAGGAACAGTGGGAAGCACTGGAAGTGTGTTCCGGAAGGAGGGCTGTTTTCATGGAAGGACAGTTACACTGGGGGAGGTGACAGAGAGGCTCTAGGAGCCCCATATTGAGAAGATGAAATCATGAAGCTTCTCACCTTTCCGCAAGCACAGAGAACAAGCAGAGGAAAAGCAGGACTAGCCTCATCTCCTCAGAGAGAAGAGACAGCCCTTTA
The DNA here is from genome assembly GCF_024362965.1 of Panthera pardus. Taxonomy (NCBI): domain Eukaryota; kingdom Metazoa; phylum Chordata; class Mammalia; order Carnivora; family Felidae; genus Panthera; species Panthera pardus. The sequence goes on along the minus strand of NW_026526969.1, from coordinate 337,135 downwards.
ATTTGTCCTCTGCAAAGTTCCTCTGGGGTTCTTTCTAAAATCAAGGGTGTGCTGGCCTCATCAGAGCTAACCCTGGGGCTGATGGCCCAGCCTCCTGCCTCTGGCCTGGGCTTAGGCCTGGCCTGCTGTCAGCTGCTTCTACCAGGGGGCGGCAACTTACAGCGAGAACATCTGGGGAGCCACAGGGTTGCCTGGGGTTCACAAAAGTTTGCAGCCAGCAGGAAGACGCAAGCTGGGCTCTTTCCAAAGGGTTTTTCAACTCACATTTATTTTGAACGTCCACTATAGGCCTGTTCTGTGCCGGGAGATACAAAGATGAGTGAGAAAGGGTTCCTTCCAGTCCTCAAAGAGCACATCCCTTAGATCAGGACGGCTGCCAGCTTCTTTCCATCTCTCCCCTCAGAGCCCCTCAGAATCACCCCGGAGGAGCTGAGCATGACCCGGGACGAGGCACTGCCAGACTTGTATTCAGCACAGGGCTTCTATGAGAACTATGAGCCCAAGGAGATCCTGGGCAGGTAAGGCCTAGACCTGCCCCAGGAAGTGCTGTCTTAGGCTCCAGCCAGTTCCATGGGCCCATGGGCCCATCCCCAAAGCACTGTCCACTTGGAGAAACCCTCAGTTTGGAGTCCTGCTCTCCTGAACCGGGACAAATGAGAAGGGTATATACCTCTCCCAGCGGAATTCTCCCAGTGCTGTTGACAAGCACTTCCAAACCCACTTTGCACCAGGGTCAGAGATCAGGGGTCAGAGGGAAGGTGATGGCCCTCGATGCCGAGAAAGAGCACTAAACTAGGAGTCAAGAGTCCTAACACCAGGCTTGTTACTCATCAGCTCCAGACAAATCACCCTCCCTCTGCCATCTTCATCCCCCCATCCCCAAAAGCTCCTAGGGAGTTGGTGGATAAGGCAAGACATCTCTGTTGTGCCTTGGACCTGGGATTCTCCCTGGGGTGAGGGGCCCCTGGACCACCTGTACTCTGCACCCGCAGAGGAGTTAGCAGTGTCGTCAGGCGCTGCATCCACAAGCCCACGTGCCAGGAGTATGCTGTGAAGATCATTGACATCACCGGCGGGGGCAGCTTCAGCTCTGCGGAGGTGCAGGAGCTGCGGGAGGCGACACTGAAGGAGGTGGACATCCTGCGCAAGGTCTCGGGGCTCCCCAACATCAGTGAGTAATGGCTCTGGGCCCCAGCAGGGTGCTCCACCATGATTCTGCTCTAATAACCCAAGTCAGGGAGTGCGTGAGGTCCCACCGTGCAGCTAGCCAGGATCCCCAGAGTGTCTCCTGCCCCGGAGACCTTGCCGGCCCAGCACCCTGAGGCTTGAGGTTCCCAGCCGCACCCTCACCACCCTGGAGACTCAGCTCTAAGCCTCCTCTTCCAGCCAGCCAGAGGTTTGCAAGCAGAACTGGCGGTGGTTGCGGGTCAGGGAATGGGGGGGTAAGGTCCCGGGCTGGCCCCTCCCTTAGTGGGACTCCTTTGAACACTGTTCTGATACCCCTTCCAGCTCTTGAAGTCAGTCGGAGCAGCTTTAGTACCCTCACCCCTGTGCCCCCCCGCTGCCTCTGCCCAGGCTCCTCTGCTACCTGAGACGAGTTAGTCATTTCCATTTCAGTACAGCTGAAGGACACATATGAGACCAACACTTTCTTCTTCTTGGTGTTTGATCTGTAAGTACCCAGTCCTGGAGCCAGACACACCCTGGGGCCTGTCGGAGAACCTCCTAGTGTGGTCCCTACCCAGTGCTTCCTGGAGACCAACAGCCAGCTCCCTACACTGTGGAGGCCAAATAGGATCACCAATGCTTCAGGTCAATCAGCCCCGGGGTCAGGCTGCCAGATCTCGAATCCTGGGGCCACCACTTATGAGCTAGATGGTTTCTTTAAGTATCTGTTTTCTCATGGGCATTACAGAAGTAATAATAGCACAGCAAATGGCACAATGTAAATGCTATTAATTATCAACTACAATGTTGATGACGAAGGTGGTCATTCAATACTCATTCTGGACATTGAGGCTATAGCAATGAACAAGACAAAGTCCCAACTTCATGTAATAATTTTCACAGAGAGTGAACAGAAAGCAATGATACATACACACAGTTATGTACATGTACAGATGCATAAAGCAGAGCAGGAGTTAGAGAGAGGTGGGGCTTCTTTAGATGGGGCTGTCAGGGAATGCTCTCCAGAAGGTGACCTGAGCAGAGGCCCAGATGAAGTGAGGGAGGGATCAGAACCAAGACCTGGAGAAGGACCCTTCCAGCAGAAGGACAGAAGGAAGAGCCAGAGCAAGGGCCCCACCGGATGGGCTTCATATATTCCAGGATTGGCAAGGAAACCAGGGTGGAGTGGGGCAAGCTTGTGGAGTTGGCAGAATGTGAGGCCAGTCTGTACTGAAGACCGGATTTTGCAGGCATGTCAGCCATGGCAAGGACTTTGGAGGCATGAACACATCCCTCTTACTTTTGAAAAGCATACTACTGACTATAAGGAGGCAAGAGTGGAAAGGAGGAGGCCAGCAGTATTGAGGCAAGAGGCCCACCAGGGAGGCAAGCAGTAAAGGATGTATTTGGGGTGTGGCTCAAAGACTGACGTCATCGTTGTCGTCATCAATGTCACTATTCCCCTGCTTCTGCACCAACAGGGCTACTGAGACAAGCTCCTTGTCACAGGGTCCACTGCCCACAGTGGTCCTTTCAGCTCTGAGAGCCTCTGTTTTCTCAAGAAAGGAAAAATGATAACAACCACTGTGCCCATCTCACCAGGCTCTAAGTATTGAATTCGACGACACAAAGTGCTCTGTGAACAATGTTTTCAGACTTATCATTTTTATCAGAAAGGCTTCCCAGGGAAGGGAACTGTCCAGCTCCTTGTCGCCCCACTCCATTGAGTCCTCACTAAAGGCTGCATGAACCACCACCATTGTGTGCTGTCTTGATTCCTCCATACATAATAGCTAATTTTAGGGACTGGATTTACTTGAGAAAATTATTCAAATAGGTTTTGTCTTGTTAGAAAGTTTCATACTGTAGCCATGCTGAATATGTGTAGGGTTATTTTCTTCCAGACACAGTATAACCTGGCCTGTGTGTACAATTAAACTGCCAGGTCCATGAGGCAGCAGCCTGCTGTATCTTGCCCCGTCCCCAGTGTTTACTGGTTAATCTTTCTTATGTTGCTAACAGTGAGTTATTCTAGTGTCTTTAAAATGGAATTAGAATAATAAAAACTGGATTCACACATGGCCTTTCTGGAACACAGTGTAGATATTGTACAGATAAGGCTCACCTCTGTAAATTCTAAGTTGTCTCCTCAAACAGAACCCCCCTCCCTGCCATACCAGCTAAGCTCAAGGGTTTTCTTGCCTCTATGACAGTGGCCAAATTCCTTTGTGTCCCAGGAATCCTGCTGCTTTCCCTGGAGGGGTGGGTGAGGAGAGCAGGATGTACCTTTCCTCTTTAACCAGGGGAGACTTTCCCAGGGCTGCCCAAGACTTAACCAGCTGCAGCTGTCCCCAGCTCTGCTCGGTAGCACTGCCCTGTAGAGCTCTTGTGGGCAGCTCAAATATCCCTAACCTTTGAAGAAGTTGCTTAGGGAAGCTATTTTTAATGCTGCCCTGAGTTGCCCTCCAGGGTACAACTAGATTGTTTTAGCAGTGACCTCTTTCTACATCATTCCAAGAAGTGGGAAGATTGAACTGTAATTCTTACTCCTAAAATAGGCAAACTTTGCTCTCGCAGCACCTGCACTGTTGCCTCTACTGTCCATTCCTGGGAAAAATCAGGACACTCTTGTCCTGATCTGGATCTGGGGCCTTGGGCCAGTGGCTCAGGGTCCCTCTTTCACCTCCCAGCCCTGATTTTGGCCCTGATAGATCCCAGTCAGTGTGTCACTTCCACAGGTGGGGGGACCTTCAGGCTGGTGCCATCCCACCCCCAGTGGGGGAGACACTCACCCTCGTGCTATCCCACCCTTTCGGTTTCCACTGTTCTTCTAATCTCCCTAGACAACCCCTCTGCTCACTTCCCCAGCTTCTTCCTGCAGCCCTTGGTCCTTCATGGGGAGTGGTCCACTCTGCCTCTGGAGATATGAGGGGAGGAAACAGGTCTCTGGGAGTAGGGTAAGGAGGGGGTGCTCTTGGGACCCATCCAGATGCAAACCCGCCATCCCCACAGGATGAAGAGAGGGGAGCTCTTTGATTACCTCACTGAGAAGGTCACTCTGAGTGAGAAGGAAACCAGGTAAGGATCCATTTGCCCCTATTGCCACGCCCTGCCCCAGACTCCTAGTGATACTGGCACCAAGCTCTTGGAGTGAGAGCAGCATGCATTTGTCTGGGCTGGGGGCATGCGCTGCTGGCTTTTGTAGCCTCCCTCCCTCTTTGGCTCAGCCTAGATGGTCTCAGCCTGTCCTCCCGCACTGGCAGTCTGGTGGGTATACGGGCTTTGGTCTCCCTGCTTGCTACCGGGCCCTGTGGAATAGGAGATAAGAGTGACATGTGCCTGTCCCACCCCAGAAAGATCATGAGAGCCCTGCTGGAGGTAATCTGCAATTTGCACAAACTCAACATTGTGCATCGGGATCTGAAGCCCGAGAACATCCTCCTGGATGATGACATGAACATCAAGCTCACAGACTTTGGTTTTTCCTGCCAGCTGGAGCCAGGAGAGAAGCTGCGAGGTCTGGTAACGTGGCCTTGGCCCATGTCAGGGGCTCAGGTCTCTCTCATCCACGCTCCCAGGAACAGAGATTGCCTGGATTTCTCCCCTGATTTTCGCTCCCAGAATAAAAATCCTACCATTTCAGGGCTAGGTGTCTCTTCAGGTAAGCCTCCTCCCAGGGCTGAGCCAGGTTCCCACTGCCTGAGTTCCAGGCCGGGATGGCTAGACGTGACCGAGGAAGCAACAGACCCAGCACCCAGGCCCTGCCCTTGGCTCTGAAGCTGGCCAGTGTTAGAAGAGTCCCAGCCCAAGCACCATTTTGCTTTTGTCTCCGTTTTTTTTCTTTGGATCTTCCCCCTTCCAAGTGCCCCCTGCTGACCTGTCCTGAATGTAACTATTTCTGCAGAGGTCTGTGGGACCCCCAGTTACCTGGCCCCTGAGATCATTGAATGCTCCATGAATGATGACCACCCAGGTTATGGGAAGGAAGTGGACATGTAAGTATGTTGGGAAGTGACCCAGAAGGACAGGGATGTCCCCGTGGCTAAGAGCACCTGGCTGGGGAGGGGAGGAAATGGCAGGAGCTACAGCCAGTCCTCCTGCCTTCCTCCCTGTTCCACCTGATACCAGGTGGAGCACAGGCGTCATCATGTACACCTTGCTGGCTGGCTCCCCACCCTTCTGGCACCGGAAACAGATGCTGATGCTGAGGATGATCATGAGTGGCAACTACCAGTTTGGCTCACCTGAATGGGATGATTATTCAGACACAGTGAAGGACTTGGTGAGAGACCAATCCTTCTGGCTCCTCTGCTCAACAGAGCGGGAGTCCACCACGGGGGAGAGAAGCATATCATGCTACAAAATGGAGGACCCTACTGGGAAAGACCTTATGTCTTCTGAAGTGCTGGAGGGGACCCTGCCTTGATGTTTTCAGCTCCCCCTTCCTTATTCTCTCAGGTTTCTCGCTTCTTGGTGGTGAACCCCCGGGGCCGCTGCTCAGCAGAAGAGGCCTTAGCACACCCGTTCTTCCAGCAGTATGTGGTGGAAGAAGTGCGTCACTTCAGCCCCCGGGGCAAGTTCAAGGTACTGAAGCTCCCCTCCCACCCAGGGCAGGACTCGAGTCCAAGCCCCTAAGTCCCTTTCCTTCCCCCAGGGACTCCTTTCACCCACAGGGTTTCCAGAGCACCTGTCCTTCCCCTCCCACCCATCCCTGTGATGGCTCCAGCTCAATTTCTGACATCAGAGAGGACAGATGTCACCCATCTGGCTCCAAAAGCCCACATCTCTGCAGATGCCGGAGGGGTGGGAATGATAGGGGGAACACTAGGAAAGGCCCAGCGGTAGGCACACAAGGCTTCACAGCAATCACGCTCAGGGACTCCCTGCACTGGAAGGGGAAGGAGACAGGCCGGCAGGGACGGGGTCCAGCTTCTCAGTTCTGGCTTTCCACAGGTGATTGCTCTAACAGTACTGGCTTCAGTGCGGATCTACTACCAGTACCGCCGGGTGAAGCCGGTGACCCGGGAGATCGTCATCCGTGACCCTTATGCCCTCCGTCCTCTGCGCCGACTCATCGATGCCTATGCTTTCCGCATCTATGGCCACTGGGTGAAGAAGGGGCAGCAGCAGAACCGGGCTGCCCTCTTTGAGAACACACCCAAAGCTGTGCTCCTCTCCCTGGCTGAGGAAGACTACTGAGGGGCCAGCAGGTGGGGTAGGTGGGGCGGGGGGCGGGCAAGGAGGGAAAGCCACAGAAACAGAAGCTGAAGGAGTGAGATCATGTCCAAGCCTCTGTCCAGAGCGGGGTACTTGGGCCTGGCCAGAACCCCTGCACCCGAGGCCCCTATCCCCTCTCAGAGACTCTGCACAAGGGCAGGGCGCTCCCATCACACGTCATCACATGTTGGTGAGTGTGGTCAGGGCCTGTCCCCATAGAGGGGAACTGCTTCTCTACTTCCCAGCTGTAAGCACCATCTCAGGTTCTTCTCATGGGAGGCCCAGAGTTCCAGATGCTTGCGTGCCCTTCTCTTAGGGTCCCAGGGTGAGGATAAAAGAGAATAGTCTGAGATACACAATCACAAGAGGTTTTACTGACCTCACAACATCCAGTGACACCATGGGAGCAGGTTCTTTTCTAGGGACATATGTTTAGAGGCATATGGGAGTCCTGATCTGATTAACAATAGAAAGGGAAGGTTCCGGTATTTGTCTGTCTGGAATATCATTTACTTTGTGACTCGCACAATACAGTTCTGTCTGGTAAATAATTCGGCTCCCCTAGACCCTTTTAAGGCTGACATTGTGCTTTAAAGAGCCTGGTTACTGCATTCTATGTACAGTTAGCAGAAATTAGGTTCCTTCAGAGGCATGTGAAACACTACAAATGAGGTGAATGAAAGAAATATTTTCCTTCTACAGCAATTTGCTTGGAAAACAAAGAGAAATGGGGAAATTCTGCCTTGAGAAAACAATGTTGGATCCCTGAATCAAACATTGATTTAAAATTTTTAACAAAGTGTCTTTCAGAGCACTCTGGCCCAATTGTTTGAGTACTGGGCCCTATACAGTTAATATCTGACCTCTAAGAGAAACATCCAGCTCTTGGCCACAATCAATAAGCTGGGCCCCTTCTCCAGGAGACAGTGGCACCCCTCCTCTGAGGTTAGAGTCCTCTCCTGGCCTGGTGAGAGATGCCTGCCACAGAGGAATGGAAGAGGGGTAGGAGGTCATTCCTGAGGCTGAAGAGTCTGGAGTTTGGCTGTGTCTGGAACGTGGCCAGGGAGTGACACGGGCACCATGGGGCTCTTCTCTTTGGCTCTGCATAGCTGTTCACAACTCCCCAGGCAGTCGGCCTGCACTGGATGCACAACGGAAGCCAAGGTTGTCTGAGGCTGAATCTGGAGTGTTGCCCATCCTGGCACCAGAGAAGAGGAGAAAGAATGGACATTTGTTGAAAAGGGGCCTGGAGTCTTACTCCACTTTCCTGCTCTACCTCCTAGGGCCTGCTGTGGTCCAGGGTACGGGAGGACATAGTCTAGAAAGAAGCCTGGGGTGAGGGCGCTCCTGGGGCAATGGGGAGAAGGGCCCTGGGACAGGGTGGAGGAAGTGTGAGTGAATAGCCCTGAGAATCTGCTCTGGAAGGCAGGAAGGGCAATGACTAGTAACTTTAGCTGCTGGTGGTTTAGAATAACTCAGTCAAAACAAACAAAAAGTCCTGTCAGTAAGAAGCAAAATGTTGTAGTGCCAGTGAGTACTTCATACTTTTTAATGAACTTTCACATATGCTCCTTCATTTGCCATTTCTCAATAGCTCTGGAAGGGAGGGTCTGTTCACCATTTTAGAGACCCAGCAGATACTAGACAGATGTAAATATCCTGCCCAGAGCCAACTACTGCTTCATGGGCACAAGAGATTCAGTGGCAAACCCAGCTTCCTGGTTCCCAGGCTAGTATCTTCTCCATTACTTTGTCCTAAAAAAAGGAGGCGAGAGAAAGTCTTGGGCCTCAATGTGTCAAAGAAACGTCTGCAAACCTGACTTCCCGAGGCCACAGAAACTGTGGTCTCTTTTTAATCCTTATGGAACCCGGAATGGGAGGAATCACAGGGAGATCAATCAAAATAAATGTACAGATGAGAGTGTAGAGACAGTCCCAGCAGGAGACTCAGGTGCTAGCACTAATCATCTGTGTGAAATGAGCAGGTCCCAGCACCTCCCTGAGCCTAATTTTCCTTGACGGTAAAACAAAATGGTTACAGAAAATGACTCTTCATGTGCTTTCCAGTTTGAAGGGTCAATATTTCCATGACCCCAGGCCATAACCTATTTATGTGGCCATTCTACCCCCTGTCTCCGCACACCCAGTTAGGAGGACAAGAACAGAAAGAAAACCTTATGGTTTGGGACACAAAGTCTTTCTGGGTGCTAAGAGCTGGCAAGAAAAGGCACAAGTCGCCCTGGGCTCTTTTGCTTCTCATGGCAAGTGCTGCTGGTTCTCTTTTCTGTGCCCAACTCTGGGTGCGGACGGAGGTGTGGAGGCAGTGCCAACACCAGCTCTGGCGCTGTCTGTGCTCTGGGAGACCAGGACCTGACCCTCAGCCCCCAGATCCCAGGCTTCTTACCTGGTGGTGACCCGAGCCCGGTGGTTGGCGGAGCCATCAGCTGTGTCGATCCAGGATGCCCCCCGGAGGACACGCATGTCCTGGTCAGTGGCCGGGTACGGTGATGCCGTCCACTCCCACACGTTGCCCATGAGGTCATAGAGCCCTACAGCACAGCAGGGTGGGGGTCAGTCCCAGGCTGGCTAGTACCCGCCCCCCCCCCGCCCCCACTTATGAAGTCTTTAGGGGAGGAAATGCTTCTCTGGTGGTGTTTCTTTCTGCCTCATTGATCAACAGAATGATCCCACCAAACAATTTGTGAGTGTTGACAGCAATGTGATAGGAAATCTTACCATAGTTATTCTGTGGGGGGAAAGCATTCACTGGGGAGACTCCATGGAAGCCATCCTCAGCTTTGTCACCCTTGGGGAACTTTCCCTGAGAAGGAGAAATTTAGACTAAAGTATTTACCATCCTGTTCCAAGGCAGGTGTCCCTGTCTACCCAGAGGAAAACCAAGGTCACTTGCTGTGTCATCGGGGGTGGGGTGAGGGGTATGGGGCAGTGTTCTGAGATACCCATCCTGAGCTCCCAAACTAGTCACCTCATGTCCTCCACCATCACCTCCTGGCTGGATTAGGACGGGTATGCTTTCCCCTGTGCCCACAGGGGTCTAGAACAAGCCTACCCCACTCCCACTTTCTCCACTCTCAGCAGCTCCCACTCCTCTGCCTTGGACCCCATGCGCTTCGGTGCCTTGGGAAGAAAGGCTCTCCTCCCCTCCTCTGTGGTCAGCACCACCTGCCATCTGCAGAACAACCAATGCCCACCCTGTGCTCTCCTGTAACACCTCTTCCCCTTCTACCACCAACAGGTGTAACTCTCCCTCGTCTGCCCGGACTCTATCCTCATCTGTTCTTACCACCAAAATTCCTGAAAAAAAGGACCCTATATTTGCTGATGCGATGTGTCCAATGTGTTCATTCTTCTCATTAAAACTGGGATTCATCTTCCACTAGTCTATGGAAGCTGCTCTTACTAAAGGGGAGATAGAAGGGGCAATAGCTACTACGTGCTAGGGCTGCTACATTTATCGCTTTTAATTTAATACTTACAAGGTTGTGAGGCAAGTATTTTCTCCCTTTAAAAAACTGGCAACTGAGGCTCAAAATGGCTAACTTATCAAAGATTACAGTGAAGAAGTCAGATCTGTCTTTTTGCAAAGCTCTGATCCAAAGATCATCTAAGATCAGTTTATCCCTCAGGTCCTTTTTAATACTACCCCCTGAAACGCTGACGCTGTACCACCTCACTCTACAGAGTCTCCCTGGGAGATGACATTCTTGCCCAAGATGTATGCTGATGACTCCCAAACCACTTGCTCTGACCCAGATCTCTGCCCTAAGTTCCAGACTCATATTTTTGACTCTCAGCATATAAATGACCCAAAGGCACCTTAAACTAAGCTGATCCTACAGTGATCAAGTTCTAGCCCTCTGACCCCAAATGCATATCATCTATTCTGGATAATGGTACACCATCATCCTGTTGCCCAAGCTTAGATTCATGCTCGAACCCAACTCTCTTTCACCTCTCCACATCTGATTAATTACCAAACCCTGTCTATCTTCTCAGGCACGCCTCTTCCATTTGGCTTCCTCTCCATCCTGCTGCTACTTAATTCACATGCTCAAAATCCCCTGTGCCATTGCCACAGCCTCAAATTCAGAGAACCCCCCCCCCCCCGCACTGCCACCATTGCAGCTGTACTTCATTGGGTCCTGCGCAAATTAGCAACTAGCATACTCCCTAAATCAAAGATGCTTTTAGTCCCCTCTGTTGACTCCCCACTGCCTACAGGGTAAGATATACCCATATCTTGGCACACCTGGTCCTTCATAATCTGCTTACAACCCACTGCCTACATCATCTCCTACACCCCCCATTTCACTGTGCTCCAGCCTCTCTGAATTTGTCCCATCTCTGAACACACAGTACCCTTTCCTAATACAATGCTTGCACTCATGTTGTTCCTTCAGCTGATAATGCCCTTTCCTACACTTTTCACTTGGCAAATTCCAATCTCCATCAGGTTCAATGTCATCTTCTCTGTGAAGTCACCCCCAGCTCTCTCAGGCAGGCATTTACTCCTGCAACTCTTCAGTATGTAGCCCTACCACACTGTCTTTTGCTTTACCAGTTTAGTAGTTTATCAATCCCATTAGAACACAAAGCCCTCTGAGTCCCACAGCCCAATGTGCCGCCTAGCCTACAGCAGGTTTCGATCAAGGCTTTGAGAAGGGAGAGGGGTGAGGAATGTATGTCTTACCTGCCATAGGTTGGTGCGGTTTGGCTGGAACTGGTTTCCCCATGGGTAAACCTGACCTGCCAAGAGAGCAAGGAGATAGCAGGGGTGGGAGAGGTGAAGGGTTGTGGAACAAGGGAAAGACAGAAATAGTGAGGGAACCAAAAGGAAGTCAGAAGGTGATGAGAAAAGAAGAGAGAGATTACTTTTATTTCCCAGGCCTGTCCCTTCCCCTCACTGTACTGCACTCAGAGCCCCTGGCCTCCTGATCTGCTCCAGGACAGTGCAATCCCAATTGTGGTGCTGACTCATGCCAGTCTGTAAACTAACTGTTACTGGATCATGTCCAGATTAAGTACAGAAACTGGGGGTAAGAATGAAGAAACTTGTCAACTAGACTTAAATTGGATAAACAAACAAGCAACCTTATTATTCACATTAATAATTTTGACTACTGGGATAGCTGGTGTTCATTCAAAGAGTAGCAGAGGTATTGAACACGGGGAGTTGCTGCTTCCTGCTCCTAACTTTTTGTTTAGTTGGGATTGCAGAACAACAGAGTTATGACCAAATAGTGATTCTTTAGTCCCTTTACACCTATGGAAAAGGCAGTCTAGGTAGTGCTTTTCTTTCCCCCTTGCTATGGTGTTCTGATCATTTACTGAAATGTAACATGTCTGGGTGCAATCTCCAAAACTGACAAATTTTCTGTCTGTTCCTTCATTCCATTTTTCCAGTTAGTAATTTTTATGGCATTGTACATTAGTATGGGTGTGAGATGGATGAGAATTGAAAACAGAACAACCGACCCTTTGCCACACAGTTTAGAAGACTGCTCTCGGGGGTATGGACCCTTCCCACCCTTCAAAGCCCCCCATGCAGGGCAGTATGGGAGAAGAATAAAGGGGAGTCGCGCTGCCGACTCTATACCCGTCAAGCCCCCTCGGGCAGCAAACTCCCACTCTTCCTCGGTGGGCAGCCGTTTCCCCCGCCAAGCACAGTAGGCACGAGCGTCATTCCAGCTCACGTGTACCACTGGGAGCTCCAGTCTCTCTCGGATGCCAGAGCCAGGACCTGCAGGCTGACAGCCAGGATGAAGTGAGACAGACTTCTGGGAGCTCATGGAAGTCTGAGGAAGGCTAGGCTTAAGGTGCCTGAGTTCAGCTTTTACCACTAGATGGAGCAAGGAATTTGGAGGAGACAGCCTGGTGAGCGCGGAGAGGCCCAGAGTCAGAAAGGGAAAAGTGGGGTGGGCGATGGGAAAAAAGATCAGGGCACAGGAAATAGGGTTGCTTGGCTGTGTCCTCAAAATTTATGGTCATCCGTTTTGATTCCATATTTCTAGATGGGCAAGGGGTCTAGGGAAGCCAGGCCTCCAGAATAAGAGTCAACAGGGGCAGAAAACAAGGCAGAGGAACCAACCCTTACCTGTCTCCAGAATGCCCTTTCCACTGGAAGCCACCAGAGAACAGACTGCAAAAAAAGGAAAAGGCATGACTGCAAGATGCTCTGACCCAGCAAGGTCACCTTCCTGACTGACACACAGGAGGCAGAGCAGACACTTTAGGCTGAGACTCGGGTGGTCCAAGTGGGGCTGTTTCTGGAACCTTTAAAGCAGGACATCTCATGACCGTTATTGGAGGGGATGTTGAGATGTTCTCTTGTCAGTTCATGGAGTAACTTGAACCCTACATGTGACCAGATCACCAGACTTTTTACAAAGTCTCTCTATGCAGAAACCAGCACAAGGTTAACGTCTCGGGAGTATATGTTCATCTGACTCTTCCAGGGAGGATCTCTCTTGCTTCCTCCCTGCCTGCGGCTCTCAGGGGTGATTCTTTCTTGTGGCCCAGGTGACCCCATAACCCACAGGATTCTCTGTCCAGGGCCCACTCCTTCAGCTGAAAGCCCAGGTTCTCTCACCTCCATCTGATGGGCCACTTTGTTTCTAAGCTCATCCGAGACAAAGTCCTCAAAGACAAAACTCCATCCAAACTTCTCAGCCTCTGTCCGGTACTTTTTTTCCCTGACAAACTCCCTGAAAAGAGAGATATTTCACTTGGTTAAGCTGCTACAGTTCCAGGTCCCACTGTCACCCCCTCCTGTTCCAGAAAACCTCATATATCCTTCACCTTTAAGTCACACATCACAGAGTTTCCATCAACAACAAGGAATTGACACTGAAGTCTGAGTAGGAGATTTTCCTTTAAAATCTGTTGCTGTATGTGTAATTTATGTAGAGTAAAATTCACTCTTTTTAGTGCAGTTTTGTGAGTTTTGACAAAACTTATAGTCATTATCACAATCAAGATATAGAGCAAATCTATCAACCACCTCCAAAAATTCCCTCATTGCCTCTACAACCATTGCTGTTTTTTGTCCCTAGTTTTGCCTTTCCCAGAATATAAATTCACATACGTCGAATCATACAGTATGTAGCTTTAGAGTCTGGCTTCTTCCATTTAGCATAATGCTTCGTTGCCAGTATTAGTTTGTTCCTCTGTTTACAGAGTACCATTTTATTGTGTGGAGGTTCTGTATTTTGCTTATCCATTCACCACTTGCGGGTCATTTGGGTTATCTCCAGCTTTTGGAGATTATGAATAAAACAGCTGAGAAGATTTAAGGGTGGGGAACAGGTCTGTTTTCTGAAAGGTCTTCATCACATCCCCACTCTCACAACAATCATGAGAGGGAGGCAGAACGTGATTATCTCCATCTAAGAAATGAAAAAAAAACCGGAATCAAATAAAAATGATGTACTGAAATTTTAGAATGGATTTTCACACAGTTTGGTATGGTTTAGCAAATTTTAGCACGTAAAATTTCCAGCGTAAGATGGATTGTTTTCACTGGGCTAATAGTACCCCATCTGTGCCAGCCCTCTGACATGAGGAGACATTGTTCACCCATCAAAGGGGCATTGAGAATGGAGGAGGTGATCACATGTGGTAGCAACAGCTATTCACCAACCTCAGAGCATCTGAGTAGTTTGAAAATCTTTCACCAGAGAGGCAGAGACAAATCATGGGGGTTCTAAGCAAAGTTTAGGGGCTTGCTGGAGGTCTATCATAAAATAGGTCATTAAAAATAACAAATAAATAAATAAATAAATAAATAAATAAAAATAGGTCATAATTTGAAATATAAAAGAACACACACTGTTCATCTATCTAGCTAGCTATTTCTGGTTGTCATGATGTGGTGCAAACCTGATCAAAAGTGATTTCTCCTTCAATTTTAATAACTTTTCTGTTTAAAAATACTTTTAAAAAGCACATATAAGCATAGAGTGCTGGTTGGCTCAGTCAGTTAAGCGTCTGACTCTTGGTTTCGGCTCAAGTCATGATCTTACAGTTCGTGAGTTCGAACCCTGCACCGGCTGTATGCAGCCTGCTTGGAACTGTCTCTCTCCCCGCCTTTCTCTTCTTCTCCCTTGCACTCATTCTCTCTCTCACTCTCAAAATAAATAAATACTTAACAAAAAAGCACATATGTGTAATGCACATTGTATTATAGAAAAATGAGAAAGCACAAGTATATGAAAAGAAAAAAAACTGAAATCATCCATTATCAGACCAACTAAGATATATATATATATATATCCCTTACATAGTGTTCCCTGTCCTGCCACCCCCCCCCCCCACCCCCGGAAGGATTTTTAAATACCTTTAATAAGGTGCTTCCCTGGAATTATTTTCATTTGGAAGTCACAAAAACATGGGCAAAATCTGTAAACTAACACAATGCTGCATCTCCCAGTTCTTTTTTTTTTTTTTTTTAATTTTTTTAATGTTTATCTATGTTTGAGAGACAGAGAGAGACAGAGTGTGAGCGGGTGAGGGGCAGAGAGAGAGGGAGACACAGAATCCAAAGCAGGCTCCAGGCTCCAAGCTGTCAGCACAGAGTCCGACGCGGGGCTCAAACTCACGAACTGTGAGACCATGACCTGAGCGAAGTCGGACACGTAACCGACTGAGCCACCCAGGTGCCACAAATACACCAATAATTCTTACGCTTACTCTGTCTCCTGAGTAAATTTTTCCCTGTAAATTTTTATCTTAAAGAGTTTTAAGGCCACAATGCAACACATAAGTCATTTCCCACATTTGCTTTGTCTTCCTGTTCCCTCCTCTTCCTTTTCCCACTCCTCCCTCTCTCTATTCTCCCTGTATCATTTGAAGGTAAGTTACAGGTATCACCTGGATCATTCCCCACTTCAGCCTTTGCAAAACATACCACCTTGAGGAAAGTGAGGCAGCTCAACGAGGCTTCCTAGACTGAGTTGGAATCACAATGCTTGTCCTAAAACAATGCCAGTTCCATAAGTAAATATAAAGGATATTTAAAGACTCCCAGCTACCATGACCCTTCTCCCAATCCCTTTTCCCTGTGGAAGAGGTTTTTGTTAAGTGTTTGACTTCTGCCCCTATTTCTCAGTGTTATATCCAGTGTAATGGAAAATCCACTGGCTCAAGGGTCAGAGGGTTTGAGTTCCAGGTCCAGCTCTGCCATAAACAGAGTCTCCAGACTTTAGATTCTTCACCTGAAAAATGGAGACAGCACTTATTATTACTATTGCAAAGATGATATGTAATAGTGAACAAGCTAGTTTCCTTTTAGCTATCAGGAACGAAAATCAGAAAGAGCCTTTACCGCTCCTAGAATACCTGATGTACCTGAAATCTTTGTTGGTGACAGGAAATACATCAATGGCAAAGGGTTTTACTGTCACCTCCCGGACAGGCCCTTCACCATCTCTGCCATCTGGTGAATTTGTTCCCATCTGGAATCTCCCACCTGGTAGCTGGACCATGCTGGTAGCCTGCCCATTCCCTGCAGAGAAAAAGGAGCATCATCAGTAATACATGAATATATATAAAACAAGTGACAATATTTGGATCATACGTAATATTCATAATGATGTAATGAAAAAAAAAGGCGGCTTAGAAATTTGGCTTTAAATTTTTGTTCTGCCACTTAATTTGTTGGGTGACCTTACGCAAATAAGTCAGTCTGAGTTTTGGTTTCTTCACCTACAAGATGGAGATAACATCTAGCTATTTCATAGGTGTGGCTGTATAAATTAAAATTAACATGTGTGAAACGTTGTGAGTGCATTCTAATTATTCAACAAATGTTTATTTTCTTTCTTACTGCTCTATTTCTGTACACAACTCTTTGTCCCAGCTAGGTAAATCTAGACACTATACCCTGAAATACATCTAGCACCTCTCTACCCACACTTCTGCTCAAGTTGTTTCTCTGCCTCTTCCTCCCCATTTCTGAATGATTTTCACTATTATATCATATGCTCCAGAAAGAAAAGGACTACACTTATTTTGCCAGTGTATTCCTGGCATCTAGCACAAGAGCACGATAATTAGCAAATAACTGAATGAGGTCCTTCATAGCTACTGTTTGAACACCTCAGAAAATCAGAATTAAAGGTATCTTTATTGTTTATTTTTTTAACTTTTGTTGTTGTTGTTGTTGAGAGACTGAGAGCACGAGTGGGGGAAGGGCAGAGAGAGAGGGAGGCACAGAATCTAAAGCACGCTCCAGGCTCTCAGCTGTCAGCACAGAGTCCAATACGGGGCTCGAACCCATGATCTGACTGAGCCACCCAGGCGCCTCAAAAGGATCTTTAATTCAACCCCCTTATTTAACAGGAAAAAACCAAGACCCAAAAAAGAGAAACCACTTAAAGAACTAGTTAGCAGGGACAGCACTAGATCCAGGTCTCCTTACTTCCAGGTCAGCACTATTTCCAACCTGCTACACTTGTCTTCACACTTTGGGGTGTTATGTTTCTGCCTAAGGATGTCTAAGTATTATAAGTTCCTCAATGGCCGAGTCTACCATTTTTCATGTTTCTCTGTCTTTAGCCTTCTTATTCTCATTCTGACACACACTGATGATTTCATCTACTTCAAGGGAGAAAAAATTTTACAGGGAAATCTCAGATTAAAAGGGAATTAAGAAACAACATATAACTGCAATGTATGAACTCTGACATTAACTCAGTAAGCAAACCATAACAAACACAGTAGATGAATTTGAACACTAACTGTATGTTTAAGGATATTAATGACAACTGTTAGTTTTTTAAGGTAGAGAAAGAGTATGGTGGGCTTTTTTCATGACTTCTTGTCTTTTTGGCTATTCATGCTGTGTATTTACAAATAAAATTGTGTCGTGTCTGGATTCACTTCAAAAAGGCCCCAGGGAAGGAGAAAGTGATATACCAAAATAGCAAGATTAGTTATAAACTGGCGCCTGTTTTGAAGCTGGGTTACCGGTTCATAGGAGGAGGTGTTTTTATATTCTTTTACACTATGTTCGAAAGATTCCAAAATAAATTAAAAGTGAAAAAGCAGTTTGATAGGATATGAGCATTAACCATCTTGCCAAGTTGGCTGCCTCTGGCTGCTCCAAGCCCATCCCGGAAGCGGGCGGAGGGGCCACGGTCTTTTTCCCGACCTGGCAGGGCACCCACCCCTTCCCTGATGTTTCCTGGGGCACACAGGGTCAGGGGACAGGCCAGCACACTGACCTAGCTCGAGCCACGGGCCAGACAGGAGCAGCGGCAGAATCAGCAGCGGTGGCGAGGGGCCCATGCCGGTAACAGGAGCGGCACGCCGCACCGTAAAGCCCTTCTGCGCCTGCGCCCTGCGTGCACCGCTTCGGCCACCGTATCGCTGGCAACGCCTCCTTAGCGTTTCCCTTACAACCCCCTTTGGTCAAAAGGGCTTGGTTAGTCCCAGGCTGTGGCTGGGTATAGAACTTGTGGAGCCAGAGAAGAGATTAGCGTCCAGGGGCCCTGGCGTTCCACAAGCTCCTCCATTACACTGTGAACAGAACATTTCCACGGATTTTCTACCCATTTATATTCAAATTCCTTTTGGGCCCTGGAATACCATTTCAAGATCACAGAAAAGGTTTCAATTTAATATTTATTGCACACCGTGGGCAACTGCCAAGTCCTCAAAAACACAAAGCTTTGCAGCACACAACTTCACTCTCAAGGGCTGTGAATGAGATCTACCAACTATAAAAACAATTTTGTGGAAGCGGGTGGGAGAGAACAGTAACTTGGGTGAAAGACGACACTACAGAGTTTGGAATGGTTGGGCAGGTCCTCCAGCATAAGCACAGGTACAGACAGGGGTGTAAAAATATGGTCCACGTGAAAATCTCCTTTCCCTTAGCCCCCATGCCTTTAAGGGTGTTTTTCCGTCTCCTCTATTTCTAGTTTTCTCTCTTCATACTTTCAGTTTATTTATATATAATGATCAACTCCCTTGCCTCTGCTTCACCCATCTTTCTGCCCAGTACAACTTTCCTGGGGAGCATTTTAGCAAAAGTACTTAAAAGCATTAAAAGTCCAAACAAATGATTCCAACAGTTTTACTCAGGAATTAATACTAAAGAAACAGGGATGCTTTCAAAATCTTAAGTTACTTTAAGTATTATTTATATTTGCATAAAAACCTACAAGCCTGACAGTGGAGAACTAGTGGATATATTAAAATACATCCATTAGAAGAAATTATTAAACCATTAAATTTGCTTTTCAAGGAACATTTAATAACAAGGTAGGTAACATACTTGTCTAACATGGTACTTTTAGATCATGGAAGCTAAAGCAAAACATCCTGTTCATTGGGTGAAAACAGCCTGCTTAATGGTGTACACTGCAGTGACATTTAAAAAAATACTGTAATTATAATTTCAGAACTTCAAAATTTGAGTGTCAGTGTTCTCTTTTTCGTATGGGAAAGGAAAATGCTTTTGAAAATCATTTGAAGCTTGGACGAAAATTCCATGGCTATATTCTTAGGATCACTCTGTAGTCTTCATGATACAGATGACACAAGGGAAGCTTCAATTCAACCTTTTAGAGAAGACATTCCAGCTCGCATGATCTCATCAACCAGGAGAATGTTGGTGGCAATCACAGTGCTGAAAGGGGAAGGAAAAATCAGATGGCTCAGATGTGACATATGAACCCCAAACTGTGCAAATTATATCCAATTAACTTTCTCCTTTCCCCTCAAAAACATAGAAGGCTAGTTTAGTTTTTATACTTTCAGCTGATTACATTTTTATGAAAATAAAAACAAAAAACCCCACGTAATTAAACATACCAAGTAAGAGTATGAGGATTCTCTAAAGGTTATTTTAGTTTTGGCTGTCTCAAACTTACCAGGAGTGAAGAAGCTGTTTCTTTACACAATAGTTATCCCATATGCCTACTTCAGCAGCTACCATTGGCTCACCTGTGAAGTAACCCAGTATTCTTAAAATCACACACAGAAAGTTGGAAGATCAGAATGCAAAGAAAACAGAGTATTTTGTGATTTGCTCATCACTGATTATTCTCATTATCCAAAGTTCCTCAATTAGTCCAATTTTGCTCCAAACTACGATCTCTACTCAGAAGACATCCAGTAATAGTAATGCGCTATTTGGTTACCAAATGTTTGAACATCTCTATTTTTCCAGATGCATTCTTGTTTGTTCATATTAAAGTAGAGCACTTGAGGGGCGCCTGGGTGGCGCAGTCGGTTAAGCGTCCGACTTCAGCCAGGTCACGATCTCGCGGTCCGTGAGTTCGAGCCCCGCGTCAGGCTCTGGGCTGATGGCTCGGAGCCTGGAGCCTGTTTCCGATTCTGTGTCTCCCTCTCTCTCTGCCCCTCCCCCGTTCATGCTCTGTCTCTCTCTGTCCCAAAAATAAATAAAAAACGTTGAAAAAAAAAAAATTTTAAAGTAGAGCACTTGACTGGCCAAAATGGGCCTACCATTTCCCTCATTCCAGAAACCCTTTCTACTAATGTGAATGTATGATGCTGTTGACAGTAACAGGTCTTACAAATACTGCAGGATTCTGTTATCTTTCTTCCACTCTACTTTTCTCCAACATTCTTTTGTTTCCATTTTTTATCCTCCCTGATTTTACCTCACCTGAATCTAGTTCTCCCCCTACAAATAGCTGTGTTCTCTTACCTGTGTTCAAGTCCACACCTACAAGTTGACCTGATTCCGAATGTTCTGCTTGAACTTTAACTAGTGTTTCTTGAAGGTCAAAACCAGAATTCTGAGCAAGAACCTAAATAAACAAATTTAATCCTTTAAAAGACAGAACCCTAAGAAGTGATAAGAACCATAATTCCAATTAGTAAAAACAAAACAAAAAAAAAAACCCTTAAGATAGACCAGTATTTATGTTCATATCAGAGAATAACTAAATAGAACATTTGTTACTAACCAACTCATTAACCCACCCCAAGCCCAGCAATACACTGGTCATAAACTATATCCCTAAAATAGCATACAAGACAAAACAAAAGAGCAAGCTTGTATTCTAGTATAACTCCTACACTGCAAACTCTTAAAACAGTTTATCTCCTGCCATCTGAAACTTCAGTTATTCAACTCCCTTCCACAGGAACCAAATACATTTGGATAAGAGATACCTGGCTCTAGTTATGTTAGGGAGAAAATGAATAAAACTTGTTCACTCAAAGTCTACATGATAAAAATGCCATTATCAAAAAGCTCTCATCAGCTAAATCATTTTGATGTAGTTAAGAAAACTGTTAAAGTATTCATACCTTGGGAATAATGAGCAATGCATCAGCAAATGCTTGCACTCCAAGCTGGGCCCTGCCCTTTACACTGGGCTTATATTTAATCAAGGCTTCTGCCATTGCCACTTCCACTGCACCAGCACCTGGAACTACACAGCCTGTTGGGGGCGGGGGGACGGAGAGAAATGCTAAGTTGCAGAGAAAACAAAACTGTAGAATCATTTTTAAGAAAATTAAAACACACACAAAAGCCATCCATTTCTTGAGAATTTGGCATAACCACCACAGTGTTAATACTGCACTTGAAAGCAATACAAGCAACACATCAAATAGCAAAATGGCCCAATTTAACTAGTACTTGGAAGCTCTTGCAAGGTCTTAGCATTAGTTCATTTATTTGTATCCACTTTTAATCATGATATGCTATAAAAAAGCCTCGCATACCATCACAGGCATTTTAAAGGGAAGACTTTACTTTTGCATGGTGTCTGGCTGTGTAAATTACTGATAAAAAGAACACAGTATTCAGCCATGCCTTTCACACTAGCAAAAGAATATACAATAAGGATCTTACCATCATCAATAGCATTTTTAACAGCCCTCAAGCCATCTCTTATTGCATCTTTGATTTGAGTGAGTGTGTGCTTATTTGGTCCTTTGACCAATAATGTGACAGAGCGAGGGTTGTTACATTTCTCAATAAAGGTGAATTTCTCTTCTCCCTATGTGAAAAAGATATTTTCAAAAACAGGATATGGTTATACAAAGAATGAAGAGGGGTTTATGGAAGAATAAGTAGTTTATTAATAGGAAAACAACATACCAATCACATTAAAGCAAATAAACTACTTCATATAAAAGAAATGTGACTTTTCCCATCAATGGCTTATCATTACTATACATAAGCATCAAAATGTATGTAAACAAATCAAAAATATGATTCTGGGTTTGAATGAATTCATGAACGAAACATCATTGTATTATCATCTTCAGAAAGAAAATACACTCACCAATGTATATTCATAGACAAGTCCTGCATGTCCCAAACAATCAGGATTTAGGTCATCAAAAGAATTTAGAGCTACTCCACCACAAGCAAGAGTCAGCCTGAAATATTGGAAGTGTTTTAAGGGAGACCTGTAAGTGGCTTTGTTATGTTTGAAGAGATTAATAATTTTTAGGAAGCGATCTTTCAGAATTACATACTGAAATTAGATATTCTGAAATGTATTTTAACTCAAGCCTCTCCATTCACCACCAACCAGCTAAAAACCAGTCTTTTCTCCTAACTCATCATTTAAACCAGGCTTTCAAAGTTAGGAAATACTCCTTTGATAAGAAATCTAAAGGCGAACAAGAGCTCTTTATTGTGGTGAGCTCTGAGGAAAAAGTAGTTCTTTGAAACCCCTTGATGCTGTCTCTCGACATGGTTACATACATACACATTTCATGGTTTAAAATTAAAACAAGCATATACCAAAGTTCACAGCAGCATTATTCACAACAGCATTATTCACAACAGGACATTTGAGGAAGAAACTCAAATGTCCACTGATAAATGTATAAATAAAATGTGATATATTCATACAATGGAGTACTGTTCATCCTTGAAAGGGAAATGAGATTCTAACATATGCTATACAACATGGATGAACTTTGAAACTATCATGCTAAGTGAAGAAGCCAGACACAAAAGGACAAATACTGCATGATTCCCTTACAGGAGGTACTGAATTTAGAGACAAAGTAGAATAGTATTTACCAGGAGTGGGAGAAACAAAGTTATTATTTAATGAGTAGAATTTCAGTTTGGGAAGATGGAAAAGTTCTAGAGATGAATGATGTAATGGCTGCATGATAACATGAATGCAATTTAATGCCACTGGATTATAATTAGAAAAAATGAGTAAAATGTTAAGTTTTATATTATGTGTATTTTATCACAATAAAAAAAGGAAAAATGTAATTACAGGAGAAAAAGCAATCCCAGTTAACTTGCAAAATAAATAAAATTTACATCACCAAGATAATCTGGTATCTGTACCTTTCCATATTTCTCCTTTTAGCCCTCCGCAGAGCTACTATGCCTTCTTTTGCAAGAGCATCTAAAGAAAAGGGGTCAATTCCCTGTGGCAAAAACAAGTTAGTTTTAATAGAAGTCACCTTAAAAATAACAATGAATGATACAGGCTCATTTATAAAGTAAAACTTCATTCTCACCTTTTGATTAATAACCACGAATCCTTTATCTGAATCACCACAGACTTTCTTTTTCAGTTCTATTATTTTTTTAACTCTATCTTCAATGAATTTTCTTTCAGCTTTTACAAGCTTCTCTCTCTCTTCTGCACTCTTGTAAAAAAAGCCAGAATTCACTTCTCTATTTAAAAAAAAGTTGGGGTGGGGGGGGAGGGAAATGTTTATTTATTTATTTATTTTTAATTTTTTTTTTTCAACGTTTTTTATTTATTTTTGGGACAGAGAGAGACAGAGCATGAACGGGGGAGGGGCAGAGAGAGGGAGACACAGAATCGGAAACAGGCTCCAGGCTCCGAGCCATCAGCCCAGAGCCCGACGCGGGGCTCGAACTCACGGACCGCGAGATCGTGACCTGGCTGAAGTCGGACGCTTAACCGACTGCGCCACCCAGGCGCCCCAAGGGAAATGTTTATTTTTTAAGAAGATAAACCAGCCGAAGAAATTGGGTTAGTCTTGAGATTTAACAAATAGTTAACTCCAGTCCTTATCCCTGGAATGTTTTCAGAAGTTATTTTCTATAATTCACCCAAACCCAACTGAGGCATTAGTATCCTTAGAGTAATCTCACAAGTGACTTGCCCAAAATACAAGCTGCTCCACCTCTCCACTCCATTTGTAAGGAGCTATAGACTCACGTTTTTTCATATTCTAATGACACATTGCACGTGAGGATGTATGCATCTTCTACTCTTTTCTTCATATCAGGATGCCGAGCCCCATGGTCTAAAACAAGACCTCTGATTAAGCTGTTAAAATACATATAGTTATTGATTTCTAAATGATACATAACATATATTAATGAAATTCAAACACTAAATTGAGACTGTATTGATAATTTTCACACAACTTTAGGAGTTTTTGAACAAGACTTTTGGGTGAAACCAGGCAGGTTCAATTATGAAAAAACAATATCCAGAACATAACAGACACGACCCATTCAAACAAAAGTAACAACCCTTATCTTGTACAGGAAACTGCAGAGAAATAGTTGCAAATGGCTGGCTATCAAATTGTGATTACCTCCTTTAAA
The DNA here is from genome assembly GCF_024362965.1 of Panthera pardus. NCBI lineage: Eukaryota > Metazoa > Chordata > Mammalia > Carnivora > Felidae > Panthera > Panthera pardus. Next base: position 313,182 of record NW_026526969.1, on the reverse strand, counting down.
ACATATTTCTCTTAAAGTTTGTTTATTCATTTTGAGAGAGAGTGATCATAACCTGAACTGAAACTAAGAGTTGAATGCTGAGCCACCCAGGTGCCCCTAAAAATATTTTTTAACTTGGTCATTGAAATATATATTTTAAATTCCCCACCAGTCTATTATGCTTTGTATCCCACAATTCAATAAATCACTGATGTAGCTCACTTTTCAGAATCACTCTGACTATAAACACATCATACCAGTAACTTCAAGAGGAAACACTACTGAGCAAACTAAATATTCACCTAGGAATACACACAGGAATTCAGAGACAAAAAAAAAAAAAAAAAGTCGAAACAGATGTACTGTAAAAAGTGCCTGTAAATTTGGAAACATACCATAAGGATTTCATAGCATCCTACCACGTACCTTGTATCAGTTTCAGATTTATGTTTCATCTCCATAATCTCAACCATGAAGAGGTCAATAGGCTCATCTTGTTTTTTAATGGCCAAAATCGAATCCACCACAGCCTACAATAGGAGCATAACCATTAGATGAATTTGATTTGCAGAAGTCCAGACACTTATGCTGCTTGTTCTACAGAGAAGTGTAGTTTCTTTAAAATCTCTGAACTGATCTAAGCCCTTCTCTATGAGCTAACAGAATACATTATTTGTAAAGGATTGAAGTCATTTACATTCCTGACATCTCAATTTATAATTAGGTAAAGAATCACTGACATCCCCACTATTTTATTAAAAATATTGACGACACAAGTTTTTTTTCATAATAAAATTTCCATTTTATAAACCTTTAATGGAAACTCTGATTATATCTTTATAACCTGGTCAGGTATACTATTATTTGATCTTCTCATTTTACATTTTAGGAACACACATCAGTTACTCTCACTACCACAAAAAGGAAACTACTTATTTCACATGGTATAACACTGTGAATGTTTTTTTCTTTTTTAATGTTAAAAAAAAATTTTTTTTTTTTTTGCCTGGGGGGGTGGGTGAGTGAAAGAAGAGCGGTGGGGTGGAGAGAGAATCCCAAGCAGACTCCCACTGTCGATGCACGGCTCCATCTTACAACCATGAGATCATAACCCGAGCCAAAATCTAGAGTTGGGACACTCAATGGACTGAGGCACCCAGGAGCCCTGACACGGTGAAGGTTTCAGATAGCATCCTGTAACCGAAACCAGGAAGTATATCAAGGGTCTTCAACACAGGTGTACTGTACCAAATGCCACATTTAACATACCTCTGTTAAGACATCAGCAAGTTCAGCATGCACTTTAGTACGTAGAGATGTTCTGGCCACATCTATAAGTGTTTCTCTGTCCATTTCTTTGCTTACTTTGACTTGTTCCAAAAACTGAAGTGCCTTTTCTTTTGCAGCTTCAAATCCTTCTGTTATTATTCTGGGATGAAGACCCTACAAACATATAATCATATAACCATCATCTCTAACACTGGAGTTCTTCAATTAGATGACAAAGTAAATGTTTAAACGAATATTCTGGACCATTTATATGCTTTAATACAATAAAATGTGCTGACCTTCTGAATACATTTAAAAGGATAGATAGTCCTTTCAATGCAGAGGAAAAGAACAGACATTGCTGTAGCACAGAGTCAAAACCAAGGGAACTATAAAGCACACTTGGGTTTTCACTGTGCAAACCACAAGGAATAACGCCCCAAACTCAAAACTGTGCTCAGGGGGACCATTTATTCACATCTTTTACGAACAAAAACAGGGAGACCAAGGGTCTGATTTTCCTCTCTTCCCAGGAATTTCTTGGCATTAGATCACTACTATGGTTTGCTTTAACTTTCAAACTACTCAGGACTAAAAAAAAGTTGTGAATTCTTATTTAAATTTACATTTTAGTTGGCTTTTTCTTTATAAATATGCCTAGTCCTGAATATCCGGTTTCTAGATCTCAACTACCAATCTATGTTATAGACATATATAAATCATATGCAATGCCACTTGATAAAAAAAAAAAAAAAAAAAAAAATCCTGCAGGCCAAGGAAGTTTCTTTAATCTGTCCAGGATCACAATAAACTTGTATAAGACCAGGCTCTGGTTCCAAGATTTAAGCCCCCTGCTCTTTACATTCTACTATACTGCCTCAGCTACTATTAACACATAAATTTATATAAATAAAATTCAGATTATTTCATGTTTACATAACTATCACAGAAACACAAGAATCATGTATACTTCAGAAATGTAGAGATCCGCCTGTTTCAGTAGTTCTCCAATGATTAGGACATTGGAAGTGGTACCATCACCAGTTATGTCATCCTGGGCTGTTGCTACTTTGGCTATTAAGGAGGCTGTTGGGTGTTGAATTTGCTGGAAGTAGAAAAAGAAGAAAATTACTTAAATTCAAACAGTCCAAATAAATATACCTTAAAATATCTGAAGGGACTCCTTTAAGAGCATCTATTTGCATAAATTGCCCAAATGATCAGCTACATGTGGCGCTGATTTAAAACTCACCATTAATTATTTTACACATCAATTTATGGTAATAAAAACATTCACATGTAGATTTGAGTGGATTATCTCCACTTTACTGATGAGGAAATGTGAGGCTTAGTTAAGGTTTATTGAAGGTGTGAGTTACAAGTAAGATATAATTTCAAATCCATGCATGCTTCTTTATGACAAATCTAGGACTCTTGTGACAATAAACCAGGTTCCTTCTTTTTTCTTTTTTAATACATATTTTTTACGTTTGTTTATTTTTGAGAGAGACAGAATGCGAACAGGGGAGGGGCAGAAAGAGAAGGACACATAATCTACCGCAGGCTCCGCTCTGAGCTGTCAGCACAGAGCCCTATGTGGGGCTCAAATCCATGAACTGTGAGATCATGACCTGAGCCAAAGGTGGACACTTAACCAACTGAGCCATCCAGGCGCCCCTAAACCAGGTTCCTTCTACAATTAAACCCCAGCAGCCTCCAGTTCAGTTGGAACGGAACAAATAATTAAAAAGAAAAAAAGTTTCTTTAGCAAAGATCATCGGTGAATGCTACATCACCGAAGAAAGGTTTTGGGAGAACAGGATATTCATTATGTCTCCAACATCACCCACAAATTCTTAATTACAAAAGATCCAAACAATGCTCCTGTACTGCTTTTGATTTTTAAATCTCCTATTCTCCACTAACCTAGTGCAGCCTTTTGTCTCTGGGGACACTGACAGTTTGTCTGCTAGCACAGGTCACCACTTAGCCAACTAAAAACAAACTAAAACTAACCTTCTAGGTTAGCTAATCCTTACTGAAGATGTTTACAAATATCTGCAAACTGAAGGCATGGTACACTAATATCAAAACCCTAAATTTTATTCTGAATTCAAACCACAGGCAAGTCATTTCCTTTCTTGGATTTTAAGTGCCAGGTTTTGGAAACTTAGGGAAGAGTAAAACAATTGCTCCTCTCAACAGTCTTATATTCTTGGGACAGTGAGACTTAAAAACGGTAAAGCAAAGAGTTTCGTCTCCCGTTCAGCTGGAGGTGGAGATGGACCAGACAGAAACTGCGGTTTTATAAAGAGAAAAAATAGCATATGAATAATAATAATAATGATAACAATAATAATAAAGTATAGCCGTGTTATCACATTTTGCACCTACCTGGGTCAACCGCTTAGTTTTCCAAATTTTAATAAATTTTAGTAACTACAATCCTTTAACCAAGGACTTACATGGCAAGAGTAGGGATTCAAAAATAAGTTATCAGACTCCCCAGGGTTCCTCCTGGCACTGTACTGTCAGTACTGTTACCAATAATAATCCTCTTCTACTTCCTCCAGACCTGCTGAGGGCTAATAGTGATTTCTCCTATTTTGAAAATGAACACTAAAAATCCTCTTGCAAATTACACGTAATACGGAAAACCAAGACATTTTTGACCTAGTATAGCAGTCTCTCACCATTTCATGAAGCAGCACATTGCCATCTTTAGTAAGCTTGATGTCTCCAGCACCAGAAACAAGCCTGTTCAATGGGCAGAAATGAACCACAGTGTGACTTTTTCAACGGGCACCAAATTAAGAGTCCCATTCAAATCCGGCTTTACCCAGAACCTAGGGAGCTGGGGCCACGCGGCTGGTTCTCTCTACCCAGCAATAGGAATGATGCAGTGCCCACCCCCTCCCTTCAGAGAAACGGTCGGCCGAACCCTTAGGGTTGCTGGAGCCCAGGGCGCGGGGGAGAGCCGCGCACGCGGGCAGCTTTGTTCTCCGCAGAGACAGCATCGATTACAAGGGGAAACGGCCGGGGCAGGAAACAGGCGCGACCCGGGAGTATGCGGGTAAGTAGGGCCGTAGCCGCGAGCAGAGGCCCGGGGGCGGCGAGCTCAAGGCCCTGGCCCCCGCCGCCATGCCCGCGACGGCGCGAGGTGCGTGGTGTCCGCCCTACCCTACCCGCCGGCCCCGCCTTACATCTTCATGGTGCCTTTAGGCCCCAAGTTGGTCCTCAGCACGTCCTGCAGTCCCCGGGCCGCGCTGATGTTGACCGCCAGCGCCGCCTGGGCTCTGGCTACCTCGGCCTTGGGGTTCAGGGTCTTCACGGCCGCCATAGCTAACCACCACAGGAAGAGGAGGAGACCCGGCGTGCGGAGTGCCTAAAGCCGGCTCAGTGTGGCCTGGAGGCGCTACCCGGGTCTTCTGGAAAAGTCGGGCGCGCCCGGACCGTCCCCAGCGTGCCCGCGCTGCTGCCATTGGGCCGCGAGTCGGCCAGCGCCGCTCATTGGCTCGCGGCGCCTGCGGTTCCGCCCCTCGCGGCCGGGCCCCGGCGCCATTGCTCACGAGAAGACCCTGTTCCCAGGCAGAAAGGGCTCGCAGCGTTCCGGTTTCGCCGCCGTCTTGGCCCAGCTTGGCCGTCCCGGGACCTGAGGACGGAGGCGGGGTGGGGCGCGCGGCCGCTCTGGCGCCAGGCTGGGCCTGTGGGCGGCGCGCCACCCGGCATGATTGCAGTGTGGGCCGCTCTTTCCTGGAGGTCTCTGGCCGCCGGTGTAGTGTGGGCTTCTCCCTCCCCCACTCGCGCGGTTTGCCCTGCTTCCACCCCTTGCTTCTCTGCTCCCCGTCACTAGTGTTTTCTTGACTTGATACTGTGTGCCTGTAGGGCTTCTAGGTGCTGTGGCGATGCAGAAGCGAATCCGATAAGGGCCCTCGCCCAATGTTTTAAGCCTAGAGAAGATGAGATAGAATGCAAGGTAGAAAATGCTCGATGCCTTTTTACCAAGCTGCAGGATTGGTGCCATGCGAGAAGCATGTCAGTCCACCTTTTGGGCTCCGGACACTGCTGAGGCCTCAGGCTCGCAAGGCAGGTTTTAAAACTTAAAGTTGATGGAGTAATGAGTCGTGTACGTTCTTTGAGAGGACTCCTTTTTAAGACAAAAAAACCCTGAAACATTTCTGCCCATTGTTTTCTAGTATCCAGTACCCCCCCCCCCATATTAGGTATTCAGTAATGCCTTGTGTTTCATTTTTATAAGTAGTAACGAAACTTGTTAGAACTCAGAGGTGTCAAAGGGTATCTGTTGAAAAGTATGCCCTCCTCCCTCTAGTTCAACTTGCTTTATAGACAAGCACAATTACCATTATATACTCTGAATTTCCGAGAGGTTTTCTGAACTTACAAACTCATATGCATATAAATACAAGCATTTTCCCCACACAAAATGTCAATTTATAATACACACTGTTGGTGTATATTATACTTAAAGTATCTTGGTGATGGTACCATGGCAATACGTATAGGGATTCCTCGTTGTTAGTAGCTGAATCATATTCTTTGTAAGAGTGGCAACATCAACTAGCCATCTACTGTTTGATATTTAGGTTGTTCCCAGTCTTCTGCTACTGAAGCTGCAGTGAGTATCCTGGTATATAATGCTTTTAAGTGGGTTTGTATATTTGAGAATCATAAAAGCATATATATAAATTTGAGTAATAGCATTACACAGGAGACTTGTGTTCACTTGCATGCAGATTTATTTAACCAGTGTTGGAGATGTGCGGGGAGACATAAGCAGAGCTGAAGATTGTGTAATTTCAGGCATGTGGTTGTAGGTAGGGAAAGGGAGTGGGTCTCCTGAGATAAAATTGAAGGGGGCACCAAACACTCAGTAATTGAGATCAACAGTATTTTAATGCGGCATTTTTAAAGTCACTATGAATGCAAGAAATCCACAATGAAGAAATACTGGAATCTTAATTAGGCATCTCCACTAACATCACACCAGGCCTTAGACAAAGTCTCAGCAAAACAGAAGAATCCACATGATCTCTGTAGAGGGAATCTATTTGTATGTGTCATTCTTCTAGTCTCCGTTATCACACTTTCAGACAATTATTTTCATTATATGATACAAAAGAGAACTTTAATATTTTTTTATTTTTAATGTTTATTCATTTTTGAGAGAGAGGATCTGAATTGGGTTCTGTGCTGACAGCAGAGATCCTCCTAGAATAGGAGAACTTTAGAATGTGGAGAATTTCAAACAAGAGGTCATGTTGTGGGAGCAGATCCATTTCAATACGTCATGGAAGAAATGTCAACAGATGTTTAGCTATTTGATACAGGAGGGATTTCAATAAAGAATAAAATTTTAAGGAAAGAACTGTAGTGAGGCAAGGTGGTATATTAGAATCCCAGAGTCCAACAATTTGAGTTTGAATTCTAGTTTTGCAGTATTTACCAGTAGGTGACTTTGGACAAGTTACTAAGCTTTTTTGACTCTGTTTCCTAATCTATAAAGTAGGGGTAAGTGAGATCTTAGAGAAAATTAAATACAATTGCACGTATAACATGCTTTGTATTGTGCCAGACATGGAGGGTGTTAAGTAATTGCCACTTCTGCATTAATGTAATGTAATTAAACTATATAGTTTTCATAGCACCTTCACATATAGTGTTTCACTTGATCCTAATATGAATCCTTTGAAGTTTAGTAGATCAGTGTCATAAACCAGTTTCACCGATGATTAAATACACAGAGGTTAAATGACCAACAAGGACACTCTGTGTTATACGCAGAGAAGTCCGGAAATCTAGATTTCACCCTTGACTCCTTCCTTTGCCAGTCTCCCACATCTACTTACTCCCTGAACATTTTCATTTTCTAGATCCCCCTCTCTACACTCTATTCACTCTTCTCTATCCCCACTCAGGTTTAAGCCATGATCATTTCTTGTACAACTACTGTAGTGCCCTAAGTAATTGCTCCATCTTTATTCCCCATGTTGCTAATGGAGCAATCTATCAAAAGTAAATCTACAAACCACAGCTCTGTTTATAATCCCTGTTATCCCCAGGACCTTAGACTGAAATCTAAATGCCTTAATTTGCTTCCAGGATCAACCACGTCTTGTGCCTACCTCTCTCTCTTTCTTTCTGTCTCTCCCTCCCCTCTCCCCTCTGTCTCCCCTGTCTCTTCTGTCCCCTCTCCCCTCTCTCTTCTTTCTCACTCACTTCATGCTCTTGTCATTCTGAACTTTTCAGTGCTTAGAACCTTCTACTTGCCTTCAGCCTGAAACACTCTTCAAGGACCACTAGTCTCATTTTCATCCCCATCCCAGTCCCCATCCAGTGGGTATAGAAATAAATAAAATCCCTAATCCTCAAGAAGCACGTAGCCTAGTTAGGGAGATAAACTGGTGAACAGGCAAATGACCATAAAGTGTAGAATGTTATAGTTAAGAGATGAATGAAGTGCTGTGAGCACAAAAGTATTAACTTTGAGCACCAAGGATGGTTTCTTGGAGGAGGTGTCTTTAATGGAATTTTGAAAGACACATAGATTATTTCTGAAGAAGAGGACTTAGGAGAGTGATTCCAGGCTGAGCAACAGTGGGAGTGCCTGGCGCACCCAATGGAAGATGGATATGTAAGATGGAGGGAAGAAGGTTGCAAGAGCTAAATCTGGAGAAGTAGCATGTTCTGTTATGTTTTGGTTAAGGCATCTGGGTCAGCAGTGGGAACCCAAAGAACTTGTGGTAAAGATTACTCTGGAGGTGAAATGGAGGATGAACTAAGAGAAGACTAAAGATAGGGTAGTCAGAAAAAGGGTATTGAAAAGCCCATGCAGAAGGTGATGAAGACGTATTTAATGACATAAAGAGGTATTCTTGATAAGAGGGAAAAACATGTTTTAAACAGCATGTATTATATGTTCTCATTTTTGTAACCACTCCCCACATGCATCTATACAAAAACAAGGATATGCATCAAAATATTAACATATTTAAAAATTCAGAATGTTTTCATTTTTGCAAACCTTCCCAAATTTATGTATCCACAAAAGAAGTATATACGTGAAAATATAAAATATTTTATATTTTATAAATATAAAAATTTATATATTTAATATAAAATATAAAGCATTTTTTAATTAAGTCCCTCAAGTGTGTGTGTGTGTGTGTGTGTGTGTGTGTTTGTGTGTGTAGAACCAGGAGAATATACATCAACATGTTTAACATTTTGTTTCTATGTTTGCCAATCGTATAGGTGAAAAATGGTATCTTAGATTTGTTTATTGAGAATTGAGCATATATCTTATATGTAAGAGCCATTTGTAGTTCTTTGTGAACTGTCTATTCATGTCTTTTGACTGTTGTCTTTGGTTACTTGTGGATTTGTAGGATCTCTTTATGTTTTCTGTGTTGCAATTTACTTGTCTCACTACTGTTTGTTCAGTATTTTGTATTTATGTCTTTTTTCCTATTAAAAATTTAAAAAATTCTTTCCATGCAGTCAGATGTATCCTTTTTTCCCCCTTTTATGGGCATTTGGATTTTGTGCTATACTGTGTAAAAGAGGCCTTAACACTCTTAAAAAGTATTCTTGGGGTTCCTGGGTGGCTCAGTCAGTTAAGCATCTGGCTCTTGGTTTTGGCTCAGGTCATGATCTTGAGCTTTCGTATGTTCGAGCCTCAAGTCAGGCTCTGTGCTAGCAGCTCATAGCCTGCTTGGGATTCTCTCTCTCCCTCTCTTTCTGCCCCTTCCCCACTCATACTATCTCTGCCTCTCAAAATAAATAAATAAACTTAAAAAAAAAACTATTCTTAAATTTCCTCCATGCTTTTTTATTTTTAAGGTTTTATTTTTCATTTTCATGGTTTTTTTTTGAGAGAGAGACAAGAGAGAGACAGAGTACGAGTGGGGGAGGTACAGAGAGAGAGGGAGACACAGAATCCGAAGCAAGCTCTAGGGTCTGAGCTCTCAGCACTCAGAGTCTGATGCAGGGCTTGAATTTGTGAACCTCAAGATCATGACCTGAGCTGAAGTTGGACACTTAACCGACTGAGACACCCAGATGCCCCGATATTTTATTTTTCATTTTAATCCTTGCTTCATTTGGAATTTATTTTGATAAGGAATAAGATAATCTGTGGTGTTATAAACGTACATTTGGCCTTTGTCCCCGGTTCCTGGCACAGAACTCCTAAACCATTTTTGAGTGATACGAGTATCTTTTGTTATCCATAATGATCCCTTTTAGAATAAGCCTGAGTCTGTGCGAATGATGTGAGTAAAGATGGGAACCCTAGATAGCCTCAGGATGGGAGCTGGTCACTAGAAAGACCAAACACACTGATTAGAGGGTGGGGACTCTCAGTCCCATGTCCCTATCCTCTGGGGAGTGGAGGTGGCAGCAGATAGGTTATAAAAATTCTTGAATAGCCAGGGTGGGTGAACACATTGATATTGTGGTAGGGTAGTGTACCTAGAGGGTGTGGAAGCTCTGTTGCTTCCCCGATACCTTGTCTTGTGCATCTCTTCCATTTGCCTCTTCCTGAGTTATAATAAACCATAAACCTAAGGGAAGTGATTTCCTGACTTCTGAGTCGGTCTCCAAAATGTTCAAACCTGAGGAAGGAATTGTGGAACCCACAAGTTGACAGGTAAATCAGATAGAAATGCAGGCAGCTTGGAGACCTAGGACTTGTAACTGGTATCTGAAGTGGAGGCAGTCTTCTGCGACTGAGCCCTTAACTGCAGGGTCTGTACTAATTCTGGATAGAGTTAGAATTGAATTAAGTTACTGGACACCCAGTTGGTGTTGGAGAACCAAGAAAGTTGGTGTCTGAGAACCGAATTGGTTATTGGTGTTTGGAAAAAGATCACACAGAATCTAATTTAATTTTTTTCCGGAATAATTCATTTTCTACTATTAATATGTAGTATAGTTCTCAGACGTATGTGCTACATTCTCAGATGTATCTGGATCTACTTTGGTCTATATTCCATAGCTATGTCTTTGTAAGTAGCGACACCATATTGTTTGATTTGTTGTAGTTTTATGTTTCAAAATTCGGTAGGGCTAGATCCTCTTCATCAATCTTTTTTTCAGAAGTTTTCTGGCTATGTTGTATGTTTGTTTTTCTTTCCAAAGGAAGTACAGAATTATCTAGTTTAAAAAAAAAAAAAACCGATTGTTTTGACCTTTGCTTTAAAAAATCAACATGTTCAGTACTGCAAAAGAAAAAACAGTAAAAAATAAGCATGTATTACTTTTTAAATAAGGTGTGTTTTATAAGTGGGATAGTCAAGTTAAAGCAGTGGACATACAGATCGCAAAAGGCCAGGGGCTACAGGCATTTTTGACATAAAATTTAAAGAATTTTGAAACATGTGATTTCTAATTTAGGAGTCTGAAGAGGTCAAAGAATTCCCAGAAGTGGGACAGGTTTAGGATGAGTATGTGGAATAATAGTATATTGATTTAGGGTAATATTTTTTCTGTTATTGGCCATTGATTCTTTGAGTGTGTACTTTGTGGCAGAGTACTATGCTTGGGTTAAACATATGCACATGATAAGAGAAGTCTCTTTCCTTCAGAGCCTTCCTAGTCTATTAGAGAGACAAACATACAACAGTATACACAATATACATGATATACTGAACAGCTATAATGGTATATTCTCAGTGTCATGCTACTAGGGAAGACTTCCGAAAGCAAATCTTTTAAAAAATATTTAAAAATATATTTACTTTTTCTTATTACAAAGATAATACATAACAATTACAGAAAAAGCAAAAACCGTTTTAAATAAATTCATAAACTTACCACTCAGAGGTAACCATTTGTGATGATAAATTTTATGTGTCACCTTGGCTGGGCCACGTTGGTGCCCAGATACTTAGTCAAATGTTATTCTGAAAATTTCTGTGATAGTGTTTTTTGGGTGAGGTTAACAATTTAAATTGGTGGACTTTGAGTAAAGCCGATGATTTTACATAATAGGGGTGTGCCTCATTCAATCAGTTGAAGGCCTTAATAAACTAAAGACTGACCTCCCTATAGCAGGAAGAAATTCTGCCAGTAGACTGCCTTTGGATGCAAACCACAACTCTTCCTTGGGTCTCCAGTCTGCCAGTCTTTGCTGCATGTTTTGGACTTATCAAGCCTCCACAATCATGAGATACTTCCTTAAAGTAAATTTCTATCTCTCTCAACAGTAGATAGTGCCCTCACTTTAACAGTAGACACCCTGGGAGGCTATATCTATATATACATCGAGATACACACCTTGTTCGTTCTGTTTGGAGAATCCTGACTAATACAGATTTTGATACTGAGAGTGGTTCTAAAGGAGCAGAATCTTAAGGATGAATTCTCTAAATTGGTTCCGGGTTTTCTAGAATTGGCTCTCTGATATGATTAGATTTAAAGACACTAATGATTCTGTTTCCAGTAGTAGAGAGAGTAAGAGTAATGATATAGTCTGTGACATGATACGAAAATAGAAATATGCAAAATTACCACTGGATATTCTTAAACACTTATAAGAGTCAAGGAACTGGATTACCATGTATGTGACACCTTCAAACATTTCTGTCAAACTAATGAGTATAATGAGATTGGTTGTTGCTCCTAATGTCACTGAATAAAGTGGGGGAAAAAATGAGTTCAGGGATTCATATTCCCAGCTCAAGCACTGTATAAACGATTGAAATCTTCTGTGTCTCTCCTGAAAAAGATACTTAACTCTGGTAGCTGCAGAGCTGAGATTGCTGAAAACCAAACCCAAAAATCTCATCATGTGAGTAGCTGAATTACAATGCAAATTGAAAAGAGGGCATTGATGAGGAAGGAATGGGATCCTGATATTTGGAATGGGATGTATGAGAATACTCTGATGAAGATGGGGACATTGAGCCTGTAAATCCTGTTGCACTTTCTTTGCCAGTAGAAGCAGCTTGTCCACCCCTGTCTGAGGAGATACACCCTGCATTGCACTAGGAAACCAATAGTTTCCCCCAAGGCAGTTGTCTTGAAAGACACTGCTGATTGTCTTCAGGACCCACTCCTACCACCCCTCTTTGCTTCTAGAACTATAACTAGGTTAATATCCCAGGAGGCCCTGAAAGCACAAATAAGTTACATGAAGAAGCAGCCCAAATATGCATGGTCCCAACTCCTGCTATTCTACCTTCTCTCTCTCAGCCTGCACCTGTGGCCTCAGAGGAAGTTCCTTGTGATCAGTTGACAGAGGAAGAGAAAACTTGGGCCTGGTTTACAAATGGTTCTGCAGGATATGCAGGCACTACCGAAAAGTGGGCAGCTGTGTATTACAGCCCCTTTCTGGGACATTCCCCAAGGGCAGTGATAAAGGGAGATCCTCTCCATGGGCAGAACTTCACATCTGGTTGTTCATTTTGCTTGGAAGGAGAAATAGGCATGATGAATGATTATATACCAACTCATGGGCTGTGGCTGATAGTTTGGCTGGACGTCAGGGACTTGGAAGGAACATGATTAGAAAATTGGTGACAAGGAAGTCTGGGAAAGAGATACATAGCTTGACCTCTCTGGGTGAAAAACGTGAAGATATTTGTGTCCCTTATAAATACTCACCGAAAGGTGACCTCAGCAGAAGAGAATTTTAATAAGTGGTTAGCAAATTGGCCTCTTTCTTTAGCCACCCCTGTTATTGCCCAGTGAGTTTATTTTATTTTTTAATATTATTTATTATTTTTGAGAGAGAAAGCACAAGGAGGAGTGGAGCAGAGAGAGAGGAAGACCAAAGATCTGAAGCAGGCTCTGCAGTGACAGCTGAGAGTCTGATGTGGGGCTTGAACCCATGAACCATGAGATAATGACCTGAGCCAAAGTCAATGCTTAACCAACTGAGTCACCAAAGTGCACCCCAATTGAGTTTATTTTCAAAGTGGCCGTCGTATTAGGGATGGAGGTTATGATGGGATCAACAGTGTGGACTTATATTCACCAAGGCTGACCTGGCTACAGCCACTGTCAAGTGCCCAGTCTGCCAGCAGCAGAGACCAACACTGAGTCTCTGATATGACATTATTCCTCAGGGTGATGAGCTAGCTACCTATGGCAAGTTGATTACATAGGACCACTTCTGTCATGGAAGGAGCAACATTTTGTTTTTATTGAATTGACACTTACTCTGGACATGGAATCGCCTTCCCTGCACACAATGCTTTTGCCAAAACTACCATCCATGGACTTACAGAATGCCTTACCCACCATCATGGTATCCCACACAGCATTGCTTCTGGTGAAGGAACTCACTTTACAGCAGATGAAGTGTGGCAGTGGCCCCATGCTCATGAAATTCACTGGTCTTACACTGTTCCCCACCATCCTGAGTAGCTAGCTTGGTAGAGTGGCAGAATGGCCTTTCAGACTCAGTTACAGTGCCATCTAGCTGTCAGCTCAGAGCCGGACGTGGGGCTTGAACTCACAGGCCGCGATATCATGACCCGAGCCGAAGTCGGCAGCCCAACCGACTGAGCCATCCAGGTGTCCCTCTGCTCATTTTTTAATCAGATTTTTTTGATATAAGGTTTTGTAAGTTCTTTATATATTTTGGATATTAACCTCTTACGGGATGTATGATTTACAGTATCTTCTCCCATTCAGTGGGTTCCCTTTTCATTTAAATGAAATTTATTTTTAAATCCAGTAGCTTTTATTTATATATCTTTAAATATTTATTTTGTTATAATGTTTTGGTTATCTTTGGGAAGTTCAGCTGTGCATGTGTTGGGTCTCCCTTGCCTATCTTCTATAGCAATCATTTTCTCTTTAACTCTTTCATTATTTTATTTATTATTTTTTCATTTACTTTTTTTTTAGAGAGAGCGTGAGCAGGGGAGAGGGGCAGAGAGGGAGAGAGAGAGAGAGAGAGAGAGAGAGAGAGAGAGAGAGAGAGAGAGAGAGAAGCGGGGCTCACCCAAAGCAGGGCTTGAGCTGACCAGATGTGGGACTCGAACTCAACAACCATGAGATCGTGACCTGAGCTGAAGTCAGATGCTTAACCGACTGAGCCACCAAGGCACCCCTCGTTGTGTTTTTAATATCAAGACAGAATGTATAGTCATTCTTGATTTTCATCTTTTCTGTGACTAAGAGTTTTCTGGTGTGTATATTTATGGGTAAGATTTGCTGCCGTTTTCTACCATTTTAACAGTAATTTCATATGGAAGGTTGTAATAGTTTGTATAGCAGAATACCACAGACTGGAGGGCTTAAACAATAGAAATTTATTTTCTCACTGTTCTGCAAGCTGGGAGTCCCAAGACAAAGGTTTCAGCAGGTTTGGTTTCTTCTGAGGCCTCTTTTTGGCTTGCAGATGGCTGCTTTCTTGCAGTGTCCTCACATGGTCTTTGTTCTGTGTGCACTCAACATTTCTGGTGTCTCTCCATGCATCCGATTTTCCTTTTTGTATTAGGAGCCCAGTTGGATTGGATTAGAGTGCAGTCTGAAGACCTCATTTTAACTTAACCACCTCTTGGAAAGCCTTAACTCTGTTGTCACATTCTGAGGTACTAGAGGTTAGAACTTAAACATATGAATTTGGGGGGTACACAGTTTCAACTCATAACAAAGATATTTGTCACTTTGTTCTTCTTTCTTTTACTTTTTAATCCATTTTTAAATGAGTTGTATTTTCTAGGACCCACCATTTTCAAGGATCTCCTGTGAAGGAAGGGCAAGAGGGGCCACGGTAGTTTTCCAGGCTGCACAATGCCAAAGTTTTCAGCTGCCACAGTTAGAGTGCCTCATTCAATATGGCACTTCTTTGTGCTTTTTGAGTAGCCCCTCTTCCTTTGCTTCTCTCTTCTAAACTGACCCCGTAGGGCTTCTGCTGTCAGACTTGTGCTCCCTGGCATCATCACTAGTCATCGCACACAAGGAACATAGTGCCTGCATTTCAGGTGAGCTCTTTATCTACTTTCTGAGATTAACACATCCGAGTTTCCAAGCCATTCTTTTTTTTTTTTTTTTTTAATTTTTATTCATTTTTGAGGGGAGGAGCAGAGAGAGAGGGGGACAGGATCTGAAGTGGGCTCTGCGCTGAAAGCAAGTGAGCCGGATGCGGGGCTTGAACTCACAAACCACAAGATCATGACCTGAACGAACCAAAGCTGAAGTCAGATGCTCAACTGACTGAGCCACCCAGGTGCCCCCCACAAAGACATTGTTTTGAACACTGTACCTTCTCTACTGTGTTCCTTATAGTTTTAATGCAACCTCACTTCTCTCTATGTATGCTCTACTTGTTTTGAACAATAAGTTTTTTGATTTTCACATAAACTTCTCATCCTTAGGGAGTGAGTCTACTTTCTGGTGTTTTGTGGGACCTGCTGCTGCTGGTTACCTTACACACTCCCAAGTGCCACTTCCCACTCAGTGCAGCCACTGCTGAATCTCAGGGGCTGTTGGTAACCCTTACTCAGGCTTTCGAGTCTCTAGTTGCTTTTCGTCTCCTCATATTGCAGAATACTGGATTTTCAGGTCCTCCTCACCCCCATTATCTTTTTGTTGCTTTGTTTAATTTCTAGGAGGAGGAAGGGGAAGATTCAGTGTTAAATTGCTGCACTTATTATATCGTAATCATATTGCTTTATAATGTAAATTTTCCCATTTTTCTCCATTTATATTTTCCCTAATGACAAACATAATACATAATGCATTACCATGTAGGAAATTCAAGTGATACAAAAGAGCACAAGGAAGACTGAAAATCATTGAGAGGCAGACATTCAGCATTTTGGTAAACATTTCAAAATGTCACATACAGATTTATATGAATAAGTTTATACTGTATATATTGTTTTGTATTCTGCATTTTTATTCAATAATATATCCACAAGTTCTTTGTCAATAAATTTAGGTACAGACCATCCTTTTTAATGGTTATGCTGTATTCTATTGTACAACATATGTATATACCATAATTTAACTTATCTAATGAACATCCTAGAAGAGAAATATTTATGCATTGATTAAGCTTTTTGGGATAGGTAACTAGAAGTTGAAAAATTGCATGGATTTGTATTCATACTACCAATAAGTGCCCATTTTC
Organism: Panthera pardus; assembly: GCF_024362965.1. Classification (NCBI taxonomy): domain Eukaryota; kingdom Metazoa; phylum Chordata; class Mammalia; order Carnivora; family Felidae; genus Panthera; species Panthera pardus. Next base: position 296,825 of record NW_026526969.1, on the reverse strand, counting down.
CCACATCCTTATCAACATTTATTATCTTTGCACATCTGTGAAAAAAATTTGTAACTCATTACTTTTCTTTGAATTTCTTTACGAGTTTAATTCAAATTCTCTTTATTGGCCTTTAGTGAGTCACATACTCATGTCCTTTGCCCATTTTTCTACTGGAATTAGTTTTTTTCTTACTTACTTGTAGGCCTTCTTTGTAGTAATCTCTGCTGATCCTTGTCCTGTCTTTGTCACATCTATTCCTTGCTATTCTTCTGCTCTGCACTAACTCTTAAGAAAAATACATTTTCCCTCAGGTTCCTGTGTCAGCTGGCTTTTGGCTAGATTTGGTCAAGAGAAAGCCCTGAAGAGAGGAAATGAGAAACCTGGATATTTCTCCCCTATACCTCAGGTGCAATGTGTGTATTTCCTCTGTGGCTCCTGCTCCAATTGGAAAGGCCACTGTGGTTCCAGCTCCTACCAGATGATCCTGTGCCTGGTAATACCACCTCCCCAGAGCTGGCAGTGGTTTCTTGGAATTGTTACTCTCTGAGCCTGTTAGACATCTCAGTTTTTCCATTAAATGTCTGTTTTGCGCTGTTAACTTCCCTTTATTGTATATACTCAGAATGGTTTTAACTTTACCATAGCTTACTTTTTTAATAAAGACTTTATATTTTTAGCAGTTTTAGGTTCACAGCAAAATTGAGAGGAAGGTGTAGTTTTCATATTGCCCCCATACATGCATGGCCTCCCCCATTATCAGTGTTGCTCACCAGAATGGTACGTTGTTGCAATTGATGAGCCTACACATCCTAAACGCTCAGGTCCATAGAGAGTTCACTCTTGGTGTTGTATGTTCTCTGGGTTTGCACAAACATGTAATGACGTATTGATTTTTCTAGTATCATACAGAGTATTTTCACATCCCTAAAAATCCTCTGTGCTCTGCCTATTCAGTTTATCCTCCTGCCCCATACCACCCCCTGCAAACCTTGGCAACTACTGATCTTTTCACTGTCTCCATTGTTTTGCCTTTTCCAGAAGGTCACATGGTTGGAATCATGTAATACATAACCATTCGATATTGGCTTCTTTCACTTATTAATATACACTTAAGCTTCCCCCATGTCTTTTTAGCCTTGATAGCTATTTCTTTTATTTTTTTTATGTGTATTTATTTTTGAGAGAGAGAGACAGAGTGTGAGCAGGTGAGAGGCAGAGAGAGAGGGAGACACAGAATCGAAGCAGAACAGACAGCTCCAGGCCCTGAGCTGTCAACACAGAGCCCGATGCAGGGCTCGAACCCATGAACCGTGAGATCATGACCTGAGCCGAAGTTGGACACTTAATCACTGAGCCACCCAGGTGCCCCGATAGCTATTTCTTTTTAGTGTTGAGTAATTAATATTCCATTGTCTGCATGTGCCACACACCATTTATTTATCCATTTACCTATTTATATTTCTTTTATTTCATATTTTTAGTGTTTATTTTTGAGAGAGAGAGAGAGGCTGGGTGAGAGAGAGAGAGTGAGGGAGAGAGAGAGAATGCACACAGGGGAAGAGCAGAGAGAATGGGAGAGAGAGAATCCCAAGCAGGCTCCACACTGTCAGTGCAGAGCCCGATGTAGGGCTTGAACTCATGAACTATGAGATTATGACCTGAGCCAAAATCAAGATTCGGACACTCAACCAACTGAGCCACCCAGGTGCCCCTATTTTTTTTTTTTTTAAGTAAGCTCTAAACACAGTGTGGGGCTTGAACTCACACGACCCTGAGATCAGGAGTGGCATGCTCTACTGACTAAGCCAGCCAGGTACAACCCTATCCATTTACCTATTGAAGGACATCTTGATTGCTTCCAAGTTTTGGCAATTATGAATAAAACTGCTATAAACATCCATGTGCAAATTTTTGTGTGAACATACGTTTTTAACTCATTTGGAAGCGCAATTGCTGGATTGTATGATAAGAGCATGTTTAGTTTTGTGAGAAACTGCCAAACTGCTTTCCAAAATAGCTATACCATTTTGCATTTCTCCTAGCAATGAATGAAACTTCCTGTTATTCCATGCCCTTGCCACATTCAGTGTTGTGTTACAGATTTTCTGATAGGTCTTTAGTGGTATTTTGTAACAACAAATACATTTGCATTTCCCTGGTGATACATGATGTAGAGCATCTTTTCATATGCTTTTTTGCCATCTGTATATCTTTGGTGAGGTATCTGTTAAGATCTTTGGCCCATTTTTTTAAATTGGATTCTTATTGTTGACTCTTAAGAATTCTTTGTATATTTTGGATAACAGCCCTTTATCTGATATGTCTTTTGCAAATATCTTCTCCTACTCTATGGCTTGTCTTCTCATTCTCTTCACATTGTCTTTCACAAAGTAGAAGTTTTTAATTTTAATGAAGTCTAGCTCATCAAGAATTTGTTTTATGGATCATGTCTTTGGTGTTGTATTTAAGAAGTCATTGCTGTACTTAAGGTCACCTAGGTTTTCTCTTACATTATCTTCTAGGAGTGTTATAGTTTTGCATTTTACATTTAGGTCTATAATCCATTTTGAGCTAATTTTTGTGAAGGGTGTAAGGCCTGTATCTAGATTCATTTTTTTTGCACGTGGATGTCCAGTTGTTCCAGCATCATTTGTCAAAAAGACTGTTGAACACACTGTTCCATTGTATTCCTTCAGCTCCTTTGGTGAGGATTAGTTGAGTAAATTAATGTGGGTCTGTTTCTGGGCTCTCTGTTCTTCCCTGATCTATTTGCTTTTTCTTTCCCCAATGCCACACTGTCTTGGTTATTGCAGCTTTCTAGTAAGTCTTTAAAATTTTTTTTTTAATATTTTTTCATTTTTTGAGAGACAGAGAGACAGAGCATGAGTGGGGGAGGGGCAGAGAGAGAGGGAGACACAGAGTCCGAAGCAGACTCCAGGCTCTGAACTGACAGCACAGAGCCCAACGTGGGGCTCAAACCCACAGACCACGATATCATAACCTGAGCTGAAGTTGGATGCTCAACCAATTGAGCCACCCAGGCGCCCTTCAGCTTTATAGTAAGTCTTAAAGTAGTCTTACTACTTTGTTCTTTTCCTTCAATATTGTGTTGGTTATTCTGGTCTTTTGCTTCTTCGTATAAACTTTAGAATCATTTAGTCTGTACCCACAAAATAACATGGTGGGATTTTGACTGAATCTATAGATAAATTGGGAAGGGCTGACATGTTGACAATAGTGAGACTTCATATATGTGAACATGGAATATTTATCTATTTATTTAGTGCTTCTTTATCAGAGTTTTGTAGTTCTTCTCATATAGGTCTTGTACATATTTTGTTAGATTAATACCTAAATATTTCATTTTGGGGGAGTGCTGATGTAAATGGTATTTTTTAAAATTTCAAATTCTAGGGGCCTCTGGGTGGCTCCATAGGTTTAGTGTCCAACTCTTGATTTCAGCTCAGGTCATGATCTCAGGGTCATGCAATCAATGACCACATTGGGCTCCACAGCATGAAGACTGCTTAGGATTCTATCTCTTTGTCTCTCTCTCAAAAAGTAAAAATAAAAATAAAAATAAAAATAAATATTTGCATTAAAAATAATAAAAATAATAAAATTTCAAGTTCTATTTGTTCATGCCTAGTATATAGGCAAGAAGTGACTTTTATATATTAACCTTGTATCCAGCAACCTTGCTATAACTACTTATTAGTTTGAGTTTTTTGGTTGTCAATTTTTGTCAGATTTTCTATTAGATGAACATGTCTAAACAAAGACAATTTTATTTCTTACTTTCTAATCAGTATACCTTTTATATCCTTTTCTTATTTTATTGCATTAGTTAGGACTTCTAGTACAATGTTGAAAAGGAGTGGTGAGTAGTAACATCCTTGCCTTGTTCTTGATCTTAATGGGAAAGCTAGTTTCTCACACTGTGAAGTATGGTGTTAGCTATAGTTTGTTTGTTTGTTTGTTTGTTTGTTTGTTGATATTCTTTATCAAACTTTGGAAGTTATCTCCTATTCCTAGTTTACAAGAATTTTTATCATGAATGAGTATTGTTGCATTTTGTCAAATGCTTTTCTGCATCTGTTGATATCATCATGTGATTTTTATTTTTTAACCAGTTGATGTAATGATTACACTAACTGATTTTCAAATGTTGAACTAGTCTTGTATATCTTGGATAAATCCCATTTGGTTGTGGGATGTAATTCTTTTTATACATTGTTGCATTCAGTTTGCTAATATTTTGTTGAGGACTTTTGCATCTATGTTCATGAGAGATATTGTTCTATAATTGTCTTTTCTTCAAATGTCTTTGTTTTTGATATTAGGGTAATACCTCATAGAATGAGTATGAAGTAAATATTACTACTTCTTCTATCCTCTAAAAGAGATTGCAGAGAGTTGGTACAATTTCTTCTCTAAATGTTTGGTGGAATTCACCAGTTATCCCATTTGGGCCTGGTCTTTGGTTTTAGATGGTTATCAGTTATTGATTCAATTTCCTTAATGGATATAGGCTGATTCAAGTGATCTTTTTGAAGAATTTTTTTTTCATGTTTATTTATTTTGAGGGGCGGGGAGAAGGGCAGAGAGCTAGGGAGAGAGAGAATCCCAAGCAGGCTATGCACTGTCAGCACAGAGCCTGACATGGGGCTCAATACCACAAACCTTGAGATCATGACCTGAGTCAAAATCAAAGAGTCAGATGCTTAACCAAATGAGCCACCCAGGCACCCCTTCAAATCATCTTTTTGTATGAGTTTTGCTAGATGTGTTTTTCTAAGAATTGGTCAGTTTCATCTAGTTATCAAATTTGTATGTGTAGAGTTGTTTATAATATTTCTATATTATCCTTTTAGTGTCCATGGGATTTCCCTCTTTCATTTCTGATATTTGCAATTTTTGTCCTCTCTCTCTCTCTCTTTTTAGTTAACCTGAGTAGAGTCTTAATAATTTTATTGATCTTTTCAAAGAATCAGCTTTTGATTTTGTTGCTTTTCTCTATTAATTTCCTGTTTTCAATTTCATTGATTTCTGCTCTGATTTTTGTTTCTTCTCCTTACTGTGGGTCTAATTTGTTCTTCTTTTTCTAGTTTCTTAAAATAGAAACTTAGATTATTGATTTTTTTAAAAAAATTTTTTAATGTTAATTTATTTTTGAGACAGAGAGAGACAGAGCATGAACGGGGGAGGGTCAGAGAGAGAGAGACACAGAATCTGAAACAGGCTGCAGGCTCTGAGCTGTCAGCCCGGAGCCCGATGCGGGGCTCGAACTCACGGACTGCGAAATCATGACCTGAGCCGAAGTCGGCCGCTTAACCGACTGAGCCACCCAGGTGCCCCAGATTATTGATTTTTTAATCTTATTTTTCTATTCTAAAATATTAATTCAATACTATAAATTTCCCTGTAAGCACTGCTTTTACTGCATCCCATAAATTTTGATAAATTGTGTTTTCATTTTCATTTAGTACAAAATATTAAAAAATTTCTCTTGAGAATTCTTCTTTGACCCATATGTTGTTTAGAAGTGTGTTGTTTAATTGCCAGATTTTTTGGGATTATCTTTGTTATCTTTGTTATTGATTTCTAGTTTAATTTCATTGTGGTCTGACATCATATGATTTTTATTGTTTCCAGTGCAGAATGTGGTCTGTCTTGGTGAATTTACACGTGAACTTAAGAAGAATGTTCTGCTGTTGTTGGGTAAAATAGCCTATAGGTATCAGCGATAGCTAATGGGTTGATGGTATTACTGAGTTTAACTATGTCCTTATGTAACTTACTTCTTCATTTAGTAAATATCATGAACATCTTTATCAGTAGGTGCATTTTTATACCAGCATTATTGATGAGAGCATATTTCACTGACCATAAAATATATGATTTTTTTTAATCATTCTAACTCTTTGGAACTTTAAATATAATTCTGTAATGCTAAGTATATTCATATTGTTGTGGGTAATAGGTATCCAGAATTTTTCATCTTGTAAATCTGAAATTCTCTACCCAATAAATAACTGCAGAGCATAAGCTTTTAATATTAATGAAGTCTGTTGTTATTTATTCTTTTCTAGATTGTGCTTTTAATGTCATGTCTAAGAACTATTTGCCTAACCTTGGGTCATAAGATTTTCTCCTACATTTTTTTCTAAAAGTTTTGTAGTTTAGTGATTTTATTTTATTTTATTTTATTTTATTTTATTTTATTTTATTTTTCTCTCAAGTTAGTTAACATACAGTATAGTCTTGCCTTCAGGAGTAGAACCCAGTGATTCATCACTTACATATAACATCCTGTGCTCATCCCAAGTGCCCTCTTTAATGCCCATCACCCATGTAACCTACCCCGCACATATTCCCACCCCCACCAACTCTCAGTTTGTTATCTGTATTTAAGAGTCTCTTATGGTATGCCTCCATGTCTGTTTTTCCTTATTTTTCCTTCTCTTCGCCATGTTCGTCTGTTAAGTTTCTCAAATTCCATATATGAGTGAAATCATTTGATAGCTATCTTTCTCTGACTGGCTTGTTTCTCGTAGCATAATACCCTCTAGTCCCATCCATGTTGTTGCAAATGGCAAGATTTCATTCTTTTTCACTGCTGAGTAGTATTCCATTGTGTATATATACCATATCTTCCTTATCCATTCATCAGTTGATGGACATTTGGGCTCTTTCCATAATTTGGCGATTGTTGATAGTGCTGCTATAAACATTGGGGTGCATGTGCCCCTTTGAATCAGCATTTTTGTATCTTTGGATAAATTCCTAGTAGTGCAATTGCTGGGTCATAGGGTAGTTCTTTTTTTTTTTTTTTTTTAAGAAACCTCCACACTGTTTTCCAGAGTGTCTGCCCCAGTTTGCATTCCTATCAGCAGTGCAGTAGGGTTCCCCATTCTCCACATCCTTGTCCATATCTGTTGTTTCCTGAATTGTTAATTTTAGCCATTTTGACTGTTGTGAGGTGGTATCTCATTGTGGTTTTGATTTGTATTTCCCTGATGATGAGTGATGTTGAGCATTTTTTCATGTGTCTGTTAGACATCTAGATGTCTTCTTTGGAAAAATGTCTATTCATGTCTTCTGCCCTTTTCTTCACTGGATTATTTGTTTTTCTTGGGGGGGGTGTTGAGTTTGGTAAGTTCTTTACAGATTTTGGATACTAACCCTTTATCTCATATATCATTTGCAAATATCTTCTCCCATTCCATCAGTTGCCTTTTAGTTTTGTTGATTGTTTCCCTTGCTGTGCAGAAGCTTTTTGTTTTGATGAAGTCCCAATATTTCATTTTTGCTTTTATTTCCCTTGCCTCCGGAGATATGTCAAGTAAGAAGTTGCTGTGGTTGAGGTCAAGGTGTTTGCTGCTCGTGTTCCTCTGAAGGATTTTGATGGTTTCCTGTCTCACATTTAGGTCTTTCAAACATTTTGAATTTCTTTGTGTGTATGGTGTAAGAAAGCAGTTCAGTTTCATTCTTCTGCATGTTGCTGTCCAGTTCTCTCAGCACCATTTGCTGAAGAGACTGTCTTTTTTCCATTGGATACTCTTTCCTGCTTTGTTGAAGATTAGTTGGCCATATATTTGTGGGTCCATTTCTGGGTTCTCTATTCTATTCCATTGATCTGTGCGTCTGCTTTTGTGCCAATACCATACTCTCTTGATGATTACAGCTTTGTAATACAAGTTAAAGTCTGGTAGTGTGATGCCTCCAACTTTGGTTTTCTTTTCAACATTACTTTGGCTATTTGGGTCTTTTTGTGGTTCTATACAACTTTTTGCTTTATGAAGAATACTGGTGCTATTTTGATAGGGATAGCATTGAATGTGTAGATTTCTTTGGGTAATACTGACATTTTAACAGTATTTGTTTTTCCAACCAATGATCATGGAATGTTTTTCCATTTCTTTGTGTCTTCTCCAATTTATTTAATAAGATTTCTGTAGTTTTCAGCATATAGATCTTTTACCTCTTCGGTTAGGCTTATTCCTAGGTCTTTTATGGGTTTTGGTGCAATTGTAAGTGGGATTGATTCCTTGATATCTCTTTCTGTTGCTTCATTATTGGTGTATAGAAATGCAACTGATTTCTGTACATTGATTTTATATCCTGCAGCTTTGATGAATTCATGTGTCAGCTCTAGCAGTTTTTTGGTAAAGTCTTTTGGATTTTCCATGTAGAGTATCATGTCATCTGTGAAGAATGAAAGTTTGACTTTTTCTTTGCCAATTTGGATACCTTTTATTTTTTTTTATTTTTTTTTTTTTTTGTCTGATTGCTGATGCTAGGACTTCCAACACTATGTTAAACAACACTGGTGAGAGTGGACATCCCCATTGTATTCCTGACCTTAGGGAGAAAGCTCTCAGTTTCTCCCCATTAAGGTTGAAATTAGCTGTGGGCTTTTCATATGTGGCTTTTATGATGTTAAGGTATGTTCCTTCTATCCCAACTTTCTTGAAGATTTTTATGAAGAAATGATGCTATGTTTTGTCAAATGCTCTTTCTGCATCTGTTGACAGGATCATATGGCTCTTATTCTTCCTTCTGTTAATGTGACATATCTCATTGATTGGCTTGTGAATATTGAATTAGCCCTCCAGTCCAGGAATGAATCTCACTTGATCATGGTGAACAGTTCTTTCAATGTACTGTTGAATTCAATTTGCTAGTATCTTGTTGAGAGTTTTTGCATCCAAGTTCATCAGGAATATTGATCTGTAATTCTTTTTAGTGGGGTCTTTGGTTTTTGAATCAAGGTAATGCTGGCTTCATAGAATGAGTCTGGAAGCTTTCCTTCTGTTTCTATTTTTGGAGTAGCTTGAAAAGAATAGGTATTAACTCTGCTTTAAATGTCTGGTAGAATTCCTCTGGAATGCCCTCTGTCCCAGGACTCTTATTTTTTGGGAAATTTTTGATAACCGATTCAATTTCTTCACTGGTTATGGGTATGTTCAAATATGCTACTTCTTCCCATTTGAATTTTGGTAATGTGTGGGTGTCGAGGAATTTGTCCATTTCTTCCAGATTTTCCAGTTTGTTGGCATATAATTTTTCATAGTATTCTCTAATAATTGTTTGTATTTCTGTGGTGTTGGTTGTGATCTGTCCTCTTTCATTCGTGATTTTATCTATTTGGATCCTTTCTCTTTTCTTTTTGAGAAGTCTGACTAGGGGTTTATCAATTTTGTTTATTTTTTCAAAAAACTGGCTCTTAGATTCATTGATCTGTTCTACTTTGTATTTTTTATTTTTTTGGATTCTATATATTTTTTTCAGCTCTAATCTTTATTATTTCCCTTCTTTCTGGATTTGGGTTTTATTTGTTGCTGCTTTTCTAGTTCTTTTAGGTGTGAGGTTACATTCTGTATTTGGAATTTTTCTTGCTTATTGAGATAGGCCTGGATTGTGATGTATTTTCCTTTTAGGACTGCCTTTGCTGCATCTCAATGGGTTTGGACTGTTGTGTTTTCATTTTCATTTGCTTCCATATATTTTTTAATTTCTTTTTTAATTTCCTGGTTGACCCATTATTCTTTAGTAGGATGTTTTTTAACCTCCATGTATTTGGGGGCTTTCCAAATTTTTTCTTGTAGTTGATTTCAAGTTTCATAGCATTGTGATCTGAAAACATGCATGGTATGATCTCTATCTTTTTGTACTCATTGAGGGCCTTTTTGTGACCCAGTATATTATCTATTTTGGAGAATGTTCCATGTGCATTAGAGAAGAATGTGTATTCTGCTGCTTTAGAATGAAAAGTTCTGAATATATCTGTTAAGTCCATTTGGTCCAATGTGTCATCCAGAGCTGCTGTTTCCTTATTGATTTTCTGCCTAGTGATCTGTCCATTGCCATAAGTGTGGAGTATTAAAGTCACCTACAATTACAGTATTATTATCAATAAGTTTGTTTATGTTTGTGATTGATTTATATATTAGGCATAAACATTTACAATTGTTAGCTCTTCTTGGTCCCTTAATTATGATATAATGCCCTCCTTCATCTTTTGTTAAAGTCTTTGTTTTAAAATTGTGGCGGGGGGGCGGGTTCCTCGGTGGCTCAGTTGTTTAAGCTCCTGACTTCAGCTCAGGTCAGGATCTCATGGTTTATGAGTTTGAGCCCCGTGTCAGGCTCTGTGCTGACACCTCAGGGCCTGGAGCCTGCTTTGGGTTATGTGTCTCCCTCTCTCTCTGCCCCTCCCCCGCTCGTGCTCTGTCTCTCAAAAAAATTTTGTTTTACATTTATTATTTTTTTGTGAGAGACAGAGAGAGACAGAGCACGAGTGGGGGAGGGGCAGAGAGAGAAGGAGACACAGAATCCAAAGCAGGCTCCAGTCTCTGAGCAAGCTGTCAGCACAGAGCCTGACACGGGGCTCGAACCCATGAGCCGTGAGATCATGACCTGAGCCAAAGTTGGACATTCAACCCACTGAGCCACCCAGGTGCCCCTAAAGTCCTTGTTTTAAAATCTAGTTTGTCTGATATAAGTATGGTTACTCTGGCTTTCTTTTGATGTCCAGTAGCATGATAGATGGTTCTCCATTCCCTGACTTCCAATCTGCAGGTCTCCTCAGTTCTAAAATGAGTCTCTTATAGGCAGCAGATAGATGGATCTCGGGTTTTTATCCATTCTGACATTCTGTGTCTTTTGATTGGGGTACTTAGTCCATTTACATTCAGAGTGATTATTGAAAGATATGGATTTAGTGCCATTTTGTTATCTGTAGATTTCGGGTTTGTGGTGATGTCACTGGTCCTTTTTAGTCTTTGCTGCTTTCCACTCACAGAGTGGAACTTCTGCTTTCTTGTGGGGCTGGTGTAGTGGTCATGAACTTCTTTTGTAAGGGTTAAATTGTGTGTAGGGCTAACACGAGCTTGAAAAATAACAGCTTTGTTCTGACACTGAAGGTCAAGAGATAACAGCCTTGCTTTACTCTTGTAAATTATGCTTCATACTCTTGTAAATCAGGCTTCACCAATGAAGGAAACAAAAGCTCAAAGAAAAGAGCATCAGAGGCAAGGTCAAGGAGATCCACTGGTTGCAACTTAGCAGCAGAAACTCTAAAATAATCACCTCATCCGGCAACTGTTTCTAACTCATCTGGGAACTGTTTCGCTGTTCTGTTCCCAGGTGATGATAAAACGATGTGATCGGCCATAAAAACTCTGTACCCCGGCTGTTCGGGGCCGCACTCTTATCAAGAGTGTTGGTCCCGATCGGTCGGCCTTGCCTCTCATTGCAATAAACTTTGTTGTGACTGTCACTGGTGCCCGTAGCATTCTGTTTCAGGAGTGGTGTGGATGCAACACTTTAGTTTCTGTTTGTCTGGGAAAGCCTTTATTTCACCTTCTATTCTGAATGACAGCCTTGATGGATAAAGGATTCTTGGCTGCATATTTTTCCTATCCAGCACATTGACTATTTCCTGCCACTTCCTTCTGGCCTGCATAGTTTCAGTGGACAGGTCTGCTACTACCCTGATGTGCCTATCCTTGTAGGTTAAGGACCATTTGTCCCTAGCTGCTTTCAGAATTCTCTTTCTCTTTATATTTTGCCAGTTTCACTATGCTATGGCATGGTGTTGACCTGTTTTTGTTGATTTTGAAGGGGGTTCTCTGTGCCTCTTGGACTTGGATGTCTGTTTCTTTCCCCAGATTAGGAAGTTCTCAGCTGTAATTTGTTCATATAAACCCTCTGTCCCTTTCTCTCACTCTTCTGGAATTCCTATGATATGGATATTGTTTCATTACATGAAATCACTTCACTTTCTAATTCTCCCCTCGTGATCTAGTAATTTCCTTTCCCTCTTTTTTTTCAGCTTCATCATTTTCCATAATTTTATCTTCTGTTTCACCTATTCTCTCCTGTGCTTCTTCCATCCTTGCTGTCCCTGTATCTAGTTTATTTTGCATCTTGTTATAGCATTTCTTAATTCATTGTGACTAGTTCTTAGGTCTTTGGCCTCTGCAGCAAGAGATTCTCTGCTGCTTCCATGCTTTTTTTAAGCCCAGCTATTAGTCTTGTGACTGTTACTCTAAATTCTTGTTCAGATATATTGTTTATATCTGTTTTGAGCAATTCTCTGGATGTGATTTCTTCCTGAAATTTCTTTTGAGGAGAATTCTTCTGTTTTGTCATTTTGGCTAAGTTTCTGTCTTTTGTGTGTTTTGATAGCTTGTTTTGTGTCCTGCACCTGTGAGTACTACTATATTAAAAAAGGATCATACACTGTCCAGGGCCTGGCACTTCAGGAAGTGTTTTTGGTGTATGTTGCATGCACTCAGTTGTTGCATTTGGGCTGCTGTATCCCACTGGTCAGTCCTCTGCAAAGCTCCTCCTTGATTGTAGTGGTGGAGTGTTTGGATCTTCAACCATGTGTGCTTTGATTTGTTTGTTGAAGTGACCCTGGAAAATAAGGAAAGGGGGAGGGGAAACCTGATCCCTTGAAAAGAGAAAAGTGAAAGGGAGAAAAGAAGACTGAAGAGAGAGTCAAAAAAACTCTATAAGGCTAAATCCAGAGAAAGAAAAAAGAAAAAAAGGAAGAAGAGGTAGACAAGGTATAAAAAGAATAGTGTAAAAATGCCTGATCAAATTTATATTTATCTATCTAATAAACAGTCAGACACTATGAACCTGATTCCAAAAGAAAAAAACAAGAGGGTAGAAAGAAAAAGCAAAGAAAAAGACAAACAGACAAACAAGCAAACAAAACCAAAAAAACCAGTTGTCTGTTGGGGCCTGGGACCGGTGGCTGTGCTGATCTGGAGGAGAAGCTGGTTGTTGGGTCAGTGTCAGTCTTCCTCCAGCTGATAAGCAGTTGCCAGGGCACAGAGGGGCGGAGTTTGGTGTAAGTGGGTCCTGTTTCCACTGGGGGCTGCTGCATTGCTCTCTGAAGTCCCACTCTGAAGTGTTAGTGTGGGGGAGAAAAATGGTGAGACCCTAATCTCTCCTCCCCTGACTGGTGTCTCAAACCACACTGTTCAGGTAGCCCTCACAGAATAGCCTAGAAGTTCAGCTTGCTCTGCTCCACAGTCTCTCTCCTGCCTTCTAGGCACTTGGCTGGGATTCAAAACCTGAAGTCTTAAAGGACCCTGCACCATGTGGACCCTGCACTATCAGGACCCTGTTCTGGTGAAGTACCACTCAGCCCTGCTGATACAAGGCCTTTGGCTGGCACCTGCAGGGTCCTTTGCCCTTGGGGAGGCGATAAACCTTCTTCCCACAGTTCTGGAGGAAGGGGACTGTGCTCTCTCAGTGTGCCCCTGAGATCACTACCGTTCTCCGGGTGGCTCCCTCCTTCCCAGGAGTGTGCACACAGCTCTGGCTTTGCCAGAGCAAGTCCCACACTTTTGAAACCTCTGAGTTTTAGCTCCTAAGGCTGGTTGCAAAATAGAAACTGGCACTCTCTGTATTTCTCGTTCCCCAGTCCATGGTGTGGAGAGGTTTTTCTCCTGTGTTAACTCCATACCACAATTTCACAACCCCTCTCTTTCTCTCCCTTTTGTCTTTCCACAGAAGGGGTTCCCTCCCTTCTGTGCGGACATGGCCATTTTATCTCCTCCAATTCACATACACTCACCTCTATCCCGCCAAGCTGTCTCCCCCCAGCTGTAGAGATCTTTCTGCCACTCCGCAGATCGATTTCTTGGGTGTTCCAAGTGTTCTGACCTCAATACAGCTGTGTTTGAGGGACGAGGAAAATCCTGGTTTCCCTACTTCTCCATCTTTTTTCTGCCCCTCTTCAGTGTTTTTATTTAGATTTATGGTCCATTCTGAGTTTGTATGTAGGTATCAATTATTTTTAAAGTCTATTCATTTTGAGAGAGAGAGGTTGCTTGTGCATGCATTCAAGCAAGTGGGGGAGGGGCAGAGAGAGAGGTAGAGAGAGTCTCAGGCAGGCTGTACACTGTCAGGCAGAGCCCAATGCGGGGCTCGAACCCACCATGAGATCATGACCTGAGCCAAAGTCAGATGCTCAACTGACTGAGCCATCCAGGTGCCCCCTGAGTTAATTTTTATAGAAAGTGTAAACTGTAGGTCATGAAGATTCATTTGCTTTTTTTTTGAACACATTAAATCCTGATTGTTCCAATACCATTTGTTAAAAAAGACATCCTTTCTCCACTGAATTGCCTTTAACACCTTTGTAAAAAAAATCAATTGGTGATATTTGTTTGGGTCTGTTTGTGGATTCTATTCTGCACCCTTGATGTATGTGCTTTACTTTTTTTTTTTAAGCTTATTTATTTGTTTTGAGAGAGGAGGAGAAAGGGTAGAGAGAGAAGGAGAGTGAATCTCAAGTAGGCTCTGTGCTGTCAGCATGGAGTCTGATTCCGGGCTCAGTCTCACAAACCATAAGATCCTGACCTGAGCTCAAATCAAGAGTCAGACACTTAATGGACTGAGCCACCTAGGTACCCCAGTGCCTGTCCTTTTCTAATACCATACTGTCTTGCTTACTGTAGCTTTATAGTAAATCTTAAAATCAGGTACTGTACTGTGATTCCTCCAAATTTATCCACTTTTTTTCTGAATTGTTATAATGAATCTAGGTTTTTTTGCCCATATTTAAATTTAGAATCAACTTGTCTATATCAATAAGAATATACTGGGGATTTTATTGGAACTGCAAGAAGTTTAAAGATTTATTTCGAGAGACTTGACGTCTTTAGTATATTGAGTATTATAATTCATGAATATGGTATGTTTATTTATTTAGGTTTTTGAATTTTTATCAGTATTTAAAATTTTTCTGCCTAAGACCTGGACACATTTTATTAAATTTATTAAATTTATGCCTTAGTATTTCCTTTTCAAAAAGACTATTATAATTGGTTTTGTTTTTATTTTGTTTTTATTTTTTATTAAAAATTTTTTTTTTACATTTATTCATTTTTGATAGAGACAGAGCATAAGTGGGGGAGGAGCAGAGAGAGAAGGAGACACAGAATAGGAAGCAGGCTCCAGGCTTCGAGCTGTCAGCACAAAGCCTGACGCGGGGCCTGAACCCACAAACCGCAAGACCTTGACCCGAGCCGAAGCCTGATGCCCAACCAACTGAGCCACTCAGGCGCCCCTAATTGGTTTTGTTTTTAAAACTTTTGTTTCGAATTCTTCATTGCTAGTACTCAGAAATATGTTGAATTTGTATGTTGACCATGTAACCTATTATCCTGTAACCTTACTAAACTTACTAGTTGTAAGAGATTAAAAAAAAAAAAAAACCTTGGGATTTTCCATGTAGATAATCATGTCATCTGAAAAAAAGGACAGTTTTATTCTTTTTCTTGCCTTACTGCACTGCCTAGGACTTCCAATATAATGTTGAATAGGAGTGGTAGTGAGAGTGGACATCCTTGCCTTATTCCCATCTCAGGAAGAAAGCATTCACACTTTCCTAATTAAGTACAATGGTTTTATGTAGATATCTTTTATCAGATTGAGGAAGTTTCCTTCTGTGCTTAGTTTGCCAAGAGCTTTTACCATGAATGAATGTAGAATTTTGTTAAATGATTTTTCTACATCAATTAATAAGATCATGTGGTTTTTCTTTTTCAGACTGTTAATATAATGGGTTATATTGATTGATTTTCTGATGTTGAACAGGCTTGCATATTTGGAATTAATTCCACTTGGTCATGGTGTACAATTCTTTTTATACATTGCCACATTTGATTTGCTCATATTTTTTTGAGAACTTTTGTGCCTAAGTTCCTGAGATACCTATCTATAACTTGCTTGCTTATTTGCTTTTCTTCTCTTGCTTCCCCCTTTTTGGGGGAAAACTACCCTTGTCTAGTTTTGGCATCAGGGTAATACAAGCCTCATTAAATGAGATGGGAAGTATTTCCTCCTTTCTCGTTTTCTGGAAAACAGTGTGTAAAATACATGTTAATTCTTTCTTAAATGTTTGGTAGAATTCTCCAGTGAAATCATCTTGGCCTGGAATTTTTTTTTTCAAAAAGTTCTATAAAAAAGGAACCTTGTTGGGGCTCCTGGGTGGCTCAGTTGGTTAAGCGTCCAGCTTCGGCTCAGGTCATGATCTCACAGTCCGTGAGTTCGAGGCCCACGTCAGGCTCTGTGCTGCCAGTTCAGAGCCTGGAGCCTGTTTCAGATTCTGTGTCTCCCTCTCTCTCTGACCCTCCCCCGTTCATGCTCTGTCTCTCTCTGTCTCAAAAATAAATAAACGTTAAAAAAAACAAGACTGCAGATTAAATTTTTAAAATTAATATAGGAATATTCAGGTTATATATTTTATCTATTGGGTGAGTTTGGTAGCTTGTGGTTTTCAAAGGAATCAGTCCATTTCATCAAAATTGAATTTATGTGTATAATATGTTCCAAATATTTCCCATCTTTTTAATGTCTGTAAGGTCTACTGTGGTATATCTTTCATTCCTACATTGGAAATTTGTGTTTTTTCTTTCTCTCTCTCTCTCTTTTTGGTCAATATTGCTAGAAGTTTGTCAATTTTATTGATCTTTTCAAACACCAGATTTGGTTTTATAGATTTCCTCTATTTTTTGTTTTTAATTTCATTGACTTTTGCTCTAATATTTATTATTTCTTTTCTCTGCTTGCTTTGGGTTTGCTTTGCTCTTCTTTCTTTGTTCCCATCGTCCCCACCCCTCCCCCTCCAGACTTAGTTCTTTATTGATCTATCTGCAAGTTCACTGATCTTTTCCTTTGTAGCCTCCTATATACTGTTAAACAAATCCAGTAAATTTTTATTTAGTATATTTTCTTTTTCAGTTCTATATTTTCTATTTATTTATTTATAATTTATTTATTTTTGAGATAGAGACAGAGTGTGAGTGGGGGAGGGGCAGAGAGAGAAGGAGACACAGAATCAGAAGCAGGCTCCAGTCTCTGAGCTGTCAGCACAGAGCCTGACCTGGGGGCTCGAACCCACAAACTGCGAGATAATGACCTGAGCTGAAGTGGAACGTTTAACCAACTGAGCCACCCAGGCACCCCAATTTATTTTTATTTTTTGATGTTTATTTATTTTTGAGAGAGAGGGAGAGCACATGTGGGGGAGGGGCAGAGAGTGAGAGGGAGACAGAGGATCCGAAGTAGGCTCTTTCCTGAGAGCAGAGAGCCTGATGTGGGGCTCGAACCTGCAAACTGTGAGATGATGACCTGAGCCAAAGTTGGAGGCTTAACCCACTGAGCCACCTAGGTGCTCCCCCATTTTTTTTTTAAGTTTATTCATTTATTTTGAGAGAGAGAGAGTGCATGAGTGCGAGTTAGGAAGGGGCAGAGAGAATTCCAAGCAGGCTCTGCACTGTCCACATAGAGCCAGACTCTCAAACCCAGGAACCCTGAAACCACGGCCTGAGCTGAAATCAAGAGTCAGATGCTTAACTAACTGAGCCACCCAGACGCCCCTATATTTTTTGTTTAAAAAGCTTCCATTTCCTCCTGAGGTTTTTCATTTAGGCAACCAATTATGACAATGTTTTCCTTTAGGTCTTTGAATATATTTAGCTTCATTGCTTTAAAGCCTTGTATGGTAATTGTAACATCTCTGTTATCTTGGAGTCTATTCTATTGCCTTTCCCCCCTTGATTGTGGGTTACATTTTCCTGTGTCTTAGAAAGTCTTAATTTTTGATTTTATATTGTATATTTTGGACATTTGGGGTTGGATATTTTAGGGACATAGGTTCCATTATTTTTTTCTAAAGAATGTTTACATTCGTTCTATCAGGAAATTAAAATACTGGCCGATTGCCTTGTACTTATGGTGTCTTGATATTATACTTTGTGAGGTCTCAGCAGGCCCTGAGAGGGCTTTACAAGGCACCTAGGAGACATACTGGAACCTGAGCCACTCTGGGCTAAACTCCCCAGACCGAGCCAAACACCCATGTCCGTCCCACTGTCTCCTCCCTTCTGACCTCTCAAACAAACCCTCTGAGGTCTTGGTCCCTTAGTTTCATTCTCACCTCTCAGTTTTAGAGCAAATACTTTGTTCTGGGACATAATGTTTACTTCTAAACTGTGGTCCTTCTGGGGTTTTAGTGGAAGGCTTAAGATGTGGACCAAACCCCTCTACTTTGACAAGATTCTTATGACAAACTCTGCTCTGTGGTGGACAGCAGCTGAAATCTCTGTTCAGCTGTTTTTAGCCTTCCACCTGCAAATAACAGAGGGCTCAACTGCACTGGCTTAAATAAATAGGAGTTTATTCATTTTTTAAAAGAAATGTAGGGATGGATGGCTGCTGCTATTGGGAACCATGGTGCAATCATTTCATAGCTGGGTTCTTGTCATTCTTTCGGTTTTTCTTCGTGGCTGCAAGATGACTGCTGTACCTCCACTAATCTCATTAATATTAGAGGCTGGAAGAAATAGAAAGGGATTAGGCCAGCAATGTTGTTCTCTTCATATTAGGAAAGTAAAAGCCAGCAACCCACTCAGCATGTTTCTGTATGAATTTCACTACTCAAGTCAGGAATGCATGGTCACCCTAAGTTGAAGGGAAACTGAGAAGATGGATTACAGGATTTCACAATTGGCTGACTAGTTAGAAACTTCACATAACTTAAAAAAAATTTTTTTAATGTTTATTTATTTTTGAGAGAGAAAGAGAGAGTCAGAGCGCAAGCAGGGGAGGGGCAGACACAATCTGAAGCAGGCTCCAGGCTCCAGGATGTCAGCATAGAGCCTGACACAGGGCTCGAACTCACAAACTGTGAGATCGTGACCTGAGCCGAAGTTGGATGCTTAACCAATTGAGCCACCCAGGCGCCCCTAGGTAACTTTTTTGATATTTAATCATTTATCTTAGTAATATGAGGCATTTATTTATTTTAAATTTTATTTTATTATTTATTTTTTATTGCACTATAATTAACATATATTATATATGTTAATATATATTTATATATATTATATATATAACTTATGTTATATATATGTTATATATAACATATAACATATGTTATATATAACATATATGTTATATATATATAACTTATGTTATATATATGTTATATATAACATATATATGTTAATATATAATTAACATATATAATTAACATATAACATATAGTTTTGGTGTACAACATAATGATTTGATATTTGTATATATTGTGAAATGATCACTAGAATAAATCTAGTTAATATCCATCACCATTACATAGTTATAGTTTTTTTATTATGATGAGAACTTTTTAAATCCATGATTCGAAGTTTGGAATTTTCAGCCTTGTCCCTCATTCTCTTGAGAAGAGAGAAGGGCTGAAAATGGTGTTAATGATCGATCATGCCTATGTATGAAAGCTCCATAAAATCCCCAAAGTACTGGGTTTGAAGAGCTTCCAGGTTGGTGAACAGATCCACACGGGGAGGGTGATATACCCAACTCTATAGGAACAGAAGCTCCTGTGCTTGGGACCCTCCCAGACTTCGTTACACTATGTATCTCTTCATCTGGTTGTTCATCTGTATCCTGTAGTAAGCTGGTAAATGTTAGTGTTGAGTTCTGTGAGCGGCTTTAGCAAATTAATTAAACCTAAGGAGGCGGGGGTGGGGGGGGAGTGGATGGCGGGCATTGGAACCTCTGATCTATAGCCAATTGGTCAGAAGCACAGACGATAACCTGAGCTTGCAGCTGGTATCTAAGTGTGTGGGGGCGGGGGAGGGCAGCCTTGTGGGACTGAGTCCTTAACCTGTGGGATATTATGCTTTGAGAAGACAGTGTCAGAATTGAGTTAAATTATAGGGTGCCCAGCTAGTGTTGCAGAGATTGTTTGGTGTGGGGTAAAACTTCCGCATTTGATGACTAGAAGTCAACTGTTTAGGGCAAGTAGTAAAAAACAACACAGGAGGAAAGAATTGGGTTTTCCCTACATAGGAAGGAAAAAAAAAACCCCAAAAAAACAACCCTGAGTTTTTTCTGTTTTGATTACATACCTATAACTTATTTATTTTATAACTGGATGTTTGTACCTTTTGGCCACCTCCACCTATTTCACCCTTCCCCCACTCCTAAAGCATTTAGTTTTAATTGACTTGCAAATCATTAAAAAATTAATAAATGTTTTTAAACTAATCTCAACTACTATAAAATCAAATAAAGTAGAAAGGTAAATTTTTCACTCCTTTTACTCTCCTTGATTAATTGCTCCCCACAATTACTATTGACATACACAGAGGTTTTTCTTCTTTCAGAAATGAGAATCAAACAATATATATTGTTCTGCAACCTGCTTCATTCACAGGACATATCATAGACCTGTTTCCATGCTGTGACTTATTTTGAATGTTATTTTTAATGTTGACATTAAATTGTATTTTCTTTATATTATTTTAAAACATTTATATATTTTTATGTATCAGTATTTAATGTGTTGATAAAAAATATTGTGTCTCATAAAATATATATACACACAAATATAAAAATCTGTATACTCACTGCCATTAAGTAACTCTATAATCTCTTCTCAGTCTCATTTTCTTTCCTGTATCCAGAGGTAACTACCTTCCTGAATTTTATGTTGTAAGTTATCACTTATGATATTAAATGATACTCTCTTTTTTAAGTTTCTGTCAATGTCTGTATGCATACAGTATTGTTGTGAATATTCTTATATGTGATTCCTGCTACTTATGTGCAAGAGTTTCTTCTGAGTACGTTTCTGAGGTGGAATTTCTGGGTCATAGAAAATGTGCATGTTCAATATCATACTGTTTCTAGAGTGATCCAATTTACTCTATTTTAGAAGCCTATTTTAGTAGCATTGAATTATTTTTTAAAAAGTACATGATTCTAACATAGTTAATCATCAGACAATATATTAGCTTATAAAAATGTGATCTATAGGAAACCTCTCAGTAACACTACTAGAATTACCTGAATTGCTTTTTACTAACCAATTATAATTAAAACTTTGCAAATAATTTGCTAATGTTTTTATTATATTGCATATACAATGCAATGGTTCACATGTGCTATTTAACGTTATTCCAGAAGAACAACAATGAAGCATAATGTAATCTATTTGTATAGTTATGCTTTGTCCAGCAACATTACTTCATGATTGTTACATGCATGTATCTAGGACCACCCATTAGCTTCCTCAGGACTTTTTTTTTTCTTTTTTTAAAAATGTGGTTTTTGTCTACAACACTGCCCCCTCATGACCACAAGTGTTAGTACAGGTGTGAATGTGAGGTAGGTAGAGACAGTGAATAGCTGACAGATTTTATTTATTCAGTACAAATATTTTATTTGAAATGTGTTTAATTTTAAACATCTATGAAGTATGAATAATAGCAGAAATTAATTCTACCTTTTTACATTATTGTACTTGGGTTTCTTTTCCCCTAGAAATACTCAACTACCATTTATACTTGTATACAAATACTTGGTGTTAAAAAAATTTTTTTTTAATTTATGTTTATTTATTTTTGAGAGAGAGAAAGAAAGAGTGCGAGCAGGGGAGGGACAGAGAGAGAGAGGGAGACACGGAATCAGTAGCAGGCCCCAGGCTGGGAGCTGTCAGCACGGAGCCCCACGAGGGGCTCCAACTCAGGGACCTGGAGATCATGATCTGAGCCAAAGTCAGTCGCCCAACCCACTGAGCCACCCAGGCACCCCCCCCCCCTTTTTTTTAAATTTTTTAAAAATGTATTTATTTTTGAGAGAGACAGACAGAACAAATATTTGGTGTTCAACATCTTGTTTCTTTTATTATACTTATTTCTAAATTACATACTACAAAATATAAACAGGTTCTTGACTAGATCGTTCTTTTAGGCCCCCTTATTTTGCCCTCCCTCATTAATTGTATCATTTTTTTACCTCATATTTCAACATTTATTTATTTTTGAGAGGCACAGAGAGACAGCACAAGTGGGGTTGGGTCAGAGAGAAAATGAGACACAGAATCTGAAGCAGGCTCCGGGCTCTGGGCTGTCAGCACAGAGCCCCACGCGAACCCACAAACCGTGAGATCATGACCTCGGCCGAAGTCCGATGCTTAACCGACTGAGCCACCCAGGCGCCCCATTTTTTACCTCATATTTCAAAACATCAAAATTCCTTCTCCCCATCCTTCATCAGAACCATCTTTGGCAGATCTGGGAGAAATTAAACCAGGTGTGCCCCAAACCTGTTTTGGCACAATGTTTTCTTACAAATGAAATCTGAAAATACTGAACTTCAAGGGCACAACTGAGCAAAGAGCAGCAGCACTCTTGCTTCTGGATAGAATTGTGTTGAGAGGTTCTGTAGCAGCCGGCAGAGAAGCCGTGACCAAGTGTCCCGCTCCAGCAATAGCGCCCCCTCTGCCTGAGTGACCACTTGGAAGGAGTCTGCAGAACTGTCCGCATCTGAGGTTTCAGGCTGTGTTTGTTCTAAGGTGGGACCTCACTGCCCAGCTCCCGCGGGTTGAGCCAAAGGTTAATGTCTGGAGGTGCTCACCCCTTATTTATTGTAGTCAACTTAAAAGTAGCTCGGCAAGTGACACCTAGAAGAAAATAAGATGACAAGGAAAAAAGAATGTAAAGACTCATTTTGTTACGATTTTTTATATTTTAGTTGCGAATATAAGTAGTTTTGCTTTTGGTAATACACGTTTTTGGTTTAAAAAAATTTTTTTTATGTTTGTTCATTTTTGAAAGACAGAGAGAGAGAGAGACAGAGCACAAGCAGGGGTGGGGCGGAGAGAGAGGGGGACACAGAATCTGAAGCAGGCTCCAGGCTCTGAGCTGTCAGCACAGAGCGGGACGCGGCGCTCGAACTCACCAACCGCGAGATCATGACCTGAGCTGAAGTCGGATGCTCAACCGACTGAGCCACCCAGGCGCCCCGATAATACATGTTTTTTAATTGAAATGTAGTTGACTTATAATACGAATATAAGTCGTTACCGAAATTCTCTTGAGACCTACATTGCTACAAGAGCATAAGGTCAAACGCGGATTCAAAAAAGGTTCCGAAGGAGATTTCATTAATTGCAAAATTAGCGCAGAGGTCCCCGGCTTCTCTCACAACCCTCCTCCCAAGCGCCGGCGGCGCGGAGGGCCCCGAAGGTAGCCTCTTGCCCCTCCCGCGCAAAGTGGAGGTGGCGAGGCTCGCGGCTCTGCGGGAAAACGTCCACCTCGCGCTGCAAGTCTAGGGCCGCAGGCGCTGAGCCCCCGCAGTGAGGAGGGGCGGGCTCAGGGAGCCCCTCCCAGGGGGCGGGGCCAAGGGCTTCTCCCCAGCACCGCTGTGCAGAGTCTGAATCTCCAGGGTCTCCAGTTTAGAAAAGCCTATGCAAAGCCTAGCAGAAGCCAAGGTGCTTATCAGCAGATCTCTTATGATTGTTTGGTAAAAGCTCTGCGGGTCTGCACAGGTCGCCTCCCTCGGAGCTCGGCGACTGAACGTCGGAGCCGGCCCTCGGCCCCCCCTGCAGTCGGAAGGTTACAGCAGCGGGAGCCAGAGAGGCGGTGGCGGCGGCCCAGGAAGGAGCAGCAGCGCCCGGGTGAGTCTGGGCATGTGTTTATCTCTCCGTGTGCCCAACTTTATGATTTACCCGCCTTCCTTTTCCACATCCAGGGCCTCTGATTCTACGTGTTTTTCTTAATCGGCGTAGGTAAAATGGTTCATGGGATTTCAAGACTTTCTTTTCCTCAGTTTACTTTTGAGTAGTTTTCCCTTGTTTTATGTCACTGTTACCAAACGGCATGAATGAATGATGCAATCCTGCATAGGAGAGTCATCAGTACAAGATTAGGAAAATCTCCGAAATTTAGTGTTGCAGTGTTTGACTTTGTCATTTTCTCTCCCATCAGAATTAGAATCTTAAGTAAGTACCTACCAGATACATGTTGTAAAGGTACAACTTCAAGCTGGGAATTAAATAATTCATTCATTCATTAAACTTGTTTACTATGTTTTCTTTATAAGTGACTTGCATATTGTAGTTACTCTTTAAATATTTGACTGACCGGTATTGGAATGAGGATCGGGGAAGAAAATGATAAAATGCAGATTTCTAGATTTTATTACATCTACCTGGTAGGTTTTCAATATAATAATAGTGCTATCACTTTCATGTTGCTGAAATAAAGTAGTCAGGACGTTTTAAGTTTTCAGATAATTTGATTCATGCCTAATAATTTTTAAAGTTAATGTTTTCTTGATATATAATTCAATGCAATAATATGCACCCCCTTTAAGTGTACATTTTGATTAATTTTGACAATTGCACACACACTTTTAATCACCAGCACAATATAACACTTCCGTCACCCCTGAAAATTTCCTAAAACCATTTTGCAGTCAGATCTCCCCACCCTTAGCCCTACTGACCTGATTTTTGTCATTGTAGCATTTGTTTGTATTTTCTAGTGTTTTGTATAAATGGAATTATATTCTTTTGTGTCAGGCTTCTTTTGGTATAAAAGGTTTTTATATTTATCCCCATTTTTGGCATGCAGCACTAATTCCTTCCTTTTTGTTGCTGAGTAGCATTCCATTGTAAGGATATACCACAATTTGTTCATCCATTTATCTGTTGATGGACACTCTAGTTTGGGGCTTTCACGAATAAAGCGCTCTTTGATTGCTCTTGGATAAATCTCCAGGGTGGGATTGCTGAGTCTTATGGTAGGTAGTTTCTTTATTTTAAGAAACTGCCAAAATGTTTTCCAAAATGGTCGTACCATTTTCTATCCCTGCCAGCAGTGTATTAGAGAGTTCAGTTTTTCCAGGTCCTCACCAATACTTGGTGTGTGCAGTCTTTTTTGTTTTAGTCATTTGCCTTTTGAGTTTATCTGCATACCTTCTTTTTTGGAATGTCTAGTCAAATATTTTGTTCATATTATATTATAAGTTTTTCGTGTTATTACTGTGTTGTAAGAGTTCTTTATTCTGGGTACAAGTGCTTTGTCAAATATGTGTACTGTAAACATTTTCTCCCATTCTGTGGCTTGCCTTTTCCTTTTCTTTCTTTTTTTTTTTTTTTCTATCATGAAAAAGCTTTTGAAGAGCTTTAATCTTGATGAAGTTCATTCTATCACGTTTTCCTTTCATTATTCATGTTTTTGGGGTGTTAAGAAAGTTTTGCCTACCTCAAAGCTGTTGTGTTAGCTATGTATTGCTGTATAACAAATTACCCCCAAACTTGGGAGCTTAAAACAACAAATATTTATTTTCTCAGTTTCTGGGGGTTAAAATTCTGGGAGCAGCTTAGCTGGGTGGTTCTGGTTTAGGATTTTTTAAGCGGTCACAGTTGGCCAAGGTGAACTCACCTAATGGTGTATTGGAGAAGATCTGCTTCCTAGCCTGCTCACATAGTTGTTGGCAGGATTCAGTTCCTTGAGGGTTGTCGGACTGAGGGCCTCAGTTCCTTTCTGGCTGTTTGCTGGGGGCCCCTTAAGTTCTGCCACACAGGCCTCACCATAGGCCCCCACCAATGTGGCAGCTGTCTTTCCTTAGAGTAAGGGAGAGGCTGGGGCATGATGGAAGCCACATTCATTTTCGTTTTTGAAATTAACTAAAAAACTTGGATGAGAGAAAGGGTACACAACCTTTTTTGAGTTCAGTAAGGACTGTATTTTGAGCCTTCTGTATTTTGAGCCTTCCCTTTCAATCTCTTTGCTTTTTCTTGACTCATCTTATTTCTTTTATCTTTTTTTTTCTTCTGAGATTTAGCATTGTTGTCTACTTTTTAAAAAATGATGAGGTTATTTTTTTAATGTTTATTTATTTTGAGAGAGAGTGTGTGCAAGCGTGTGCGCATGAGAATGGGGGAGGGGCAGAGAGAGAGACAGTGCAGAACCTGACTCGGGGGTTCCATCCTACAAACTGAGATCATGACCAGAGCCAAAATCGAGAGTCGGATGCTCAACCGAGATGCTTCTATTTACAGTTTTGATTATGAGGAATTTAATTCAAAATTGCTGACTTTGTTCCCTTGTTATTGGGTAGCCAGACTCTTCTGTGACTGTTCTTGGAATATTGGAGACTTTGTTTCTTCGTTTTGAAGACAGCTGGGTCTGTTTTGTAGTCTGTTAATGTACCTAAGTCAGCTTCCCTGTCTTTGCATTTTGTTCTCTCAGTAGATCCTCTTTTCTTCCCTTGCCTCTGTGTTCTGCTGATCTGGTGTAGGTGATTTCCTGTCAGACCTGAAGCTTTTGCAGAATCAAAGCCAGAGAACAGTGTGTGTACTCCTCTGCAGTCCTGAAAGGAGGCAGAAGTCCAGGGTCTTGCAAGGGAAGCAGTCTTAGGGAACTTTGCATCTGACCTGTCTTTGTACCAGTCCTACCAGCTGGGAGAGTGAAGCTAGACAGTTTCTTTCTTCTTTGAGTCTGAACCTTGATGTTCATTTCCTTCTTCTTTCTTTCTAGGCTCTTGCTCTTGCAGAACTCCCAAGATCTCATAAAGAAATTTGTAGTCAAAACTTTATGCTGCATTTTTATTCAGTAAAGCAGGAAGAGAAGAGTGTCATTTCCTAGGAATCCAGCACTGGAGAAACGTGAGTCTGATTTGTTTTTTGTTGCTGTTAATTTGTTTATCAGTGATCAGTTTCCTCTTCACCGGAATAAAATTGTGCACTGTAATGTATGTGGGGTACATAAAATCTCAGGTTCCCCAGAACAGCAGTTCCTTTTTTTTTTTTTTAATCATAAATGCATTGGCCAGAAACCCTACGCTTAGTTACTGGAGGACCTTTGACTCTTCACTGATCCAGAAGCTTCTCAGGCTCCATTGGTGCATTGTTGCAGTGCCCAGAGGGCCTGAAACAGACTCACCCCTCTTACCAAAAGTGACATCCATTTAAGCCTAGTAAGTTTTGTTCTCTTGGATGTGCTTGACCTCCGTAACCTCTGTACCAACTTGTATTTGTTCTTACACAAGTGAAGGTAAGAGGTCAATCCTAACAAAAGAGTAAGTTGGTGAAGGTGATCTTGGGTGCCTCTCATGGGATACATAGATGAAGAAGTTCAAACAGAGTTTTTGTGGAGAGGTTTTTCCCTCTTATCCAAAATCAGAGCTCCTAAGGCTGGCCCTGAAGGAAAACATACTTTTGTACTTTTGGAGCTGGGGGTGAGAAGGGGTTGTCAGCAGAGGCTTCTTTACCATTGGCCCCATGTTTCCCCAAGATGGACCAGCTGGGGGTCAGGCGGACAGGAGACCTGTTCTGACCCGCAGAAGGGCAGTGGTTCATTGCTCAGGACTGGGCCTGGGAGCTGCCATGTCAAAGCACATACCCTTCTGCTAGGATTTCTTCCACCTCCAGCGCTGTTCCCCTCCCCACAAAGGCCAGATGTGAGGGATCCAGAGTTCATTCTCTAGCAATGATTTTTTTGTGTGTAAAATTCTAATGTACACAATTTACTTTGAAGCACCTTAACTTAGCAGATTTTTCCTCCCTCTAGCTATGAGAAATTTGAATAAGTGTGAATTGTGAGCCACTCCTGGTGGAGACCATGAAAAAACAGGCAGCCAGAAGTGAACAAGGAGGCAGGGCATTTTACAGTGCTGGCCATTTGTTCTAAGGTCTAAGTAGGGAGCCAAATCTGTGTAATCCTAGGGGTTGGAGGGCATATCCCCTGACATGAGCATTCTGTGGGGCAAAGTTAAGGTTATATAATCCAGCTGTGTCTTCTAGGGAGGGCGTGGAGAAAGAATCAGCCTTCCAAGTAAATTCAATGTGACTTTTGTCTCAAACATCCTATTTTCTTTGTCTTTGGTACACAGTACAATCCAGGAAGCAGTTTTCGGCGCTTCTGAGTCGTAAGTCAGGACTAGTGTTCATCTGGGGATATGGAAATCAGTCCTTACTTTGTTTGAGGAAATGTGTGTTTCCTTTCATATCTGAGGCTGATGGTCTGGCTGAAGCTATTGCTATTATCAGTGGTCAAGAAGAGGCTCAAGTCACTGACTTTTCAAACACGAACAATAATGATTTGTCCGATCATCTCAGTGAGACTGGTAGCCTCTTGAACATGGTGCCCATTGTGTACTTCTCAGGTCATAGGCTTAGGCACAGGGTGGTAGTGTGGACTGGCTTTGGTCGTACAGGTTTTGAGCCTTCAGGAGCCAGTCAGTCATTCTCACGAGTATTGCCTGTTCTTAGTGACCTTGTACTGCCTCATGCACAGTCTTAAAAGGTTCTTTGGCCTGTCCCATTTATCTCCTTTTAGCTCTTCTTACGTTATTTGTCTGTTCCTTGCTTTCCCTCTATTTGCATGTGATTGGTTCTCTTATGCTTGGTGGGATTGCACTGCATTAACTACCACTCCTCTGCTGATAGACTTCTGTCTTCTAGGCTTGTATAATGAGCCTGCCTAGCCATGTGATATGAATTGCATCGATTCCCTCTGGACCAGAGCCAAATGAGTGGTTACTGAGCCACAGAGAGAGTGGGATATGAAGCTCCTTGATGTTCCCGGGTTGGTGGAAATTTGATGATTTATGAAACCTGTTTCTATCTACTGGCCTCCCAAAGAATGTGCAGACTTTCTTCTTTCACTGTTAATGAACCATTACCCATTGTGTTGTCCAGCTAGCAGAACTTTGGTCTGAATTCTTGATGAAAATCTCTGACATTTCCTGAATCCACATAGGTTCTTGTCAAATGTTTAACCTTACTTAGTTCTGCTTAATTTCTCTGCTTCTCAATTTATCCACCTCTTATTTATTCACCACCTTTTATGTTGTTTCTGTGCATTTGAGATCCAAGTTTTAGTTTTTTTAGCCATCACTTGGGAGCTGTGTGACCTTGGGTAAAGCATTTAAGTATCTTACACCTCTAGTTGTTAATTTGTGAAATGGACACATTAATATCGTTCTTGCAGAAAGGCATGGGATCTGACCCAGATGATGGCTTTGAGGTTTCTTCCAGCTTCAGAATATACGATGTCCATTCTGTTCTATTGGTTAGAGTATAGTCATCATTGCTGGTTAAGGATTTTGATTTGATTTGATTTGATTTGATTTAATTTTTATAAAGTTTTTATTTACTTTAAGAGAGTGAGAATGGGGGAGGGGCGCAGGGAGAGGGAGAAAGAGAGAATCCCAAGCAGGCTCCGATGTGGGGCTCAAATTCATGAACTTGGAGATTATGACCTGAGCCAAAATCAAGAGCTGGACGCGGGGCACCTGGGTGGCTCAGTTGGTTAAGCGTTGGACTTTGGCTCAGGTCATGATCTTGCGGTTTGTGAGTTCGAGCCCCGCATTGGGCTCTGTGCTGACAACTCAGAGCCTGGAGCCTGCTTTGGATTCTGTGTCCCCCTCTTTCTCCGCCCCATCCCTGCTTGTGCTTTGTCTCTGTCTCTCAATAATAAGAGACAAACGTTTAAAAAAATTATAAAAAAAAAAAAAGAGCTGGATGCTCAACTAACTGAGCTACCCAGGTGCCCCTAATTTAATTTTTTTAAGTTTATTTATTTATTGAGAGAGAGAGAGAGAGAGAGAGAGAGATTGAGCAAGCATGAGCAGGGGAGAAGCAGAGAGAGAAAAAGAAAGGAGAAAGAGAATCCCAAGCAAGCTCTGTGCAGAATATGACTTAGGGCTTGATCTCACAAACCGTGGATCATGATCTGAGCCAAAATCAAGAGTCAGACACATAACTGACAGAGCCACCCAGTCACCTCAAGGATTTTAATTTTAGGCTGATAGCACTCTAAGTTGGGATAGTTTTATTGAGGATAATAATCTACTCAATTCTTGCTGAGTACTCAATAACTTCTTAGATTCAACTCTATTTAATTCATGAAATATTTATTTTACACCTGGTGGGTCCTGGAAACAGAGATGAAAGATAATTCAGTCAAGGTCCTTACCCTGAAGGAACTCCCATCCTAGGAGAGAAATGGGAGTGACTAATTAATTAATTCTCTGAAGGAATAGGAAGGAGATAGTGTAGTATAGGGAAGGTTATTTAATCTGCATCTTGAATAATAAATAGGAATTTGCCCACTGGACATGAGGACTTAGGTGATTTCAGACAGAGGGATTGGCATTTGCAAAGGCATAGAGGTTTAAAAAACTGACATTTAAGGAACAAGACATCTTCTGTATACCTTGAGCATAAGTTGTGTGTATATGTTTGTGTGTGTATGTATTTCTTGGGAGAGAAAAGCAATGGGGAATAGATTGGTGAAATAGATAGGATCCAAATCATGAAGGGCATAAATTAATTGAATAAGAGAGACATTAGGTTAATTTATATGCTAATTATGGGGACTGGATTAGCAAGGGCATTATTAGGTCTGATTTGATTAAGTCTTAACTTGATTTGATTCTAGATTCCTCAGAAGCCAAACCTGGGTACAGTCAGGTATAGTAGTATACTTAAAATTAAAATGTAATAGCCATGTTAAAAAAAAGTCTTTACCTTTTAGAAATATACACTGTAATATTTTGGATGAAATGATATGATGTGCTTTGAGATAATGAGGGAAGGTGGAAGTGTTTGGGCGTGATATTATGATTTATAATAAGAAACATATTTGCTCTTGTCCTCATCTCTGGCTCCCAGCTCTTAAAACCCTTGGAATTTCCTGTGATGAGAGTGATAAAGGTGTTTCTTCTTATGTTAGTGAGGTGACTTTTAGTCTGGTATTTCTTCCTGTGTTAATGGGGTGAATTTTGGACCTCACCTAAGGATGGGGCTATTTGCTATCAGAGCCAACCTTGGTGACTGGAGAGTTGGAACTTTGAGTCCCACCCTCCTGACCTCCAAGGAGGGGAGAAGGGCTGGTGATCTAGCTCAGTCATCAACGGCCAATGATTTAATCAGTCATGACTTCACAACAAATAAAAACCCAAAGGATGGAGTTCTGAAAGCTTCTGGGTTGGATTGGTGAACACATGGAGATGCAGGGAGAATGGGATGTTCAGAGAGGGCATGGAAGCTCTGTGCTTCTTCCCACAAACCCTGTCCTGTGCATCGCTTCCATCTGAGTTCTACCCTTTTATAATACACTGGTGAGCTAGTGAATAAAATATTTCTCTGAGTTCTCTGAGCCACTGTAGCAAATTAATCAAACCCAAAGAGGGGATTGTTGGAACCTCCAGTGTGTAGCAGTTGGTCAGAAGCATGGGTGACAACCTGTACTTGGCATTGGGGTCTTAAGTGTGTGTGTGTGTGTGTGTGTGTGTGTGGTGGGGAAGGTTCAGTCTTATGGGACTGAACCTATGGGATTTGCGCTATCTGTGGGATAAAGTCAGAATAGAGTTGAATTATAGGAGACACCATGCTGGTGTCTAAGAATTGCTTCAATGTGTGGGAACGCACCCATGTTGGAATTGGGGTACAGAACCCTTGTTAGTGGGGTTGTTGATGAGGCATGATTTGCTATGATTGTTGAGGCAGGATGATGCATACATGGAATTCATGTATTCATTTTCTCTATTTTTGTATTTGTTTGACATTCTGCACAATAAAAAGTTAAATAGTTACGGGTATGTAATTCACAATTATATCATTTCATTTATTTATTCAACCTTCAGAAATTAATTGAGCATCTACTCAAAAGAGGCCTAAATTGGGGTCTTAGAAAATTTTCGATCTTAGTATAAAGAGCTTGCAATCCAGGAGTGGAGGTGACAGGCACATAAGTAAGTCTAAGATAAGTAGGAATATTATGAATTTCATATATTGAAAACAGGTCTACATTAAGTACTGTGGAAATTCTGGAGAGAAATCTTTTCCAGCTCGGAGGAATCTGGGAAGACCCTATAGTGAAGATGGCATTGAGCTTTATTTCTTCACTTAATTCAACAAATATTATTAAGCCCTACTATAGGTACTGTAGGTACTGTTCTCAGTCCTAAGGATCCAGTAGTGAACAAAGCTGATAAAGAGCCTATTCTTATGAAATTTACATATTAATGAGGACAGATAGACAATACATAATAAACATAATAAATACATTTTTTAAAATTTATTTTGAGAGAGAAAGAGAGAGAGAAGTGGGGGAGGGGCAGAGAGCGGGGGGGGCGGGGGGGGACAGAGGATATGAAGTGGGCTCTGTGCTGACAGCGAAGAGCCCCTTGTGAGGCTCAAACTCATGAACTGTGAGATCATGACCTGAGCTGAAGTCGGATGCTTAATCAACTGAGCCACCCAGATGCCTCATGAGTACATTTTATCATATGTTAGAAGATGATAGATGTTACAGAAAAAAGAAAACGTAAGGCATAGTGAGGAAGATTAGTAAGGTTGGGTTAAGGATAAGGAGAGGAGGTTGCAGTGATAAACAGGTGGTCAAGGGTTGGCACATGGAAGAAGGTGATATTTGGGCAAACGCTTTTTTAAAAAAAATTTTTTTTTAAATGTTTATTCATTTTTGAGAGAGAGAGAGAGAAAGAGAGTGCGAGCAGGGGAGTGGCAGAGAGAGAGTGGGACACAGAATCCAAAGAAGGCTCTAAGCTCTGAGCTGTCAGCACAGAGCCCGATGCAGGGCTTGAACCCATAACTGTGAGATCATGATCTGAGCCAAAGTTGGATGCCTAACTGACTGAGCCACCCAGGTGCCCCCACTCTTTTTTTTTTTTAATGTTTATTTATTTTTGAAAGAGAGACGACAGGGACAGAGTGCGAGCAGGGGAGGGGCAGAGAGAGAGGGAGACACAGAATCCGAAGCAGGCTTCAGGCTCTGAGCTGTCAGCACAGAGCCCGATGCGGGGCTCGAACTCAGACTGTGAGATCATGACCTGAGCCAAAGTCAGACACTTAACCGACTGAGCCACCCAGGTGCCCCTGGGCAATCACTTTTTTTTAAAGAGTCATTATTTTTTACTCTTGATAAGGGACTTGGCCAAGTGAGTATCTGAGTGAAGAGCATTCCCACCAAGGGCACATCTGGAGCAAAGGCCCTGAGTGGGAAACCTGCCTCGTGTATTTCCAGAGCAGCAAGAGGACTGGTGTGGTTGGGGCAGAGTGAGCAAGGGGGAGGAGTAGGAAGTGAAGTCAGAGATGTAATGGGGGGGAGGCAGCGGTGGTGGTAGTGGTGCCAGGATGGGGGGCCGACCTTATAGGTGATTGTAAGAACTTTGGCTTTTACTCTTAATAAAATGAGGAGCCACTGAAGGAATTTGAGCTAGAAGTAAGTGTGACATAATTTGGTTTATAGCTTACAATGATTACTTTGGCTGTTATGTTAAGAACAAAAAACTGGGACGGGAGACCTTTTAGGAGGCTATTGGTGCAGTCTTGGCAAGAAAAATTTGTAACTCAGGCTAGACCAATAGCAGTGGATAGGGTGAGAAGTGGTCAGATTTTGGTTAGGCTTTCAAGGTGAAACCAACATAATTTCTTGAATGATGGGATATGGGTTTTGAGAGAAAAAAAATGTCGAGGGTGACTGAAAAATGGAGTTGCCATCAGGGGAGAGAAGGAAGGTGCAAGAATAGCCGTTTTGGGGAGACAAGAAGATCAGGAGTTCAGTTTTAGACATGTTTACCAGACACCTGAATGAGGTCAGGAAGGTGGTTGGAGTTTAGAGTTTGGGAGAGAGGCCTGGGGTCCAGGTGTATATTTGGAAGTTACTGTCATAGAGATGACATTTAAAGCCACAAGCCCGGATGAATTCATTGAGGGAGTGGGTGGGTTAGAGAAGACCAGGGGTGGACCATGGGTCGTTGCATCAGTAAGAGAACGGAAGAGAAGCAACCAGCAAAGGAGCCCAGTTCACAGGGGGGATGATATGTGAACCTGGGAAGTCAGTCCTCTGAGGTGAGGGATCTGCTTGAATAGGAGCAGGATGATGGTAGAAAAAGAGATTATAGATAATTAATAGCATACATGTTTAGTATTCATGTATTTTTAAGTTTCCTGTTTAATGGAAACTTCATTCACATTGAGGCTGGTGTTAGTTTAGTTTAATACTCTACTGTCTTACTGGATTCATTAATTTGCCTTCTCTTTCCCCTTCTTACTGGGTCTCCAGTGAAACTCCTGTTTCCTATTTGGTGCACTAGTTTGTAAGGGTTCCAAACGGGCTGGCTCTAGTTTGCCAGCCCTTGGCTGAAAAGATTTTTTCCCCCGCAGGTCACCTTTGACCTGGATCATTCTTACAGATGCATTGGGTTAGAAATCAGTTATGAAGTAGGTTGGCCAGTTCCTTTGAGTCTGTTTTTAGCCGGCATCTATTCTAAATATAGGTTATTTGCATCATCTGTGTGGCCTAGTACATGACATATTTGATGGGAGATTGGTCTAGGTGACCTCTAGGATCCCCTTCACCCTCAAGATTCCAGTCCAGTGATTTTCTTAAAAAGTAAAAAACCCGCAAAATTCCTTTTGAAACTCTGTCCCCCATAGATTCTGCAGCACAGTGGTCCTCGGGGCTCTTCCTGTGAGTGAGTCTTGATCTCTTTTCATTTTCCTTCCCAGGCTCCTGATCTAACCTTTTCTGTTCCTTGTGGGCTCTGTCCTCAGCCCTGTTCTTTTCTCCTGCTCTCCA
Organism: Panthera pardus; assembly: GCF_024362965.1. Lineage (NCBI taxonomy): Eukaryota > Metazoa > Chordata > Mammalia > Carnivora > Felidae > Panthera > Panthera pardus. The sequence goes on along the minus strand of NW_026526969.1, from coordinate 262,410 downwards.
CTCTCTGGTGACTTTCACCAGGCCATGCCCTCACTTCCCACCTCTACTCTGGTGACTAACCGATGTGTAGTTTAGCTCTGACCTCTCTGTGGAGGCAAAGGCCTTTCAAGGTTTTCCATTACCTAGATGTTAAAATCCAAACTCCTTAGCCTGGCTCAGGGCCCCCCTTTGTGCACCACCTGGTAGCTGGACTCCATTGGGAGGCTTCCAGTATGTTATCCATCATCTTTTTTCTTTTTTTTTTTGAGAGCGAGCTCATGCACGCGAACAGGGCAGAGGGGCAGAGAGAGAGAATCCCAAGCTGAGTGTGAAGCCTAATGCGGGACTTTATCCCACAACCTTGGGATCATGACCTGAGCTAAAATCAAGTGTCAACCAACACTCAACCGACTGAGCCACCCAGGCACCCCTATCCATCATTCTTTCTCCTTGCCTTTGCCCCTACTCTTCTCTCTACCATCATTACTTCCTCTTCTTGCCTCTATCTCCCTGCCCCCCATGCCCAGCACACACCAAGCTGATACCCTGCCCTTTGAGAACCTACTCAGGCCACTTCCTCTTCATGATTCAGCTCCAATGACTATGTCCCTTGGAATCCATATAACATAGGCAAGGTTAAAAGCATTTTCTCTGTGTGCCCACAGTATCTTATGCACATTTCCACTTTAGCACTTGGCCTTATTGCTATAATTATTAGGGCAAAAAGAGTTGAATATGGTTGAACGTCAAATATATTTGTAAGTTGGTATTTCACTAGACTGAGTTCCTGGGAGAAGAGTTTGGTCCCGCTCATTGAGACCTGACCTTTAGAAGGTGCTTATTTTGTACTAAACAACAAATAAGTCTGTGTGAGTCCATGTTTATGAGAGATACACGGACTTTGATATGAATCAAAGTATATTGGCATAAATGGGCAAAATTGGATCTTTTTTATGATTACAAGCCTTTAAGTATATTTATTCTTTTTCTCTTGTAGGAGAACAATTCTTCCAAGGATGGTCTCCCATTCAGAGTTGAGGAAACTTTTCTGTTCAGCTGATGCAGTATGCTTTGATGTTGATAGCACAGTCATCAGAGAAGAAGGAATTGATGAGCTAGCCAAATTCTGTGGAGTTGAGGATGCTGTGTCAGAAATGTAGGAACAGTATTTATTCACTTTATGAGATGATAAAAAATTGCAAAAGAGAGTGACGTTTCAACAACATGTAGGACCAGAGCCACATTTCTCTGATTTTTAGTCCCTGGCTATAAATCATGGGCAGTAAGCTGCTTCTTCCATCATTTACAACTGAATTCACTAGTGTACATTATCCAGTCATCCATTTATACAAATATTTATGGAAAAAGGAAAGTTGCCCCTGACAAATAAATATGGGTGACATGCTCTTAGCTCGGTCAGAGGAACGATGACCATAACTCGCCAAAGAAGATGACGGGGTGGGGGATCACCATGTGTCCAGTGCTTTGTGTCATGGTTGAAAGTGTGGCCTCCGTGGTTTGCTAGAAAGCTAGTTTTGGTTCAGAGTCTCTCAGTTTATGCCTGCAGTATTATTGCTGCCTACAGTCACCAGGTCACGGACCATTTCATGTTCAGCTGCATTTGATGTGAGACGTGGCTGCAAAATCTTAGTATGATTCTCAAGCAAACCTCCCATATGTTTATTCCCAGGCCTCGCTCTCACGGATCGTAGCATGCGTGTTGTATGGTGGAGCTCTAGGTAGCACCTTCCTCCTGGGTGGACTTTGGAGGAGCTGGGGAGGTTGGGCATGTAAACTCTGGGGACATCTGACTCGGCTGGCCTGACTGTTGGGTCTTCCTTCTAGGACACGGCGAGCCATGGGTGGGGCAGTGCCTTTCAAGGCTGCCCTCACAGAGCGCTTAGCGCTGATCCAGCCCTCCAGGGAACAGGTACAAAGGCTCATAGCAGAGCACCCCCCCCACCTGACTCCTGGCATAAGGTAAGAGGAGCCCCGGTCCGGGTTCTGTCAGCACCTGTGTTTGGGGGCATTTCCTCTTGAGAGTCTCTCACCATTGCTCTAGTGCTCCCTTCTGTCTCGTTCTTTCAGCCTGTGGTCTTGTCTGGCTGGTTGGCTCTGCCCACGTCTGCCCACGTCTGCCCTTCCTTGCTCCCCAGGGAGAGCCTAAGCTTCCTCTCCATTTTGCGTTTCTAGGTTCATGGGCTGAGGAGACTTGTGGGATGGTTTCCTAAGCAGTCCAGCCCTACCTATTAATTTCTAAGTGCATTCAGAAAAACATTCATAAAACATTATAATTCGCCAGGCGATATACCTTATGTGATGTATTTGGGCAGATGCATTTGGGAGAAAAAGATGTTTTTCAGTTTTCTCCTCATGTTTCATGTTTTTTCTTTTATATAATCAGGGTCTGGTATATTTTATTTCTTTTTTGCAGGGAGCTGGTAAGTCGCCTGCAAGAGCGAAATGTTCAGGTTTTCCTAATATCTGGTGGCTTTAGGAGCATTGTGGAGCATGTTGCTTCCAAGCTCAATATCCCATCAACCAACGTATTTGCCAATAGGCTGAAATTCTACTTCAATGGTAAGACTTTAATGGTGTCATTTCCCTTTCTCATCAGTTTTAGTATCCAGTATCTTTTTTTTTTTTTTTAAGGGTTTTTTGTTTGTTTAATACATCTGAAAAGAACGCACTTACAAAGAATTGAGACATGTGAAAGCATTGGTTCAACACTAATGAATCTACAAGAATTAGGATTTGGGGAAGGCGGAGAAGATTACCTAAACATTTTTAAAAATTGGGAACTGCAACCCAAGTAAGCAGATAAAATCCCCATTAACACTTATGAAGAGTCTTCATAAGACTCCATGATTTTTTTTTACTAAACTAGAGAGCCGTAACTAGCTACTCTAGGGTTCCTCGTATGCAAAACAGAAATAAGGGGATTCCCCTGACTGGTCCCCACGTTGTTAAATGTCCTCCCCACCACCACCCGCACCCCCAGCTTCTTCATGAAGCAGGTCTGTCTCCATCCTCCAACTTGAAAGAGGATGTGCATCATTCCACAGACATCTGTCTTCTAGCACCACCCCTCACACTTCCTCCATCTACCAGGTCTCCGGCTGTGTTCTAGGAACACCGTATCATATGCTGTTAAGCTGGACGTCTACGATAAGCATGTAAGACAACGACTGACAGGGGAAAAAACGTTTTTTAATTACGTACTCAATCCATTTGGTGTATTTCAAAAGGTGCAATACTTTTCTTCATTTATCAGTGAACGAAGTTAGAAATTAACTTCAAAAAAAAAATCAGCAAATGACAAACAAATTTCCTTGAAAGTCACAGTCACATATAGAGTGCATCCTAGAAAAGAGGGGCAAGACAGGTTCCACCCGCTTTCATGAGTTTCATCAAGTACTAGACCTACTCAAGGGTGGAGAGAAAGGCAACTTTCAAAAAGGAGTGTGTTATTAAATGAGGCATTTACTATACTCCTTCCTAAGAGCACCAGGTGGGGGACAAGTGTTCTAAACTAGATCTAGGAAGTGGAATGTGGAGTCAGTCCATCCTCCTCCCTTAAGGGCTGTCCAATGGTTACTGAATTTAAAAAACATGACTAAATAAAAACAAACCCCACACACACTCCCCCCCCCCCAAAAAAAGAAAAAAACAAAAACAAAAAGAACAAAAACAAAAACAAAACCCCTAAATGTCCCGGATTATTCTCCAGAGTGGATGGAGCCCCGGGAGCAGCTTCAACAGCCCAAATTAGTCTGTTACAGAGTCATCACAAGCATGCCTTGCTTTTAAACAAACAAACAAAAAAAAAATTTTTTTTTTGAAACGACAGAACAAAAACTAGTACTAACCGCTTTCTGACAATACACAATTACTCAAATTAACTAGTACTGAGAGGGGGAAGGGGACCATACCTATGGGCCTTGTCTCACACGAGTGCATGTGGGTAGGTGCAGGGCATTTGTCATTATTGCAAAAACGAATTTTAATTTTTAATCTTTAGTTTGATTTAACATTGCTTTTAGTACGATGCTGACACCAGCTGTGCAGAAAGGGCTCTGGAGATGTTCATAGCAGCACACATCTGTGGGTCTTCTTCGGTTCTGGAGGCTCCAGGGCAGCCAGTATTGCTTCGTCAAATACATTCTTTAGGCCTTGCTGTGTGAGTGCAGAACACTCCACATACTTGAGCGCCTTCAGGTCACGGGCCAGCTTTTCAGCAGTCTCTGGAGTGATAGGCTTCTGTTTGTTCTTGGCAAGTTTCTCAATCGTAGAGGGGTCATCTCGGAGATCAATTTGGGTCCCAACAAGCAAGAAAGGAGTCTTTGGACAGTGGTGAGTTATCTCAGGCACCCACTTCTCCTTCACATTTTCAAATGAGGATGGAGAGACCACTGAAAAACAGACTAGAAATACATCTGTTTGTGGATAACTCAGCGGTCGTAATCTGTCATAATCCTCTTGCCCTGCAGTATCAAAAAGTCCAAGAGTATATGGCTCTCCACCAATCATAACTGTGACTGCATAGTTGTCAAAAACAGTCGGTACATACTCCGATGGAAATTTATTTGTTGTGTAGGATATCAGGAGACAGGTTTTACCAACGGCACCATCGCCCACAACAACACACTTAATTGTCTGCATTGCTGAAACGGTTTTGTATCCACTTTAAATATTTCAAATTCAATGGTGACCTCAGCTTCTCCGCCGGGGCCTAGTATCCAGTATCTTATGTAGTGTCTGTTGGGATGCAACTTAAGCAAGGTGGCATCAGAGTTAAATACTGAGGCAAAGGATACTCTTGACTGAGGTCTTTTGCTCCGTGCAAAACAGACTTGGGCCATCATCTCTCCTAGCTTTAGTGTCCATATAATCATCTATCTGTATATAAATGTCCATATCTGTATATATGTCCATCTATCTGTATATATAAGTGTCCATATAATCATCTATCTGTATATAAATGTCTGCACATTGATACCCACATGACTTACTCTGTCTCGCATTATATTTCAGTTTTATGAGAGCTCTCATGTATTCAAATCAATCACAGGCTAAGGAAGGAGAGTTTGCTAGTGAGTCACTGCACTGTCGCTGCCTTGATGGGAAGGGGCAGAGAGGGAGGGAGAGGCAGAGAGAACTCTAAGCAGGCTCCAACGTGGGGCTCGACCTCAGAACCCTGAGATCATGACCTGGGACAAAATCAAGAGTTAGACGCTTAACTGACTGAGCCACCGAGGCGCCCCTCTGTCGCTCCTTTGAAAGTGCCTCCTGGCCCTTCTGTGTACCATCACAGCTGCAGCTGTAGTTTTCCATCATTGCATAATGTCTCTAGTTATGTCAAGGACTGGCTGACATCCTTAAAACCAAATAATATTAATTTAAAAATTTTAGGTGTGTTAATAAAACATTTTGGATGGGTCTGAAGAGAGAGTGAGTGTGCTAATTACTGTAAGAAATTGATCAGATATAAGTTGGAATTGCCTCTTAGATGAAATTATATATTAACTTTTAAAAATTTTAATATATTATCATTTCATAATGTTCTGCCATGTCAGCAAGGTTTGAGAATTACAACTATGAAAGCTTAGAGGATAAAACTGATTTACCCCAAGGCATTAATGATTTAAAGGAGTTACCTCAACAAGAAGTATTTGCAAGTGAGAAGCAAAGTTGTTTATGTGGGGCTGTGGTGTAGAAATCCAGGCCGGGTCACTTCACTGAGGGCCATTTTTAGCTTTCTCAGTGACATTTAAGTGAGGGTATCATCTATGCAAAAAGCTGGCCCTACTGATAGAATTCTGTGGATCATTAACACTGTTGTAACTGCTCTTTTAAGGTGAATATGCAGGTTTTGATGAGATGCAGCCAACAGCCGAATCTGGTGGGAAAGGAAAAGTTATTAAACTTTTAAAGGAAAAATTTCATTTTAAGAAAATTATCATGATTGGAGACGGAGCCACAGACATGGAAGCCTGTCCTCCTGCTGTAGGTATTAAGTGTACTAGTTTTCTCTGGTTGTGGTTCTGTTTTAAACAGCTGATTTAGAACTTGGTATGATTGCTTAGGTGAGATAAGAGAGAAGAACATCCAGATGTCACTGTAAAACAACCAAAACAATTAAGACACCTTCAGTCTCAATATGTCAACTGACTTTTTGCAAACCTGAAAAAAAACCATCTAGAACTTTACCACCCTGTTCCTGTGGTATGGCTGCCACCTCTTAGCCCCAGTGTGTGCTCAAGGTTTGGCTTCGATTCCCCAAATAATACCACAAATAATTATTCAGATCTTATAACTGTAATCAAAATTTTACTGTCTTTTTATATTTGACGAACTATTTCCTCATATAGTATCTTCTCCTTTTTTTTTTTTTTAATTTTTTTAATGTTTATTTATTTTTGAGACAGAGAGAGACAGAGCATGAACAGGGGAGGGTCAGAGAGAGAGGGAGACACAGAATCGGAAGCAGGCTCCAGGCTCCAAGCTGTCAGCACAGAGCCCGACACGGGGCTCGAACTCACGGACCGTGAGATCATGACCTGAGCCGAAGTTGGACGCTTAACCAACTGAGCCACCCAGGCGCCCCAAGTATCTTCTCCTTTTTACTGAGTAGGGAACTGAGGCTGGTGGAGGTTTGATAACGTGCCTGTATTAAAGCATTTTATTCTTCTGAATGAATGCTGTTTTCTGAGACTAGGAAACATGCTATACAGCAATGTGTCACTTTCATGCAGGACTTTGCCCTTATCAGCTCATACTAAATTAAGAAAACCTGAACCAAAAATGTAGTGGTGAGCTTTTTACTACCTAGTTTCCTGAGATCTAAAAATAGTTGTCTTTGTAAATGATTAACCCAAAGTGGTTAAAGAATCTTTGGATCCTTTTAACTTACTTGAGTCAATTCAAGATAAGAAGATGTCTTCAGATGATTTACAATCAAGGCTGCGGTTGACTAAGTCACGAATGCTGGACTAGTCCAATGAGGAGTATGTAGAAGTCACAAATGCCCAGTTCTATCAGGGAGCTCCCCCTCCTGATGTCAAGAGGTGACAAAATTATAATTCCAGAGGACCCTTCCAGTCATTGGAAGATGACACGGCCTGACCGAGCCAAGGGAAAGTGTGTGCTGGCACACGTGGTCAGAGGAATGTGTGATTTGAAGGAAGGGCAACAGCCACCATGTGCAGGCCTGGAAGGACCCAAGGGAGAAGTGACCAGGTGGGGGGCAGGAGGCAGGGAGGCAGCAGAGCAGAGTGAGGATGTTCTAGGCACAGACCTGGGCTGGTCAGTGCACAAGAACTGGCAAGAATGGGCTTTCTCTTCAGCAACCGCTGAAGACTTTAAGCGTCAGGCACTTTGGTGTCCCTGTGAGGTCATGGGAAGCCCTGGAAGGCTGCTGGACAGAGAGGGAATGAGTTGGTGTGTTAGGACCCCGAGCGGGTGCTGGCATGCAGAAAGGAGGCTCAGTTAGGAGGCTACGCTTAACTGGAAGGTAAGAATCTCATTATGTTTCCCTCCTTATGTGGTATGAGAACAAAAATGAAGAGAAAGGCAAGTAAAAGAATTTTCAACTTCCAAATTGTGTATGTAGTGTCTATATCCTGGCGGAAAAAGAGAAAATACTATGTTTTTAAATTTGTATTTATTTGAGAGAGACAAAGTGAGTGGGAAGGGAAAGACAGAGAGGGAGAGAGAATCCCAAGCAGGCTCCACGCTGCCAGCACAGAGCCTGATGCGCGGCTGGAACCCACGAAACTGTGAGATCGTGATCTGAGCTGAAACCAAGAGTCTGGTGCTTAACTGATTGAGCCACCCAGGTGCCCTGAGAAAATACTATTTTAAAAATGACTACAAGAAGGTGTCACTTGGTAGAAATTAAGGAAACAACATAACCTTCAATAATTTTAACGATGGAGAGTGGAGTGCTGGCAGCAGATCCTGGGACTGTCATCTGCTTCATCCCAGAATAACACCCTCCCTGGGAGGGAGGTCTGTCAGGTTCACGCAGGGCACCTGTCAGGAGGCGCCTGCTCTGGTCCTGATTCTAGGCCAGTGGGATCTCCACTGCACTACAGGCTTCTCTTTATTCTTCCCTCTTTGAGATTGCCTGGCCTAGTTGTGAATGCATCTGGTTTAGAACTCAGATGGGATTTTACCTTTGTAAGCAATTGCATTGGTTTTTAGAGGGCTTCAGTTCTCCTGGAAGCCTGCAGTGTCCCCTGGCCTGATTGGACTGACATCGGTGTTGCACTGACTCATTCAAGGACGCTCCCAGGGAGCTGGGGAGGCACCCCCTTGAGGCTAGGCTTAACCTCTCTTTGCAGAACAGTTCATTCTTTTCAAACACTGCCCTAGGGTGCCGCTATATCTTTATTTTTTTAACTCTCCTTTTTTCCCCTTTCTTAGGATGTTTTCATTGGATTTGGAGGAAATGTGATCAGACAACAAGTAAAAGACAACGCTGAATGGTACATCACTGATTTTGTAGAGCTTTTAGGAGAACTTGAAGAATAATACCAATTTTTATACAGTTTGGAACAACTTCGGTTAATTTTTAAAAGTTATACAGTTTGATACCGTTTGCCTAAAATTGCCTATTACAACTTAATGTATAGATTTGGTACTCATTATCTGTACTTCAAGTAAACTATGGAAAACTGCTTTTTTTAACTGCAGTCCTAGTGTTATTATGACCATTAATTACCTGGATAGTTTTATAATCTTAATTCTTTATGTATTTTCCTATCTGTATTTTATTTGAAGCCTTTTAAAGGTGGATAGTAAATTAAACACCGTCACTGTTGGAAATATGGGTTAGGCAGCTTTAGGTGACTATTGGTTTTCCCTGTGGTAGGTAAATAAAAGTTATCCATGTATCAGAACAGATTTGTGGCATTGTCCATTCTGCCTGTGATGTATTTCAGTATCTAATATTTCAAGCACCTTTACGTTTTTGGGTAGAAACAACAGCCAGGCAAGGAACCAAGGGGCTGGAGACCCCGTTGATCACAGGGCGTAGTGCTTGTCACCACTCAGCCCCCACCAGCCCTCCCACTGGGCAGAGGGCTGGATGCGCTTTTATTAGCTCTTGGAATTTGTCAAACAGGGAATGTTACAGAGGCTTAAAAGAAAATAGAGCCTTGGAGCGCCTGGGTGGCTCAGTTGGTTAAGCTTCCGACTTCCTCCGACTCACGTCATGATCTCATGGTTTGTGAGTTCAAGCCCCACATCGGGCTCTGTGCTGACAGCTCGGAGCCTGGAGCCTGCTTTGGATTCTGTGTCTCATTCTCTCTCTTCCCCTCCCGCACTTGTGCTCTCTCTCTCTCTCTCTCTCTGTCTCTCAGAAGCAAATAAATGTAAAAAATAAAATTAAAAAAAAAAATGGAGACTTGGAGCGCCTGGGTGGCTCAGTTGGTTAAGCCTCTGACACTTGTTTTTGGCTCAGGACATGATCTCACAGTTGTGGGATCGAGCTCTCCTTTGGGCTCTGTGCCTGGTGTGGTGGAGCCTGCTGAAGATTCTCTCTCCTCTGCCCCTCTCCTGCTCACTTGTGTGTGTGCTCTCTCTCTCTGTCTCAAAAAAAAAAAAAAAAAAAAAGCCTTAAACAAAAGTAGTGACCTTAAAAAATGGATATTTGATAATCGCATGAAATAAAAGAAGTAATTACACATTTTACTCATTCCGAATGAAGATCAGAGTTTTGCCTTAAATAAATTAAGAAATGCCTCCTAATAGCCTATATGCACCATTTCTTTCTTAACAGATGACTCGGAAAGACGTGAAAGCCAGGTTTGCGTTTATTCTGGGCAGTACCAAGAAAGAGACATTTCAGAACATGCTTTGAAATTATGTGGTTATTGGGGAACCTGGGTGGCTCAGTTGGTTACGCATCTGACTCTGGATTTTGGCTCAGGTCGTGATCTCACGGTTCATGGGATCAAGCCCAGCATCGGGTTCTGTGCTGATGGTGTGGAGCCTGCTTGGGATTCTCTCGCCCTCTCTCTCTCTGCCTCTCCACACCCATCAAAATAAATAAACATTAAAAACAATAGTATGTGGTTATATACCCTCCCTGGTTGAAAATTGGGAGAGGATAAAGAGGTTTAGGAAGTAGGAAGAAGATAATGAAGTAGAAAAGGCCAGAATGGTTTAATATAGGAAATTATATGAGAAAAAATTTATACCTCAAAACAATAATTTAAATTTATCTGGCCAAATAATCAGATATTATTTAGCCAAATAGTCAAGTCAGATGAATCGAATTTCCTTCCAGATCCAAGTTGCCCCGGGAGAGACGTGAAGTAGGTTGGGCAACATTTACATGAGACTCCAGACAACGAGGCGGTTGTTCGGTCGAGGTTGCTGGCTGGCAGCTCTCCTGGAAGCCGTTTCGTGGGACTTGCCCTTGCACTGAGCTCCGGGCAGGACTGGGCGTGCCAGGGCTGGCGTGCCAGGGCTGCCGGTGCTGCAAACTGCCGCCAGCAGTGTGCGTGAGCTGCAGAGCCGTCCTCGGGGAGGTGGAGGACTGAAGCCCCTGCTGCTTCTACCTGCCAGGCTGCCAGAGCCCGCCTTCTACAGGGCGGTGTCCTGAACAGGATGTGCACACTGGATTTGGCTCAGGGGAGTCTGCTGGGCTGAGAAATCTACCCACATAGAACCTTTTAGACCAATTGCACAAGCCCCCGGGCCCCCAGGCTGCCCAGCTCTCAGCAAGCTGCACAGAAGCAGCACACACAATCCCTTCTTTGTTGTGTTGGGGTGAGCCTGAAATGATGCAAGAACTGCCCTAACCTCTTCCTTGCTTTTTGAATTCTGGATTTGCTGGAAACAGCCACAGAGTGGCTCTCCCAGGAGCTATGTACGTGGTTGTGGTAGGACAGGAGTCAGGAAGTGTTGGCAGTGCGATGTGGCTTTCTATCCTTGTGATGCCATTTTTCATTCTGATGATGCACACTGCTTATGTAAACAAAAATAGTTAAGAACTGGGGTCATGAAGTTAAGAATTGAAATTTTTCATGGTATTAAATTGAAACAGAAGTCCCTCAAAGCTTTTATACGCCTAAAAAAGGAGATAACCCAAGGCCTTTATCTCCTATCCCACCCCCTTCTCTGGTTTGCCGCTATGATTCTTCTCTCTTCTGGAGAAAAGTGTTTCTTCCTGTCCAGCCGGCTGCCATTCCCAAGAGTTGGGGAGGGCATTCTAGGCCTGGGGCTGGAAGATTCTGGAGATTCAGACCTGGGGTAGGAAGCTTCCGGAGAGTCAGGTGGTCCGCCTCAGCAAATGTTGGCACAAGCATGATGGCTTTTGCCTCTGTGACCCTCAGAATTGTTATGATTGGATGCAGGAAATGTCGGGAGTGATCTGACCACACGTCACACTGCTCATTTTCACATTTCCAAGGTGTTTGCACGTTTCCTCTTGTGATTCTCACATCCCTGAGGTCAGCAGTATAGATATCGCTGTCCTCTTTTTAACAGGGGACAGCAAGCTCACAAGAGTTGATGACTGCTACAGGGTCACATTCAGAGCTGGAGCTCAGGCCAGTGATTTCCTCAGCGTTCTTTATATTATGCATTGCTAGAGAGTTGACAATTGGACGCCTGGGTGGCTCAGTTAAGCGTCCGACCTCGGCTCAGGTCGTGATCTCGAGGTTCGTGAGTTTGAGTTCCACATTGGGCTGTCTGCTCTCAGCACAGAGCTTGCTTTGGATCCTCTGTCTCCCTCTCTCTGCCCCTTCCCCGCTCATGTGAGCTCTCTCTCTCACAAAAATAAACATTTAAGAGAGTTAACAACTTACTGGGGCCAGAACAATATACTGTAAGCTAATACTTAACACTCTGATCACAAATGTTAATGTATATTAATACAGAAGATGAAATTTTATTCCCTAGAATGTAAGATGTGTTTTACAAAATGTTCAAGTGGTTTCATTTTAAATGGTCACTGAACTCTGCAAAAAGTACTAGTTTTAGTACTAATTCATAGAGGACTGTTCAGTACTTTGCTGATCAGTTTCCAACTCTGAACATATTTCTATATATGTTTATTATTTTCCTTTTGAATTGTTCTACTGAGTTTACCTAGGCATATCATCCTAACTCCCAGGATTCCTAACACTTGCATCAAAAATAGTATGAATTAAGACACTGCCCTGCTTTGAGAGCCCCACATATGTATATATTTTTGCCCCATGAATTTTTTTAATGTTTATTTTTGAGAGAGAGAGGGAGAAGGTGAACGTGGGGGAAGGATAGAGAGAGGGAGGCAGAGAATCCAAAGCAAGCTCTGAGCTGTCAGTGCAGAACATGATGCAGGGCTTGAACTCCCAAACCACAAGATCATGACCTGAGCCAAAGTTGACGCTCAACCAACGGAGCCACTGAAGCACCCTGCCCCGTGTGTTTTCTAATTGAAACTGATAGTCTCCATACTTTCTCTTTTCCTACCTTCCCTTTCTCCCTCTCCCCATTTACTTCCCCCTTTGCTTCCTTCTATCCATTCATCATGTTATTGAACATCTATGTTCCAGCCAGAAACTGAAGGCATACGTTTAATAATTATTCAAGACTGAAGAAAAGGCTCCTTCACAGGCAGCCGTGAGAATAAGGGGAAAAGAAACAGGTTCTCTCAAGTGCTGGTTTGGAGGAGAGCAAAGTGTGGGTCTGAGAAGGCTTTTAAAAAGGATGATGGGGTGCCTGGGTGACTCGGTTGAGCATCCCAACTCTTAATTTCAGCTCAGGTCACGATCCCAGTGGGATTGAGCCCTGCCTCAGGCTCTGCACTGAGTGTGGAGTCTGCTTGGGATTCTCTCTCCCTCTCTCTGCCCCTTTCCCCCGCTTGTGCTCTCTAAAAAATAAAAAAAAATAAATTTTAAAAAGGAGTATGGATGATATCACATGAATGTAATTAAAAATGAGTTGGCATGGGGGCTCCTGGGTGGCTCAGTCAGTTAAGTGTCTGACTTCGGCTCAGGTCATGATCTCACAGTTCGTGAGTTCAAGCCCCACGTCGGGCTCTGTGCTGACAGCTCAGAACCTGGAGCCTGCTTTGGATTTTGTGTTTCACTCTCTCTGCCCACCCCTCCCCCCACTCATGCTCTCTCTGTCTCTCTCAAATATAAACATTTAAAAAAAGTGAGTTGGCATGTGCAAGTAATATTCACCAGACCTACACACAACATATGGAAAATGAATTTGTAAATTTCAAATATTCCCAATGAAAATTCATAGACAAAATAATACAATTCGTTCTTCTATGGACGTTTAATAAAAGGACTTGACAAATTGGGCTAGAATTGCTAAACTGATTATTTGATAGATTAATATAATGATAGAAGATTCCTGTACATCACCAAGTGACCAGATCTCATCTAACCTGGCCTCATAGCAGCATGTGACACAGGTGATCTCATTCTTTTTTTTTTTTTTTTTCCATTAGTAGAGAATTAATTTATTTTTAAATTTTTTCCTCTGAAGAAAAGCCTCCTATAATCCTACTACTTTACAAACTCTATAAAGAAAGAAGTAGAGAGGGTCCTTCTGATCCCACTCTTTATTTCCTAGCGCTTTTTTTTTTTATTTTTATTTTTTAATATATGAAATTTACTGTCAAATTGGTTTCCATACAACACCCAGTGCTCATCCCAAAAGGTGCCCTCCTCAATACCCATCACCCACCCTGCCCTCCCTCCCACCCCCCATCAACCCTCAGTTTGTTCTCAGTTTTTAACAGTCTCTAATGCTTTGGCTCTCTCCCACTCTAACCTCTTTTTTTTTTTTTTTTTTTTTTTTTCCTTCCCCTCCCCCATGGGTTTCTGTTATGTTTCTCAGGATCCACATAAGAGTGAAACCATATGGTATCTGTCTTTCTCTGCATGGCTTATTTCACTTAGCATCACACTCTCCAGTTCCATCCATGTTGCTACAAAAGGCCATATTTCATTTTTTCTCATTGCCACGTAGTATTCCACTGTGTATATAAACCACAATTTCTTTATCCATTCATCAGTTGATGGACATTTAGGCTCTTTCCATAATTTGGCTATTGTTGAGAGTGCCGCTATAAACATTGGGGTACAGGTGCCCCTATGCATCAGTACTCCTGTATCCCTTGGATAAATTCCTAGCAGTGCTATTGCTGGGTCATAGGGTAGGTCTATTTTTAATTTTCTGAGGAACCTCCACACTGCTTTCCAGAGCGGCTGCACCAATTTGCATTCCCACCAACAGTGCAAGAGGGTTCCTGTTTCTCCACATCCTCTCCAGCATCTATAGTCTCCTGATTTCTTCATTTTGGCCACTCTGACTGGCGTGAGGTGGTATCTGAGTGTGGTTTTGATTTGTATTTCTCTGATAAGGAGCGACGTTGAACATCTTTTCATGTGCCTGTTGGCCATCCGGATGTCTTCTTTAGAGAAGTGTCTATTCATGTTTTCTGCCCATTTCTTCACTGGGTTATTTGTTTTTCGGGTGTGGAGTTTGATGAGCTCTTTATAGATTTTGGATACTAGCCCTTTGTCCGATGTGTCATTTGCAAATATCTTTTCCCATTCCGTTGGTTGCCTTTTAGTTTTGTTGGTTGTTTCCTTTGCTGTGCAGAAGCTTTTTATCTTCATAAGGTCCCAGTAATTCACTTTTGTTTTTAATTCCCTTGCCTTTGGGGATGTGCCGAGTAAGAGATTGCTACGGCTGAGGTCAGAGAGGTCTTTTCCTGCTTTCTCCTCTAAGGTTTTGATGGTTTCCTGTCTCACATTCAGGTCCTTTATCCATTTTGAGTTTATTTTTGTGAATGGTGTGAGAAAGTGGTCTAGTTTCAACCTTCTGCATGTTGCTGTCCAGTTCTCCCAGCACCATTTGTTAAAGAGACTGTCTTTTTTCCATTGGATGTTCTTTCCTGCTTTGTCAAAGATGAGTTGGCCATACGTTTGTGGGTCTAGTTCTGGGGTTTCTATTCTATTCCATTGGTCTATGTGTCTGTTTTTATGCCAATACCATGCTGTCTTGATGATGACAGCTTTGTAGTAGAGGCTAAAGTCTGGGATTGTGATGCCTCCTGCTTTGGTCTTCTTCTTCAAAATTACTTTGGCTATTCGGGGCGTTTTGTGGTTCCATATGAATTTTAGGATTGCTTGTTCTAGTTTCGAGAAGAATGCTGGTGCAATTTTGATTGGGATTGCATTGAATGTGTAGATAGCTTTGGGTAGTATTGACATTTTGACAATATTTATTCTTCCAATCCATGAGCAGGGAATGTCCTTCCATTTCTTTATATCTTCTTCAATTACCTGCATAAGCTTTCTATAGTTTTCAGCATACAGATCTTTTACATCTTTGGTTAGATTTATTCCTAGGTATTTTATGCTTCTTGGTGCAATTGTGAATGGGATCAGTTTCTTCATTTGTCTTTCTGTTGCTTCATTGTTAGTGTATAAGAATGCAACTGATTTCTGCACATTGATTTTGTATCCTGCAACTTTGCTGAATTCATGTATCAGTTCTAGCAGACTTTTGGTGGAGTCTATCGGATTTTCCATGTATAATATCATGTCATCTGCAAAAAGCGAAAGCTTGACTTCATCTTTGCCAATTTTGATGCCTTTGATTTCCTTTTGTTGTCTGATTGCTGATGCTAGAACTTCCAGCACTATATTAAACAGCAGCGGTGACAGTGGGCATCCCTGTCGTGTTCCTGATCTCAGAGAAAAAGCTCTCAGTTTTTCCCCGTTGAGGATGATGTTAGCTGTGGGCTTTTCATAAATGGCCTTTATGATCTTTAAGTATGTTCCTTCTATCCCGACTTTCTCAAGAGTTTTTATTAAGAAAGGGTGCTGGATTTTGTCAAAGGCCTTTTCTGCATCGATTGACAGGATCATATGGTTCTTCTCTTTTTTTTTGTTAATGTGATGTATCACGTTGATCGATTTGCGAATGTTGAACCAGCCCTGCATCCCAGGAATGAATCCCACTTGATCATGGTGAATAATTCTTTTTATATGCTGTTGAATTCGATTTGCTAGTATCTTATTAAGAATTTTTGCATCCATATTCATCAGGGATATTGGCCTGTAGTTCTCTTTTTTTACTGGGTCTCTGTCTGGTTTAGGAATCAAAGTAATACTGGCTTCATAGAATGAGTCTGGAAGTTTTCCTTCCCTTTCTATTTCTTGGAATAGCTTGAGAAGGATAGGTATTATCTCTGCTTTAAATGTCTGGTAGAACTCCCCTGGGAAGCCATCTGGTCCTGGACTCTTATTTGTTGGGAGATTTTTGATAACCGATTCAATTTCTTCGCTGGTTATGGGTCTGTTCAAGCTTTCTATTTCCTCCTGATTGAGTTTTGGAAGAGTGTGGGTGTTTAGAAATTTGTCCATTTCTTCCAGGTTGTCCAATTTGCTGGCATATAATTTTTCATAGTATTCCCTGATAATTGTTTGTATCTCTGAGGGATTGGTTGTAATCATTCCATTTTCATTCATGATTTTATCTATTTGGGTCATCTCCCTTTTCTTTTTGAGAAGCCTGGCTAGAGGTTTGTCAATTTTGTTTATTTTTTCAAAAAACCAACTCTTGGTTTCGTTGATCTGCTCTACAGTTTTTTTAGATTCTATATTGTTTATTTCTGCTCTGATCTTTATGATTTCTCTTCTTCTGCTGGGTTTAGGCTGCCTTTGCTGTTCTGCTTCTATTTCCTTTAGGAGTGCTGTTAGATTTTGTATTTGGGATTTTTCTTGTGTCTTGAGATAGGCCTGGATTGCAATGTATTTTCCTCTCAGGACTGCCTTCGCTGCATCCCAAAGCGTTTGGATTGTTGTATTTTCATTTTCGTTTGTTTCCATATATGTTTTAATTTCTTCTCTAATTGCCTGGTTGACCCACTCATTCGTTAGTAGGGTGTTCTTTAACCTCCATGCTTTTGGAGGTTTTCCAGACTTTTTCCTGTGGTTGATTTCAAGCTTCATAGCATTGTGGTCTGAAAGTATGCATGGTATAATTTCAATTCTTGTAAACTTATGAAGGGCTGTTTTGTGACCCAGTATATGATCTATCTTGGAGAATGTTCCATGTGCACTCGAGAAGAAAGTATATTCTGTTGCTTTGGGATGCAGAGTTCTAAATATATCTGTCAAGTCCCTCTGATCCAATGTATCATTCAGGGCCCTTGTTTCTTTATTGACTGTGTCTAGCTGATCTATCCATTTCTGTAAGTGGGGTGTTAAAGTCCCCTGCAATGACCACATTCTTATCAATAAGGTTGCTTATGTTTATGAGTAATTGTTTTATATATCTGGGGGCTCGGGTATTTGGCGCATAGACATTTATAATAGTTAGCTCTTCCTGGTGGATAGACCCTGTGATTATTATATAATGCCCTTCTTCATCTCTTGTTACAGCCTTTAATTTAAAGTCTAGTTTGTCTGATATAAGTATGGCTACTCCAGCTTTCTTTTGGCTTCCAGGAGCATGATAAATAGTTCTCCATCCCCTCACTCTCAATCTAAAGGTGTCCTCAGATCTAAAATGAGCCTCTTGTAGACAGCAAATAGATGGGTCTTGTTTTTTTATCCATTCTGATACCCTATGTCTTTTAGTTGGCGCATTTAATCCATTTACATTCGGTGTTATTATAGAAAGATATGGGTTTAGAGTCATTGTGATGTCTGTATGTTTTATGCTTGTAGTGATGTCTCTGGTACTTTGTCTCACAGGATCCCCCTTAGGATCTCTTGTAGGGCTGGTTTCGTGGTGACAAATTCCTTCAGTTTTTGTTTGTTTGGGAAGACCTTTATCTCTCCTTCTATTCTAAATGACAGACTTGCTGGATAAAGGATTCTTGGCTGCATATTTTTTCTGTTTAGCACACTGTAGATATCGTGCCAAGCCTTTCTGGCCTGCCAAGTTTCAAAGGAGAGATCAGTCACGAGTCTTATAGGTCTCCCTTTATATGTGAGGGCACGTTTATCCCTTGCTGCTTTCAGAATTTTCTCTTTATCCTTGTATTTTGCCAGTTTCACTATGATATGTCGTGCAGAAGATCGATTCAAGTTACGTCTGAAGGGAGTTCTCTGTGCCTCTTGGATTTCAATGCCTTTTTCCTTCCCCAGTTCAGGGAAGTTCTCAGCTATAATTTGTTCAAGTACCCCTTCAGCACCCTTCCCTCTCTCTTCCTCCTCTGGGATACCAATTATGCGTATATTATTTTTTTTTAGTGTATCACTTAGTTCTCTAATTTTCCCCTCATACTCCTGGATTTTTTTTATCTCTCTTTCTTTCAGCTTCCTCTTTCTCCATAACTTTATCTTCTAGTTCACCTATTCTCTCCTCTGCCTCTTCAAGCCGAGCCATCGTGGATTCCATTTTGTTTTGCAATTCGTTTAAAGCGTTTTTCAACTCCTCGTGACTGTTCCTTAGTCCCTCGATCTTTGTGGCAAGAGATTCTCTGCTGTCCTGTATACTGTTTTCAAGCCCAGCGATTAATTTTATGACTATTATTCTAAATTCACTTTCTGTTATATTATTTAAATCCTTTTTGATCAGTTCATTAGCTGTTGTTATTTCCTGGAGATTCTTCTGAGGGGAATTCTTCCGTTTGGTCATTTTGGAGAGTCCCTGACGTGGTGAGGACCTGCAGTGCACTTCCCCTGTGCTGTGGGGTATAACTGGAGTTAGTGGGCGGGGCCGCAGTCCGACCCGATGTCTGCCCCCAGCCCACTGCTGGGGCCACAGTCAGACTGGTGTGTGCCTTCTCTTCCCCTCTCCTAGGGGCGGGATTCACTGTGGGGTGGCGTGTTCCGTCTGGGCTACTTGCACACTGCCAGGCTTGTGGTGCTGGGGATCTGGCGTATTAGCTGGGGTGGGTAGGCAAGGTGCACGGGGGCTGGAGGGGCAGGCTTAGCTCGCTTCTCCTTAGGTGATCCGCTTCAGGAGGGGCCCTGTGGCAGCGGGAGGGAGTCAGATCCGCTGCCGGAGGTTTGGCTCCGCAGAAGCACAGAGTTGGGTGTTTGCGCGGAGCGAGCAAGTTCTCTGGCAGGAACTGGTTCCCTTTGGGATTTTGGCTGGGGGATGGGCGGGGGAGATGGCGCTGGCGCCTTTGTTCCCCGCCAAGCTGAGCTCTGCCATCCGGGGGCTCAGCAGCTCTCCCTCCCTTTGTCCTCCAGCCTTCCCGCTTTCCGAGCAGAGCTGTTAACTTCTGACCTCCCAGACGCTAAGTCGCGCTTGCTGTCGGAACACAGTCCGTCCGGCCCCTCCGCTTTTGCCAGCCAGACTCGGGGCTCCGCTTGGCCGGCGGGCCGCCCCTCCGCCCCGGCTCCCTCCCGCCAGTCCGTGGAGCGCGCACCGCCTCGCCGCCCTTCCCTCTTCCGTGGGCCTCTAGTCTGCGCTTGACTCCGGAGACTCCCTTCTGCTAATCCTCTGGCGGTTTTCTGGGTTCTTTAGGCAGGTGTAGGTGGAATCTAAGTGATCGGCAGGACGCGCTGTGAGCCCCGCGTCCTCCTACGCCGCCATCTTCCGGAACCCCCCCAGGTGATCTCATTCTTGATAGACTTAGTTCATTTAGCTTTCATGACATGCCACTTTCTTGAGTTTCTTCCTGTTTCCCTGAGAGAGTTTTTCACTCTCTCTTCCTGGTTCCTCCTTACCCTGGCCCTCTTCTTCATCTACATTCACTCCCCATAAGAATTTATTTATTTATTTTTCGGGCAATAAAGTCCTCTTTATTCATTTAGTATAATCTATTGTCAAATTGGTTAACACACAGTGTGTACAGTGTGCTCTTGGTCTTGGGGATAGATTCCTGTGGTTCATCGCTTACATACAGCACTGAGAGTTCATCCCAGCAAGGGCTCTCCTCAATGCCCATCACCCATTCTCCCCTCTCCACCCCCCCATCAACCCTCAGTTTGTTCTCTGTATTTAAGAGTCTCAGACAGTTCACAAATGCGTATCTCCAGGCGAGGCTGCGCTCCTGAACTGCAGATTCAAATACACACATACCTGTCTGATATCTCCACCTGAATATCTGCAGAGACATCTCAAACTCAATATAAGCAAAATGATTCCTGATCTTCACTTCCCCAGATCTCTTGCACCTACTTCACCTACAGCCTTCCCCATCCTTTCAGTTGGGGAGGCCAAAAACTTGAGTCACTTTTGGTTTTTCTCTTTCATTCACACTCCACGGTCGGTCGTTCAGGAAATCATTCTGTCTCTGCCATCAAGGTACATTCAGAATCTCACCATTCTCCCTACCTCCACTGCTACCCCTAGTTCAAGCCGCCATTTAAAATGTAAGTCAGATCGGGGCACCTGGGTGGCTTGGTTGGGCGTCCGACATCAGCTCAGGTCATGGTGTCACAGTTTGTGAGTTTGAGCCCCACATCGGGCTCTGTGCTGACAGCTCAGAGGCTGGAGCCTGCTTCAGATTCTGTCTCCCTCTCTCTCTCCCTCTCCCCTGCTCTGCCTCTGTCTCTTAAAAATAAATGTTAAAAATAAAAAATAGAAAATGTAAGTCAGATCATGCCCCTCCTCTGCTCGAAACCTTTGAGTGGATCCCACCTCAGAGTAAAAGCCAAGGTCCTTTCAGTGGCCCCTAACACCCTGCTGATCCAGCCCCGCGACCTCTGACATCTCCCACCAGGCAGTCCCTCTCCTCTGTTCCAGCCAGTGTCTGTGCTGCTCTAGTGCATGCCAGGCATGACCCTCCCTGAGGGTCTCTGCTGTAGCCATTTCCTCAGCGTGGTGGGATCCCCTTCCAAACACTGGCTAATTTCATCACCTCTTTTTGCTTAAACTCAGCTTTTCAGCAAGGCCAACTCTGACCAGACAGATTTAATACTGCATATTGCCCCTCCCAGCCCACCCTCAGAGTCCTATCTCCATTACCCCGTTCTACCTTCCCCTGCTATAGCATTTATCAACTCCTACCATATCATGTAAGCTACGGTATTTTATGTTTTAATTGCCAGACTCCTTTCACTGGACTGGAAGCTTCACAAGGGCAGGGGTCACGTTTTGTTCATATTATTTTAGGTGTCTGGTGCTTGGCACATAACAGAAACTCACTATTTGTTGACGTGACTAAAGACTATAGCCTAGTGTGAGGCAGGCTGCATTGTGAAATCCAATGACTTAATTAGGACAGAATTCCTCTTCCCAGAGTAGGTGTATTCTGAAAGAGCTCTATTTTAGTTCGTTGCTCTGTGCTTTTCTGAACAGAAAGCTCCTTTAAGAAAGCAACACAAGGGACACCTGGGTCTCGGTTAAGCCTCTGACACTTGATTTCAGCTCAGGTCACGATCTCATGGTTCGGGAGTTTGAGGCCTGCATCGGGCTCTGCACTGACAGCATGGAGCCTGCTTGGGATTCTCCCTCCCTCCCTCTCTGCCCCTTCCCCTTCACACACATGCGCTTTCTCTCTCTCAAAATAAAAAGAGAGCAACACAAAAAGAGAATGACTGTTTCTAAAAGAAAATGTCATTCTTGCACATTCCGGTGGTCACCAGGGGAAGGGCCCCTGGATGGGGAATTGGGTAGATGAGGCAATTTGGGGAGCCTCATCCAACTCATCCCACAACTGTGAGCTCAGTTGTGATGGTTAATTTTGTGTCAGCTTGACTGGCCTCAGGGATGTCCAGATAGCTGGTAAAACATTATTTATGGGTATGTCTGTGAGGGTGTTTCTGGAAGATCAGCATTTTATTCAACAGAATGAATAAAAGACCCCTCGTCATTAATGTAGGTGGGCATCACTCAATCTTTTGGGGGCTCAAATGGAACAAGGTAAAGGAAGGGCAGATTCACTCTGCTTGAGCTGGGATGTTCACTTTCTGCTCTCAGATACTGGAGCTCCTGGTTCTTGGGCCTCTGACTTTGGACTGGAAGTGAAGCCATCAGCTCTCCTGATTCTCAGACCTTTGGACTTGGACAGAATTATACCCCTAGTTTTCTTGGTTCTCTAGCTGGCAGATGACAGATTGTGGGACTTCTTAGCTTCCATAGCCGCAGTAGCCAATTCCTGTAAGTCTCTTTTTGTATATGTGTGTATCTAGATATCCTATGTTCTGTTTCTCTGGAGAACCCTAATAAGCCCAGTGAATGATAGAAAATTCCTGACTTCTGCATGGTTCACTTTAAGTCCACACAATTTGTTAGTGAAAAGTCTGTTCCCAGCAATTTTTTTCCAGTTCTGAATAGCTAGATCATCTTTACTAGTATTACTAATTCTACCATTTTTCTTTATACAGTTTAGAAAGCAGTTTCATATAAACAGTTCTTTCACTCACATCCTACAAACATGCTCTGAGCATCTAATCAGTAGAATTGTTAAAATGCATGTTTTTAGTTTTTTTTGTTTTTTGTTTTTTTTTTTTTTTTGAGAAAAGTGGGGGTTGGGGCAAAGAGAGAAATGGAGAGAGAGAATCCCAAGCAGGCTCCACACTGTCAGCACAGAGCCCGACATGGGGCTCAATCCCCTGAACCATGAGATCATGATCTGAGCCAAAGTCAAGAGTCAGATGCTCAACCGACTGAGCCACTCAGGGGCCCCGAAAATGCAGGTTTTCTATGCCAGAGCTCACTATGCCCTCTCTCTCCTACTGCTTTCTGTGGCATTAAGAAGAGCCAGTTACAAAATTCAGAGCTGAAGGGACGTTAAATGTCATTGGGTTCCACCTCCCCATTTTATAGGTTAAGGGAACAGAACACCAAAGAGGGAAGCACCTCATCAAGGAGCAGCGCATGGACTTGAAAGGGCCTGTTCTTCTGACCGCTGCCCCAACCTCCCAAACTCCATGCACTGGTACACAAAGCCTGTTTCCCAAAACACCTTGTTCAATGGCTAGTTAGAAGCTGGTGAGCTTATTTAATATTTTGCTCTATAGACTCACATATGCCCACTTCACAGGGACAAGCTATTTTTCAAGAGGTACAGGGTCATTCTTAGCACAAGTTCATAAAAAAAGACTGCAAACATGTCATATGTGAAAATCAAGATGTTTTATTGACTTTTATATGTTCTTGGAGAAAACCATTCACATGTAAAAGTTTGACATTTGATATGAGAATTATCCACACTTTATTTTACACATAAATTCTTTAATTTGGGGGTCAGACCTAATTTTTCACTTCAACAGGACTTGCACATGATTACAGTCACAAAATTGGCACACTGTATTAAAAAACTAAATCAGAGCTAGACAAAGTAGGCAGCTTTATTCCAATTTAAATCTCAACATGCACCACCCCTCGTACGTAATCTTGGAAGTATCTGCTGTGAGCTTACTAAAATATTAACTACAGAATGTCTGAGGTCACAAATGATTGTTTACAAAATAAAACCTCTTTTCTTAATGCTACTCAATTTGTTGTAGAAAAATATACAAATAAAAATTAGTGCTATTCGAGGCGTTCATTTCAGAATCACATATGACACATTATTTCCCCTCATATAGAGCCATCACAATATGCTAGGTAAAGACTGAGTTACTGATGAAATGCACCTTAGCAACCACTACCAGCTTAGTAATGACACGTCATTTACTATGCTGACCAATTAAACAGGAGAGAGAATTAAAACACTTTCAGGTATTGGGGACACTCAGAATTGGTTCCTGGTCTGAGACTCAGAAATAACTGCTAGAGTAACATGACAAAATTTATATTTCTTCCTGATACAAGAAATTTGCCTAAAAATCTGTAATTATAAAACAGATTTGCTTTTTATGAAGAAATTGCTCACTTTTTTTTTCATGGTTAGATTCCTAGTTGGAGAGGATTCAAATTTTAATTCGGGCCCTCTTTTCCCAGAGGGTGGGGAGGGGTGGCTGGTGGTTGGTATAAGGTATATTTGAGGACTGTTACAATCAAACTATAATAGTTTCCTTTCTTGTGATTATGTAAATTTTAAAGAAAAGAGGTCTCTCACAAGCTATATACAGCAGTTTACACTTCAGTGTTTCTTTTTCACTTGATATACAATTAAAATTAGTTTATGACAAATACTTGTCACATAAATTTCTGTAGGCACATCTAAAATCTGCAGCTTTACTGGAGGGGTGAGGTCTTCAGTGGGATCATGATTCTGGATTCCATTTCCTGAATAAGTGGGACTGAAAACAAGGATCAAGATTATCGTGCTTGTTCTTTTCTAAACAGATTATGGTAAATATACATTAATGAATATGTTGCTGAGAACGTTCAGAGGACATGTTGCTTAAAATCAGAATAGAGGAAAATATAGGACTGATCTCAGGGGCAGAAATGTACAAGCTAATGGTAGATCAATTAACATCCTATGAGATGTTATTAGAATTAAAGCAGATTCTGTTTGGAGATGTGTTTCATTTGTAGGGAATTAGGAAAGTCCATGTTTTAAGAAAAATGGTGCTTTATCAAAAGGTTGAGAACTTTGAACTAAAATAAAGTTATATAGGGGCGCCTGGGTGGCTCAGTCGGTTGGGCGTCCAACTTTGGCTCAGGTCACGATCTCACCCTGTGTGGGTTCGAGCCCTGCATCAGGCTCTGTGCTGACAGCTCAGATCCTGGAGCCTGCTTGTCTCCCTCTCTCTCTGCCCTTCCCTACTCACACTCTGTCTCTCTGTATCTCTCAAAAATATATAAACATTGAAAAATTTTAAATAAAGTTGTATAAAATCAAATAATACTGCATTTGACTATACTCTGTAAAGGAAAAGATACACGGTACTTCAAAAACTGTCACTGCTGAATAAAATAGGCCTCTGGAAACTAATGAAAGTGTAAGAACAGGCAACAAAGTCACATGCAATTATATGGTGTTTTGAACTAAAAGACAAGATAATACTTATTTTCTAGAACAAACTACTCTTTGATTTTTGTTAGTAGTATATGAGCTTAAGTGTACCTGAAATGCAACATGATTGGTACTTATTACCTGTGTCAGTATTTCTGGGTTGTATTAAGCCCAACTGTTCTTACAAAAATCAAACCACCAGGATTTCATAGCATACATGCATGCAGGTATGCATGTGCATGCACAGACATGTACATACAGAAAGTCAAAATGTCAATTTTCAAAATTTTTAATTGCTGTATTAAATTATAATGTTTTTGGGAACAGATAATTTTGATGAGAAAGGGAAAGCTTAGGAAAAAATTGTATAATAAATATTCAGAAAAATACAAAAAAAAAAGGGTAATGATGTGAAGTGTACATCATGCGAGGGTCTGAAACTGTACCAGACAACGTACATAGTTTTTTTTGTTTGTTTTTTTAAGATTTTTTTTTTTCCTGCACCCAATGTGCGGCTCGAACTTACAACTCTGAGATCAAGAGTTGCATGCTCCACTGACTGAGCCAGCCAGGCTCCCCCCAAACATACTTGAAAGAATGAAAATTCCTTATTGAAAAGAAGTCATGCAACTATTAAAGAAAAATCTGACTAATCTTCATCCCCCCAAACTTATGATTCACCATCCTAGAGCAACATACTATTTAAAAAAAAAGTACAAGGGGCACCAAACTGGCTCAGTCAGAAAAGCATGCGACACTTGAGCTCAGAGTCATGAGTTCGAGGCCCACGTTGGGTGCAGAGATTACTTAAAAATAAATTAATTAATTAATTAATTAAAAAGTAACATATTAGCTTTAGGGTGAAAGAACATAAAACAGTAAGATGAGAAGAATGACAAGTTTTATGTCTTGAAAATGTTACCTGTATAATACACCAATTCTTCCCAGCCATGTTTATGCCATGCTGCATTCCGTATATCTTCCCTGGTCTGAAGATCCTTGTAAGCTGAAAAATAACCACACGGGAGATACAAGACTTAATCCAAACACACTGTCCTGCATTCCACTAGCTATGTCCAACAAGTACTGATTTAGCTGCTCAGCTGGTTTTCTTAAAGTAACTACTGAGGGAATTTAGTACTAAGCTGGGATAATTGTGAGCTGGTTATTCTGAGAAAAATTATGTTAGGCCTTGTAAGAGAAGCAAATAAACAGCTCTTTAAATTTTACAGTCTAGTGGATTCAAGACCTACCTTTCAAACCGAGGTTCTTCAATAATGTTAAACTCATAACCAGAAACTGTCAGACTGTAATTAAGCAATATTCAATTTTGTTCAACATTTCCAAAGCACTACAATTATCTGGGTGAGAGACTGTGTTCAATGCAGTGGAGAACAAAAAGACAAGTAAAGACAAGGTCAACTGTTGAGCACTGTGGAATACTCGAGAACAGAGCCCACAGGAACAGGGAGGAGACTGGAGAGAGGTGTCTGGAAGGTGTGATTTGACCAGGTGGGTCGGGCTCAGAGGTTGAAAAGAATGTCACTGACAGATAGTAACAGAAGACAAAGGCATGCCAGGTGGAGAGAAGAGCATGGTCAAAGGTATCACGGCCCTTGGTGTCACATGGTACAATTCAGGTATCTCATCTGGGTGCCTTGGTTGCCAAATCCCAGCCTGGCAAGATCCTTCCAACTACTCACCAGGGAAATGCCTCTTGACAGGGTCAGACAAGATTAAAAGGACAAGAATCAGGGCTTCTAGTTTCTCTATTCTGGGACACACACCCTATTCTTCACAGGGCTTCTTTCTCCTTATGAGAAGACCTACCTTTGTAGGTATAGCAACTTAATCACCTAAAGATAAAATTTCCCTCAACTAGTAATAGACTATAAATTTAGTACCTAAAATTGTGAAGAGGCTGAAAAACAGAAGGAAGAGAAATCTTTTACCTCTTACCACCCAGAGCAAAACAATTTAGCGTTCATATGATAAGCAGCAGCATCCAACTGAGGGCAGGTGCATGGCCAGTGCACTGTGTGGTGGCTCCCCCTTGCAGGGAACAGGTTGGAGAGGGCTGTGTTCTTTTTTTTTAATTTCAGTTTTTTAATTTTCTTAGTTAAAATTTTTTTAATTTGGTAAAATATGCATAGCAAAATTAACTTTTAACCATTTTAAAATGTACAATTAGGTGGCATTAAGTACATTCACAATCATCCCACTTTGTTATCCATCTCTGAAACTTTTTCACCATCCCAAATTAAAACTCTGTATCCACTGAACACTAACTTCCCATTTTCCCCTCCAGGCAGCCCCTAGGAGCCTCTACCCTGCATTCTGTCTCTATGAATCTGCCTATGCTAGGCACCTCATGTAAGCGGAATCTAATGTTTTCAAGGCTCATCTATGTTGAAGCACGTATTGGCATTTCGTTCCTTTTTATGGAAACAATGTTCTATTATATATACATACCACATTTTGTTTATCTGTTTATCCATCAGTGGACACTTGGGTTTGAGGCTTTTTAAAGGCAGGAAGCACTTGGTCATGTTCATATTACTGGGGAGAGGGAGCCCATAGATGGGGGTGGTGGAACAGATGGACGGGGCAGGGCCTGGAGGAAGGTGAGGAAGGAATGGCATCAAGTGCGAGGGTAAAAGGAAGAAGTGCTGTGTTGTAGAATGATCTGCTTTGAAAAAGCCAGAAGTGCCCACGGCTGAGCCTGGTTCAGTTGCTGACGATTCTAGGTGATGGATTTATCATTTGTGAGGCACAGGTACCTCACTGTGGTTTGTAGTGGTGAGGATTAAAGAGAATGATGCAGAAAATAACACGCTGGAGGTGCCCGATAAACACGGTTCTCTAAAAAATGTGGAAAAGTGAGGGTAAGTTTTTGGGGCAGGCTACTGAGAATTCATCTCTGCATATCTCGATGCTTTTTCCTATATAATAGGGTAGTGGACATCTGGGACACTGACTGGGGACAACAAAGGAAGGTAGAGAAGAGTACTGCCTAAGCAAAGACACATGCCGCAATCTGGCCGCTCTCCAATGCCAGAGCACCACACTCTTCCTGGCTTCTGCGTCTCTGCGTGGAGGAGCATCTTGGTGAACTCCTTGTCAACTGCTGTTGTGAAGCCTTAAGTCCTCCCCATGGGACGGAGTTGAGGGCCTATGCTCCCCACAGCTTCTGTGAGAGCTCTGCCACTTACACCCGCCAGTGTCTGTCTGCTCTGTCACCCGCGAGTCCCTATCCAGACACACTGGAAACCCTGACGTGAGTGGAGTGGGTACATGGCTTGCCCTCTGCCTGAGAGTCAAAGCACATGGCAACCCTGACCATCAAGTTCCTGTGCTCAGATACTGAGGGTGTCTGGGAAGGTGCGCAGGAGCCAAGCCTGAGGGGAAGGTGAGGGAAGAGGTCTGACTTTTCAGTTTATATCCTCCAGACAGACCACATAATTATTTAAAAAAAAAAAACAAAACAAAACGACTTCACCCCTACCTTGAACCCATAAAGGTTAAATTATGTTTAGTACAATCTCTAAAGGCAGGGACATATGTTTTGAAGATTTGTTCCCAAATCTATTAGATTTGACAACTCTGGTATTTATGAAGTCAAATCCCAGTTAGCTAGAGAACCAAGGTCCCTAGGACAACGTTGCACCTGATGCTCGTGGGAGCATCTATTATTTGGTGCAGGGTTTTCAGTTGCTTACACACCAGGGAGGCCCAGTGTGTGCAGCTGAGATCAGCAACTGGTTGAAGCAGTGATTGGTGGAGGTGAGGATGGGGGTCTCTTCCCCAGACCCTGATGGTGTAAAAACTACTCTTCTTGCCTCAAGCTATCCACTTCAGACTTAGGTCCTCAGCAGGTCTCTTACCATTTAGCCAGTCTGCACTACTTACAGTTTTCTGACCACTGTTTATAAAAATTCCCGTATCTCCATCACTGTTCTAGCTCTTCCTGCTTGACTTTACCTGCAACCTATTTAGATCTGAAAGTCTAGCTCATATTCACCTTTCACTGATTTTCCTCAACTACATGTTAGTTTATATCCCTTTAAGCGCTGGGAGTGCCCCGAATATAACTGTGTTACTGATCACACATTGCCTCGTGGCATATCCCTTATGTTGTCTTAATCCTTCATTAGCCCTGTCACTTATCTTTGTAAGCCTGCCATGCTAACACAGCAGGCTCTCAGGGTGCAGCGCGTGGTGGGACTGAGCAGTCAAACCAACGTCTCAGTTTATTAATATGGTCTGGAAATGATTTACACTTTTCATTTTTTAAACTTTAATAAATAGGGGTGCCTCGGTGGCTCAGTCGGTTGAGCAATGGACCTTGGCCCAGGTCATGATCTCACAGTTTGTGGGTTCGGGCCCCACGTTGGGCTTACTGCCATCAGTGCAGAGCCGGCTTCAGGTTCTGTTCCCCTCTCTCTGCCTTTCCTCTACTCGTATTCTCTCTCTCTCTCTCTCAAAATAAACAAACATTTGAAAAAAACCCACAAAAACTTTAATAAACATACAGACGTGCCCAGAATGTACCAAGCTATTACTTAGACCTAATTCCTGTTCTTAGCAGGGAGACAGACACAAATAGCCACACGTGATTACCTACATGATACTGGGCTCTGGGGGTTCAAGAGGAGAGTGACACTCATTAGGGGGGGAGAGGGGGCACACCTGAGTCAGGCCCTGAGAGATACTAACGATGGTGCCAAACAAAAGTGGGCAGGGTTGGAAAAGGTACACAGAGAAGGGCCTCTGGACAATGTAATCAGACACAAGGCAGGCAGCGAGTGTGTGGGGAGGTGTTTCTCTGGTAAAATGCAGGATTGTTTCTGAGGAGTCATGGGAAGTGTCTAGAAAGGGACAACAGTTTTACCATCTTCCCTCTCCCATGGCTGCCTGTTCCTTTCACCACTATTCCCACTCCCACGTCAGCTGCTAACGTGCCACAAATCTACAGGCTTTTCACTGTTGACCTCTTTCCTTGCAGACAGTTCATCACTGTTGACCTCTTTCCTTGTAGATAGACCAGCATTTACTTTCCATCTATGATGTTTGGATTTGCTATGGTGTTTAAAGTTACTGACTTGAGATGTGCTTTATTGCCTAGTTTAATTTATTTGGTAATGAACCCTGAAATCCCAGTAACACAAAAATGAAGGAAAAAACACATACCCCAAAGATGATGCACCATATATAGCTGCCCAATCTGAGAGAAGAATCCTCCAACTGCTTCATTACCATCCTGTCTGAAGCGAATTGCACGAGCCCTGGAAGGGACAATGACAGTGTTCAGATACTGAATCAGGTGCATTAAAAAGAATCAGATTTTTTCTATCCTCAGAGCAAGTTGTTCAATATGAAGACTGTTTTTTTAACTACCAAATGCAATTGAATGTTATTTTAATATACAGAACCTATATAAGATGTAAATGTACTTTTCTGTTACCAGAAGAGTCATTTTTAGGGGAAATGGACAGTAATGACTAAACAAAATCAATGTTTCAGAATACATGGTTGCACTCCTGATTCTTGACATAAAGTCAAGAAAATTGGCAGAGGATAGGACCTGTCAACTTAAACAGAATTGCTTCTCCAAGAACCTGCTGAGGGAAAGCGACAAAAACCTGGATATTAGAACACTCAAGATGCCAAGAGTTACTATATCTAAGGGAGACAGGGGCCACCCTGGAGAGTGGGGTTTAAGACAGAGGAGAAGGGGGCACACCCTCAAAGCAGCTGCAGACCATGATTTCTGAAGACACATGAGCTTTCTAAACTCAAAGGGAGATTCTTCAACCTCTTGGACAGCACATGGAAAAACATGAATGTGGAGCTTCCTGCTGATATACCATCACTATCAAAACTGGAACTGCCTCGTGGTATTATAATAGTGTTGTATGGTGACAGAAGGTAGCTACACTTGCCCAATCACTGTGCTATACACCTGAAACTAATTTAACATGCGTGTCAATTATACTTCAATAAAAAATGAAAGAAAAAGATTCTGCCTCTTGTTTTTTTTTTTCCCCCTTACCAGAATGAACCATCAGGAAAATGAGTACCAAATGGCATTCCTGTGTGTGGGAGAATATGTATATATATATATGTGTCTGTGTATAACATGAAATTCTGCTTATCTTGAAAAAGAAAACCAAAGCCGGAGGAATCACAATCCTAGACTTCAAGCTATACTACAAAGCTGTAATCATCAAGACAGTATGGTACTGGCACAAGAACAGACACTCAGATCAATGGAACAGAATACAGAACCCAGAAATGGACCCACAAACGTATGGCCAACTAATCTTTGACAAAGCAGGAAAGAATATCCAATGGAATAAAGACAGTCTCTTCAGCAAGTGGTGCTGGGAAAACTGGACAGCGACATGCGTAAAAATGAACCTGGACCACTTTCTTACACCATACACAAAAATAAACTCAAAATGGATGAAAGACCTAAATGTAAGACAGGAAGCCATCAAAATCCTCAAGGAGAAAGCAGGCAAAAACCTCTTTGACCTTGGCCGTAGCAACTTCTTACTCAACACATCTCCGGAGGCAAGGGAAACAAAAGCAAAAATGAACTACTGGGACCTCATCAAAATAAAAAGTTTCTGCACAGCGAAGGAAACAATCAGCAAAACTAAAAGGCAACCAACAGAATGGGAGAAGATATTTGCAAATGACATATCAGATAAAGGGTTAGTATCCAATTTATAAAGAACTTATCAAACTCAACAACTAAAAAACAAATAATCCAGTGAAGAAATGGGCAAAAGACATGGATAGACACTTCTCCAAAGAAGACATCCAGATGCCCAACCAACACATGAAAAAATGCTCCACATCACTCATCATCAGGGAAACACAAATCAAAACCACAATGAGACACCACCTCACACCTGTCAGAATGGCTAACATTAACAACCCAGGCAACAACAGATGTTGGCAAGGATGTGGAGAAAGAGGATCTCTTTTGCATTGTTGGTGGGAATGCAAGCTGGTGCAGCCACTCTGGAAAACAGTATGGAGGTTCCTCAAAAAACTAAAAATAGAACTACCCTATGACCCAGCAATTGCACTACTAGGCATTTATCCACGGGATACAGGTGTGCTGTTTCGAAGGGACACATGCACCCCCATGTTTATAGCAGCACTATCAACAATAGCCAAAGTATGGAAAGGGCCCACATGTCCATGGATGGATGAATGGATAAAGAAGATGTGGTATGTATGTATATATATATATATATATATATATATATATATATATATATATATACATACACACACACACACACACACACACACACACACAATGGAGTATTATTCAGCAATCAAAAAGAATGAAATCTTGCCATTTGCAACTATGTGGATGGAACTGGAGGGTATTATGCTAAGTGAAATTAGTCAGAGAAAGACAAAAATTGTATGACTTCACTCATATGAGGACTTTAAGAGACAAAACAGATGAACATAAGGGAAAGGAAACAAAAATAATATAAAAACAGGGAGGGGGACAAAACAGAAGTGACTCATAAATATGGAGAACAAACTGAGGGTTACTGGAGGGGTTGTCGGAGGGGGGATGGGCTAAATGGGTAAGGGGCACTAAGGAATCTACTCCTGAAATCATTGTTGCACTATATGCTAACTAATTTGGATGTAAATTTAAAACAATAAAAAATAAAAGAAGTTTTGAAAAGACAAAAAAAGAAAAACAAAACAAACAAAATAAGTGAATTCATCAGTTGCCTTATAGAGTCAAGGTACAAATTCTAATTCATCTCTATATCCTCATTTAAAAAAATGGAGATTTTATAAATGATATTTTTTTTTTTTAATTTTTTTCAACGTTTTTTATTTATTTTTGGGACAGAGAGAGACAGAGCATGAACGGGGAGGGGCAAAGAGAGAGGGAGGCACAGAATCGGAAACAGGCTCCAGGCTCCGAGCCATCAGCCCAGAGCCTGACGCGGGGCTCGAACTCACGGACTGCGAGATCGTGACCTGGCTGAAGTCGGACGCTTAACCGACTACGCCACCCAGGCGCCCCTATAAATGATACTTTTAATGATATAATAAAAAATGTTGAAAGGCTAGAAATGAAAAGTTTATAGGTCTTGTATATGGGATATTATAAAACATTGTGAAAATAAAAGAAAATCAGAACACAAAAAAAGAAATTGTGATTAAATTGACTAAAAATTTGCACTTGTCTTAAACTTTCCTTTTAAAATTTCCTACTGCAAGCGTGTCAGTTCCTTAAACACCTTCTTTCATATTTGTACCAACTACTTGATATTTAGTGATGCATCTGAAATCCTAAAACTATTTTTAGAAAATGTATGTTTCCCAAAAGCAGTTTTCTAGAATCAAACTTAAAAATGAAACAAGTGGCTTGAATGATACAGGGAGGTCACCCAGAAAAGCACAGCTGGAGACCGCCCACCACAGACTACCCAGTAAATTTACATCAACACGTTTTGGTCTAAAGTCTGTGATCAGGGTGTCAGAATTGACAGGACTTGGGAAGATAGATTCATTATAGTTAATTTAGAAGAGTTGGGGGCATATGAACAAGGATATCAATCTACTAACATCTACCGTGAGACAGTACTCTTGGGGGACAAGATATCTGAGTTGGCTTGACCAGAACATTTTTGTCCTGGAGGAAAACTTCATAGCAACTGAATTAGAACATCAAGGAAGCAGCGGGGTATAGGATCAGAGCAAGGGCAACCGCAGTGGGAGTGATAAAGCCAGCCTCCTTAAGATCAATTTGTACATCTCAGCTCTCATACCCATAAGCTCAACTCTGAGGGTGACCCAAGCTTTTAGGCTCTTTTGTGGTGAAGGAGGGATCTCTTGCTATTGCTCCCATGGGCTACCCCTAAATGATATTAAATTGTTTAACCTTTATATCTAGAATTAAGTGATTGATAGCTTCACAAAAATTACAAATCTGATTGGTAAATTATTGAAATTAAGCAGATCACTTTAACGTGCATTCTAACTTAGAGGTGGGGAAAAACTGTCTTTCACTGATAGTGATAAATATTCAGGATTATTAATTTCATTATGAATTTTTCTAATTCAGTTACAGTAGGCAAAGAAAACGTACTTGCCTTAGCCTCGTAATAATCAGAAGCATGTACTGAAGAGGAGATCACCATCTTAAATAGTTACCTATATGCCAAAATATAAATTGAATGCTGAGCTGGATTTATAAATAATTTTTTAAGTAACTGAAGAATAAATCTCAGTACTTCCTTGTGAAGGCCACGGTGGACAAATCTTTTTTTTTTTTAAGTTTGTTTTTTTGTTTATTTATTTATTTATTTATTTAGACAGCAGAATGCATGAGTGAAGGAGGGTGTGTGTGTGGGGGGTAAGACAGAGAATCTTAAGCAGGCTCCACACTGTCAGCTGTGCTGACAGTTGTGGGGTTCAAATCCACAAACCAGGAGATCATGACCTGAGCTGATAATAAGAGTTGGATGCTCAACTGACTGAGCCACCCAGGCACCCCCATGGTGGGCAAGTCTTAATTAGTAACATGCAAAAATAGAAATAATGAATGATCCTATTCTGTGGGCAACTAAATTATTACATTTATAAGGCCCCTCCCTAAAAAAGGTCCCTTAATAAAATGGTGCCTATAGGTACTAACTGTATAACAGTATACAATTAAATATGTATTTCTTAGTTTTCAAATTAAAAAAAATTCTAACTTGCATTATGTAGCCTTTGATGACCCAAGAAGAAAAGATTTATTAGAAATATGAATCATGGGGGCACCTGGCTGGCTCAGTTGGTGAAGCGTGCAACTCTTGATGTCTGGGATGTGGGGTCAAGCCCCATGTTGGGTACAGAGATTACTTAAAAAGAAACTCTTAAAAAAAAAAAAAAAGAATCACAGAGCCATTTTTTGGACCTAGATCTTAGAAATTATGTAGTTCAAAGCAAGAAATTTCAAAACTGGAAAAAAAAAAGAACACATGGAAGGAAATGGATAGTGCTTTCGTTTAAATCAAGGCTAGCAAAGCAGACCCTCAGACTAAATCCCCTGCTCTGTTGCTTGTTTTGATGGCCCAGAACCTAAGAATGATTTCTACATTTTTAAATGCTCGAAAATCTAATCAAAAGAATATTTTGTGATACATGAAAATCATGACATTCAAATTTCAGCAACCATAAATAAAGTTTTGTTGGAACACAGCCATGCTCACCCATTTACAAATAGTTCACGGCTGCTTGCACACTAAAATAGCAGAGTTAAATAATCGTTATGGACCCAGAACAGTCCACACAGCCTAAAATATATTTTTTTAATTTTTTATGTTTTATTTTTATTTTTGAGAGAGCCAGACAGAGAGAGACAGAGCATGAGGGAGACACAAAATCTCCGTCAGCAGAGAGCATGATGCAGGGTTCAAACCGGTGAACCATGATATGACCTGAGCTGACATCAGACACTTAACTGACTGAACCACCCAAGCACACCAAAGCCTAAAATATTTATTATTTGTTCCTTTACAGAAAAGGTTACCAACCTGATTTAAATAAAATATTCTCTATTCCTAATTTTTAAAGTGTTTCTTATTAGAAATTAGTGTCTCTAGGGGCGCCTGGGTGGCTCAGTCAGTTAAGCGTCCGACTTCAGCTAAGGTCATGATCTCACGGTTTGTGGGTTTGAGCCCCGTGTCAGGCTCTGTGCTGACAGCTCGGAGCCTGGAGCCTGCTTTCGATTCTGTGTCTCCCTCTCTCTCTGCCCTTCTCCTGCTCATGATCTGTCGCTCTCAAAAATAAATAAACTTTTTTTTTTTTAAAGAAATTAGTGTCTCTAATAAAATAAAACTGGTATTCAATATTTTCAAATGACTTCTGAACATGTATTAGGATGATTTTTAAACTGTCTTTTAAATTATGATTTAAAACATTCTGGCCACCTAGATTTTTAAAATATCAATACTTTACATTTTCTCGTATTTGTTTCAGACTGAACACCACAGAAACAGGTGAAGCTCCCTTTGCATTCTCCTCCCCACCCCCACCCACCCTCCCCCATGAGTTACATTCTGGAAGCAGTTACCTCTTTTGAAAACATGTCTTCCTGTCTATGGTTTTGTATTTCTACTTCATATGTATGTATCCATGAACAACAGTTCTATCTTTTCATATAATTGTTATATACAACTTGTTTATAGGACTCTTTTGTTACATCATTTAAAAATTTACCTAAGGGGCACCTGGGTGGCTCAGTCGGTTAAGCCTCCCACTTTGGCTCCGGTCATGATCTCACGGTTTGTGAGTTCAAGCCCTGCGTCCAGCTCTGTGCTGACAACTCAGAGCCTAGAGCCTGCTTTAGATTCTGTGTCTCCCTCTCTCTGCCCCTCCCCCATTTGCACTCTCTCTCAAAAATAAACAGACATGAAAACAACTTTACCTAAAAGACATCACGTTGTACACATTAACTAGCTCTTTCTCTTGAACTTGGTGTTTTCAATGCTTATCCATATGCAGATCTGTTTTACTTTAACCACCATATAAGATTCTACTGCAGAGGCGTGCCTGGGTGGCTCAGTTGGTTAAGCGTCCACCTTTGGCTCAGGTCATGATCTTGCAGGTCATGGATCTGAGCCCTGTGTAGTAGTAGATTCTACTGCATGAATATATATAATCTATTCCCCTCAGGCACAGAAGTTGTTTACAAGTTTGGCAACTGGCCTTGGCAAAGACCTTTTCTTCTTATGTAACCACTAGTTTCTGCCCTCTGTTCAACATTTACCAACCACCCAGGATGTGCCAGGTCTTGTAGACAGAGTTGTAGAACTAGAAACTAGAGACTCCACTGGGGTGACAAGTGCTCTAACAGAGGCATGGGGGCCAGGTATTTGGGGTGCAGAAGCCAGACACCTATTACAGCCTCAACTGTGTTATATTTATCAATGTCCTCTTTTTGAATTATTCTTGGTTTCATGGTATAAATTCTCTTTGGTAAGGTGTGTGCGTCATTAGCAGCTTTACTGAGGTATATTTTACATCCTGTAAAATTCACTTAGGTGTAAATATATATATACATGTGTATATATATATATATATATACACATGTATATATATATTTAGTAAATTTACAGACTTATGCAATCATCACAATCCAGTTGTGCTAAAAGATCCCTTGTGCCCATCTACAATCATTTTCTGTTCCCACCTCTAGCCCCAGGAAACCACTGATCTTTCTGTCTCTATAGATTTGCTTTTTCTGGATATTTCATACAAATGGAATCACAGAATATATGCTGCTTTGGACTCTTTCACATAGCATGTTATTGAGGTTCACCTATATTTGTAGTGCATATCAGCAGTTCACTTCTTTTTACTGTTGAATAGTATTCCATTACGTGGATGCAGCACAGCCTATTTTTCCATCACTCTGCTGATGGGCACTTTAGGCTATTTCCACTATTTGGTTATTATGAAATGCTATGATCACTGTATATGAGTTTATATGAATGCATGCTTTCATTCTCTTGGGTATATACCTAGGAATAGAACTGTGAGGTCATATGGTAATTCCATGTTTAACATTTTGAGTAACTGCCTATTTTCCGAAGTGGCTGTACCACTTAACATTCTCATCAGCAAGGTATGAGGGCCCCAACTGATTCACAACTTCACCAACATGTGTTATTATCTGTCTTCTTAGTGAAAGCCATCTGAATGTTTGTGATGTCTTCTCTCTTTGTGATTTTACTTTGCATTTCCTTAATGACTGGGAGTGTTGAGCACTTTTTCACGTGCTTATTAGGCATTTATACATTTCTTTTGGTGAAATGTCTATTCAAATCCCTTGCCCACTGAAAAAATTTTTTAAAAATTTATTTCATGATTATTTATTTTTTATTGTGGTAAAAAACACATAACATTAAACTTACCTCAGCCATTTCACAGTTTAGTAGTGTCCCAAACACTCACATTGTTGTGCAAGGGATCTCCAGAACTTTTTGATCTTGTCAAATTTAAACTCAATACTCACTAAACACCAAGTCCCCTCCACCTGGACCCTGGCAACTATTCATTTTCCATTACTGTGATTCTAACTACTTTAGAGACTTTGTTATTAGTGGAATCATATACTATTTGTCCTTTTATGAATGGCTTAACGTCCTCAAGGCTTATCCATATTGTAGCACATGGCAGAGTTTCCTTCTTTGAAAGGCTGCATAATATTCCCTTATATGTATATATCACATTTTCTTTATCCATTCATCTCTCGATGGATATTTGGGTTGCTTCCACCTCTTGGCTACTGTGACTAATGCTTGCAATGAAAATTAATGGGAAAATATCTCTGAGATGCTGCTTTGAATTCTTTTGATTAGAAACTTAGAAGTAGAATTGTTGATCATATGGTAATTCTATTTTTCATGTTTTGAGGAACCTCTGTATTGTTTTCCATAATTACTACAACATTTTACATTCCTACCAACTGCACAAAGGTTCCAATTTTTCTGTATCTTCACCATACTTGTTACTTTCTGTTCTCTTGATAATGGCCATCATAAAAGATGTGAGATGATATCTTGGTTTAGGGTTTTTTTAATCTCATTTGATTTGCATTTCTCTTATAATTAATGATGCTAAGCATCTTTTCATATGCTTTTTGGCTGTTTGTATATCTGTGAAGAATCGTCTATTCAAATCCTTTGTCCATTTTTGAAATGGGTTATTTGTCTTCTTATTACTGAGTTGTAGGACTTCTTTACATATACTAGATACAAGTCCTTTATCAGATATGATTTGTAAAATTTTCTCCCAGTCTTGTGACTTGCATTTTAATTTTTTAAATGATGCCCTCTGAATTACAAAGTTTTTAATTTTGATAAATTATAATCTATCATTTTCTTTCATGGATTTTGGTGTTGTATGCTTAACCTAGGTCACAAAGACTCTCTCCTACGTTTGCTTCTAAAACCTTTATGTTATGGTTAATTTTTGTGTATAATGTGAGGCAGGGGTCTAAATTCATCCTTTTGCAAAGATATCGAGTTGTCTTAGCACCCTTTGTTGAAAAGACTATCCCCATGGAATTTACTTTGGTGCATGTGTTGAAATTTACTTGGTGCATGTGTTGAAAATTTACTTGGTACAAATGGCTCATATTTATGAGTTTATTTATGGACTTGCACTTCTGTTCCACTGATCTGTATATACCTGTTCTTATGCCAGTACCACACTGTCTTGATTACTGTAGCTTTGTAGTCAGTTTTGAAATTGAGATCTGTGAGTCCTCCAACTTTGTTCTTTTTTAAGGTTGTGTTAGCTATTTGGGTCCTTTGCATTTCTGAAGCCTGCCGGGATTTTGATTGGAATTGTGATGAACCTATAGATCAGTTTGGGGAAAAGCTGGTAGTTTGCTACTTAAGTGAAGAAAAAAACCCCGAGCAACTGTGTCATTGTGGTGCTGTTTATGTGACAAAAACATTTCAAAAAAAGGTAATATCCAAGAATATGAAATTACTTAATGCAACACTGGGTTTTATTAAAAAAAAAAAAATAGAGGTGCTTGGGTGGCTCAGTTGGTTAAGTGTCCGACTTTGGCTTAGGTCAAGATCTCACATTTTGGGAGTTTGAGCCCCGTGTGGGTCTCTGTGCTGACAGCTCAGCGCCTGGAGCCTGCTTCAGATTCTGTGTTTCCCTCTCTCTCTGCCCTTCTCCTGCTCATGCTCTGTCTCTCTCAAAAATAAACAAACATTAAAAAAAAAAAAAACAGAGTCCTTATCTCTTAGAGATCTATACTGAAATATTTATGGATGACATGACATGCTGTTTGGATTTACTTTCAAATAATCTGGGTTGGGAGAGTTAGACCTAAGCAAGACCAGCCATGTGTTGGTAACTACTGAAACTAAGCGATGGGAATGGAAGGGGGTGGGTGGGGCAGGGAGATCCACGGTATTAGTCTCTCTAGTTTTGTATACGTTTGAAAAATTCTGTAATAGAAACATCAAACAAAACAGTCTAATATCAAATCATGGTTTTATCCCCAGATTTTATTCCTGAATTAACACTATGGCCTAAAATAATCTATTAATAAGATTACAAAGTCACCATTTGGTAATATACTCACCAGTAATTGCCCCATTCAATCATAGTTCCTGGCTGAAAAGAGATTTGGATTTTGAGTTTGTTAGTTCTGTGAAGAAATACAGGAACAGCAGTATAAAAAATATCAAATGACAAAACTAACTTAAAAATGAAGTGTAACAAAATAAAAAATGTAACAAAATATTATTCACTGCGCACATACCTATCCCATAGTGAGAGTCCTATTCTATTCTATTCTATTCTATTCTATTCTATTCTATTCTATTCTATTCTATTCTATTCTATTCTATTTCATACACGAAGACAATATTTATAGTAAGTCATCTAATTATGGTTATCAAAACCATAGTTGAGCCCATCCTCCAGATGTACTGAAATGATGATTAAGTTGTTGGTACCCATTCAGACTTTATGGTGAAATAAGAAAAAAAATTCAATTTAAGTAAATTTAACAAGGACATCACTATTTTTTTTCCAGTATAATGGTGAGTTATTAGACTACTAAGATCTACTGATATGTACTCCTTTTAACAACATTGCTATGTTGCTATCTGGGTTTTCTTTTTTTTTTTTCTTAAATATAATTTATTGTCAAATTGGCTTCCATGTGACACCCAGTGTTCATCCCGACAAGTTGGGGCTTTCTTTCTAGTAGTCACTTAGTGGGGAAACATCAAGAAAGTTTTAAAATATTATTCCCTTTGACTCTTATGGTGCCGTCTAACTTATTCAGCAGTCTCATTTTTATTATATAGAGAAGTACTGCTCTAGTTCAATTACAGTAGATGCTCTGTATTATAGCTAGTCCTGCATTTTAGGTCTTTCCTCTTAAAAATAGCAATGCTATATAGAAAAAAGTCAAATGACAAACATTATGTGTAAGATTATAAAAAATAAAAGAGCTTAGCAAAAGAGAAGGAATGAGAGAGAAGAAGATAAAAAAAAGAAAGAAGAGAAGGACTGGACAGGGGAGAAAATAAGCCAATCAAAATATTAAGCCAAACACATCACAAAATGTAAAGTCCACTTGTGTGGTAGGCATTGGGCTGCCAGTGCTTCCTCACAGAAGAATGGGAGGACAGCTGGTGGGTATTTCTGTACTTACTCGGAGCTGGTAAGATCGGAGTTCATATATATTCGGTCCTGACCGTGGGACAGGCTCATTCCAGAAACTGAACTCCAACAGCAGCTGATTCTTCCTAGAGAGAAGCATGTTGCTTCTTGCCTTGCGGAATTCCACAAATGCCTTTGAGGGAAAAAACATGCTCATTATATCTTCTAGTATTTACATATAAATCCACTTTAGTATCACTTATGTTCCTCTTAGAATACTATCAAAAACAGGGCCCCAGGTGGCCCAAGACAGCCCCAGTTTACATCCCGTTGAACCAGCATAATAACTAAAGCATTCATTTTCACTCTCAAAAGTGTCCAGATTTAGACACCAAACTACACGGCCATCTAATTACTTAAATAACAAAATTAACTACTGAAATAACAACTTAATCTCCTACCTTTTTAAGTCCTCCTAACAGTGTCTGACAACATATTAACAAAAGTGACATAGAGACTACAAAACACCAGATAGTCCAAAGCCACTTATATTTGGACAGGGAATCTACACCAAAGGTTTTCTTTCCTAATAATGGACGGCTGTTAAAATTCTCTTCATTGACCTGTACCTATTCCTGAAGGGAGTGGGGAGGACAGGGATGTCAGCCCAAAGGAAAGACTATGTGGTTGACAGTTCCTGAAGCAGGTATGTGTTAGGTAATCCAGGGCTGACTGTGTCTACTGCGCTGACTTACTGGCATCAAAGTACCAGTTTCTCAGTTTCAAAGTACAACTGATTTTATAGTAAGAACTGTTATGTTAACAGTATTACAATGGGTTAGTTATGTTTCAATACAACTTCAAGAATCCAAAGAGTAAAACTTTTATTAATGTTAAAGAATGGTGACAGAAAAGAGTCATTGAATTCTGTGCTATCATTTATTGTATCAGTCTGAATACATAAACCTTTTTCAAAATCATTACCTGATTTTCTCTGAGTTTATTCATGACCTCTGTGAGGGCTGGATAGCCTCCTTCGTACCTCCAGAGGTGGACTGAAATATATTTTGAAAGATAACATACATTTAGAGTTTTATGACACTCCTACCTTGAAAATATTCTATATACACACAACGTTAACACAGTACAAAACTGTGATATGCCATGTGGTAGCCTATGAGTACATCATAAAGTTTCAATATAGATTCAAGCGTTAAAACAATACAAAAGTAGTTTTTGTAATCAATTACTGGAGAAACTACTTTAGCCATAAAACTAGACTGACACTTGGAAAGCTTTGATTTTAAAAGCAAACATTAAATATTATGTATGTCGTTAACAGTAAAGGCTTAGGGAACAAGTGTTTATTCCAAAGACTTCTGCTTCCTACCAGCTTGATCTTGCTCGCCATACCACGTGTTCCAAGTCCCCACCAAAGTACAAGGGTAATGCTTATCTTCGTGTATCTTTGGCAACACCTCTTGACTTAA
The DNA here is from genome assembly GCF_024362965.1 of Panthera pardus. Lineage (NCBI taxonomy): Eukaryota > Metazoa > Chordata > Mammalia > Carnivora > Felidae > Panthera > Panthera pardus. The sequence goes on along the minus strand of NW_026526969.1, from coordinate 219,975 downwards.
AGAGAAGAAATAGCAACACCAATTAAACAACTGACAAGATTATACCAGATGGACAACACATGATCAGCAATAGGAAAAAGGCCATCTACTCTGTTCCGACAACTGACCTCAGAATATTTATGATACTATAATGTGCAGAATTAACATTTTAGCTGAATTCTACTATGCTCTAATGTCCCACTTATCGGAGGGTTAGGTTTCTGTTACCCAGCTACCTACAATCGTTGTAAACAACTCAAGGAAAGTGATAAAAATGGATAAGGAAGAGCAAAAGGTCCCAGGGTTCCAGGAACTACATGGATCTACTATTTGCTATTTCAGGAAAAAAAAAAAAAAAGTACCTAGGGACGGTGAAGTTTCTAAAAGCTATGTTCTGCTGGTTCCTGAGATAGGAAGGAGAGAAACACGAACAGTAGAAAAAGAGCATGGAAGAAATAAGAGAAGAAAGTAATGTTTAAGACAGGGGAGACAACAGAAGCAGCATAAGCAGGCAGAAGTAGCAGGGGCAGAGAATAAGTTGGCCATAAGAAGGGAGGAAGAAGAAAGAGCTAGAACACAACACGGTCTGGAAGCAACCCAGCTCTAACAGTCTCAGAGGGCATGGACATGGCAAAACAATCCAAATTAAAGATACAACATGGAGCATAAATTAGGTTCTATTCAATTCAACCAGCGGAGGGGATTTAGGAAGTATCACATAATCCCACGTTGAACACACACCCCCAATTCATTACCAGTGATCGTACAGGAGTAGTAGCAAAGCCATGGCAGGTCATAGCAGTGTATTAATTTAACAGAGGTGTCAGTACTTGGATCCACTGAAACCTTCCTATGGTACAGATTCGAATGGACAGGGAACAGGCATTAACTGTGCCACACCAAAAGAAAAGCTAAAATCTGCACACTTTTTGATAGAAAAATTATGATGAAAAAGTACAACAGAAATTCAACAATAAATGCAAAAAGATATCAAGGGTCAGAAATGGAACCTGTTCAAACTATTTGCTAACACTGAGTGATATTAAGTTACTGATCACCACCAGATGCTAGGGCACCAGAACGGAGTATACATGCATAGTTAACAGAGAAAATCTCAGAATGTTCTTATATTTAACTAAATGAAAACCCATGTATTTTTATGACTCAGTACAATGACCACACCATGTGTAATTTTTGAAATGCCACCCTTCAAAAAATACACATGATGTGATCATTGTAGTGGGTCAAAAATACTTATGTTTAGGGGCACCTGAGTGGCTCCATTGGCTAAGCATCCAACTTCGGCTCAGGTCATGATCTTATGGGTCGTGAGTTCAAGCCCTGCATCAGGGTCTCTACTGTCAGCACAGCAGATCCTCTGTCCCCCTTTCTCTGCCTGTCCCCTGCTTGTGCTGTTTCTCTCAAAAATAAATAAATAAACATTAAAAAAAGACTTTTTATTAAAATTTTTTTTTTAACATTTATTTATTTTTTGAGACAGAGAGAGACAGAGCATGAATGGGGGAGGGTCAGAGAGAGAGAGGGAGACACAGAATCTGAAACAGGCTCCAGGCTCTGAGCTGTCAGCACAGAGTCCGATGAGGGGCTCGAACTCAGAGACTGCGAGATCATGACCTGAGCCTAAGTCGGACACTCAACTGACTGAGCCACCCAGGTGCCCCAAAAAAAGACTTTTTAGAAATAACACAGGACTGATGGAAATCAGGGGTGGGGAAACATGGATTATGTAAAATTACTGGAAACGGGATTCCTTTTTGTCACATGACATGAGCAGGAAGTAAACAACCCCAATTTGGAGCCAGTGTAGAAGAAGAAAATCTAGACAGATGACCCAGGTGGGATCCAGAAAGGGGCTGGGGGCCTGATAATGGGACCTAGGTTTTTTACCAACACAAAGTCATATCCTCTTTGTTGGGAGCTCCAAAGCAGCCCTTGGAAGCCCTGGCCTTACATGAATGAAAGTTGTAAGGCAGGTAGTACTTTTACTCAGATGGGTCAGGCAGAACCTTAGCATTGGGGCCTCTAAAAACCAGGCAGGAGTTAAGTCTTTACGTACCAGAAACAGGGAGCTACTGTAAGTTTCAGGGAGAAGGAAAAAACATGATGAAGGAGAAAGCAGAACTCAGGTAGATCAATTTGACAAACTTCTGAGTAATGGATCGGGTGTGGGATAAGGTACAGGTATAACTTTGAGGCCGGGAAGGCAGTCAGCAAGGAGGCTACTTAGAAATAGGGCTCAACAAGAGAGAGGGAGATGGGAAAGGAAATGAAATAGAACCAAAATGCAGGTCAAATGAAGAACACACAGTTCTTAGCAACCAATAGCAAAGAACTAAGGAAAAGGTTAAATAAAACTATGGTGACTGACACATGTTGGAAGTGGGAAGGAAGAGCCAGGTAATTCTATATGTCGAGCATGAAGGAAGAGGAAGACACCCAGATAGAAATATGAATACACAGGAGATGAAAATCTGAGACAAGAGATGAAATGATACAAACAGGACAGGGAAGACAATCCAGGGAAACATTAGCAAAGATAAGAAATTCCATTTTATGAGAAAAGATTTAGAAATAAACATCTGCTTTATTTTAGGAACTTTTTTTTAATAAAGAGAACTATGCTGAGGTGATTAAGAAACTATGCTAATATTATATTTCATGAATCACCTCCCAAAATAAAGTAACAAAAGGTTTTTGTATCTGAAAATTATGCTGATTCTGGTGACAAAATCATTTTCTTTCTCATGAAAGTAGCAGATATAAAGGTAAAAATATGCTTTTTAATTATACTTGCTCACTATTGATCATTAAAATACAATTTGTTGGCTTAAGAACAAATGCACTTAATTCTCTCTTTAGTCTTAAAGTTTACAAATTCTGTAAGAGCATATGCATCTCATATCACGTGAGAATCTGCTGAAGGAACTTGAATCCTGGTGAGTGGAAGACTTGAGAAGAAATGGCAGATATATTCAAATACATCCAGGACTTTCATGTGGCAGTTTTACTTAGAAGTAAAACTGGAAACAATAGAGATCACAGGGACATGAGTTCTGATTCCTAACATTCAAAGCTTCCACAGATGGAATGCAATTAAACACAGGCAATCAGGAAGGTCTGCAGAAAGGACTCAAGCATGGACGAGTAGATGGACTAGATAGCCTTACAAGGTTCCTTCCAACCTTAAGAGTCTAGAACATTCTAACATCTGAGAGCTTATGAGATGAGTTAGTCATGGAGTCCTTAAAATCAAAATGCCCTTGGCAATCCCACGCAGAGCTCAACTTACGAGCCTCTGATCATTCAGCTTCAAGAAGAGGGATCAAAGATCTCACTCTGCTATCAAGTGTTAGCTGAACCAACAAATATTAAAATTGTTATTTTTCCCCAAGTAAAGGATAGTTTGGTATACACACCAAATTTTGTTGTATGCTTCTAGGCATTCCGGTTTAACATTGTGAACTGAAACAAAAGAAAATTCAACGATAAACTTATGAACGAAGGGAAAAAAGTCAACTATGAAGGTAGCAAACCCATCACTCACACTGTAATTTGTATAGACTGCTTGTTTCCTTTTTGGCTAGGAGATTAGAGTGAGCATCTTTTCTTGGATCAACTTTCCGGACAAATAAGGATTTTAACCAGCTGTCTTCTCGAGGCCTACTATTGGAGGACGTAAATCTCCTAGGGAATAACAAATATAAAAATTTTAGTCTCATCAGTGGTACAAAGATTTCAGTGTTTTCAGGTAATGTCACATACTACATTATTTTTATAAAATCAATCCATCCAGCAAACATGCCTTGAGTACCTATTCTAGGCACTGTTACAGAACCTGGAATACCACAAAATATTCACTCTCAATTATAATAGCATGCAATCTAAACAACAGGAGCAAAGTGTAAAAGATGTAACTTGTGGTTCTCTTAAGAGAGCTCTTTTTTTTAAGTTGTAAGTATAGTTGACAAACAATGTTGCATTAGTTTCAGGTGTACAGCATAGTGATTTGACAATTCTATACATTACTCAGTGCTCACCATGTTAAGTATAGTCGCCATCTGTCACCATACAATGTTATGACAATATTATTGACTATACTTCCTATGGTGTACTTTCCATCTCTGTGATTTATTTATTTTATAACTGGAAGTGTGTACCTCTTAATCCCCACCCCCACCTCCCTGCTGGCAACCACCAGTTTGTTCTCCGTATTTAGTAGGAGTCAGTTTGGGGTGACTGAGTGGCTCAGTCGGTTAAGTGTCTGACTTCGGCTCAGGTCATGATCTCATGGTTTGTGGGTTCAAGCCCCGTACTGGGCTTTGTGCTGACAGCTCAGAGCCTGGAGCCTGCTTTGTACTCTGTGCCTCCTTCTCTCTTCTGCCCCTCCCCTGCTCATGCTTTGTCTCTGCCTCTCAAAAATAAATAAATGTTAAAAAAAAATTAAAAAAAACAACTGTTAGTTTGGGGAGCCTGGGAGCTTTGGTTGGAGGAGCGTGTGACTCTTGATCTCAGGGTTGTGGGCTCAAGCCCCACATTGGGTGTAGAGATTACTTAAATCAATGAAATTAAAAAAAAAAAAAAGTTTGTTTCTTCATTCGTTTGTTTTTCAGATTCCACCTGTAAGTGAAATTTGTCTTTCTCTGACTTATTTCACTTAGCACAACTCTCCAGGTCCACCCATGTTGTCGCAAATGGTAAGACTGCATTCATTTTTTTAAATGTTTATTTATTTTTGAAAGAGAAAGAGAGCGAGCACGAGCAGGGGAGTGGCAGAGAGAGAGAGAGAGAGAGAGAGAGAGAGAATCCAAAGCAGGCTCCGAGCTGTCAGTGCAGAGCCTGATGTGGGGCTTGAACCCACAAACTGTGAGATCATGACCTGAGCCAAAGTCAGATGCTTAACCCACTGAGGCACCCAAGCACTCATGATCTCATTCGTTTTTATGGCTGAGTAATATTCCATTATATATATATATATATATATATATATATATATATACATATATATATATATGCACACACACACATACACACACATCTTCTTTCCATTCATCTGTTGATAAACATTTGGGTTGCTTCCGTATCTTGGTTATGGTAAATAATGCTGCAATAAACATAGGGATGCATATATCTTTTAAGTTAGTATTTTATTTTCTTTGGGTAAATACCCAGTAGTGGAATTAATGGATCATATGGTATTTCTTTTCTTTTTCCCTATATTCTTTATGCTGTACCTTTCATCCTTGTGACTTGAATAAGTCCATAACTGGAAACCTTGTACCTCCTATTTCCCTTGGCATTTCTATTTTTAAATAGAATATTTATCACAGAACCAGAACAAATAATCCTAAAATATTCTATTTAATATTCCTAAAATATTTTTTAATTTTTTTGAGGAACTCCATTTAGGAACCAAAAGGACCCTAAATAGCCAAAGCAATCTTGAGAAAGAAGAACAAAGCTGTAGGTATCATGCTCCTGGTTTTCAAACTGTCCTACAAAGCTATAGTAAAAAAAGAGAGTCCACTACTGGCATAAAAGCACATAGGTCAATGGAATAGAATAGAGAGGCCAGAAATAAACCCATGCTTATATGATCAATGAATCTATGACAAAGGAGACAAGAATATACAACGGGGAAAGGATAGTGTCTTCAACAAATGGTCCTGAGGAAACTGGACCACTTTCTTACACTACATACAAGAATAAACTCAAAATGAGTTAAAGATCTAAATGTAAGATCTGAAACCATGAAACTCCTAAAAGAAAACATAGGCAGTAAACTCTTGGACATCAGTCTTACCAATTTTTTTGGATCTGTCTCTTTGGCAAGGGAAACAAAAGCAAAAATAAGAAAGTGGGACTACATAAACTAAAAAGCTTTTTCACAGGAGAGGAAACCATCAACAAAATGAAAAGGCAACCTACTGAATGGGAGAAGATATTCACAAATGATCTATATGATAAAGGGTTAATATCCAAACTACATAAAGAATTCCTAAAACATCAAAAAAAACCCCACAAAAACAAAACAAAACAAAACCCACAATCTGATTAAAAAATGGGCAGAGGACCTCAATAGACATTTTTCCAAAGAAGACATTCAGATGGCCAACAGACACATGAAAAGATGCTCAATATCACAAATTATCAGGGAAATGTATATCAAAACCACAATGAGATATCACCTCATACCAGTCAGAATGGCTAGTTTGGTGAGGATGTGGAGAACAGGGAATCCTTGTGCACTGTTGGTGGGAATGCAAATTAGTGCGGCCATGGAAAAGTGTAGAGGTTCCTCAAAAAATTAAAAGTATAAATACCATACAATTTAGCAATCCCACTTCATTTGTCCAAAGAAAATGAAAACATTAATGTGAAAAGATATATGAACCCCTATGTTCACTGCAGCATTATTTACAACGGCAAAGACATGGAAGCAACCTAAGTCCATTGGTAGATAAACAGATAAAGAAGATGTGGTGTACATATGCATATACAACATGTGTTGTATACATATATAACTATGTGTTATATTATACATATATGACACACTCGCACAGATGCTCAGGAATATTATTCAGCCATAAAAAAAGAATAAAATCTTACCACTTGTGACAACATTGATGGATCAGGAGGGTATTATGCTAAGTGAAATAAGTCAGAGAAAGACAAATAACATACAATTTCACTTATATGTGGAATCTAAAACACAAATTAAAAAAGAGCACAGAAAACATACTCATAAATACAGTACACAAACTGGTAGTTGCGGGAGTTGTGGGGAAACGGTGAAATAGGTGAAGGGGATTAAGAGGTACAAAGTTCCGTTAACAAAATAAACAAGAAGATATAAAATACAGCATAGGGAATGTAGTCATAATACTGTAATAACTTTGTATGGTGAGAGATGGGAACTAGACTTAGGGTGATTTCATAATGTATATAAATGTTGAATCACTAAGTTATATGTGAAACTCATATAATATTGTATGTCAACTACACTTCAATTAAAAAAAATTAGAACCTGGATGAGACTTATCCTCTTCCTAATCTCACAAAACCCAATCAATGACAAGCTGTGTGCTTTTATCTTCTTCATTTTGATTCAAATTTCCACACAGTGAAATTTACTTTTTTGGCATAGTTCTACAGGGGTTTGGCAAATGCATAAAGTCATGTAACTACCACCATATGGAACAGTTCCTTCACTCCCTTAAACTCCCTTTTTTTAAAAAATTGAAATATAGGTGATACACATTGTTACATTAGTTTCGGGTGTACAACATAGTGACTCAACAAGTCTATATGTCACTCCATGCTCCCAAGTGTAGCCACCACCAAGTACCATACAAGGCTATTATAATACCATTGACTATATTCCCTATGCAGTATCTTATATATTAGTGGCTTATTCATTCCATAACCGGAAGTCTGTTATCTCCCACTCCTTTTGTAATCAACCCTTCTCCCCAGTTCCAACTGCTAACAACCATTCCTCTGTTCTATATCCCTATAGTTTGGCCTTTTCCAAAATGTCTTATTTATGGAGTGATACAGAATATAGCCTTTTGAGTCCAGTCCCATTCTTCTTGCACACTCCCTTTTACAACTGATGACCATCATCTCTGGCCAGGGTTATTATGGCATACTCCTTATAATTCTGATCTTTAACTGATCTACACATAAATGCTCTTTTCTGCCCTTTGCTAGATCATGCTAGGAGCAATAATGTATTGGGATTCCAAATGGCTACTATAAATGCTTAGGATCTTATCTAATGCTTCAAAGCAAGGTCAAGATGTTGACAGGTTGGTGTGAGGCTTTTCTGGGAGATTTCTATGGAAACACTACATGATTTTCTACGGACTATTTTCAATTTGCTTATCAGGCCTGCTTAAGGACGCGGACACCACAAAGCAAGTGTAGGAAAAGAGAGCGACCTCAGGTGTTAAGGAAGAGGACTTGGAATTTAAACAAGAGGTAAGAAAAACTCTCAGAAGATGAAAATTCCCCCTTGCTTCATGAGATGAACTTGAATATTCTATATAACCATAATACAAATTCCTATTTTTTTTAAAGATTTTATTTTTAAGTAATCTCTAAACCTAATGCGGGGCTCGAACTCACAACCCTGAGATCAAGAGTCCTATGCTCTTTCTACTGAGCCAGCCACGTGCCCTTAAATTACTATTCTTATTCAACTATGGTGCTTTAGAAATAATACTACTCTAAGTCTCAAATGTTTATTAGCAACCTTTTTCTTTTTTTGCTTAAAAAGTCAACAACCAGGGCACCTAGGTGGCACAGTAGGTTGAGCGTCCGGCTTTGGCTCAGGTCATGATCTCACGGTTCGTGAGTTTGAGTCCCGCGTTGGGCTCTGGGCTGACAGCTCGGAGCCTAGAGCCTGCTTCCTATTCTATGTCTCCCTCGCTCTCTGCTCCTCCCCTGCTCACACGCTGTCTCTCTCTCAAAAATAAATAAAGATTAAAATAATAATAATAAAAGAATAAAAATAAAAGAATAATAAAAAGAATTAAAAAAAATCAACAACCATTACACAGCAATTTTCTTTCCATAAAATGTTTTTAATTTAAAAACACTGTATATTAGCTAAAAACCAGGTAAAAACAAACAGCTAAAAACCAAATAAAAAGACTTCTGAATGATCTAAACTTACAAATATGCAAACAAATATTACACAAATATAATATTAACAATACATTTTCTATAATGATCAAGAAATATAAAAGTACTTTTTCAATTATTCAAAGATTAAAAAGCAGTAAACTCATATTTAACAGGTAAAATAACAAGTTTATACTAGTACTGTACATGTAATTTTTCTTGTAAGTGCATAGGACAAAAATATAGTTTAAATGGCATTAAATAGTTTAAATGGCATTTGTGAAAACAAGTTGGAATTTCTTCCACATTTCTTTTCCTGTATGTTAAAATGTCCTAGAATTAATAAGCATTAATGGTGGTATCTCTCAGGGAGGGAAGAGTTAAGGTAGAAGAGACACAGCTTTACTCATGTAATACCTGTATTGTGTTTTTCACATGTGTGTATTTTATAATTATTATTTAAGTACAGTTGACACACAATGTTACACTAGTTTCAGCTATACAACCTAGTGATTTGACAAATGTATACATTATGCTATTTTCACCAAGTTTAGCTACCATCTGTCCTGTTACAATGCAATTGCAGCATCACTAACTATATTCCTTATGCTGTGCTTTTACTTTTATGTGTGTGTGTATGTATATATATAAATGTTTATTTTGAGAGAGAGAGAGAGAGAGAGAGAGAGAGAGAGAGAGAACACGCATGCGAGAGACTGGGAGAGAGGCAGAGAGAGGGAGAGACAGAAATCCAAGCAGGGTCCGCACTGTCAGCACAGAGCCCTACACGGGGCTGGAACCCATGAACCATGAGATTACGACCTGAGCGGAAATCAAAGAGTTGGAGGCTTAACCTGACTGTGCCACCCAGGCATCCCTTACTTTTGTATATTTTTAAGTACATATCTAGCCCTATAGTAAAACTGTTTAAGGCACTTAGGATGGCACCTGATATATAGTGAAAGGTTAAAAAATTAAGTTTTTAAAACTACCTTTTCAATAAAAACAAACCTAAAGTTAAAAGCAATAAATTATACATAAAACTATTAGATTATATAAATAAATTCTGAAGAAGGCAATTCTCCAAACAGTCATGGTAAAACTTATGTCAATAAAAATGAAAACATTTGTTAATTTGTTTAAAGTGTTTCAAACATATCACATTTTGGGATATTTGCTAAATAGTATCATGAATACAATGGCTAGCATTAAAATTAGTGATACAAAAAGGAGAAAGTTTTAAGATTTGTTAATGAGACTATATAATTCCTGTTTTTTCTTTATTTTAGATTTTAAGTTCACTAGACAGAAATAGTGTTTACAAAGTTTTGGGGGTATTAAATAAATGTTAAGAGCTTAGGAAAAGCTATTATGAATAATTAAGAAAAGGGTACAATGAAAGTTTCTAAAAATATCAGCATTAGGGAATTTCATTTAAAATAACAAATATTCACCAAAGCAACCACTACTAACAGTTTTTAATGGGTCCTTCCAGAAATGCATAGACATGCATTATCATGTGTACATATAGATATTTAATTTCTATGGCATTTAATACTCTAAAAATAAGAAAGCATGATACAGAATTATTAGCAAATTAAATCTGGAAGGGGAAAATCCCAAAATAATTTTGTTCCTCTTCTTTAGAATGAAAGGGAATTACAAATTAATAAATTCATACTTCCTGTTAGGCACTGAATTAGGCAGCTTGTCTATGTCATCTCATTCAATCTTCAGTACAGTCTAGCAAGGTAAGTATTAGCTCATTTTAAAGCTTGGCTCAGAGAGGTTAAATGACATGAGCTAAGAAGTAGCAAAATGAAAATATAAACCTATGAAAATATGATGTAAATATGAAAATGAAAATCTGATCTAACTATAAAGTTCAAAATATTCTCACTAATAAGGGATGTCTCCCAAACATAAATCTCCCCAGCTGAGCATTCTCCCAGGTTTTAATAACACCAAAGAGATTTACTTTAAGATGGGTAAAATGAGGTAAGGGACATGAAAACACTGTAATATAAAGATAAGCCTAAGAAATAGTCAGCATCATGGGACACACACAAGAACCTGAAGGTATCTGCTTGTCAGCTTGGGTAGCAACTGTCTTGACAAATGAAAAACAGTTCAGTCCAGTCCGCCATTACCCCCAGTTGATTGTCAAACTCGGGAATCTTTTCAGTGTCAGGTGACCAAAGTTGCCCAGTGTGCCCGGTCCATCTAGCTGTCCAAGCTGAATCACGGAAAGGAGTAGAAGGAGCTATGCCAACAGCTGTCAGGGTGATAGGATCCGGGCTAGGGTTCTTTACTGAGAATGACAAACTGCACGATCAGTAGTCTTTATAACATCATACATCTGTTGTGTGGCACTTAACAGAGGGTGGGGTAGGGGCAGCACGTTCTACAAAACATTAGACTTTATTTTTTCCCAAAGATTTTATTTTTAAGTAATCTCTACACCCAATATGGTACTGGAAATTACTCGAGATCAGGAGTTGCAAGCTCTACTGACTGAGCCAGCCAGGCACCCCCCAAAACATCAGACTTTAAAGAGAATTAGCGTTATTTGCCAGACTCTGTGGATGTAAAGATGAGCCAGATGCCTCACCTATTTAGTCTCATAGGAAAAACACAGTAAACACCCAGACTGGTCTCAGATACCGCAGATTTACACACACACATGCTGTGGGAATGAACCTCTGGCTTGGCCTGTGAGGAGTGGAGGAACTCCAATAGAGACATTCTGGCTCTGTCTTGGAGGACCACACAGACAGGTGGACGAGGCAGGCGAGAATTCCAGTCAAAAGGGACAGCATGTCCAGGGGCACGGAGTCATGAAACTGGATGACATATTTCCGGAACAGCAGAGCTTGGTAAGGCAGGAGAACAGGGTGTGGAGGACGGTGAGAGAAAGAGTGGGAAGGCAAGGGCGGGGCCTTGGGGTTAGGCCCTTGTACACCATGCCCATTAGCTGGATTCTACCAGGTAGAATTCTACCTTATCTACCAGGTAAGATGCTAGCAAGTTTTCAAAAAAAGATCAAGGTGTGTAAAGCAGCCTGGCAGTGGTGTGGCAGGTGGACTGCAGCAATAAAGGCAGGGAGCGTGGCTCCTGGGCTTTCTGCTGGTTATCAAGGCCAGCAGTGCCAGGCACACAGGAGGCATTCAATACTCACCAGATAGCCTAAAAGATGGTTCTAGGTTATGATGTAGGCAGTGGGGATGAAGGGGAAGGAATATCTTCAAAAGATATTCCTGAGGTGAAAAGGAGAAGGCACAGGCCCTGACTAGGTATCTAGACAGTGTGGTGGTTTGGTTGGAGCAAACCATAGATGGGAAATGCATTTAGCGCTGAGACCACAGGATGAGGCAGCAGTGGTGAAATGCACTTCATTCATTTGAACACCAAATATCTATTGACTGTGTGCTGCATATATCAAGCCAGGCTGAGGATATAAAGATGAATAAACCTGGCCCTGACTTCACAGAGCTACTTGTCAGTGGGAGCAGACAGGCAACCATGATCACAGCCCACCATGAGATAAGCTCCTTGATGGCCACATAAGGTGGTGGCTGTGACAAGGGTGGGGGCAGAGGTGGGGGAAGAGATGAACCAATTCTCTGAACGAGTACTTGTTGAACTGAAGCCCTGAAAGATGAGGAACACTTGTCAGGTAGACAGACGCCCATGAGAGGAAGCAGACCTATACCTGCCAAAGCCAGGAGTTTGTGAATATGGCCAGAGATGAAGAGGAGAGAGGAAGCTGAAGGGCCTGATTCAAAGAAGAGTCGAGCATTAAAGTAGTAACAATGTCACTCCTCTACTCACCACCAAGCCTCCTGCCACCCCAATAAACCTGTCTTCCACACTGCTGCTACAGAGAGCCATTCTCTTCATTTTTAAAAACTTCAAACAGAGATGAAGGGACAGTATAATGAAGGCCTCTATACCCTGCATTTAGATGAAAGAATGATGAACATTTTATCAATTTTAAGTGTTTCTCTCTATACATATTTGCTTTTTTATTTTTACCAAACCATCTGAAAGTAGAGTACAGACATTGTGACACTTTATTCCTAAAACTTCAGCATGCACCTCCTAAGAACAAAGACAAAACCATGATATGATTTTCACATCTGAGAAAAAGAATAATTCTAATATCCACTCCATATTAAACTGTCCCCAACTGTTCCCAAAATGTCTTTTACAGTTTTTCTTGGCAGGGGTGGGGTGGGGTGGTATGGGAAAAAGAGGCACTGGGATCCAGTCAAGGTTCAAGTCAGAACTTTTAACAGGAAAAAGTTCTGCTCGGAATTCTTCAGTTGTCCCTTTCACCAACAGGTTCAAGACCTTACTCTTCCTTCACAGGACTCCAGACAAGTGTTGCCACCAGTTAAGCGAGGGGAGTGGTGGGAGAGAAGGTTGAGTGAAGACACACTGCAGGGAGAACTGACAGATCTTGTAGCTGGCTAGATGGGAGAGAGCAGGAGGGGCTGGGCTTGGGGCCACTACAGGGAAGATGTGCCACTACTGGAGACAGAACCCAGAAGGAGCAAGCTCTACAGGAGGAAGAGGAGTTCAATTTTAGGTTCAAAAGCAACCCAAGCACCTGTAGGACACTCGTGCAATGTCCACTAAGCAAATGAGACCCCAGGCCTGGCACTGAGCAGAGAAGAGGTACTGGCAAGTTAGTCTCCTGGGAAGACTCCTCCTTTCCTTCTGAAACCCCTCTTGTAAGGTCACCCACAGACCCCCGTTGTCAAAGCCAGTTTTCTGTCATCTTAACTTTGTAGCAGCATCTGGCACAGTTGCCAGCTCCCTCCTTGAAATACCTCCCCCTGGGCACTGCCACAAAGTGCCCTCACCGGCTGCTCTTTCCCAGTCTCCCTTGCTGCCTCTTCCTACATCTAGCCTGTGAACACATCTCAGGCCTGCTTCTTAGCCCCTTCTCTATCCACACTCTCTCTGCAAGCAACCTCATCCATTCCTATGGGTTTAAAAAATGTTCTATATGAAAAATTTCAATTAAATGCAAAACAGTATAATGAAACCCATGGATCTATCAACTTTTAGCATTCCTATATACCAGCAGCTCCCAAATGTAACCTGTAGTCCAGACATCTCCTTTGAGGAGTCCTATAGATCAAACAGGCCAACTGCCTTTCCATTTGAATAGCTCACAGCCATCTCAAACTTTACCAGGTTCAAAAGTGCTCTGGATTCCCCCCTCCACACCCTACAACTGTTCTTCCTTCTCTGAATTAGGAGCAAGCTCCCAGATGGCAAGGACCTTATTCACTGATATTTCCCAACAGCGCCCAGCATACGGTGGGCACTCATATGCTTATGGAACAAATGACTTTCCATAAATGGCACCAGCATCTGATCAGTTAGCCATTACCTATGATTCTGTCTCCTTTCCAAAATCAGACTGATATTTTTTATTTATTTAAAAAATTTTAATGTTTATTTTTGAGAGAGAGACAGAGCGCCAGTGGGGAAGGGGCAGAGAGGGAGACACAGAATCCGAAGCAGGCTCCAGGCTCTGAGCTGTCAGCAGAGAGTCCAATGCGGAGCTCGAACTCAAGAACCAGGAGACCAAGTCGGACACTTAACCAACTGAGTCACCCAGGCGCCCCCAGACTAATATTTTAAAAACACAGAGCAGATCATGTCACACTAGAATTTATATCTTTAAATGGTTTCCATGGTGCCCAGAAGAAAATCCAATTTCTCTAAAATGGCTTGTGAGACCTGGAATTATCCAGCTCCTGCTCCTTGCTACCTGTCCTCTAGTCACTCTTCCCTTCACTCCTGGGCTCTTCTCTTCCTCGACTTTTCTGGAGTTTCCCAGTATGCCTTCATCCTTCCCAGTCAGGGCTTTGCTGCACACTGACCCTTCAAATGTCAGCTTAACGTCACATTCTTGGGGAGGCCCTCCATGATCTCATGTAGTAGGTTCCCTGATCTTCTCTCATACCACCTACCTCAATCTGTAAGTCTCTATGAATTTTTACCTCTGCCATGGCCTCCTGCAGATAGTGACCATGGCTATTATGCTGAGTTTCACAAGACTTCAAAGACATCATTTACATTCAGTATTTGTACAATAAATGAACCAACTGGGTCTACATTGAGTCCTAAAGAACACCTACAGTTGAGGCAGATTAGCACCAAGGAAGGGGCAGTGGTCCAACGGTACAGGGGGCTTGAGAAAGTAATCCAAGAGCCAACAAGCTGGACAGAGATAAGGACTTTAGATTCAAAAGCATTCGGCCCCAGCAGGACGTGGGGGTACTGGACAGACCCAGGTCCAAATCTCCAGTTTACTAGCTTTGTGACCTTGGGCACTTTAGTGTCCAAGAGTAGTAGAGTAGTCTTTTGGGTGAATACGTTCAGCCTCAGAGGTCTTTTTTGGAAAGAAGAAAATATGAATTTCACAGGCTCATATCACCTGTGTGAAAAAAAAAAGACACACAGGAGATGCTCAGCAACAGAAAAAAGGAGGTTGATTTGTTAATCAAACTGGAAACATAAACATCAAATTTGGAAATACAAGTTGGGCATCAGTCCTAAGAAGGGTGCTGAGCCTGAAGCCTGACAACCTTGAGGTCAAATGCCTTTTCTAGCTAGGTGTCTCACCTGCTTTGAGGTTCCATCTCATCTGCAAAATGCAGATCCTGCTACTTCTTAAAATTGCTACTAGGATTAAATTAAATAAGCTCTCTGGCCCACAGTAAGAGTTTAACAAACATGCAGTTCCTTTACTGACAACTGAATTTTCTAGAGGCTCATTATTTAACCACAAACAGAAAACGTTTAAATTATCCAATGTAAAGAAAACAATAAAGCAAATCTACGTGTAAGTTAGTTATGAGCTTGGTTTCTGAACATGGAATATAGGACATGGATACATCAAAGGCATGAATTCAGAAAACCGAATACTTAATCCAATGAGGTTAGGAAAAAACGTGTAAACTTGAACCCAACGCCTACTTAGCGCTGGTAACTGTTCATACTTTTTGATCCGTTACCTACTTTTCAACGCAAGTCAAAGGCTGTTCGTAGCACTGAGACCTCCCCACCACTCCCCCTGTGCTTCACTGAAGGTTCAGACGGGACAACGCGTTATTTTAGTTCTTCACAACCTAAGAAAGAGGTGAGTAGTATCTCTACTGCCATTTGCAGATGCGGACATCAAGGCTTTGCGCGGGCACGTAGCGTTCTCTGGGCGCCCACGAGAAGCCGGAGGCCGAGTCCAGGGCCTGGAGCCTCAGCCGCGCGCCAGCCCTCCGCCACCGCGCGGGTCGCGCAGGGTCAAGGTCCCGAAGGCCGAGCCCGCACGGCAGGCGGACGTGGCCTTGGCGCCGAGCGCCGTCCCCGCCGTGACCTTGAGCCCGGCCCGCCGGGAAGGCGCTCCGACTCCGCCAAGGCTCCCCCGCCTGGCCCGGCCCGGCCGACAGCGGCCTCGGCCCCTGCCGCCCCGCAACCCCTGCGGCTCTGCCCCGAGGGAGCGCTGCCGGGCCGGGGCGGAGACCCGTGCCGGGGACCCCGCGCCCTCTGCCCCGCGGCGGCCCCTCCCCGGCCGCTCCCGGAAAGGGCGGCGCTGCTCACCGGAGCACTGGCAGGAGGCTGCAGGGGGGGGCCCGCCGCAGGAGACCGCCGACCCAAGCCGCTCCGCGGGCGTGCAGTACTCGCGCCGCCATCTTGCTCTGGCGCCTGGGCTCCCACCGCCCGGGCCGCCGCTGACGCCGCCGCCGCCGCCGCCGCCGCCGCCGCGACCCCTCCCCCGGCCAGGCCCGCCGAGGCTGGGGCGGGGCGGGGCGCGCAGCCGCTGCAGCGCCAGGCGCCGCCGCCAGGGGAAGTAGGGCCCACGGTCCCGGCGCGAGGAGGTCCTGCAGCTGCGAGAAAGGAGCGCGAAGGCGAAAAGGACTGCTTTACGAGACAATCACCAGCGAAAGGAGCTGAATGTCCAGCGCTAGAGGACCATGGGCAAGGCTTTAATGTACATGGAAAGATCCACAAGAAAAGAGTAACACTGAGTTCAGGCTTCTCCCCAAAACCTTTTGAACTTTGTACCATGTAAATACATTGCCTTTCAAACCGAAAACAAACCCAAAGCAACGCTTTAATAAAAACACTCTAGATGAAAACATAACTCAAGTTATCTGGTGGTCTCGGGACTACATTGTTCCTGTTCCCTGTTCATATCAACACTGATGGGCGCTCGTCGCGTCTCAGTCGTCAAGCCGACTCAGTCTAGTGGGGCAGGATGTGAAATAATTGGCTCCAGTGTGTCAAGTGTTGAAATGAAGAGGTTCACCAGACGGGAAGGGGACACGGACAGGCGAGACTGTAACCGGCGGTGGCTGTGAAGCGGAGGACAGAGCCGAGTTCCTGGCACGATAGCGCGGTCCCAAAGGAAGAGTTGACCAGTGGAAGGGAGGATATCTCCGGTCAAGAAAACAACTTAAACAAAGGCGTGGGTCGGGTGGCACTGTTTAGGGAAAGTGTATCCTGAGTAAAAGAGCCGCAAATGTAACCTTGAAAACTGCAACCGAGACTAGGTAGGCAGAAAGGGAGCTAGACAGTGAGAGAAGGGGGAGAAACAGGGAGGAGAGACCCCAGCCACCAAGGGGAGCACTGTGCAAGAATCTGCAGAGGCCAAGAGGGAAATGTCCTCAGGACTGGGTGGGTACCTGGGAGGTCTGTTACCCTGGCAGGAGGGGAGAGGGCAGCAACTGGGCTTTTGGTCTGAGGGGTTCTCTGAAGCTAGTAATCTTGGAGGCAAAGGAAGCATTGGAGCTTAAGGGGTGCAGTTTTCTGACTGGGGGAATATTTGAACATGTTAATATGGCAAGGAACCACCAGGAAGGATTAAAAAGGGGTCCTGTGGATGGAGGAGAGACAACAAGGATTTGCTCCAGATCAGGGAGATACGGGTCTCTTGGAGGCCAGTGGAAAGGAGGCCAAGGGACAGGGGACAGGAGTCCAGAGGCTATGTGGCTGAGCAACAGGCTTATGATTAGTGAGCCTGTAGACACTTCGACCCAAAAGGGAGCTCTCCCCAGGGCAGAAAGGACATGTCCCAATCCTCCACAGTAGGAGGGAAGCCTCTTTAAGCCTGTGGTGTCATTGTGCCCTTGTGACTTTCTCACACATTCTCCCAACTTCTCAGCTTTTTTTTTTTTTTTTGAAGAGATGAATGCTTTTAAATGTATTTTCCTGAAATGTAAACTTGGTAAATATTTCTTGGTAGACCTTGCTTTTGTGCTATTTAGTATTAGGCCACTTATTCTGCATTTTTCTTCTCCACTGTTATCTTCCAATATTTTTTACTGGGGACATGTACTTGTATCTCACAGGTGTATATGTCATAGAAGAAATATTGGGCATCTTCCTGGAGCATAAGTTTTACACCAAGATTATTAGGAAAAATATCTTAAGAGGGATGCCTGGGTGGCTTAGTCAGTTGATTTCGGCTAAGGTCATGATCTCAGGGTCATGGGATTGATCCCTACGTCAGGCTCCACGCTGAGCATGGAGCCTGCTTAAAATTCTCTCTCAAAAAAAGTAGAGTATATGTAAGCATTTTAAATATTTGAGGTTTTTGCGATGGCTTGTACAGGTGCAAGGTGGAACCCACATTAACTCCACCTGTCAGAGACCTAGACACTCTTAGATGATTCCCTTTTGCTCACTCTCCTGGTATCAAGCTCTGAGAGTTCTACTTTGGAACATCATTTATCCAACCTCTTTTCCTCACCCTACTCAGTTTGTCTTAGGACCAGTCTTTGAACAGGTCTCTTTCCCTCTAATCTTTCCCCTTACAGTTCATTATGTAAATATATCATACTCTTTTAAAAATGTAACCTGCCACCACTTACAGTATAATTTCCACCTGTTTCTTTACCTGAGCCCCACTCATGTTCAAAGTGTCCCAGCAGTCCTCATCGGCTTGCAGAACCCCTTGGTTATGCTTCTTCTTCTCATAGTTTTGGGATTTTACATTCTTCCCTCTACCTGGAATGCCCTTTCCACAACCCTTATCTACTAGCCCGGAAACTGTTCCTTTAAGATTCAGTTCTAGCACTATCTAGTCTCTTCTGGGAAGTTGTCGTCATTTCTCCCCACCCATGTGCTTCTCTGCTATGAAGGCAGCTGTACATAACCTCCCCTACTAGATTATGAGCATTGAGAGGATAGGCAGTGCTTGTGGTTACTGCTGAAACTCTGTACTTGTATAATACACGTATTAGTTGAAACTGAAATATGCTCCAAATCTCTTCCTAGGAGCCAGGAAACTGGAATATGTAACTCAATGTTTCTTCAGGTCAAAATCTAGGTTCATAGTTTATTAATAAACAGCAACAGAACTCAAACTCTCCAACTCAAATGCACAGTATGAGGAACTCTACAATTTCATCAATGTATCAGATTTTATGAATCCACTCCTATTTATATTTAATACACTCTAGAATACAGGATGAAAGAAAAGTGACACAGAATTTTCAAGTTTTATTTTCTATGTGTCGACATTCTTATTATAAGGTCTGACCCCAACCAGACTGCTGATTATTTCCATTTGTAATTGGTTAAATCAAAGAAATAATTTCAGGGGCACTGGGATGGCTCAGTCGGTTAAGCAGCCAACTTCAGCTCAGGTCATGATCTCACCATTCATGAGTTCAAGCCCCAGGTCAGGCTCTGTGCTGGCAGCTCACAGCATGGAGCCTGCTTTGGATTCTGTGTCTCCCTCTCTCTCTGCCCCTCTCCTGCTTGCTCTCTGTCTTTCTCTCTCAAAAGTAATAAACATTAAAAAACAAAAACAAAAACAAAAAAAAAAAAGAAAAATTTCAAATTAGTTTCAAATATATACCACCAAAAATAAATATTCACTTAATGCAGTCTTCTGTTTTAAGATATCAAAAGGTATTTTCCTCCCCAAATAAGGGTTCTAAGATAAATTCAAGATTCCTTTGAATGGAAAAAAAAAAAAAAAAAAGATACACCTAAAAAAGTGAGCTTACAAAACAATGCAGGGGATTACTAGGTACACTTCCTGTAAGAGGAAAGTATGTCCAATGAAAAGGAAATTTCAAACATGACCTTACACTCATGAAAAATTTTAACAAGGCCTTTACTTCATTTACTTTTAGCTATTCCATAAATACCAGAAGAGAAATTGGACAGTTTGTAATGAAATTTAGAAAAATTTTTTTCTGTAAAGCAAACTTATAAATCTTTCCCTTTGTCTCCTTCCAATCGTCCTTCACTGTGCTAAAGAGCTATTCAGTTCTTCCAGATTTTTGGTTAAGCGGGTAGTTTCCAAGCTGACTGGGCTTTCCAGGTAGGTAGTTCCTGCACAGGGTTTTCCGGTCACTGGATCTATGACTTGTCCAACTTTGAAAACGATCTCGGCCAGTTCATGTTTCACATGCTTTGTTCGTGGGACAGGTAGAGCTTTGAGAAGCACGATATCCCCAACTGTGCACTGCTGAAGAGCATCATGAGCAAAGTAGGTTTTTCGTTTATTAAAATACTGTTGAGAGAAGTAGGAACAAATCAGTAGTTCCCATCTGTGATCTGACAACGCAGCATAGAATATAAAAAGTAATGCACAGAAAACAAGCTGGGACTTGGGAAAAAAAAGATAATACACTCAGGAGGCTTCCAATACAAAAATTAACTGCTTAACTTCTAGAAAATAGCAATGACTTTCCCAGAGTGGATCATGTGCCTGAGCTCTCCAGCCTATTACCTTCAGTATCTTTGTCTATTAATCATCATCCTTCTCTATACTATTTAAACTCTTCCTTCCTAGTGGAGCCTTCTCTCCAGCCTTATGAACATGCTACTCTCACTACTAGCTGTGTGATTTGGCACAAGTCACTGAATCACTCCAGGCTTAGTTTTTTTCACAACCTAAAATGAGGCTCCACTATCTGCATCTCTAAAGTTATCCAGATAATTAAATGTTCTAAATATACACACCACACTTAGCTCCATGCCTGGCTCGAAGTACTGCAAACAAGCCACAGATGCTCATAACAACCTTGCTGCAGAAGGTGCTCTCGTTTTACAAATGAGAAAACAGGCTCTGGAGTTAGGTAATGTGCACAGCTAGTAAACAACAGTCAATATTCACGCTAAGGTCTTCTGACTCAGGCCAATGATCAGGCTGTCGTCACTCTTCAGCTTGTTCCTGTGTTGTTGTTAATAAAAGACAACTTTATTCTTCTCAACTCATCTGGCCTCCCCTTCCCTTAACCTTGTTACCTCTGCTCCTGTGTTTTTGATCCTAGATAACAAAGAACATTTCTACCTACCTGTGTGCCCAGTCTTGAATGCAGAACTGTCCTTGGCACTTTCCTCTCCCTCCCTTGCACATCTGACAAATCAAGGACTCTGTCCCTTCTTTCCGAAATCTACTTTTCCCACTGCATTGCAATTGCTTCAAGGACTGTTCAGGTTCTTATCATTTCCATTCTAGACTTTTGCAATAGCCTTCTTACCTATTTCCTTACCTCCTGTCCTCATCTCTATCTTTATGTTTCCAAGTGTGTCTTTCCTTTGCTTATAGGATGAAATCCAAAAATACTACATAAAAGGCCTTTCTCAGCCCAGCTCCTACTGTTCTTGTATTCACTCAACAACAGTCAATGCCTACTTAGGATCAAGCTCTGGACTCAAACATGCCAAACTACTTGTTGTTCCTGTACAATGTCATGCCCTTTAATGGCTAAAAGAACTTCCATATACCACTCACCATGGCCAAAATGACTCCCCCAAATGTGGTCCTTTGGATAAAAGCCTTTCTGAGATTCAGCTCAAATGTCTTTGAGGATGCTCTCTTTCAGCAATGTGGAAAGAAAGAATCAGCTGTCCTGCTTTCTGCTCCCAGTACTTTGCACACAGAAGTACTGTATCAGTTATCAGACTGAGTTGAAATTAACTGTATGTGTCCTCAGAGAATGAACCACGATTAATTCACTTTGTTATCCACACAGATCAGCAGACGCTCAGTGCATCTGTACTGACAGGGAATGGTTTCTCTGTTTAGAACCTGTAACATGTTGGTGATTTATCAATGCCTTCTGAAAACAGGGATATTCCTCACCTTTAATAAGTAGGGATCCAAAACAAGCCTGGTCACCCTCACTTTAGCTGTTTTTTGCATTGCTGTCCCAATCACCTTCCCCACGATCCATTTGGCATGGACGGATGAACGAACTACTGACATTATGTGGCTTTGATCACCTAAAAAACAAATTTCAAAATTTAACATTCTGGTTGTTATGACTCACCAAAGGAATTTTGTTACTAGAACTGCTGAAGGTCAGAAACAGTTTTTGTTGACCTTCTGGAATCACCACTTTAGAGATACTTACACGTTTCACTATTTCCTTAACCCAACCTCCCATCTTTATACTATTTACAAAGCTGTCATTTTAACCTAAGTCGCCGTGTCCCCCTGTGCAAAACGGGAATAACAACAGGGTCTGCTCACAGGAGTGCTTTGAAAGTTTAACCTGTAAGGAGCTAAATGGCGCGAATAAACGTGGGCTCTTACTGGCGTCCCTTTCTTTCCTTCCGCTGGCTTGCGTCTCCCCAGAGGCTCACAGTCTGGCCACACGAGCGCACAAGGCCTTGGCGGAGCGGCCGGGGTGTCCTCCCCACTTAAGGAGACCTTGCCTTGGGGCTGCCTTCTTGATCAGTTAATGCCGAGTCCAACCCGCCTGGGGTAGGCTGGGGGTGATTGATCCTCCCTCCCCGCACAACCCCGGGGTCAGGCAACTTCCCTTGCTTCCAGGCTCTAACCCGACGACACCTTGCGTCCCGGGATTCACCCTCCGCAACAGCGGCTCCCATACCTCGACCTCCTCCTGGCTTTACTTTCACAGCGCGCGTCCTACTGAGGGCCGGTCGGAACGTGATGACGTCAGTCCCTTGCAAGTAGCTCCGCCTCGGACCGCCCCTCTCATTGGCCGCGTGTTCCCTTAGCCATAGGCGGGCGTAAGGGCAGGGCTCCGCCCACCCCCCCTTAAAGAGAACCGTAGACCCGGGTCGTCCGGGGAGATGTACATCTTCTTTCTCCATGCTGTGGGCGGCTGGAACGTGGAGCATTCCGGTCTTTCATTTAACTATTCTGTTCGGTTTCCTCTTTTTAAGCTGAGCTCCCAGGCTTGGACAAGGTCTTCCAAATCAGAGGAACCTCATTCATTCATCAAAAACTGAAACATTGGACACTAAGTGCATTCTACCCCCACAGCTGCTTTTAAGATAAACTTCGGCAGGTTTTTGTGCCTAATATGATTTTAGGTGTTATTTTTCAATATCTGTGAGACGGAGAGAAGTCCAGTATCAGCACATATTTATGTGTGACAATTATGAAGGAGTTAGATGGGCCACGAGCAGACTGCTTGATAATGCCTTCTCAGATAAAAAGAGGACTGAGAATGTATTAGGAAGTTAAGAGAAACAGAAAACAATAGGCTACTGGCACAGACAATTTGAAGACCAAAATATGGGTGTGGTCAATTGTCTTTGACCATTGAAACATCTTAGCAACTGGTGAGAGAAGACTGGGAAAATAAGAATTCACCCATACATTAGTTTGTCCAACACTCATTTCTTTCTTAGCAAATAGTTATAAAACACTTCTAAGACTCTGTGCTAGGAAAAACGATGAATCGAAGAAGACTCCACTCTCTAAAAGCCCACAAAACCGTGAGTAAAACAACCATAGGTAATGGGAACCTTGAGAAAAGAGTGTGTAACTTTGCAGAGAGAGGAGACTTGATCAATACATAGCCCCTGGCCAGGGTCTATAGCTTGAGAATAGAGGGACATGGGATGTGGGGAGGACATTTGAGGCAGAAAGGAGAGCATGTGCAGGGGTGCTGGGGTTTGAGAGACAGTACGCGAAGGAGTCTGATACCACCAGGATATAGGGTTAGGAAAATAAAGGCAGGGATTGAAGTTGCTCAGGGATAGGCCTCTATCTAGGAAGCATTTCTTGTTTGGGGCCTCCCTTTTTCTTCTAAGTGATAAGAAGCCTTTGAAAAATGTGAATACTTTAGCTAGCTTTCAACATCATTGTGGTAGGAGTGTGGAAGGCAGAATAGAGGTTGGAGACATTGGAGTTTGGATGCTTTTTCAGGGGATGGTGAAAACCTAAATTGGAGCAGTGGGAATGGAAGAGAGAAGATGGGTTGGAGATTTGATTGCGAAATTGGTCATGTGAAGCAAGGGGACAGAGAGGAGGTAAGTGTGTGTGTGTGTGAGTATGGCATAGACAACAGAAATTTATTTTCTCATAGTTCTTTTATTTATTAATTATTTATTAATTTATTAATTTATTTTTATTTAAATTTATTAATTTATTTTCTCTAAAAGTCTAAGATTGAGGAGCTGTCAGGGTCAATTTCTGGTAAGAGCTCTTCTCCTGGCTTGCGGATGATCACTTTCTTGCTATGTCCTCACATACATAGCCTTTCCTCTGTGTATGTGTGCACAGCGAGAGAGAGTGTATTCTTTTTCTTCTACAAGAACACTAATCTCATTGGATTGGGGCCCCACCCTTTTATGACCTCATTTAATCTTAAATACCTCCTAAAGGTCTTGCCTTCAAATACCATCACATTGGGAGTTAGGGCTTCAACATGCATACATGGTGGGGGGCACAATTCAGAACATAATAAAATCAAAGAAACAAAATAAAAGCCTTTCAGTCTTTTAAAAAATTTATTTATTTTTAGAGAGAGAAGAGAGCAAGCAGGACAGGGGCAAATAGAGAGGGAGACAGAGAATCCCAAGCGGGCTCCACACTATCACTGCGGAGCCTGGCGTGGGGCTCGAACTCACGAACTGTGAGTTCATGAC
The DNA here is from genome assembly GCF_024362965.1 of Panthera pardus. Classification (NCBI taxonomy): domain Eukaryota; kingdom Metazoa; phylum Chordata; class Mammalia; order Carnivora; family Felidae; genus Panthera; species Panthera pardus. Next base: position 195,462 of record NW_026526969.1, on the reverse strand, counting down.
CTGAGCCAAAACCAAGAGTCGTACACCCAACCAACTGAGCCACCCAGGCACCCCAACCCTTGTAGTCTTAAATTCGATTTAGAAATATTGTATGAAGTCATGATTTATTTTTCTCAAAAAAAGTCTTTCTAAGAGAGTCTACAAACCTAGGAGCAGTCAGTACCAAGCACATTCCCTGAAAGAAACCAAGGGTCCTTGAAAAATGACTGACTTCACATCTGGAGCAGAACTGTATGTGTTAAACTTGGGACATGTTGTGTCAGAAATCAAGGAAACTATTAAAGATGAATGAGGTCAGGTCAAAAGCCAACCTGAAGGAGTATTCACTGAACTAACATGAGATTATGTGAGGCTAAAAAGAATTATAAATGCAATGGATTGAAAACCATAAGACATATAAAAATCTGTGAGTTCATAATGGTACTTAAAAATAAATCCTCTGGTTGCTTTTGGAGAGTCCTAGGGCACCAAGTCAATAATTTGAAAAACACAAGAAATCAATATACCATGAAATATGATTTCAGATTTCAGTGCATTTCAGAATGACCTAATAATTGATACATAAGGAATGACAGAATTGGAAAACATTTTTTGCAACAACTAATGGATAATGAATAATATCAACAATGTTAACAAAATCATTGAAAGATTAATGTGGAACTTTGTAATAAAAAGAGAAGGCTAATACTACCTGAACCATCAATTAATTTTATCATCAGTAAAAATGAGTCAATTAGACATTATACATCTTTTGATGTAAAAGGAAAGAAAGCATATAGCACTGATTATGAAATATAATGTGTAAAGAGTAATCTGAATCTAATCAGTTTTGTAGATCTAACCACCCATTTTACAGTGAATACAACAGATAGAGGAACGAGTTAAACAACACCAGGAGGAAGTAACTGTTGAAATAAAAAACTCAGTAGATGGGTTTATGGCATATTAGATAAAGCTGAAGAGAGACTGAGTAAACTGCAAGGGAAACCAGAAGAAATTATTTAGAATGTAGCAGAGAGGAAAATGTGGACAGTAGATCAAGAAGTTCTCACATTTGTCTATTAAGAGTTCCAAAAGGAGAGAACCCAGAAAAGAGAATGGCTTTTTTCTGAACTAAAACAATGGAAGTCAGTGGCCACATTAGTAAGCCTGGCTCTACCCCAGCTCATTCAAACAACCTCCTGGCCTCTTTTCAGCCCTGGATAATGCCCTGAGATAAGTATGTATTTGTAACATGACTACATCAGGAAACATATGTAATAGAATATAGTAGAAATCGCTTAGGAGACTTGGACTGGAGAAAGCTAGTATGAATTCAGGATGTCCCCAAGATTACTGTGGGGTTCAGGAAATCATTAGAGGCACTTCTAGATGACTAACTCTTATCAGGTAGGACATTCTTTTTTTTTTCTAATTTTTAAAAATCTGTATTTATTTTTGAGAGAGAGAGAGACAGCGTGTGAGCAGGGGAGGAGCAGAAAGAGAGGGAGACACAGAATCCGAAGCAGGCTCCAGGCTCTGAGCTGTCAGCACAGAGCCTGATGTGGAGCTCAAACTCATGAACTGTGAGATCATGACCTGAACTGAAGTCAAACACTCAACTGACTGAGCCACCCAGGCACCCCACAGGAAGGACATTCTAAGGACTTATAAGATTATCTCCCGGGAGCCAAGCCAAAGGGCCAAACCTTTCTTTGGGTAAGGTTAATCCTTTATTAAACACCTTGGTATATCAAATACCCCTTTATGGGTGGTATGTAAGGGCTTTTGTAGCCTCCAAGAGTGTGTATAACCTCTACAGAACTCCAAAAATGATAAAAATCATAAGCTTCTAGACCTTAATGCCTAGACTCAGAAGTCCAGAACATCACTTCTTTTGCATTTCTATTGGATAAAGTAAGTCAGAAACCAATCGAGATTTAATAGGGCTACACAAAAGCACAAATATCAGGAGATGTGGTCCACTGGGGCCATCTATGCAGACTGCTTACCATGGTCCTTTTTTTTTTTTAAATTTAATTCCAGTATAGTTAACATTAAAACATTTCTTATGGTGGGTTATTGGTGTGAATTTCGTTTGTAGTCTTTTCCTTCATGTCATACTCTTTTATATAACAAGGTTTGTAAAAAAAAAACAAAACAAAGCCAAACAAAACAGCAACAACAAAACAAAAGACCCCCACAAGGTTTGTGTCTAGACTACACTGTCATTTAAGTTCATTCTAATTATGCTCCATCTCATGCATGAGAGTTTTCCTGTGGATCCAGGCAACTTGATTCCAGAATCTGTCATGGTTTTCTTGGGACTCTGGATGAATCATCACATTCTAGAATTCTCCAGGTATGGATTATCCCTGCTGAGTCTTTGCATTATCATACCATGAGATGTCTCTTCATGATCAGTTTTGAGCTTTGGTGTTTTTTTGTTTGGATTCAGGCCTCATCTCTAGACGAACAGTTCTTTGGGGAAAAAATAAAAGTGACAAATTTTTACAAAAAAAATATGTAGTTCTCCCACACACACCCTGACAAGGCCCAGTCATGACCCTGAAACCCAGAGAAACAATGTAAGAGAGGGAAGAATCATTGAGCAGAGGACAAAAGTGATTGTAAATGATGTTGCCTTTTTGTTGTCCAAGGTGAACAGAGAGAGGATACCTAACCAGAGTATTGGATGGACAAAAGGTTGATAAGGCAACTAAAAGGTTGATAAGGAAACACCCGTTGTTTCCCTCTGTACACGTTCGGGTGAATGCGTGCACACCCACACTTTCCTTCAGTCTCCTCTACTCGAATTTGGATGTTTCATCCTGGCCATCATGAATATCTTTGCAAAACATCCAGTTTTCCAGAAACACTGAGTGGGCCATGGTAGATGCTCATGAGGCAAGGGAACAGGGTTGGGGCATTGTATTTCCATGGTCTTTGAGTATCAGAGGACTAGATTTTGAAAGGACAGATCAGGTTCTGGAGTCTGGATCATTTCTGATTCTAGGGATTCTTTAAAAACTCTTTTTAATGTTTTATTTATTTTTGAGAGAGAGGAGGGGGGGAATACAGAGAGGGAGACACAGAATCTGAAAAATAGACACAGAATCTGAAGAATTCAAACTCATGAATAGTGACATGATGACCTGAGCCAAAGTTGGATGCTTAACCAACTGAGCCACCCAGGTGCCCCCTAGGGATTTTTAATCTGAAGTTGTTGTAAGGAGGTTTTAGGTGGCTTCTGAATTCTACCAAATTATATATGCAAAATTTGGTGTGTATTTACAGGTCTTTGTGTGGAGATAGCCTATAGCTTTCATCAGATTCTCAAAGAGGTCTGTGATCCTGCTCCTCCCAAATTAAGAAATTATTTCCTTAACCATAAGAGACTCTTAAAAACTGAGAATAAACTGAGGGTTGTGGGGGGTGGGAGGGAGGGGAAAGTGGATGATGGGAGGCACCTGTTGGGATGAGCACTGGTTATTGTATGGAAACCAATCTGACAATAAATTTCATATTAAAAAAAAAGAAATTATTGCCTTATACCCAGATCACTACAACAGCATTTTAATTAGTGATGTAACAGCTTCAGGCTCTTGATTTAAATATATCCAAAACACTACCATCCTGTTAATCTTCCCATTTTGTAATAGTTCTGTAGCTTTATCTCTACTTTCACTCTCACCTCAAGAGTTAGTATTCCTGCTTTACATCCAACTACAATTAATTTTTATACAGACACCAGTAATCAGGAAGATTCATGCCCAGGAAAATGAAATCTAGCTATTGGGGTTGAGAATAGATTCTCTTCTATATTTTGATTGCTATAATTATCATCTTATTAAATCATAGTTACAAAGCCATATAACATGGGGTAAGTTAGTTAAGTTCTCTGTCTTCAGGCTTTTCATCTGAAAAATATGGATTATTTCACTTGCCTAAATCTGTAAAGTGCCCAGCATAATATCTGACACAGATTATATGCTCAACAAATGTTAATTACCTTGTATTTTATACATCACTTGAATGTTTCCCAGTAGACATTTAAGAAATCCTCATTAAATGAGTATATAGCAACAGATAATGTTTATAGGATACTTACTATGCACTAGGCATTATGATACCTTTCTTCATATTATCTAATCTAGAATTTTATTAGGCAGTTGCTACTGTTGTTCTCATTTTACAGATGAGGAAACCAATGCAGAGAGAGGTTAAATAACTTGCTCTAGGTCTCATAGCCAACAAATGGAAGAAATGAAACTTGATCTTAGGCATCTGACTACAGAGGGGTATAGCTCCTTCCTACCACTATCACAGAAGAAGGCAATCTCCCTCATCTGCCCCCTAGCAGTTTTAATAAGTCAGATGTTTACATGCTTATTTTGTGGCCAGAAGTGTAGATAGGAGTTAAAGACACGGGTCTTTTCCCCATAAGGTTAAAGTCCAAGTATGAAAAAAACAATAAAAAAGCAATATAAGTAGTAGTCAAAACTCATTATGGTGAGGGGTAGACTCTAAAGGGAATGGAAATTCAGGGAAAGCAAAGATCAAAAAATGATGAGTGCCCTGATAAGCACTTGTGAAAAAGTAGTTTTATGAGCAGAAGTTTGAAGAAACATTAATGATCTAATACTCCCTGCATGTCCCCTCCCCTTTGAGCACTAAGCATATAACTACAGCTCCATACAGCAAAAAGTGGAGCTCTTTTTGCCTACTGGTCCTGTTCCCATGATACCTAAATAAACTTACTAAGTTGCACCCTATGAAGTCTCAAGAATTCTTTCTTGGCCATTGTACTTCATGACCTCACAACAATCACATTTGGTTAGACAAGGATGGAAGATTGGAGGGAACTGATTGAAAAAAAAAAAGAGGTAGTATCATTAAAGTTTGAATTTAGACCAAAAATTAAGGTATAGGGCACACTCAAGCAAGTGAATTTAAAAAGAGAGACAGTAGTGGAGACAGTATAAGATGTCTGAAATTTCAGAAAGGGGAGTTAGCTTTCATTGAAAGTGGTGAAAACTTTACATGCATTATTTGATATAAACACAACCTTTCAGGGTACCCTATTTCCCTACAGCTATGAACTTAAATTCCTGTCTTTTACAGTCTTAAAACCTCTGTTGCTAATGGCACCAATGACATACCCAGAGTGTTTTTTGAAAATTCAAATAAAATCATTTCACATCATCAGAAGTACAATGAAGAGCAATGATTTTTTTTCCAATCCTTATTGGTAGGAAAACTTGGGTCTTTTTTTTTTTCAACCCTGTTGGGAGGAAAATTTGGGTTTGTGAATATTAACTGATAATAGACTAACGAGAAAAGACAAGGCCTATTTACACATGCATGAGGGAGCATTCAGATGAAGAGACACTAGAAATAGGAATTTATATACCAACTTAAGAGGGGAAGAAGAGGAGGGAGAAAGGGTCTCTATGGGAAAACAAATGGGAGTTTTTGGAAAGGTAGGTGGACTTTTATGAGAACAAATGGAAACTATAATAATATGATTTTGATAATATTTATGGTATGTCTGTTTATGCAATTTCTCATCCTGGTGCCAGTGGCTGCATAGTCTCCTTCCTGTCTGGAGTCTCCCCTGAGGGGTTTATGGCTTCTGTCTCAGAAGGCTCTGCCATTAGTTAGATAAGGGAAGTTCTGAAAAGTCTTCCTCCACCTTCTCTCATCTGCCCTATCTTAAATGTCTTCAATTTAAAGTAATCTTTATACCATTTTGATGGATCCCAATTGGTCCCATCACCCCTTAGTGTCGTTTCTGTCTTCTGGGGTAAAAACATCTTGACTTGCCTTTGTAAAATCATTACTCTTCCTGTGTCTGCAGTCTTGATGAGTCTGTCAATCAAAGTGCTCTGTCTTCCTTTAGCATATGACCCATGCTAAAGGTCCATGCAAGACCAATCAGATTCTTGTAGGAATATTGGGGGTTCTGATTGGAAGATGGGAAGTGGCTGGAGCAATTGCATCTTGAGGGAGGTGCTCTGAAGAGACTATTTGACTAGAGTCTATGTCTGCTACTTGCACCTACAGATATTGACCTATAAGGAAATTGGAACTGGGATTTGATGTTGCACATGACCTTAAAATGTAGGAAGGGCTGAATAGGGGTAGGTTGGAGGGCAAGGAAAATGGGCTAGGAACTTGGCAATATTCATTGTGCCCAGCCAAAAGCTGATAAATTGCCCCATGTAGCATCTTGGGTCTCAGACTCTGTCCTGGGACTGGAGTTTTAAGAAACTTAATAGAAAAGTTAGAATGTTGGCATCTGATTGTCTACAAGAAGGAGTTTTTTAGTAAGCTCTTGTAAGAAACAGACAAGCTTTGGTTAAAGCTAGCCCATATGAAAAAGCAGAAAGAGAATATTCAGCTTGGCCAAGAGAGACCAGAAATCCAAGATGGTTAAACTAGCTAATCTGTACCTTCAATTTTGAAGAGCCAAACTCTTTGCTCTAGCAAAATTTTGGGAGAGTACATGGAGGAAGCCTGGAGGCAAAATAGGAGAGTTAAGATATTGGGACCTAGGAGAAAAGCCTCATTCCCAGCTCCTCTTATGAACCTATACCTATGTGCTACTGGCTAGACAGAGGTCATAATTAAATAATTCCTTGAAATATCCATAGGCAAGGGACAGATTGGTGATGCCTTGTCTCTGAGACTTTGCTTTCTATTGCTCTGAGACAGGCCAAGGTGGAGTCTGAGGTAAGGAGCCTATTGCTACAAATCATTAACACCCAGGCTAAGTTCTAGTTCAAGGGCCATAAACCAACAGCTTCTTGGGCTTTGCTTATTAGGGCATGCTGTTGCATGAATAAAAATGGAAAGACTACTATAAGACGACTATAAAGACTACTATATATTTTTAAGAGTTGTACAGTCAGGGGAACTGTAAACAAAGGAAATTTTTCCCAACACACTTCTCAGATGTGACCGTCAGTCTGTTTGGGCTGCAATAACAAAATACCATAGACTGGTATTTATCTATTACACTTTGGAGACTGGGAAATCCAAAATCAATTTGCTGACAAGATTCAGGCACCTGTCTGGTGAGGGCCCACTTCCTGATTCATAGCATGTTATTGTTGTGTTCTCTTATGGTATAGAAAGAGCCGAGGGAGCTTTCTTAGGTTTATAAATTGAAACCCATTCTGAGGGCTCTGTCTTCATGACCTGATTACTTCTCCAAAACCCCACCTTCTAATACCATCACCTTGGGTATTAGGATTCAACATATGAATTTGTAGGGGACACATCATTCAGACCATACTATTGACCATGAGGGTAATGCATGAGAAAGATATGAGAGAGAGAGAGAGAGAGAGAGAGAGAGAGAGAGAGAGAATATGAGAATGAATGATGTGTATATGATATGTATACTGAATGGCTGACCAAGAACCTCATCAAACATGGGGAGATATTACTCAGTTCCAGAAGCATCTAATTCATCTCTTACACCACAGATAACTGCATATTGCTTTCCATTTTTCTTCTGTTTTTCCAAATGACACTTCCTAATGTTGCCCTCTTTTTAAACCAGTGTCCATTGGGTGTTTTGGAAAAATTTTTTAAACTTGAGATATAATTGACATATAATATTGTGTAAGTTTTAGGTATACAAGGTGTTGATTTGATACACATGTATTACATTGAGTTCTCCATTGTAGCTTTAGCTAACACCTCTATCGTGTCACATAATTACCATTTCTTTCTTGTGGTGAGAACAGTTAAGATCTAGTCTCTTACCACCTCACACCAGTCAGAGTGGCCAAAATGAACAAATCAGGAGACGATAGATGCTGGCGAGGATGTGGAGAAACGGGAACCCTCTTGCACTGTTGGTGGGAATGCAAATTGGTGCAGCCACTCTGGAAAGCAGTGTGGAGGTTCCTCAAAAGATTAAAAATAGACTTACCCTATGACCCAGCAGTAGCACTGCTAGGAATTTACCCAAGGGATACAGGAGTACTGATGCTTAGGGGCACTTGTACCCCAATGTTTATAGCAGCACTCTCAACAATAGCCAAATTATGGAAAGAGCCTAAATGTGCATCAACTGATGTGGATAAAGACATTGTGGTTTATATACACAATGGAGTACTACGTGGCAATGAGAAAGAATGAAATATGGCCCTTTGTAGCAACGTGGATGGAACTGGAGAGTGTTATGCTAAGTGAAATAAGCCATACAGAGAAAGACAGATACCATATGTTTTCACTCTTATGTGGATCCTGAGGAACTTAACAGAAACCCATGGGGGAGGGGAAGAAAAAAAAAAAGAGGTTAGAGTGGGAGAGAGCCAAAGCGTAAGAGACTCTTAAAAACAGAAGAAACTGAGGGTTGATGGGGGGTGGGAGGGAGGTAGGGTGGGTGATGGGTATTGAGGAGGGCACCTTTTGGGATGAGCACTGGGTGTTGTATGGAAACCAATTTGACAATAAATTTCATATACTGAAAAAAAAATAAAATATTTATTTTTGAGAGAAGGAGAGACAGAGTGTGAGCAGGCGAGGGGAAGAGAGACAGGGAGACACAGAATCTGAAGCAGTCTCCAGGCTCTGAGCTGTCGGCACAGAGCCCGACGCGGGGCTTGAACTCATGGACTGTGAGATCATGACCTGAGCCGGAGCCGGATGCCCAACTGACTGAGCCACCCAGGTGCCCCGCTCTTATTTCTCAAGATTGCTTTGGCTATTTGTGATCTTAGCAGTTCCATACAAATTTTGTGGGTTTTTTCCTATTTCTGTGAAGAGTACCATTGGAATTTTTATGAGGATTTCTCCCTTTCTTTCTTTCTTTTCTTTCTTTCTTTCTTTCTTTCTTTCTTTCTTTCTTTCTTTCTCTCTCTCTCTCTTTCTCTCTTTCTTTCTCTCTTTCTTTCTTTCTTTCTTTCTTTCTTTCTTTCTTTCTTTCTTTCTTTCTTTCTTTCTTTCTTTCTTTCTTTTCTTTTCTTTCAGTAGGCTCCACATCCAATGTAGGGCTTTACCCCGAGATCAAGAGTCACATGCTCCACTGATCAAATGCCCCAATGAGGATTGCTTTGAATCTACAGATGACTTTGGGCAGTATGAACATATTTTCATTATTAGTTCTTCTGGTCCATGAACACAAAATATCTTTCCATTTCTTTGTGCCTTCTTCAATTTCTTTCATCAAAGTCTTGTAGTCATTGCACAGATATTTCACTTCCTTTGTTAAATTCCTAAGTATTGTATTGTTTTTGATGCTATTGTGAATGGGATATTTTTCTTTATTTCACTGTTAGTGTATAAAAACCTAACTGACTACTGTATTTTGAATTTATATCCTGCAACTTTACTGAGTTCGTTGAGTAATTACAAAGTCTTTTGGTAGAGTTTTTCAAATTTTCTATATGTAAAATCACCTGTACATAATGACGATTTTACTTCCATTCCAATTTAGATGGCTTTTATTTCCTTATCTTGTTTGATTCCCTTAGCCAGGATTTCAGGTATTAGGTAAATAAGAGTGATGAGAATAGGCACCTTTGTCTTTCTCCTGATCTTAGAGGAAAAACTTTCAACCCTTCCTTCATCATTGAGTATGATTTAGTTGTGGGTTGTCATGTGGCCTTTGTTATGTTGAATTATGCTTCTTCTATACCCAATATATTGAAGGTTTTTTTTTTAATCTTGAGAGGTTGTTTTCATCAAATGCTTTCTCTGCAGCTATTGAGAGGATCATATGATTTTTATTTCTCATTATATTAATGTGTATCACCTTTATTGATTTGTGTATGTTGAACCATACTTGCATCCCAGGGATAAATCCCACTTGATCATGGTGTATGATCTTTTTAGTGTGTTGTCAAATTCAGTTTGCTAAGATTTTGTTGAGAATTTTTGCATCTATGTTCTACAGGGATATTGGTCTGCAGTTTTTTTTCTTGTAGTGTCATACAATGGGTTTGGGAGTATCCCTCCTCTTTTGTTTTTTGGAGGAGTTTGAGAAGGATAGGTATTATTTTTTAAACATTTGCTAGAATTCACCAGTGAAGCCACGTGGTCCTGGGATTTTTCTCTGTTGGAGAGTTTTGATTACTGATTCAATCTCCTTACTCATTATTGGTCTCTTCAGATTTTCTGTTTCTTCATGATTCAGTATTGATAGATTGTATGTTTCTAGGAACTTACCCATTTCTTCTAGGATTCAAGTTTATTGGCATAAAATTTTTCATAATTTCTTATGATCCTATGCATTTCTGTGGTATCAGTTGTAATGTATGCTCTTTCATTTTGATTTTACTTATTTGAACTTCTCTCTTTTTCTTAGCCTAGCTAAAAACAGGTCAGTTTTGCTTATAGATATTTAAAAAATACTTATTACTCTCATTGATCTTTTCTTTTGTTTTCTCTGGTCTCTTTTCTCATTTACTTCTGCTGATCTTTTTTTAAACTTACTTACTTACTTACTTATTTATTTATTTATTTATTTTTAATTTTTTAATGTTTATTTATTTATTTATTTATTTAATATATGAAATTTACTGTCAAATTGGTTTCCATACAACACCCAGTGCACATCCCAAAAGGTGCCCTCCTCAATACCCATCACCCACCCTCCCCTCCCTCCCACCCCCCATCAACCCTCAGTTTGTTCTCAGTTTTTAACAGTCTCTTATGTTTTGGCTCTCTCCCACTCTAACCTCTTTTTTTTTTTCCTTCCCCTCCTCCATGGGTTTCTGTTACGTTTCTCAGGATCCACATAAGAGTGAAACCATATGGTATCTGTCTTTCTCTGTATGGCTTATTTCACTTAGCATCACACTCTCCAGTTCCTTCCACGTTGCTACAAAAGGCCATATTTCATTTTTTCTCATTGCCACGTAGTATTCCATTGTGTATATAAACCACAATTTCTTTATCCATTCATCAGTTGATGGACATTTAGGCTCTTTCCATAATTTGGCTATTGTTGAGAGTGCTGCTATAAACATTGGGGTACAAGTGCCCCTATGCATCAGTACTCCTGTTTCCCTTGGATAAATTCCTAGCAGTGCTATTGCTGGGTCATAGGGTAGGTCTATTTTTAATCTTTTGAGGAACCTCCACACTGCTTTCCAGAGTGGCTGCACCAATTTGCATTCCCACCAACAGTGCAAGAGGGTTCCCGTTTCTCCACATCCTCGCCAGCATCTATCGTCTCCTGATTTCTTCATTTTGGCCACTCTGACTGGAGTGAGGTGATATCTGAGTGTGGTTTTGATTTGTATTTTCCTGATAAGGAGCGACGTTGAACATCTTTTCATGTGCCTATTGGCCATACAGATGTCTTCTTTAGAGAAGTGTCTATTCATGTTTTCTGCCCATTTCTTCACTGGGTTATTTGTTTTTTGGGTGTGGAGTTTGGTGAGCTCTTTATAGATTTTGGATACTAGCCCTTTGTCCGATATGGCATTTGCAAATATCTTTTCCCATTCCGTTGGTTGCCTTTTAGTTTTGTTGGTTGTTTCCTTTGCTGTGCAGAAGCTTTTTATCTTCATAAGGTCCCAGTAATTCACTTTTGCTTTTAATTCCCTTGCCTTTGGGGATGTGTCGAGTAAGAGATTGCTACGGCTGAGGTCAGAGAGGTCTTTTCCTGCTTTCTCCTCTAGGGTTTGGATGGTTTCCTGTCTCACATTCAGGTCCTTTATCCATTTTGAGTTTATTTTTGTGAATGGTGTGGGAAAGTGGTCTAGTTTCAACCTTCTGCATGTTGCTGTCCAGTTCTCCCAGCACCATTTGTTAAAGAGACTGTCTTTTTTCCATTGGATGTTCTTTCCTGCTTTGTCAAAGATGAGTTGGCCATACGTTTGTGGGTCTAGTTCTGGGGTTTCTATTCTATTCCATTGGTCTATGTGTCTGTATTTATGCCAATACCATGCTGTCTTGATGATTACAGCTTTGTAGTAGAGGCTAAAGTCTGGGATTGTGATGCCTCCTACTTTGGTCCTCTTCTTCAAAATTACTTTGGCTATTCGGGGCCTTTTGTGGTTCCATATGAATTTTAGGATTGCCTGTTCTAGTTTCGAGAAGAATGCTGGTGCAATTTTGATTGGGATTGCATTGAATGTGTAGATAGCTTTGGGTAGTATTGACATTTTGACAATATTTATTCTTCCAATCCATGAGCAGGGAATGTCCTTCCATTTCTTTATATCTTCTTCAATTTCCTTCATAAGCTTTCTATAGTTTTCAGCATACAGATCTTTTACATCTTTGGTTAGATTTATTCCTAGGTATTTTATGCTTCTTGGTGCAATTGTGAATGGGATAAGTTTCTTTATTTGTCTTTCTGTTGCTTCATTGTTAGTGTATAAGAATGCAACTGATTTCTGTACATTGATTTTGTATCCTGCAACTTTGCTGAATTCATGTATCAGTTCTAGCAGACTTTTGGTGGAGTCTATTGGGTTTTCCATGTATAATATCATGTCATCTGCAAAAAGCGAAAGCTTGACTTCATCTTTGCCAATTTTGATACCTTTGATTTCCTTTTGTTGTCTGATTGCTGAAGCTAGAACTTCCAGCACTATGTTAAACAACAGCGGTGAGAGTGGGCATCCCTGTCGTGTTCCTGATCTCAGGGAAAAAGCTCTCAGTTTTTCCCCATTGAGGATGATGTTAGCTGTGGGCTTTTCATAAATGGCTTTTATGATCTTTAAGTATGTTCCTTCTATCCCGACTTTCTCAAGCGTTTTTATTAAGAAACGGTGCTGGATTTTGTCAAAGGCCTTTTCTGCATCGATTGACAGGATCATATGGTTCTCTTTTTTTTTGTTAATGTGATGTATCACGTTGATTGATTTGCGAATGTTGAACCAGCCCTGCATCCCAGGAATGAATCCCAGTTGATCATGGTGAATAATTCTTTTTATATGCTGTTGAATTCTATTTGCTAGTATCTTATTGAGAATTTTTGCATCCATATTCATCAGGGATATTGGCCTGTAGTTCTCTTTTTTTACTGCGTCTCTGTCTGGTTTAGGAATCAAAGTAATACTGGCTTCATAGAATGAGTCTGGAAGTTTTCCTTCCCTTTCTATTTCTTGGAATAGCTTGAAAAGTATAGATATTATCTCTGCTTTAAACGTCTGGTAGAACTCCCCTGGGAAGCCATCTGGTCCTGGACTCTTATTTGTTGGGAGATTTTTGATAACCGATTCAATTTCTTTGCCGGTTATGGGTCTGTTCAAGCTTTCTATTTCCTCCTGATTGAGTTTTGGAAGTGTGTGGGTGCTTAGGAATTTGTCCATTTCTTCCAGGTTGTCCAATTGGTTGGCATATAATTTTTCATAGTATTCCCTGATAATTGTTTGTATCTCTGAGGGATTGGTTGTAATAATTCCATTTTCATTCATGATTTTATCTATTTGGGTCATCTCCCTTTTCTTTTTGAGAAGCCTGGCTAGAGGTTTGTCAATTTTGTTTATTTTTTCAAAAAACCAACTCTTGGTTTCGTTGATCTGTTCTACAGTTTTTTTAGATTCTATTTGTTTATTTCTGCTCTGATCTTTATTATTTCTCTTCTTCTGCTGGGTTTAGGCTGCCTTTGCTGTTCTGCTTCTATTTCCTTTAGGTGTGCTGTTAGATTTTGTATTTGGGATTTTTCTTGTTTCTTGAGATAGGCCTGGATTGCAATGTATTTTCCTCTCAGGACTGCCTTTGCTGCGTCCCAAAGCGTTTGGATTGTTGTATTTTCATTTTCGTTTGTTTCCATATATTTTTTAATTTCTTCTCTAATTGCCTGGTTGACCCACTCATTCTTTAGTAGGGTGTTCTTTAACCTCCATGCTTTTGGAGGTTTTCCAGACTTTTTCCTGTGGTTGATTTCAAGCTTCATAGCATTGTGGTCTGAAAGTATGCATGGTATAATTTCAATTCTTGTAAACTTATGAAGGGCTGTTTTGTGACCCAGTATATGATCTATCTTGGAGAATGTTCCATGTGCACTCGAGAAGAAAGTATATTCTGTTGCTTTGGGATGCAGAGTTCTAAATATATCTGTCAAGTCCATCTGATCCAATGTATCATTCAGGGCCCTTGTTTCTTTATTGACTGTGTGTCTAGCTGATCTATCCATTTCTGTAAGTGGGGTGTTAAAGTCCCCTGCAATTACTACATTCTTATCAATAAGGTTGCTTATGTTTATGAGTAATTGTTTTATATATTTGGGGGCTCCGGTATTCGGTGCATAGACATTTATAATTGTTAGCTCTTCCTGAGGGATAGGCCCTGTAATTATTATATAATGCCCTTCTTCATCTTTTGTTACAGCCTTTAATTTAAAGTCTAGTTTGTCTGATATAAGTATGGCTACTCCAGCTTTCTTTTGGCTTCCAGTAGCATGATAAATAGTTCTCCATCCCCTCACTCTCAATCTAAAGGTGTCCTCAGGTCTAAAATGAGTCTCTTGTAGACAGCAAATAGATGGGTCTTGTTTTTTTATCCATTCTGATACCCTATGTCTTTTGGTTGGCGCATTTAATCCATTTACATTCAGTGTTATTATAGAAAGATACGGGTTTAGAGTCATTGTGATGTCTGTATGTTTTATGCTTGTAGCGATGTCTCTGGTACTTTGTCTCACAGGGTCCCCCTTAGGATCTCTTGTAGGGCTGGTTTAGTGGTGACAAATTCCTTCAGTTTTTGTTTGTTTGGGAAGACCTTTATCTCTCCTTCTATTCTAAATGACAGACTTACTGGATAAAGGATTCTCGGCTGCATATTTTTTCTGATTAGCACACTGAAGATCTCGTGCCAATCCTTTCTGGCCTGCCAAGTTTCAAAAGAGAGATCCGTCACGAGTCTTATAGGTCTCCCTTTATATGTGAGGGCACGTTTATCCCTTGCTGCTTTCAGAATTTTCTCTTTATCCTTGTATTTTGCCAGTTTCACTATGATATGTCGTGCAGAAGATCGATTCAAGTTACGTCTGAAGGGAGTTCTCTGTGCCTCTTGTTTCAATGCCTTTTTCCTTCCCCAGTTCAGGGAAGTTCTCAGCTATAATTTCTTCAAGTACCCCTTCAGCACCTTTCCCTCTCTCTTCCTCCTCTGGGATACCAATTATGCGTATATTATTTCTTTTTAGTGTATCACTTAGTTCTCTAATTTTTCCCTCATACTCCTGGATTTTTTTATCTCTCTTTCTCTCAGCTTCCTCTTTTTCCATAACTTTATCTTCTAGTTCACCTATTCTCTCCTCTGCCTCTTCAATCCGAGCCGTTGTCGTTTCCATTTTTGCATTTCGTTTAAAGCGCTTTTCAGCTCCTCGTGACTGTTCCTTAGTCCCTTGATCTCTGTGGCAAGAGATTCTCTGCTGTCCTCTATACTGTTTTCAAGCCCAGAGATTAATTTTATGACTATTATTCTAAATTCACTTTCTGTTATATTATTTAAATCCTTTATGATCAGTTCATTAGCTGTTGTTATTTCTGTTTGGTCATTTTGGATAGTCCCTGGAGTGGTGAGGACCTGCAGGGCACTTCCCCCGTGCTGTGGTGTATAACTGGAGTCGGTGGGCGGGGCCGCAGTCTGACCTGACGTCTGCCCCCAGCCCACCGCCGGGGCCACAGTCAGACTGGTGTGTGCCTTCTCTTCCCCTCTCCTAGGGGCGGGATTCACCGTGGGGTGGCGTGGCCCATCTGGGCTACTTGCACACTGCCGGGCTTGTGGTGCTGGGGATCTGGCGTATTAGCTGGGGTGGGTAGGCAAGGTGCACGGGGGCAGGAGGGGCAGGCTTACCTCACTTCTCCTTAGGTGATCCACTTCAGGAGGGGCCTTGTGGCAGCGGGAGGGAGTCAGACCCGCTGCCGGAGGGGTGGCTCCGCAGAAGCACAGCGTTGGGTGTTTGTGCGGAGCGAGCAAGTTCCCTGGCAGGGACCGGTTCCCTTTGGGATTTTGGCTGGGGGATGGGCGAGGGAGATGGCGCTGGCGAGTGCCTTTGTTCCCCACCAAACTGAGCTCTGTCGTCCGGGGGCTCAGCAGCTCTCCCTCCCTTTGTCCCCCAGGCTTCCCGCTTTCTGAGCAGAGCTGTTAACTTCTGACCTCCCAGACGCTAAGTCGCGCTTGCTGTCGGAACACAGTCCGTCCGGCCCCTCCGCTTTTGCAACCCAGACTGGGGGGCTCCGCTTGGCCGGCGAGCCGCCCCTCCGCCCCGGCTCCCTCCCACCAGTCCGTGGAGCGCGCACCGCCTCGCCGCCCTTCCTCCCCTCTTCCGTGGGCCTCTCGTCGGCGCTTGGCTCCGGAGACTCTGTTCTGCTAATCCTCTGGCGGTTTTCTGGGTTATTTAGGCAGGTGTAGGTGGAATCTAAGTGATCAGCAGGACGCGCGGTGAGCCCAGCGTCCTCCTACGCCGCCATCTTCCCTCCCCTCTATTAACTTATTTAATACAGATCTCTATACCCAACGTGGAGCTCAAACTTGACCCTGAGATTGAGTTGCATACTCCTCCCAATTGAGCCAGCCAGGCACTCCTCCATGCTGATCTTTTAAATTTCCTTTGTTCTTCTATTTCTAGTTTTCTGCGTATAAAAAGAATTATTCACCATGATCAAGTGGGAGTCATTCCTGGGCTGCAGGGCTGGTTCAACATTCACAATCAATCAGTGTGACATCACATTAATAAAAGAAAAGATAAGAGCCATATGATCCTGTCAATCGATGCAGAAAAAGCATTTGACAAAATTCAGCATCCTTTCTTAGTAAAAACTCTCGAGCTTTAAAAAAATATGTAAGTAACAAGAACATGCAGAGTAAAAAAATGAGTAGTCAATGTACTATCACTTCCAATAGTCAATGTGCTAATGCTTATGGAGTCAAAGAATGCCTCCTGAGATTTGATTCCTGAGATTCTTCATACTTCCTAAGGTGTGAGCTGGACCTGAAACACAAAAGAGCAAGAAACCAGTTGAGAAGATGGCATTAGTAAGTCCTTACATACTAATAATTACTCTAAATGTAAATGGATTGAATTCTCCAAAGGACAAAAATGCTAGATGGATTTAAAAAAAAAACAAAACAAAAAACAGGACCCAAATATATTCAACCCTCAAAAGACTCATTTCACCTTAAGGACACACATAAACCCAAAGTGAAGGGACAGAAAAGGATATTCCATGCAAGTAGAAACCAAAAGAAAGTGGGGAAAGCTATGTTTGTATCAGAAAAAAAAAAATAGACTTTAAGCCAAAATGGTAACAAAGGCACATTATTATATAATGATAAAGAGGTCATTTCATCAAGAAAGTATAATAATTGTAAACATATATGCACCCAATATTGGACACCTAAATACAGTAAACAAATACTAACAGATCTGAAAGAGATATAGACAATTATACAATCATAGTATGGGACTTCAACATCCCATTTTTGGCAATGGGTAGATCATCCAGACAGAAAATTAACAGAGAAATGTTGGACTTGAATGATACATACATTAGACTAAATGGACCTAAGAGAGATCTATGGAATATTCTATCCAAGAGCAGCAGAATACATATTCTTCTCAAGTGCTCATGAAACATTCAAAAAGATAGATCATACAATAGGCCACAAAACAAATCTTAGCAAATTTAAGAAGACTGAGATTATACCATGTATTTTTCCAAACAAATAATATAAAACTAAAAATCAAGAATAAGAGGAAAGCATGTTTTACAAGCATGTAAAAACCAAAACTTCACTCCTGAACAAAGAGTAAGTCAAAGAAAAATCAAAAGAGAAATTTTAAAAGTCTTGAAACAAATGAAAATGGAAACAATACACCAAAATTTATGGTATTCAGTGAAAGCAGTTCTTAGGAGAAAGTTTATAGCAAGAAATACATATAATAAGAAAATTTAGAAATCTCAAACAACCCAAATTTACATCTCAGAAAACTAGAAATAGAAGAGCAAACAAAGGAAATTTAAAAGATCAGCATGGAGGAGTGCCTGGCTGGCTCAGTTGGGAGGAGTGCAACTCAATCTCAGGATCAAGTTCGAGCTCCACGTTGGGTGGAGATTAGTATTAAATAAATGAATAAATAAATAAATAAGTTTATTATTTTTTTAATATGAAATTTATTGTCAAATTGGTTTCCATACAACACCCAGTGTTCATCCCAACAGGTGCCCTCCTCAATACCCATCACCCACCCACCCCTCCCTCCCACCCCCCATAAACCCTCAGTTTGTTCTCAGTTTTTAGGAGTCTCTTATGCTTTGGCTCCCTCCCCCTCTAACCATTTTTTTTCCTTCTCCTCCCCCATGGTCTTCTGTTAAGTTTCTCAGGATCCACATAGGAGTGAAAACATATGGAATCTGTCCTTCTCTGTATGACTTATTTCACTTAGCATAACACTTTCCAGTTCCATCCATGATGCTAGAAAAGGCCATATTTCATTCTTTCTCATGGCCACGTAGTATTCCTTTGTGTATATAAACCACAATTTCTTTATCTATTCATCAGTTGATGCACATTTAGGCTCTTTCCATAATTTGGCTATTGTTGAGAGTGCTGCTATAAACATTGGGGTACAAGTGACCCTATGTATCAGTACTCCTGTATCCCTTGGGTAAATTCCTAACAGTGCTACAGCTGGGTCATAGGGTAGGTCTATTTTTAATCTTTTGAGGAACCTCCACACTGTTTTCCAGAGCAGCTGCACCAGTTTGCATTCCCACCAACACTGCAGGAGGGTTCCCATTTCTCCACATGCTCACCAGCATCTATAGTCTCCTGATTTGTTCATTTTGGCCACTCTGACTGGCGTGAGGTGATACCTGAGTGTGGTTTTGATTTGTATTTCCCTGATGAGGAGCGATGTTGAGCATCTTTCCATGTGCCTGTTGGTCATCTGGATGTCTTCTTTAGAGAAGTGTCTATTCATGTTTTCTGCCCATTTCTTCACTGGGTTGTTTGTTTTTCGGGTGTGGAGTTTGGTGAGTTCTTTATAGATTTTGGATACTAGCCCTTTGTCCAATATGTCATTTGCAAATATCTTTTCCCATTCTGTTGGTTGCCTTTTAGTTTTGTTGATTGTTTCCTTTGCTGTGCAGAAGCTTTTTATCTTCATGAGGTCCCAATAGTTCATTTTTTGCTTTTAATTCCCTTGCCTTTGGGGATGTGTCAAGTGAGAAATTGCTACGGCTGAGGTCAGAGAGATCTTTCCCTGCTTTCTCCTCCAGGGTTTTGATGGTTTCCTGCCTCACATTCAGGTCCTTTATCCACTTTGAGTTTGCTTTTGTGAATGGTGTAAGAAAGTGGTCTCGTTTCATTCTTCTGCATGTTGCTGTCCAGTTCTCCCAGCACCATTTGTTAAAGAGACTGTCTTTTTCCATCAGATGTTCTTTCCTGCTTTGTCAAAGATGAGTTGGCCATACGTTTGTGGGTCTAGTTCTGGGGTTTCTATTCTATTCCATTGGTCTATGTGTCTGTTTTTGTGCCAATACCATGGTGTCTTGATGATCACAGCTTTGCAGTAGAGGCTAAAGTCTGGGATTGTGATGCCTCCCTTTTGTGGTTCCATATGAATTTTAGGATTGCTGTCTTGAAGCTAGAACAAGCAATCCTAAAATTCGTATGGAACCACAAAAGCCCCGAATAGCCAAAGTAATTTTGAAGAAGAAGACCAAAGCAGGAGGCATCACAATCCCAGACTTTAGCCTGAGGACACCTTCAGATTGAAAGTGAGGGGATGGAGAACCATCTATCATGCTAATGAATGTCAAAAGAAAGATGAAGTAGCCATACTTATATCACACAAACTAGATTTTAAACTAAAGGCTATGTAACAGGAAATGAAGAAGGACATTAGATTATAACTATGGGGTCTATCCATCAAGAAGAACTAACAATTATAAATGTTTATGTGCTGAATTTGGAAGCACCAAATATATAACCACAGCTAATCACAAACATAAGCAATCTTATCAGTAAAAATGTGGTAATTGCAGTGGAATTTAATACTCCACTTACAACAATGGACAGATCATCTAGACAGAAAATCAATGGCCCTGAATGATACACTGGACTATATTGACTTGACAGATATATTCAGAACTTTTCATCCTAAAGCAGCATAATACACATTCTTCTCGAGTGCACATTGAACATTCTCCAGAATAGATCACATACTGGGATACAAATCAGCCCTCATCATGTACAAAAATATTGAGATCATACCATGCACACTTTCAGATCACAATGCTATGAAACTTGAAATCAACTACAGAAAAAAGTCTGGAAAACCTCCAAATGAATGTAGGGTAAAGAATGAATGGGTCAATCAGGCAATTAAAGAAGAAATTAAAAAATATATGGAAAAAAATGAAAATGAACACATGACAATCCAAACCCTTTGGGATGCAGCAAAGGCAGTCCTAAGAAGAACTGCAATCCAGGCCTATCTCAAGAAACAAAAAATCCCAAATACAAAATCTGAAAGCACACCTAAAGAAACTAGGAGCAGAACAACAAAGAAACCCCATGGCCAGCAGAAGAAAGGATATAATAAAGATCAGAGCAGAAAAAAACAATATAGAATCCAAAAAAAAACCCCAAACAGTAGAACAGATCAATGAAACTAAGAATTGTTTTTTTTTGAAAAAGTAAACAAAATTGATAAACCCTTAGCCAGACTTCTCAAAAAGAAAAAAGACCCAAATAGATAAAATCATAAATGAAAATGGATTTATTACAACCAATCCCTTAGAGATACAAGAAATTAACAGAGAATACTATGAAAAATTATATGCCAACAATTTGAACAACTGGAAGAAATGTACAAATTCCTAGACACCCACACACTACCAAAACTCAAAAAGGGAGAAATAGAAATTTGAACA
Source organism: Panthera pardus (assembly GCF_024362965.1). NCBI lineage: Eukaryota > Metazoa > Chordata > Mammalia > Carnivora > Felidae > Panthera > Panthera pardus. Next base: position 174,622 of record NW_026526969.1, on the reverse strand, counting down.
GACCCATAACTAATGATGAAATTGAATCAGTTATCAAAAATCTCCCAACAAATAAATGTCCTGGGCCAGATGGCTTCCCAGGGGAATTCTTCCAGACATTTAAAGCAGAGTTAATACCTATCCTTGTCAAGCTGTTCCAAAAAATAGAAAGGGAAGGAAAAATTTCAGATGCATTCTATGAAGCCAGCATTACCTTGATTCCCAAACAAGACAGAAACCCCAGAAAAAAAGGAGAATTACAGGCCAATGTCCCTGATGAAAATGGATGCAAAAATCCTCAACAAGGTACTAGCACATTGAATTCAACAACATATAAAAAGAATTATTGACCATGATCGAGTGGGATTCATTCCTGGGATGCAGGGCTGTTTCAATATTCGTAACACAATCAATGTGATACATCACATTAATAAAAGAAAGGATGAACCATATTATCCTGTCAATAGATGGAGAAAAAGCATTTGACAAAATACAACATCGTTTCTTAATAAAAATTCTCAAGAAAATCAGGATAGAAGGAACATCCTTAAATCATAAAAGCCATTTATGAATAGCTCATAGCTAATAACATCCTCAATGGGGAAAAACTGAGAGCTTTCCCCCTGAGATCAGGAACACGACAGGGATGTCCACTCTCACCACTGTTGTTTAATATACTGTTGGAAATTCTCATATCAGCAATCAGACAACAAAATGAAATAAAGGGCATCCAAATTGGCAAAGAAGTCAAACTTTCACTTTTCGCAGTCGACATAATACTCCACATGGAAAACCTGAAAGACTCCACTGAAAGACTGCTAGAACTGACACATGAATTCAGCAAAGTCACAGGGTACAAAATCAATGTACAGAAATCGTTTGCATTTCTATATACCAATAATGAAGCAACAGAAAGAGATATCAAGGAATCGATCCCATTTACAATTGCACCAAAAACCATAAAATACCTAGGAATAAACCTAACCGAAGCTGTAAAAGATCAATAGGCTGAAAACTATAGAAAACTTATGAAGGAACTTGAAGAAGACACAAAGAAATGGAAAAACATTCCATGCTCATGGATTTGAATAATAAATATTGTTAAAATGCCAATACTACCCAAAGCTATCTACCCATTCAATGCATTCCCAATCAAAATTTCACTGGCATTCTTCCCAAAGCTAGAACAAACAATCCTAAAACTTATATGGAATCACAAAAGACCCCAAATACCCAAAGTAATATTGAAGAAGAAAACCAAAGTGGGAGGCATCACAATCCCAGACTTTAGCCTCTACAACAAAGCTGTAATCATCAAGACAGTATGGTATTGGCACAAAAACAGACACATAGACCAATGGAATAGAATAGAGACCCCAGAATTGGACCCACAAATATATGGCCAATTAATCTTTGACAAAGCAGAAAAGAGTACCCAGTGGGAAAAAGACAGTCTATTTAGCAAATGGTCCTGGGAGAACTGGATAGCAACATGCAGAAGACTGAAACCAGACCACTTTCTTACACCATCCACAAAAATAAACTCAAAATGAATGAAAGTTCAAAATGTGAGACAGGAAATTATCAAAACCCTAGAGGAGAAAGCAGGCAACAACCTCTCGACCTCAGCCACAGCAATTTCTTGCTCGACACATCTCCAAAAGCAAGGGAATTAAAAGCAAAAATGAACAATTGGGACCTCATGAAGACAAAAAGCTTCTGCACTGCAAAGGAAACAATCAATAAAACTAAAAGCAACCAATGGAATGGGAAAAGATATTTGCAAATGACATATCGGATAAGGGGTTAGTATCCAAAATCTATAAAGAACTTATCAAACTCAACACCTGAAAAACAAATAATCCAGTGATGAAATGGGCAGAAGACATGAATAGACACTTTTCTAAAGAAAACATCCAGATGGCCAACACACACATGAAAAGATGCTCAACGTCACTCCTCATCTGGGAAATACAAATCAAAACCACACTGAGATACCACCTCACACCAGTCAAAGTTGCTAAAATGAACAACTTAGGAAACTACAGATGCTGGCGAGGATGTGGAGAAATGGAGACCCTTTTGCACAGTTGGTTGGAAGGCAAACTGGTGCAGCTGCTCTGGAAAACAGTGTGGAGGTTCCTCAAAAAATTAAAAATAGATCTATCCTATGACCCAGCAATAACACTACTAGGAATTTACCCAATTGATACAGGATGCTGATTCATAGGGGCACATGTACCCCGATGTTTATAGCAGTACTTTCAACAATAGCCAAATTATGGAAAGAGCCTAAATGTCCATCAACTGATGAATGGATAAAGAAGATATGGTTTATATACACAATGGAATACTACTCGACAATGAGAAGGAATGAAATCATACCATTTGCAGCAACATGGATGGAACCGCAGGTATTATGCTGAGTGAAAAAAGTCAGAGAAAGTAAGATATCATATGTTTTCACTCATATTTGGATCTTGAGGAAATTAACAGAAGATCTTGGGGGAAGGGAAGGGGAAAAAATAGTTACAAAGAGAGGGAGGGAAGCACACCATAAGAGAGACTCTTAAATATGGAGAACAAACTGAGGGTGGACGGGGAAGGTGGGGGAGAGGGGGAAATGGGTGATGCGCATTGAGGGGGTCACTTGTTGGGATGAGCACTGGGTGTTGTATGTAACTGATGAACTATGGAAATCTACCCCAAATCCCAAAAGCACAGTTTACATACTGTATGTTAGACAATTTAACAAATTATATTAAAAGAAAAAGAAAGATGGGGTGTCTTCAAGGGTATGGAGGTGAAAATCTGGCTTTGGAAACCTACCTTTAAACAGAAATAGTAATGTATCCTATATGTAAATATATTCTAAATAGTGACAATTATGAATGAATATGGGAAAGCCCACCTTTTTGTGTGTACGTATTTTATATTTGCACATATATATATATACACATACATAATATATATAATATATATATATATACACATAATATATAGAGTTATTTAAATATAGTTGACACAGAATGTACATTAGTTTCAGATATAAAACATAGTTATTTGACAACTCTATAGCTTATGCTATGCTCACCACAATTGTAGCTGCCATCTGTCACCATACAAGGCTATTAGAATATTATTGACTATATTCCCTATGCTGTACATTTCATCCCTATGACTTATTCATTTCAAAACTGGAAGTCTGTACCTGTGTGCCCCTTCACCCCTTTTGGCCTTTCCCCTCACCCTGCTGCCCCCTGCCAACCACCAGTTTGCTTTCTGTATTTATGGGTCTGTTTCTACTTTTTTTGTTTTTGTTCCTTTGTTTTGTTTTTCCAGATTCCACATGTAACTGAAATCATATGGTAATTGTCTTTGTCTGACTTATTTCACTTAACATAATATCCTCTAGGTCTGTCTGTGTTCTTGCAAATGGCAAGGTCACATTCTTTTTTATGGCTGAGTAATATTCCTGTGTGTGTGTGTGTGTGTGTGTGTGTGTGTGTGTGTGTGTGTGTATCACATCCTTATTATCCATTCATCTATTCATGGACACTTCCATAGCTTGGCTGTTGTAAATAATACCGCAGCAAACATATGGGTGCATATATCTCTTTGAATTAGTGTTTCTGTTTTCTTTGGGTAAATATCTGGTAATGGAATTACTGGATCATATAGTATTTCTATATTTAACTTTCAGAGGAAATCCCATTCTGTTCTCCATAGTGGCTGAATCAATTTAAATTCCCCAAAACAATGTAAGAGGGTTCCTTTTTCTCCACTTCACCAACACTTGTCTTGAATCTTTTTGATACAAGCCATTCTGACAGGTGTAAGGTGATATCTTTTTTGATTTGCATTTCTCTGATGATGAGTGATGTTGAGCATATTTTTGTATGTCTGTTGATCATCTGTATGTCTTCTTTGGAAAAATGTCTATTCAGTTCCTTTGTCCATTTATAATTGCATTATTTTTTTTAATGTGGAGTTATCAGATAAATCATTTGCAAACATCTCCCATTCAATAGGCTGCCCTTTTGTTTTGTTGATGGTTTCCTTTGCTGTGCAAAAGCTTTTTATTTTGGTGTACTCTCATTAATTTATTTTTGCTTTTGTTTCCCTTGACTGAGGAGACATATCAAGAAAAATGTTACTAAGGTTCATGTCAAAGAAGTTACTGCCTGTGTTTCCTCTTAGGAGCTTTATGGTTACAGGTCTCACATTTAGTTCCTTAATTCATTTTGAGTTTATTTGTGTGTATGGTGTAAGAAACTGGTCTAGTTTCATTCTTTTGAATGTAGCTGTCCATTTTTTCTAACACCATTTTTTGAAGAGACTGTCTTTCTCCCATTGTGTATTCTTGCCTCCTTAGTCACAGATTAATTGACCGTATGAGTGTGTGCTTATTTCTGGGCTCTCTATTGTGTTCCATTGATCTATGTATCTATTTTTGTGCCAGTACTATACTGTTTTGATTATTATAGACTGGTAGAATATCTTGAAATCTGGGATTCTGATACCTCATGTTTTGTTCTTCTTTCTCAAGAATGCTTTGACTATTTGGGCCTTTTGTGGTGCATATGAATATTAGGATTACTTGTTCTAGTTCTGTGAAAAATGCTGTTGGTATTTGGTAGGGATCACATTGAATCTGTTAATTGCTTTGGGTAGTATGGACACTAACAATATTGGTTCTTCTACCATGAACATGGAATATATTTCCATTTGTTTGTGTGCTCTTCAATTTTTTTCATCAGTGTTTTGTAGTTTGGGAATGCAGATGTTTCACCTCCTTGGTTAATTTTATTCCTAGGTATTTTATACTTTTTGGTGCAATTGTAAATGGGTTTGTTTTCTTAATTTCTCCTTCTGTTACTTAATTATTAGTGTATAGAAATGCAACAGATTTCTGTATATTGATTTTGTGTCCTGTGACCTTAGTGAATTCATTTATCAGTTCTAGTAGTTTTTATGATGGTGTCAGTAGTGTTTTCTATATATAATATAATGTCATCTGCAAATAGTGAAAGTTTTACTTCTTCCCTACTAATTTGGATGCCTTTTATTTCTTTTTATTGTGAGTGCTGTGGCTAGGACTTCCACTACTATGTTGAATAAAAGTGGTGTGAATGGACATCCTCATCTTGTACCTGATCTTAGAAGAAAAGCTATCCGTTTTTCACCTTTGAGTATGATGTTAGATGTGGGTGTTTTACATATGGCATTTATTATTTTGAATTATGTTCCTTCTAAAAATACTTCATTGAGGGTTTTTATCATGAATGGATGTTGTACTTTGTGAAATGCTTTTTCTATATCTATTGAAAGGATCATATGGCTGCTATCCTTTCTCTTATTGATGTGATGTATCATGGGGAATGATTTGCGAATATTGAACTACCCTTGCAACTGAGGAATAAATTCCAACTGATCATGGTGCATGCTTTTTTTGTTGTTTCAAGTTTTTATTTAAATTCTAGTTAGTTAACATGCAGGGTAATATTGGTTTTAGGAGTAGAATTTAGTGATTCATCACTTACATATAATACCCAGTTCTCATCACAACTGCCCTCTTTGATATCCACCACTCATTTAGCTCATCCCCCACTCACTTACCTTCCATCAACCCTCAGTTTGTTCTCTATCATTAAGAGTTTCTTATGATTTCCCTCCCTCTCTCTTTTTCCCTTCCCCTATGTTCATCTATTTTGTTTTTTTAAATTCCACATATGAAGTAAATCAAATGGCATTTGTCTTTCTCTCTCTTACTTCACTTAGCATAATGCACTCTAGCTCCATCCACATCATTGCAAATGGCAAGATTTCATTCTTTTTGATGGTTGACTAATATTCCATTATATATATATACACACAACATATATAACATATATATATACATGACTTCTTCTTTATCCAAATATGTGTGTGTGTGTGTGTGTGTGTGTGTGTATATATATATACATATATATATATATATATATATATATATATATATATATATATATATATATATATAACTTCTTTTTTATCCATTATTAATCAATGGACATTTGGTCCTTCTCCATAATTTGGCTATTGTGTATAATGCTGCTCCCCATTGTTCATAGTGAATAATTCTTTTAATGTATTGTTGGATTTGATTTGCTAGTATCTTGTTGAGAATTTTTGTATCCATGTTCATCAGGGAAGCTGGTCTGTAATTCTTTTTAGCGGGTTCTTTGGTTTTGGAATCAAGGTTATTCTGGCCTCATAGAATAGTTTGGAAGTTTCCCCTTCATTTCTATTTTTTTGGAACAGCTTCAAAAGAATAGGTGTTAATTCTTTTTTAAATTTCAAGAATTCTCTTGGAAATTCATCCAGCCCTGGACTCTTGTTTGTTGGGAGATTTTTGATTACTGATTCACTTTACTGGTTATTAGTCTCTTCAAATTTTCTATTTTTTCCTGTTTCAGTTTTGGTAGTTCAATTTCTAACAATTTATCCATTTCTTCTAGATTGCCCAATTTATTGGCATACAATTGCTTATAATATTCTATTATTATTATTAGTTGTTTAACTATGGTGTTGGTTGTGATCTCTCCTCTTTCATTCACGATTTTATTTATTTGGGTCCTTTCCTTTTTCTTTTTGATAAATCTGGCTAGGGGTTTATCAATTTTGTTAATTCTTTCAAAGACCCAGGTCCTAGTTTTGTTGATCTGTTCTACTGCTTTTTTGTTTGTTTGTTGTTTTTCTTTTTATTTTAATAGCATTGATTTCTGCCCTAATCTGTATTATTTCCCTTCCTGCTTGTTTTGGGTTTCTTCACTGTTCTTTTTCTAGTTCCTTTAGGTATAAGGTTAGGTTGTGTATTTGAGACTTTTCTTCCACTTCCCTCTTATGACCACTGTTGGCTGCATCCCAAAGGTTTTGGACTGTCGTGTTTTCATTTTCATTAGCTTCCATGTACTTTTTAATTTCCTCCTTAAATTCTCGGTTAACCCATTCATTCTTTAGTAGGATGTTCTTCAATCTCCAAGTATTTGAGAGCTTTCCAATTTTTTAAATGTTTATTCATTTTTCAGAAAGAGAGAGAGAGAGGACGAATGAGTGGAGGAGGGACAGAGAGAAAGGGGGGCAGTGGATCCAAGGCAGGCTGTGCTCTGTGCTGACAGAAGCGAGCCTGATGCAGGGCTTGAACTCATGAACTGTGAGATCATGACCTAAGTCAAAGTCGGACAGTCAACTGACTGAGCCACCCAGGTGCCCCAGGCTTTCCATATTTTTTTCTTGTGGTTAAGTTTCATAGTGTTGTGATATGAAAATACACATGGTATGTTCTCAATCTTTTTGTACTTGTTGAGGGCTTATTTGTGACCCAGTATGTGATCTATTCTGGAGAATGTTCCATGTGCACTTGAGAAGAATGTGTATTCTGGTGCTTTAGGATGAAATGTTCTGAATATATCTGTTAAGTCCATCCAGTCCAGTGTGTTCTTCAAAGTGATTGTTTCCTTGTTGATTTTCTGCTTAGATGGTCTCTCCATTGTTGTAAGTGGGATGTTAAAGTCCAGTACCATTATTATGTTATTATCAATGAATTTCTTTATGTTTGTGATTAATTGATTTATATATTTGTGTGTTTCAAGTTGGGGGGCATAAATATTTACAATTATTAGATCTTGATGAACAGACCCCTTAATTACAATATAATGCCCTTCTTTATCTCTTGTTGCAGTCTTTATTTTAAAACCTAATTTGTCTGATGTAATTGTGGCTACTCTGGCATTATTTTGGCATCCATTGGCATGATAGATGTTTTTCCATCCCCTCACTTTGAATCTAGAGGTGTTATGCCTGAAATGAGTCTCTTGTAGGCAGCATATAGATAGGTCTTGTTTTTTAATCCATTCTGATACCCTATATCTTTTGACTGGAACATTTAGTCCATATACATTCAGGGTGATTATTGAAAGATAAGTTTCATGCCAGCATGTTACCTGTAATCTTGGTGATTTCTGGTGTTTCTGGTGATGTTCTCTGTTCCTTTAGTCTTTGTTGCTTTTGGTCTCCCCTCCCCCCACATTCAGAGTCCTCCTTAATGTTTCTTGCAGGTCTGCTTTAGTTGTCACAAAGTCCTCTAGTTTTTGCTTGTCTGGGAAACTCTTCATCCCTCTTATATTCTGAATGATAACCTTGATGTATAGAGTATTCTTGACTGCATATTTTCCCCATTCAGTACGTTGAATATATCCTGCCATTCCTTTCTGGCCTTTCACGTTTCTGGGGACAGATCTGCTTGTACCTGATCTGTCTCCCTTTATGTTAACAACTTTTTTTCCCTTGCTACTTTCAGGGTTCTTTCCTTGTCTATGTATTTTGTGAATATTACTATGATATGCCCTGGCAATGGCCAGATTTTGTTTAATTTAATGGGAGTTCTCTGTGCTTTTTGATTCTGATGTCTGCATCCTTCCCTAGACTAGGGAAGTTTTCAGCTATAATTTGTTCAAATAAACCCTCTGTCCCCTTTTCTCTCTTTTCATCTTTGGGGACTCCTATGATATGAATGTTATTCTGTTTTCATAAGTCACTGAGTTCCCTAAGTCTACCCTCGTGATCCATTACTTTTGTTTCCCTCTTCTTTTTAGCTTCATTATTTTCCATAATTTTATCTTCTATATTACTAATTCATTCTTCTGCTTCATCCTTCCTCACTGTTATGGCACCCATTCAGGTTTTCATGTCAGTTATAGCATTTTTAATTATGGCCAGAGTAGATTTAAGCTCTTTTATCTCTGCAGTAAGTACTTCTCTAGAGTCTTCTATGCTTTTTCAAGCCCAGCTAGAATCCTTATAATTGTTTTAAATTGTAGTTCAGATATTTTACTTATATCTGTATTGATTAAATTTCTGGCTGTCACTTCTTCCTGTTCTTTTTTTGGTGTGAATTCCTCCATCTTGTCATTTTGGAGGAAATAATAAAATAAAATTAAAATTAAAAAATTAAAAATAATAATAAAGGAAGCTAGATCCTGGGTGTGTTTTCATCTGCTTAAGAGAAGCTTGATATAACATAGAGAGAAGGAAAAAAAATACAAAATTAAAAATTAAAAAAAATGAAATAAAATAAAATAAATTTAAGAATTTGCTCTTTCTGTATCCAAAAAAAAAATAAAAACAAAACCAAAACAGAAACAAAAAAACCAACCAACCAACCAATCAAACAAAAACCCAAAGCAAGCTAGAGCTGAAGCTTTGCAGTACTTTATTATCAGTAGACTTTGTGCGTGGAAGGAGGTTGTGCTCATCTTTTGGGGGAGGGGCCTGCTACTCTGATTTTCTTGAGGACTCTTCCTAGTGGAGATGTGCTTGGAGGTGCAGGGGTCGGGTCTTGATGTAATGGCTCCATTCTCCACTTGGTGGCGCTCTTTAGCTCACTGAGGTCCATCAGTGTTGGTGGGATAGGGGTGAAAATAGCTTCACCCCACTTTCTAGTCTCTAGAGGGGGAAGTTCCCACAGTCATAGATATACACTCAATCACCCTTCCTGTGTCCCTGGTTTCCATCAGATTCCCGCCTTCATCCTGTGTCCAAGCTGTCCCCCTGCCAGGCAACACCACTTTCCTGGGTTTTATCTCAGGCACAGCTGTGTTTAAAGCCCAGCACTTCAGAGACATCCCCTGGTTCGGACCTGCATCAGGATCTTGCTGTACTGTGGTCAATGCTGGCTTGTCCCAGGGACAGTTGCACTACTGCTTAGTGGCAGTGGCTCAGAGTTTATGGTAAATTGCAACACAGCCCACCAGGGTTTGCTTCCTCAGCCAGCATCTTTGTTCCTATACTGGTGAATGGGGTAGTTCCATGGCACCTCCCAGGTCTTTTGCCAGTGGAGAGGCTGTATGTCCTCTACCAAATTCACTCCAAGCAGGGGAACTGCTCCTCCCCGTGTGACCCAGGGGATGCTCAGGCCACACTGCCTACTCCTGAGGCTCCACCCTTTTGCCAGGGCACTGCCAGGTGCTGACCTCTGAAACTTCAGACTCTGTCCTTCACTGTTTATAAGAAAATGGTGGTATTGAAACCCTCTCCTTTTTCCCTGTCAATGATTTTGGGGAACAATTTTCTTGTGCACTCCCCTATGTGTGTTTTCACTCTTTTTGTTTTTCTTCACTCTCAGCTCACCTCTCTGCAGTCAGGGATCCCTCCCCAGCATGGCATCTGCAGCTTTTTTTTCTCCCACAAATCAACTCTCTGCCTTCCACAGGTTGTTTTTTCTATTTGTGGATGTGCAGCTTTGTTCTCTAAGACTTCTGATCAATTTCGTGGGTGTTCAGAATGATTTGATATTTACTTAATTTTTGTGGGAAGAGGCAAGCTTGGGGTTGTCCTCCTCCACCATTAACCCCACTGTGTTCAAGCTTTTCAAGCTTTATTCAGGATCTGTTTCAAGGTCTTTTTCACCCTGAGAATACCTGTTTGGCCTTCAGTCTGACTTTTTTTCAGTTCCTGTTGAAACTATGCTGGCCTTTGTTCTGACTCTTACTTGGAACCAGACTATTCCTATTGAAACTGCACCAACCTTCAGTCTGACTCCTGTTTGGTACTGGACTATTCCTATTGGAACTGTGTTGGCCTTTTATCTGATTCCTTCTGGAACCAGTATATTCCATTTCCAGGCTGTGCTGTTTAAGAATTTTTCTTTTTGCTCGAGAGAAAAACCTCTAAGAAATGGGATCCCAGTCATTAAAATGCTTTGGAAGTAACCCCCCCTACTCCTTGGGACTCCACTGATTTTATGTTTAAAATCTATTGTCCCATCCACATGCTCATTTATAACTAAGTGGAATGACTTAGCCAAAAGTAATTTAGAACTTCAATAGCAATTATGGGGAACTTTCAATCTTTGCAAACTTGTTTTTACTAAAAATTAAATTAGAAAGCTATGGTATCTAGAAAAAAAACCCAGAATTGGATGCCTATTATAAATGGTACCTTGAGGCTTCCAAATGTTTTCAGGATTCTAAGTTTTTCCTCTTTGCAAAATACTATTTCTAAATTAACTAAAGCAAAGAAACAATTGAAAGAAGTCAGAAAGTCTTCTGGTGCCTCTTTCTGCCCTCTCCCTGTCCTGTAGACATGTGATAGCCACTTTGTGCTCAGGCCCCACCCTCACTGACATTTTTCTCTATTCTCTCATCTGAACTTCCTTTTTTTCTTCAAATCTCTACCACTTGTTTCTCTCTTGAATCTATTCAAACCTGCCTCTTTAAAGTTAAGTCTTCTGAGGCTCTAAGTAAACCACATATTTCTTATGTTCCCTGGACTAAGGCTGAATTGTGAGCCATATTTAAAGAGTTTCCTAAAGTGACCAAGGATCCCTATTAAATTGCTGAAGAATTTAACATAGTCATTGAATGTTACAAACCTGATGTTTTAGGTTTATACCAATTAGTTCACGTGCTTGTTGGTGAGGATCAGGCCAAACCTTGGATGAAACTAGCCTGAAAGGAATATCCTGAATGAGATTTAGAGAAACAAATCTCTAACTTTTGGCATGATGCTAGAACACTCACTGGAAGTCTCCACTGAGTATTTACAGTAGATTTTCCTAAGCCTTCTGAACAAAATTCAGGCATGCACATGAAGCTTGATGAACCTGTTCATGACTATTATAATCAACTCCAAATTATCTTTTAATAAAGTTCTGGTCTTCCTTTAGATGTTGAATCCATCTGGGAAGCATTTAACTCTGTGATTATTAACAAGCTGAACTGGAATCTTTCTCCTAAAGGACCAGGATGTAATGGAAAACCATGTTCACTCCAGATTGTAATAGAAGATTACAAGGTTCAGGGCCTCATCCCCTGCACAAGTCCCTGTAACACCTGTAGGGGTAGCTCTGGCTAATATAAAGGTTATTTTGAAAACCAATGGCTGAGGATGGAGGTTTGTCCAGGACCTTGGAGCAATAAATTACATTGTTATTCCTTGGCACTCTGTTGTTCCTAACTCCCATATGCAACTGATCCTCATTCCCACTGAAAGTTATTTTTTTTTTACTATAATTGATCTATGTAGTGCATTTGTAGTATTCTAATTGATAAGAAGAGCCAATATCTTATTGCTTTCACTTGGGAAGCATGCAAAACTACCTGGACTGTAATGCCCAATGGTTTCACAGAGAGTCCTTCTTACTTTTCACAAAGCTTTTAAAGCAGATTTAGATGATAGTTTTTGCAGGCTCTACTTTGCTACAATCTGTAGATGATTTGCTTCTCAAACCTCTTCAAAGGAAGATAGCATCAATCTGTTAAAACTTTTGGCTTTAAAGATACATAAAACCTCCAAAGAAAAGTTGCAGTTTGCTCAAACTTGGGTTTGATACTTAGGGCATCTGATCTCAGAACAAGGACTGCATTTGGATCTAGATTAAACCCCCCATGATTGCTTAATGTTCACAGATTACCTTTTGACTCCCTGTGATAATTTACAGGAAACTCCTCTAAACAATGCAGATTCTTCATAGTTTACTAATAGTTTTTATTTAAAGGATGAAATGGTATATATCATGCTGGGTGTGCTATTGCCATTCCTTTTGAAACCATTGAGGCAGCACCTTTACCTTTGGCTGTTTCAACCAAATAGGCTGATTTATATACCCTTACTTTAGCTTGTACCTTAGCTAAGGGTAAAAACACAAACATTTCTACTGATAGTTGGAATGCTTTTGGGGCAGCTCATGACTTTGGAATATTATGGAAACAATGAGGTGTCCTTACTTCCAATGGGAATAAAACTATAAAAATGGCTATGTCCAAAATTTACTAGATGGCATATTTTTGTTGGCTGCTCTTGCTGTTATTATGGTTACTGGGCATTTCAGACTACCCAGAAGCCAAAGTAATCTATCTCACTGATATTTCCACCACACGTCCATGCTGTTCTCTAGGAAACCAATAACCAAACCCTGAAATGATAATTTTGGGAAAATTGGCAAAAGATATCCAACAATTGGCTCCAGAGAGGGGCAAACAACATTGGATATCTAATAACTCTTGGCTTGAGAACTATGATTTGGACCAAATAACAATCTGGCCCTACAGAAATTATAAAAATCCCACTATTTACTATTGTACACGCATTAAACCATTGGTCTCTTCATGAACCAATATTGCTGGGGAAACACTAAGGCCACAAAAAATGCCTTACCTCCCTTGTCCCACCTGTCCGAAGTATAATCCAGTGAAACTTGCTTCACACAGATGGATTTCATACGACTTCCCCCTCTTTGTTGGTTTGTAACCCTCCCAGGGACTTCCCTGGTATAACCTGACTGCAGTCTCCATATGCAGATGGCAGGGAGAGGCCAAAGAAGGAGGCACGCCATACCAGGTTGGTAGATAGCAGTTTTTTAAGCAAAAAGAACTTACATACAAAGTTTCTCTTGGTGGCAGGAAGGTAAGTGGATCCCCACACTTGACATTTAAATCTTAAATGTTTATAAAACAACCTTAAATGAGCTGTCACGTATACTGTGCAGGTGTTCTCAACACCACAACATTATCTCAAGGAAAGGCAAGTTGAATCCATATTCCAGGGACAGGTTAGCAGCTAAGGAGTCTGAGTGTCTTGGTCCAGCTTACAAGTCAATCAGTGGTCACGTCTTTTTAATGAAATTCCTCAATACTCTCATGAATAACTGTTTTAGTCATGGCTTGAATATTTTCTCAAAGCTTTCTCTTGTAGACAGGCTAATGATTCTTCCATTAAAAAAGATTATCCCTACCTCAGGAACCCCTCTCAAACTTTTTAGTGGTTGGGGAACCTGTTTCACTGGTCAGCAGCTTCAAGGAATCTGTGCTGTTTTCCCATTTTACAACACTTTCATTGTGCATCCTCAATCCTCAGGGTTAGTCACACACACTAACAGCACTATTTAGACTCAACTGGAAACATTTGTAGAGACCTTTCAAATACCTAGACCTACAGCATTGCTGTTGGTCCTCTATATCTCAGATCCACCTGTTTTGGAACTCAGAGACTCTCACTCTTTGAGATAGTCACAGGACATCCAAGGTCGTGCCTCCTTTGACCTAAAGTTGATAAAAGGAGAAGTACTTCAATAGCATAAAGGCCTAATTGTTTCTATTAAAAATGATCTTTTGTCACTGTGGCTGTGGTGTTGCAGATATCTAGGAAGGCCTTGAAGATTTAATACTACGTTTTCTTTTTATTTACTATTTTTTAAAAAGCTTTATAGTTACAGCTCTTACATTTAGGTCTGATCCATTTTGAATTAATTTTTATGTATGGTGTAAGGAAGGGGCCCAACTTTATTCTTTAGCACGTGGATTCCAGTTGTTATGGCATCATTTGTTGAAAAGTCTATTCCTTACTCATTGGATTGTCTTGACAACCTTGTTAAAAATTGATTGACCATTATAAACGTAAGGGTTTACTTATGGACTCTCAATTGTGTTCTATTGATCTATATGCCAGTACCATTGTGTCTAGATTATGATAGCTTTGTAGTAATTTTTGAGGTCAAGAAGTGTGAATCCTCTATGTTTGTTCGTTTTCAAGAATATTTTTTCTATTCTTACTCCTTACATTTTGTTATGAATTTTAGGATTAGTTTGTCAATTTCTGCAAAACAAGCAAACAAACAAACAACAAGCTGAAATTTTATTAGATCTATGTTAGATCTATCTTCTGCCTTTCTTAGCCACTGTTCATTTCCTTTTCTATGTATGGCATCTTTCCATGAAAACTTTCATTCTCCTTTGTATTAAAATATTTTGCCTTCATGTTTCTCCTAGCTGAAATATTAGACTTAATAACAAATGTGTTCATCTAATTATCTGACCCTGAATATAAGAGTGACACAAATGGACCCAATAAAATATCTTTCTTTCTAAGGATACTGGCGGGTTCAGATCTATCAGGAAACATTTTGGTACATGTTGGTTGATACTGTATGTTACAAGAAATCATAAGAAAAAGAAGCTAATCTAAGGGCAAACATTTCCAGACAAAGGGCCTGTTTACAGGTTTGTTCCTTGTGTTCCTCTTGATAATACTCCTGCCCTATCTGTCATGGGTTGTGAGTTGTTATTGTGATGAGGGAGTTGTAGTGTGTGGAATAGTGTCTAAACAATATTCATGTCTACCCAGAACCTCAGAATGTGACCTTATTTTGAAATAGGGTCTTTTCAGATGTAATTTTAGTTAAGGATCTTGAGATAATATCATACTGGATTTAGGGTGCACCCTAAAGCCAACGTCCTTTTAAGAAAGAAGACACAGAGATACACAGAGAAAATGGCCATGGAAAGATAGAGGAAGAGATTGAAATGATGCAGCTATAAGGCAAAGATTGTTGGAAGCCACCAAAAGCTAACAAGAGGAAAGGAAATATTTTTCCCTAAAGTCTTCAGAGGGAGCATGGCTCTGCTGAAAGCTCGATTTTGTATATTAGCCTCCAAAACTCTGAGAGAATACCTTTCTGTTGCTTTCTGTTGCTTTAAGCCACTATATCTCAAATAAAATTGTAATAATATTAACACACACCTGTTGAACAAATGATTGTGTACCATAGGAATGCATCTGTGGTTCTGTTTTAGGAATCCCACTGGGAGCATGGTCAAGGATTTGAATTTACAGTGATTTTAGGGAGGCAGAAAATACAGGACTTCATGATTGCATGTGAGTTTGAGGGCAGGAGAGAGAAATCTAGGGTAACTCTCAGGGGTCTGCCTTCAGTGAGTTGGTGGACTCCTGGGCATCCTGGTATTTGATAGATGAGAGAATGAGGAAGCTGTTCAGTTGGATTTACTTGTAGGATTATAAAGTTCTTAAGGTTTATCACTTCTAGGTAATGCTCAATTTCTCTACCTTTTAGTCTAACTGAATATTTTAAACCACATTTTACACGTGGCTATGTGGGCCTCAGAGACAAATTGTTACTGCCTTGCATGTCTGTCCTTCTGTCTTATTTGAGCTCCTTGCATTCCACCCATCCATCTCTCATCTCTTGGCAATTTCAACATGTGTGGCCCTGATAAAATACCAAAACATTTCTATTTCTGGACTTCATAGGTTTCATATAAACTATAAATTATAGCATTGTAATTATGTAAAATGTAACTGTGTGTATATAATTGTGTAAGATACAATATCACATTATTGTGATGTAGAGGAAGAGAAGGGGTGGTAGGAGTGTCAGGGATCTTGTAGGCAATTTGGCGATAACGTTATATTCAAAATGTGACTATCATGAAGGGCGTTATTATGGAGTTTTGGTATAACTTATAAATTCTCAGTTCAATAAAATTATCAAGTTCTTCCTACATTAGATTACTACTTCTTTCATGTCCTAACTTTTTTCTATAAAGTTTTGGCTCATTTTAAGGTTCAATGAATGTTGCTTTTTAAAATCAAAATTTTAGGCATTTAAAAAAATATTTATTTTGAGAGAGAGAGAGTGTGTGCACACATGAGTGGAGGAGGGGAAGAGAGGGGGAGAGAGAGAGAATCCCAAGCAAGCTCTGCACTGTCAGCTCAGAGTCTGACTCGGGGTTTGATCTCTCTAACCATGAGATCATGACCTGAACTGAAATTGTGAGTCAGATGCTTAACTGACTGAGCCACCCAGGCACCCATCCCACTAATGGATTTTTAAATTTAATGTTTTCATTCATTTTGAATAGGATATTTAATGAATTTCATTCATTAGCCAGTGGGAGCCTTGTTAAGCTGATGCCTGTATCTTTCTGACTTGCCTTCATTAGTTTTTGTGAATTTCCTTACTTTCTGGCTTAAAAGTGTCATTCGGGTCTACCTGTACTTTTCCTGCCTCAGTTATTGGATTGGCAAATTCTCCTAGAAGTTTCAGTGGGGAATGGTATTTAGAAAACAAGATGCAGGTGCTAGGTGAGCACCTTACTACTGGACTTTTTTTGCTTCAAGTATATTTCAGAAGATGTAGCTATCTATACATTCAAATACACATACACAAGTCCATGTGCACACACAGGCACACAACACAAACCTCTAAACACCAATGAATTTCTTCTTCTCCTTCCCCTATTCCTTGTTTGTATTTCCTTTCCCCACACAGTGAGAAGAACCCTGTTTCTGCTCCAGCAACATCAATGACTTGCCAAATGCCACAATACACACTAGATACTTTTGGAGTTGTAATAACAACAAACTTGCTAAGTATAACTCCAGATTGCTTTTGGAGTGTGTGTGTGTTGTCTTTAGTGCATACAATGAGAACACTGTGTTAATTTATTGGGACGATTTTTGAGTAGTAATTATTTCTTAAACCTTCATGATCATATATAGGGATCTTCAAAAACATGCACTTTACATTTGTTACTTTATCAATACTGTTTTTTTTCTTCAGCAAGCTGTATACTGCTATTGCACTCATCAACCCACTCTTTTCTCCAAAATCTACCCCTTACCTCAGCTCCATGTAATAACTCCAGGGTGCTTGAAATATGGCTTTTCAAATACCCTTTCTACCCAAACTGGAGAGAACCTTTTCTTTTCTAATTCCAAATGGAGCGAGTGGGGCTCGCTCAATCTGACAACCCTGGGATCATGACCTAAGCTGAAATCAAGGCTCAGATGCTCAACTGACTGAGCCACCCAGGCACCCCTGGAATCAGTTTTAAATAAAGTTATTTAAATGATTTTTGTCAAAGGAGGTGAACATCCCAGTGATAAAAAAGATCCTGTTTTAAACAATTAGGCACATCCATATACACTAAATTAGAAAAGCCTGTGAGAAACCATGGCCTTGTCTTAAAAGACATTATCCAGCTTTTATTGCTAAAAGTGACTGATAGGAGTAGCTGTAGAAACAGCAGGACTTCTGCTCACTCTTAATGGTCGTGTACATCTCCAGGGCCCAGATTTTGGTCATTACCACTTTGCACTAAAAGAAAAGAAACTAGAACTCTTTGGGCTGGAGGTGGGGGAATAAGCTAATCCCATTTCTTGGAGCAAGGAAAGAATTCAGGATGGGCTTGGAACATCTTACTTCCAAAAATGAGAATACTTTTAAGGATAACAGATACAGTGGTAAGAGTTAAAGAAGCTAGCTTAATAAAGCTTCCACTGGTCAAGGTCACAATTTGAACATTTAAAACAATGGCTAATTGGGATTGCATGAGTGTAGAAGAGTCTAAGTGTTCATAATGATACTCAAGAGCAAAGTTAATATAATCAAGTATGTTAAAACACAGCTGTAAAAAATTGAATATGGTATATGTATGATTCATTATTGACCTTAAAGAGTAATATAAAATTTTTCTTGCTAAGTATGTGTTTATGTACAGATGTGTGTTTGTATATACACATTTGTGTGTGTGTGTGTGTGTGTGTGTGTGTGTGTATAATTTGTTCCTGTTTAATTGGTTAAGAACAAACATAGGGGTGGTGTGTTGAACCATTATCAAGGAAGACGAAGAACTTGATCCAACCAAGCAGAAAGATGGTTCAACAGTTAATCAGCTCCAATGGTTATATACTATAACCAAGTAGAAAGAGGATTCAACAATGTGTTGCAAAATGATGAAGTAGCCAAATGTTCTACAGAGGAAAATGGATAACAAAACTTGGATTCTTCAGGAAGGAGCTGGAGGGCCTTATTAACTATACTAATGAAGCATAGAAAAGCTTTAAATAATGCTAGTCAATAAGATTCTTATATCAACTAGACAGAACAATGGGCCAGATGGTTTTGGGAAAGTTAAAGTGTCAAAAATTTCCAATCTATACAAAAAGAAAGTCTTAAAATGCCCCATGACATAATAAGTAATATTTTGATATAAAAGAAAAATGAAGAAAAGTTATTTGGTCTATGCAACTAGGTTTTATTGATGACCTGATTAAGGGTTGGCCAGTTGCTAATCTGTAAATTGCAATTTATTTGTCTGAGAAATTATTATTCTTATTTTGGGTTAGATAAGATTACTAGAACCCAGGAAAGGTACACAAATACCTGGTAGGACAACCTAAGCCTAGCAACAAATGGACAAAAACTGGAATGCCATTCAAATAAAGATAAGAAAACAATTAAATCCATGAAGCTAACATTTTAATGGTTTTGGTATAATTAATATTCTAGGTATGTCTTACCTGTTTCTTAAGGTATTTAAAATATTTACCACAATCTGAAATTTTAGGCTTGTGATTTAATGAGTTTTAGATGTTTTTAATCCCAAAACCCATGTTAAAAAGAGTGGGGATATCTAATTTTAGACATTCTTGTTTTTATTTATTAGTTTCACATCTGTGAATAATTAGGGGAATGTTGGATGCTTAAAGAATTTCAGTTTCTTAAACTAATAAACTAAACATTAATCAAAATACAAATAGTAATGACTATATTTCTCTAAGCCCACAAGGCCTGTGGACATAAGAGAATCTATCACATGATGATCCTTTAACACTCTGAAGTTCTGAGAAAGTCACACAGGTTTTAATGTTGAGCAGCAATCTTTCACTTTATTAATTTTAATATATTTAACAATTGTTTTCAAAGTGTTACAAAATACTGCTCCAGGCACTGTTGGTATCCACTGAATCAGGAGTAGATGATCCATGTTCTAGTGACATTTCCAGTGAGAAATCCTGAATAATAAATTATTTATTATTATTGTGTCTAAGCTTAAATATCTCTTTTCATAAAAGAAAGGCATTAGCACCTGGTTAGACAGACCAAATGAACTAATATACATGAAAGGGTAATGTCTTGCCCTCCTAGACAGAAATAAGTCACAACTAACAGGTCTTTGAATAAGTACTACACCACTGGCTTCCCTGCTCTAAGAACCAGTATTTTGGTGTAATCAATATATTTAGGGTTCACTCCTTAGTTTGCAACATTTTGAAGAGAACAAAGGACATGAAAATAAATTCATCTCAGAATCACTAGTTTACTGTACATCTAAGCATAATCATTTATGACACTAAAGAATATTTAATAAGCTTCTATTTTTATGATTCTTATTATGTCAGTCCAGACACCTCTTTTCTAGGATTATCCAAGTTCTGAATCTCTTCTGAAAATTCCATTGTTCTCAATTCACCTGTTGGATATACTGCCTTATACTGTAGCTTTTAACACTCTTTGTGGATACATCTTTTTATTTTTTTTCCCGACTGCAAAATTAAACTTTGATCAAAGCATTTATCAATTGTAATTAGCCATTACTTCTTTTAATACATACCTCTACTGTCTGAGATTTCACCTTGGCTCACTCTCTCTTTTCCTGAAATCTGAGTGCCCTACTTATGGCAAATGAATGTTAAATGTAGTTCATTTTGGAACTACCCTGAAAATGGATCTCTACTACACAGACATCTGAGCACAAAATGTTATTAAAAATTCTCCTTGACCATAGTAACTCATGGTTTTATTAACTGTTGCACACTGCTGATGCACAGGACGTAAATGTACTTTGAAAAGTTTAACTTCTGTGATGAAATGAGTTCATTTTATTACTTTCTTTTAGTGTTTTAATTTTTAAGTGTCTTTAAATCATTTCAGCTTTGACTCAAGAACTTTATAAAATCTAGTCCTTCAGAGGGGAAAAAAAAGAGAAGTCTTGAGATGGGAGCTACGTTAGAAGAAAAAAGGTGAGGAAGCAAGGGGGAAATACATTTCTACCTTAGCCTCATGGCTTCTTCAAGCCATGCCTGAGGAAAGAGAAAAACAGAAAACCAAGAAACTGAAGCAGCCCCAAAAATGTATTTATTTGTGGCTTATGACAGTTTACATTTATAATGCTTTGTAACATCAAAATGTGATTATCTGTTACACAGGACAGTATTCATAAAAAAAATTAACTACTTTAAATTCTTTTTGGAAAAAGGTGTTACATAAATAAATTTATATAAATAAAATGAATTTTTAGGCCAATTTATTAGTACTTCCTTAGTTATTTATATAAGCCAGTAAGGCTCTTCCCTGGTTCTCAGCTTCATCATGGCACCACAGCTCAACATCTGGTATAGTCTTCTACTTCTTGTCTTTCACAGTTGTGTAGGGAAGTGTAGGGATTCTTAGCCCCTGGTCATTATATAAAAACAAAACAAAACAAAACAACAAAAACTCTCTATTCAAACACACAAAAATACCCATTTTAATTAAAAAAGTCTATGTTTGCTAGAGGGAATTTTAAAACTAGAACAACAGGATAGAAAAGTAGGCTTCTCTGAATCATTTTCAAAGTTCATCACTATGACCCTTAGTCTCCTCCAACATGCTTCTTAAAATGATCCTATAAGTTGACGAAAACGCAAAAGTTGCTGAAATGAAAACAAACACTGCCAATATCCTGTCACATTGTATTTCAAATAAAGGTACAGAAGATTTAGGTAGTACATCAAACAGATATTTTTAATTTCAAAGTTATATATGTATTTTGATAAATAAATATGTTTATTTATTTTAGAACAAATATAATTGGCATATAAAACTCATAATTTCTGCAAATAATATTTCCTAGGCAATGCTAAAAATTCTGAGTCCCTTTAAGGAAAAATATTAAGTAAACACTGAGTATGGTAAAAACTGTAAAGGAAACAAATGGCTGGTTTGAGAAATATTGCTTTTATGTTTATTTCAAGTTTATGTGACTGGTTATACTACATCACTGCTTTAAGTAATCAATGTTTACATACTTTAAAAACTTTATATCATAAAAGTTACAGGAGAATAATTTCAGATTATTGCCTATAAGATTTCTGATCATTAAAAAAAGTTTTATATCATGTTTGGAACATGACTCAATATTACCTTATTTATAAAATAAATTATTTTCACTATTTATAACCTCTCCTGGGAATATGCTAATTTAAGATCTAAATTTATTTGGTTTCTATGCATTAAAAGTTTATTTATAAATTTTCTCTTCTCTATGAATAATTTGATATTCAAGGGGATGAAAAGATCTGACCAAAAGTTTTCCTATATTTATATATTCATATGATTTCCCCCCTGTGAGTTATATGCTGCTGGGTAAGAGAAGGACTGGAACTTAAGGTTTTCTCACATTTATTATATTCACACAATTTCTCCCGAGTATGGATCTTCCTATGTTGATTAAGATGTGCACTCTGGCTGAAGGCTTTCTCACATTCATTACATTTATAGGGTTTCTCTCCTGTATGAGTTCTCTCATGCTGATTAAGATGTGTCCTCTGGCTGAAGGCTTTCCCACAAAAACTACATTCATAAGGTTTCTCTCCGGTATGAAGTCTATGATGTTCAGTAAGGGATGTGATACGGCTAAAGGCTTTACCACATTGATTACATTTGTAGGGCTTCTCTCCAGTATGAATTCTCAGATGTTGAGTAAAGGATGAATGTTGACGGAAGGCTTTCCCACATTCAGTGCATATAAAAGGTTTTTCTCCTGTGTGAATTCGCTGATGTTGAATAAGATGAATCCTCTGGCTGAATCTTTTCCCACATTCATCACACTTATAGGGCTTCTCTCCTGTAAGGACTATCTGAGGTTGAGTAAGAGATGAGTTGTGGCTGAAGGCTTTCCCACATTCACTGGGTTTCTCTTCAGTATGAATATGATTAGTAAGAAGAATATGTTGATTGAAGATTTTTCCACATTCATTATATTCATAAGGATTCTTTCTTACATAGTCTCCCTGATAGTAAATCAAGTCTGAATTATGTTTTATGCTATTTCCTTGTGTGTCAGAATTAAGGGGTATTTTAATTGAAGGAATTCTCTGATGCATAATAAGGTTTGAGTTTACATTATAGTTTTCTCCAAATCTATTACAGTCAAGGCTTCTCTCCTGTGTGATCTTTTTGTGGGTGAAAGATACTTGTGCTAAATGTCTCTGCTGATTTTCTTGGTTAAACTCTAATTGGTAATCAAAATCCCAGAGTCCTCCTAAGATGGAGTACCAGAAACTGTCTCCTGTTAGTCTCTCCATTATCATGTCATGGTTTTGATTTTCATCAGAAATATTCTGGTTTGGAATTGATTTTTTGATATCAGGTCTATTCTCTCCACCTAAAAGAAATTCAGAACATACAAATACTTTGCCATCTTCTCTGTTTTGAAAAAGAAATTGTTGCACAATGAATTACCAAGTGAGACTTAAAGTAATATGAACAAAGCATATGTGGCATAAGTTTTAAAATATGGCCATGTAACAAGGGGGAAGACTATAAAAGGATCACAAAAAGCAGTGAGCAGGGGGAAATTTTAAAACATGTGTGGTAATCATAAGAAAAGATCATCCAGGAGTATCCACAGTTGAAAGGAAATGGAAAGGAGAGTAAGAAATATCAGAGAAAGATCTGTGTTCAGAGGTAGGAGGTATCAGAGGAAAGACTACTGGAAGAAGACAGATCCAGCCCTTATAAATCTCATCTGTGGATTATCCTTATGTAGAGTCAGCTACTTGTTTATTGAAAAAGTATGTATTTCTTCCTATTTTAATTTTTTGTTTAAAATGATAAAATGAATACTTGCTTTTAGTAACATATTCAAATAATGTAGAAATGCATAAAGTAAGAATTCCAATCTGTAGAGGCAGCTGTTTGGAGCTGTTTGGAGGCTGTCTTGCCAGATTTTTTCCCTATGTTCATACAAATATAAATGTAAATCATATGAATTGTGATAAAAACAAAATTTTATTTCAGCCTCCTACCACTTCTTTGAACTTAATTTAGTGGGGGTATTCTTATTCTGCTTCCAGATGAAGATTTGGGCAGGTTCCATGGCTTCTCCCCTCATTCTTAGATAACAGATACTCCTGTTACATTCAAACACAGTCTCTATTCAATAATTAAAAATTTTAGTCATGTGTTTAATAATCAAAGTTCCAAAATTAATCCCTTTCTCTTCCCCTGGGCTGTTATAGAGTCATATTCTTCCTTTCCTCCCACTGCCTGCCTCTTCCCCTGCCCTACTTTCTTCCTGCTAGATTTTTCCCTGACTACTCTCTCATTTCTTTCCCCACTTAACTATTTCCCTGGCCACTCTTTCCTTCACTTACTAAGTGTTGTTTAGTTCCCTTCTAACAAGAGTTGGAGGGTAGGAGTCATGTGGAGGGAGGGATTAAGAGAAAGGCCAATTTTTGTATAATTGAGTGGCTTCACATTCTCAGCTTGACAGAAAGCTAAATAGGACTCACTTTGGGAACTTTTATGATTCTTGGGAGGTTTTAGCTGGACCTCTCTCTCTCCTCTCATTTCCATGATCTAGACAGATAAAGCTCTAGTTTGGATAGTCCCTTCAGACCAGCCCTACAGCGTGAATCCTACTGGACAAGATCCAAGATCATGTTGCCTGACTCATAACACTCACGATACCTTGTTCTAACAAATTTGGATAGTACAGACAGATCCTAACTCAACAGTTTCTCTGGCTCACCTACAAAAGCCATTTCATTAGTTAGCTGTTCTTGGGCCTTAGACTGCTTTAGGTTTCTCAAATGTGAGTCACTCACTAGTCTTGGTCTTCCAACCATAGGGAATGTATATATAAAAGCTGAAGGAGTGTTGCCCTTGAAGCTGGCACATATAATTATCATCCTAATTAGGACACTTGAGAGTAAAAGGGGGCTCCATTAATAATAATGTCAACAACTGTCTTGGGAAAATAAACTGGAATTACATCATAATACTGTTTTGTATTTTGTTTTTTTACATTACTGCATATTATGAACACATTTACATGTCAACAAATACATTTCCATATAATTTTTAAAGGTTTTAAAATATCCAATTTTCTGGATATGTCAAAGTATTTTTAATCAATCACATTTAGGTTACCTTGGACTTACTGTTATCACAAACAGCATGGCAAGAATAGTTGGCTGAACATGAAACATATATTTTATAAAGAAAAAAAGAAAATTGTAAAAAACCAATCAGTTTGCTTAAAGATATACAAAAAGATACATAAACAGAACATACTCTGGTCTAAAATTGTATGTGGAAAAAAATAGTGATTTAGAAGATTCATTTTAAACCCACTGATCATTTCAACCAGATTACCAATCGGATTTTATTTTCAGCCCAAATGCTTTTGTCTTGCCTAGGGACTTTGGCTCTAAAATGTTTAGAATGACTGGCTATAACTTTGAAGACACATTTTCTGCCTAGGAGTAGAGTTCAGGGCCTTCATTCCCTATGGCCTAGCTTCTGAAACTTTTGTTTATTCCTGGAAACATGGTGGCTTGATCAACATATTCATGGCCATTTTTGTTGACTGCCTTCTTTCTATGCCTCTGTGAGGGAAAAGGGAAAACTGCTGCTGGTGGACAGACTTTTCATCTACTGATAACAGGAGTGACTATGCATGGGCTATATAAACACTGCTCCCCCACTCTGAATATCTTCAAGGCACATCAGATCTGCAATCACAAGGCTGCCTATCTACATCCCAGTGAGATGCCAGGGAACAGAATCTAGACTCCAAAGTGAGACAATGATCACCTTGAGTTTCAAAGCATTTGTGAAAAACAAACTCTAGTCCATTTGCTCTAGCTCCTCACCTAACCTAAGGCCCCATGTTAGCAGACATGACTGCAACTTTCCTTAAAAGGAGGGTGGGCTCTGATAAGGATGAATACTTTTATCAAGCCATGTATAAGACAGCATGCAGAGATGCTGTTCATTCATTATTCACTGTGTACTTTCTTCCTGGTTTGGCCTTACCTGGCTAGGAACCCAATCATTAATTGAAGCTCCCAAGTCCTACTTTGTACTATTGCCTACTCCCCTCTTACACTGCCTGATCCTCTGCTGTCTGAGATTACAGAAAAAGTGCTACCTGGGAAGAAAGTGTTTTCAGACATGGAAGCAGAAGAGCTTTGCCTGCCTACACTGTGAGAATGACATGCAATCTATTTTATGCCCAAGTGCTAAACTAAGCAGGTGTAATATCTTGGTCATGGCTACAGACTAAGCCTCTCTAGCTTATTGCAGGGGTTCATCAGGCTTTCATTATTCTTGCAGGAGCCTAAGGGCTCTACATGAAGAAAAACAGGGAGTTTGCTGTAGTCTCAAGTGGTTACTGTTTGTCTTCATTGACTCCATATTTCCTGGATCAACTTTTGGGGTTATGAGCTGCTGATAAAATTAGATTTCTAGGATACCTAGACCTCTGATCTCCTTTGTATCCAGGAAGGGATACCCTCTAGATGTGACCATGGTCAGTTTAAGCATGTTGTGATGTCACTGGGCAACTTGAACAACATCTTGAAGGGCCTTCTGGACTGCTGTATATCTCATCAAGTAAACAACTTACCCTGATGTTTAGCCTCATCCAATGCCTTTTGAACTGAATTATTTAGAATTAGGAAGGAAGGAAACAAGAAGGGAAAGAGGAACAGAGAGAGGGAGGGAGAGAAAGGGAAAGAATTAGGGAGAAAGGGAGGGAGAAAAACAAATTTTAAAAAGTTTGCCCTTTCTATGTGCAAGGCACTGTAGTATTTCCAGTTCCCTTTTGTTAATTAAAAAACATGCCCTGATCTATAGTGAGTTATGACATTAATTTATTGGGTAGAACAATAAATTAAAAACTGAAACAACAGTTATAGAGAGGGAGGGGGGAAAACCATAAGAGACTCTTAAATACTGAGAACAAACTGAGGGTTGATGGCAGGTGGGGGAGAGGGGAAAGTGGGTGATGGGCACCTGTTGAGATGTGCACTGGGTGTTGTATGGAAATCAATTTGATAGTAAATTATATTTAATATAAAAAATACTTCAAAAAATAAAAATAAATAAAAAATAAAGTCTTAATTTTAAAAAGAAAAAAAACTGAAACAAAATAGCTTAGAAAAGATGAGAAACTATCAGAGTTCATCTGACAGCAATAAAGATAAACAGTGTTTGGTAAAACTTTTGTCTCAATTTTATAGATTATACTGATCTTATGAGTTGCAATAAAAATGGATTTCTTGATGATAGTGGTGGTTATAAATAATTAAAAATGATTGTTTTAGCAGAGGTTGTAAACTTTTTCTATAAAGGGTCATCTCGTGAATATTTAAGGTTTTGTGGGTCATATGGGCGTTACTGTTTACTCAACTCTGCTGTTATAGTGTACAAGCAGCCACAGACAATATATGAGTGATAGAGGGAGTGTGGCTGTGTTCCCATAAAACTGTTTACACAAACATATGATTCTAGACAATGTTCGTTCATCCAAAGAGTCTACAATACCAAACAGGGTTGTCTGGAAAGGGAGACCCCCTTGATTAATCTAAGACATCCTGTGTTGACTGGTGGTTCATCTTATACTAGCAATGTATGAGAGTGCTTTCTTTCCTACAGACTTATCAACAGTGTATGCAGACAAATTTTTGGGCTTTTGCTAACCTGATAGGTGAGAAAAGGTCATCTGGTGTAGTTTCAATTTGTGTTTCTCTTATCATGAGTGAGACTGAACATTTTTTCTTACATTAACCATATTTGTACTCCTTTACCTAAGAACTGTTCACATGTGTATATTTCTATTGGGCTGTTGGCCTCTTATTGATTTAGAGGAGCCTTTTTAAAATTAGGCTAGATTAGATTATTTTGAGAGAGTGAGAGAGCGAGCGTGATTGAGGGAGGGGAGAGAGATAATCCCAAGCAGGCTCTGCACTGACAGTGCAGAGCCTGATGCAGGGCTGGAACCTGTGAACCATGAGATCATGACCTGATCCGAAACTAAGAGTTAGACACCCAACCAAGTCACTCAGGCACCCCAGGAGCCTTTTGTTAATGGGAGCTTAGCCCTTTTGATATAAGTTGCAAATATTCCCCCCCACCCCAACTATTGCCATTTACCTTTTCACTTTGCTTATTATTCTATACCATGCAGAATTTGGGGATTTGTGTCTGTTGAAAGTATAAATCTTTTCTTTTATGGCTTCTAGATTTTGAATCATAGTCAGAAATGACTTCCCCATTTCAAGGTTATAAAAGTTTCTCCTATGTTTTCTTCCATGCTCTTATGGTTTCATGTTTTACATTTAATGTCTCTGATTCTTTTGGAGTATCTTAGTTTAAGGGGTAAGCTATGGATCCAACTTTATCTTTTTCCAGATGACTACTCAATATTCATTAAAAGGTCTACCTTTTATAGTTACAATTGTGGTAAGCACAGCATAAAGATGATTCACTAAGCTGTGCTCCTGAAACTAATGTAACATTGTGCGTCAATTATACTAAAAAAAAAAAAAAAAAAAAAAAAAAAAGGTCTACCTCTTAAATACCAGTTATCTCAATATCATTTTACTAAGATGTGTACCTTTTCCTTACTAATTTGAAATAATGCCTTTAACAGATACTAAACCCCTGCATACATCTAGGTCTATTTCTGGATTTTCTATTCTGTTCAGTTGGTTGCCTTGTTTTGCTTAATAAACTTTTGCTATATATTATCTAGTTGAGATAACCCCTCATTGTTTTCCTTTCAGAGTTTTCCAGATTATTTTTGTGTTTTGGTTTTTCAATATGAACTTTAGAATGAGCTTATCTAAGATTCCCCCAAAATCTTGAAGGCACTTTTTATGGGATGACATCACATGTGTATTAGGAACACTGACATCTTGGTATGTCTATTTATTCAAGTTTATTTTTGTGTCTGTCAGTGTTTTAAAGTTCTCCTCATGCAGGTGTTGCACATCTCTTTTTAAAAGTTTATTTCTATGTGTTTTATCTTTTTAGTTACTATTAATTGGGCTCTTCTCTTCCATCTTATTTTCTAACTGATAGTTGTTTGTGCTTTTACCTTCATCTCATTTCAACAATTATTTACCTGGCTATACAGTTATATCTGAACTTTGATCCATACAAGTAATCTCGAACTCAGTGTCACACTCTCTGGCTCAGTGAGTAGACTATGGCCTTATTCACTCTCCACCTGCTTTCTAATCTCATCAAGACCTCTGCTGCTTTGACTTGTTTGTTGTTTTCTGGTTTCCAGTCCTCTGCAGGCCTTACTTTACTTTTTGTCACTTTTTGGACTCTATGTCAGCTCACCTGAATTAACAAACTCTCTCTCAGTTTTCCTCCTTCAGTTCCACCAGTCTGACAGGCTCTCAGCCTGGGCTCTACAAAGCCTTTCCAGGGGCGCCTGGGTGGCTCAGTCGGTTAAGCGGCCGACTTCGGCTCAGGTCATGATCTCTCGGTCCCTGAGTTCGAGCCCCGCGTCGGGCTCTGTGCTGACAGCTCGGAGCCTGGAGCCGGTTTCGGATTCTGTGTCTCCCTCTCTCTGACCCTCCCCTGTTCATGCTCTGTCTCTCCCTGTCTCAAAAATAAATAAAACGTTAAAAAAAATTTAAAAAAGCCTTTTCAGTGCCAAGAAGAATGGGAGAAATGGCAAATATATGCATAGTTACTGGAAACCACAAATGCATAGGGCAAAATCTCATCTGGACCCTCAAAGCTGCTTGGTAATCTCTTGATTCATTTTTGGTCAGTTTCTGTTGACCTTAGTAAGCTAAAGCAAGTGCTCCTCAAGTTCTGTACTTATCCTTCCCCGATTCCCTTATATTCAAAAGACAACCTTGCCTCCTACTTTGCCGAGAAAATAGAAATAACCATTGTGAACTCTCCCAAATCTTTCTTCAACAAAATTATTTACATAAAAAATCACCCTCATCTCCTTCTTTCCAATCCCACTCCCATCTCTTCTAGAACATTGCTTCATAATTTGTATCTATTTTCTAATTACCCCCTCTGTTAACTCCTCCCCTTCAGCATTACAAACAAGCTAAAACCATTCCTGCTTGGAACAATCCTCTTTGGACACTAGCTTCTATTCAAGCATATGCTTTCTATTGTCTCCCTTTATTATTCTGGCTTCTTATAAGAGTACTGCATACTTACCAGCTCTACTTGTTTACTTCCTGTTCACTCAAAATGTACTAACTGATCATTCTTATATAATCACTCTTATTAATATAATTATTAACTTCTTTGTTTCTAAGTCCACTGGACATTTTCCAGGTCTCATCTTCATCTGGAAGAGATTTCTAGGTAAACAGGCATCAGTAGATGCCAAAAAGGCAAGCAGTAACCCAGAGGGCAAGCCAGAATTAGATCAGTTCATCAACGGAAATGTTTTGCCACATCCTCATCAGAGGAACCAGCCACTGTGTCTCTGTGTCTTACAGGATAATGCAAAAATGCAATCTGTCTTCTTGGAGGAGACTGCCAGGCTGCTGATTCCTGACAAGGAGGATATGAGGAAATCACTTGTTCAAGCCGATCTGTGAACCAAGAGCCTTAGGCATGCACATAATAATTTCTGGAAATTTTCCTAAGTTAGCAATTATTTTCTCTACCTGGGGGTCTGTGGATAGGGACATAATGGGAAAGAGCGTGGATCTTACAAATGGATATGTCTGTGGGGAAAAATATGTGCCTGAGGGAAAGAATAGCTTTGTCTTCTGCTGTAAGTTCCTATGCTGGCAATTCACCTGGGAAGGGAGTTTTCATTTTCTTCCTTTACTTTCTTACTTCCCAGGTTTCAAAGTGTGGAAATTCATAGAAATAACGTCACTTACTGTTGTCAGGGAAAGTGTTAGGGTTCCTGAAAAAATGTTTTAATTATTAGCCTCTACTTATGGAATGGCAGCACTGGTCAGACCAAAATTCAGGTTCAATGAGACTAAAACAGGAACAAGGATTCCTACCTAACATGACCTGGAGAACTAAAAGCAAGGACAGCCAAGTCAAAGCCACACTGAAAAATAAGCTGAAGACTGAATGACAGAAAACCAAGTCTAAATGGGAAAACCAGGTGCCAGAGCAAAGAATCAGGGTGGACACTAGACACAGATGGCGTAGGTTAACTTGACTTAATAAACCAGAGTGGAAAATACCTAACTCAGTGTCTGGCATATGTTTAACAGACAACTACTTGCTAATATAACTGGGCAGAACACTGTAGGTGGTATGCCAACAATAGAGAGCTAAGCGCTTGGGTTTTTTTGGTTAAGAAGCCTCTCATTTAAAGAGTCCATCAACTGATGAATGGATAAAGAAATTGTGGTTTATATACACAATGGACTACTATGTGGCAATGAGAAAGAATGAAATATGGCCTTTGTAGCAACGTGGATGGAACTGGAGAGTGTGATGCTAAGTGAAATAAGCCATACAGAGAAAGACAGATACCATATGTTTTCGCTCTTATGTGGATCCTGAGAAACTTAACAGAAACCCATGGGGGAGGGGAAGAAAAAAAAAGAGGTTAGAGTGGGAGAGAGCCAAAGCATGAGAGACTCTTAAAAACAGAACAAACTGAGGGTTGATGGGGGGTGGGAGGGAGGGGAGGGTGGGTGATGGGTATTGAGGAGGGCACCTTTTGGGATGAGCACTGGGTGTTGTATGGAAACCAATTTGACAATAAACTTCATATATTGAATAAAAATAAAGAGATACTTTAAAGAGAGAGTATAAAGTCAACAAATGCAGGTTTTGAAATAATTAAAATAATGGTATGACATTCATAAACAAAAATATAATCTGAAATCTGGGAAGAGAATGTGGGTGAAATACTGAGGCTAGAAATATAGACATGGGAAAATGACACAGAAGGGCTATTTTAAAGCGATGTACTGCAGAGTTGAGCACCACGTCTGTAGGAATACATACCTTTAGAAGAATGAAAAGGGACAGAAGGTAGTGAAAGAAGCAGGTAGAGATACAAGACTGAGACTACAAGAGACAAGAATTGTGTGTATCACAAGCCAGGGTGGAAGAAAATTTCAAGAAAGTAAAGCCAACACAATCGAATGCAACAAAGTCATAGGAGACAATAACCGTTTTTGGTTTTTTTTGTTTGTTTTTTTTTTGCCACTGGATTTGACTGATAGGAAGTTAGCGGTAATCTCCAAGTAAACAATTTTAGTAGTACAGGTAGGACAGGGGTCATATCACACAGATAATCTAAAGAATTAAAATTCAGGTTATGGGTTTTAGGCAAATTTAAAGAATTTGATAATAAAAGGAAAAAGAATGAAAAGTAGGTAAAAATGGCAGAGGATCTTTGACATGGAAAAGAAAGATTTAAAGAATACTGAGAGAGGATGTATGAATAAAGCCCAGAAAATGTTATGTGGAGATTTACAACACCAAGGTATTTATGAATGTTAAAATTAATACCTTGAAAGTAACTTTTGTGTTGTGTAAATTTTTAAATAATAAGTATATATTATCTGTTTAATCAGAAAAAAATAAGAGAGCCATTTCCACTTTGGAAAAAAGTCAAACATAAACTGAATTTTAAAAGTCCTCAGTATTCTTTAAATCCCAGAGGCAGAGATTTGGAGCACACTCAGTTGAATATTTCAAAAGTGACTGCTTCTCTTTACTGAGCAGCAAATACCCAAATGCTTGCTCCTCACCTGCACGAATGTCCCCTGAGCTGCCTCTTTCCATCATCCATTGCTCCTCCTGCTCCAACTGACAGATCACCTCTGGCTTATAAAGTTGATGCCCTATTCATGGGAAAAATGTATGCCATAGAAGTTTATACTGGGAACAAAACTGTCTCTCAGAACTCATTTCCAACTTTTTTAGTCTTTAGAGCCTCTGGATTTGGAAAGGGGAAACTTCAGAGGCAGCGAAATAAAGCTTACTCATCTCAAACTCAACAAAGTCAAGACCTTTTACCTGAGGAGAAACAGCAGGAAACAAAGGTCCTCTGTCTCCAAGCATTGATTAACATTCTGTCCTGGCCTGAACTATATTCACAAAAGCTTTGGAAATTTTCACTACTTAAGGAAACAAACCCCTTTAGAATGGTTTCTAGTTTTACAGGGGCAACATCCTTACCCAGTGCGACCAGATTCCTGTAGTTCTCCAGCATCACATCTCGGTAAAGATTCTTCTGAGCAGGGTAGAGCTGGTCCCACTCCTCTCGTGTGAAGTCCACAGCCACATCCTGGAACGTCAGTGATTCCTGAAATATCAAGAACACCCTGCTTAGCCAGACACTGCTTTTTACAGGGGTCCTTTGGGGAAAGGGCAAAGGTGCAACAGTGGCAGTGGCAAAGGTTAGGATGTCTGAACTGTTGAGCTGCCAGTCTTCAAGGCTCTCTCTTGAGTAATCTAGGTCAAAAATTTTAAAACAACAATTACTGCCTGTCTATCATCTTTTAAGACAGACATAAAGACATGCACGAAATAATGCTTGCTTTTAAGTTTTTTACAGTTTGTTGCAAGGGAAAGACTCTCCTCACCTAAACAATTGAAAAACTATAGGAAATTCATGCTGTAAGATTTCAGAAATGAAAGAATCCAGGATCAGTAGAAATACTGAGGTGTAAGGAGGTGTCAAGTTGGGGGATTTTGTGTATTCTCAACAGATCCTTAATAGATTTTTAAATTTCAGACAGAATTAAGAGAAAGTATTCCAATGGGTTGGAAAAAAAAAAAAAAGCAGCAAGGGCAAACAGGTTGAGAACAGAAGACACATGGTGCATGTGGGGATCAGAAAAAGAAACTACCTTGTTACAGGTAGGAAATTCAAATAAAAAAGGGTGACTTCTAAATTTCCTCCACTGTCAGTGCTTTTTAACAATCCTTTTGCTTTAAGGGACACACCATACAAACACAGGCACATACAAACAATATATATACCTCCCCCTCTTCCCTTACTACCTAACCGTCTCCCACCCCCACCAAATACCACCCATAATAACTCCTCAACCCATCAGAATGAGTGTAGTGTTACAAATAAGTCTTTTCCCCCATAAGGTAATAGTCGATATTTAAATACAGTTCTGGCATTTTACTTATATTAATTTTCATGCTTTGATAACATATCCTTCTAAAATATATTTCAATTAAGTGACATAGACAATTTAGAGATGAGTCACCAAGGCTGGAAGAAATTAAATAATTTATCCAAGGACATACAGCTAGTAAATAGCAGGAACTGGATTTTATCTTCAATCTTATTCTAAGACTATGTTCTTTCCATCATACCACAAAGATGTGTTTTCTGCTTCTACGAACATCTTCCCTCTTGTGACTTTTATTTCTAATTTCCATTCTACTTTCCCCATGCTTCTTGCATGCAGTACCAGGGTGAGGAAAACTTTTAATTTATTATAGTCTACATTTTTTAATACCTGCATTTGTAGTTCTTTTTTGGCTGTTTTATTTAGTACTTTTTATTTCCTTCTATACATTCTAATGATTTTGCATTTGGTTACCTGTTTCTATTTTATTCTTTTTTAAAAATATCCTTATTTGAATTCTATTTTTAGGTAGATAATGTATTAATATTAATATAGTTCATAAACAAAAACATATAAAAAGGTAGTAAAAAAAAAATCTCTCTCCCAGGCTTCTTTCCTCTCTATCCAGCTCTTGCTCCCAATAGATAATCACTATTTATAATTTTTAGTGTATTTCCCCAAAGTTCTTTATGCAAATATGAATATGGATTTTTATTTTCTCCCACTTTTTTTTTTTACCTCAAATGTAACATATTGTATAGATTGTTTTTTAAAATTTTATTTAAAGTTTATTTATTTAATTTGAGAGAGAGAGAGTGAGAGCAAGACCAGGTGCGTAAGCAGGGCAGGAGCAAAGAGAGAGGGAGAGACAGAATCCCAAGCAGGCTCCGTGCTTTCAGCCCAGAGCCCTACTTGCAGCTCAAACTCACAAACTGTGAGATCATGACCTGAACTGAGATCAAGAGTTGGATGCTTAACTGACTGAACCACCCAGGGGCCCCTCATTATAGTTTTTAAACTTAAAAAATTTTGACATAATTTCAGACTTAAAGAAAAGCTGCAATAATAAAAAAAAATTCCTCCTTCTCCTCTACCTTTTTCTTTCTATAATTTTTCTGGACTGTTTAAGAGTAAGTTGCAGACATGATGCCCCTTTACCTCTAAGAAATTCAGTGTTTACTTTCTAAACAAGGGATTCTCTTATGTAACAACAGCACAATGATCAAAATCAGGAAATTAGCACTGACACAATACTGTTGTCTAAACTATATACTAATTCAGATTTCATGAAATGTCCTAATAATGTGCTTTATAACAAAAGAAATTTCAAGACCATGTACTACATTTGTCTTCCATCTTTTGTCTCTTTTACTCTGCAGCAGTTACTGAGCCTTTCTTTAAATTTCATAACATAGATATTTGGAAAAGTATAAGCTAGTTATTTTGAGAATAAAACTCTGTTTGGTCTTGTCTAATGTCTCCTCACGAGTAGATTGACACCACACACTTTTGGCAGAGGTAGTACGGAAGGGATACCGGATTCTCGGTGAATCCTATCAGAAGGCACACATTATTGACTCGTTCCATTACCAGCAATTTTGATAATTTGGTTAAGGTGGTTATCTACCAGCAATTTCTACTAGAAAATTACTATTTCATCCTGAAATTTTTAAGTATCTTGTGGGGGAGATACTTTGAGACTATGTAAATATCTTGTTCCTTAAACTTTTATCCACTAGTTTTGGCACTGATACTTCTTGCCTGAATGAATTACATTTATGATGGTTGCTTACTTTTCTAATTCCATCATTCTTTGTATAAGTTGGCTTTCTATTGTGATGAAGAGGTTTCCCTTCTCATTCATTAATTTGTATCAGGTGGATTTATTTATTTTATTCAGTAATTTATAATCATTTACTATCACTATTTATTTTAATGCTCAGATTGTCTTAAATTTAGTTGGGAGGAGTCCTTCAAACTGGCTCTGTGTCCTTCAACATTTCCCTATCATTCTCTGAGCACTTTACTTTTTGGGGACAGAAAAATGTTCTTTCAAGGTACATTTTGTGCTTTTCTGTCCCAAGGATGGAATTAACAATTTCTTCAAGGATCCATGGTTCCTTCTAGTGGTCAAACACTGAGCGGCTCTGCTTCTAACCAAAGGATCTGTAGGGCTGCCATGTATCATGTTCTGTTCTATTGGTCAAATACGGAGTGTTATGTCTACTTCCTCTTAATGGAGAATGGCATTTAAAAACCAAGATGTGGACCCTAGGTGTGTTCAATGCTACTGGAATGTTACTGCTTTTAGGCCTTCTAAGTGGTTGTACCTGGGAAATAGAGGTATGTATATAATGATGTATGTATACATGAACACAAATACAACTCCATAACCATTTCTATACTTAGCTGTATATATTATGAGATCACACTGATACCTCTAATTCCAATCCAACATGGCAGAGTTTATCATCTCTTTTCGTGCTAACTCATGCCTCTGCACAAAAGAAACCTACAACTTAGAGCTCTGTATTTGCAGTTGCTTTTGCTTTTAGCCTCTGAGTAGAGTCCAACAATTTAGGTTTAAAGGTTAACTCCTTTTTCTGCCTGATTCCTTAAGTGTGGTTATGTCAGTAATTTGAAATACAGTTTAGTTCATTTGTTTCTGCTTATATTCGATTGTAGGCCCTCCCTGCAAACTCTCTCCCTCTCCCTGCCATTCCCTCTTTCTTTTTCACCCATTCTCATTCAAGCCCTATTGGCAACCAATCTCAGACTAAATTTCAACCTGGTGTTCCTTTTTTCTCAAATGAGCAAATATACATATACGTATGTTTTTATTTCCTCTTCTTTCGTACACAAAAAATAGTGCACTATAGATACTCTTGTATTTTGATTTTTTCACTGAACAGTTTATCCTGGAAATTCCTCCACATCAGTTCATGGTTATCTATCTCATTCTTTTTCATGGCTACATGGATGTCTCTTGTGTGAATGTTGCACAATTTATTTAACTAGTGTATTAAAAACACTTTAGTTATTTTCTACTCTTGCTATTATAAATAATGCTGCAATGAATTATCTTGTATGTATATTATTTTGCAACTGTGAACAAGTCTGTCTGATGAATCAATTTCCCAAAATAGGATATCTAGTAAAAGAATACATGAATCTGTAATTCTGATATATATTGTCAAACTGATCTTTTATAAGGGTTCTATCAATTTACATGCTATAAGAATCTATTGTTGCATAACAAACTACTCCAAAGTTTAGTAGCTCAAAAGAACAATCATTTATTTTGTTTACAAAATCTGAAACATGGGCAAGACTCAATGAGATTAGCTCATCTTTGTCCCATTTGGTTTCAGCTGGGATGGCTCAACTTTGGGCTGTAGGAATCACTTGTAAGATGGCTTGCTCATAAGGCTGACAAGTTGGCTGTCAGATGGTGCTCAGACAGGGGTCTCAGTTTCTCTCTGCATGGGTCTCTCAACAGGGTGCTTCTGACTTCTTCATGGGATAGTAGTTGGATCCTGAGTGTAAAATTCCCAAAAGGACCACCTTTTATGACCAAGCTTCAGCAGTCACATTGTTCACTTCCACTATAGTCACAAGCCTATGAAACTGCCCAGATCCAAGGGGAAGATACAGAGCCTTACCTCTTAATGGAAAGTTTGTCTTTCTTTCTTTCTTTCTTTCTTTCTTTCTTTCTTTCTTTCTTTCTTTCTTTCTTTTTCTTTTCTTCTTTCTTTCTTTCTTTCTTTCTCTCCTTTCCTTTCCTTCTTTTCTTCCTTTTCTTTCTCTTTCTTTCTTCCTCTTTCTTTTTTTTTTTTTTAATTTTTTTTGGAGAGAGAGAGAGAGGAAGAGGGAGGGGAGAGAAAGAATCTTAAGCAGGCTCCACACTCTGTACAGAGCCCTGTGTGGGGTTCAGTCTCACAGCTGTGAGATCATGACCTGAGCTGAAATCAGGAATTGGATGCTTAACTAAGCCACCCAAGCTCAGATGGAAAGAGTTTTCAAGTCACATTATAAGAGGAGTCTGTGGGATGGGAGAGATTATGCCATTTGTGGAAAATACTCTCTGCCACAGTATATCTTCTAGAATATAAAAATTCACATTCCTTCCACATGCAAAATATACCCATCTTCTTCCCCTAAGCCCCCAAGTTTCATTCCATTATGGCATCAGTTTGAAGTCCAGGATCTTGTCATCTAAATTAGGTCCACATACAGATAAGGATCTTAGAGTGTAGTTCCTCATGTTTGGTTCCTTGAATGATTTCTGTCTATACTATGACCTGTGAACTAAAGAAGTAGTTATTTGGTCCCATCCTGAACTCCTCCCCCCACCCCCAATTTACAGTGGTAGGAAAGGCACAGAAATAATCACTGGAGGTATCCCCATTCAAGTAAATAGCCGTTCATTGTAGTTCGAAAATGTAGCTGAACTGTGCACATGTTGAGAGGTGTGAATGGGAAAGTTTCATTTTCAAATCCAGTAACTCTCGGTTTCTGTATATTTAATGGACCTTTTTTTAGCCTATATTTTTCCTTTTACATTTTACTTTAGGTAGCCAGAAGCTAAAGCAATCAGGGATTTCAATTTTCTACGTGAAAATCTCCTTAGATAGATCATTGGGTTCATTAAGTATATTTCCTATTTTCCTTATTATGAAGGTGACAACATTGCCCATTATTTCTTCTTTGAGGATGTTGTTTCCTCTTCACGTGGGCTTCTCCAAGGACTGTCTGGTGCTCTAAATGGCAAGGTAGCTGGATTTAGAGCAAGCATCCCAAGAGAATGAGGTGGAAGACTTATTGCTTTTTGACTTGCCTTTGAAGTCACAAAGCTTTACTTCCACTGGTCATAGACCTGCCCAGAGTCATCGGAGGGAATACACACCTCAATGTCTCTTGATGCAATGAGTATCAAAGTCACACTGTAAAGGAAGTGTTTCTGATGGGAGATGTTTTGGCCACTTTTCTGAAAAAGCAAGTTGCCACACACTTATACCAGCAATGTAAGAGAGTGCCTGTTTCCCCAAAGCTTTGCCAAGAGATTATTTGACAAGCTTGTGGAAAATATCAAACTCATGGCACATATGAAGCTTGGTGATAAAATATCAAGCTTCTCTAGTTTTATTTTTTTTTAAGCTTCTCTAGTTTTAATTTAAACTTTCTCTTGTTATGAGTATATTTGACATTTTCTTTAAGATCTACCTGAATTTTCTTTCCTGTGAATTGCCTTTTTATGTTATTTGTACATTTTTTTATTGGATTAATAATCTCTTATTGATTTAGAGAAGTGTTTTATATATTTCAAAAATTAGCCCACTGTTAATTTGAGTGGCAAAATGTTTTTCATCATTTGACAATGTCTTTTTACTTTGCTTATAGTTTTCTTATCATGCAGACTTTTTGGGTATTTTTAAGGAGTTGAGTCCATCAATCTTTTCTTTTATGGTTTCTGGATTCCCAGTAATTATAAAACCTTTCCTCAGTGAAGGGATTCTTCCATTTTTTAAATTGATGTATAATTGAGATACATTATGTCAGTTTCAGGTATACAACATAATGATTTGACATTTGTATACATTGCAAAATGATCACCACATTAAGTCTATCATCTGTCACCATACAAAGTTACCACACTTTTTTTTTCTTGTGATGAGTTTTGCTTTCTTAGCAACTTTCAAATTTGTCATATAATATTATTGACTAAAATCCCCCCACTGTACATTACATCCCCATGACTTATTTTATAACTCAAAGCTTATATTTCTTGATCTCCTTCACTCTTTTTGCCCACCTCCCAACTCCCCTCCCCTCTGGCAACCACCAATCTGTTCTCTGTATCTATGAGTTTTGGGGCTTTTTTTTTGCTTGTTCATTTGTTTTGTTTTTTAGATTCCAGATATAAGTGAAGTCATGTAATATTTATCTTTCTTGGACTCATTTCATTTAGCATAATACTCCTGAAGTCCATCTATGTTGTCACAAATGGCAAGACTGCATTTTTTTTTAAGGCTGACTAGTATTCCCTTGTGTACACACACACACACATACATACATACATACATACATGTACACACACACTACATCTTTTTTAAAATGTTTATTAATTTTTGAGAGACAGGGAGACACAGAGTGCAAGCAGGGGAGAGGCGGAGAGAGAGGGAGACACAGAATCTGAAGCAGGCTCCAGGCTCTGAGCTGTCAGCACAGAGCCTGATGCAGGGGTCCAACCCATGAACTGTGAGATCATGACCTGAGCCAGAGTCTAACGCTCAACTGACTGAGCCACCCAGGAGTCCCCTACATCTTCTTTATCCATTGATGGGACATTTAGGTTGATTCCATATCTTGGTTATTACAAACAATGCTGCAAAGAACATAGGGGTGCATATATCTTTTTGCCTTTGTGTTTTTGTTTTCTTCATATAGATACCCAGAGGTGGAACTGCTGGGTTGTATGGTAGCTCTATTTTTAATTTTTTAAAGAGTTTATTTATTTATTTTGAGAGAGAGAGAGAGAGGGAGGGAGGAAAGGACAGAGGGAGGGAGAGATCACATGCATGAGCCAGGGAGGGGCAGAGAGAGAGGGAGAGAGAATCCCAAGCAGCCTCTGTGCTGTTAGCATATAGCTCGATGTGGGGCTTGATCTCATGAACTGCAAGATCATGACCTGAGCTGAAATCAAGAATTGGACACTTAACTGCCTGAGCCATCCAGGTGCTCCTATTTGTAATTTTTGAGGAACTTCCATACTGTTTTCCACAGTAGCTGCACTAATTTACATTCCCACCAACAGTGCACAAGGGTTCCCTTTTCTCCACAGCCTTGCCAACACTTGTTAGTTTTTGTCTTTCTGATAATAGTCAATCTGACAGGTGTGAGGTGATATCTCATTGTGGTTTTGGTTTGCATTTCCCTGATAATTAGTGATGTCGAGCATCTTTTCATGTGCCTATTGGCTTTCTGTATGTCTTCTTTGGAAAAATGTCTATTCAGATCGTCTGTCCATTTTTAAAATCAGATTGCTTGTTTTTCTGTTACTGAGCTGTATGAGTTCTTTATATGTTCTGGATATTAACCCATTATCTGATATGTTATTTGCAAATATCTTCTCCCATTCAGTAGGTTCCTTCTTATTTGTTTTATTTTATTTTTAAAAAATATTTATTTATTTTTGAGAAGAGAAAGCAAGTGGGGAGGTTCAGAGAGACAGGGGGACAGAGGATCTGAAACGGTGTCTGCTCTGACAGCAGGGAGCCAGATAGGGACTTGAACTCACCCGTGAGATCAAGACCTGAGCTAAGGTCAGATGCTCAACTGACCAAGCCACCCAAGTGCCTTAATATGTACCTTTTTAATTTTGTTGATGGTTTCTTTCACTGTGCAGAATCCTTTTAGTTTGATGTAGTCCCATTTGTTTATTTTTGCTTTTGTAGCCATTGTTTCTGGAGTCAGATCCCAAAAAATATCACTAAGACCAATGTCAAGGAGCTTACCATCTTTTTTTTCTTCTAGCTATTTTATGGTGTCTGGTGTTACAACTTCCATTTTTTCTTGTAATACTTTTAGGCTTAATTTTTCATATTTAAATCTTTGACCCATTTGAAGACTATTCTTTTTGTTCTTCCAAGTTTTAAATTCCAAATAGTTAACATACACTGTAATATTAGTTTCACATGTAGGATTTAGTGATTCATCACTTACATAGAATACCCAGTGCTCATCACAAGTGCCCTCTTTAACACCCATCACTCTTCATCACCCATCACCCATCATCCTCCCACCTACCTCCCCTCCAGCAACTCTCAGTTTGTTCTCTAGAGTTAAGAGTCTGTTTTATGGTTTGTCTCTCTCTTCCCACCTGCCCCTCCCATGTTCACCTGTTTTGTTTGCAGACTATTTTGATGTAAAGTATGAGGTGTGGATTCAACTTTACCTTTTTCCAGATGGCTCTCCAGAAATGCCAACATCAATTATTGAATAAACTATCTTTTCACCACTGGTTTGAGATAACAATCTTCATCATATGAAAATTTCTATTTTTCTTTCTTTCTTTCTTTTTTAAAGTTTACTTAATTATTTTGACAGAGAGAGAAAGAGAGAGAGAGAGAGAGAGAGAGAGAGAGAGAGAGAGAGAGAGAATCCCAAGCAGGCTCCACATTGTCAGAGCAGAGTCTGACACAGGGTTCTAACTCATGAACTGTGAGATCATGACCTGAGCTGAAACCAAGAGTTGGACACTTAACTGACTAAGCCACCCAGGAGCCCCACAAATTTCTATTTTTCAAAAAATATTCAGTGCTTCCTTATGTGACAATCATGGTGCTTGAGTGTCATAGATCCTGGGTCTAGAGTTCTCTCTTGTTCAGTAAGAATGCAGGTCGCAGAATTAAAACGCGAGAGAGGCTAATGTTCTGAGGAGACAAGAGCCCTGAGTAAGGGTGCTTGCTTTGTTTTTATTAAAATCAGAAGTCTTATTGTT
This sequence comes from Panthera pardus, assembly GCF_024362965.1. Lineage (NCBI taxonomy): Eukaryota > Metazoa > Chordata > Mammalia > Carnivora > Felidae > Panthera > Panthera pardus. The sequence goes on along the minus strand of NW_026526969.1, from coordinate 132,408 downwards.
GGAGAAATGAATAAAGTGCTGCACTAAAGATGGCCGACGGGACTAAAACAAGCTCTGGTCTCTAGCTTAGAGACCCCTCTTTCCGGGTTCTTCTTGCCCTGTTTGCTGTGAGCATGAAAACCCCCACAGATATGGAAGCTGACAACTATAAATTACCCTTCCCACTTGCATTCAGGATCAGATCTTTGGAAAAAGTCTCCTCTGAGCCCGCCGGTGTTAAATAAATCTCTGAACCACCAAGATCTCCAAGTGCCACTTGTTTTTTTCTGCCAGTGTTCCAGCTTGGTTCTGTAACATATTTGGTTGCCTGACCAGGAAACCCAACCATGCTGGCCCATTGTTGCCACCGGTTTGGAAGAACGGTGAGGCAGTGACGGAGCGAGGAATCGCAAAGGAGAAGGCGCGCCCTGCCTGAATTTTGGCAGTCTCCTATTTGGTCGCCTCAGGCTGGCCCCGCTCCATCGTTCCCACCGGACTCAAAGAGACTGGTAGGTGAGGACCTGGACCCGACGCCAGAACCGGTAAGGCCGGGGCCCCAAAGTAGTCAGGCCCATCCAAAAGGGTGGATGGGGGACCTGATCACTCCCCAGAGACGTTAGCGCTCTCACGGGTAGAAAATTTTGCAGGAGGGAATGTAATAGCCTCTGGTGTGTGTGCGTGTGAATGTGCGGCTCAGCCAGGCTTGCCAGTCGAGTTTGAGTTTGTAGCTCCACGGACAGGCACCCTTAAGGTCCCCAAAAGTCTACGGAGTCTGAATGGGCTTTCCTGTATCGTGGTGAAAGCATACAGTCCAGGGCGGCATCAGGATAGACTCCAATTGCAAGTCACAAAGCTGAGTCCACTACAGCCAAGCCTCACCTAAAGTTTCCCTTGGGAACGCGACCAGTGGAGTATCTGATTGGTCCTCTCATCTGAGGGGATACCCTCCCTTTGTCTGTCTCCGCAACACTGAACACGAGAAAGGAATTAATCATGAGGTCAAAATAGAGTAAGCCTATGATTTTAGAGGTCATGCTCAGAAATTTTAAAAAGGGATTTTCAGGTGATTATGGAGTCAAAATGACACCTGGGAAGTTAAGGAACTTTTGTGAACTAGAATGGCCCATATTCAATGTAGGATGGCCCCTGGAAGGGATATCAGATGCTCAAATAGTGCAGCAGGTTTGGCTGATAGTCACTGGGAACCCAGGTCACCCTGATCAGTTTCCATACATCAACTCCTGGCTTGAAATTGCCTGAAATCCTCCGCCTTAGGTGCAATTCATCCATAGCAAGCAGAGCCAGGCAAAGGTTTGAGCTGTTTTATCCAAAGACTCACCCAGGTAGCCAAAGAAGCAATCCACCACTCCCCTAGTGTTTGCAGGAGACCCAGAGGAAGATCCCATCTTTCCACCACCTTATGACTCACTGGGCTCCCTCCCCCCTTCCCCTGAGCTTGAAACTCCCCGCCCCCCCCCCCCCCCGTCTGTCTCTCCTCCTCCACTGCTGCTGCCACCCATCCCTCCTCCCCTCCCAGACCCAGAGAACCCTCCCTACAAGGGCCAGCAGCCAGACTGCGCCCCAGACCCAGACCTAACACTCTCCAAATGCCTGTAAGGGAGACGAAAGAGCCTGAAAGACAGAATGAGGACAGAATAGTCCAGCCCAGCTGTTCCATGATGTATTATTATCAACCTTTCTCTACAACCAACCTCCTCAATTGGAAACATAACACTCCATCATACTCTGAAAAGCCACAAGCAATGGTCGACTTGATGGAGTCCCTCTTCCAGACCCACCAGCCGACTTGGGAAGATTGTCAACAGTTACTCTGTACTCTGTTTAATACAGAAGAAAGAAGAAGAATGAGAGAAACATGACAGTACCTAGAAGATCACGCACCTCTGGGGATCAATGACCCTGCTGTCTGGGCTCAAGCTGCTGCCCCTGATTCAATGCCCAACATGGGATTTCACCACAGAAGGAGGACAAGCCCACATCTGACAATACCAGGAAGCCCTCCTTCGGGGAATCTGAACTAGAGCCAAAAATCCCATGAACATGACTAAAATATTGTCAGTCACACAGCCTGGGGAGTCTCCCAGACACTACTATGAAAGACTATGTGAGGCATACCGTGTATACACTCCGTTTGACTCCCAGGCACCAGAAAGTCATCAAATGGTAAATACCTCTTTTGTGGCACAGGCTTCCCCAGATATCAGAAGAATACTCCAGAAGTTGGAGGGCTTTGCTGGGGTGAATATCACTCAGCTGATAGAGGTCACCAATAAAGTTTTCAGGAACAGATAAGTTGCAGCCGAAAGAGAAGTGGAGAGAAGACTAAAAAGAAGGCCACCTTTCTTGCAGCAGCACTGAAAGAAATAGACACTGCAAAGATGGGAAGACCCCAACCACCAAAAAGGGGGAAGCCCAGAGCCCCCTTAGCAAAGGACCAACGTGCATACTGCAAAGAGAAGGGACACTGGTAGAATGAATGTCCGAATTGGAAGGGGCCCTCAAAACCCAGCTGATATTGGGAGGAACCTCGAGGCGAGGACCTCATTGGTCTGGCCAGGATAGAATCAGACTGAGGGGGACCGGGCTCTTTCTCTCTTGGCCCCCATGAGCCCACGGTTGAAATGAAAGTAGGCAGCTGAACAATAACTTCCATGGTTGACACTGGGACTAAACACTTGGTTGTTACTTCCCCGGTAGCCCCTTTCAGCCAAAAGACAGCAACCATACTTGGAGCTACTGGGACATGGGCGATACAAGAGCCCTTCTGTCAAGCTCAACAATGTGAACTTGGGGGTCACAAGGTCTGGCATGAGTTCCTCTACTTACCTGACTGCCTGATTCCTCTCCTGGGCTGAGATCTGCTCTCCAAACTTGGGGCCAGATAACTTTTGAACCCACTGGACACACTAGCCTCCAATTAAACCCAAGGCAGAAGGAAACCCTGGTCTTGGTGATTACCCTGCCAAGGGAAGAAGAATGGAGACTATTCTGTGCCCAAGCCCTACCCTGTAACCCCTCAGAATTCAGGCTTACATTCCCTTCTGTATGGGCTGAAGATAATGCACTTGGACTAGCTTGGAGTCGGGCCCCCATCATTGTTGACCTGATCCCTGGAGCCCAACCTCAGAGACAAAGGCAGAACCCCTTCCACTCGAGTCTAGAATGGGTACACAAGAGCACCTGACCAAGCTCAGAGAGGAAGGTATTCCAATTGAGTGCCAATCAGCTTGCCAGTCAAGAAGCCAGGAGGAGGATACAGACCAGTACAGGATTTGAGGGCCATTAATAAAGTGACTGTTTCCTTACACCCAGTGGTTCTGAACCCGTGTACTCTCCTCAGCCAAATTCCAGGGTCAGCCAGATGGTTTACATGCCTCAACCTAAAGGATGCTTTCTTCTGCCTCTGCCTGGCTCCTCAAAGTCAACCACGGTTTGTCTTTGAATGGACTGAGCCCGTTACAGGGTGCCAGATGCAGCTGACCTGGATATGACTTCCCCAAGGCTTCAAGAACTCACCCACTTTTTTGGGGGAAGCATTAGCTACAGACCTCACCAACTTTCCAAGGGAAACCACAGGGTGTGTCCTCCTCCAATATGTAGGTGACCTCCTCCTTGCCACCGACACCCAAGAAGGCTGTATGAAAGGTACCAAGGCCCTCCTGCAGCTCCTATCCTACTTGGGGTACCGGGCCTCTTGGAAAAAGGCACAGATTTGCCAGCAGCAGGTCCAATACTTAGGTTTCCTCCTCACAAAAGGAAAAAGAAAACTAGGACCGGAAAGGAAGAAGGTTATCACCACACAGCCACAGCCCCAAACGAAATGAGGCTTGTGTGAATTTTTAGGGGCTGCAGGGTTCTGTCGCATTTGGATCCCTGGATTCTCAACCATAGCGAGGCCCCTCTATGACCTGTTGGGAGGGCCAGACTGGGAGCCCCTCGCATGAACTGATGAGGCAAGGGCCACTTTCACAGAAATAAAGTTGGCTCTGGGACGAGCCCCAGCCCTGGGTTTGCCCGACACAGAAAAGCCCTTTAACCTCTTCGTACATGAAAAGGACAAAACAGCCCTTGGAGTGCTCACTCAGAGCATGGGGCCTTGGCAATGGCCAGTGGCCTAACTGTCAAAAAAAACTTGATCCTGTGGCTGCAGGATGGCCACTGTGTCTCAGAGCGCTGGCAGCCACAGTCCTGCTCATCAAGGAGGCAGACAAACTCACACTGGGACAAACACTTAATGTTAAGGTCCCACACGCGGTCATGTCCCTCATGAGTACCCAAGGATATCATTTCCTCTTCAATTCTCAGCTGACACAATACCAAGGACTTCTCTATGAAAACGCAAGGGTCACTCTCAAAACAGTAAGAACACTAAATACGGTCACCTTCTTTCCGACGGAAGAGGGAGAACACGACCATGACTGTTCCGAAGTAGTGGATGAAGTCTACGCCAGCCGCCTGGACCTCCAAGACCAGGCTATAACAAACCCAGAGATCACCCTGTTCAGCAATGGGAGCAGCTATTTACAAGAGGACAGCCAAAGAGCAGGATATGAAGTAACCACAACCACCGAAGTTCTGGATGCCGAGGCTTTGCCGGAAAGATGGTCGGCACAATGAGCTGAACTGTAAGCCTTAAACCCCAGCCCTCATCCTTAGCAAAGGTAAATGAGTTAACATCTACACTGATTCCCAGTATGCCTTCGCTACTGTGCATGTACATGGGGCCATCTATAAAGAAAAAAGACCTCCTTACTGCAGGGAAAGCTGCAGGGAAAACTATCAAAAACAAGGAAGAAATACTAAAGCTTCTTGAGGCTGTTTGGCTCCCAGACAAGGTAGCTATCCTACACTGTAAGGGACACCAGAAAGGAGATGACCCCATATCTCAAGGAAATTCCCTGGCCGACAAAACAGCCAGAGCGGCCGCCTGTGGTGATCCAGGTGAAGCTCCTCCCTACACTATGACTCTTGCACCCCAGAGGGAAGCCTCCCCACCCCTGTACGCAAATGAGGAAAGAAGTTGGGCCTCGACAGAAGGGGGCACATTAAGCAAAGAGGGATGGTGGGTCATGCCAAATGGGCACATCTTTGTCCCGTTGTCTATGGGAAAACACCTAGTGAAGGAATATCACCAACTCATGCACCTAGGGAAAACTGCACCAGAGGCCATCCTCAAAAAGAACTACTATATCAGCCAGCTGCTGGCATTATGCCGAGCTGTCAGTGAACGATGTGTAACGTGTGCCAAAAACAATGCTTGGTCTGTCCCACGGCCCCCGCCTGGCACACAAAGGAGGGAGGCCACCCCTTTCGAAGATTTAGAGGTGGACTTTACTGACATACAACCAAATAAAGGATTCAGGTACCTTCTTGTAATCATCTGCACATATTCGGGATGGGTCGAAGCATTCCTGATCAGAATAGAATGAAGTCGCGAGGTGGCCAAAGCTCTTCTACGGGAGATTGTGCCTCGGTTTGGTCTACCCTTAACCATACACAGTGATAATGGACCTGCGTTTGTGGCAGACATTACACAAACCCTGACAAAATCCCTTAACATTACCTGGAAACTGCACACTGCTTACCGACCCCAGAGCTCAGGGAAAGTAGAGCAGATGAGTTGAACCCTCAAGGAAACCCTGGCTAAGTTCCACCAAGAGACTAATTGCCCATGGCCAGATTTACTACCGCTGGCCCTCTTGCATGCCCGATGCATGCCTGGGGCACTAGGATTCTCCCCTTTTGAGTTATTATATTGGTGACTCCCCATGTTTAGGAAAACTCTCAGGAGACCTACACCAGATTGGAGACAAGGGAATAAGAGAACAGCTCCAGACCTTGGGGGTAGTCCTAAACAAGTTACAGAGATACACCATAGAGAGGGCCCCAATTTCCTTAGGGACTCTCGTTCACCCCTTTCTGCCAGGAGACTCTGTGTGGGTCAAAGATTGGAAGAGGGAACGTCTTAAACCACGGTGGACTGGGCCTCATACTGTTATTCTAACAACTCCTACAGCCCTTAAAGTTTCAGGTATTACCCCATGGGTCCATCAATACAGAGTTAAGAAGGCCAGCTCAGAAGAACCCACAACTTGGCGAAGTGATCCAGATCCAGTCAACCCGCTTAAACTGGCCCTCAAAAGGGACACTGGCCCCTGAGACCTCCAGCCCTGCTCCAGCCACACCCTGGCTGTCCTGCGCATAGCAGAAGCTTGAGGAATCAACACGTGAACCTAGACCAGGGGTTTGGATGCAACTCTGCCAGCCCTTGCCCCTTACTGGTGTCATAGCACTAATCTTACATCTTTTAAAAATTATTTTTTTTACACTTATTTATTTTTGAGACAGAGCACAAGTCGGGGAGAGGCAGAGAGAGAAGGAGACACAGATTCCGAAGCTGGCTCCAGGCTCTGAGCTGTCAGCACAGAGCCCGATGCGGGGCTCAAACTCACGAACTTCGAGATTGTGGCCTGAGCCGAAGTTGGACGGTCAACCGACTGAGCCACCCAGGTGCCACCTAATCTTACTTCTTACTGTTGGGCTGATAGAGACTGCACCAACAAGCTGGACATGAGACAAAGGATGCATGCTGGGTATCACATACCTCCTCTGGATGGGAGGATTATTAAGTACTGCCTGCATATTATGATAACCTCTCTCACCCTCTCAACTGTTGCTTACCCACTTTGCTCCCAGGATTGTTATGTGACAATAAGGGGGTCAAGGGTGTTCAGCGCCTTCACCTCCCTCCACAAAGATTGCTACAAGGGAGAAACACTCACTCTCTGTCAGTCATCCGGTGCCCCAAGGACTAAGTATTGGACGCAGAGAGAACCCAAAATGTCAGGAACCCATGTCACAATAAGGGCCTCCAGAGAGGGAAGCTTGCTACCTTACCTTACCTTCCTCAATGAGGGATCTCGGACGGGGGAGGGATGCAAGACACGGCCCTTCAAAACTTATAAAGGATACCCAGGATAGGGTAATATAAGCCATAAAGGTGACCATTCCCCCAGCAGCCTACCAGGGTTTGAACCTTTCAGCCTTCAATCAGATGTTTACCAATTCCCCACTCCAGTGTTGGACTAACACTACTCTACAAGTCCTCCATAAAATAGATAATCACACCCAAACCTGCTGGATGTGTTTGCCCCTCAGCAGAAGGGCTTACTTAGCCACTCCTATCCATTTGACTTGTGAAGCTTCTGAAAATCTCAAAACCAACACTTCTGTCTTAATTGGACCCCTGGCCCCTGGGATCCGTCTCACAAATGCTGACAATCTAATCTGTACAGTCCCTGAAGGTATGAATGGTAACTCTCTATACAGAAGAAATATAACCTTAAAGAGGAATACAACCCTATGTTCAACCCCTGGGTTGTTCTATCTCTGTTCTAATTCGGCCTACCAATTGCTTAGAGGCCAACTGGACTCAGATATGTTATTCCGTCTTCCTAACCCCAGAGATATCCATATACACTGAAGATCAGTTCCTAACAGCCTTTAGCCCCAAGTCCTGGACTAAACAGGTAATCCTGCTACTCATTCTGATAGGAGCAGGAATTGAGACAGGAATAGGGACTGGAATAGGGGGCACAGGTTCATCCGTAGGACTGTACCATAGACTATCTCAAGAGCTGAATGAAGACATGGAACAGGTGGCAGATTCTCTGGTAACCTTACAAAGCCAAATAAACTCTCTGGCAGCAGTGACCCTCCAAAATGGGCAAGCCCTCAACCTCCTCACTTCAGAAAAAGGAGGGACTTGCATCTTTCTGGGGGAGGAATGTTGCTATTTCATAAATCAGTCAGGAATAGTTACAACTAAGGTTAAGGAGCTCAAGGAAAGAATTCAACATAGACAACAGGAAAATATCAATCAATGGAAAGGATGGGATCTCACGGATTGGGCATCCTGACTTTCTGCCCTGATGGGGCCTCTCCTCTCCATAATTTTACTTGTATCCATTGGCCCCTGTATACTGAATGCCATGATACATTTTATTGAAAACACTGTTGCTTGCCAAACTACTGCCCATATCTTAGCCTTCTGAGAGTACCAACCTGTAAAACTGAAAGGTGATGCCTACTAAAAGTTTTTTTAAAAGGCATCAAAAGGGGGAATGTTGGAGAAGTGGATAAAGTACACCAAAGATGGCTGATTGGACTAAAACAAACTCTGGTCTCTAGCTTAGAGACCCCTCCTCTGGGTTCTTCCTTTGTTTGCTGCGGCATGAAAACCAACCCCCCCTCCCCCAACACACACACAAATATGGAGGCTGATAACTATAAATTACCTTTCCTGCTCGCATTCAGGGCTCAGATCTTCCGAGAAACGGTCTCCTCTGAGCCCGCCGGTGTTAAATAAATCTCCAATCCACCAAGGTCTCCGAGTGTCGCTTGGTTTTTCTGCCAGCGTTCCAGCCTGATTCTGTAACAAACTGACTGAGCCACTCAAGGGCCCCTTCTCCACCTAGTTTTAAGTTATTATTTTCTATCATCTACAATGTGGTAGTAACTTCCTAAGTGGTTCTCTCCCCCTTCCTTTCTTGCCTGTCAAAAATTCATTTGTTATATAGCACACATCTGGGTGATCTTTAAAGTGGAATTCAGCTAATTATTATGTTACTGTCCTGCTTAAATTCCCCCAAGGCTTTCTACCTCATTTAGAATAAAACCCAAACTTTTCTTGCATAAGAAAGTCCTGCATACTTAGGCCATGTATACTTCTCCAAGCTTATCTCAAGTCATTCTCTCCCTCCCTCCACTCCAACAATGGTGGCCTTCTTTTAACTTCTCAAATATACCCATAGCTTTTACACATGATGTTAAATGCTCTTTTTCACTTACTTCTTTTAACACTTGTATAACCTTTACATTTCACCTTAAATTTCACTTCCCCAGAGAGTTTTTTCTTGATTCCCTAATGCACATTCACAGCCTCTTATTCTTATTTTGTATAATAAACACCTCAATTTGCAAGTGAGTGGACGTTTCTGTTAGACTCTAAGCAACTTGGATTTAGGAACGTCTATTTTGCTTACTGATGTATATCTGATGCCAAGCACAATTTCTGGTACATAGTAGCTGCTCAAAAAATACTTGATGAATTAACCATCTTTCTTTTTTCTTTTTTAAGTTTATTTTGAGAGAGAGAGAGAGACAGAGACAGAGACAGAGAGACAGAAAGCGAGCGCTAGCAGGGGAGGGGCAGAGACAGAATCCCAAGCAGGCTCTGTCCTGACAGCGCAGAGCCCAACACAGGGCTCAATCTCATGAATCATGAGATCATGACCTGAGTTGAAATCAGGAGTCTGTCACTTAAGTGACTGAGCCACCCAGGTGCTTCTGAATCATCTTCTTTCTTAACATAATAAGTGGTTCTGGAAAATGAAAACAAACTTCTTTGGCTAGAATGCCAAGAGGCAGATATGTCACCTTAGTTCTTGATGTCTTTCTATTCCTGTCTGTGGGGAGCCTTATAATTAAGAATAAACCTAATAAATCTATTCCCTGCAACCCAAAGATTCCCAAAGCACTAATGTACCAAATAAATGCTCAGCTCCAGCTGCCAGTCTTCTTATTGTCCCTGCTCTTGCACAAGTTTTATTTCCTGTCTGCAGTGCTCCTGTCTACTTCAGTCCCCAAATTCTACCCAATATCAGCACAAATTCAAACTCTATCTTCTTCATGAAGTCTACCCTCATCATTCTGGTCTCAAACAGATTTCACCCTTCTCTGAGTACCTAGTGTATTTTGTTGCATTCTACACTCATAGGAGCATCCAACATTACACTTTTGTAAGTGCTGTATGGTGTAGACCTGTAAAAATCTCCTCCAATGAATTTATTGGCTACCTACAGATAATGATTATTTCATATAATTTGGGACAAGAGAAGTCCTCCTGATGAGGGAAACAAAGACAAGAAAAATGTAGTTTAAATTAAATCCCCTCACAGCTTGCAGACCACTGATAGATACCAGAGACCTGTAGTGTATAACATTCTTCAAGGAGTTTGTGGCTGCCTTAATGCATTAATGTTTACATTTCATTACAATGTAAAAGCAACCTTATCTTGACAATAGCTAAGTCTTCAGGGTTCAGTAAGACCCTGCTTTCACCATACAGAAATTCCTTAGAAACTAATGTTTTCTTCATCTAACCCCGCTCCCTCCACAAACTTAAAAGTATATAATCAGTTGCTCCTCCCAATCCCAGTGCAGCTCTTTCTGCCCATGGGTCCTGTCCTCGTGCTTAAATAAAATCACCTTTTTGCACCAAAAAAAAAAAAAAAAAAAAAGTCTTGAGAATTCTTTCTTAGCCATTTGTTCATGAACCCCACTTCAAATTTCATCACTCCTATCTGAATTAATTGATACTGGTAGCTGGTGTGTTAAGCTAAAAAGCTTTTAAAGTTGAGATCCATAAAAGATATCTTAAACATTTTCATTTGAAATTATAAATGTATATTCATTTGCTCATCTTTCGATGCAAATCTAAGCCTCTTCTATGAGAGTGATTTTAATGATTGAATGCCCATACCCATAATACATCAGTTTTTGTTTCATTAAAGTGGAACAAGCAAGTGACACTTGGGAAATTATACAAGCGTAGAATCCTCTGAGATTTTTATAATTTTACTTCAGTGTTTTACAGTTTTCTCACACATAATTTGATAGCAATTTAAAAAAAGTGGCATTTATAAGGTCTTTCCAAAGCATTCAACTAGTTTTCATAGAAACAACTTCTTGTCATAGTTACACCTTATCAGTTTACATAATACTTAAATTATGGAATAGTAACAACAGGCTTAAACAGATTTTGTAAGAGATACAAGAGATTCTTGATAAACACTGTCTTGTAGCAGCTGTCCTCAGGTATATTTAATAATGTCATTAGCTCCAAGAAGTCATACTTGGGCATCATTCATTGTTTACAGAGAGAATGACAAGTGTTGTTTAAAGTCTGGTGAGCTGTTTAAGTAAAGGGTGATTAAAAGATAGTCAATGGCTTCTTTTGTTTCCTTTAAAATATCTAGAACAGACATCAGCCCGTGATCTGGTAAAAATGCTGGAAGGAGAGAAGAGTTATAAAGGGTATATAAGGCAAACGGGAAACATCTTACAGAGATTATCATTTGCCATAAAAGTCTAAAGGGCTCTGGATTCAAAACTGAGAACTGAAAAATAAAAGTGCCCACATTCTTAGAACTATAACAGCATTTCCGAGGAGAATAAAAGTGAACTTACCTGAGACCTGACTATCTGTGATTCATCATTCATTTCCTTCTCTTCCATGTTCCCTCTTAGGGAAAGTATAACATTCTGAGAGGGCATAACTAAGAAAAAGAGCAAAGAAGCATCTGGTCAATACATGACATTAACACTGACACTAACTCTTAGAGTTTTTGCTTTGTGTTAGGATGGCAGACAGTTTAGAGAGAAGCCCTCTAAGACATAAGCTCAAAGGCTGGATAACTTAACCGTGACATTCTTGCTCTTCCAACATACTGAGGAATTCAGTGTAGGACTTTCTCTTATTGTGGCATATGGGAAGCTCAAGGAAGTTCAGTGATTTTCAGCCCTGGCTACACACTTGGGGGATGTTCTAAAAATGCAAATGCTAAGATTTGGATAAATCCAGTATTATACAAATTGGTCTACGATGACCCTGGGCAACAGCATTTTAAATTCTAAAGTCTCCAAGTGACTTCTAAGTAAGGAGATGCAAACCACTGATATGAGCTGATAGAGAAAACATATGTTGAGAGCCTGATCTTATTTTTAAGGGGATACATTCATCCCCAAACTCAAACTCCAGGGATCTTCTCTAGTTTACTCTCTTTAAGCTGATCTTTCTGGGCTTTCTTGATCTTGGGGTTGTGAGTTAGAGCCCCATGTTGGGTGAAGAGATTACTTAAAAAGAAAATCTTTAAAGATGATTTTTTCTAACACACAAAGGAGATTTCACTCTTCTCATTTTTCAAAATGTTCACCTTCCTGTTTGAGTACATGGATTCAGTCCTCCACCAGGATTACTACACCTCTTTGCAGTTCTTAAGTTATAATGCCATCAAAGCTTTGCTTTCTTCTAGAAGGACAGTCAGGAGATACACCAGTACTAACAGCTTCAGTGTCCTTGTCAGTCCCTGAAAGCTGATTTTCCAATGCCTTATGGAAAACAATCACTCATTCCCAGGTATTAAAGGTGCCTCATCTCTGATGAGAACCTCAGGAGCCAATGGCTATCCACAAGAATGACTTCTCAGGGCAGCCACTCTCCGAATCTTGCCTTGTTCATGCAAGGTTGACATGTGGGGGTTCCTCAAGGTGGCTATTACCTTTTCCCCCTAAAGGCATCAGTCCTTCATGAACAGACTTCACTATGATACTCAAATCTCCCTTCTGACAGGAATCTTGTAAGATACTCTATCAGGTGTAGCACATGTAATGAGATGCACCAGTCTACAGAAGAAGTCCAGCAGTCTCAGTCACCCAGTGACCTAGAGAGTCTGTAAAGAAACATACTAAACTATCTATTCATACTTCACAGTATGGTGTGGAATTTTTAAAGACAATCAAAAAGCATTTCTAGAATTTCTCAGATTCACACATTACAAAAAGCAGATATATACAGATCCATCAACCAAAAACAAACTTTAGCTTTAGTTCTTACCCATCCTCTTAGAATAGAAAACATGTGGTCCGTGCCTAGTGAAAGATTTTCAGAAGACTTTCACCAACATCAACAACAGAGCAAAATGTCTTGATCTGCTGATAAGCATGAAAGAAAACATTCTTTTTTCTGTTCACAACGTTTGGCCTGAAAAATTTCTCTCAAAAGCTAGTGATGGTATTAAAGAATGAAGTCATTCCTGAGAAGTAAGTTTTTTTAAGAAGAGAAAATCACAGTTCCAGTGGAATGGCCTTGTTAGATGAGGAAGCCAATCACTGCCCAAGATAGGGCATGAATTCAACATTTTACAACCAGTTGACTAAGAGGTACACCTTTCGGGAGTAATTTAAAAGCATTTTAAGAATCAGGTCCTAGGGCGCTTGGGTGGCTCAGTTGGTTAAGTGTCCAAATTCAGTTCAGGTCATGATGTCATGGTTTGTGGGTTCAAGCCCAGCCTCGGGCTCTGTGCTGACAGCTCAGAACCAGGAGCCTGCTTCAGATTCTGTTTCCCCCTCTCTCTCCCCCTCCCCTGTTCTCTCTCTCTCTCTCTCAAAAATAAATAAACATTAAAAAAACCAACAACAGGTTCTATTTCACCAAGCAAAAGCTCTAAAAGTGTCCTATTCTCTGAAGAGCCAGACAGAATCTATGAGAATGCTTTGATGGTTTCAACCCAATCACCTCAAAACCACTTACAAAATAATAAATAATCACAATAATAAAAAACAGCATTTACCAAGTTAGGCAGAACAGGGTTTGTCCTTCATACGTGTGAACCCAAGGGGATAAAGAGCATGTCAAATATATATTGCTTGCAAACTTAGTTATTTGAGAATTTTCTTATGGCATCTGATGAGACTAAGTTTCCAGAGAACACACGTTGGAAGCACTGATTTAGTTCTCAGCTTTTTGGTTTAAAGGAGGATTCTGAAGCTGAAGATCATAGAACTAAGTGAAAAAGCTGGTTCTAGACCCTAGGTCTCCTGGTTCACAGCCCTAGGTTCCTTCTAGTATACTCTGAAGTTCTTCTTAGTACCTGTTCTCTCCGTTTTCATTTTTTAATCTGATCCCCTTCTCAAAATTTCCCTTTTAATTCCTGTATTGGAAACACACACACATAAAACCCCACAAACCAACCACTCTCCATCCCCAAACTGTGTGTAATTTTTTATACAATACACATGTAGTCCTTTTCAGAGAAGCCTGTGGTATCACCACAGGCTTTTTCAAATATGTAACCATGATGGCTTGGAAAGTAAGGAATTCCCATGACTGCCTAAGGAATACTAAAATTATAATCAATTCAGATGAAGAATGACTTCTGGCTTAATACCCTTTTTCCTCCAAGCTCTTCCAAAAATTTGAGTGAACTTCCTTGACCATGTATATATTAACGTATATATACATGTCCAGGTTCCACCCAAAAACTGTTGAGATGAAGTCCGGCATCTATACATTTTTTAAGTGCCTCACAAGTGATTTTGAAGCAAGCAGGAATTCAGAACCATTATCAGAGCCTCTAATTTTGTTAACTTCTTCAATGCCAGTGATTTTCACCATCATTCTACTTCTGTTACCCACTTCCGGTGCCATAGTAGTTCTGAAGTTTCTTCCCTTACAAAATGCTAGACTATGAATCGGGAAACCTTATGTTATAGACTGGATGGGGAAGAAAGTGAAGACAGGGGTGGCTTGGGGTGCCTGGGTGGCTCAGTCGGTTGGGTGTCCAACATCGGCTCAGGTCATAATCTCGCTTGTGAGTTCAAGCCCCACGTCAGGCTGGGTGCTGACAGCTCAGAGCCTGGAGCCTGCTTCAGATTCTGTGTCTCCCTCTCTCTCTCTCTGTGCCCCTCCCCCGCTCATGCTCTGTCTCTCTCTCTCAAGAAGTAAACATTAAAAAAAAAAGACAGGAATGGCTTAGTATAGGGGAAAAATAGAAAAAAAGAGCAATGTTTATCAAAGTGTGGTCTGCAGATCACTTGAATCACACAGCATTTGCTGAAAAGCAGATTCACTGGTTCAATCCCAGACCTAATGAAATGGCATCTCTGGGGGAGTATTCTTGACCCAGGGATTTGCCTTAAAAAATATTTCTTCTCTAGGATCAAACCATTCTCTCCAGCCTCCCTACAGGCCTGAATCTAGCATATATCTTCTCAGTCCTTGATCTGCAACTTCATCTTTCATTTTATTGACTCCTCCTGTCATAATTTAAAACCATTTAATATCTCTCCCAGCATTAAAAACTTTCACTGGCTATATGCCCTTTTGTAACTAATATCCATTCTTTTTTCAAGGCTACAACTCTTCAAAGGATTGTTAGTACTTGTCTCTGCTTCTTCACTACCCATTTATTTTTCAATTATCTATGATCTTTCTTCTGTTTTGCCATCAGCACACCGCTAAAATTGCTCTGGTTAGGAATGTCAACAACACTTTTGTTCATGCAATGGGGTTTATTACTTCCTGAGCTCTGATGGGTATCTGACATTACTAACAGCTGTGTTTTGCTTTATGTCCACAGTCTTTCTCAGCAGGCTATGCTCTAGTCCCTTTTCCTCTGCCTACCATTTACATTATGTTGTTCCTTAGGAGTTTTCAATATCTATCTTTGTTCCCTCCACAGGTGAAGTAAAGGAATCTTTAAAGGTATACAAATCTGATCATATCAGTCCCTTATTTGAAATTCTTCAGTGGCTCCCTACAGCTCTTAGGCTGGAATACAAAGCCATAAAAAACCCTGTGACCTGCTTCCTGATCTTTCAAGCCACTCCCCTGCTTGCTTCTGAGATTTCATCTACACAGCTCTGCTTTTAAGTCCTTAAATGTGTCCTGTGTGGTATCTCCCCTCCTCCACTCCAGATGATACTTACTCTTCCTTCAGGTCTCAGTTTAAATCAAGGAAGATTTTTAATATCACAGACATGTGAGGTCCCTCATTTACACCTTCCTTTTTTTTTGGTAGCACTTTTTATCATTGTAATTATTTGTAGTCATCATTTTTATTTATACCTCACCATTGTGTGATGTTAACCTCCGTGAAGACAGGAATCTTTTCTGTCTTATTTACTATTCCACTTTTAATACTTTCAGTATGTGGCTCATAGTAGGTACTCAGTATCTGCTAAATGAGTAAATGAAAGGGTTCTTCTGTTTCCTCTTCTATTTTTTATTTTTAACTTATTTTGAACCAATTTTAGACTTACGGTAAAGTTACAAGAATAATACACAATTCCCACATACAATTCACCCTACTTGTCCAAATGTTAATATTTTATATGCCTATGGTACAATGATCAAAACAAGGAATTTAAATTGGTACAATACTATTAATTCAAACTACTCAAAATTTACTAGTTTCTCTAGTAGTATTTTTTCTTTGATCCAGGATCCCACATGGAATTTAGTTGTTTTTTCCCTTTGTCTTCCCCAATCTGTAAGTTCCTCAGCCTTTCTGTCTTTCTTGAGCTTAATACTTTTGAAGAGTACTGATGAGTTATTTTGCAGTGTCCCTCAATTCGGGTTTGTCTGATGTTTTCTCATGGTTGGAATGAAGCTAAGTATTTTTGGCAAGAATAACACAGAAGTGATCTTTTATCTTTCTTAGTACATCGCATTAATGGGTTTATGATGTTGGTACACTTCATTAATGATAATGTTAACCTTTATCACTTGGTTAAGGTGGTGTTCACCTGGCTTCTCTACTGTAGAGCAACCATCTTTCCCTCTGTAGCTGATAAATATCTTGGGGAGATACTTGAAGATTATATAAATATCCTGATTCTTCTCAAACCCACTAACTTTAGCATCCATCAGTTTATCTTGTCTGCAACAGTTAGTAATATAGTGTTGGTCTAATGGTGATTTCCCTATTTCTCTCTTTCCCATTAACTTATTTATGTATATATTTTTAATGTTTATTTCTGAGAGAGGGAGAGGGAGCTGGGGAGGGGCAGGGAGACAGGATCTGAAGCAGGCTCTGCACTGTCAGCCAGCGCCTGACGCAGGGCTTAAACCCATGAACTGTCAGATCATGACCTGAGCCAAAGTCTGACGCTTAAGCAACCGAGCCACCCAGGTATACCTCCCACTAATTTATTAACTGGAATTTTTCTGCAAGGAAAAGCTGCTCCATATCTCTTATCATTTATTTACTAATTTATTTATGTCACTATGAACTCATGAATATTTTGTAAGCACCAATATTATCATTATTTTATTGCACAAATAGTTTTGGCTTTGGCCAGTAGGAGGCTCCTATGTTATTCTGACCAGCCTCTATCCTATTTTGAGCACTTCTTGGCACTGTAAGATGTTTCAAGTTCTTGTATTATCCCTGCCCAGCCCTAGAAATCAACTTCTCCGAGGAGCCCTAGTTCCTTCTATTGGAGAAGTGCTTAGAAACAAAGATCTGGGTGCTGGATCTGCACAAAGATCAGCTGTGCTCGCTGCTACTGGGGTATCATTGCTTCTAGGCCCTCTAGGAGAGATAGGACGCACGGACACACAGACACACACACACACACACACACACACACACACACACTGTATTCATCTATGTATTAAATGCCACAAGTTCATTATGACACCTCTGATTCCAATCCAGTACCTCAGCGCTCATTTTTAATCTTCCTCTTTTCCTCACTTCTTTCTTCAACAAAGAAGTTAGCAGTGAGGAAAGGAGGAAGATTGTTGGCTCTTAGTATTCACAATAGATTTACTTATTTGTTCAGTTTTGGTATATACATAAAGTAGTTTCAGAATTGACTCATACCCCTGTGACAAACACAGTTATTAACTGGAAATTACAGCATCTGTGTAGAGTTCTCTTTGTCTTTAGTTATACAGTATCTAGTCAAGATAGTGTTTTCTAAAGTAATTTAACTTTTTTCTTTGCCACTTCCTTCAGTGTGGTTATGTCATTCACTTGTAATACAGTTAGGTCCATTTGTTAGTACTTGTGTTTATTCTCTTCTATTTGTTCTCAGGTGGCTTCCTTCAGCTTTACCCACTGCCATGATTTCACTGATCATCTTTTTTGAGCTACATAACCACATATCTACCCAACCACCTTACTGGACATCCCCAGGCATGTGTCCCCCAGATCTCTCAAACCTAACATGTCCCAAACTCATTCTCTCTTAAGCCTCTTGCCATATATTTGCAATGAAGTATGCATGAACACCAACCCTATCGTCAAACTGATTGGGTTTGATTCCTAGCTCCACAACTTACGAGCTGTGTGAGTTTGGTTGTATAAGTTACTCAACCTTTCAATGTTTCAATTTCCTCATTTGTAAAACTAGTTATAATAGTACCTACTTCATGGGTTTGTTGCGGATTAAGTAAGTGAATATTTTGAAAATATTTAAAACAAAATGCCACATAGTAGACATATTTATATGTTACATACTGTTCTTTTTTTGTTTTGTTTTTTTTTAGTATTTATTTATTTATTTATTTATTTAAAAATGAAATGTATTGTCAAATTGGTTTCCATACAACACCCAGTGCTCATCCCAACAGGTGCCCTCCTCAATGCCCATCACCCAACCTCCTCTCCCTCCCACCCCCTATCAACCCTCAGTTTATTCTCAGATTTTAAGAGTCTCTTATGGTTTGGTTCTCTCCCTCTCTAACTTTTTTTTTTCCTTCCCCTCCCCCACGGTCTTCTGTTAAATTTCTCAGGATCCACATAAGAGTGAACACATGTTATCTTTCTCTGTATGATTTATTTCACTTAACATAACACTCTCCAGTTCCATCCATGTTGCTACAAAAGGCCATATTTCATTCTTTCTCATTGCCAAGTAGTATTCCATTGTGTATATAAACCACAACTTCTTTATCCATTCATCAGTTTGTTACATACTGTTCTTATTCTCCTGTTAAATTCCCTATCTCAATGAATAGCACCACCAAGCCTGAAACCTGAATGCCATTCCTGACCTCTCTTTCTTTCTTTCCCTTAGTCTCTCTCTTCAATTAAAGTCAAATCCTGGTAAATTTATCCCCTTAAATATGTAGTGAATGTCTCATCTTCTCTTCCACTACCTTGATTCAGGCCACTATCATCTCTCACTTTGACTACTTCTGCATCCATCAAACTGGTCCTTAACTTTAGTCCAGTATTTTCTTCATGCTGGAGCCAGAGTGATTTCTCTCTCCACACCTTTTCTCTATCTTGGAAACACCTTAATTTTATTTTCTGACAAATATTAAAACAAAAATTTTTGTAAACATAGAAAAGCAGAAAGAAAATCACTTATAATATCATTACCCAGAGATAACCAGTTTTTTGGGGATACATACTTCCCAGCTTTTTCTATACTAATTCTCACACATATTATAATATGGCATATGTCATTATCATATGTCTGATTTTATTTTCTGAAATCTGGGTTTTAATTGACAGTATTGTGTATATCACTTCAGGACAGAAAACAAAAATCTAAATATTCAAAAAACTAGGGTCATACAGTCTCTTCAACAAACGGTGCTGGGAAAATTGGACAGCTATGTGCAAAAGAATGAAACTGGACCACCTTCTTATACCATATGCAAATATAAATTCAAAATGGATTAAAAACCTAAATGTAAAACATGAAACTATAAAAATTCCAGAAGAGGGCACAGGCACTCGGACATCAGCTGTAGCAAAAGTTTTCTAGATAAGTCTTCCAAGGTAAGGGAAATAAAAGCAAAAATAAGCTATTGGGACTACATCAAAATAAAAAGCTTCTGCACATCGAAGGAAACATCAACAAAACTAAAAGGTAACCTACTGAATGGGAGAAAATGTTTACAAATGATCTATCTGATGAAGCGTTAGTATCCAAAATATATAAAGAACTTATACAAACAACTCAATACCAAAAAAACAAACAAACAAACAAACAAACAAACAAAAAAACCTCCCAAATAATCCAATTAAGGATGGGCAGAAGAAATGAACAGAAATTTCTCCCAAGAAGACATCCAGATGGCCAACAGATGCATGAAAAGATATTCAACATCACTCATCAAGGAAATGCAAATCAAAACTAGAATGAGGTGTCACTTCACACCTGACAGAATGGCTAAAATAAAAAGCACATGAAACAATAAGTGTTGGCTAGGATGCAGATAAAGGGGAAACTTCTTGCACTGTTGGGAATGCAAACTGGTGCAGCCACTGTGGAAGACATTATGGAGGTTTCTGAAAAAGTTAAAATTAGAACTGCCCTATGATCCAATGGCACTACTGGGTATTTACCCCCAAACACAAAAAAACACTAATTCAAGGGGATACATGCACCCCTGTGTTTACTGCCACACTGTTTACAGCAGCCTGTGTCTACAGATAGATCGATAAAGATGTGGCATATGTATGCAATGGAATATTAATCAGCCATCAAAAAAGAATGAAATTTTGCCATTTGTGACAGCATGGATGGAGCTAGACAGTATTATGCTAAGCAAAATAAGTCAAGTCAGAAAAAGATATATTCCATATGACTTCACTCACAGGTGGTATTTAAGAAACAAAACAAACAAGCAAAAGAAAAAAAAAAAAAGAAAGAAAGACAAACCAAGAAACAGATTCTTAACTATAAAGAACAAACTAAACTGATGGTTACCAGAGATGAGGTGAGTGGGGAGGGATGGTGAAATGGGTGATGGAGATTAAAGAGTAGGTTTATTATGATGAGCACTGAATAGTATATAGAATTGTCAAATCACTTATTGTACACCTGAAGCTAATATAACACTGTATGTTAAGTTTACTGGAATTAAATAAATAATAAAATAAAAGACAAAAGAAATAAAATAAAAAAGGAAAAAAATTTTAAAAAAATAGTGTCATGGTATATTCAATTGCTTGCAATACCCAAAACTTGTTTAATAAGTTAATTATTAATAGGCATTTAGGGAGCTTTATTTCTCTTTTCCTGTTATAGACTACAGCAAACATTATACAGTCTTGGCATAATTTTGTGTGATTATTTCTTTAGGATAGATTCCTAGAAGTGGAACTGCTGGATCAAAAGGAAGACAAAATACTATTAAGGAAGGTTGTACCATTTTACATATTAATCAACAATATATGAGAGTGACCATTAGCCAAGAATGATCAGCATTATTCTTTTTAAATATAATACATAGTATATAATTACTGCTTTAGAATGTAATTCTTAGATAACATGGGAGGCAGACTTTACATTTTTAGTTTTCATGTTTCTTCTTTCATAAATTACACTTTTGTGTAATTTGTCCACTTTTCTACCATTTCGCCTTTTCCACTAATTTGTAAGAATTCTTTATTACAAAGTGCAGAGTGCAGGAAAGGATGAACTAAGCAGGTCTGGGTGGTCCAAACTGTACATTTTAAGGCAAGGTTTGATCGTGGCCTGGTTCCTGAAAGATAATCTATAGCCTTGCAACACCCTGCCTTTTAAGAGTGTCTCTGTTTACCTGAGGCCTTGGGACAGGTCAGAAAGTTTATGCCAAAAGAGGATTTATAGTGGGATCCTTGGGCCATGTGGTATCAGCTTGCCTTCTGGAGAGACTGGAGACTGAAGGTCAGCAGCACAGGTGGTCAGCTATGCCTACATGAACAACTTCCGCTAAATACTCTGGATGCCAAGGTTTGGAGGAGATTTCCTGGTTGGCAATACTGCATACATGTTATTACATGTCACTTCTGGGAGGATGTAAATGCTAGCTGCGTGACTGTTATTGACAGAAGACAACTGGAAGCTTGTACCTGGTCTCTTCTGGACTCGCATTTTTTGTTGCTGATTTTAATGTGTATCTTTTCACTGTAATACTTATGCTACTGTACGTATAACAGTTTTGTTGAGTTCTGTGAGTCATTTTAGCAAATCATTGAACCTAAGGGTAGTCTTGGGGATCCCTGAACACAAACAGTAAACAGCAACTCCCTTGGTATAACATAAATAACAAATGTAGTCTTCTTGTTATCATTTGTCTTTTATTCTTTGCTGCTTTAAAAAAAAGTTAATTTAAAAATTTTCTGCATCATAAAACACTTTCCCCCCTGTGTAGATCTTAAGTTCATGTGAGGCTTTTGTTTTGTTTTTTCCTTACACAAGAAATAGCTTCTCGGTCTTTTGGCTAAGATCAAGTGTTTTTTCCTTACACATGTAATATATGTTCCAATTTTTTTTTACACATTCTACATGAAACCATAAGTATTCAAAACATGGGAATATACTGAGTAAGATGTGAGTGACTTTCAATCCCTCTTCTCTATTCGATTTCCCTCTCTGAAAATAAATCATTGCCAGTCATTTGGTGTACATCCTTTTCTGTGCATTTATGAACATATATAACCACATCCATACTTAATATGATGCACACTATATTACGTGCCATTGTTCTCTAGCATCCTTTATTCACTAAATGTCTTTATTCACTAAATTGTTCCTTGTTTGTTAACTTCAAAATAAACTACCTTATTCTATTTTATGGCAGCACAGTATTCCATTGTATGGATCTATCATAATATATTTAAGCATATCCCTAGTGAACATTTAAGCATACTTATTTCTCACAATTACAAATAATATTGAAATAAACATCTTTTTACACACTTTTTTACACATTTTGTACCTGTGCAACTATTTCTGCAGGACTGATTCCAGAATGAAATTTCTGAGCCAGGGTGAGCTCATTTAACATTTTGGTAGGTACTGTCACACTGCCATTCAAAGTGTCTTCCTCAATTTTACAACTGGGTCCTTCTCCTGGGCATTTCCCTCACACCTTTTATCATCAATATTTTTATATTTTTCCATTCTATTTTGTGAAAAATATCCTTGTCTTCATTTGCATTCTCGGGTTACTTATGAGGTTAAGCATTAGAAATTTTTGTTTTGTTTTGTTTTTTGGTTACCTGTATTCTATAAATTGCCTGTGCATACCCTTTGACCATTTTCCCTTTTTCCTTCTGTTGTTTCTTTCTTTCTTTCTCTTTCTTTCTTTCTTTCTTTCTTTTTGCTATTTACAGAGATTCTTTACATATTATGGACATTAATCCTTTGTCTCTTACACATGTTGCACATTTTTTCATGTCTCTTGTTTTTTAGCCCTTTGTTCTTTCTGAATACAGAAATTAAAATTTTTGACATAATCAAATGAATGAATTTTTCCCAGAGGGTTTTGTGTCATGTTTCAACAGTTTGGTATGGCTATAGCACGATGTGCAAGAGTGGACGGCAAAATATTATGCAATATTAAGATCATAACGGGCTTTGAAGGCACTTCTAAGAAACTAGATTATCCTGATGGCAACAAGTAAACGTAAACATTTTCAACAACACAGTGACTTTCAACAAACATTCCCTAGTTTAATAACTATCTGTTGAGCACCACTAAGTGCCACGATCAATTCTTTCTCTTAGAGAATTATAATTTTTGAACCTTTACATTTTTCACAATTGCAAATACGTCAAAAGAAATAGATCATTACTGTCAGAGGACATAATTAGGGGGCGTTTGCTCTGCCACATATTAAAACATACTTAACATTAAAACACAGTGCAAAAACTGTCAGAGCAGTGCAAGAAACTGTCTGGAAACATTTCCGAGTATATACACGCCTGCAGAATGTAATAGAAGTGTCATTTCAATTCAGAGGGAAAATGATTCAATAGATAATGGCAGGACAACTGGGAAAAAGGCTCATTTCTATCCAACACCTGACAACAAATTAATATCCAACATAATATAAGTACAAATGTAAACAATACATTTTTAAAATCCTTTAAAAACATTAGAAAAAAGTAAAGGTTAAGGTTTTAATAATCTTGAGATGGGGAAAAACTTTCCAAAAAATGACACCCACCCATGCCCACACCAAATAACAACTGCAGAAGATACCAGAGGAAAATATGTTTGTACTCTGGGGATGGGGCGGCCTTTCTATCAAAGAAGGGGCGCGGGTCTCCGAGGAGGAGGACGGCGCTGCAGAAGTACTCCGAGTTGAACGCGGACTGCGACCGCTCCCCGGGCACCCTTGGGCCGCCGCCCGCCCTTCCCCCTCGCCCGCCTCCGGGCCCGCGGCACGCCGCACTCACCAGCCTCCACAGACAAAGGGCGTTCGGGGCGGCTCCGCCCCCTGACGCCACCGCCGCCGGGCCCGACCTAGGCGGGACAGGGTGATGAGGGCCTTACGGCCTGAGCCAATGACGCCCAGCGGCTGGGTCCCTGGAGCTGGACCAGCCGCCGGCTCCAGGCCCGCTTTAACGGAAACCTTCCCGCGATGGCGACCGCGTCGCGCTGGCTGAAGCTCCCCGATACGCATGCGCCAGCGGCGCCCCAGGCAGAGCGCTTCCCACATGCTGGACTCGGAACTCCCACCCGCTGCCCCGGTCGGCTTTCTCCCGGGCAGCGCTCACCCAGGAGGCTCGGACCTCCGCCCCAGGCCTCGCAAAATTTCGCTTACCGGGGGTGGAAGTTGGGGTAGGGGTGGGAGTGAAGGTGGGGGGAAGAAAAGGGAAGGCCGAGGACCCTCCCATAGTCCCTGCCAATGGGAAACATCGTACTGCCCCGTTCCCCCGCGCTGTAGCTGCTGCGTCCCAAGGCGACGAGGGAAGCCCTCCTACTCCTCAGTCCCGGCATACCCCTCCCACCCTCCTTTTGTACTGAGAGACTCAAAATATAATTAATGATTGAATTCAATTTTCTGTTTTGTAATACAGGTCTACTGATGAGAAGAATGAAATTCTTTTAACAGGGATAACTTAATTGGGATTCAAAATGTTCTCCATCATCAAAATTGATTGCCATGGTTGATCTCTTAATGCCATTCTATATTTAACATATTTCATCTTTGAAAACTTTTCAAGTAGATAGGTACTGTCAAATACTAACATTCACAAGGTTATGATTTAAACGGAGCATGTTCATTGCTTGGAAGGTATTTATGGAATCCCATAATTTTCCTCTTTTTATATTTGCTTTTTAGCATGCTAAAAAAGGCAGATTAACCACTTCTGAATGAAGGTTAGGTGGCAGGCCTTCTCGACTGCACAGTTAAATGGATTGTAAAATACAGAAACGTCCTTTGCACTTGCATGGAGGATTTTTAAAATTAAATTTTAATTCCAGTCTAGTTAATATACCATGCTATATTAGTTTCAGGTGTACAATATAGTGATTCAATAGTTCTATATATTACTCAGTGCTCATCAAGATAACTGCATTTTTGTCCCCTTCACCTATTTTACTCATCCCACACCCACCTCCTTTCTGGTAACTATCAGTTCTGTATAATTAAGAGTCTGTTTCTTGGTTAGTCATTTTTTTTCTCCCTGTGCTGTTTGTTTTGTTTCTTAAATATCACGTATGAGTGAAACCATATGGCATTTGTCTTTCTTCGAATTGACATATTTTTCTCACTAGCTCCATCCATGTTGTTGTAAATGACAAGATTTCGTTGTTATATCTCAGTAATAGTCCATTGTACATATATACAAGTATATATATACTTTGGCTGTTTCCATAACTTGGTTACTGTAGATAATGCTGCTGTAAACATAGGGGTGCAGGTCTCCATTTGAATTAGTGTTTTTGTATTATTTGGGTCAATACTGCAATTGCTAAATCATAGGGTAGTTCTATTTTTTTCTCTTTATTTTTATTTTTATTCATTTATTTATTTTATATTAAATATAATTAATTGTAAGATCGGTTTCCATACAACACCCAGTGCTCATCCCAACAGGTGCCCTCCTCAATGCCCATCACCCACTTTCCCCTCCCCTCCACCCATCATCAACCCTCAGTTTGTTCTCCGTATTTAAGAGTCTCTTATGGTTTGCCTCCTTCCCTCTTTGTAACTTTTTTCCCCCCTTCCCCTCCCCCCTGGTCTTCTGTTGAGTTTCTCAGGATCCACATAAGAGTGAAAACGTATGGTATCTGTCTTTCTCTGTATGACTTAATTCACTTAGCATAACACTCTCCAGTTCCATTCACGTTGCCACAAGTGGCCAGATTTCATTCTTTCTCATTGCCACGTAGTATTCCATTGAATATATAAACCACATCTTCTTTATCTGTTCATCAGGTGATGGACATTTAGGCTCTTTCCATAATTTGGCTATTGTTGAAAGTGCTGCTATAAACATTGGGGTACAGGTGACCCTATGCATCAGTACTCCTGTATCCCTTGGGTAAATTCCTAGCAGTGCTATTGCTGGGTCATAGGGTAGATCTATTTTTAATTTTTTGAGGAAACTCCACTCTGTTTTCCAGAGTGGCTGCACCAGTTTGCATTCCCACCAACAGTGTGAGAGGGTCCCCATTTTTCCACATCCTTGCCAGCATCTATAGTCTCCTGATTTGTTCATTTTAGTCACCCTGACTGGTGTGAGGTGGTATCTGAGTGTGGTTTTGATTTGTATTTCCCTGATGAGGAGTGACATTGAGCATCTTTTCACGTGTGTGTTGGCCATCTGGATGTCTTCTTTAGAAAAGTGTCTATTCATGTTTTCTGCCCATTTCTTCACTGGATTATTTGTTTTTTGGGTGTGGAATTTGGTGAGTTCTTTATAGATTTTGGATGCTAGCCCTTTGTCCGATATGTCATTTGCAAATATCTTTCCCCGTTCCATTGGTTGCCGTTTAGTTTTGTTGATTGTTTCCTTTGCAGTGCAGAAGCTTTTTATCTTGATGAGGTCCCAATAGTTCATTTTTGCTTTTAATTCCCTTGCCTTTGGAGATGTGTCAAGTAAGAAATTGCTGTGGCTGAGGTCAAAGAGGTTTTTTCCTGCTTTCTCCTCCAGGGTTCTGATGGTTTCCTGTCTCACCTTCAGGTCCTTCATCCATTTTGAGTCTATTTTTGTGAATGGTGTGAGAAAGTGGTCTAGTTTCATTCTTCTGCACATTGCTGTCCAGTTCTCCCAGCACCATTTGCTAAAGAGACTGATTTTTTCCCACTAGATACCCTTTCCTGCCTTGTCAAAGATTAATTGGCCATACATTTGTGGGTCCACTTCTGGAGTCTCTATTCTATTCCATTAGTCTATGTGTCTGTTTTTGTGCCAATACCATACTGTCTTGATGATTACAGCTTTGTAGTAAAAGCTAAAGTCTGGGATTGTGATGCCTCCACTTTGGTCTTCTTCTCCAATATTACTTTGGCTATTCGGGGTCTTTTGTGGTTCCATACAAATTTTACGATTGCTTATTCTAGTTTCGAGAAGAATGCTGATGCAATTTTGATTGGGATTGCATTGAATGTGTAGATAGCTTTGGGTAGTATTGACATTTTAACAATATTTATTCTTCCAATCCAAGAGCACAGAATGTTTTTCCATTTTTTTGTATCTTCTTCAATTTCCTTTATAAACTTTCTATAGTTTTCAGCATACAGATCTTTTACATCTTTGGTTAGATTTATTCCTAGGTATTTTATGACTCTTGGTGCAATTGTGAATGGGATCAGTTTCTTTATTTCTATTTCTGTTGCTTCATTATTGGTGTATAAAAATGCAACCGATTTCTGTACATTGATTTTGTGCCCTGCAATTTTGGTGAATTCATGTATCAGTTCTAGCAGACTTTTGGTGGAGTCTTTGGGTTTTCC
Source organism: Panthera pardus (assembly GCF_024362965.1). Taxonomy (NCBI): domain Eukaryota; kingdom Metazoa; phylum Chordata; class Mammalia; order Carnivora; family Felidae; genus Panthera; species Panthera pardus. The sequence continues at coordinate 105,139 of NW_026526969.1, read as the reverse complement.
ATGTAGAGTATCATGTCATCTGTGAATAGTGAAAGTTTGACAACATCTTTGCCAATTTTGATGTCTTTGATTTCCTTTTGTTGTCTGATTGCTGATGCTAGGACTTCCAATATTATGTTAAACAAGAGTGGTCAGAGTGGACATCCCTGTCGTGTTTCTGATCTCAGGGGGAATGCTCTCAGTTTTTCTCCATTGAGGATGATATTAGCTGTGGGTTTTCATAAATGGCTTTTTATGATGTTTAAGTATGTTCCTTCTATCCCAACTTTCTCGAGGGTTTTTATTAAGAAAGGATGCTATATTTTGTCGAATGCTTTTTCTGCATTGATAGACAGGATCATATAGTTCTTATCTTTTCTTTTAATAATGTGATGTGTCACATTGATTGATTTGCGAATATTGAACCAGCCCTGCAGCCCAGGAGTGAATCCCACTTGATCATGGTGAATAATTCTTTTCATATGCTGTTGAGTTCTATTTGCTGGTATCTTGTTGAGAATTTTTGCATCCATATTCATCAGGGATATTGGCCTGTAGTTCTCTTTTTTTTCTGGGTCTCTGGTTTGGGAAGGAAAGTAATGCTGGCTTCATAGAATAAGTCTGGAAGTTTTCCTTCCCTTTCTATTTTTTGGAACAGCTTGAGAAGGATAGGTATTATCTGTGCTTTAAATGTCTGGTAGAATTCCCCAGAAAAGCCGTATGGTCCAGGGCTCATATTTGTTGGGAGATTTTTGATAACTGATTCAATTTCTTTACTAGTTATGGGTCTGTTCAAATTTTCTATTTCTTCCCGTTTGAGTGTTGGTAGTGTGTGGGAGTTTAGAATTCGTCCATTTCTTCCAGGTTGTCTTTTTGTTGGCATACAATTTTTCATAGTATTCCCTGATAATTGCTTGTAATTCTGAGGGATTGGTTGTAATAATTACATTTTCATTCGTGATTTTATCTACTTGGGTCCTCTCTCTTTTCTTTTTGAGAAGCCTGGCTAGGGGTTTATCAGTTTTGTTTATTTTTTCAAAAAACCAACTCGTGGTTTCATTGATCTGTTCTACTGGTTTTTTTAGATTCTATATTGTTTATTTCTGCTCTGATCTTTATTATGTCTCTTCTGCTGGGTTTGGGTGTCTTTGCTGTTCTGCTTCTAGTTCCTTTAGGTGTGCTGTTAGATTTTTGTATTGGGGATTTTTCTTGTTTCTTGAGATAGGCCTGGATTGCGATGTATTTTCCTCTCAGGACTGCCTCTGCTGCATCCCAAAGCTTTTGGATTGTTGTATTTTCATTTTCATTTGTTTCCATATATTTTAAATTTCTTCTCTAATTGCCTGGTTGACCCACTCATTCTTTAGTAGGGTGTTCTTTAACCTCCATGCTTTTGGAGGTTTTCCAGACTTTTTCCTGTGGTTGATATCAAGTTTCATAGCATTGTGGTCTGAAAGTGTGCATGGTATGATCTCAATTCTTATACTTATGAAGGGCTGTTTTGTGACCCAGTATGTGATCTATCTTGGAGAATGTTCCATGTGCACTCGAGAAGAAAGTATATTGTGTTGCTTTGGGATGCAGAGTTCTAAATATATCTGTCAAGTCCATCTGATCCAATGTATCATTCAGGATCCTTGTTTCCTTACTAATCCTGTGTCTAAATGATCTATCCATTGTTGTAAGTGGAGTATTAAAGTCACTGCAATTACCACATTCTTATCAATAAGGTTGCTTATGTTTGTGAGGAATTGTTTTATATATTTGTGGGCTCCCGTATTTGGCATATAGACATTTATAATTGTTAGCTCTTCCTTATGGATAGACCCTGTAATTATTATATATTTCCCTCCTTCATCTCTTGTTGCAGCCTTTAATTTAAAGTCTAGTTTGTCTGATATAAGTATGGCCACTCCAGATTTCTTTTGACTTCCAGTAGCATGATGGATAGTTCTCCATCCCCTCACTTTCAATCTGAAGGTGTCCTCAGGTCTAAAATGAGTCTCTTGTAGACAGCAAATAGATGGGTCTTGTGTTTTTTTTTTTATCCATTCTGATACCCTATGTATTTTGATTGGAGTATTTAGTCCATTTACATTCTGTGTTATTATAGAAAGATATGGGTTTAGAGTCATTGTGATGTCTGTAGGTTTCATGCTTGTAGTGGTGTCTCTGGTACTTTGTGGTCCTTGCAACATTGCACTCACAGAGTCCCCCTTAGGACCTCTTGTAGGGCTGGTTTAGTGGTGATGAATTCCTTCAGTGTTTGTTTGGGAAAATGTTTATCTCTCCTTGTATTCTGAATGACAGGCTTCCCCTATAAAGGATTTTTGGCTGCATATTTTTTCTTCATCACATTGAAGATTTCCTGCCATTCCTTTCTGGCCTGCAAGTTTCAGTAGATAGGTCTGCCACTAGTGTTATGGGTTTGCCCTTGTAAGTTAGAGCGTGTTTATCCCTAGCTGCTTTCAGAATTTTCTCTTTATCCTTGTATTTTGCCAGTTTCACTATGGTATGTCATGCAGAAGATCTATTCAAGTTACATCTGAAGGGAGTTCTCTGTGCCTCTTGGATTTCAATGCCTTTTTCCTTCCCCAGATCAGGGAAGTTCTCAACTATGATTTGTTCAGGTACACTTTCGGCCCCTTTCTACCACTCTTCCTCTTCTGGAATTCCTATTATACGGATATTTTTCCATTTGATTGCATCACTTAGTTCTCTAATTCTCTGGATTTTTTATCTCTCTTTTTCTCAGCTTCCTCTTTTTTCATAATTTTATCTTCTAATTCACCTATTCTCTCCTCTGCCTCTTCAATACGTGCTATGGCCGCCTCCATTTTATTTTGCACCTCATTTATAGCATTTTTAGCTCCTCCTGACTATTTCTTAGTCCCTTGATCTCTATAGCAATAGATTCTCTGCTGTCCTCTATACTTTTTCAAGCCCAGCGATTAATTTTATGACTATTATTCTAAATTCTTGTTCCATTATATTGCTTAAATCGTTTTTGATCAATTCATTAGCTGTCGCTACTTCCTGGTATGTCGTTTGAGGAGAGTGCTTCCATTTCATCATTTTGGGTAGTCCCTGGGGTGATGCCGAACTGCAGGGCACTTCCCCTGTGCTGTCTGGAGTGATTTATGTTGGTGGGCGGGGCCACATTCAGTCCCAATATCTGCCCCCAGCCCACTGCTGGGACCACAGTGTAGCTAAAAGGTTTATAAGTTCGGTTATTTTTAAAGAACCAGCTCCTGGTTTCATCAATCTGTTTTTCTTTGAAAATAAATTTATATCATCTATTTCTACTCTATCCTTCTTTCTACTGTTTTTAGGTTTTCCTTGTTCTTTTTCTAGCTCCCTCAGGTGTAAAGTTAGGCTGTTCATTTGAAATTTTTCATGCTTCCTGAGGTAGGCCTGTATTACTATAAATTTTCCTTCGAGAAAATTTTGCTGCCACTCAAAGATTTCGCACCATTGTATTTTCATTTTAATCTGTCTCTATGTATTTTTTTTTTACTTTCATTTTGATTTCTTGGTTTACCCATTCATTGCTTAGTAGCATGTTTTTCTTTTTCAAGTTATTTATTTATTTTGAGAGTGGGGAAAGACAAAGAGGGAGGGAGAGAGAGAATCCCAAGCAGGCTCCATGATGTCAGCGCAGAGCCCAAAATGGGACTTGATCTCACTAACCGTGAAATCATGAGCTGAGGCTAAATCAATAATCATACACTTAACTTACTTGGGTACCCAGGTGCCTCCTAATAGCATGTTTTTAATCTCCATGTATTTGTGGTCTTCTCAGATTTTGTCCTGTGGTTGACTTCTTGTTTCATAGTGTTGTGATGAGAAAAGATACATGGTGACTGTGATCTGTTTGAATTTGTTAAGACTTGCTCTGTGGCCTAATATGTGATCTATTCTGGAGAATGTTCCACGTGTACTTGAAAAGAATGTGTATTCTGCTGTTTTAGGTGAAATGTTCTGAATATATCTGTTAAATCAATATGGTTGAATCTGTCATTCACAACCGCTATTTCATTTTAGATTTTCTGTTTGGATGATCTGTCCATTGATGTACGTGGGGTATTAAAATTCCTTACTATTATTGTATTGATTAATTCCTTTATGTTTGTTATTAACTATTTTATGTATTTGGCTGTTCCCATATTTATGTACATAAATATTTTCAATTGTTTTATCTTGTTGTTTTGTCTGTGTTATGATTATATAGTGTCCTTTTTTGTCTCTTGTTGCAGTCTTTGTTTAAAGTCCACTTTATCTGATGTAAGTATTGCTAGAACAGCTTTCTTTTCATATCCATTGCATGATAATGTTTCTCCATCTCCTCACTTTCAATATGCATGTGTCTTTAGGTCTGAAGCAAGTTTGTTTTAGGCAGCATATAAATGTGTCTTTTTAAAAAATCCACTCTGTCACCCCATGTCTTTGTCTTTATTTTATTCTATTTTATTTAAACATTTATTTTTTTGAGAGAGTGAGAGGCAGTGAGAGAGGGAGAGAGAGAGAGTCCCAAGCAGGCCCTGTGCTGTCAGCACAGAGTCTGATGTGGGTCTCAAACTCACAAACTGTGAGATCATGACCTGAGCCAAAATCAAGAGGCAGACACTTAGCTGGTTGAGCCACCCAGGTGTCCCTGTCTTTGTTTTTAATGTTTATTTACTTACTTTGAGAAAGAGAGAATACACATGCATGTGCGTGCTTACAAGTGGGAGAGGGGAGGCTTGATCATGGGGTAGTTCTATTTTTAGTTTTTTAAGGAACCTCCATACTGTTCTCCAGAGTGGCTGCACCAGTATGCATTCTCACCAGCAGTACAAGAGGGTTCCCCTTTCTCCACATCCTCATCAACATCTGTTTTTTCCTGAGTTGTTACTTTTAGCCATTCTTACAGCTGTGAGGTAGTATCTCATTGTGGTTTTGATTTGTATTTCCCTGATGATGAATGATGTTGAGCATCTTTTCATGTGTTTGTTCATCATCTGGATGTCTTTCTTGGAAAAGTGTCTATTCATGTCTTCTGCCCATTTCTTAACAGGAGTATTTGTTTCTTGAGTGTTGAGTTTGAGAAGTTCTTTATAGATTTTGGATACTAACCCTTTTTTCAGATATGTCATTTGCAAATATCTTCTCCAATCCTGTAGGCTGCCTTGTGTGTGTGTGTGTGTGTGTGTGTGTGTGTGTGTGTGTGTGATTGTTTCCTTCACTGTGCAGAAGACTTTTATCTTGATGAAGTCCCAATAGTTCACATTTATTTTCATTTCCCTTGCCTTTGGCGACATGTGTATTAAGAAGTTGCTCTGGCTGCAGTCAAAGAGGTTACTGCCTGTGTTCTCCTCTAGGATTTTGATGGTTTCCTGCCTCAAATTTAGAATTTAGAATTTATCTTTGTGCATGGTGTAAGAAAGAAAGTGGTCCAATTTCATTTTTCTGCATGTTGCTGTCCAGCTTTCCCAACACCACTTGTTGAAGCGACTGTCTTTTATACATTGCATATTCTTTGCTGTTTTGTCAAACATTAATTGACTATTTAGTTGTGGGTCCATTTTCTATTCTATTCTATCTGTTCTGTTGGTTTTTTTTAATGTTGATATCATTGATTTCTGCTCTAATTTTTCTTATTTCCCTTCTTCTGCTGTTTTTGGGCTTTAGTTGCTGTTGTTTTTCCAGCCCTTTTAGGTGTATGGTTAGGTTGTGTATTTGAGGCCTTTCTTCCTTCTTTAGGAAGGCCTGGATTGCTATATACTTCCCTCTTATGACTGCTTTTGCTACATCCCAGAGGTTTTGGCGTGTTGTGTATTCATTTTCATTGGCTTCCATGTACTTTTTACTTTCCTCTTTAATTTTTTGGTTAACCCATTCATTACTTAGTAGGTTGCTCTTTAATTTCCAAGTACTCATGGTGTTTCCAACTTTTTTCTTGTGGTTACTTCAAGATTCATAGTGTTGTGGTCTGAAAATATGCACGGTGTGATCTTGATCTTTTTGTACTTGTTGAGCATTGATTTGTGACCCATATATGATCTAATCTGTAGAATGTAACATGTTCCTTCTTGACAAAAATGTGTATTCTGCTGCTTTGGGATAAAATACTCTGAATTTATCTGTTAAGTCCATCTGGTCCAGTTTGTCATTCATTGTTTCCTTGTTGATTTTCTGCTTAGATGATCTGTCCATTGTTGTAAGTGGGATGTTAAAATCCCCTACTATTATGGTATTATCAATGAATTTCTTTATTTTTGTGATTAATTGATTTCTATATTTGGGTTTCTACCATGTTGGGGCATAAATGTTTACAGTTGCTAGATCTTGTTTTCCCCCTTTTTTCTATTGTTAGATCTTCTTGATAGATGCCTTAATTATGATATAATGCCTTTCTTGATCTCTTGTGACAGTCTTTGATTTATTGATTGATTTATTTTTAAATTTTAATAATTTATTGTGAAGTTAGCTTACATATAGTGAATAAAGTGTAGTGTTGGCTTCAGGAGTAGATTTCTGTGATTCATCCCTTTAATAAAACCCAGTACTCATCCCAATGAGTGCCCTCCTCAATGCCCATCTCCCATTTCCCTTGCCCTCCAATTCCCCCACCACCATCTTTCCTGAGTTTGTTCTCTCTATATAAGAGTCTCTTGTGGTTTGCCTCCCTCTTTGTTCATAACTTAGTTTTCCTTCCCTTCTCCTATGGTCTTCCTTTAAGTTTCTCAAATTCCACATATAAGTGAAATCATATAATATCTGTCATTCTCCGACTGACTTCTTTGCTTAGCATGATACCATCCAGTTTCACCCACAATGTTGCAAGTGGCAAGATTTCATTCTTTTTTAATTCCATTGTATATTTATACATATACCACATCTTCTTCATCCATTCATCAGTTGATGGACATTTGGGCTCTTTCCATATTTTGCCTATTGTTGATAGCGTTGCTGTAAGTGTTAGGGTACAATGTGCTCCTATGAATTAGTATTCCTGTATCCTATGGATAAATTTCCAGTACTGCTATTGCTGGATTATACGGTTATTTTTAAAAACTTTATTTATTGTTTAATTTACATCCAAATTAGTTAGCATATGGTGCAACAATAATTTCAGGAGTAGATTCCTGAATGCCCCTTACCCATTTAGACCATTCCCCCCTACTACAACTCCTCCAGTAACCCTCGGTTTGTTCTCCATATTTAAGAGTCTCTTATGTTTTCCCCCCTCCCTGTTTTTATATTATTTTTGCTTCCCTTCCCTTATGTTCATCTGTTTTGTATCTTAAAGTCCTCATATGAATTAAGTCATATGATACTGGTCTTTCTCTGACTGACTAATTTCATTTAGCATAATACCCTCTAGTTCCATCCACGTAGTTACAAATGGTAAGATTTCATTCTTTTTGATTGCCAAGTAATACTCCATTGTGGTGTGTGTGTGTGTGTGTGTGTGTGTGTGTGTGTCACATCTTCTTTATCCATTCATCCATCAATGCATTTGAGCTCTTTCCATATTTTGGCTATTGTTGATAGTGCTGCTATAAACATGGGGGTGCATGTGTCTCTTTGAAACAGCACATCTGTATCCCTTGGATAAATGCCTAGTGGTGCAATTGCTGGGTTGTAGGGTAGTTCTATTTTTAGTTTTTTTGAGGAACCTCCATACTGTTTTCCAGAGTGGCTGCACCAACTTGCATTCCCACCAACAATGCAAAAGAGATCCTCTTTCTCTGCATCCTCGCCAACATCTGTTGTTGCCTGAGTTGTTAATGTTAGCCATTCTGACAGGTGTGAGGTGGTATCTTATTTTCCATGTGTTTGTTGGGCATCTGGATGTCTTTGGAGAAGTGTCTATTCATGTATTTTGCCCATTTCTTCACTGGATCATTTGTTTTTTGGGTGTTGAGTTTGATAAGTTCTTTATAGATTTTGGATACTAACTTTCCTTCGCTGTGCAGAGTCTTTTTATTTTGATGAGGTCCCAGTAGTTTATTTTTGCTTTTGTTTCTCTTGCCTCTGGAGATGTCTTGAGTAAGAAGTTGCTGTGGCCAAGATCAAAGAGTTTTTACCTGCTTTCTCCTTGAGGATTTTGATGGCTTCGTATCTTACATTGAGGACTTTCATCCATTTTTAGTTTACTTTTGTGTATGGTGTAAGAAAGTGGTCCAGGTTCATTTTTCTGCATGTCGCTGTCCAGTTTTCCCAGCACCACTTGCTGAAGAGACTGTCTTTATTCCAATGGATATTCTTTCCTGCTTTGTCAAAGAGTAGTTGGCCATACGTTTGTGGGTCCATTTCTGGGTTCTCTATTCTGTTCCATTGATCTGAGTGTTCTTGTGCCAGTACCATACTGTCTTGATGATTACATCTTTGTAATACAGCTTGAAGTCCAGGATTGTGGTGCCTCCTGTTTTGGTTTTCTTTTTCAAGATTGCTTTGGCTATCCAGGGTCTTTTGTGGTTCCATACAAGTTTTAGGATTGTTTGTTCTAGCTCTGTGAAGAATGCTGGTGTTATTTTGATAGGGATTGCATTGAATATGTAGATTGCATTGAATATGTAGTATTGACATTTTAACAATATTTGTTCTTCCTATCCAGGAGCATGGAATCTTTTTCCTTTTTTGTGTGTCTTCTTCAATTTCTTTCATAAGCTTTCTATAGTTTTCAGTGTATAGATTTTTCACCTCTTTGATTAGATTTCTCCTAACCAAAGGTATTTTATGGTTTTTGGTTCAATTGTAAATGGGATTGATTCCTTGACTTCTCTTTCTATTGCTTTATTGTTGATGTATAGGAATGCAACCGATTTCTGTGCATTGATTTTATATTCTGCAACTTTGCTAAATTCATGAATCAGTTCTAGCAGTTTTTTGGTGGAATCATCTGGGTTTTCCATATAGAATATCATGTCATCTGCAAAGAGTGAAAGTTTGAACTCCTTCTGGACAATTTGGATGCCTTTTATTTCTTTGTGTTGTCTGATTGCAGAGGCTAAGACTTCCAATACTGTGTTGAATAACAGTGGCGAGAGTGGACATCCCCTCTTGATCTTGACCTTAGGGGGAAAGCTGTCAGTTTTCTTCCATTGAGGATGGTTTTAGCATTGGTTTGTTCATGTATGGCTTTTATGATCTTGAGGTATGATACTTGTATTCCTACTTTCTTGAGGGTTTTTATCAAGAAAGGATGCTGTATTTTGTCAAATGCTTTCTCTGCATCTATTGAGAGGATCATATGGTTCTTGTCCTTTCTTTTATTGATGTGATGAATCATGTTAATTGTTTTGTGGATATTGAACCAGCCCTGCATCCCAGGTATAAATCCCACTTAGTCATGGTGAATAATTTTTTTAATGTATTGTTGGATCCAGTTGGCTCATATCTTGTAGGGGATTTTTGCATCTGTGTCCATCAGGAAAATTGGTCTATAGTTCTTTTAGTGGAGTCTCTGTCTGGGTTTGGAATCAAGGTAGTGCTGGCTTTATAGAATGAGTTTGGAAGTTTTCCTTCCATTTCTCTCTTTTGGAACAGCTTCAAGAGAATAGGTGTTAACCCTTCTTTAATCTTTGGTATGGGGCGCCTGGGTGGCTCAGTCGGTTAAGCGTCCGACTTCAGCTCAGGTCATGATCTCACTGTCTGTGAGTTCGAGCCCCGTGGTGGGCTCTGTGTTGACAGCTCAGAGCCTGAATCCTACTTCAGATTCTGTGTCTCTCTTTGCCCCTCCCCTGGCCATGCTCTGTCTCTCTCTGTCTCAAAAATAAATAAAAACATTAAAAAAATGTTTGGTAGAATTCGCCTGCAAAGCCATCTGGCCCAGGATTCTTGTTTTTTGGGAGATTTTTGATTACTAATTTGACTTCCTTACTGGTTATGGGTCTGTTCAAATTTTCTACTTCTTCTTGTGTCAGTTTTGGTAGTGTATATGTTTCTAGGAATTTGTCCATTTCTTCCATATTGCCCATTTTATTGACATATAATTGCTCATAATATTCTCTTATTATGTTTATTTCTGGTGTGTTGGTTGTGATCTGTCCTCTTTCATTCTTGATTTTATTTATTTGAGTCCTTTCCTTTTTGTTTTTGATCAAACTGGGTAGCGGTTGATCAATTTTGTTAATTCATTCAAAGAACCGGCTTCTGGTTTCATTGATCTGTTCTGTTTTTTGGCTTCAATAACATTAATTTCTGTTCTAATCTTTATTATTTCCTGTCTTCTGCTGGTTTTGGGTTTCATTTGCAGTTCTTTTTCCAGCTCTTTGAGGCATAAGGTTAGGTTGTGTATCTGAGATCTTTCTTCCTTCTTTAGGAAGGCCTGGATTGCTATATACTTTCCTCTTAATACCGCCTTTACTGCTTCCCAGAGGTTTTGGGTTGTGGTGTTATCATTTTCATTGGCTTCCCATACTTTTTAATTTCCTCTTTAACTTCTTGGTTAGCCCAGTCATTCTTTAGTTGGATGTTCTTCAGTATCCAAGTATTTGTTACCTTTCCAAATTTTTTCTTGTGGTTGATTTTGAGTTTCATAACATTGTGGTCTGAAAATATGCACAGTATGATCTCAGTCTTTTTGTACTTGCTGAAGGCTGATTTTTGTCCCAGTATGTGGTCTATTCTGGAGAATGTTCCATGTGCACTGGAGAAGGATGTATATTCTGCTGCTTTAGGATGAAATGTTCTGAATATATCTGTTACGTCCATCTGGTCCAGTGTGGCATTCAAAGCCATCTTTCCTTGTTGATTTTATGCTTAGATGATCTGTCTGTTGCTGTTAGTGGGGTGTTTAAGTCCCCTACTATTATGGTATTACTATCAATGAGTTTATTTATGTTGGTGATTAATTGATTTATATATTTGGTTGCTCCCACATTTGACGTATGAATGGTTACAATTGATAGGTCTTCTTAGTGGATAGACCCCTTAATTATGATATAGTGCCCTTCTGCATCTCTTGATACAGTCTTTATTTTAAAGTCTAGATTGTCTGACATAAGCATGGCTACTCTGGCTTTCTTTTGTTGACCATTATCATGATACATAGTTCTCCATCCCCTTACTTTCAATCTGAAGGTGTCTGTAGGTCTAAAGTGGGTCTCTTGTAAACAGTATATCGATGGATCTTGTTTTCTTATCCATTCTGTTACCCTATGTCCTTTGACTGGAGCATTGAGTCCATTGACGTTTAGAGTGAGTACTGAAAGATATGAATTTATTGCCATTATGTTGCTTGTAGAGTTGGAGTTTCTGGTAGTGTTCTCTGGTCATTTCTAATCTTTGTTGCTTTTGGTATGTATGTATGTATGTATGTATGTATGTATGTATGTATGTATATTCATCTTTTCTCCCCTCAGAAAGTCCCCCTTAAAATTTCTTGCAGGGTTGGTTAAGTGGTCACAAACTCAATTTTTGTTTGTCTGGGAAATTTTTATCTCTCCTTCTATTTTGAATGACAGTCTTGCTGGATAAAGAATTCTTGGCTGCATATTTTTCTGATTCAGCACACTGAATATATCCTGCCACTCCTTTCTGGCCTGCCAAGTTTCTGTGGATAGGTCTGCTGCAAACCTGATCTGTCTTCCCTTGTATGTTAGGGGCTTTTTTCCCTTGCTGCTTTCATGATTCTCTTCTTGCCTGAGCATTTTGTGAATTTGACTATGATATGCCTTGTCGATGGTCAGTTTTTGTTGAATCTAATGGGGGTCCTCTGTGCTTCCTGGATTTTGATGTCTGTGTCTTTCCCCAGGTTAGGAAAGTTTTCTGCTATGATTTGCTCACATAACCCTTCTATCCCTATTTCTCTCTCTTCCTCTTCTGGGACCCCTATGATTCTGTTGTTTTTCCCTTTTAATGAGTCACTGATTTCTCTAATTCTTAAATCGTGCTCTTTTGCCCTAATCTCCCTCTTTTTTTCTGCTTCATTATTCTCGACAAGTTTGTCCTCTATATCACTGATTCTCTGTTTTGCCTCATCTATCTTGCTGCCGCTGCATCCATCCGTGATTGCAGCTCAGTATAGCATTTTTAATTTCATTCTGGCTATTTTTTACTTCTTTTTCACTGCAGAAAGGGATTCTGATTTATTTTTGACTCCAGCTAATATTCTTATTGTTGTGATTCTAAATTCTGGTTCAGACATCTTGCTTGTATCTGTGTTGGTTAAGTCCCTGGCTGTTGTTTCCTCATGCTTTTCCCTTTGGGGTGAATTCCTTCGTTTTTGTCATTTTGAAGGGAGAAAAGGAATTAATGAGGTAGAAAAGTTGAAATTTAAAAAATTAAAATAAAAAATATAATTAAAAATTAAACACACACACACACACACACACACACACACAAACCAAATAGATGTTGCTAGATCCTAAGTGTGTTTTGGTCTGGGTGTTGAAAGTGGTTTGACAGATTAGAGAAAAAAAGCGGGGGGGGGGGGGGGAAGGAAATCATTTGAGAATTTGAAAAAATGAATACACTGAAGTAGACTAAAATGAGATGATTAGGGTAAAATAGTACTTGAAAAAATGTACACAAAAGTAAAGATTATAGTAGAAAATATTAAACAAAAATATTTTTAATAAAAGTTAAAAATAAATATGAATTTTTTCTTTTTATGTATTCGAGAAAAAATAAAAGAAATGAAAAAGAGAAAAAAGATTTAAAAAATAAAGAAAAAAAGGAAATCGTTTAAAAATTTGAAAAAGTGAATACACTGTAGTAGACTAAAATAAAATGATGGAAGTAAAATAGAATTTGAGAATTTACATGAAAGCAAAAATATAGTAAAAAAAAATAAAAATATTTTAAATAGAAACTGAAAGTAAAAATGAAGTTTTTCTCTTCTGCATTCAAGAAAAAGAAAAGAAATGAGGAAGAGGAAAAAAAGAAAGAAAGAAATAAAAAGGAAATTGCTTGAAAATTTGAAAAGGTGAATACACTGAAGTAGACTAAAATAAAATGATGGAAGTAAAATAGAATTTGAAAATATTTACACAAAAGCAAAACACATAGTAAAAAAATTAAAGAAAAATATTTTTAATAAAAATTGAAAATAAAAATGAATTTTTTCTCTTTCTGTATTCAAGAAAAAGAAAATTGTAAAAGAGAAAAAGAAAAAAGAAAGAAAATTGAATAGATGAACCTGTTAACAGATTGAAGTAGGACTGAAATTACTTTGTTTTCCCCTAGATGTCAGAATATGAAGCGCTTTATAGCCCATAAACTAAGCCGACAGTGAGACTTGTGTTCTTGAAGAGCGAAGTTGGCCCAGTTGGGTGGGACTCAGTGTAACAGCTTTGCTCTCCACTAGATGGCGCTGCTAGCCTCCTGGGGTGGATTGTTGTTGGGCTCGTAGGTGCGTATGTGCATACATGGGAGTGGTGAAAATGGCGCCACCCAGCGACCCAGTGTGTTTTCACTGATCAGCAATTGCCCACCCATCCCCTGTCTTTAGCTTTCATCCACTCCTTGCCTTTTCACTCTCCTTGACCAAGCCCCAGGCAGTACCTCTCTCCAGAGTTGTCTCAGATGCGGCTGTTTTACCCAGCCCCTTACTTCTGAAGGACTGTGGTTTTGACCTGTTCCGCCCCTCTGTGGAAGGGTCTCACTGAGCAATGGCCAAATGAGCAATAGCCAAATGTCGGCTGCACCCAGGAACGCTTACTGGACCCTGCTGCTGGTGACCAGAGACTGCAGCCAGGTACCAGCCCACCCCAGAAAAAATTCATGAGACAGTGTAGCAGCAGCATTTCAGGGATTGTGGAAAATCACCACACAACTGGCACCAGGCTTCACCCTTAAAGACCTTGTTCCAGCACCAGTGAATGTGGCCGTTCTCTGGGGTCTGCTGGGACCAAGTGGCCTCAACAGTCTCTACCAAATGTCCTTCCAGCAGTGGAACCGCTTTTCCCAGTGTGACCCAGGAACCTCCTGGACCTCACTCTGCTCCTGGGGATTCACCCTTCCCACCAGAGCACCGCCAGGTATCAAGCTGCGGAGTTGCAGACTTTGTGCTCTCCTTTTTTACAGTCTTAATGGAATTTAAACCCTCTCCTTTCTCCTTTCTCCCGTTTTAGTTTAGTCCCTGCAGCTGTTTCCAATTTTTCACTTTCTCTCCAGCTGCTTTTGGGGAGGAGTGCTTTTCCCGTATTCTGCCCTCCTCCCCAGTCTCTGTCTTCTCTCCGCCCACAAAAGCGGTTCCCTTCCCTCAGCAGCTTTTCACTCCCCAAGTTCACCTCTCCATGCCGCGTACCTGCTGAATTCTGTGGTTCAGGTTGTGCAGATTGTTGTGTTAATCCTCCAATCAGTTTTCTAGGTGTGTAGGATGGTTTAGTGTTGGTCTGGCTGTATTTCAGGACATGAGACACACAAAAAACTTCCATGCTGTTCCACCATCTTGGCTCCTCTCAATATTTATTCTTCTTATCTTTGAACATGGAGTGTCTTTCCATTTCTTGGGGTCATCTTCAATTTCTTTCATCAGTGCTTTATGGCTTTCAGAGTATAGGTCCTTCACCTCTTTGGTTAGGTTTATTTCTAGGTATCTTATTGTTTGGGGTGCAATTGTACATGGTAAATCGATTCCTTGGTTTCTCTTTCTGCTGCTTCATTATTGGTGTCTAGAAATGCAACAGGTTTCTGTACATGATTTTGTATCCTGAAACTTTACTGAATTTGTGTATGAGTTCTAGCAATTTTTTGGTGGGGTCTTTTGGGTTTTCTATGTAGAATATGAAGTCATTTGCAAGTAGTGAAAGTTCCAACTTCTTTCTTGCCGATTTGCATGCCTTTTATTTCTTTTTGTTTGAGTGCCGTGGCAAGGACTTCCAGTACTATGTTAAATAACAGTGGTGAAATGGATATCCCCATCTTGTTCCTGACTGTAGGGCAAAATCTCTCATTTTTTCCCCATTGAGGAGGATACTAGCTGTGGATTTTTTTGTATACAGCCTTTACTGTGTTTAGGAATGTCTCCTCTACCTCTACTTTGTTGAGGGTTTTATCATCAATTGATGTTGTACTTTGTCAAATGCTTTTTTTTGCATCTATTGAAAGGATTATATGGCTCTTATCCTTTCTTTTATTCATGTGGTGTATCACATTGATTGATTGATTTGCAAATATTGAACCACCCTTGCAGCCCAAGAATAAATCCCACTTGATCATGGTGAATGACTTTTATTTTTATTATCATTTAAAAAATTTTTAATATTTATTATTTTTGAGAGAGAGAGAGAGACAGAGAGCAAGCAGGGGAGGGGCAGATAGAGAGGGAGACACAGAATCTGAAGCAGGCTCCAGGCTCTGAGCCATCAGCTCAGATCCCAACGTGGGGCTTGAACTCATGAATGGTGAGATCATGACCTGAGCCGAAGTAGGACACTTAACCAACTGAACCACCCAGGCACCTCTCGTAAATGTTTTTTAAAAATCTATTGGTGGATTTGGTTTGTTAGCATTGTATTGAGAATTTTTGTTTCCATGTTTATCAGGAATATTGGCCTGTAGTTTCCTTTTTTAGTGGATTCTTTATCTGGTTTTGGTATCAGGCTAATGCTAGTCTCAGAGAATGAATTTGGAAGTTTTCTTTCTTTTTCTATTTTTTTGGAATAATTTGAGAATAGGTATTAAATCTTCTTAATTATTTCTTAGAATTCATCTTGAAGACGTCTGGTCCTGGCCTTTTGTTTTTGGAGAGCTTTTTGATTACTGATTCAATTAGTTTGCTGGTTATTTTTCTATTCAAATTTTCTATTTCTTCCTGTTTCAGTTTTGGTAGTTTACATGTTTCTAGGAATGTATTTATTTCTTCCTGGTTGTCCGATTTGTTGACATATAGTTTTTCATAATCTCTGATAATTATTCGTATTTCTATGGTGTTGGTTGGTACTTATCTTCTGTTCATTTGTGATTTTTTTTGACTGGGTCTTTCTCTTCTCTTTGATAAGTCTGAGTAGATGTTTATCAATTTTATTATTTTTTTCAAAGAACCAACTTCTGGTTCCATTGATCTGTTCTATCACGGCTTTAGTTTTTATATCATTTATTTCTGCTCCAATCTTTATTACTTCCTTCCTTCTTCTGGCTTTAGGTTTTATTTATTGTTCTTTTTCAAGCTCCTTTAGGTACAAGGTTAGGTTGTGTATTTGAGATTTTTCTTGCTTCTTGAGGTAGACCTGTATTGCTATCTACTCCCCTCTTAGGACTGCTTTTGCTACATTCCAACATTTTGCATCATCGTGTTTTCATTTGTTTCCACGTATTTTTAAAATTTCTTCTTAGATTTCTTCATGGAATCATTCTTTTTTTAGTAGCATGTTGTTTCACCTCTATGTTTGTGGTCTTTCCATTCTTTTTCTTGTGGTTGACTTCTAGTTTCACAGTGTTATGGTCAGAAAATATGCATGGTATGATATCAATATTTTTATATTTGTTGAGACATGTTTAATGACCTAATATGTGATCTATTCTGGAGAATGTCCAATGTTCACTTGAAAAGAATGTGTATTCTGCTGTTTTAGGTCGAAATGTTCTGAATATATCTGTTAATATTTATGTACTTTCGTGTTGGGTTCATAAATATTTACAATTGTTAGATCTTTTGTTGGATTGTCCCCTTTATTATGGTATAGTGCCAACTTTTTGTCTCTTGATACAGACTTTGTTTAAAATCCAGTTCGTCCACTATAAGTATCACTACTCTGGCTCCCTTTTGACATCTATTTGTGTGATAAATATTTCTCCATCTCGTCACATTCAATCTCCAGGTGTATTTCAGTCTAAAATGATTCTATTTTAGGCAGCATGTAGGTGAGTCTTGTTGTTTTTGTTTTTATCCATTCTGACATTTCTCTTTTTTTAAAAAAATATTTTAATTATTTTTAAGACGGAGAGAGACAGAGCATGAGTGGGGATGGGGCAGAGAGACAGGGAGACACAGAACCTGAAGCAGGCTCCAGGCTCCGAGCTGTCAGCACAGAGCCCGACGCGGGGCTTGAACTCACAAACTGTGAGATCATGACCTGAGCTGAAATCGGACACTCAACCGACTGAGCCACCCAGGCACCCCTGACATTTATCTTTTGACTGGAGTGTTTAGTCCATTTCAGTCAAGTTAATTATTGATAGATAGATATTTAGTGCCATTTTATTGCTTGTCTTGTCATTGTTACTGGAGATTTTCTCTTACCCTCTCTTGTATTTGTCTCTTTTCATCTCCCTTTTCCACTTAGAGTCTCCTTTAATATTTCTTGCAGGGCTGTCTTATCTTTTGGTATCAAGTTTTTATTTAAATTCCAGTTAGTTAACATATAGTGTAATATTGGTTTTAGGAGTAGAATTTAGTGATTCATCATTTACATATAATACCCAGTGCTCATCACAAGTGTCCTTTTTAATACCCATTACCTATTTGACAAATCCCGCACCCACCTCCCCTCTATCAACCCTCGGTTTGTTCTCTATAGTTGAGTCTCTTGTGGTTTGCATCCCTCTTTTTTTCCCCTTCCCCTATGTTCATCTGTTTTTTCCCCCCGAAGTTTATTTTTATTGGGGCGCCTGGGTGGCTTAGTCAGTTAAGCGCAACTTTGGCTTAGGTCATGATCTCACAGTTAGTGGGTTCAAGCCCCACAATGGGCTCTGTGCTGATAGCATGGAACCTGGAGCCTGCTTCATGTTCTGTGTCTCCCTCACTCTCTGCCCCTCCCCCACTCATACTCTTTCTCTCTCTCTCAAAAATAAAACAAAACATTAAAAAATTTTAAAGTTTATTTTTATCTATTTTGAGAGAGAGATAGAGAGTGAGCAAGGGAAGGGCAGAGAGAGAGAGAGAGTCAGAGTACAGAGCCTGACTGGGGGCTCAAACTCACAAACTGTGAGCTCATGACCTGAGCTGAAATCAAGAGTCAGACACTTAACTGACTGAGCTACCCCAGACTCCCATTTGTTTTGTTTCTTAAAAACCACAAATGAGTGAATTCATATGGCATTTGTCTTTCTCAGACTGACTTATTTCACTTAGTATAATGCACTCTCTAGCTCCATCCATGTCATTGAAAATGGCAAGGTTTCATTCTTTTTGATGGCTGAGTAATATTCCAGTGTGTGTGTGTGTGTGTGT
Organism: Panthera pardus; assembly: GCF_024362965.1. Classification (NCBI taxonomy): domain Eukaryota; kingdom Metazoa; phylum Chordata; class Mammalia; order Carnivora; family Felidae; genus Panthera; species Panthera pardus. The sequence goes on along the minus strand of NW_026526969.1, from coordinate 87,054 downwards.
GTGTGTGTGTGTGTGTGTGTACATATCACATCTTCTTTATCCATCTATCAGTTGATGGCCATTTGGTTCTTGCAGGGCTGTTTTAGGGATCACAAACACCTTTAATTTTTGTCTGCCTGGGAAACTCTTTATGTCTCCCTCTATTCTGAATGATACCCTTGTTGGATAGAGTATTCTTGGCTATAAATTTTTCCCATTCAGCACTTTGAACATATCATGTCATTCCCTTTTGACTTGCCAAGTTTCTGTTGAGAAGTCTCCAGCTAGCCTTATCAGTTTTTCTTTGTAAGTTAAGGACTTTTGCTACTTTAAAGATGTTTTCTTTCTTTTTTTTTTTTTTTTTTTTTTGTTAAAATTTTTTTAATGTTTTTAGTTTGGACACAGAGAGAGACAGAGCATGAACAGGGGAGGGTCAGAGAGAGGGCGACACAGAATCTGAAACAGGCTCCAGGCTCTGAGCTGTCAGCACAGAGCCCAACGCGGGGCTGGAACTCACAGAATGTGAGATCAGGACCTCGGCCGAAGTCGGACGCTCAACCGACTGAGCCACCCAGGCGCCCCTAAAGATGTTTTCTTAAGATCATTATGTTTTGCAAATTTAATTACTATTTGTCTTGTTGTTGGCCTGCTTTTGTTGATTTTGATGGGGGTTCTCTGTGTCTTTTAGATCTGGATATCTATTTCCTTCTTCAGATTAGGGAAGTTTTCAGCTATTATTTCTTCAAATAAATTTTCTGCCCCCTTTCTCTCTCTTCTTCTGGCATTCCTATAACATGAATGTTATTACATTCGATGGAGTCACTGAGTTCCCTAAATCTATTCTTGTGTTGCATAAATCTTTCTCTCTTGTGTTCAACTTCATTAATTTCCATTCTTGTGTCTTGTCACTAATTTGTTCCCCTGCTTCTTTTAACTTGTTGTTCATTGCATCAAGCCTGCACTCTTCATCTCTGATTCATTCTTTTTTAATCCTTTTATCTCAGTGATAAGACCTCCCTGATGTTTTCTATTCTTTTCTCAATCCCAGTGAGTATCCTTATGATTGTTTAATTCTCCATCAGGCATGTTACTTATATCTGTTTCACTTAGATCTCTGACCATGGTCTTATCCTTTTATAAATTCCTCCATGTTGGTATTTTGTACAAGTCTCTGCCTTCTTCTCTGTGGTAGGAAAGCCAACTATGTTTCCTGATTCTGAAAGTAATGGCCTTATGAAGAGGAGGTTATATAGTACCCCGGGCCTGGCATTTCAGGGAGTGTCTCTTGTGTGTTTTGGGTGTGCTCTGCTCTTGTGCTTTGGATACTCAATCCTTTAGGCCGGTCATCTGCAGAAGTTCTCTTTCCTTGCAGAGGGCTGTGTTTGGTCCCTGGCCATATGTGGTGAGTTTTAACTAAGTGTTAAACTAAGAGTTAAACTAAATGGTCCTCTTTAAATGAGACCTGATACCACTTCCACTAGAACTGAGGCCAAGCAGAGCACTATGGCCAAGAGACGTGGTGTGGGCAGAGGTTTGTGCTGGTATTCTGGCGGAGAGGCCCAGTGTGCTGGGACTGAGGCATGATTGACTGAGAAAGGCAGTCACACCAGAGTGGAGGGTGGGGGTGGAGTTTGCTGTAGGCAAATTTGGCAGCCAGTGTCCATGCTGTGCTGCTTCCAACAGGTGGCTCTGTGTTTATGCTGAGGGGTTGGGGAGGGAAATGGAGCCAGCCAGCTTTTTTTTTTCCTCGAGAGGTGTCTCCATGGACACTACCTCTTAGATACATGCTCCAAGAAGAGCGAATAGTCTCCCCATTCTGTGCCCAAGTGTTTTTCTGATTGCTGTTTCCACACTGTTTGCTCCTGAGTTATTTGCCTGCATTCTCTCCAGAGCAGGTCTATCTTCAGGCTGTATTCCAGCTAAGCCCTCTCACCTTTAAAACTCCAGGCTTTAAGCTCCACTCGTTATAAGAACTCATGAAATTCAGCTCCTCTTGGTTTCTAAGTCAATGGCTTTGGGGAAATGCTCTCCTTGTGCCTTCCCCTGTGTGTTCCCCCCTGCCTCTCTCTCTCACTTTACTCTGTGACCATGTCCCCCTCCCTTCTGCAGCCCCAAGATCCATTTCTCCCTTGAACCAGGTCTCCACAATTCCTATCTTCTTTGATGTGGCTTCTTCTCTCCCTTTAATTGTGGAGTTTCTCTGTCCTCAGGTTGATTTCTGCGATATTGAGAATGATTTGATAGTTACCTATTTGTGTCCATGGATGGTGGCAAACCTAGGGTCTCTTTAATCCACCACCATCTTCCCCAAGTCTCTCTCATATGGTTTTATTTTTAACGTTTGTGAAGAAACTCTATACTCTTTTTTTACATTGGTACACCAAATTACATTTCCACCAACAGTGCACAAGGGTTCTCTTTTCTCTACATCCTTGCCAGCACTTGTTATTTCTTGTTTGTTGTTGTTGTTGTTGTTGTTGTTGTTGGTAATAGCCATTCTAACAGGTATGAGCTGATAGCTAATAGTAGTTTTGATCCTCGTTTTCACTGGACCTCAACCTCACACTGCAGGAACATGACCTTGAAGGGTTTGAGAGGGAAGGAGAAAAGGATAAAGAATTAGACGAGGGATGTACAGAGCAAGGAGAGGATTGAGGATCAGGAACTAATGATCCAGCACCCACAAGACCTGAACTTTAGTGGTTCCTGAGAAAACAGGTAAGGGAGGCATGTTAGTATTGACTCTGAGCATATGGAAAGGTTAGGAGGCTAGTTAGTCCCCATGCTCTGTTTCTCTGGAAGCTTCTAGGATAGATGCCTCTCCAGCTTCTGGCATTTGTAGTGGTAAAATACCATGAAGAGTGTGTGCTCCCTTAATCTATTCCTGAGTAGAAGCAAAGCTGTGTATTGTCACACAACACAAATGTGAAAAACAGAGTATCTTTTTAAAAAATGTAACATAATTGTAATTCTCTGATATTTTCTTAAGGGGAGAAGTTTCTTCCATTCTTTGCCATGAAATTGACTTATATTAGGAAAGAATAATAATATGTGTATAGTACTAAGGATCCTTCTGTACTACATTTACATCCGTGGATGTCCTTGTTACCTTTCACAATCCTGCAGCCCTCACCATTTCGCCCTCTCCAGGCTTTCTCAGGACTCTATGGCTGCCTCGTTTTCCTGACAGACCTATCCATGGATCCAGGCAAGGACTTTCAAACCAGACCCACCTGTGTAATTCTAACCTGAGGCACCAGAACCAGATAATGCTGTGCCTGTGCAGAAGCCTGTCTGAGAAGCCACTAGGCCTGAAATAGACTTTCCTGTTCCCTCACAATGTCATTCAAGATTAGGCTTTCCAGAGGAAAGGCATTTGCATCTTACAGCACTGCCCAAGGGATCCATTCTAGACACTGACTTCTGCTCAGAAATGCAGGTGTTAACAGTTCTCTTTCATTTAGAAAATACTCAGCAAATGCCAATTATATGTCAACCAGGCACTATTTTGGGCAATGAGGACTTATATATTTCCATTAAATTAAAAAAAAACATGACAAGGTTCCAGCCTACTTGAATAATACAGACAGACAGTAAACCACTTAAAAACAAACACTTAGTATAATGCCAAGGATTGATAAGGATATGATCTAAAACAAAGCCAGGTGACATGATTAATAGGGATGAGAATTTGTAATTTTAGCATTGTTGGTTTACAAGCTCCTCTGGAACTTCCCAGGTGTAATTGGAAACTGGCCCCCATGTGTGGTGGGCAGGGAGAGACTTGCCCAGCCTACTCAAGATTGGTAATTGACAGGCTTAATAAGCAAAGGAACTTACATATGAGGCTAGTTTAGGGTGACTGCAAAATGAAGAGATCTCAGCACCCACCCACCAAATCTTAAAAGTTTATGTAAAGGGCCTGACTGGGTTCAGTCACATTTACCTTCCAGAAGGTCTCAATACCACATTATCTCAAGGTTATGTATGTCTTTGGGACAGCCTCTGGGAGCAGAGAAGGCAAGTGAAATGCATATTCCAAGGAGAGGGACTGAGGGTAAATAGTCTTCAGTTGCTGGGCTCCATCTCACATGTGAGCTGGCAGTCACATCTTCTCCATGACCTCCCCAATAATACATCCTTCATGACAAACTATTACAATCTCATATGCCCTGAGAAGTCAGCAACGTGTTTCATTAGCATGGAGGTGGCTCTTTTGGCAGCTGGGTGCATCAGAGGCAGATGACACAGCAATAGCACAGGCTCATGTAAGAGAAAACACAGATTAAGACAATGATTTCCCATATCAGTGAGAATTTATCCACCTAAATGCCCATGATATGAACCATTGATTTATTAAGTCTTCTAGACTGGGAGTCACATCACTCAGGTTGTTCACTTGTGTTCTTGTGTCAATTAATAAGATTATACATTAGTAGAGTCACCAGGTATGAAACAACAGCATTCTTTTTGGATAATGGCACAGATGCCTTCTTGCAAAGCAGTAATAATGCCCAAGACCATCTTATTTTGGAGGACCACTTTTAATAAAGACATTTCAGTGTTCAGTAAGAACAGGCTTTGTTGACTATTATTTAAAGTTTGCTGGACAAAGTTAGTAAGGCATTTATGTGTGCTATAATATACTCCAGGCCAATGGAGGGGAAAAAGACAGTGGCCAAATAACTATTACCAGTGGTAAACATAACATACCCACATAGCATTTAGGAGAGCAAAGTTGGCAGTTTTAGGAACTTAACGTGTTTGTACATACCATACACGTTGTCCAGTGGAGGCAGAGTTGTCAGGCATAAAGAGACAGACTGTCAGTAGGATATGCCAGACTAAAACTCTTTTTTCCTTCCCTCTTTCAATGGTACATGTTCCATTCCATGTATAGTGCATTTCACCAGGTCCAGCTTGCAGCAGGACAATGCAATCCAACAAATATAAATATTTGTTAAATTAAAAAAAAAACTGCCCTAGATATAACAAAACCTTAAAAACTAGTGATGTTAGTTGGTTTTGCAACTGAATTTGACATGCCTTGACAAAAGGAGTTATTATATCTCATAATCACATAACTTGTTTTACTTTAAGACATCCATCACACTTGTCTACAGTATAAATGTTTATGGGTACTTGCCTTCTATTTCTTTTTGTGTGAATGTGTGAAGTGACTAAAACACAAGTGACTATTTGGTGACACTGCCTTGATTAAAGTAGCAACAGTTTTATCCACCATTGCTTTTGAACCATCAGTGCAAATGTCAACACATTGGAAAAAGCAAATCACCTTCATATTATTCATATTTATACTCATATTATGGGTTCCCTGTGAGAGGGTCAGTGATCCCCAGAGTCCCAGGGAACATGCTTTCAGAATATTTGCTCCAGATTTATGTGACATAAGTAAACCACTATTTAATACACAGTTAGTTTGGAGGCGCCTGTGTGGCTCAGTCAGTTAAGCGTTCGACTTTGCAGGTCATGATCTCATGGCTGTGAGTTCAAGCCTCTGCTGACAGCTCAGAGCCTGGAGCCTGCTTCATATTCTGGGTCTCCGTCTCTCTCTGCCCCTCCCCCGCTCATGCTGTCTCTCTCTGTCTCTCAAAAATAAACATAAAAAAAGACGCAGTTAGTTTGGTTTAAAACACAAGATAATTTGTATCTCTAGTTTTCAAACCATCTTGTGCAAGTTTGCCAAAAGGTAGCAATTAGAGATATTCTTTTTCTGAAAATACTTTTCTCTTTTTTATAGCTTTATTGAGATGTAACGGAAAAATAAAAATTGTATATATTTAAGGTGTACAATGTGATGTTTTGATATACATATACATTGTGAAATGATTATCCCAATAAAGCTAGTTAACATATCCCTTGCCTCACATAGTTAACACTGTGTGTGTGTTTGCATGTGTGTGTGTATGTGGGGGATAAGAACAATTAAGATCTCTTTTAGCAAATTTCAAGTACACAATACAGTATTATTAACTATAATCACCATGCTATAGAGTAGATCTCCAGAACTTTATCCTTTGCATAACTAAAATTTGAGACTCTTGAATTTATAGTAACTTACTTCAAATTCTGAGACAGAATAGGCAGGGGAAGTTAAGAAACAATTCTTTTTTTTTTTAGTGGTTTAGATGTTTATTGTTGATTTCAGTTAAAGGCTAGAAATGACTGCAATACCCAACATTAAAGTTCTGCTAATACAGAACTTGCATATATAGACCAGAGTAAACAATACCATAACACAGAACACTATCTGTTTTAGAGGATACTATTTGCTATTAAGGAAAAAATGAAGTCAACATATACACGAAAGTGGAATAATTCTCAGGAATTATTATTCTCAAGTGAAGAAGCCATGATAGAGAGCCATTATTTGATACTGTTTACTTTTCTTTTTGCTATATTTGTATATAATATTTCCTTTTAAATCATGCCCCATATTCTCATATCTTTGTGCTCTACTCAAAAGTAGGATAGCATGTCCTTCTCAGACAGTTCTGCTTAGAAATCAGCACATGCTCTTTTGTACCTCCCCTCCCTTGTTCCACAGTGTTGCAAGCACAGTGAATATTTGGTTCATAACTGTGGACAGTAGGAAGAACACCAGCTTTGGAGTCAGTTCAGACCTGTGTCTGCTGCATTGCTGAAATCTTGGGCAAGTAAGTTACTCATTTTTCTGAATATGAATTTTCTCAACTGGCATATGGCAACAAAAATATGTCTATATCTATCTATTACGATGACTAAAGGAGCTAAAGCACATAAGCACTCAGCACAATGCTAGGTGCATAATAAGTGCTTCATAAGTGACAGTTTTTATTAATTTAGTACAATGTTTAAGGGACTTGTTTAGATTTTATAAGCTCTTCTTTTCCAACTCTCCTTGAGCTGTATCACCCCAGCCTTCCCTGGTAAGCTTCTCTGTAAAGTTAAGTAATTTTGCCTTTCCTGGTTCTTTTAAGCACTTTTTAAAGCAAAATTACCTATTTTACACTCAGTGCTTTAAAGAAGAATGCTCTCTGTCCTCTTGATTTCAAAAGAGAGTTTACCCTTTCTTTAGATTATTCTGCATGTTTATGGTTAAATGTATCACTGTGCATTTTAAGTTGAATATTACATATTATATAGGAGGCTGTCTAGCAAAACAGTTACAATTTAAAACAGATCAATAGTGTGGACTGAAAGACAAAACCCGGGATAATGTCTCTATTAGACTCTCTTTTGATCTAAATTATATTGAAGGAATATAGTCTTATAAAGTAATTTTTAACAGATTTTTATTTCTTCATTTTCAGGTCTTTCAGCCTGGTATGGCAGAAAAACCATTGTGTATGTCCACACAAATACCCCATGATGAAGATACAGTTGAGTATATCTTTCAAATAGAACTTCCAATTTTGTACTTTAACAAGATTGGGTAATTTCAAAATATTGATTCAGTAAAATGATATAGACATAGGTCATAAAGATTCGTGTTTGTTATGCTTGCACATGAATTAAATTTTACATTGATTGGAGTTAAATACCAATATTGGTTTAAATAACTGTTCCCTGTTCTTGAGTTTGCAGACCTTTTTGGTAGTATTCTTCTTTAACACCAAAGAATAACAAACCTCCCATTAGGTGGGAAGAATAGCACTATTTTGATGCATGTGTTTGTGGAAATTTATGTGCTGATAATAAATAACTTTTAAGTGAAGTTATTTTAGGAAGTGGTTGGGTGGCTGTTTATTTCTTTGCTCAGTGGGAGATTGAAACAAGTTATATTTTAAGATGAGCCTCTGTACTAGGGACAACTTACAATAATTCACATACAAATTTACACTAAAAAAGAGAGTAGTATGCCTGAATGAGTGAAAAGTGAGTTTTAGAATTCCTTTTGAGCAGAATGTCAAATATATATGTGAACATTGATCTATGTTAAATAGTGCTCATTTATGTCTTAGTACCTAATGGCTCTCTTCTTGGTATTTTCTCTTCCTCCAAACATGCATATCCAAACTACCATATTTTTTCTCTTTTCCTTCTCACTGTTACTCCTCTGAAGAGAATGGCTTATTCAATATTTGTTTTTCTATCTGTCACATGCTTAAAATCACACTTGATCCACCTTTCATCTTCACTGCTTTTTAAACTACTGTCAAAGTCATGTCTCAGAAACGAAACCACTGACTTATGTCCATGCCATAATATCTTTGGCCCCTCTTTTGCATTAAATCATGGTGAACATTCCTTTGTTTACATGATATTAAAATAATAAAATTTTAGAATTAGAAGGGATCCCAAAGGCCAATTAGTCACACTTTAAGCTAAGGTAGAAATGCTCCGTACACACCCTTTAGCAAGTAACCTTCCAACTTTTTTAACCATTTTACAATTGGCAACTTAGTTTGTTCCCTCATCATGCTCAAACAATAAGAAAGAGAAAACACTCCTCTCAACCTAGTTTTTCACCAGCAGTAACTAATCTTTGGACAAGTTTTCATATTAGCACACAGATCAACCTTATTCTTTTTAATAGCTCTGTACTTTTGCTATTATAAATGTACTTTTTTTCAATAGCCAGCCCCTCTATGTAGTGGTAAGGTAACTTCTGGGCTTTTTTTTTTTTTTCTGTTTCTCTTTCTTCCTCCTCCTCATTTTTTCTTCTTTTTCTTCTTCACAATTCTGTATAATGCTGCATTGAGTATCCTCCTACATACTTTTTCATGTATATGTTTCATGTATTTTGTTAGAAATGAAATTATTGGATCAGAAAGTATATGCAATTTAAAATTTGATAGTAATTAGCAAATCACTCTATAAAGATATTATGTCAATTTATGCTACAACCATCAATATGTGAGGATGTCTATCTTTTTTTTTTTTTTTTTAAATCTTTCTCCTGTATTGGAATTCAAGGCTTAAGTAGACTCATTTAATTGTTTTTTATTGAAGTGTAATTAACATATTGTTTTATATTAGTTTCAGACATACAATATAATTAAACAATTCAATACATTACTCAGCGCTCATAATAATTAATGAACTCTTAGTCCCTTTTTATCTATTTCATTCATTTTCCCACCTTCCTGTTTTCTGGTAACCACCAGTTTCTTCTTTGTATTTAAGAGTCTGTTTTTTTGTGTGTCTTTTTTTCTTTATGTTTTTTGTTTGTTAAATTCCAAATATAAGTGAAATCATATGATATATATGTCTTTCTCTAAGTGACTCATGTCAGTTAGCGTTATACACTTTAGGTCCATCCATGTTGTTGCAAATGGCAGGTTCTTATTCTTTTTTATGGCCAAGTAATATTCTATTGTGTATATATGCCACATCTTTTTTTACACCAAGTTTTTATTTAAATTCCAGTTAGTTGACATACAGTGTAATATCAGTTTCAGGTGTAAAATTTAGTGATTCAACACTTACATACAACACTCAGTGCTCATCACAATAAGTGTCTTCCTTAATCCCCATCACTTATTTACCACATCACCCTTCCCACCTCCCCTCTGGTAACCATCAATTTGTTCTCTATAGTTAAGAGTCTGTTTTTCTATTTGCCTCTCTTTCCCCCACTATGTTCATTTGTTTTGTTTCTTAAATTCCACATATGAGTGAAATCATATGGTGTTTGTCTTTGACTGACTTATTTCACCTAGCACAATACTCTTTTGCTCCATTCATGTTATTGCAAATGGAAAGATTTCATTGTTGCTATTGCTGAGTAATATTCCATTATATATATATATATATGTATGTATATATGTATATACATGTATGTATATATGTATGTATATATGTACATATATACATACATATATATGGCCAATTCTTCTGTATACATTCGTAGTCAATGGGCATTAGGACTCTTTCCATAATTTGGTGATTGTTGATAATTCTGCTATAAACATCAGGGTGCATGTATCCTTTTGAATTAGTATTTTTGTATCCTTTGAGTAAAGACCCAAGAGTGCAATTGCTGGATAATTGAGTAGTTCTATTTTTAAACCTCCATACCATTTTCCAAAATGTCTGCACAAATTTGCATTTCTGTCAAGAGTGCAAGAGGGTTCCTCTTTCTCTGCATTCTTTACCAACATCTGTTGTTTCCTGAGTAGTTAATTTTAGCCATTATGACAGGTGTGAGGTGGTATCTCATTGTGGTTTTGATTTGTATTTCCCTGATGTTGAGCAATGTTGAGCATCTTTTCATGTGTCTGTTAGCCATCTGGATGTCTTCTTTGGAAAAATGTCTATTCATGTCTTCTACCCATTTCTTAACTGGATTATTTGTTTTTTATATGTTGAGTCCCAATAGTTTATTCTTGATTTTGTTTCTCTTGCCTCAGGAGACATATCTAGAAAGAAGTTGCTATAGCTAATGTCAAAGAGGTTATTGCGTATGTTATTCTCTATCTCACATTTAGGTCTTTCTTATCTCACATTTAAGTCTTTAATCCATTTTGAATTTATTTTTGTATATGGTGTAAAGAAGTGGTCCAGTTCCTTTCTTTTGCATGTTGCTGAACAGTTTTCCTAACACCATTTGTTGAAGAGACAGTCTTCTTTCCATTGGATATTCTTTCCTACTTTGTTGAATATTAATTCACCACATAGTTGTGGGCTTATTTCTGGGTTTTCTATTCTGTTCCATTTATCTATGTATATATTTTTGTGCCAGTATCATAGTATTTTGGTGACTACAGCTTTGTAATATAACTTGAAGTCCAGAATTGTGATGGCTCCAGCTTTGCTTTTCTGTTTCAAGGTTGCTTTGGTTATTTTTAGTCCTTGTTCATTCCATACAGGTTTTAGGATAGTTTTTTTCTGGTTCAATGAAAAAATGCTATTGTTATTTTGATAAGGATTGCAATAAGTGTGTAGATTGCTTTGGGTAGTATGGACATTTAAACAATATTTGTTCTTTTGATTCAGGTCATAGAATGTCTTTCTATTTCTTTGTGTCATCTTCAGTTTCCTTCATCAGTGTTTTATAACTTTGAGGGTACGGGTCTTTCACCTCTTGGGTTAGGTTTATTCCTAGATATCTTATTATTTTAGGTGAAATTGTAAATGGGACCAATTCCTTAATTTCTCTTTCTGCTGCTTCCTTATTGGTGTATAGAAATACAACATATTTCTGCATGTTGATTTTATATCCTGAGACTTTATTGAATTCATGTGTTCTAGACGCTTTTGGTCAAATCTTTTGGGTTTTCTATATGGAGTATTATGTCATCTGCATATAGTGAAAGTTTGCTTTCTTCCTTGCTGATTTGGATGTCTTTTATTTCTTTTTGTTGCCTGATTGCTGAGGCTAAGATTGCCGTACTATATTAAGTAGTAATAGTGAGAGAGAACATGCCTGTCTTGTTCCTGACCATAGAGGAAAAGCTCTCAGTTTTTCCTCACTGAGGATTATATTAGCTGTGAGTCTTTTGTATATGGCCTTTATGATGTTGAGGTATGTTCCATCTATCCTTACTTTGCTGAGGGTTTTTATCAAGAATGGTTGCTGTATTTTGTCAAATGCTTTTTCTGCATCCATTGAGATTATATGGTTCTTACCCTTTCTTTTCTTAGTGTGATATATATGGTTGATTGATTTGTGAATATTGAACCACGCTTGTAGCCAGGAATAAATCCCGCTTGATCATGGTGAATGATTTTTTTTAATGTACTGTTGGATTCGATTTGCTAGTATTTTATTGAGAATTTTTGCACCCATATTCATCAGTTATACTGTCCTGTAGTTCTTTTTTTAGTGGAGTCTTTATCTGGTTTTGGTACCAGGCTAATACTGGCTTCAGAGAATGAGTTTGGGGTTTTCCTGCCACTTCTATTTTTTGGAATAGTTTGAGAAGAATAGATATTAACTCTTCTTTAATTGTTTGGTAGAATTCACCTGTGATGTCATCTGGCCCTAGACTTTTGTTTGTTGGGAGATGTTTTATTACTGATATAATTTCTCTTATGGTTATTGGTCTGTCGAAGTTTTCCTTTTACCTGTTTCAGTTTTGGTAGCTTATATACTTCTAGGAATTTATCCATTTCTTCCAGTTTGTCCAATTTGTTGGCGTATAGTTTTTCATAATATTGTCCAATAATTGTATTTCTGTGGTGTTGGCTATTATTTCTCCTCTTTCATTTGTGATTTTATTTATCTGGGTCTTTTTTATTTTGTAAGTCTGGCTAGGGGTTTATCAATTTTATTAATTTTTTCAAAGAACCAGCTCCTGGTTTCATTGATCTGTTCTATTGTGGGTTTTTTGTTGTCTTTTAGTTTCTATGTCATTTATTTCTTCTCTAATTTTTGTTATTTCCCTTCTTCTGCTGGCTGCAGGCTTCATTTGTTGTTCTTTGTTGAGCTCCATTAAGTGTAAGACTAGATTGTTTATTTGAGATTTTTCTGGCTTGTTTAGGTGGGCCTGTATTACTATCTACTTCCCTATTAGGATCACTTTGCCACATCCAAAAGGTTTTAAACCGTTCTGTTTTCATTTTCATTTGTTTCCATGTATTTCCTTATTCTTTTATTTCCTGTGCGAACCATTCATGGTTTAGTTGCATGTTGTTTAACCTCCATGTGTTCAAGCTCTTTCCAGACTTTTTCTCATGGTTTTACTTCAAGTTTGATAGTGTTATGGTCAGAAAATATGCATGATATGATCTCAATATTTTTGTCCTTCTTGAGGCCTGATTTTTGACCTAGTATGTGATTTATTCAGGAGAATCTCCCATGTAGACTAAAAAGAATCTTTATTCTGTTATTTTAGATTAGCATGTTCTGAATATATCTGTGAAGTCCATCTGGTCCAGTGTGTCATTCAAAGCCATTGTTTCCTTGTTGATTTTCTGTTTGGATGCTCTCTCCATTGATATAAATGTGGTGTTAAAATCCCCTAATATTATGGTATTATTATCAATGAGTACTTTTATATTTGTTGTTAGCTTTTAAAATATATTTTGGTGTTTCATGTTGGGTGCATAAGTATTTATAATTGTTAGACCTTGTTGGATTGTCCCCCTTATTATAGCATAGTGCCCTTTTTGGTCTCTTACTACTGACTTTTTTTTTTTGAAGTCCATTTTTCGTGTATTAGTATGACAACTCCACCTTTCTTTTCATGTCCATTGCATGTCAATATTTCTCAATCCCCTCACGTTCAATCTGCAGGTGTCTTCAGGTCTAAAATGAGTCTCATAGGCAGCATATAAGTGGGTATTGTTTTTTTAAATCCATTCTGACACCCTATGGCTTTTGATTGGAGTGTTAAGTCCATTTATATTCAAAGTAATTACTGATAGATATATTCAGTGCCACATCATTACTTGTTTTGTCATTGTTTCTGGAGATTTTTCCTGATCTTTTCTTGTCTTTGCCACCTTTGGTCTCTTCTTTCTTTGCCACTTTTGGTCTTTCCACTCAAAGAATCCCCTTTAATATTTTTATCAGGGTTGTTTAGTGGTCAGTAATTCCTTTGGTTTTTGTCTGTCTGGGAAACTCTATTTTTCCTTCTATTCTGAATGATAGCCATGCTGGAAAATATTCTTGACTGCAGTTTTTCCCCATTCAGCACTTTGAATATATCATGCCACTCCCATTTGGTTTGTCAAGTTTCTATTGAGAAATCTCCAGCTAGCCTTATGGGTTTTCCCTTGTAAGTTAAGGACTTCTTTAGTCTTGCTGCTTTAAAGATGTTTTCTTTCACTCTACTTTGCAAATGTAATTACAATATATCTTGCTGTTGGCTTGTTTTTGTTGATTTAAAAATTTTTTTAAATGTTTGTTTATTTTTGAAAGCCAGAAAGAGAGACAGAGTGTGAGTGGGGGAGGGGCAAAAGGAGATGGAGACACAGAATCTCAAGCAGGCTCCAGGCTCTGAGCTGTCAGTACAGATCTCAATGCGGGGCTTGAACTCACAAACTGTGAGATCATGACCTGAGCTGAAGTTGGATGCTTAACCGACTGAGCCACTCAGAGGCCCCACTTTTGTTGATTTTGATGGGAGTTCTCTGTGCCTCCTGGATCTGGATGTCTGTTTCCTTCCTCAAATTAGGGAAGTTTTCAACTACTATTTCTTCAAATAAATGTTTTGTCCCCTTTTCTCTGTCTTCTTCTTGTGGGACTCTTGTCATACAAATGTTATTACCTTTGATGCAGTCATTGAGTTCCTTAAGTCTATCTCATGTTGCATAATTCTTTCTTATTTTGTTTAGCTTCTTTAATTTCTCTTACTTTGTCTTCTATCACTAATTCATTCCTCTGCTTCTTCCACTCTGCTATTCATTGCATCAAGCCTGTTTCCAATCTCATTTATTGCACTATTCATCTCTGATTGATTCTTTTTGAACTCTTTTATATCTGTGGTAATGGTCTCACTGATCTCTTCTTTTCTTTAAAAAAATTTTTTTAATGTTTATTTATTTTTGACAGAGAGAGAGACAGAGCATGAGCGGGGAATGGGCAGAGAGAGAGGGAGACAGAATCTGAAGTAGGCTCCAGGCTGCGCTGTCAGCACAGAGCCCAACGTGGGGCTTGAACCCACAGACCGCGAGATCATGTCCTGAGCTAAAGTCGGATGCTCAACTGACTGAGCCACCCAGGCGCTCCTCTCTTCTTTTCTTTTAAAATATTCATTTTATTTTTATTTTTTTGAGGTTTTTTTTTTGAAATAGACAGACAGAGAGAGAGAGAGGGAGAAAGAGAGAGAGAGAATCCTAAGCAGGCTCCATACTGTCAGCACAGAGCCTGATGCAGAGCTTGAACTCATGAACCATGAGATCATGACCTGAGCCAAAATCAAGAGTCAGACAATTAGTTGAGTGAGCCACCAAGGTGCTCTTCTTCTATTCTTTTTTTAAACCCAGAGAATATACTTATTATTTTTGCTTTAAATTCTCCATCAGACATGTTACTTATATCTGCCTTTCTCAGATCTCTGGTTGTGACCTTATCTTGTTGTTTCATTTGGGATGAATTCCTCTGTCATGGCATTTCGTCTAAGTCTCTGCCTTCTTCTGTGTATTACAAGCCTGTATGTTTCCTGCTCCCTAGAGTAATAGCTTATGAAGAAGAGGTCATAAATGTCCAGGGCCTGTCACTTTAGGAAGTGTCTCTGGTGTGTGCTGCATGCACTGCTATTTGCTCTATTCTTCATACCATGCGTCTGCAGGCTCTCCTTGCCTGCAGTGGGCAATGTTGGGTCCCTGGCCAGAATGTGGAGTTTTAACTAGGTATGGCCTTGTCTGTTTGTTGAATGAGACCTGATACTACTGAAGCCCTGCAGATCTTCCTGGTCAGGAGACATGGTGTGGCCAGGTGTTTATGCTGGTCTTTCCTCTGGGGAAGGGGCCTGCTGTGCTGGTACCGAGGTAAGCTTGACTGAGAAGGGCAGTTGTGCCAGAGTGTAGGGGTGTGGGATTTGGTGCAGGCAGGTTAGGCAGCCAGTCTTGGTACTGCCTGCTTACTGCAGGTGTGTCTATGTTTATATGAGGGTTGAAGGAGAGAACTGACATAAGCTGTCTCCTTTGTTCCTGTAGAGGTGACTCCTTGAATGCTGCCTCTCAGGGAAGCACTCCAAGAAAAGCAAATAATCTCCTCTCCATGTTTGACCCAGGCATTTTTGAGATGTCTGTGTCCAGACTCTCTGCTTCTGGATTATTGCTTACCTTTTATCCGGGAGCAGCACAGTGCCCTCTGGGATCTCTCCCAGCCAAGCCTGCTGACTTCTAAAACCCCAGGCTAGGGGTGCCTGGGTGGCTCAGTTGGTTAAGCGGCCGACTGGCTCAGGTCATGATTTCGCGGTCCATGAGTTCGAGCCCCACATCGGGGTCTGTGCTGACAGCTCAGAGCCTGGAGCCTGTTTCAGATTCTGTGTCTTCTTCTCTCTGACCCTCCCCCATTCATGCTCTGTCTCTCTCTGTCTCAAAAATAAATAAACGTTAAAAAAAATTAAAAAAAAAAAACTCCAGGCTTTAGGGACACGGTGTGGGCAAAGGCTTGTGGTAGTCTTCTTGGGGAGGAGCCAACTTCACTGGGACTGAGACAAGTTTGACTGAGAAGGGCAGTTGCACCAGAGCACAGAGGGTGAAACTTGGTATAAGCAAGTTAGGCAGCCAGTGTCAGTGCTGTGCTATTTCCAGCAGGTGGCTCTGTGTATATGCTGAGGGGCTGCAGAGGGAAATAGCACCAGTGGCTCCTTTGTCCCCAGAGAGTCAACTCTGAATGCTGACTCTCAGAGATGCACTCCATGAGCAGCAAATAATCTCCCCCACTGTGTGCCCCAGGCATTCTTCATAGTACTGATCCCATGCCTTCTGCTTCCCCATTCCCCTCACCATCTCCTCCCCCCACCCCCCAGTTGTTTGCCTGCCTTATCTCTAGGAATAAATCAGTGCCTTCAGGGCTCAATCCTAGCAAAGCCTGTGGACCTTTAAAACTCATCTTTAAACCCTGCTGGTTGTAAGAACTCACAAAAAATCAACCCCTCTTGTTTTTCCTGCCAATGGCTTTAGGGGAAATGTTCTCCTTGTGTGTTCTTTCCCTTGTGTGCTCACTCTCTCTTGCTTTTTCCTGTGAACACAGCTGCTTCCTCTCTGCAGCACCCATTTCTCCATTAAACCATGTCTCCACACTTTCTACATTCTTTGATGTGGCTTCTTTCTCTCCCTTTAGTTATGGAGCCTGTTCTGCCAGTCTTCAGGTTGATTTCTGGATTATTTAGAATGATTTGATAGCTATCTAATTGTGTTCAAGGGATGAGACAAGCCTAGGGTCCTCCTACTTTGCTGGCATCTTCTCCATTATTTTGTCTTCTGTGTCACTAATTCATTCCTCTGCTTTTTCCACCCTACTGTTCATTGCATCAGGACTGTTTCTAACGTCGTTCATTGTATTCTTTATCTCTGACTGATTCATTTTAAGTCTTTTATATCTGTGGTAAGGGTGTCTGATGTCTTCCATTCTTTTCTCAAGCCCTGATAGTATTCTTATGATGGTTGCTTTAAATTTTCCATCAGACATGTTACTTATATCTGTTTCACTGGCCATGGCCTTATCTTGTTCTTTCATTTGTGATCAATCACTCCATCTTTGCATTTTGTTTATGTCTCTGCCTTCTCTCTGTTAGAAAAGCCAGCTATGTCTCTATTCTGAAATAATGGCCTTATGAAGAAGAGATCATGTAACATCCCCAGCCTGTCATTTCAGTAAGTGTCTGGATGTGTGCTGCATGCACTCTGCTATTGTGTTTTGGCTACTCTATCCTTCAGGCCAGTCATCTGCAGAGGTTCTCCTTGTCTGCTGTGGGCATTGTTTGGTCCCTGGCCTAAATGTTGTGAGTTTTAATTAGGTGTGTTCTGGTCTGCTTATGAAATGAGACCTGACACTACTTCCACCAGAACTAAGTGCCCATAAAATTCTCTGGTCAGGAGACATGATGTGGACAGGGGTTTGTGCTTGCCTTCTAAGGGAGGGGTCCACCCCATTGTGCTTGAGGCGAGCTTGAATGAGAAGGGCAGTCCCATCAGAGTGCAGGGAGTGGGCTTTGTGCAAGCAAGTTAGTGTGGGCACTGCACTGCTTCCGCAGGTGGCTCTTTGTTTATGCTGAGGGGCAGGGGACTGAAATGGTGCCAGGTAGCTCTTATGTTCCCACAGAGGCATCTGTGAATGATGCCTCTTTGGTATGTGCTCAGAGAAGAGCAAATACTTTCCCCACTATGTGCCCAGGCATTCTTTGGAGTGCTGTTTCCATGGGATCTGCCCCTGGGTTGTTTGCCTGCCTTATATCCAAGAGCAGAAAAATGCCCTTGGGGCTCTCTCCCAGACAAGCCAGCTCACCTTTAAAACTCCAGGCTTTAAGCACCATTGGTTGCAAGAACTCATGAAATTCAGCCCCTCTAGTTTTCCAAACCAATGACTTTTGTAAAATATTCTCCTTGGGTGTTCCCCTCTGTGCTCCTCTCTTTCTCACCCTTCTCTGTGATGCTGGCTCCCTCCTTTCTGAAGCACCCATAATCTTTTTCTCCCCTATACCACTTCTCTGCACCTCATACCTTCTTTGATGTGGCCTCTTCTCTCCCTTCGTTGTGGAGTTTGTTCTGTCTGTCTTCAGATTGATTTCTGGAGTATTTAGGATGATTTTATAGTTATCTATTTGTGTTCAAGAGACAAGATGAGGCTAGGGTCCTCCTACTCTGCTGCCATCTTCCTCTCCCTCCTACAGATTTACTATTTTTAAAATTGAAAGCAAAAACTATGTGTCTGGACAAGACTTACTTGCTCACAAATTTACTTAATTCAAATCTTGTCTGAGTTATGATAATCAAATGATAATTCTAATTTCTTAAACCTATTATTAAAATTATTTTTTCAAATGATATTACTAATTTTAATTAATTGTTTTATTTTTGTGTTTTTAAGCAAAGAGGAGATAGTGTCCGTTGCTTAACAACGCTTGGTCATTTTGGTTTTGAATGTTTGCCTCATCAGTTGGTAAACCAATCTATTCAACAAGGATTTTCTTTTAATATTCTCTGTGTGGGTAAGTACCTGATTCCTCATCTGAATTAGTACTTAATTTTCTCAAATGCTTACTTCAACTTACCTAAGTAGTGTAACACTGGTGCTGCTAATTCAAGACCATGTCCTTCTATCTGTATTTGTTCCCATCATGTTAGTCACATTACTTAGATTTTTTATACAAATAAATTTTTATTTGTTTTTGAGAGAGAGAGAGACAGAGTGGGGGGGGGGGGGGACAGAGAGAGATGGAGAGAGAATCTCAAGCAGGCTCCACACTGTCAGTACAGAGGGCAATGTGGGGCTAGAGTCCATGAATCATGAGATCATGACCTGAGCTGAAACCAAAAGTTGGACGCTTAACTGACTGAGCCACCCAGGCACCCCTAGACTTTTATTTTCTTTGGATGTTTCAGTGCTCTTCAAAATCTGATATGTTTTCGTGTATATTTTTTCTATATTATATTAATGACTGAGAGAGTCAAGAGAAACATGTATACCTCATTTTTATTCACAAGATTTTTTAAATGCATTTTTTATATTTATTTATTTTTGAAAGAGAGAGAGTGCACACACATAAGCAGGGGAAGGGGCAGAGAGAGAAGGAGACAGAATCTGAAGCAGCTACAGGCTCTGAGCTGTCAGCATAGATCCCAATGCGGGGTTTGAACCCATGAGCTGTGAGATCATAACCTGAACTGACGTTGGACGCTCAACCAACTGAGCCATTCAGGAGCCCCTAAACATGTATACTTTAAAGGACATTATAGTCATTGATGTATTTGGGTTAAGCGTTACTTCTTCTTAGCCATTTTATGCCCCTAGATAATGTATCTATGTTTATTACAGGGGAAACTGGAATTGGAAAATCAACACTCATCGACACATTATTCAATACTAATTTGAAAGACAAAAAATCCTCACATTTTTACTCAAATGTTGGACTTAAAATTCAGACATATGAACTTCAGGAAAATAATGTTCAATTGAAATTAACTGTTGTGAAAACAGTGGGATACGGTGATCAAATAAACAAAGAAGCCAGGTTAGTGTTTTCTTATTTTAATTACAAAAGATTTTATTCTTTAAAGGAATTTACCTTCTTTACTGACATTTCCTCTGGCTATATCACTCCCATCTGCCTCCACCTTTATATAGCCTTCTCTGCTCTCCTTATGTCTCTTTTAAGGACATTTGTTGTTTGAACTAAGATGTATCCAGAAAATCCAGGATGATCTTGTTTATACAAATACTCTTTTTTTCCCAATAAGATTAAATTTACTGGTTTTATAGATTAGGATGCAGACATATCCATCTGATTCTCACCATTGAATCCTTTATATAAGGGTATATCCTTATATATCTATATCAATATCGATATAGATATCCTATATATAAGGTTGATTTCTATAAATTTTTCAAATAGATTTTCCCCATATATTTACTTGTTGGATATTCTCATTTTTAAAATCACTTACCCAAGTTATAAGTAAATTTATTTCTGTAAAAATTTAAACGATCCAGATGAAATGAAAACCCACTTAGCCAAATGTAAGTACTTAGAGCCTTTTCTTTTTCCAAAAATAGCCACTATTGTAAGTTTAGTAACTTACAATAACTCAGACCTTATGTTGAATTTTTATAATAATTAAAATACATTTGAAATAATACAGAACAAGTTTCCTTAAACTATATTATGTATAATATAAAAACGCATAAAACATTTATGAACAGGTTAATAGATAATTCTGAAACATCCTATGTAATCACCTTTCATTCAAATTGTGGTCTGATTCCCATGGGCCTTAGACATTTCCCTTTCTTATAAAAATTTTTTTAATGTTTATTTATTTTTGACAGAGAGAGATAGAGAGACAGCATGAGCGGGGGAGGAGCAGAGAGAGAGGGACACACAGAATCTGAAGCAGGCTACAGGCTCTGAGCTGTCAGCACAGAGCCCAATGCAGGGCTCAAACTCACAGACCGTGAGATCATGACCTGAGCTGAAGTCGGACACTCAACCGACTGAGCCATCCAGGTGCCCCAAGACATTTCCCTTTCTTGATCACAACCCCTCACCAAACTCATAGAAGAGTATAAAATGTTTGCCAATGGTTGGGGAGAAGGAGAAATTAAGAGTTCTTGTTCAATGGACATAACGTTTTAATCATGCAAGATGAGATCTGCTGTACAACAGAAGGTTTAACAGTATATGTAATAGTACTTTATTACATTCAAAAACTTGTTATGAGAGTAGATATCCATTAAGCGATCTTACTGCAATTAAAAAAAAGCTATAGGAATGCCGCAGGAGTTTTACTTAGAGGGAAATTTAAAAAATTTTTTTAATGTTTTTTTTTGAGAGAGAGAGAGAGAGAGAGAGTGAGTGAGTGAGGGAAGGGCAGAGAGAGGAAGACACAGAAACTGAAGCAGGCTCCAGGCTCTGAGCTGTCAGCACAGAGCCCGATGTGGGGCTCGAACCCACGAACCATGAGATCATGGCCTGAGCCAAAGTAGGATGCTCAACCGACTGAGCCACCTAGGGAAATTAATAGCATAAGATACTTATGTTAGAAAAAACGACAATCTCAAGTATTATAAATTTCAATGTTAAGAAACTAGCCAAATAAGAACAAATTTACCCTAAAGCAAGAAAAAGAAAGGAAAAATCATACTACAGCAGAAATTGATGAAAACAGAAAAAATGTCAGAAAATCAATAAATTGAAAACTTTTAACTAGACTGAGCAAGAAAAATAAATGAGAAGCCAAATATCACCAACATCAGGAACAAAAAAGAAGACATTATTACTGATTTCACAAATATTAGGGGAGAGAGGGAAGATGGCGGCGTAGGAGGACGCTGGGCTCACCGCGCGTCCTGCTGATCACTTAGATTCCACCTACACCTGCCTAAATAACCCAGAAAACCGCCAGAGGATTAGCAGAACAGAGTCTCCGGAGCCAAGCGCCGACGAGAGGCCCACGGAAGAGGGGAGGAAGGGCGGCGAGGCGGTGCGCGCTCCACGGACTGGCGACAGGGAGCCGGGGCGGAGGGGCGGCTCGCCGGCCAAGCAGAGCCCCCGAGTCTGGCTGGCAAAAGCGGAGGGGCCGGACAGAGTGTGTTCCGACAGCAAGCAGGACTTGACACCTGGGAGGTCATAAGTTACCAGCTCTGCTCGGAAAGCGGGAAGGCTGGAGGACAACGGGAAGGAGAGCTGCTGAGCCCCCGGACGGCAGAGCTCAGCTTGGCGGGGAACAAAGGCGCCAGCGCCATCTCCCCCGCCCATCCCCCAGCCAAAATCCCAAAGGGAACCAGTTCCTGCCAGGGAACTTGCTCGCGCAGCGCAAACACCCAACTCTGTGCTTCTGCGGAGCCAAACCTCTGGCAGCGGATCTGACTCCCTCCCGCTGCCACAGGGCCCCTCCTGAAGTGGATCACCTAAGGAGAAGCGAGCTAAGCCTGCCCCTCCAGCCCCCGTGCACCTTGCCTACCCACCCCAGCTAATACGCCAGATCCCCAGCACCACAAGCCTGGCAGTGTGCAAGTAGCCCAGACGGGCCACGCCACCCCACGGTGAATCCCGCCCCTAGGAGAGGGGAAGAGAAGGCACACACCAGTCTGACTGTGGCCCCGGCGGTGGGCTGGGGGCAGACATCGGGTCGGACTGCGGCTCCGCCCACCGACTCCAGTTATACACCACAGCACAGGGGAAGTGCCCTGCAGGTCCGCACCACTCCAGGGACTATCCAAAATGACCAAACGGAAGAATTCCCCTCAGAAGAATCTCCAGGAAATAACAACAGCTAATGAACTGATCAAAAAGGATTTAAATAATATAACGGAAAGTGAATTTAGAATAATAGTCATAAAATTAATCGCTGGGCTTGAAAACAGTATAGAGGACAGCAGAGAATCTCTTGCTACAGAGATCAAGGGACTAAGGAACAGTCACGAGGAGCTGAAAAGCGCTTTAAACGAAATGCAAAACAAATATTAAAAAGATAAGAATACAACAAACAATTCAATACCCATAAAGTTAACAATTTAGAGGTTGGCCATGGGCTTTTCATATATAGCTTTTATTGTGTTGACATAAATTCTTTTCTACATAGTTTCAAGAGTTTTGCTATTTTTTAAATGATGAAAAGGTGTTAAATTACATCAAGTATCTGTTCTGCAACTATTGAAATAGTTATGTAATTTTTCTTTTTCAATCAATGTGGTGTTTATAAATCAACTTACTTATATTGAATAATCCTTGCATTCTGAGGATAAATCCCACCTACTCATTGTGTATGATCCTTTTAATTTGCTGTTGAATTCACGTTGCTAAGTATTTTGTTGAAGATTTTGCATCTGTGTTTATTAGGGATATTTATCTGTAATTTTTTTTTATATCAGGATAATTCTGGCCTTCAAAAGAGTTGGAAATTTTCCCTTTAATCCTCTTGGAAGATTTTAAGTATTGGTGTCAATTCTTCTTTAAGTGTTTATTAGAATTCAATACTGAAGCCTGAGTTTTCTGTGTTGGTAAATTTTTGATTACTTATTTAACCTCCTTATTTGTACAAGAATACTTGATTTTACTAGATTTACCTTATTGTGCTTGTCAGATATATTTCTTTTTATGTATTTTTTTTACAAATTGAAAGTTTATTGCAGCTCTGTGTAAAACAAGTCTATCAGCCTGGCTTTTCCAAGAGCATTTGATGACTTTGTGTCTCTGTGTCACATTTGGTAACTTTGCAATATTTAAAAATTTTTCATGATTATATATTGTTATGATCAGAGATCTCTGATGTTACTTTGTAATTGTTTTGGGGTGCTATGAGCTGTGTCCACAAAAGACAGGAAATTTAATTTGTAGATGTTGGGTTTTTAAGTTTTTATTTTAATTCTAGTTAGTTAACATACAGTATTATATTAGTTTGAGGTGTACAATATTATGATTCCACACTTCCAAACAACACCCAGTTTTTTTTCCCTTTGTTTGTTTTGTTTCTTAAATTCTACATATGAGTGAAATCATATGGTATTTGTCTTTCTCTGTCTTATTTCACTTAGCATTATACTCCCTAGCTCCCTCTATCTTATCGAAAATGGCAAGATTTCATTATTTTTATGCTGAATAATATTCCATATATAATATTCCATATATAATACATAATATTCCACATATCATATATAATATTCCATATATAATATATAATAAATATATAATATATTCCATACATTATATGGAATTACATATATATTTTTTATTCAGCATAAAAATATATGAGTGCATATATGAATAATATATATAAAATATATATGCCTCTTCTTTATCCATCAGTCTATGGACATTTGGGCTACTTCCATATCTTGGCTATTGTAAACAATGCTGCTATAATTATAGGGGTACATATAGCTCCTTGAATTAGTGTTTTTGTATTCTTTGCTTAAATACCCAGTAGTGCAAATGCTGGATCTTAGGCTAGTTCTATTTTTAACTTTTTGACAAACAAAACTTCATATTGTTTTCCAGAGTGGCTGCCTCAGTTTGCATTTGCACCAACAGTGCATGAGTGTTCTTTTACTCTACATCTTTGCCAACACCTGTTGTTTCTTGTGTTGTTAATTTTAGCCTTTCTGACAGGTGTGAGGTGATACCGCATTGTAGTTTTGATTTGCATTTCCCTGATGGTAAGTGATGATGAACATCTTTTCATGTGTCTGTTGACCATCTGGATGTCTTCTTTGAAGAAATGTCTATGTCTTCTTCCCATTTTTAATTTTTAAAAAATGTTTATTTAGTTTTGAAAGAGAGAGAGAGACAGAGTGTGAGCAGGTGAGGGCCAGAGAGAGAGAGGGAGACACAGAATCCAAAGTAGGCTCCAGGCTCTGACCTGTCAGAACAGAGCCTGATGCAAGCCTCGAACCTACAAACTGTGAGATCATGACCTGAGCTGAAGTCAGACGCTTAACCTACTGAGCCACCCAGGTGCCCCACCCCTTCTGCCCATTTTAAAATTAGATTATTTGTTTTTTGGATGTTGCATTTTATAAGTTCTTTATACAGTTTGGATACTAACCCTTTATCACATATGTAATTTGCAACTATCTTCTCCCATTCCACAGGTTGCCTTTTAGTTTTGTTGTCTGTTTCCTTTGGTGGGCAGAAGCTTTTTATTCTCATGTAGTTGCAATGGTTTATTTTTTATTTTGTTTCCCTTGCCTCAGGGGGCTTACTGAAAAAAAGGTTGCTGCAGCTGATGTCAAAGAGGTTACTTCCTGTGTTCACGTCTATGATTTTTATTGTTTTAGGACTCGAATTTAAGTCTTTAATCCATTTTAAATTTGTTTTTATGTATGGTGTAAGAAAATGGTCCAGTTTCTTTCTCTTTCGTGTAGCTGAGCCGTTTTCCCAATACCATTTGTTGAAGGGACTGTCCTTTTCCCATCAGATATTCTTTCCTGCTTTGTCAAAGATTAATTGACTATATAGATGTGGGTTTATTACTGGGTTTTCTATTCTGTTCTATTGATCTATATATCTATATTTGTACCAGTACCATATTGTTTTGATTACTACAGCTTTGTAATATAACTTGAAATGTGGAGTTGTGATGCCTCCAGCTTTTCTTTCTCTTTTTATGTTTATTTATTTATTTTGAGAGAGAGAGTGAGTGAGTGAGAGAGAGAGCACGTATACAGAAGTGGGTGAGGGGCAGAGAGAGAGGGAGAGAGAGACTCCCAAGTAGGCTCTGTGCTGTCAGCTCACAGCCTGATGCAGGGCTCAATCCCATGACCATGAGATCATGACCTGATCTGAACTCAAGAGTCAGATGCTTCACTGACTGAGCCATCCAAGTGGCCCTGCTTTTCTTTTTCAAGATTGCTTTGGGAATTTGGGGTCTTTTATGGTTCCATATAAAATTTAGAATTGTTTGTTTTAGTTCTGTGAAAAATGCTGTTGGTATTTTTTTTAGGGATTTAGTTAAATGTGTAACTTGCTTTGGGTAGTATAGACATTTAGCAATATTTGTTCTTTTGATCCATGAGCATGACATATCTTTCCATTTCTTGGTGTCATCTTCAATTTCTTTCATCAGTGTTTAAATAGTTTTCAGAATACAGGTCTTTCACCTCTTTGTTTAGGTCTCTTACTAGCTATCTTATTGTGTTTGGTGCAATTGTACGTGGGATTGAGTCCTTAGTTTCTCTTTCTGTTCTGTAATGATAGCTTCATTGGGGCTATCTAGAAATGCAACAGATTTATGTATTGACTTTGTATTCTGCAACTTTACTAAATTCATTTATCAGTTTGTGCAGTTTTTTAATGGAGTCTTATGAGTTTTCTATATACCATCATGTTATCTTCCAATACTGAAAGTTTTACTTCTTCCTAATTTGTATGCCTTTTATTTCTTTTTGTTGTCTAATTGCTATGGTTAAGACTTCTAGTACTATGTTGAAAAAAGTTTGGGGATGGACATCTTTGTATTTTTCCTGTCCTTAGAGGATAACCTCTCCATTTTTAAATATCGCCTTTGATATTCACTGTGGGTTTTCCATATAAGGCCTTTACTATGTTGAGGTAAGCTTCCTCCAAACCTGCTTTGTTGAGGGTTTTTATCATGAATGGATGTTGTACTTTGTCAGATGGTTTTTCTTTGTCTATTGAAGTGATCATACGGTTCTTATCCTTTGTCCTATTTATATGATGTATCACATTCTTTGATTTGTGAATATTGGATCACCCTTGCAACCCAGGTATAAATCCCACTTGATCATGGTGAATGATTTTTTAATGTATTGTTGAATTCTTTCTGCTAATATTTTGTTGAGAATTTTTGTAGCCTTATTCATCAGGGATATTTCCCTGTAGTTCTTTTTTTTTTTTTAAAGGAAAACAACTTTTTTATTGAAGCATAGTTGAAACACAATGTTACATTAGTGTCAGGTGCACAACATAGTGATTTGACAAGTTTATACATTATGCTAGAGAAAAACAACTTTTGGGGTAAAAGAGAATCCCCATAAGACTAATAGATTTTTCAGCACAAAATTTGCAGGTCAGAGGAAAGTGGAATGACATATTCAAAATACTGAAAAAAACTCCTAACAAAAAATATATTCTGAATTGAAGGAGAGAGAAACAGTTTTCCAGGCAAGAAAAGCTGGAGTTTATCAGCACTAAACCAGCCTTACAGGAAGTATTAATGGGATTTTTTTTAAGTTGAAAAGAAAGGGTGTTAACTAACAACAAGAAAACACGTGAAAGAATAAATCTCACTAGAAAGGTGAATATATAGTAAATGTAGATTATTCACTTTTTAACATTTATTTTATTGTTTAAATTAATTAATTAATTTTTAAATTTACATCCAAGTTAGTTAGCATATAGTAAAATAATAATTTCAGAAGTAGATTCCTTAATGCTCCTTACCCATTTAGCCCATCCCCCCCTCACACAACCCCTCCAGAAACCCCCTATTTTGGCCCCTTCCTGTTTTTATATTATTTTTGCTTCACTTCCCTTATGTTCATCTGTTTTGTGTCTCAAATTCCTTATATGAGGGAAGTCATATGATATTTGTCTTTCTCTGACTAATTTCACTTAGCATAATATCCTCTAATTCCATCCATGTAGTTGCAAATGGCAAGGTTTCATTCTTTTTGATTGCCAAGTAATACTCCATTGTCTGTGTGTGTGTGTGTGTGTGTGTGTGTGTGTGTGTGTGTGTGTATGTGTGTGTGTATCTATCTATCTATCTATCTATCTATCTTCTTTATCCATTCATCCGTCCATGGACATTTGGGCTCTTTCCATACTTTGGCTATTGTTGATGGTGCTGCTATAAACATTGGGGTGCATGTGCCCCTTCAAAACATCACATCTGTATCCCTTGGATAAATACCTAGTAGTGCAGTTGCTCGGTCATAGAGTAGTTCTATTTTTAACTATTTGAGGAACCTCCATACTGTTTTCCTGAGTGGCTGCACCAGCTTGCATTCCCACCAGCAATGCAAAAGAGATCCTCTTTCTCTGCATCCTCGCCAACATCTGTTTTTGCCTGAGTTGTTAATGTTAGCCATTCTGACAGGTGTGAGGTGGTATCTCATTGTGGTTTTGATTTGTATTTCTCTGATAATGAGTGATGTTGAGTATCTTTTCATGTGTTAGCTGGTCATCTGGATGTCTTCTTTGGAGAAGTGTCTATTTATGTCTTTTACCCATTTATTCTCTGGATTATTTGAATTTTTTGAGTGCTGAGTTTGTAAGTTCTTTATAGATTTTGGATACTAACCCTTTACCTGATATGTCATTTGATAATATCTTCTCCCGTTCTGTTGGTTGCATTTTAGGTTTGCTGATGGTTTCCTTTGCTGTGCAAAAGCTTTTTATTTTGATGAGGTCCCAGTAGTTCAGTTTTCCTTTTCTTTCCCTAGCCTCTGGAGACATGCTGAGTAAGAAGTTGCTGTGACCAAGGTTAAAGAGGTTTTTGCCTGCTTTTCCCTCGAGGATTTTGATGGCTTTCTCTCTTACGTTTAGGTCTTTCATCCATTTTGAATTTATTTTTATGTAGGATGTAAGAAAGTGGTCCAGATTTATTTTTCTGTATGTTGCTGTCCAGTTTACCCAGCACCACTTGCTGAAGAGACTGTCTTTATCCCAATGGATATTCTATCCTGCTTTGTCAAAGATTAGTTGGCCATATGTTTGTGGGTCCATTTCTGGGTTCTGTATTCTGTTCCATTGATCGGAGTGTCTGTTCTTGTATCAGTACCATACTGTCTTGACGATTACAGCTTTGTAATACATCTTCAAGTCCTGGAGTGTGATGCCTCCAGCTTCGGTTTTATTTTTCAAGATTGCTTTGGCTATCCAGGGTCTATTCTGGTTCCATACAAATTTTAGGATTGTTTGCTCTAACTCTGTGAAGAATGCTGGTGTTATTTTGATAGATATTGCATTGACTATGTAGATTGCTTTGGGTAGTATCAACATTTTAACAACGTTTATTCTCCCTATCCAGGAGCATGGAATCTTTTTCCATTTTTTTGTGTCTTCTTCAATTTCTTTCATAAGCTTTCTATAGTTTTCAGTGCATAGATTTTTCATCTCTTTGGTTAGGTTTATTCCTAGGTATTTTATGGTTTTGATGCAATTGTTAATGGGATAGATTCCTTGATTTCTCTGTTCCTTCATTGTTGGTGTATAGGAATGCAACCGATTTCTGTGCATTGATTTTATATCCTGCAATATTGCTGAATTCGTGGATCAGTTCAAGCAGTTTTTGGTGGAATCTTTTGGGTTTTCCATATAGAGTAGCATGTCATCTGTTAAGAGTGAAAATTTGGCTTCCTCCTGGCTGATCTGGATGCCTTTAATTCCTTTGTGTTGTCTGATTGCTGAGACTAAGACTTCCAATATTATGTTGAATAACAGTGGTAAGAGTGGACATCCCTGTCTTGTTCCTGACCTTAGGGGAAAGCTGTCAGTTTTTCCCCATTAGGATGATATTAGCCATGGATCTTTCATACATGGCTTTTATGATCTTGAGGTATGATACTTCTATCCCTATTTTCTTGAGGGTTTTTTTATCAAGAAAGAATGCTATATTTTGTCAAATGCTTTATCTGGATATATTGAAAGGATCATGTGCTTCTTGTCCTTTTTTTTAAAATTGATGTGATGTATCATATTTATTGTTTTGTGGATATTGAACCAGCCCTGCATCCCATGTATAAACCCCACTTGGTCGTGGTGAATAATTCTTTTAATGTATTGTTGGATCCGGTTGGCTAGTATCTTGTTGAGGATTTTTGCATCCATGTTCATCAGGGAAATTGGTCTGTAGTTGTCCTTTTTAATGGGGGCTCTGTCTGGTTTTGGAATGAATTTAATTCTGGCTTCATAGAATGAGTTTGGAAGATTTCCTTTCACTTCTATTTTTTTGGAACAGCTTCAAAAGAATAGGTGTTAATTCTTCTTTAAATGTTTGGTAGAATTCCCCTGGAAAGCCATTCTGTCCTGCACTCTTCTTTGTTGGGAGATTTTTGAATATTATTTTGATTTCTTTGCTGGTTATGGGTCTGTTCAAATTTTCTCTTTCTTCCTGTTTTAGTTTTGGTAGGAATTTGTCCATTTCTTCCAGATTGCCCATTTTATTGGTGTATAATTGCTGATAATATTATCTTATTATTGTTTGTATTTCTGCAGAGTTGGTTGTGATCTCTTTCATTCTTGATTTTATTTATTTGGGTCTTTTCCTTCTCATTTTTTTGGGGTTGAACTGGCTAGGGGGTTATCAGTTGTGTTAATTCTTTCAAAGAACCAGCTCCTGGTTTTATTTATATGTTCTATTGTTGTTGTTTTTTTTTAGTTTGTTTCTTTGGTTTTGATAGCATTGATTTATGTTCTAATCTTTTTTTTCTTGTCTTCTGCTGGTTTTAGGTTTTATTTGCTGTTCTTTTTCCAGCTCTTCTGGTGTAAGGTTAGGTTATGTATCTGAGACCTTTCTTCCTTCTTTTTGGAAGGCCTGGATTGCTATATACTTCCCTCTTATGACAGCCATTGCTACATCCCAGATGTTTGAGGCTGTGGTGTTATCATTTTCATTGGCTTCCATGTACTTTTTAATTCCCTCTTTGACTTCTTGGTTAGCCCATTCATTCTTTAGTAGGATGTTCTTTAGTCTCCAAGTATTTGCTATCTTCCCAAATTTTTTCCTGTGGGTGATTTCAAGTTTCATAACATTGTGGTCTGAAAATATGCACGGTATGATCTTGATCTCTTTGTACTTGTTGAGGGCTGCTTTGTCTCCCAGTATGTGACCTATTCTGGAGAATGTTCCATGTGCACTGGAGAATAATTTGTATTTCACTGCTGTAGGATGAAATGTTCTGTATATATCTGTTAAGTCCATCTGGTTCAGTGTGTCATTCAAAGCCAAACAATGTCATTCATTGTTTCCTTGTTGATTTTCTGTTTAGATGATCTGTCCATTGCTGTAAGTGTGGTGTGAAGTCCCCTACGATTATGGTATTATTATCAATGAGTTTCTTTATGTTTGTGAATAATTCATTTATATATTTGGATGCTTTCACATTTGGAGCATAAATGTTTACAATTGATAGGTCTTCTCTGTGGATAGACCCATTAATTATGATATAATGCCCTTCTTCATCTCATGTTACAATCTTTTTTTTTAAACGTTTATTTATTTTTGAGACAGAGAGAGACAGAGCATGAATGGGGGAGGGGAAGAGAGAGAAGGAGACACAGAATCTGAAACAGGCTCCAGGCTCTGAGCCATCAGCCCAGAGCCCGACGTGGGGCTCGAACTCACAGACCGCGAGATCGTGACCTGAGCTGAAGGCAGACGCTTAACCGACTGAGCCACCCAGGCGCCCCTCATGTTACAGTCTTTGTTTTAAAATCTAGATTGCCTGATATAAGTATGGCCACTCCAGATTTCTTTTGTTGACCATTAGCATGATAGATGGTTCTCCATCCCCTTATTTTCAATCTGAAGCTGTTTTTAGGTCTAACATGGGTATCTTGTAAACAACATATAGATGGATATTGTTTTCTTATCCATTCTGTTACCCTATGTCTTTTGATTGGAGCATTGAGTCCATTGACATTTAGAGTGAGTACTGAAAGATATGAATTTATACCATTATTTTGCCTGTAGAGTTGATGTTCCTGGTGGTATTCTCTGGTCATTTCTAGTATTTGCTGCTTTTGGTAATTTTTTTTTCATTTTTTTCTCCCCTCAGAGAGTCCCCCTTAAAATTTCTGGCCAGGCTGGTTTAAGGGTCACAAACTCTAATTTTTGTTTGTCTGGGAAAATTTTTATCTCTCCTTCTATTTTGAATGACAGCCTTGCTGGATAAAGAATTTTTGGCTGCATGTTTTTCTGATTTAGCACATCGAATATATACTGCCACTCCTTTCTGGCCTGCCAAGTTTCTGTGGATAGGTCTGCTGCAAACCTGATATGTCTTCCCTTGTAGGTTAAGGACTTTTTTTCCCTTGCTGCTTTCATGATTCTCTCCTTGCCTGAGTATTTTGTGAATTTGACTATGACATGCCTTGTTGATGGTCAGTTTTTGTTGAATCTAATGGGAGTTCTCTGTGCTTCCTGGATTTTCATGTGTATGTCTTTCCCCAAGTTAAAAAGTTTTCTGCTATGATTTGCTCATGTAAACCTTCTACCCCTATTTCTCTCTCTTCATCTTCTGGAGCCCTTATGAGTCTGATGTTACTCATTTTTAATGAGTCACTGAGATCTCTAATTCTTATTTCGTTCTCATTTGCATTAGTCTCCCTCTTTTTTTCTGTTTCAGTATTCTCCATAAGTTTGTCCTCTGTATTGCTGATTCGCTCCTTTGTTTCATCCATCCTTGCCACTGTGGTGTCCATTCGAGATTACAGCTCAGTTATAGCAGTATAATTTTATTTTCATCCTGACTAGATTTTACTTCTTTTTTTTTCCACAGAAAGGGATTCTAGTCTGTTTTAAACCCCAGATAGTATTTTTATTATCGTGATTCTAAACTCTGTTTCAGACATCTTGCTTGCATGTGTGTTGATGAAGTCCCTGGCTGTCGTTTATTCCTGTTCTTTCTTTTGGGGTAAATTTCTTCCTTTCATCATTTTGAAGGAAAAAAGGAATTAATAAATTAAAAAAATTAAAATTAAAATTAAAAAATTAAAAACAACACAAAGAAATCAAATAAAGGATGATAGATCCTACGTATGTTTTGGTCTTGTTGAAAAATACTTGATAGATCAGAGAAAAAAGGGGGAAAAAAAGAAAAGAAAAAAGAGGACAAAAAAAGGAAATAGGTTGAAATTTTGAAAAAATGGATACAATAAAATAAATAAAGTGAAATGATGGAAGTAAAATAGAATTTAAAAAATTTACAAAAAGGTAAAAAATATAGTAGGAAAAAATTAAAAGTCTTTTTAAAAATATGGAAAATAAAAATAGTGTCTCTTTCTATATACAAGAATAAGAAAGAAAAGAAAAAGAAAAAGAAATTGAATACATGAACCAGTGAACAGAATCAAGTACAATTGAAATTACATCCGGTTTCCCCTAGAGGACAAACTATGAAGCACTTTATAGTCTGTAAACTAAGCAGGTGGAGAGACTTCTGTTCCTCAAGAGGGCAGTTGGCCCAGTTGTGCAGGGCTTAATGTAATGGCTCCGTTCTCCACTAGATGGCGTTGCTTAGCTTACTGGGGTGGATTGTTGTGGCACTTGTGGGTGTGTATGTGAATATGCCAGAGGGTGAAAATGGAGTCACCCAGCTACCCAGTGTCTCTTACCAGAACTCTGTGCTCTCCCCAACCTGCAATCAAGCACGTCTCCTTTGTCTCTGGCTTCCATCCACCACCTGCTTCTACACTGTCTGTGACAAAGCCATCAGGCTGCCAGGTGGCACCTCCATCCTGAGTTTTATCTCAATGGGTCTGTTTCCCAACCCCTCACTTCTGAGGGACTGCAGCTTTGACTCACTCTGACCCTCTGGGGGAGGGTCTTGCTGAGCAATGGCCAGGTGCTGGTCTGTCCCCAGGAATGTTCATGAGCCTGTGCCACTGCCTCTGCCCAGCAACTGTGGCCAGGTGCCAGCCCGCCCCAGAATAAGTTCATGTGATCATGTAGCAACAGTGTTTCAAGGATTATGGCAAATCACAACACACATCTGGCACCAGACTTCACCCTTAATGTCCTTGCTCCAACACCGGCAAATGTGGCCATTCTTTGGGTCCACTGGGACCTTTTTCTTTGTGGAAGCTGCAGTGCTGCAAATGTCCTCCCAGCAGGGAACTGCCTCTCCCTGTGTGGCCCAAGGACCCCTTGGACCTCTCTTTCTGCTCCTAGGGATTTGTCTTTCCCCCCAGAGCACCACCAGGTATCGACCTGCAGAGTTTCAGACTCTGTGCTCCCCCTGTTTATAGAGTCTTAATGGAATCTAAACCCTCTATTTTCTCCTTTCTCCCTTTTTTTTCAGTCCCTTGTGGCTGTTTCCACTCTCCCTTTTTCTCTCCAGCTACTTTCCAGGTGTGCTTTGCCCATACTCTCCTCCTGCCCCCATTTTCATCTCTCCACAAGCAAAAACAGCTCCCTGCTCTCTGCAGCTTTTCTCTACCCCAGTTCACCTCTCTGCGCCACATACCTGCTGAGTTCTATGGTTCAGGTTGTGCATATTGTTGTGTTAATCCTCAAATCAGTTTTCTAGGTGTGCAAGAAGGTTTAGTGTTGATCTGGCTGCATTTAAGAGATGAGAGACAAAAAAAAAACCTTCCATGCTCTTCTGCTGTCTTGGCCCCTCCCTTGTAGTTTTCTTCTTTAGTGGAGTCTTTATTTGATTTTGGTATCAGGCTAATGTTGGCCTCAGAGAATGAGTTTGGAGGTTTTCCTTTCTGTTATATTTTTGGAATAGTTCGAGAAGAATAGGTACTAACTCTTTAAATGTTTGGTAGAATTCTCCTGGGAACCCATTTGGCCCTGAAGTTTAGTTTGCTGGGAGTTTTCTGATTACTGTTGCAATTTCTTTGCTGGTTATATGTCTGTTCAAATTTCCTATTCTTTCCTGTTTCAGTGGTGGTAGATTATATGTTTCTAGTAATTTATACATTTCTTCCAGGTTGTCCAATTTGTTGGCATATAATGTTTCATAGTATTCTCTGATTATTGTATTTATGTGGTGTTGGTTGTTATTTCTTCCTTTTCATTTGTGATTTTATTTGGGTCCTTTCTCTTTTCTTTATGATAGGTCTGGCTAGGGGTTTATCAATTTTATTAAATTTTTCAATGAACCAGCTCCTGGTTTCATTGATCTGTTTAAAATTTTTTGGGGGGTTCCGGAAGATGGCGGCGTAGGAGGACGCGGGGCTCACAGCGCGTCCTGCCGATCACTTAGATTCCACCTACACCTGCCTAAAGAACCCAGAAAACCGCCAGAGGATTAGCAGAACGGAGTCTCCGGAGTCAAGCGCAGACTAGAGGCCCACGGCAGAGGGTAGGAAGGGCGGCGAGGCGGTGCGCGCTCCACGGACTGGCAGGAGGGAGCCGGGGCGGAGGGGCGGCTCGCCGGCCAAGCAGAGCCCCCGAGTCTGGCTGGCAAAAGCGGAGGGGCCGGACGGACTGTGTTCCGACAGCAAGCGCGACTTAGCGTCTGGGAGGTCATAAGTTAACAGCTCTGCTCGGAAAGCGGGAAGGCTGGAGGACAAAGGGAGGGAGAGCTGCTGAGCCCCCGGACGGCAGAGCTCAGCTTGGCAGGGAACAAAGGCGCCAGCGCCATCTCCCCCGCCCATCCCCCAGCCAAAATCCCAAAGGGAACCAGTTCCTGCTAGGGAACTTGCTCGCTCCGCGCAAACACCCAACTCTGTGCTTCTGCGGAGCCAAACCTCCGGCAGCGGATCTGACTCCCTCCCGCTGCCACAGGGCTCCTCCTGAAGTGGATCACCTAAGGAGAAGCGAGCTAAGCCTGCCCCTCCAGCCCCCGTGCACCTTGCCTACCCACCCCAGCTAATACGCCAGATCCCCAGCAACACAAGCCTGGCAGTGTGCAAGTAGCCCAGACGGGACACGCCACCCCACAGTGAATCCTGCCCCTAGGAGAGGGGAAGAGAAGGCACACACCAGTCTGACTGTGGCCCCAGCAGTGGGCTGGGGGCAGACATCGGGTCGGACTGCGGCCCCGCCCACTAACTCCAGTTATACACCACAGCACAGGGGAAGTGCCCTGCAGGTCCTCACCACGCCAGGGACTCTCCAAAATGACCAAACGGAAGAATTCCCCTCAGAAGAATCTCCAGGAAATAACAACAGCTAATGAACTGATCAAAAAGGATTTAAATAATATAACAGAAAGTGAATTTAGAATAATAGTCATAAAATTAATCGCTGGGCTTGAAAACAGTATACAGGACAGCAGAGAATCTCTTGCCACAAAGATCGAGGGACTAAGGAACAGTCACGAGGAGTTGAAAAACGCTTTAAACGAATTGCAAAACAAAATGGAATCCACGATGGCTCGGCTGGAAGAGGCAGAGGAGAGAATAGGTGAACTAGAAGATAAAGTTATGGAGAAAGAGGAAGCTGAAAGAAAGAGAGATAAAAAAATCCAGGAGTATGAGGGGAAAATTAGAGAACTAAGTGATACACTAAAAAAAAATAATATACGCATAATTGGTATCCCAGAGGAGGAAGAGAGAGGGAAGGGTGCTGAAGGGGTACTTGAACAAATTATAGCTGAGAACTTCCCTGAACTGGGGAAGGAAAAAGGCATTGAAATCCAAGAGGCACAGAGAACTCCCTTCAGACGTAACTTGAATCGATCTTCTGCACGACATATCATAGTGAAACTGGCAAAATACAAGGATAAAGAGAAAATTCTGAAAGCAGCAAGGGATAAACGTGCCCTCACATATAAAGGGAGACCTATAAGACTCGTGACTGATCTCTCCTTTGAAACTTGGCAGGCCAGAAAGGCTTGGCACGATATCTACAGTGTGCTAAACAGAAAAAATATGCAGCCGAGAATCCTTTATCCAGCAAGTCTGTCATTTAGAATGGAAGGAGAGATAAAGGTCTTCCCAAACAAACAAAAACTGAAGGAATTTGTCACCACGAAACCAGCCCTACAAGAGATCCTAAGGGGGATCCTGTGAGACAAAGTACCAGAGACATCACTACAAGCATAAAACATACAGACATCACAATGACTCTAAACCCATATCTTTCTATAATAACACTGAATGTAAATGGATTAAATGCGCCAACTAAAAGACATAGGGTATCAGAATGGATAAAAAAACAAGACCCATCTATTTGCTGTCTACAAGAGACTCATTTTAGATCTGAGGACACCTTTAGATTGAGAGTGAGGGGATGGAGAACTATTTATCATGCTCCTGGAAGCCAAAAGAAAGCTGGAGTAGCCATACTTATATCAGACAAACTAGACTTTAAATTAAAGGCTGTAACAAGAGATGAAGAAGGGCATTATATAATAATCACAGGGTCTATCCACCAGGAAGAGCTAACTATTATAAATGTCTATGCGCCAAATACCCGAGCCCCCAGATATATAAAACAATTACTCATAAACATAAGCAACCTTATTGATAAGAATGTGGTCATTGCAGGGGACTTTAACACCCCACTTACAGAAATGGATAGATCAGCTAGACACACAGTCAATAAAGAAACAAGGGCCCTGAATGATACATTGGATCAGATGGACTTGACAGATATATTTAGAACTCTGCATCCCAAAGCAACAGAATATACTTTCTTCTCGAGTGCACATGGAACATTCTCCAAGATAGATCATATACTGGGTCACAAAACAGCCCTTCATAAGTTTACAAGAATTGAAATTATACCATGCATACTTTCAGACCACAATGCTATGAAGCTTGAAATCAACCACAGGAAAAAGTCTGGAAAACCTCCAAAAGCATGGAGGTTAAAGAACACCCTACTAACGAATGAGTGGGTCAACCAGGCAATTAGAGAAGAAATTAAAACATATATGGAAACAAACGAAAATGAAAATACAACAATCCAAACGCTTTGGGATGCAGCGAAGGCAGTCCTGAGAGGAAAATACATTGCAATCCAGGCCTATCTCAAGAAACAAGAAAAATCCCAAATACAAAATCTAACAGCACACCTAAAGGAAATAGAAGCAGAACAGCAAAGGCAGCCTAAACCCAGCAGAAGAAGAGAAATAATAAAGATCAGAGCAGAAATAAACAATATAGAATCTAAAAAAACTGTAGAGCAGATCAACGAAACCAAGAGTTGGTTTTTTGAAAAAATAAACAAAATTGACAAACCTCTAGCCAGGCTTCTCAAAAAGAAAAGGGAGATGACCCAAATAGATAAAATCATGAATGAAAATGGAATGATTACAACCAATCCCTCAGAGATACAAACAATTATCAGGGAATACTATGAAAAATTATATGCCAGCAAATTGGACAACCTGGAAGAAATGGACAAATTTCTAAACACCCACACTCTTCCAAAACTCAATCAGGAGGAAATAGAAAGCTTGAACAGACCCATAACCAGCGAAGAAATTGAATCGGTTATCAAAAATCTCCCAACAAATAAGAGTCCAGGACCAGATGGCTTCCCAGGGGAGTTCTACCAGACATTTAAAGCAGAGATAATACCTATCCTTCTCAAGCTATTCCAAGAAATAGAAAGG
The DNA here is from genome assembly GCF_024362965.1 of Panthera pardus. Classification (NCBI taxonomy): domain Eukaryota; kingdom Metazoa; phylum Chordata; class Mammalia; order Carnivora; family Felidae; genus Panthera; species Panthera pardus. The sequence goes on along the minus strand of NW_026526969.1, from coordinate 49,313 downwards.
GAAGGAAAACTTCCAGACTCATTCTATGAAGCCAGTATTACTTTGATTCCTAAACCAGACAGAGACCCAGTAAAAAAAGAGAACTACAGGCCAATATCCCTGATGAATATGGATGCAAAAATTCTTAATAAGATACTAGCAAATCGAATTCAACAGCATATAAAAAGAATTATTCACCATGATCAAGTGGGATTCATTCCTGGGATGCAGGGCTGGTTCAACATTCGCAAATCGATCAACGTGATACATCACATTAACAAAAAAAAAGATAAGAACCATATGATCCTGTCAATCGATGCAGAAAAGGCCTTTGACAAAATCCAGCACCCTTTCTTAATAAAAACCCTTGAGAAAGTCGGGATAGAAGGAACATACTTAAAGATCATAAAGGCCATTTATGAAAAGCCCACAGCTAACATCATCCTCAACGGGGAAAAACTGAGAGCTTTTTCCCTGAGATCAGGAACACGACAGGGATGCCCACTGTCACCGCTGCTGTTTAATATAGTGCTGGAAGTTCTAGCATCAGCAATCAGACAACAAAAGGAAATCAAAGGCATCAAAATTGGCAAAGATGAAGTCAAGCTTTCGCTTTTTGCAGATGACATGATATTATACATGGAAAATCCGATAGACTCCACCAAAAGTCTGCTAGAACTGATACATGAATTCAGCAAAGTTGCAGGATACAAAATCAATGTGCAGAAATCAGTTGCATTCTTATACACTAACAATGAAGCAACAGAAAGACAAATGAAGAAACTGATCCCATTCACAATTGCACCAAGAAGCATAAAATACCTAGGAATAAATCTAACCAAAGATGTAAAAGATCTGTATGCTGAAAACTATAGAAAGCTTATGCAGGTAATTGAAGAAGATATAAAGAAATGGAAAGACATTCCCTGCTCATGGATTGGAAGAATAAATATTGTCAAAATGTCAATACTACCCAAAGCTATCTACACATTCAATGCAATCCCAATCAAAATTGCACCAGCATTCTTCTCGAAACTAGAACAAGCAATCCTAAAATTCATATGGAACCACAAAAGGCCCCGAATAGCCAAAGTAATTTTGAAGAAGAAGACCAAAGCAGGAGGCATCACAATCCCAGACTTTAGCCTCTACTACAAAGCTGTCATCATCAAGACAGCATGGTATTGGCATAAAAACAGACACATAGACCAATGGAATAGAATAGAAACCCCAGAACTAGACCCACAAACGTATGGCCAACTCATCTTTGACAAAGCAGGAAAGAACATCCAATGGAAAAAAGACAGTCTCTTTAACAAATGGTGCTGGGAGAACTGGACAGCAACATGCAGAAGGTTGAAACTAGACCACTTTCTCACACCATTCACAAAAATAAACTCAAAATGGATAAAGGACCTGAATGTGAGACAGGAAACCATCAAAACCTTAGAGGAGAAAGCAGGAAAAGACCTTTCTGACCTCAGCCGTAGCAATCTCTTACTCGGCACATCCCCAAAGGCAAGGGAATTAAAAGCAAAAGTGAATTACTGGGACCTTATGAAGATAAAAAGCTTCTGCACAGCAAAGGAAACAACCAACAAAACTAAAAGGCAACCAACGGAATGGGAAAAGATATTTGCAAATGACACATCGGACAAAGGGCTAGTATCCAAAATCTATAAAGAGCTCATCAAACTCCACACCCGAAAAACAAATAACCCAGTGAAGAAATGGGCAGAAAACATGAATAGACACTTCTCTAAAGAAGACATCCGGATGGCCAACAGGCACATGAAAAGATGTTCAACGTCGCTCCTTATCAGGGAAATACAAATCAAAACCACAGTCAGATACCACCTCACGCCAGTCAGAGTGGCCAAAATGAAGAAATCAGGAGACTATAGATGCTGGAGAGGATGTGGAGAAACAGGAACCCTCTTGCACTGTTGGTGGGAATGCAAATTGGTGCAGCCGCTCTGGAAAGCAGTGTGGAGGTTCCTCAGAAAATTAAAAATAGACCTACCCTATGACCCAGCAATAGCACTGCTAGGAATTTATCCAAGGGATACAGGAGTACTGATGCATAGGGGCACCTGTACCCCAATGTTTATAGCGGCACTCTCAACAATAGCCAAATTATGGAAAGAGCCTAAATGTCCATCAACTGATGAATGGATAAAGAAATTGTGGTTTATATACACAATGGAATACTACGTGGCAATGAGAAAAAATGAAATATGGCCTTTTGTAGCAACATGGATGGAACTGGAGAGTGTGATGCTAAGTGAAATAAGCCATACAGAGAAAGACAGATACCATATGGTTTCACTCTTATGTGGATCCTGAGAAACATAACAGAAACCCATGGGGGAGGGGAAGGAAAAAAAAAAAAAAAAAGAGGTTAGAGTGGGAGAGAGCCAAAGCATTAGAGACTGTTAAAAACTGAGAACAAACTGAGGGTTGATGGGGGGTGGGAGGGAGGGCAGGGTGGGTGATGGGTATTGAGGAGGGCACCTTTTGGGATGAGCACTGGGTGTTGTATGGAAACCAATTTGACAGTAAATTTCATATATTAAAAAATAAAAAAAAAATAAATTCATAAAGATAAAAAAAAAAGAAAAAAAAAAAGAAAAAAAAAGAATTAAAAAAAAATAAAATTTTTTAAGTTTGTATATCATTTATTTTTGTTCTAATCTTTAGTATTTCCCTACTTCTGGCTTTAGGATTCATTTGTTGTCCTTTGGCTAGCTCCTTTAGGTGTAAGGTTTGGTTGTTTATTTGAGATTTTTCTTGCTTCTTAAGGTAGCCTTATATTGCCATATACTTTCCTCTTAGGACTCCTTTTGCTGCATCCCAAAATTTTGAACCATGGTGTTTTCATTTTCATTTGTTCCCATGTATTTCTTTCTTTACTCTTTGATTTCCTGTTTCATCCATTCATTATTTAGTAGCATGTTGTTTATCCTCCATGTATTTGGGCTCTTTCCAGATTTTTTTTGTTGGGTTGACTTCACATTTTATAGTGTTGTGGTCAGAAAAGATGCAATGTATGATTTCAATGCTTTTGTATTTGTTGAGGCCCGATTTCTGACCTAATATGTGACCTATTCTGGAGAATGTTCCATGTTCACTTGACAAGAATGTGTATCCTGCTATTTTAAAATGGCATGTTCTGAATATATCTGTGAAGTCCATCTGGTCCAGTGTGTCATTCAAAGCCATTGTTTCCTTATTGATTTTCTGTTTACATGATCTGTCCATTGGTAAGTGGAGTGTTTAAGTCTGCTATGATTTTGGTATTATTATTGATTAGTTCCTTTATGTTTATTACACATATATATTTGAGTGTTACCATGTCAGGTGCATAAATATTTATAATTGTTATATCTCCTTGTTGGATTATACCTTTTATGATTATATAGTGCCCTTTCTTGTGTCTTGTTACAGTATGTTTTAAAATCTAGTGTGTCCAATGTAAGTATTACTACTCTGACTTTCTTTTGACATCCATCTGCATGATAAATATTTCTTTCTCCCCTCATTTTCAGTCTGCAGGTGACTTTAGGTATAAAATGAATCTCTTGTAGACAGCATATAGATGAGTCTTTTTTTTTTTAAATACACTCTCACACTCTATGTCTCTTGATTGGAGCATTTAATCCATTTACTTTCAAAGTAATTATTGATAGATAAGTATTTAGTGCCATTTTATTACTTGTCATTGTGTCTGGAGATTTTTTTCTGACCCTTTCTTGTCTTTTCCACCTTTTATGATCCATTCTTGGCTGCGGATTTTACCCATTCAGCACTTTGAATGTATCATGCCACTCCCTTCTGGCTTGTAAAGTTTCTGCTGGAAAATTTCCTGCTAGTCTTATGGACTTTTTCTTGTTAGTTACTGTTTTCTTTTGTCTTGCTTCTTTAAATTTGTTCTTTATCATTGTATTTTGCCAATTTAATTACAATAGGTTTTGCTTCTGGTATGGTTTTGTTGATTTTCATGACAGTTCTCTGTGCCTCTTTGATCTGGAGAGGTGTATTTTTTCCCCCACATTAGGGGAGCTTTCAACTATTATTTCTTCAAATAAATTTTCTGCCTCCCTTTGTCTCTTCTGCTTTTGGAATTCCTATACTGTGGATGTTATTATGTTTGGTGGAGTCACTGAGTTTCCTGAGTCTATTCTCCTTTTGCATAATTCTTTTTCTCTCTTTTGTTCAGCTTGGTTACTTTCTATTACTCTATCTTCTAGGTCACTAATTTGTTCCTCTGCTTCTTTCATCCTGCTGTTCATTCCATTAAGCATGTTTCTTATTTAGTTTATTGTGTCCTTTATTTCTTCTCTTTGTTCCTTATATCTTTGTTAAGAGTTTTACTCATGTATTGCACTCTTTTCTCAATTCCAGTGAATCCTCGTGATCATTACTTTAAATTCTCTATCAGGCATGTTCTTTTTATCTGTCCCACTTTGATTTTGCTGTTGCCTTGTACTATTCTTTCAGTTGGGTAAATTTATTTGTCTCCTGATTTTGTCTGCCTCTCTGTGTCTGTTTGTGTGTGTTAAGAATGTCAGTTATGTCTTCTGCTCTTGAAAGTAGTGACTTTATGAAGAAGAGGTCCCGGAGTGGTTTGCTGTGCAGTGTCTCCTATGCACCAGAACCTGGTACTTCGGGAGAATTATCCTTTGTGTGTTGCTTACATCCTGCTTTTGTGTGTGAACAACTCTTCATTTCAGTTCAGTCATCTGCACTGACTCTCTGCCTATTGTGGTCTGTATTTATTCTCTGTGGCATTAGTGGGACCGAGACAGGGCAGCTCTTAAGGGTTCTGCCTGCTGGGGAACTTGGGGGTGGGGCGGCAGTTTTAGCAAATTTGCCTGGTGCCACTAGTCCTATGCTGGATCCCTCAAAGTGCTGGGGCATTGGGGGGCTGGGCATTAGGGTGGGAAGTTGTGTGAGACTGGGCACAGCATATGGTGATATTTGGACATGGCTTGGTCAGGTGTGCCATGGTGGATGTGCACCCAGTAGCTGGGCAGGGCTTGTATGCAGCTTGACAAAATTTTCCCTGGGCCCAGGGCTGAGGCTAGCAGGCTTGGAGTGTGAGTGTCCTCAGGAGAACTTGTGGGCATGGCACATTGCTAGCAAGTTATTTAGCTAGTGTCTGTGCAGCCTGGCCTCCTGCAGATGGCCCTATGTTTATGTTGGGGGCTGGGGAAGGCAAGTGGCACCTGCCATCTCCTTTGTCTTTGGTGAAGTCCCCTAACATGCTCTGAATAAATATAAACAGCTGTGTCTCCTGTTTGCCCCTGGTATATAAATTGCCATTTTTTATGTTGCTTCTATGCACAGGCTGCTGTCTCTTTACAGGCAATGACACAGCTATCACTAGCCCTCTGGGCTCGCCCAGTGCTGAGCCAGCCAGCAGTTAAAGGTCCAGGTTCCAAGTTCCACTGGTTACACAAACTCAAGAATTCAACCCCTCTGGTTTTTAAAGCCGAACTTTATGGGGATTTGTCTTCCCTGTGTGAACTCCCTGGTGCAAGGGCCTATTTATCTACCCTTCTGCATATGCAGCTCCCTTCCTCCTGTGGGAAGTCTCCCTCCATCATTCTGGCCTGCCTAACCTTTCAGATGCAGCCTCTTCTCTGTATTTAGTTGTGGAGTTTGTTCTGCCAATCTTTGGATCACTCTCTGGTTTATTGACTTGGATGTAGATGATATCTATTTGTAAACATGGGATGTAGTGAGCTCAGGGTCCTCCTACTATGTCATCTTCCCAAGCTCCCCCATATTAGCTATTTATTAAGTGGTGAAAAGACAGACTATAGATGTTATTAATCTTTTATACTAATATGTTGAAATAACCTTTTTTTCCCCAGCTACCAACCTATAGTTGAATATGTAGATGCTCAATTTGAGGCCTATCTTCAAGAAGAATTGAAAATTAAACGTTCCTTCATTGACTACCATGATTCCCGTATACATGTGTGCCTTTACTTCATTTCACCTACAGGACATTCTTTGAAGTCCATTGATCTATTAACTATGAAGAACATTGACAATAAGGTGTGTTAGGTAAATCTATTAACCTGTCAGGATTTGATAATTATTTTATGATAATATATAATTTGAAGGTATTTGGATACAAGAATTTATTATTATTATTATTATTATTATTATTATTATTATTTTCAACGTTTTTTATTTATTTTTGGGACAGAGAGAGACAGAGCATGAACGGGGGAGGGGCAGAGAGAGAGGGAGACACAGAATCAGAAACAGGCTCCAGGCTCCGAGCCATCAGCCCAGAGCCTGACGCGGGGCTCGAACTCACGGACCGCGAGATCGTGACCTGGCTGAAGTCGGACACTTAACCGACTGCGCCACCCAGGCGCCCCAAGAATTTATTATTTTTTAATATGTTTAATATATTTAAAATATGTTTAAAATGTTAAAAGGGATAGCATTACAACATGCCACAAACTTAGTAGTTTAAACAACAGAAGTTAATTTTCTCACAGTAATGGAAAGTAGAAGTCCATGATGAAGATGCTGCCAACATTGTTTTCTTCTGCAATCTTTTTTATTGAGTGGTAGACCATCACCTTCCCACTGTATCTTCACATGATCTGTACTCTGTGCACGTATCTGATGTCTTTTTGTTGTATGTCTATGTTTCCTCTTCTTTTAAGGATACCAGTTACATTGTATTAGCCCCTATTCTAATGGCTTTATTTTAACTTAATCACCTCTTTCAAGATTCTCCAAATACAGTCTTGTTCTGAGATATTGGGTGTTAGGAACTCAACATATGCATTAAGGGAGGAATGATACATTCAGCCCATAATAGCATTTGATAAATTTCAACCTTAGTTTGCTTTACAGATAAATTTAATTAAGTATCTGTTAGGAAAATAAGATACAGGTTAAAAAATATTTTTAAAAAACTTACAGGTTTTTTTTTGTGATTAAAGATCATACAGATTGTGGTAATTTGCCTGTATTTGTAAATTTGAATTTATTCTATTGTACTATAAAACAATCCCATTAACATTTACTTGACACCATTGATTGTGTGAAACATGAAGTTTTTATGATCCTGGCTAGTGATCCTATCAGAGGGATTCAGAATGCAATATGTTCATGTATATTTTTTCCAATAGAAGGTAAATATACATATGAAAGAAACTTCTATTTCATGAGATTCTTTTCTGTACTTTATGAAGTTGAAGAGAGAATAACTTTTAAAATTTGGTTTCTTTTTATCAAAGAAGGCCTGACTTTTGCTTCAAACTAGAAAGAAATTTTGTACCTAATCATATATGTCACCAAGTTGTTGGAAGAAGTTAGATTTTTACTTAAAATCAAGAGCTGACCTAATTTCTTTATTTTTATTATTAGTGTATTCAATAGCCTGAGGCACAAAGTTTTATTTTTAATCTTATGGGTAGCTGTTATCATCAAAGAATTTCCAGATATAGAAAATTGCTATTTTTTTCTGCAAGGACATTACATAAAGGGGTGGATAACCGTGCCTATGTGTCTGTTGTCTTCTAGGTTGCTCAGTTCCCTTCTGCAATAAGTGACTTTCATTCCTCAAATCTGAACACCTAACAAATTAACATGGAAAATTTCCACTTGTTATGTGTTAAGGATATACTATCATTAGAGGATAGCTTTCTCAGCAGTATAATCCAAGATATTTATGTTAGACTTGAATCTATCTTAGTAGCTGTCTGCTTTCTACTGTGGAAACTATTATTTAAGTTTTGAAAGCTAGATAAAAATTTGAACATCAGTGTTATATTGAAGCCCTAGATTTGTACAAGGATTTTTTAAAATGTATTTTGAAGAATCTAAAACAAAAGCAAAATACATAGAACTGATTCTTATGCATTCACACTATATCACAAGCCTTGACATTATGTAGCTATGATTTAATAAAATATCTTAGTTTAACAGTAATAAAACATATTTTAGAATTTTGCATATTTTTACTTTCTGCAAAGTTTAATTATTAAGATATAAATGCATGGAGACAGGAGGGATCATGTTGTAGAACTATGAAGAAAAGTTTATGAGTAAAATTTCAACCTCAAATATGCAATATGGAAATAGTGCCTTTTTACAAAATATGAATGAAGAGTTTTGTGAGCAAGATATTACACAAATGTATACATACATTCAGCCTTTAGAGTATGGTAACAATAAAAGTCTATTATTTTTACATGGTCTTTGGAAAACAGAAGCAAATATATCTGCAAAGACATGTAGGTAGATCAAGGATCTGTGAAAATGGGACATTGATTAAGATGAATTTATGAAGAAGGTGATGCAAATGAATGACAGGTAGATGGACAAAATAAATCTCATATATAGTGTGATGAAAGGTCTCTTCTGTCTTTTAGCACTCAATTTAATAAGAAATCAAATCGATAATGAGTTAAATAGACTATTTCATTATACCACTTACATTTTACTAACTCCAAATGTGTTGAAAGTGTAAGAAAGTTTGAGAAAAAAAGTTTGAAACTTTTAAACCTGAATTCTGAGAAAAGATTCATCTTCAAAAGTACTGATGATTTTGGGAAGCAATTTTGTGATGAAGGTATGGTAGCCACTGATTATCTAGTTGTAAAAATTTATTGTCAGAGTGAGGTTTTGACTGTAAAAATTCCAAGATTAACAACAAATCCTCAATGGTGAGATTTTATTTGCTTCTTTATTTACAGGTGAACATTATACCATTGATTGCCAAAGCAGATACAATTTCTAAAAACGACTTACAGAAATTCAAGTGTAAAATAGTGAGTGAATTGGTTAGTAATGGCATCCAGATATATCAGTTCCCAACAGATGATGAAACTACTGCTCAGGTGAATTCCTCAATGAATGTAAGCTTCTAACTATTGAATATCATTTCTATTTTGTGTGGGAATAAAAATATAATTTATAAGTAACAATATTAGTAATAAATTGTCACTCATATCTGACAAAGAGACTTTAAATAAGGCATTTCCCCCCAAAATTTATTGTGGGAAACCTTGCCTTGTCTTCCCTTCCCCTCCCGTCTTCCCTTCCCCTCTCCTCCCTCTTTCCTTCCTTTCCCTTCTTTTCCCTTCCCTTCCCTTCCCTTCCCTTCCCTTCTCTTCCCTTCCCTTCCCTTCTTCTCTTCTCCCACCTGTCAGACCTCGCCACCAATGCTAAGCAACTACTAATCAACTCTCTATGTAGATTTTTTTGTTATGGAATTAGCATATGAATAAATTTAATAATATTTGGTCTCTTCGTGTACATATTGGTTATTAGTATATCTTCCCACGAGAAATGTTTGCTTATATCCTTTTTACAAGGATTGGAAAATGGAAAAAACATCCATTTTTTAATTGAGGTTTTGTCTTTTTTATCATTGAATTGTAAGTTTTTTTAATATATTCTGGATACAAGTTCCTTATGAGAAATATGGCTTGCAAGTACTTTCTTCCAAGCTGTTGGTCATTTCCTCATTTTCTTTTTGCTATCATTTGAAACACAAAAGGTTTAATTTTGATGAAGTCCAATTTATCTATTTGTGTTATTGTTACTTGTATCTTTGGTGTCATATCTAAGAATATTTTGCAAAATCCAAGGTAATAAGTATTTACCTTCTTCTAAGAGTTTAAAAATTATGGTAAAATACACATAGCATGAAAATTACCATCTTAAATATTCTACACTGTACAGTGGAGTTGTATTATACATTCACATTTTTGTGCTCCCATCACCATTATCTATTTACAGAACCCGTTTCATCTTGTAAAACTGAAGCCCTGTATCTAAGAAACAGTAACTCCACATTACCCTTCCCTTTAGCCCCTGGAAACCACCATTGTACTTTCTATCTATAAATTTGACTACTCAAGTTACTTCCTGAAAGCACAATTATACAATATTTGTCCTTTAATGGATGTACAAATAACTCTTTGAATTACTTTGAATATATTCCAAGAAGTGGAATTGTTAGATTTTATGGTAATTATATGTTTAATTTTTTTTGAAGAACTGTCATACTGTTTTCATAGTGTCTGCACTATTTTTCATTATCAACTATAGTGTGCAAGTTTCTCTACATCCTAACCAATGCTTGTTATTTTCTATTTTTTTAAATAGCTAATCTTAATGGATATGAAGTGGCATCTCATTGTAGTTTTGATTTGAATTTTCCTAATGATTATGTATGTTAAGCATCTTTTATTGTGCTTTTGGTATTTGTATACTTTCAGTGGAGAAATATGTACATTTCCATTCTATTTAGTTGTCTAATTTGTTGGTGTTCAGTTGTTCATAATATTCATTTATAATTATTTTTATTTCTGAAATGTTGGTAGTAATGTGTCTCTTTCATTTCTGATTCTAATAATTTGAATCTCCTTTTTTACCTTGGTTGATAGAGCTAAAGTTTGGTCAATTTTGTTGTTTTTTTCCCCAAAGAACCCACTTTAAATTTCTTTGATTTTCCTATATTTTATTATTCCTTATGTCATTAATTACCAATGTAACCAGTATTATTTTCTTCCTTCTGTCTGCTTTAGGTTTAGCTCTTTCTTCTTTTGTAAGTGTCTTAAAATGAATGGTTAATTTGTGGATTTGACATCTATCTTCTTTCTTTATAGGGATTTATGGCTATAAATTTCCATCTAGTCATTGCTTTGGCTACCTCACACAATTTTTTTAGTATTTTTATTGTATTTTATTATTATTTTTATTAAGTTTTTATTTTAATTTCAGCATATTTAACATATAATGTTATATTAGCTTCAGGTGTACAATATAGTGATTCAACAACTCCATTCATCACCCAGGGCTCATCAGGACAAGTGTACTCCTTCATCCCCATCGCCTATTTAACCCATCCACTACCCAACTCTCCTCTGGTAACCATCAGTTTGTTCTCTATAATTAAGAGTCTCCTTCTTGGTTTCTTCCTCCCTCCCTCTTTTTTCCCTTTGCTCATTTGTTTTGTTTCTTAAATTTCACATTAATGAAATCATATGGTATTTGTCTTTCTCTGATTTATTTCACTTCTCATTATACTCTCTAGCTCCATCCATGTTATTGCAAATGGCAAGATTTCATTCTTTTTTATGCCTGAAAATATTCCATTGTATATATGTATATATGTGTATATGCATATCTCTATCATTTACCTATCATCTATCTATTGTCTACATATCTATCACTTGCTCTTTATTCATCAATCGATGGACACTTGGGCTTCTTTCAAATCTTGACTATTGTAAACAATGCTGCTATAAACATTGGGGTGCATATATCTCTTTGAATTAGTATTTTAGTATTCCTTGAGTAAATACCTTGTAGTATGATTACTGATAAGTGTGATTAACTTTTTGAGGAACCTCCATACCATTTTCCACTGTGGTTGAATCACTGCATTCTCACCAAACAGTGCACAAGTATTCCTTTTTTTCCACATTCTTGCCAACACTTGTTTCTGACAGGTGTGAGATAATATACCATTGTAGTTTCGATTTGCACTTCCCTGATGAATGATGTTGAGCATCTTTTCATGTGTCTGTTGACTATCTGGGTGTTCTCTTTGGAGAAATGACTGTTCATATATTCTGTCCATTTTTAATTAGATTATTTGTTTTCTTGGGTGTTGAGTTTTATAAGTCCTTTATATAATTTGGATACTAACCCTTTAGCAGATATGTCATTTGCAAATATCTTCTCCAATTCTGTAGCTTGGCTTTTAGTTTTATTGTTTTCTTTCCTGTACAGGAGCTTTTTATTTTTTAATTTTTATTTTATTAAAAACTTGTTTTTAATGTTTATTTTTGAGAGAGAGAGAGAGAGAGAGAGAGAGAGAGAGAGAGAAAACGAGCAGGGGAAGGGCAGATAGAGGGAGACACATAATCTGAAGCAGTCTCCAGGGTTGAGTTGTCAGGGTAGAACCCCACGCAGGGCTCAAACTCACAGACTGCAAGATCATGACCTGAGCCAAAGTCAATAGCTTAATCGACTAAGCCATCCAGGTGCCCCTGCAGAAATTTTTTATTATGATGTAGTCCTACTAGATTATTTTTGCTTTTATTTCCCTTGCTTCAGAGGACATATCTAGACAAATGTTGCTATGGCCCATGTCAGAGAAATTATTGTCTATGCTGCCTTCTTGTTTTATGGTTTCAGGTCTCACGTTTAAATCTTTAGTCCATTTTGGGGCACCTGGGTGGCTCAGTTGGTTAAATGGCTGACTTCAGCTCAGGTCATAATCTCATGGTCCGTGATTTCGAGCCCTATGTTGGGCTCTGTGTTGACAGCTCGGAGCCTGGAGCCAGCTTTGGATTCTGTGTCTCCCTCTTTCTCTGCTCCTCCGCTGCTTGTGCTCCGTCAGTCTCTGTCTCTCAAAAAAATGTTTAAAACATTTTTTTAAATCTTTAGTCCATTTTGAATTTATTTTTATGCATGGTGTAAGAAAGTGGACCAGTATCATTCTTTTGCATATAGCTGTTCACTTTTCCAAACACCAGTTGCTGAAGAGACTATCGTTCCTTTTTGTGTGTGTGTGCTATCTATTTATAATTAAATTTTTATTTTAAATTTACATCCAAAGTAGTTAGCATATAGTGCAACAATGATTTCAGGAGTAGATTCCTTAGTGCCCCTCCATTTAGCCCATACCCCCTCCAGTAACCCTCTGTTTGTTTTCCATATTTAAGAGTCTCTTATGTTTTGTCCCCCTCCCTGTTTTTATACTGTTTTTGTTTCCCTTCCCTTATGTTCATCTGTTCTGTGTCTTAAAGTCCTCATATGAGTGAAGTCATAGATATTTTGCTAATTTTGCTTGGTATAATACCCTCCAGTTCCATCCATGTAGTTTCAAATGGCAAGATTTCATTCTTTTTGATTGCCAAGTAATACTTCATTGTGTGTGTGTGTGTGTGTGTGTGTGTGTGTGTGTGTGTATACATATATATATCACATCTTCTTTATCCATTCATCTATCGATGGACATTTAGGCTCTTTGCATACTTTCGCTATTGTTGATAGTGCTGCTATAAACATGGGGGTGCACGTGTTCCTTTGAAACAGCACACCTGTATCCCTTAGATAAATACCTAGTAGTGCAATTGCTGGGTCGTAGGGTAGTTCTTTTTTCAGTTTTTTGAGGAACCTCCATACTGTTTTCCAGAGTGGCTGCACCAGCTTGCATTCCCACCAACAATGCAAAAGAGATCCTCTTTCTCTGCATCCTTGCCAAATCTGTTGTTGCCTGAGTTGTTAATGTCAGCCATTCTGACACGTTCCCTGATGATGAGTGACGTGGAGCATTTTCTTATGTGTTGGTTGGCCATCTGGATGTCTTCTTTGGAGAATTGACTATTCATGTCTTTTGCCCATTTCTTCAGTGGACCATTTGTTTTTTGGGTGTTAAATTTGAGAAGTTCTTTATAGATTTGGGATACTAACCCTTTAGCTGATACATTGTTTGCAAATATCTTCTCCCATTCTGTCAGTTGCCTTTTAGTTTTGCGGATTGTTTCCTTTGCTGTGCAGAAGCTTTTTATTTTCATGAGGTCCCAGTAGTTCATTTTTGCTTTTGTTTCCCTTGCCTCCGGAGATGTATTGACTAAGAAGTTGCTATTGCCAAGGTCAAAGAGGTTTTTGCCTGCTTTCTCCTCAAGGATTTTGATGGCTTCCAGTCTTACATTGAGGTCTTTCATCCATTTTGAGTTTATTTTTGTGTGTAGTGTGAGAAGGTGGTCCAGGTTCATTATTCTGTATGCCGCTGTCCAGTTTTCCCAGCACCACTTGCTGAAGAGACTGTCTTTATTCCATTGGATATTCCTTCCTGCTTTGTTAAAGATTAGTTGGCCATACGTTTGTGGGTCCATTTCTGGGTTCTCTATTCCATCCCATTGGTCTGAGTGTCTGTTCTCGTGCCAGTACCATACTGTCTTGATGATTACAGCTTTGTAGTATGGCTTGAAGTCCGGGATTGTGATGCCTCCTGCTTTGGTTTTCTTTTCTTTTTTTTTTTTTTTTTTTAATTTTTTTTAACGTTTATCTATTTTTGAGACAGAGAGAGACAGAGCATGAACGGGGGAGGGTCAGAGAGAGGGAGACACAGAATCCGAAACAGGCTCCAGGCTCTGAGCTGTCAGCACAGAGCCCGATGCGGGGCCTGAACTCACGGACCGCGAGATCATGACCTGAGCCGAAGTCGGCAGCTCAACCGACTGAGCCACCCAGGCGCCCCTGGTTTTCTTTTTCAAGATTTCTTTGGCTATTCGGGGCCTTTTCTGGTTCCATACAAATTTTAGGATTATTTGTTCTAGCTCTGTGAAGAATGCTGGTGTTATTTTGATAGGGATTTCACTCAATATGTAGATTGCATTGAATATGTAGTATTGACATTTTAACAATATTTGTTCTTGCTATCCAGGAGCATGGAATCTTTTTCCATTTTTTTTGTCTTCTTCATTTTCTTTCATAAGCTTTCTATAATTTTCAGTGTATAGATTTTTCACCTCTTTGGTTAGATTTATTCCAAGGTATTTTATGTTTTTTTTTGTGCAACTGTAAATGGGATTGATTCCTTGATTTCTCTTTCTGTCGCTTCATTGTGGTGTATAGGAATGCAACTGATTTCTGTGCATTGATTTTATATCCTGAAACTTTGCTGAATTCATGAATCAGTTCTAGCAATTTTTTGGTAGAATCTTTTGAGCTTTCCATATAGAATATCATGTCATCTGCGAAGAGTGAAAGTTTTACCTCCTCCTGGCCAATTTGAATGCTTTTTATTTCTTTGTGTTGTCTGATTGCAGAGGTAAGACTTCCAATACTGTGTTGAATAACAGTGGTGAGAGTGGACATCCCTGTCTTGTTCCTGACCTTAGGGGAAAAGCTCTCAGTTTTTCCCCATTGAGGATGATATTAGCGTTGGGTCCCTCATATATGGCTTTAATGGTCTTGAGGTATGATATTTCTAGTCCTACTTTCTTGAGGGTTTTTATCAAGAAAGGATGCTGTATTTTGTCAAATGCTTTCTATGCATCTATTGAGAGGATCCTATGGTTCTTGTCCTTTATTTTATTTTTATTTTTATTTTTATTTATTTATTTATTTATATAAATATATTTTATATTTAGTTATTTATTTATTTATATAAATATAAATATTATTTTTATTTATATTTATTTTTATTTTACTTATATTTATTGATGTGATGAATCATGTTAATTGTTTTGAGGATATTGAACCATCCCTGCATCCCAGGTATAAATCCCACTTAGTCATGGTGAATAATTTTTTTAATGTATTTTTGGATCCAGTTGGCTCCTCTTGTTGAGGATTTTTGCATCCATGTTCATCAGGGAAATTGGTCTATAGTTCTCCTTTTTAGTGGGGTCTCTGTCTGGTATTGGAATCAAGGTAATGCTTGCTTCATAGAATGACTTTGGAAGTTTTCCTTCCATTTCTAATTATGGAACAGCTTCAAGAAAATAGGTGCTAACTCTTCCTTAAATGTTTGGTAGAATTCCCCTGGAAAGCCATCTGGCCCTGGACTCTTGATTTTTGGAAGATTTTGATTACTAATTTGATTTCCTTACTGGTTATGGGTCTTTTCAAATTTTCTACTTCCTCTGTCAGTTTAGGTAGTGTATATGTTTCTATGAATTTGTCCATTTCTTCTATATTGCCCATTTTATTGGCATATAATTGCTCATAATATTCTCTTATTATTGTTTTTATTTCTGTTGTTTTGGTTGTGATCTCTCCTCTTTCATTCTTGATTTTGTTTATTTGGGTCCTTTCCTTTTTGTTTTTGATCAAACTGGCTAGTGGTTGATCAATTTTGTTAATTCTTTCAAAGAACCAGCTTCTGGTTTCATTAATCTGTTCTACTGTTTTTGTTTTGATAGCATTAATTTCTGCTCTAATCTTTATAGTTTCCTGTCTCCTGCTGGTTTAGGCTTTTATTTGCTGTTCTTTTTCCAGTTTTTTGAGTCATAAGGTTAGGTTGTGTATCTGAGATCTTTCTTCCTTGTTTAGGAAGGCCTGGAGTGCTATATACTTTCCTTTTAATACTGACTTTGCTGCTTCCCAGAGGTTTTGGGTTGTGGTGTTATCATTTTCATTGGCTTCCATATACTTTTTAATTTCCTCTTTAACTTCTTGGTTAGCCCATTCATTCTTTAGTAAGACGTTCTTCAGTCTCCAAGTATTTGTTACCTTTCCAAATTTTTTCTTGTGGTTGATTTCGAGTTTCATAGCATTGTGGTCTGGAAATATGCACAGTATGATCTCAATCTTTTTGTACTTGCTGAGGGCTGATTTGTGTCCCAGTATGTGGTCTATTCTGGAGAATGTTCAAAGTGCACTGGAGAAGAATGTATATTCTGCTGCTTTGGGATGAAATGTTCTGAATACATCTGTTAAGTCCATTTGGTCCAGTGTGGCATTCAAAGCCATTGTTTCCTTGTTGATTTTATGATTAGATGATCTGTCCATTGCTGATAGTGGGGTGTTGAAGCCCCTACTATTATGATATTATTATCAATGAGTTTCTTTATGTTTGTGATTAATTGATTTATGTATTTGGTTGCTCCCACATTTGACAAATAAATGTTTACAATTAATAGGCCTTCTTGGTGGATAGACCCCTTATTTATGATATAATGCCCTCCTGTATCTCTTGATACAGTCTTTATTTTAAAGTCTAGATTGTCTGATATAAGCATGGCTACTCGGGCTTTCTTTTGTTGACCATTAGCATGATAGATGGTTCTCCATCCCCTTACTTTCAATCTGAAGGTGTCTATAGGTCTAAAGTGGGTCTCTTGTAAACAGTATATTGATGGATCTTGTTTTCTTATCCATTCTGTTACCCAATTCTGTTACTCCAGTCTTTTGACTGGAGCATTGAGTCCATTGATGTTTAGAGTGAGTACTGAAAGATATGAATTTATTTCCATTATGTGGCTTGTAGAGTTGGAGTTTCTGGTGGTGTTCTCTGGTCCTTTCTAATCTTTGTTGCTTTTGGTATTTATTTATTTATTTATTTATTTATTTATTTATTTATTCATCTTTTCTCCCCTCAGAGAGTCCCCCTTAAATTTCTTGCAGGGCTGGTTTAGTGGTCACAAACTCCTTTAATTTTTTTACCTGGGAAACTTTTTATCTCTCCTTCTATTTTTAATGACAGCCTTGCTAGATAAAGAATTTTTGGCTGCATATTTTTCTGATTCAGCACACTGAATATATCCTGCCACTCTTTTCTGGCCTGCCAAGTTTCTGTGGATAGGTCTGCTGCAAACCTGATCTGTCTTCCCTTGTAGGTTAAGGACTTTTTTACCCTTGCTGATTTTATGATTCCTTGCCTGAGTATTCTGTGAATTTGACTATGACATGCCTTGTTGATGGTCAGTTTTTGTTGAATCTAATGGGAGTCCTCTGTGCTTCCTGGATTTTGATGTCTGTGTCTTTCCCCAGGTTAGGAAAGTTTTCCACTATGATTTGTTCACATGACCCTTCTACCTCTATTTCTCTCTCTTCCTCTTCTGGGACCCCTATGATTCTGTTGTTTTTCCCTTTTAATGAGTCACTGATTTCTCTAATTCTTAAATCGTGCTCTTTTGCCCTAATCTCCCTCTTTTTTTCTGCTTCATTATTCTCTATAAGTTTGTCCTCTATATCACTGATTCTCTGTTCTGCCTCATCCATCCTTGCTGCCGGGGCATCCATCCATGATTGCAGCTCAGTTGAAGCATTTTTTATTTCATCCTGACTAGTTTTTACTTCTTTTATCTCCACAGAAAGGGATTCTAATCTATTTTCAACTCCAGCTAGTATTTTTATTATCATGATTCTAAATTCTGCATGATACATCTTGCTTGTATCTGTGCTGGTTAAGTCCCTGGCTGTCGTTTCTTTCTGCTCTTTCTTTTGGGGTGAATTCCTTTGTTTTGTCACTTTGAAGGGAGAAAAGGAATTAATGAGGTGAAAATATTAAAATTAAAAAAAATTAAAATTAAAAAATATTAAAATTAAAAAATTAGAAACACACACACACACACACAATTGAATAAATGATGCTAGATCCTAAGTGTATTTTGGTCTGGATGTTGAACGTGGCTTGATAGATTAGAGAAAAAAGGGGGAGAAGAGAAAAAAAAAAGAAGTCATTTGAAAATTTGAAAAAATGAATACACTGAAGTAGACTAAAATGAAATGGAGTAAAATAGAATTTGAAAAAATGTACACAAAAGTAAAGAATATAGAAAAAATTAAAGAAAAATATTTTAATAAAAATTGAAAATACAAATGAATTTTTTCTATTTCTGTATTCAAGAAAAAGAAACGAAATGAAAAAAAAGGAAAAAGGAAATCGTTTGAAAATTAGAAAAAGTGAATACCCTGAAGTAGACTAATATAAAATGAAGGAAGAAAAATAGAATTTGAAAAAAATTACACAAAAGTAAAACACATAGTAAAAATATTAAAGAAAAACATTTTTAATAAAAATTGAAAATAAAAGTGAAAATTTTCTTGCTGTATTCAAGAAAAAGAGAAGAAATGAAAAGCGGGAAAAAAGAAAATTGAATAGATGGACCTGCTAACAGCGGACATATGACTAAAATTACTTTGTTTTCCCCTAGAAGTCAGACTATAAAGCGCTTTATAGTCCACAAATTAAGCAGGTGGTGAGACTTGTGTTCTTGAAGAGCGAGGTTGGCCCAGTTGGGTTGGGCTTAGTGTAATGGCTCCATTCTCCACTAGATGGCGCTGCTAGCCTACTGAGGTGGATTGTTGTGGGGCTCGTAGGTGTGTATGCGCATGCGTAGGAGTAGTGAAAATGGTGTCCCACAGCTACCCAGTCTCTAGTATCGGAACTCCACACTCTCCGATCAGCAATCGCACAACTGTCCTTTGTCTTCAGCTTTTGTCCACTCCCCGCTTTTACACTGTCCATATCCAAGCCCCAGGTAGTACCTCTCTCCTGAGTTTTGTCTCAGATGCAGCTGTTTCCCCCAGCTCCTTACATCTGAGGGACTTTGGCTTTGACTTGTTCTGCCCCTCTGCGGAGGTTCTCAGGGAGCAATGGCTGAATGCCGGCTGCACCCAGGAATGCTTGCTGGACCCTGCCGCTGCTGGTGCCCAGAGACTGTGGCCCGGTGCCAGGCCACCCCAGGACAAATTCACGAGACAGTGTAGCAGCAGCGTTTCAGGGATTGTGGAAAATCACAACACACATTTGGCGCCAGGCTTCACCCTTAATGACCTTGTTCCAGCACCAGTGAATGTGGCCGTTCTCTGGGGTCTGCTGGGACCAGGTGGCCTCAATAGTCTCTACCAAATGTCCTCCCAGCAGTGGAACTGCTTTTCTCCGTGTGGCCCAAGAACCTCCCAGACCCCACTCTTCTCCTGGGGATTCACCCTTCTCACCATAGCACCATGAGGTATCGAGCTGCGGAGTTGCAGACTTTGCATTCCCCTTGTTTACAGTCTTGATGGAATTTAAACCCTCTCCTTTCTCCTTTCTTTTTTCTTCTTTCTCCTTTCTCCCTTTTTAGTTTAGTTCCTGTGGCTGTTTCCTAATTTCAACTTTCTCTCCAGCTGCTTTTGGGGAGGAGGGCTTTTCTCGCATTCTCCCCTCCCCCACCCCTGTTTCTGTCCTCTCTCTGCACGCAAAAGTGGCTCCCTGCCCTCTGCTGCTTCTCTCTTCCCAAATTCACCTGTTGGCGCCATGTACCTGCTGAATTCTGTGGTTCAGGTTGTGCATATTTTTGTGTTAATCCTCAGATCAGTTTTCTAGGTGTGCAGAATGGTTTGTGTTGGTCTGGCTGTATTCATGGACGCGAGACACACAAAAAACTTTCATGCTGTTCCGCCATCTTGGCTCCCTGAGACTATCATTTTCCATTGTATATTCCTTCCTCCTTTGTCAAAGATTATGTGACCATATAATTGTGGGTTTGTTTCTGGGTTTCCTATTCTGCTCCATTGATGTATATGTCTATTTTTGTGCCAATACCATATTATTTTGATCACTACGGTTTGTTGTAAATAAAATGGTCTAGAATTGTGAGACCTCCAGTTTTGTTTTTCTTTTTTAATATTGCTTTGGTTGTTTGGGATCTTGGGGTTCCATACTAATTTTAGGATTGTTTGTTCTAGTTCTGTTCCATGAAAAGTGTTGTTGGTATTTTGACAGGGATTGCATTAAATGTATAGATTGCTTTGGGTAGTATAGACATTTTAAGAATATTTGTTCTTCTAATCCATGACCATTGACTGTCTTTCCATTTCTTTGTGTCATCTTCAACTACTTTCATCAATATTTTATAATTTCCAAAGTATAGGGTTTTTTTCCCTCTTTGGTTTTTTCCTAGGTATTTTATTATTTTGGTGAAATTATAAATGGGATTGTTTTCTTAATTTCTCTTTTTGCTGCTTCATTATTAGTATATAGAAATTCAACAGACTTCTGTATATTGATTTTATATCCTGCGACTTTACTGAATTCATTTATCAGTTCTTGTAGTTTTTTGGTGGAGTCTTGCAGGTTTCTATATACAGTATCATGTCACCTACAAATAGTCAAAGTTTTACTGCTTTCCTACTGATATTTATGCCTTTTATTTCTTTTTGTTGTCTTATTGCTGTAGCTAGGACTTCCAGTACTATTTTGAATAGGAGTGGTGAGGGTGGACATCATTATCTTGTTCCTGACCTTAGGAAAAACTCTCTTGGTTATTTCCCTATTGAGTATGATATTCATTGTGGGTTTTTCATATATGACCTTTATTATGTTGAGGTATGTTTCCTCTGTACCTACCCTGTTGAAAGATTTTATCATGTTGCTCTTTGACAAATTCTTTTTCTGCATCTATTGAAATGATCATATGATTTTTATACTTTCTCATATTGATGTGATGTATTACCTTGATTGATTTGTGTATTAAACCTCCCTTGCATGCCAGGAATAAATTCCACTTGGTCATGGTATATGATTTTTTAAATGTATTTTTCAATTTGGTCTGCTTGCATTTTATTGCAGATTTTTGTATGTTCATCAGTGATATTGGCCTGTAGTTCTTTTTTAGTGGTGTCTTTAACAAGTTTTGGTGTTATGAGTAATGCTGGCTTTATAAAATGAATTTGGAAGTTTTTCTTCCTCTTTTTTTGGGAATATTTTGAGAGGATTAAGTATTAACTCTTATTTAAATCTTTGATAGAATTTGCCTATGAAGCTCTCCAGTCCTAGACTTTTGTTTGTTGAGAGTTTTTTGATTAATTCAACTTCCTTGCTAGTAATCAGTCACTTCAAATTTTCTATTTCTTGGGTGTTGAGTTTGATAAGTTCTTTATAGATTTTTGGATACTAACCCTTTATCTGATATGTCATTTGCAAATATCTTCTCCCATCCCACTAGTTGACTTTTAGTTTTGCTGATTGTTTCCTTCACCGTGCAGAAGTTTTTAATTTGATGAGGTCCCAATAGCTCATTTTTTCTTCTGTTTCCCTTGCCTCCAGAGTCTTGTTGAGTAAGAAGTTGCTGAGGCCAAGGTCAAAGAGGTTTTTGCCTGCTTTCTCCTCGAGGATTTTGATGGCTTCCAGTCTTACATTGAGGTCTTTCATCCATTTTGAGTTTATTTTTACATATGGTGTAAGGAAGTGGTCCAGGTTCATTCTTCTGCATGTCACTGTCCAGTTTTCCTAACACCACTCGCTGAAGAGACTGTCTTTATTCTATTGGATATTCTTTCCTGCTTTGTCAAAGATTGGTTGGCCATACATTTGTGGGTCCATTTCTGGGTTCTCTATTCTGTTCCATTGGTCTGAGTGTCTGTTCTTTTACCAGTACCATACTGTCTTGATGATTACAGCTTTGTAATACAGCTTGAAGTCCAGGATTGTGATGCCTCCTGCTTTGGTTTTCTTTTTCAAGATTGCTTTGGCTATTCAGGGTCTTTTCTGGTTCCATACAAATTTTAGGATTGTTTGTTCTAGCTCTGTGAAGAATGCTGGTGTTGTTTTGATAGGGATTACATTGAATATGTAGATTGCTTTGGGTAGTATTGACATTTTAACAATACTTGTTCTTCCTATCCAGGAGCATGGAATCTTTTTCCATTTTTTTGTGTCTTCTTCAATTTCTTTCATAAGGTTTCTATAGCTAAATGGTAAGGGGCATTAAGGAATCTACTGAAATCATTGTTGCAGTATATGCTAACTTGAATGTAAATTAAAAAAATAAATTAAAAAATAAAAGTAAACTAAAAACAAAACAAAACAAAACAAAACAAAGAATACACTAATACAAAAAAAATTCTATTTTTTTCTACTTCAATTTTTTGTAGGTTCTATTTTCTAGGAATTTATCCATTTCTTCTAGTTTGTCCATTTTTTTGCCAATTCACTTTCATAACATTCTTTTACAATTTTATTTCTGTGGTGTTGGTTGTTATTTCTCCTCTCTCATTTGTAATTTTATTTGGGTTCTCTTTGTTTCTCTTTCTCTCTCTCTCTCTGTCTTTCTCTCATGAATCTGGCTACAGGTTTATCAATTTTGTTGACTTTTTCAAAGAACCGTCTCCTAGTTTCATTGATATGTTCTTTTTCTTTTTCCTTTTTTAAAAGTTTTTATATCATTTATTTCTGATCTAATCTTTATTATTTATTTTCTTATGCTGTTTTTTTTTCTTTTTCTGGCCCCTGTAGGTGTAAAGTTAAGTTGTTTATTTCAGATTTTTCTTGCTTCTTGAGGTGGGTCTTATATTAGTATTCACTTCTCTCTTAA
Source organism: Panthera pardus (assembly GCF_024362965.1). Taxonomy (NCBI): domain Eukaryota; kingdom Metazoa; phylum Chordata; class Mammalia; order Carnivora; family Felidae; genus Panthera; species Panthera pardus. The sequence continues at coordinate 26,523 of NW_026526969.1, read as the reverse complement.
AACTGCTTTACTCACATCCCAAAGATTTGGGGTCATTGTGTTCTTATTTTCATTTTTCTTCATATATTCTTTAATTTTGTCTTTGATTTCCTGTTTGACTCATTTATTTTATAGTGGCATATTATTTAACCTCCATGTATTTGTGGTTTTTCTAGATTTTTCTTGTGGTTGACTTCTAGTTTCACAGAGTTGTGGTCAAAAAAGATGTACAATAGGACTTGGCTCTTTTTGATATGTTGAGGTTTTTGCTTTGGCTTAATATGTGATCTCTTCTGGAGAATATGTGTACACTTGAAAAGACTGTGTATTCTGTTTTAAGATGGAATATTCTGAATATACTGTTAAATATGTCTGTTTCAGTGTGTGATTGTTTCCTTGTCGGTTTTCTGTTTAGTTTATTCATTAATGTTAAGTGTTAAAGGCAACTGGAATAATTGTATAATTATCAATTAGTTTCTTTTTATTTTTTATTAACTGTTTTATACATTTATGTGTTTTCTTGTTGGGTGCATAAATATTTCCAATTCTGATATCTTCTTGTTTGTCTCTTGTTACTGTCTTTGTTTTAAAGTCTATTTTGTCTGATACAAATATGCTACTGTGGCTTTCTTTCAACATTCATTTGCATGATAGATGTTTCTTTATCTCCTCACTTTCAATCTGCTGGTGTCTTTAGGTCTAAAATGAGTATGCTCTTGTAGGTCTACAAGTGTGCTCTTGTAGGCAGCATATAGATGGATCTTGTTTTTTAATCCATTTTGATACCCTCTGTCTTTTGATTGGAGCCTTTAGTCCATTTACATTCAGAGCGATTATTGGAAGATATAAATTTAGTGCCATTGTGTTACCCATAGAGTTGGTATTTCTGATGAGGTTCTCTGGTCCTTTACAGTCTTTGTTACATTGGTCTTATTTTTTCTCTTCTCTAAGATTCCCCCTTAAAATTTCTTGCAGGTCTGGTTTAGTGGTTACATCCATTAGCATGATAGATCGTTCTCCATTCCCTTACTTCCAAGTTGCAGGAGTCTTTAGGTCTAAAATGAGTCTCTTGTAGGCAGCATATAGGTGGGTCTTATTTTTTTATTCATTCTGATACCTATTTCTTTTAATTGGAGCATTTAATCATTTTCATTTAGAGTGATTATCAAAAGACATGAATCTAGTGCCATTGTGTTGCATGTAGAATTGGTGTTTTGGGGTAATATTCTCCGGTCCTTTCTAGTCTGTTGCTTTTGGTCTCTTTTGCTTTGTTTTGTGTTTTTCTCCACTCGAAGAGTCACCCTTAAAATTTCTTATAGGGCTTACTTAGTGGTCATGAAGTCCTTTAGTTTTTGTTTATGTGGGAAACTCTTTATCTTTCTTATTTTGAATGACAGTTTTGCTGGATAAATAATTCTTGGCTGCATATTTTTTCCATTCATCACGTTGAATATATTCTACCACTCCCTTTTGGCCTGCCAGGTTTCTGTGGACAGATCCTTTAATATGTTGTTGAATTCCATTTCCTAGTATTTTGTTCAAATTTTTTTTGCATCAACGTTCATCAGGGATCTTGGTATATATATATATATATATATATATATATATATATATAGCACACATCACATCTTTTTTATCCATGCATTTATGGATAAAAACTTAGATTGTTTCCATGCCTTGGCTATGGTAAATAATCCTGCAAAAAGCCATAAAGGTGCACATACCTTTTCAAATTAGTGTTTTCATTTATTTGGGATAAATACCAATAGTGGAGTTAGTAGATCCTATGGTATTTTTATTTTTAATTTTGGGGTGAACCTCTACACTGTTTTCCATAGTGGCTGCACCAATTTACCTTCCCACAAATGGTTCATCAGATTTCCTTTTCTCCATATCCTCATCAACACTTTTCATTTCTTTTTTTTTTATTCTAATGATTTTGACGAGCATAAAATATCTCATTGAGGTTTTGATATGCATTTCTCTGATGATTAGTAATTTTGGGTACCTTTTTATGTATCACTTTGCCATTTTTCTTGGGTTTGTGTTTAATATTGCTATTTCTGTAACATCAATTGTAATGTCTCTCCTTTTATTTCAGATTCTATTTGAGTATTCTTTTTTCTTTATTAATTTAGCTAAAGACTGATCATTTTTGTTAATATTTTCAAAAAAGAACCGTGATTTTTTTCTATTGTGATTCTATTCTTTATATCATATACCCTGCTCTAATGTTTATTGTTGCCTTCATTGTACTATGTTTGGGTTTTGTTTGTCTTCTTTCTAGTTCATTGAACTGTAAAATGAGATTGTAGATTTGAGGTGTTTCTTTGTTTTAAATATGTTTATAGCTCTAAAGTCTTCTGTTAACAGTACTTTGGCTGTATCCCATAAATTTGTGTTTTCTTTTGGTTGTCTGAAGGCAGTTCTAATTTCTTTTGTAATTTCTTTTTACACTCATCCATTGATTGTTTGAATGTGTTACTTAATTTGTACATAATCATGGGTTTTCTATTTTTTCTGCTATTGCTTTCTCTTTGTATTTACTTTGTTCAGCTTTTTTCTTGGTGTTTGGACAGAAATGGTAACCTACAAGCTCTTTACATGCCACAAAGGAAACCAGAGTTTGGCTCTACTTTTCTTGAGTGCCCTTAGGCTTTTCTTTCTCTATGGTTGCTGTAAATTAAATCAGCTCATTTAGGAAGAGATTAGATGTCCTTTTCTTTATGTCTCCCTCCAAGAAAAATTTCTGAAAAAGGGATGTGAAATTGGATGTGGGGACATTGGCTATTTATTTCCTTAGTGTGAGCATACTGTCAGTGGGGAGTTCTCAGTGGGGAGGGGCAGCAGCCTGAGGTCTTTTTGCTTGCCTCGTTAGTCATTGAGCTATCACCTTATACCCAAGGTGAGGGTGATGAGGCCCTCAATTTTGTCCAAAACTCGTCTAACCAAAATAGAGATTTTATTACACAAATACAGCTTGAATAGTAGAAGGGAGGCTTATTTTGCAAATGCAACTCCCAGAGGCTTAGTCTCAGAAACAGGTAGGTGGGGACTGAATCAGAAATGCTATACTGTATTTCTATCATTTTGGTATTATGACAATATTGAATGACAAAGTTTTATTTGTGTAAATTCTTCATGATAATAAATATCTAATGTATCAAGCCATATTTTGAAAATTAAACATTGTAGTTAGACTGAAACTTCAATTCTGCCTTCTCTACTTAAAAGCTGTAGGACCCTATGTACAAAAATGAGTCAAGGAATCCACAATATAAAAGGGTGTAATGTATGACATCAAAAATATATAACATGTGGGGAGGGGGAATAGAAATTTAGTGCTTTTAAGATGAGTTCAAACTTAACTTGGTCATCAACCTAAAATAAACTACTATATACTGGGGCAACTGGGTGGCTCAGTAGGTTGAGTGTCCAACTTTGGCTCAGGTCATTATCTCACCATTTGTGGGTTCAAACCCGATGTCAGGCTCTGGGCTGACAGCTCAGAGCCTGGAACCTACTTCGGATTCTGTGTCTCCCTCTGTCTCTGCCCCTCCCCTGCTCATTCTTTGTCTCTATCTCTCAAAAAACATTTAAAAATTTTGAAAATTGTAGTACACTCTAAGTCTAAAGTTATCTGTTGTCTAGCAAGAGAGTGGGATGGATTAAAAGTGAGAGATGGCTAATATCCAGGAAAAGACAAGAGCCCCAAATAAGCGTCATTGACCCATATTTATTAAGATCAGAAGGCTTACAAGTGTGATGGGTGTGCACAAAGAGACAATGAATTGGTGAACATTAACTCATGGGCATGAGGGCAAATGGGGTTTTGAAGATATACAGTGTTTGGGGTTTGGGTCAATATAAAACAAAATCCTGGCGCCAGGCAGATGGGCAAATAGTTGTTAAGGGCAGACAGGAGGTGCTGCCATGTCTGTTTATCTTAGCTAGCCTAGGGGATAAGACAGATAGAACAAATAACCTCAGGATTAACAAGGCAACTATTCTTTTGTTAATCAACTCCGCTCTGGGCAGCTTTACCCACAGTGCAGTGGTCTATAGCCCTATTTACCTGTTTACCTAACTTGGTCCTTCCCTCCTGTGAAAGCAGCTTTCTTCTATAGTACTAAATTGGGGGGCACTTTTGCCCTGAATGCCTAACATTGCTTACCTCATATACTTTTGTATTGGGGAACTTTGCCCCCCTCTATTCTGGGGACTTTGCCCATCCCTCTTTTTTCTGGGGGCTCTGGCCACTCCCTATTTTATTCTGGGGCCTTTGCCTCACCCTACTTCATTCTGGGGTCTTATCTTGTTCACGCAAGTTTGGGTGAGAGCACCCTATGGCTTTGTAATTCTTTATGCCTTGTTAACCCATTGGTGTAAGCCAAGGGAATTTCTAATCTTATTCCCCACAACAAACAAACAAAAAACAAACTTCTATATACTTAAGATGTTATATGTATAAACATTTGTTTATGTATATACATATATACATATGTATAAACATTGTTTGTATAACATTAGTTAAACGAAAATCACAGGGAAGATGGTGCCGTAGGAGGATGCTGGGCTCACTGCATCCTACTGATTGCTTAGATTCCACCCACATCTGCCTAATTTACCCAGAAAACCACCAGAAGACTAGCAGAACAGATTCTCCAGAGCCAAGAGTAGACAAGAGGCCCACAAAGAGGGTAGGAAAGGCAGAGAGGCGGTGCACGCTACACGGAATGGCGGGAGGGAGCCAGGGCGGTGGAGGGGCAGTCAGCACACCTGGCAAGGCAGAGCCCCCGAGTCTGGCTTGCAAAAGCGGAGGGGCCAGACGGAGTGTGTTCTGGCAGCCAGCAGGACTTAACATCTGCAATGTTATAAGTCAACAGCTCTGCTCCGAGAGTGGGAGGGCTAAAGGACAATGGGAGGGAGAGTTGTTGAGCCCCAGAGGACAGCTCAGCTTGGTGGGGAACAAAGGTACTCACCAGTGCCATCTCTGCCCATCCCCCAGCCAAAATCCCAAAGAGAACCAGTTCCCGTCATGAACTTGCTTGCACCGCACAAACACCCAATGCTGTGCTTCTGTGGATCCATCCCTCCAATGGGTCTGCCTCCCTCCTCGTGCCACAGGGCCCCTCCCAAAGCATACCACCAAAGGCAAAGCGAGCTGAGCCTGCTCCTCCGGCTCCTGTGCACCTTTTGGATCCACCCCCGCTAATATGCCAGATCCCATCGAAGCAGCACCACAAACCCGGCAGTGTGCAAGTAGCCCAGACAGAGGCCACACCACCACAGTGAGTCCTGCCCCTGGGAGAGGGGAATATGAAGTACACACCAGTCTGACTGTGGCCCCAGCAGTGGGCTGGGGCAGACATCAGGTCTGACAGTGGCCCCGCCCACCAACACAAGTTACTCCAGACAGCACAAGGGAAGAACCCTTCAGTTCCCCGCCACTCCAGGGACTATCCAAAATGATGAAGCAGAAGAATTCTCCTCAAAAGGAACTCCAGGAAGTAGCGACAGCTAACGAACTGATCAAAAACGATTTAAGCAATATACCAGAAAACGAATTTAAAATAATAGTCATAAAATTAATCACTGGGCTTGAAAACAGTATAGAGGACAGCAGAGAATCTATTACTACAGAGATCAAGGGACTAAGAAACAGTCAGGAGGATCTAAAAAATGCTATAAATGAGCTGCAAGATAAAATGGAGGTGACTGCAGCTCGGATTGAAGAGGCAGAGGAGAGAATAGGTGATTTAGAAGATAAAATTATGCAAAAAGAAGAAGCTGAGAAAAAGAGAGATAAAAAAATCCAGGAGGATGAGGGGAGACTTAGAGAACTAAGTGACATAATTAAATGGAATAATATACACATAATTGGGATTTCAGAGGAGGAAGAGAGAGGGAAAGGTGCTGAAGGTGTACTTGAAGAAATTATAGCTGAGAATTGCCCTGACCTAGGGAAGGAAACAGGCATTGAAATCAAAGAGGCACAGAGAACTCCCTTCAGATGTAACTTGAATCGATCTTCTGTGAGACATATCATAGTGAACTGGCAAAATACAAGGATAAAGAGAGAATTCTGAAAGCAGCTAGGGATAAACGTGCTCTAACATATAAAGGGAGACCACTAAGACTTGTGACGGATCTCTCTACTGAAACTTGGCAGGCCAGAAAGGAATGGCAGGAAATCTTCAATGTGATGAACAGAAAAAAAAATGCAGCCAAGTATCCTTTATCCAGCAAGTCTGTCATTTAGAATAGAAGGAGAGATAAAGGTCTTCCCAAACAAACAAAACCTGAAGGAATTCATTACCACTACACCAGCCCTACAAGAGATCCTAAGGGGGATCCTGTGAGACAAAGTACCAGAGACATTGCTACCAGCATGAAACCTACAGACATCACAGTGACTCTAAACCCATATCTTTCTATAACAACACTGAATTTAAATGGACTAAATGCACCAACCAAAAGACATAGGGTATCAAAATGGATAAAAAAAACAAGACACATCTATTTTCTATCTACAAGAGACTCATTTTAGACCTGAGAACACCTTCAGATTGAAGGTGAGGGGTTGGAGAAGTATTTATCATGCTTCTGGAAGTCAAAAGAAAGCTGGAGTAGCCATACCTATATCACACAAACTAGACTTTCAATTAAAGGCTGTAACAAGAGATGAAGAAGGGCATTATATAATAATTACAGGGTCTATCCATCAGGAAGTACTAACAGTTATAAATGTCTATGTGCCAAATAAGGGAGCCCCAAATATATACAACAATGAATCACAAACATAAGCAACCTTATTGATAAGAATGTGGTAATTGCAGGGGACTTTAATACTCCACTTACAACATTGGATAGATCATCTAGACACAGGATCAATAAAGAAACAAAGGCCCTGAATGATACACTGGATCAGATCGACTTGACAGGTATATTTAGAACTCTGCATCCCAGAGCAACAGAATATACTTTCTTCTCGAGTGCACATGGAACCATCTCCAAGATAGATGACATACTGGGTCACAAAACAGCCCTTCATAAGTATAAGAGAATTGAGATCATACCATGCATAATTTCAGACCACAATGTGATGAAGCTTGAAATCAACCACAAGAAAAATCTGGAAAACTTCCAAAAGCATGGAGGTTAAAGAAAACCCTAATAAGGAATGAATGGGCTAACTAGAAAATTAGAAAATAAAATTAAAAATATATGGAAACAAATGTAAATGAAAATACAACAATACAAACACTTTGGGATGCAGTGAAGGCAGTTCTGAGAGGAAAATGCATTGCAATCCAGGCCTATCTCAAGAAACAAGAAAAATCCCCAATACAAAATCTAACAGCACACCTAAAGGAACTAGAAACAGAACAGCAAAGACGCCCCAAACCCAGCAGAAGAAGAGAAATAATAAAGATCAGAGCAGAAATAAACAATATAGAATCTAAAAAAACTGTAGAGCAGATCAATGAAACCAAGAATTGGTTTTTTGAAAAAATAAACAGAATTGATAAACCTCTAGCCAGGCTTCTCAAAAAGAAAAGGGAGATGACCCAAATAGATAAAATCATGAGTGAAAATGGAATTATTACAACCAATCCCTCAGAAATACAAGCAATTATCAGGGACTACTATGAAAAATTACATGCCAACAAACTGGACAACCTGGAAGAAATGCACAAATTCCTAAGCACCCACCCACTTCCAAAACTCAAACAGGAAGAAATAGAAAGCTTGATCAGACCTCATAACCAGCAAAGAAATTGAATCAGTTATCAAAAATCTCCCAACAACTAAGAGTCCAGGACCGGATGGTTTCCCAGAGGAATTCTACCAGACATTTAAGGCACAGATAATACCTTTCTCAAGCTATTCCAAAAAATAGAAAGGGAAGGAAAACTTCCAGACTCATTCTATGAAGCCAGTATTATTTTATTTCCTAAACCAGACAGAGACCCAGTAAAAAAGAGAATTACAGGCCAATATCCCTGATGAATATGTATGCAAAATTTTTCAAGAAGATACTAGCAAGTCAAATTCAACAGCATATAAAAAGAATTATTCACCATGATCAAGTGGGATTCATTCCTGGGATGCAGGGATGGTTCAACATTCACAAATCAATCAATGTGATACATCACATTAATAAAAGAAAAGATAAAAACCATATGAACCTGTCAATCAATGCAGAAAAAGCATTTGACAAAATTCAGCATCCTTTCTTAATAAAAACCCTCGAGAAAGTCGCAATAGAAGGAACATACTTAAACATCATAAAAGCCATTTATGAAAATCCCACAGCTAATATCATCCTCAATGGGGAAAAACTGAGAGCTTTTTCCCTGAGATCAGGAACATGACAGGGATGTCCACTCTCACCGCTGTTGTTTAACATAGTGTTGGAAGCGCTAGCATCAGCAATCAGACAACAAAAGGAAATCAGAGGCATCAAAATTGGCAAAGATGAAGTCAAGCTTTCACTTTTTGCAGATGACATGATATTATACATGGAAAGCCTGATAGACTCCACCAAAAGTCTGCTAGAACTGATACATGAATTCAGCAAAGTCGCAGGATACAAAATCAATGTACAAAAATCAGTTGCATTCTTAGACACTAATGAAGCAACAGAAAGACAAATAAAGAAACTGCTCCCATTCACAATTGCACCAAGAAGCATAAAATACCTAGGGATAAACCTAACCAAAGATGTCAAATATCTGTATGCTGAAAACTATAGAAAGCTTATGAAGGAAATTGAAGAAGATATAAAGAAATGGAAAAACATTCCATGCTCATGGATTGGAAGAATAAATATTGTCAAAATGTCAATACTACCCAAAGCAATCTACACATTCAATGCAATCCCAATCGAAATGGCACAAGCATTCTTCTTTTTTTTTAAAGTTAATTTTTTAACGTTTTATTTATTTTTAAGACAGGGAGAGACAGAGCATGAACAAGGGAGGGTCAGAGAGAGGGAGACACAGAATGTGAAACAGGCTCCAGGCTCTGAGCTGTCAGCACAGAGCCCGACGCGGGGCTCGAACTCACGGACCGCGAGATCATGACCTGAGCCGAAGTCGGCCGCTTAACCGACTGAGCCACCCAGGCGCCCCACAAGCATTCTTCTTAAAGCTAGAACAAGCAATCCTAAAATTTGTATGGAACCACAAAAGACCCCGAATAGCCAAAGTAATTTTGAAGAAGAAGACCAAAGCGGGAAGCATCACAATCCCAGACTTTAGTCTCTACTACAAAGCTGTAATCATCAAGACAGCATGGTATGGGCACAAAAACAGACACATAGACCAATGGAATCGAATAGAGACTCCAGAATTGGACCCACAAATGTATAGGCAAATATTCTTTGACAAAGCAGAAAAGAATATCCAATAGAAAAAAAGTCTAACAAATGGTGCTGGGAGAACTGGAAAGTGACATGCAGAAGAATGAAACTAGACCACTTTCTTACACCATTCACAAAAATAAACTCAAAATGGATAAAGGACCTGAATTTGAGAGAGGAAACCATCAAAACCCTAGAGGAGAAAGCAGGGGAAAACCTCTCTGACCTCAGCTGCAGGAATTTCTTACTTGACACATCCCCAAAGGCAAGGAATTAAAAGCAAAAATGAACTATTGGGACCTCATGAAGATAAAAAGCTTCTGCACTGCCAAGGAAACAATCAACAAAACTGAAAGGCAACCAACGGAATGGGAAAAGATATTTGTAAATGACATATTGGACAAAGGGCTAGTATCCAAAATCTATAAACAGTTCACCAAACTCCACACCTGAAAAACAAATAATCCCGTGAAGAAATGGGTATAACACATGAATAGACACTTCTCGAAAGAAGACATCCAGATGGTCAACAGGCACATGAAAAGATGTTCAATGTTGCTCCTCATCAGGGAAATACAAATCAAAACCACACTCAGATATCCCTGACGCCAGTCAGGGTGGCTAAAATGAACAAATCAGGGGACTAGATGCTGGCGAGGATGTGGAGAAAAGGGAACTCTCTTGCACTGTTAGTGGGAATGCAAACTCGTGCAACCGCTCTGGAAAACAGTGTAGAGGTTCCTCAAAAAATTAAAATAGACTTACCCTATGACCTAGCAGTAGCACTGCTAGGAATTTACCAAAGGGATACAGGAGTGCTGATGCATAGAGGCACTTGTACCCCAATGTTTATAGCAGCACTCTCAACAATAGCTAAATTATGGAAAGAGGCTAAATGTCTATCAACTGATGAATGGATAAAGAAATTGTGGTTTATATACACAATGGAATACTACGTGGCAATGAGAAAGAATGAAATATGGCCTTTTGTAGCAACGTGGATGGAACTGGAGAGTGTTATGCTAAGTGAAATAAGTCATACAGAGAAGGACAGATTCCATATGTTTTCACTCTTATGTGGATCCTGAGAAACTTAACAGGAAACCATGGGGGAGGGGAAGGAAAAAAAATGGTGAAAGAGGGAGGGAGCCAAAACACAAGAGACTCCTAAAAACTGAGAACAAACTGAGGGTTTATGGGGGGAGGGAGGGGTGGGTGGTTGATGGGTATTGAGGAGGTCACCTGTTGGGATGAGCACTGGGTGTTGCATGGAAATCAATTTGACAATAAATTTTATATTAAAAATAAATAAAAATCACAAACCTATATTAGATACAAAACAAAAAAAATAAGAAAGAAAGTCAAGAATAATACTAAAGGAAACCAAAAAACCACAAGGGAAGAGGGCAAGAGAAGAGGGAAAGAATAGAGAAGAACCATAAAAATGACTGTAAAACAAGTAACAACTGGCAATAAACACATTTTTCAATATTACTTTAATGATAAATGGATTAAAATAAATGGATTCAAAGACATAGAATGACTGAATGGTTAAAAAGGCAAGACCCATCTATATATTGATTACAAAAGACTCACTTCAGACCTAAAGACACACACAGTTTAACAGAGGAGGTATGGAAAAGAATTAAAGGTGACTAGGCCAACATGGTGGAGAAGCAGGGGGATCCATACTTCCCTCATCTCTCAAACAAAGAGGTGCTGAAGTCAAAGGACTTTGAATCCTAGAGTCTGGGAGGAAAAGAGACTGAATCTACCAGGAAGAAAATGGGAAAACTGGAGAAAAGATAGGCAGGTGATTGCACACTGGGGGAAATAAGAAAGGCCACATGGGCACGGACGGGAGGGATTCCCTTCTGCAGAGACAAAGGGAAGAGAAAGAGTGGCTAGGGAAGTGTAGGACCATATCTGGACAGGAGAAAGACCTCGGACTGGGACTGAGAGGGACCCTATCTCTAACTGGGGGGCTTTCTTCAGACTGGTGCTGGATCCCTGTTCACACACCTGGGGAGGAAGGGAGCCAGGCGTGGGTTAGGTGGTAGGTCAGGGGCACAATCCACAGGTGGAGAAAGCGGTCCCCTCCCTGGAGGGCTGTACAATAGTACAAAGCCTGCTTGCACCCACCACCTCCGGGCTCAGTGGCTGGGCCGAGGGTGTAGATCACTGTAGGAGAAAGTGGCCCCTCCCTGGAGTGCTGTGGAAAAAGACAAAGCCTGCCTGCATCTGCCTGCATCCGCCACCCCTGGGGCTTGGTGGTGAGGTCAGCAGTGCAGTTCACAGTAGGAGAAGGCGGTCTTCTCTGAAGTGCAGTGATACAGACAAAGCCAGCTGGGACCACATATCAGGCCGCACTGAGAGGGGCTTCCCCAGTGCAGGAGTGCATGGAGTGGGACTTTGAATCCTAGCCAAACGCAGGGTCAGGGGAGTTGGAGGAGAGAGAAGGACCACTACATACGTGCCCATGGCACAGTAAGGATGACTCAAATGGAGTCCACAGGGTCCAGGTCTGTTGAAACTGGGGTATCACCATTCCCCTCCCCCACCACCACCACTAATGTGGGGCCTCAGGAATCAGTCCCAGGGCCCATAGGGGAGGTGGGTCCAGGCTACACCAAACCATGCCCCTTCGCACTGGGTAACTGTGTAAACTGACAGACCCTGTGCACAGTTCTCCCAAACCAGTGATGCAGCACTGTCTAGATTAATTCTACATCAATTCTGGATATATGAATATATACTCCCCCCCAAACCCCATTTCTCCTCCTTATCTCTTCCCTCCTCTAGGCTGGTTACTCTGGTTAGCAGTCTGTCTAAACAGACATATTTAATCCATTCTCTTGATACATGTTTTACACCTCCTTCTTTATATTCCTTTCTCTCTTTCTGGAATAATCAAGCCATATAGTCTCTGTCTGGTTTACCTTATCTTCATTTCTTTTTGCCCACCTCCTTCCTTACTTTCCTTTCTCTCTCTCTGGATTAAGCCTTTCTCTCTGCCTAGTCAATGTTTATTTTTTCTTGGTTACCGCTCCTGTAATTTCTCTCTTTGTATGTGCTCTTCCATCAGCACCGCCTCCACCCTGTTCTTTACTTGTAGGTGTTTTTGGGATTTTTGTTTTAAGTTTTTTGTTTTTCTTTATTGGTTTGGGTGTTTGTGTGTTTTGTCTCCTGTTTGTCTGTTTTCCTTTACAGGGTTACACCAAGGAACAAATCAAAGCACATCTGGTGGAGGGTCCAAAATATCACTATGAGTAGGGTAATAAAATAACCAAAGTCACAACAGAGAGCAAGTAACAATCTCAAAAAAAAACACTTCCTGAGGTGCCAGGCCCTGGAGTGTATGACCCCCCCCCCCTTTAATGTATCAGTGCTCGCAGGTGCAGAGAACACAACAAGCTTTTAAAACACATAAGGGACAGAAAACTAGCCAAAATGATGAAATGGAAGAATTCTCCTGGAAAGAAATTCCAGGAAGTAGCAGCAGCTAACAAATTGATCAAAACGGACTTAAGCAATATAACTGAATAAGAATTTAGAATAATTGTTATAAAATTAATTGCTGAGCTTGAAAAAAGCATAGAGGACAGCAGAGAATCTATTGCTACAGAGATCAAGGGACTAAAAAATAATCATGATGAATTAAAAATTGCTATAAATGAGGTACAAAATAAATGGAGGTGGCCACAGCGTGGATTGAAGAGGCAGAGGGGAGAATGGGTGAATTAGAAGATAAAATTATGGAAAAAGAGGAAGCTGAGAAAAAGAGAGATAAAAAAATCCAGGAGTACGAGGTGAGAATTAGAGAACTAAATGATGTGATGAAATGGAAAAATACCTGTATGGTAGGAATTTCAGAAGAAAATGAGAGAAAGGTGCTGAAGGTGTACTTGAACAGATCATAGCTGAGAACTTCTCTGATCTGGGGAAGGAAACAGGCATTGAAATCAAAGAGACGCAGAGAACTCCCTTCAGACGTAACTTGAATTGATCCTCTGCACGACATATCATAGTGAAACTGGCAAAATACAAGGATAAAGAGAGAATTCTGAAAGCAGCCAGGGACAAAAGAGTCTTGACATACAAACAGAGACATATAAGGGTAGTAGGAGACCTATATACTGAAACTTGGCAGGCCAGAAAGGAATGGCAGGAATTCTTCAATGTGATGAACAGCAAAAATATCCAGTCAAGAATCCTTTATCCAGCAAGCCTGCCATTCAGAACAGAAGCAGAGATAAAGGTTTTCCCAGACAAACAAAGACTGAAAGGAATTCATCACCACTAACCAGCCCTAGAAGAGATCCTAAGGGGACACTGTAAGTGGAAAGTTGCAAAGACCACAAAGGACCAGAAACATCACTACAAGCATGAAACCTACAGATAACACAATGACTCTGAATCCATATCTTTCGTTAATAACACTTAATGCAAATGGACTACATGCCACAATCAAAAGACATAGGGTATCAAAATGGATTTTAAAAAAAAAAGACCCATCTGTTTGCTGTCTACAAGAGACCCATTTGAGACCTGAGACCTTTCAGATTGAAAGTGAGGGGATGAAGAACCATGTATCATGCTCCTGGAAGTCAAAAGAAAGCTGGAGTAGCCATACTTATATCAGACAAACTACACTTTCAATTAAAGGCTGTAACAAGAGATAAATATAAATGTCTATGTACTGAATTCAGAAGCCCCCAAATATATAAAACAACTAATCACAAACATAAGCAACCTTGTTGATAAGAATGTGGTAATCGTAGGGGACTTTAATACCCCACTTACAACAATGGACAGATCATCTAGACAGAGTATCAGTAAAGAAACAATGGCCCTGAATGATACATTGGACCAGATGGACTTGACAGATATATTCAGAACTTTTCATGCAAATGCAGAATACACATTCTTCTCGAGTGCACATGGAACATTCTCCAAGATAGATCACATACTGGGTCACAAAACAGCCGTCAATAAATATAAAAGTGAGATCATACCATGCACACTTTCAGATCACAATGCTATGAAACATGAAATAAACCACAGGAAAAAGACTGGAAAACCTCCAAAAGCATGGAGGTTAAAGAACATCTTGCTAAAGAATGAATGGGCCAACCAGGCAATTAGAGAAGAAATTAAAAAATACGTGGAAACAAATGAAAATGAAAATACAACAATCCAAACGCTTTGGGATGCAACAAAGGCAGTCTTGAGGGGAAAACACATTGACATCCAGGCCTATCTCAAGAAACAAGAAATATCCCCAATACAAAATCTAACAGCACACCTAAAGGAACTAGAAGCAGAAGAGAAAAGACACCCCAAACCCAGAAGAATAAGAAGAGAAATAATAAAGATCAGAGCAGAAATAAACATTATAGAATCCAAAAAAAAAAAAAAAATAGTAGAACAGATCAATGAAACGAAGAACTGGCATTTTGAAAAAGTAAACAACATTGATAAACCCCTAGCCAGACTTCTCAAAAGAGGAGAGAGGGGACCCAAATAGATAAAATCATAACTGAAAATGGATTTATTACAACCAATCCCTCAGAAATATAAGCAATAATTAAGGAATACTATGAAAAATTATATGCCAACAAAATGGACAACCTGGAAGAAATGGACAAATTCCTAGATACCCACACACTACCAAACTGAAACAGGAAGAAATAGAAAATTTGAACAGACCTATAACTAGTGAAGAAATTGAATCCATTATCAAAAATATCCCCCAAAAATATGAGTCCTGGACCAGATGGCTTCCCTGGGGAATTCTAGCAGACAGTTAAAGCAGAGTTAATGCCTATCCTTCTCAAGCTGTTCCAAAAAAAAAAAATAGAAACAGAAGGAAAAATTCCAGACTCATTCTATGAAGCCAGCATTACTTTGATTCCTAAACCAGACAGAGACTGAGCAAAAAAAGAGAAGTACAGGCCAATATCCCTGATGAACATGGATGCAAAAATTCTCAACAAGATACCATCATATCAAATTCAACAGCATATTAAAAGAATTATTCACCATGATCAAGTGGGATTCATTCCTGGGCTGCAGGGTGGTTCAATATTCACAACACAATCAATGTGATACATCACATTATTAAAAGAAAAGATAAGAGTCATATGATCCTGTCAATCGATGCAGAAAAAGCATTTGACAAAATACAGCATCGTTTCTTAATAAAAACCCTCGAGAAAGTCAGGGTAGAAGGAACATACTTAAACATCATAAAAGCCATTTGTCAAAAGCCCATAGCTAATGTCATCCTCAGTGAGGAAAAACTGAGAGCTTTCCCCTTGAGATCAGGAACACGACAGGGATGTCCACTCTCACCGCTGTCATGTAATATAGTGTTGGAAGTCCTAGCACCGGCAATCAGACAACAAAAGGAATAAAACTCATCAAAATTGGCAAAGAAAACTCAAACTTTCACTTTTCGCAGACGACATGATACTATACATGGGAAACCTGACAGACTCCATCAAAAGTCTGCTAGAGCGGATAGATCAATTCACCACCATTCCAGGGTCCAAAATCAGCGTACAGAAATCGGCTGCATTTTTATACATCAATAATGTAACAACAGAAAGAGAAATAAAGAATATGATCCCCTTCACCTTTGCACCAAGAATCATAAAATACCTAGGAATAAACCTAACCAAAGACATAAAAGATCTGTATGCTAAAAACTATAGAAAGCTTATGAAGGAAATGTAAGAAGATACAAAGAAATGGGAAAACATTCCATGCTCATGGATTGGAAGAGTAAATATCGTTAAAATCTCAATACTACCCAAAGCAATCTACACATTCAATGCAATCCCAATCAAAATTGCACCAGCATTCTTCCCAAAGCTAGAACAAACAATCCTAAAATTTGTATGGAACCAAAAAAGACCCCAAATAGCCAAAGTAATATTGGAGAAGAAGACCAAAGCGGGAGGCATCACAATCCCAGACTTTAGCCTCTACCACAAAGCTGTAATCATCAAGACAGCATGGTATTGGCACAAAAACAGACTCCTAGACCAATAGAATCGAATAGAGACCCCAGAATTGGACCACAAATGTATGGCCAACTAATCTTTGACAAAGATTAGTGCAGCCACTCTGGAAAACAGTGTAGAGGTTCCTCAGAAAATTAAAATAGATCTACCCTATGACCCATCAATAGCACTGCTAGAAACTTACCCAAGGGATACAGGAGTGCTGATGCATAGGGGCACTAGTACCCCAATGTTTATAGCAGCACTTTTAACAATAGCCAAATTATGGAAAGAGCCTAAATGTCCATCAACTGACGAATGGATAAAGAAGATGTGATTTATATATACAATGGAATACTACTTGGCAATGAGAAAGAATGAAATCTGGCCATTTGCAGCAACGTGTACGGAACTATAAGTTATGCTAAGTGAAATAAGTCAAGCAGAGAGAGACAGATACCATATGATTTCACCATGTTTCCTGAGAAACTTGACAGGGAATTAGGGGGGTGGTGAAGGGGGGGAAGTTACAGAGAGAGAGGGACACCAACCATAAGAGGTTCTAAATACTGAGAACTCAGGGTTGATGGGGGATGGGGGAAGAAGGAAATTTTGTGATGGGCATTGAGGAGGGCACTGTTGGGATGAGCACTGAGTGTGGTATGGAAATCAACTTGACAATAAATTATATTTAATTAAAAAAGAATTAAAAATTAAAATAAAAATTTAAAAATAAATTAAAGTGGAAGTATGAAAAACATTTACCATGTAAGTGGAAGCAAAAATAATATGGGAATTTAAGAAACAAAATAGAAAAACAGTATGAAGTTCACTTAGAAAGTTGAAAATAGAAGTACCGTAAGATCTAGCAATCACACTACTGGTATGAACGCCCCAAGTGCAGAAACACTAATTCAAATGGATACATACACCTCTATTTTTATTTTAGCATGATTTACAATAGCCAAATTGTGGAAGCAGCCCAAGTATCCATCAATAGATGAATGGATAAAGAAATATGGTACATATATAAAATTAAATATTATTCAGCCATAGAAAGAATGAAATGTTGCTATTTGTAATGACATGGATGAAGCTGGAGAGTATAGTGCTAAGGGAAATAAGTCAGAGAGACAAATGCCATAAAATTTCACTCATATGCAGAATTTAAGAAACAAGACAAATGAGCAAAGGAAAAGATAGGAGCCACGAAACAGACTCTTAACTATTGATGACAAACCGATGGTTACCAGAGGGGAATGGGTATGGGGAATGACCACTAAGTGCTGTATGGAGGTGTTGAATCATTATATTGTACACCTGAAACTAATATTACACTGTATGTTAACTAATGGGATTTAAATAAAAACTTTTAAAAAAGGTAAAACTATTTTAAAAAATCAATAAAATCCTGTAGAATTCTATAGAATTTCTATATTCCCTGAGGTTTTTAATGTATCTGCACTATGGGATCATTGATACGACTATTGAGGCTTTTTGTGAGGTATAAATGCCATAGTCTTTGTGAAGTGCCTGATACACAGGGTCAATCTATAACAAATAATTGATAAATAAAAATTATGTTTCTTCCATTTCTCTTTTGGTATTTTTCATACACCATTTATTGTAAGATTTCACACTCTAAACAGACTTCTGAATTGAAAAGCTGAGTCTGTAAAATTTATATTTATTCTTCTCTGTTAAATTTTCTTCAGATTTTGTCCTAAATATTTTGGCCTTTCCTATCTAATTGTACCTCTAGGAATTCATAGGGAATACATTTTCATCAAAATCAATTAATAAATTAAATATTATTAGGTATTAAGTATTTATATTGATGCTTACTAATTTTTATGTTAGACATTTCTTGTATATCAACCTTTCTATTCAATCTATATAACTTCTGACAGATCATGAATTTATCTTGAATATTTCTGCTGTCTTTACAGCCTGTTGAAAACCTCATTATTACCTGTGATTATTCTTCTCACTTTGCTTATTATCTTCCCAAATCTCCGTTTGGTTGCACATTAATTTTCAGACTCTCTCTGATTCTCACCTCCCAGAAAGACCCTTTAATTATGTTTAGAATTTATTGATGCATGTATGGTAGTATTTATTAATATACCCTAATTGTATATCCATTTATTATTACAGTTTTTTATCAATATTTTCCATTTAACTTGTATATTGGAGTTAAAAGTGGTTTACACATAGGGCACCTAGGTGACTCAGTTGGTTAAGTGTCCAACTAAGGCTCAGGTCATGATCTTGCAATTAATGAGTTGGAGCCCCACCTTGGGCTTTCTGCTGTCAGCAAAGAGTTGACTTCAGATCCTCTATCTCCCTCTCTCTGCCCCTACCCTGTTCTCTCTCTTAAAAATAAATAAACATTTTAAAAAGTGGTTTACATATTATTTCCTCAACATTTTTTGTTTTGGGGTAAAGACAATGTGAAAAAAATTGTGTCTCGTAAAAATATTTTTTATTTGTATTCCCCACAGCAGAATGCCTTGCTTTAGCCTCTACTCAGTAGTTTTCATTTGTGTGCATGACCTGACAATAATGTTTGCAGAAATTAATTTGCACAAATTTATTGCAAGTCATAAAATCTGAGGCAGGGTAGATAAACTTGTTTGAATAAACATAATATTCTTTCTTTTGATTTCCACAACGGAAGTAGGTAACAGAGTAGGCCTTATTGGTATAAGGGAACATAATGAAAGTTGTTCTTACTTTCTAGGGACAATTACCTTTTGCTGTAGTAGGGAGTATGGATGAAGTGAAAGTTGGAAAAAGAATGGTCAGAGGCCGTCAGTACCCTTGGGGAGTTTTACAAGGTAAATGTGATAAAAGTGAGCAGGCTTGCTCTGGAAAGACTGTGTGTGTGTGTATTCTCATAGTCCTAAAATATTTTAACTTGAGTCAGTAGTGGTAATTGCTGCTAAATAGTAAATTGAGAGTTACTAATTAGGAGCACAGATTCTTTTACATTTAACTGAATTCTCACTTTATAATTCATTCTCACAGAAGTTTACCAGGTGGTGCTTTAGAAAAAAATTCTTAGAGGTTTGGTAGAACCTCCTCATTTACCCCAACCTGACATATACATAGTTTCTCTCTCTGCATAAACTACTACATTCAGAATGTTGGAAAGTGCTTTGAAGGAAAGAACTTTGAACAATATTAAAGTATAAATACCAGTCTTTAAAACCCGTTACATGAATTAATGACTACTTAATTTGTAAAGCATTAAGTGACCACCAGAGAAAAAGGATGGTAAGCTATTTAAAAAAAAAGAAATGTAATTTACCTTTGGAAAATTCATACCTATATACTTATATTAGCTATCTAACATCATGATGAATTGAAATATTCTAATAGGCGGTCATTTATTCTCTGGTTTATATGATTGTAATACAGATTATTGGGGATTGGATTATCTCCAATTATACTAGTTTCAAAAATGTTTTATTAATTGATATATTAAAAATTAAACTTATGAAACACACTTAAAAACAATATATATTTTTTTAACGTTTTTTTTTTATTTATTTTTGAGACAGAGAGAGACAGAGCATGAACGGGGGAGGGGGAGAGAGAGAGGGAGACACAGAATCGGAAGCAGGCTCCAGGCTCTGAGCCATCAGCCCAGAGCCCGACGCGGGGCTCGAACTCACGGACCGCGAGATCGTGACCTGAGCCAAAGTCGGCTGCTTAACCGACCGAGCCACCCAGGCGCCCCTAAAAACAATATATTTTAATGTATATTAAATTTGGCTACAATATCATGCACAATAAAGTATATATTGTGCCCAGTAGTCTGGATATGACAAACACAGGAAAGGGCCATATAAACTAATTGGTTGATTTTGGATATTGACTAATTTGGTCTCATAAATATGGGGTAAAAATAGAAATAGAGAACTGAAACATGCATAACTTTTAATGTTTTCATGTCAGCTGGATTTACATTAACTAAAATAAAGTGTTTCATTAGTGAAATATTCTGTGTTAGCACTCAGTGAAATACCTTGGGGGACAGTTTGTAAAATACTAACAATATTAATGAAAAACTGTGCCGTACACTAATATAACATATTATTTCACTGTTTCTTATTTATTCTTTGACTAATAAACTTAAAGCAACTTTCCTGGTCCAAAAATAAACTCTGCCTATAATAGATATGTCCCATATAATCATAGTTACAGAGAATTATAGCTATTTAACAGAACGATCTCTTAGCTGTTATTTTAAATGTTTTTCATGCACATATCCACTCTAGAATACTGATTGGGTTGCAAGAATTAATGAGTGTTGTTACTTCCTTATTTTTCTACCTAGTGGAAAATGAAAATCACTGTGACTTTGTCAAGCTCCGGGATATGCTTCTTTGTATAAATATGGAAGACCTGAAAGAACAAACTCACACTCAGCACTATGAACGTTATAGGTGCTGCAAACTGGAGAAAATGGGCTTTACTGATGTGGGCCCAGACAACAAGCCACTTAGGTGAGTAGAGAAGAGCATATCAGAACAAGCTAATGGGTGATTTAGAAATCCCCTACAACGATGATATGCAGTCATTTGGGAATGAGAATAACTACTTTTCACATTCTGGGTCATACTGAATTTTTTTAATGTCTTATTTTTTTTTTATTTTAAAATATAATTTATTGTCAAATTGGTTTACATACAGTATGTAAAGTGTGCTCTTGGTTTTTAGGGTCAATTCCTGTGGCCTATAGCTTACATCCAACACCCAGTGCTCATCCCAACAAGCGCCTTCCTCAATGCCCATCACCCATTTTCCCCTCTTGCCCACCCTCAGTTTCTTCTCTGTATTTAAGAGTCTCTTATGGTTTGCCTCCCTTCATCTCTGTTTATAACTATTTTTCCCCTTCCTTTCCCCACAGTCTTCTGTTAAGTTTCTCAGGATTCACATACAAGTGAAAACATATGGTATCTGTCTCTCTCTGCTTGACTTATTTCACTTAGCATAACTTATAGTTCCGTACACGTTGCTGCAAATGGCCAGATTTCATTCTTTCTCATTGCCAAGTAGTATTCCATTGTATATATAAATCACATCTTCTTTATCCATTCGTCAGTTGATGGACATTTAGGCTCTTTCCATAATTTGGCTATTGTTAAAAGTGCTGCTATAAACATTGGGGTACTAGTGCCCCTATGCATCAGCACTCCTGTATCCCTTGGGTAAGTTTCTAGCAGTGCTATTGATGGGTCATAGGGTAGATCTATTTTAATTTTCTGAGGAACCTCTACACTGTTTTCCAGAGTGGCTGCACTAATCTTTGTCAAAGATTAGTTGGCCATACATTTGTGGTCCAATTCTGGGGTCTCTATTCGATTCTATTGGTCTAGGAGTCTGTTTTTGTGCCAATACCATGCTGTCTTGATGATTACAGCTTTGTGGTAGAGGCTAAAGTCTGGGATTGTGATGCCTCCCGCTTTGGTCTTCTTCTCCAATATTACTTTGGCTATTTGGGGTCTTTTTTGGTTCCATACAAATTTTAGGATTGTTTGTTCTAGCTTTGGGAAGAATGCTGGTGCAATTTTGATTGGGATTGCATTGAATGTGTAGATTGCTTTGGGTAGTATTGAGATTTTAACGATATTTACTCTTCCAATCCATGAGCATGGAATGTTTTCCCATTTCTTTGTATCTTCTTACATTTCCTTCATAAGCTTTCTATAGTTTTTAGCATACAGATCTTTTATGTCTTTGGTTAGGTTTATTCCTAGGTATTTTATGATTCTTGGTGCAAAGGTGAAGGGGATCATATTCTTTATTTCTCTTTCTGTTGTTACATTATTGATGTATAAAAATGCAGCCGATTTCTGTACGCTGATTTTGGACCCTGGAATGGTGGTGAATTGATCTATCCGCTCTAGCAGACTTTTGATGGAGTCTGTCAGGTTTCCCATGTATAGTATCATGTCGTCTGCGAAAAGTGAAAGTTTGAGTTTTCTTTGCCAATTTTGATGAGTTTTATTCCTTTTGTTGTCTGATTGCCGGTGCTAGGACTTCCAACACTATATTACATGACAGCGGTGAGAGTGGACATCCCTGTCGTGTTCCTGATCTCAAGGGGAAAGCTCTCAGTTTTTCCTCACTGAGGATGACATTAGCTATGGGCTTTTGACAAATGGCTTTTATGATGTTTAAGTATGTTCCTTCTACCCTGACTTTCTCGAGGGTTTTTATTAAGAAACGATGCTGTATTTTGTCAAATGCTTTTTCTGCATCGATTGACAGGATCATATGACTCTTATCTTTTCTTTTAATAATGTGATGTATCACATTGATTGTGTTGTGAATATTGAACCACCCTGCAGCCCAGGAATGAATCCCACTTGATCATGGTGAATAATTCTTTTAATATGCTGTTGAATTTGATATGATGGTATCTTGTTGAGAATTTTTGCATCCATGTTCATCAGGGATATTGGCCTGTACTTCTCTTTTTTTGCTCAGTCTCTGTCTGGTTTAGGAATCAAAGTAATGCTGGCTTCATAGAATGAGTCTGGAATTTTTCCTTCTGTTTCTATTTTTTTTTTTTGGAACAGCTTGAGAAGGATAGGCATTAACTCTGCTTTAACTGTCTGCTAGAATTCCCCAGGGAAGCCATCTGGTCCAGGACTCATATTTTTGGGGGATATTTTTGATAATGGATTCAATTTCTTCACTAGTTATAGGTCTGTTCAAATTTTCTATTTCTTCCTGTTTCAGTTTGGTAGTGTGTGGGTATCTAGGAATTTGTCCATTTCTTCCAGGTTGTCCATTTTGTTGGCATATAATTTTTCATAGTATTCCTTAATTATTGCTTATATTTCTGAGGGATTGGTTGTAATAAATCCATTTTCAGTTATGATTTTATCTATTTGGGTCCCCTCTCTCCTCTTTTGAGAAGTCTGGCTAGGGGTTTATCAATGTTGTTTACTTTTTCAAAATGCCAGTTCTTCGTTTCATTGATCTGTTCTACTATTTTTTTTTTTTTTTGGATTCTATAATGTTTATTTCTGCTCTGATCTTTATTATTTCTCTTCTTATTCTTCTGGGTTTGGGGTGTCTTTTCTCTTCTGCTTCTAGTTCCTTTAGGTGTGCTGTTAGATTTTGTATTGGGGATATTTCTTGTTTCTTGAGATAGGCCTGGATGTCAATGTGTTTTCCCCTCAAGACTGCCTTTGTTGCATCCCAAAGCGTTTGGATTGTTGTATTTTCATTTTCATTTGTTTCCACGTATTTTTTAATTTCTTCTCTAATTGCCTGGTTGGCCCATTCATTCTTTAGCAAGATGTTCTTTAACCTCCATGCTTTTGGAGGTTTTCCAGTCTTTTTCCTGTGGTTTATTTCATGTTTCATAGCATTGTGATCTGAAAGTGTGCATGGTATGATCTCACTTTTATATTTATTGACGGCTGTTTTGTGACCCAGTATGTGATCTATCTTGGAGAATGTTCCATGTGCACTCGAGAAGAATGTGTATTCTGCATTTGCATGAAAAGTTCTGAATATATCTGTCAAGTCCATCTGGTCCAATGTATCATTCAGGGCCATTGTTTCTTTACTGATACTCTGTCTAGATGATCTGTCCATTGTTGTAAGTGGGGTATTAAAGTCCCCTACGATTACCACATTCTTATCAACAAGGTTGCTTATGTTTGTGATTAGTTGTTTTATATATTTGGGGGCTTCTGAATTCAGTACATAGACATTTATATTTATCTCTTGTTACAGCCTTTAATTGAAAGTGTAGTTTGTCTGATATAAGTATGGCTACTCCAGCTTTCTTTTGACTTCCAGGAGCATGATACATGGTTCTTCATCCCCTCACTTTCAATCTGAAAGGTCTCAGGTCTCAAATGGGTCTCTTGTAGACAGCAAACAGATGGGTCTTTTTTTTTTAAAATCCATTTTGATACCCTATGTCTTTTGATTGTGGCATGTAGTCCATTTGCATTAAGTGTTATTAACGAAAGATATGGATTCAGAGTCATTGTGTTATCTGTAGGTTTCATGCTTGTAGTGATGTTTCTGGTCCTTTGTGGTCTTTGCAACTTTCCACTTACAGTGTCCCCTTAGGATCTCTTCTAGGGCTGGTTAGTGGTGATGAATTCCTTTCAGTCTTTGTTTGTCTGGGAAAACCTTTATCTCTGCTTCTGTTCTGAATGGCAGGCTTGCTGGATAAAGGATTCTTGACTGGATATTTTTGCTGTTCATCACATTGAAGAATTCCTGCCATTCCTTTCTGGCCTGCCAAGTTTCAGTATATAGGTCTCCTACTACCCTTATATGTCTCTGTTTGTATGTCAAGACTCTTTTGTCCCTGGCTGCTTTCAGAATTCTCTCTTTATCTTTGTATTTCTCCAGTTTCACCATGATATGTCGTGCACAAGATCAATTCAAGTTATCTCTGAAGGGAGTTCCCTGTGCCTCCTGGATTTCAATGTCTATCTTCTTCCCCAGATTGGGGAAGTTCTCAACTATGGTTGTTCAAGTACACTTTCCACCCCTTTCTCTCTTTCTTCTTCTGGAACTCCTATAATATGGATATTATTCCTCTTCTTTGAATCACTTAGTTGTCTAATTCTCCCCTTGTGGTCCAGAATTTTTAAAACTCTCTTTTTCTCAGCCTCATAATTTCCCATTATTTATCTTCTATTTCACTTATTCTCCCCTCTGCCTCTTCAATCTTCACTGTCATCACCTCTAGTTTATTTTGCACCTCATTTATGGCATTTTTAGATTCATCGTGGCTATTTTTTAGTTCCTTGATCTCTGCAACAATAGCTTCTCTGTTGTCTTGTATGTTTTTTTTCAAGCCCAGTGATTAATCTTATGATGATTATTCTACATTCTTGTCCAGTTATAACGTTTATCAATCCTTTAGCTGTCATTTCTTCCTGGAATTTCTTTTGAGGAGAATTGTCATTTTGACTGGTTTTCTCTCCTTTATGTGTTTTAAAAGTTTGTTACATGCCCTGCACCTGCAAGAAGTACTATATTAAAGAGGTGTCATACACTGCCCAGAGTCTGTCCCTTCCATAGGTGTCTTTTGGAGTGTGTTACTTGCTCTCAGTTGTTGTGACTTTGGTTTACTTTATCTCTCTACTTCTCATAATGATGCTTCAACCCTTCACCAGGTTTACTTTGATTTGTTGATGGAAGTAACCCTGGAAAGGAAAACAAACAAAACACACACAAACAAAAAAAACCCCCAGAAAAACCCACAGAAACACCAGCTACAAGTAAACAATATGGTGGAGATAGTGCTTATGGAATAGGCCTTATCCCATACTAAGAGAGAAATGGCAGGGTTGGGGAGAAAGAAAGGAAAATTGACCAGAGAAACTGTATGGATTAATCCAGAGAGAGAGAAAGGAAAATAAAGAAGGAGGTGTATAACATGTATAAAGCCAATAGATTAAATATGTCTGCTTAAACAAACCAACAATCAGAATAACCAGACTCGAGAAGGGGAGAGATAAGAAGGAGAAAAGGAAGGAAGACTATGTCTACATAATAAGAATTGTCTGAAAATTAAATCAGGCAATGCAACAGCGCTGGTCTGGAGGAGGGGCTGTCTGGTTCATCAGTGTCAATCCTGCTCTCGTAGATACACAGTTACCAGGCACAGAGGGGCATGGTTTGGTGTAGGCGGGTCCTGCTTCCACTCTGGGCTCACTGTTCATTCCCTGAAGCCCCACATTATTGGTGATGGGGAGAAAAATGACACCCTAGTCTCTCCTCCATGGACAGTGTGTCCCAAACCACTCTGTTCAGGCTGTCTTCACTGTGCCATGGGCTCAAACAAGGTGGTTTGTCCTGCTCCACTGATTTCTGTGCCTCCCTGCATCTTGGCTGGGACCTAAACCCCGATGTCTAAAGGTTCCCACTCTATACACCCTAAGTTTTGGGAAGTGCCTCTTTGCACTGCCAGATATATGGTCTCTGGCTGGCAGGTACAGGCAGTCTTTTTCCTCTGAATGGTTATATACCTTCTTCCCACACCACTCCAGGGAGGGAATTGCTTTCTCCCTCTGTAGACTGCACCTCTGAACTAGTTACTGAGCTTGGGACTGGCTCTCCTCTTCCCCAGGTGTGCAAACAGGGCAGCTCGTCCAATCCGGAAAAAGCCCCACA